>NC_068346.1:12381229-13705429 GCF_014633365.1 Diospyros lotus | reverse complement strand
GCTTTCACCATCATGGCTGATTTGTTTGTTGCAGCAGGCTAGAGCATAACACTCCTTCTACTCTCTTCTTGATGAACAAAGGAATAAGCTTGCTTCAAGGTAGGAAAAGACTCTGAAGACGATGAGAATATGGATGTTGAATCAATCTTTTATTCAATTGTACTATATTCTTTACATACTCGATCCCTATTTAACATGTACAAAGAGAACCGAAAAAATATGGAAACCATAAAAGTCAACCCAAATAATCAGCCTAAATATCGGATCTCATTATGGCCTCAATCTCCTCCAAATTCCCTTCAAATCATTCGAGATTTTGACACTCCCCCTCAAGTTGGATCATAGATGTGGATCATGTCCAACTTGCAGATAAACTCTTCAAAACTGGACCTCTGTAATCCCTTAGTGAATATATCTTCTAATTGTTCTCTTGTAGGGATATAGGTCATGCAGATTGTCCCTTTCTCAATTTTCTCCTTTATAAAATGTCTGTCAACTTCTATATGTTTAGTCCTGTCGTGCTGAACAGATGGGAAATACTGATAGCAACTTTGTTGCCACAGTAGAGTTTGATGGGGAACTCTACTATGATATGTAGTTCCTCCAAAAGCTTTGGTAACCATAGCCCTTCACACATCCCTTGTGCAACAGCTCTGAATTCAGCTTCGCAACTACTTCTGGCTACCACACTCTGCTTCTTACTCCTCCATGTTACTAGATTTTCCCAAACATAGGTACAATAGCCGATAGTAGACCTTTTGTCTTCTATCGATCCTGCCTAATCTATATTTGTATAGATCTCTATCTTCTTACTGTCTCCCTTCTTAAAGAATAGACCTCACCCTGGAGAGCCTTTAAGATATCTGAGAATCTTATATATCGCTTCTAGGTGACTCTCCTTTGGTGAATGCATGTGCTGACTGACCACACTTACAGCAAAAACAATGTCAGGTCTAGTGTGAGATAGGTAGATCAATCTACCAACTAGTCTCTGATATCTTTCTCTATCCACAGGCTTTCCAACGTCTTCCGTTCTTTTTCCTGCCTCGATCGGAGTATCACTTGGCTTGCCAGTCTCAGTCAAAAGGTCAAGTATATACTTTCTCTAGGAGACACTAATTCCCTTCCTTGATCTAGCAACTTCCATTCCCAGAAAGTATCGCATTTGACCTAGGTTTTTTTCCTCAAACTTTGTGGCTAAGACCTTCTTCAACCTTTCCACCTCTCTTGTGTCATCTCCAGTGGGAATGATGTCGTCGACGCACACGATCATGATGGTCTTCCTTCCATCATTGGATTGTTTGAAGAACATAGTGTGATTTGACTGTCCTTGTTGGTATCTTTGATTCTTTATCACCTTCACAAATCTATCAAACCAAACTCTCGATGATTGTTTGAGTCCATACAAGGATTTCTTCAACTTACATATTTTGGTTTCTTTTCTCTCCTTGTAAAATCCTGGTGGTAGCGTCATGAACACTTCTTCCTCTAGTTCACCATTCAGAAAAGCATTTTTTATGTCAAACTGATGGAGTGGCTAGTCCAGGTTTGCTGCCAAGGACAAGAGAACCCGTATAGTATTCAGTTTTGCTACTGGTACAAATGTCTCGGTGTAGTCAATACCGTATGTCTGAGTGAACCCCTTTGTAACTAGGCGGGCTTTGTACCGTTCTACTATGCCATCCACCTTGTACTTCACCGTGAACACCCACTTATAGCCCACTGATTTCTTCCCCCTTGGCAAAGTCATCACCTCCCAAGTTCCATTTTTTTCTAATGCCCTTATTTCTTCCATCACTACTTCTCTCCATTTTGGAATCTCCAAGGCTTCTTGAAAATTCTTAGGAATCTAGATTCTGACAAGGTGTTAGGACCCCAGTTATACATACCTATTAGAGGCGTAAAAGGAGGGGGGAATCAGGGGGGAAAATCAAGGGTAGCCAAGGAAATTGACTAAGGGGCAGAAGAGTCCAAAGTTGGGTAGGGGTAGAATATTCCTTCACGTGGCTGCAACGAAATGATAAGAAGGTATATAAGGTGAGGGGAAAGGAGAGAGAAGGTGTGGGAAAAATCTGAACAACTATCGTGGGGAGAGAGAAGGCCCTCTCGAATAGGCTGATTGATTGTTTTTAGCTTATACTCATCTTAGCAATTGTTGTAATCCTTGTAAACATTGATTTTCCCTAGAGTGGTTGTTTTAGGGCAAAGCACGACATTTGGCAAAAAGAGCATTGTAAGATACAAATTTTGAGATAGGATGGAGAGTACATGAATGAGGTTGTTTTCTAAGAGCAATGGGTAAGTCATCAAGATTTTTTACCTGGTCAGGATTGGGTTTTGGCTCATGAGTAGTCGAAGCTACCACCGGTTCTGACTCTTTTGGTGCTTTGGATGCGAGAGTCTCATCAAGCTTTGATTTAGGTCTCCTTGAGTAGACAAGTGTATCCCTATCTATTTGTTTTCCCACACTTCCCCTTGAGTTCAAGATTCCTTTTGTGTTGGACAAAGAAGAAGAGGGTGTATTGTATGGGGTAGATTCAAAGATCACAACATCAAAGTCGGTGTTTGAGGGTTGAGCTTCACTCAAGGACTCCCCTTGAAGCGAGTAGTAGGGAGTATGCTCAAAAAATGTGACATCCAGACTAACAAATAACTTCTGTGAGAGAGGGTCATAACATTTGTAACCCTTTTGAGTGGAAGAGTAGCCAAGGAAGACACATTTGAGAGCTCTAGGATCCAACTTATTATGTTGGGAGGCGTGAATGTGGACAAACACCATGGACCCGAAAATACGAAGTGGGAGAGATGAACTGAGTCGAGAATCAAGGAAGGTCTTCTGGAACTTTTGGAGAGGGGTTGCAAATGAGAGAACTCAACTAGGCATTCAATTGATGAGGAATGCAGAGGTCAGAATGGCATCACCCCAAAATTTATTTTTCATGTGAGAGGTGAACAGTAGAGCACAAGCTACCTCAAGAATATGTTAGTTTTTCCGTTCAACAACCCCATTTTGTTGGGGGGTGTGAACGCAAGAACTCTGGTGAATAATACCTTTGTCTTGAAGATAGGAGTCCAAAGAACAATTGAAGTACTCAGTGCCATTATCAGTATGAAGAATTTGGGTGTAAATCATAGTGTAGAAGTTCATAAATACAAAACTAACCTCAGATTTATCGTGTAGTAAATACACCCGACAAAGATGAGAATGATCATTAATAAAGGTAATAAACCATTTTTTGTAGGTCCTATTGGGAACCCGTGAAGGCCCCTAAAGATCACTGGGAATCAGGGTAACAGGCAGTGATGGTTGATAAGGAGATGAGGGAAAAGTAGCACGATTATGTTTTGCAAGTTCACAAACTTCACATTGTAAATCCAAGGGAGTTTTATTCGAACAAAGTGAAGGAAACAAATGTTTTGAATATTGAAAACTAGGATGGCCCATTTATTTGTGCCATAACAAAAGGTCACTATCCCTAGGACTAGATGCAGAATTACAAATAGAAGGATGACACTGTTTACTCATGTGAGCGTCATCAAAGTAGTAGAGCCCCTCGCATTCCTTAGCACTGCCAATCGTTTACCCCGATGATAGGTCCTAAAAGACACAATGAGAAGACAAAAATGTAGCTGAGCAGTGAGATTGTTTGGTTAGCTAACTAACGGACAACAGATTGCAAGAGAGATTAGGAACATGAAAGACATACTCCAAAGTAATAAATTCAGAGATACGGATACTCCCCTTGACAGCTACTAGGGATAAAGTACCATCTGCAATTTTTACTTTCAAGCTACCATCACAAGGTGAATATGTGGAAAATAAATGATGGGCATCAGTCATATGGTCAGATGCACTAGAGTCAATAATCCAGGGAGTGACCTTATGACTAAGAGCAGTCAAAGAAGTACCTTTGTGGGCTAGGGAACCCGATGGCAGAGGGGTAGAGACTGACTCGAGGCTTGAAAGGTTGAAAAAAAAGCATATAGCTTCTCAAGTTGCTCGGGGTTAAAACCCCCAATAAAGGCCAACTAAGTGTGATGGGCTGGAGCTCCTGTTTTTGCCTGCTGTTCAGTTGAGGCCTGGTACCTGTGGGATTTGTTGGGCTATCTGGGCTTCCAATCAGTAGGCTTGCCATGTAAGGCCCAACAGGTATCTTTGGAATGGCCCGATTTTTTGCAATGGTCACAAAATGGCCTTTTATTTTGCCTTAGGCCGGATCTTGTGGGAGGCCCACGGGTTACAAGGGCAGAAGCTTCGGGCCCAGGCATTATTTTCTCCTTCAACATCACCTTTCTTCTACTCTCTTCACGTCGAATTTCGAAGAACACCTCTCGAATGGACGGTAATAGTTGGCGAACCAAGACTCAGCTCCTCACATCGTCGAGCTCTCTGTTGAGCCCAGCCAGAAACTCATACACTCTCTCGTTCTCCATTCTCTTCTTGAATAGCACACTATCACCCTTGCACTCCCAAGATTCTTCACAGCTGAGGTCCAGTTCCTGCCATAAACCTAGCATCTCTGTGTAGTATTCTGTCACCTCTCTTTCTCCCTACTTCATCTGCCACAGCCAAGTCTTCATCTCGAAGATTTGAGAGACATTCTCGACGTCAGAGTAGGTTTCGCGAACAGCTTCCCACACGTCTTTCGTTGTAGGCAGAAACATGTATGTTGCCGATTGCTGGTCGCATGGAGTTGATCAAGCAGGAGGTTATGAAGGAATTCTCACAACGCCATTTCTAGAAGGCTGCTACGTCCTTGGAAGGTGGTTGTTTGGTCTCGCCGATAAGGAAACCTAGTTTGCCTTTGCTGTTGATGACCAGCTTGATGGATTGAGCCCATTCTCGGTAGTTCTTACCATTTAGCTTTTCTATAGTAAGATGAATTGAGGAATTTTCAAACCTGTCAGCCAAACCCATGGAGGGGATTATCTTTGATTCTTCTTCCTGAGTTACTGACTGGGTAGACTCATGGCTTGCGACCATGGCTTGCTAGGGTTTTCAGAGTAACCACAGCTCTGATACCATGAAGACAATAAGAATATGGAAGTTGAATCAATCTTTTATTCAATTGTACTATATTCTTTACATACTCGGTCCCTATTTAACATGTACAAAGTTAACCAAAAAAATATGAAAACCATAGAAGTCAACCCAAATAATCAGCCTAAATATCATATTTCATTATGGCCTCAATCTCCTACCACAATCTCCTCCAAATTCACTTCAAATCATTCGAGATTTCCACAAACTCCTTTCCTAATATCTAAACCCTTATTTGGTCAAACTCTATATTTAACCCAGCTAAAAAATCAAATACCCTCTCCTTATCAATCATTTTTTTGGATCTTAGAAGCATCATTAGAACATTCTGCATGGAAATCTTGATAATAATCCAACTCTTTCCATAGACTATTTAATGTAGCATAATATTGAGAAATTGACCACTCACCTTATTTAGTTTCATGTACCTTTTTTTAGATCTCGTAAATTTGTGCTTCATGTCCGACTTGAGAGTAGGTTTGTGATGTAGCATTCTAGATCTTCCCTATTGTATCTAGCAATAGATACCCCTTCGCAATGTTTGGTTGCATTGAATTGATCAACCAAGACATCACAAGGAAGTTCTCTATCCCCCATTGTCGAGCTTGTACATCTCTAGTGACAAGTTTTTGAGTTTTCATGCTAGTGATGTAGTCTTCCAATCCTTGGGCTTTGATGAACAATTTGCCGAAGCAGGACCATGCTAGATAGTTACTACCATCTAGATTCACTGGACTAATAAGCAAGGATGGATTATCGAAAGGAAATGTAGTTTTAGGCCCCTCAGCAGGCACCACAGCCCCTGTATCTAACCTCCTCTTAGGACATTTTTGCTCAAACTATTGTCTTTTCTATGCCTAGCCTAGTTGTGGCTCTAATACCGTGTAAAAATAGCAACAATTAGGTTTTGAAACTGTAGGCAAAGACACCTTGCCCCTTTGGATTATTCTCTATTTATAACCTCATAATTTACAGCTTAGGAATCTTAAATGAAAGGAAATAATACATAAGGAAAGTATACAAAAGGAAAGATTATAAAAGAATCATCCTAATTACAACTCATATATATTCACGATTCTTTAGATTTGATTGCTTTGTTGTCTTCCTTGATTGCCTCCAAAGAATCTTCCATTTATAGTCTTGCACCACTAAGGTCAACCTTTCCATAATAATCGTATGTTTACTCGAGATTCCGACATAAGCTGACTCTTGCAGGCAGCCTTGATACAGGCTTTTGCAAGATGATCACAAGGAAAAAGTTGTAGAAGAAGATGTTGAAGAACAAGCTAGCACAAGTGGCACATCTATTTTCCTTATAGGCCATTAATGAAATGGAAGGATCACAAGAGCAATTTGGTGAGTTATTGGTGACTGTTACTAGTCAGACCAACCAAAATGGCAGGTAGACGAACTTGACTCCTTGCATATGATTTTAGTTGAGTATGAGGACCTTTTTATAGAACCTACATCTTTACCACCTAAAAGATCATTTGATCATGCCATCCCACCTAAACCTAATACTAAACCTATTAATATTCAGTCATATAGTTATCCATCAATTCAAAAGATCGAAATTGAAAAATTAGTTAAAGACATGTTACAGAAATCCATTATTCAACTCAGCCATAGTCCTTTTGATTCACAAGTGTTACTAGTCAAGAAAAAAGATAGCTCTTGGTGATTTTGCATTGACTATTGTCAATTAAACACCGTAATTGTCAAAAACAAGTTTCCCATTCCTATTTTTGAGGACCTTTTGAATGAACTTAAAACATGCTATTATTTTTACTAAACTTGACCTAAGATTTGGTTTTCATCAAATTAGAATGAGACTGGAAGACATTCCTAAAACAACCATTCGCCCCCACCAAGGGCCTTATGAATTTAAAGTTATGCCTTTTGGGCCAACTAATGCCGTAGCCACTTTTCAAACTCTCATGAATCAGATTTTTGAAACTTATTTATGAGATTTCATCTTAGTATTCTTTGATGATATTCTTGTATATAGCCCTACCTTTGCTCAACATCTTAACCACCTCAAAACTACATTTGAGGTCCTTAGACTTAACCAATTATATGTGAAGAAGTCAAAGTGTGCTTTTACTCAGAGGGAGGTGGAGTACTTGGAGCATATCATTTCTGATCTTGGGGTAAGTACTGACCCTGAGAAAGTGGCTGCAATGCTATCTTGGCCAAGACCTACTAATATAAAGACTGTGAGAGGATTTTTGGGACTAACTGGATACTACAAGAGATTTGTCAAAAATTATGGAGTTATTAGTAAGCCCCTAATAGAACTGTTGAAGAAGGATAATTTAAATGGAATCCTCAGGCTGAAGAAGCTTTTGTTAAATTGAAAACGACCATGATTGAAGTTCCAGTTTTGGCTTTACCAGATTTCAATAAACAAAATTGCTGGCTGTTTTAATATTAGTGGATAAATGGAGGCATTATTTGGAAGGCAAATCAGTTTATTATTCGAACTGACCACAAGAGCTTAAAATACTTACTAGTACTATAGCAGAAATTGCATACCCAACTACAAAAGAAGGGGAAGACTAAGCTGTTGGGCCTTGATATATAGAAAAGGGAAGGAAAACTTAGCTGCTGATGCCTTGTTGTCATGATCCTAGGGTTTACTCTAGGATTAGATCAGAAATCGAAAGGATTCCGATAGGTTTAGAACCAAGAATTGACAGCTTTGGGGGAGGAAATGAGAAGAATGAGGGGGAAAAAATCAAAAGAAAAAGGGGGAAGAAACAGAAGAACAGAAGAGAGGGGAAAGAAGAACGAGAGGGAGAGACAGGAGAGGGGAAGGAGAATTAAGAGAGAGACAGAATTAAGATTTTCATTCATTCAACAATCTGCCTTCCCTTCTCCTACCAACAGCCTTATATAGGCTTCCTCTAACAAAAATAACAGCATCCATGTGCTGTAACAGCATTACAAAATATCTTCTAACAACTTGTTAAATCTATTACTATAATGCCCTTCTATGGAATCTTGGGTCATGATAATTCCCCTCCCCTTGAGAGTTCTTGTCCCCAATAACTTCAACAATTGGTCACTGCTATTAACCAATTCCAACTTTCTCAATCCCTGTCATGCCTCTTTCCTTCTTTCTTCTTCTAGGCTTCTTCTTCTTCGTTTGTAGGTTCTCATGATTAATTCCAAGATTAAGTTGGCGCAAGACTCCAGCAAAAGAAACTTTATCAAGTTCAAGTTCGATGCACCCAAGTCCTGCAAAGGCTGTCCAATTACACTCAATCCCCCCATCCAATACGAGGAAGGATGACATACCTACCTCCATAGCAACCTCTACTCTATTCCCATTCATCCCATGGCCTTGCTCTATTTCAACAATATCCCCCACACCCTGTACATATAGCATTGGGAAATTGTAGACCTGCCTTGGATACGCAGTCCTAGGTTGTCTGTGAGCCTTAGAATTAGGATCTGTTACCACTTTAATCCTTGCCAATGATTTCTCAGCGCCATATGTACTTCATCCTTTCCATCTTTTCCCACACGATTTATAGCTTGCTTATCAACTAAATCCTTCGCTTCCTCTTCCTTCAATAATCCTTCATTTTTTAACTACCAGTTCTGATGAGGCATTAACTCTCTCCATTGTTGCAGAGCTGGTTGCAAAGCAGTTGTGGTCAAATTCATGTCCAAGTCTCCCAATTTCTTGTTAGCTCCCAGCAGTACTGTTTTCTGATTCCGCCTTTCCTTCATTTTTGATTCATGCTCCAACTCTTCCATAAAATGATCAATGCTCCTTGCTTCCTTGTTTGCTCTTTCTTTCAGCTTCTCCTCCTGCTGCTCCATTCCAAGGAATTTCTCCTTGTTAAAGCTTCCGTGATAATCATCAAAATATTCCACCGGAAAGTTGTAATGATACTTCTTAATAAGTATCATCGCGAACTCTTGCAGCTTCTCGCGTATCATAAGGCCAAATTCCTTGCTCTCTTCATCAAACCCTCTGCTGGTTCCTTTGTCCCTTCGGCTAGTCTCATTCTCAAACTTCTTTTCCCAAATTTGATGCTTCTGGTCAACTGAAAATGTAGCATTCTTTGGCTGCCATTAAAGCTCCATTCCAGCTGAAAATGAAGCATTATTTTGCTGCAATTTAGGGCTCATCTGCTCCATGTATGCACTGCTCCCAATGGCCTCACGATCAGGTCGTCCCCCTAAAAATACAGCACCCTTCTGCTACAACTGAGACTCCAATGTCCTCGTGCGTGCACTACTCCTCTTAGCTGAAATCTCACTGGCTGGAAAAGCAATAGGCCAAGAAAATGCAGCCCTTTCCATCATAATTCCTCACACTTCTCGCTTCTAACTTAGCAATTGGCAGCTTGAATCCGATTGCTGTGTTGATTGACCAACTACAAATTTTACCCAATCTATTTTTCCTTTCCACCAATTCGAACCGAGAGCCGTCGAGAAGTATCAGCCTATGAATAATCAGAAATTAACCGTCAAGGAGCGTCGGAACCTAACCGAGAGCCGCCTCCCAATCAATGCAGCAGCCCTAACAGCACTCCTAGATCTGAATTTCAGCACCTCAGATCTGGGTCCTCTTCTTGGATCGCCCAAAGCACCGACAATCACCTGGCTCGTTGGAGTTAGATGCGCTAAATCACCTTGTTCTAGCAGCTTCAATCGGAATTGCTGCTCGCCGTGGATTTTGGAAACCTGCTGCGCAACTCTGCTTCTGAGGTCACTCTCTTGAGTCGCACTATCTTGCCTGGAATCGCCTTGCTTCTAGAAAATCCCTTCCGATAATCGCTGGACGGTTGCAACTCTAAAAATCGCTCTAAGTTCTAACAGCGATTGTCAAGATGCAACAATCACTTCCAGACTAATTCCTTACTCACTAAAGTGTCAGCTCTGAATCGGATTGGAACAACCTCTCAACAGCCAAGAAACACTGTTGGAATTCGTTTCCCGTGACCAATTTACAGTGATCGAATGAATTGTATTCGTCGAAATCTCAACCGAGAACCAACACTAATCATCGTCCGCTTCACCCAATCACCGTCCAACACTCCAAATCTGTTTCGACTGTAATTTCTGATCAACCTAAACTACTCTAGGAGTCGCTGGAAGCTTCGTCGGAATCACCTGGCCCAGTCACCTTCAAATTCCGAACAAAAATGACAACAAATAATCGATCGGAATTCACCAGGGGAATCGTTGGGGCTGATCGCCTTCCTTGCTCGGTCAACACTTCCCGAAATTCTCAAGCGCCTTCCTTGCTCGGTCAACACTTCCCGAAATTCTCAAGCTGGAAGCCAATCCTCCTGCTTTGCGTTTGAAATTCACGTAACACAGCAGAGCTTCGACATGTAGCAACTGTGAATTAGCGTCGGAAATTACAAAGCAGTAGGGGGACCGTCACTAGGAATTCGTTCGGATTTGTCCCTAGTCGTCTTGTTCTGCCTGTCCTAATGTGCTACTAAGATCGTGAGAATTACCTTTGGAACCATTCGTCTTCAATTCCGAATAGAGTTACCACCACTCTTAGCCGAGAGTCACTCTTTCGTGCGTCGAAATCAAATTCCAAGATTCAATTGCATCGCATCGGACAGCATCCGTCGAAATTTAATCAACAAAGAAAACCGCCCATATCACTATATTTGCCTCAATTCCGTCTAGAATAGATTGAAATCACAGCCGAGGAACATGCTCTGATACCAATTTATCATGATCCTAGGGTTTACTCTAGGATTAGATCGGAAATCGAAAGGATTCCAATAGGTTTAGAACCAAGAATTGACAGATTTGGGGGAGGAAATGAGAAGAATGAGGGGGAAAAAATCAGAAGAAAAAGGGGGAAGAAACAGAAGAACAGAAGAGAGGGGAAAGAAGAACAAGCGGGAGAGACAAGAGAGGGGAAGGAGAATTAAGAGAGAAATAGAATTAAGATTTTCATTCATTCAACAATCTGCCTTCCCTTCTCCTACCAACAGCCTTATATAGACTTCCTCTAACAAAAATAACAGCATCCATGTGCTGTAACAGCATTACAAAATATCTCCTAACAACTTGTTAAATCTATTACTATAATGCCTTTTTATGGAATCTTGGGTCATGACACTTGTCCTGTTGTTTTGAAGAAGGGACTTCTGCAGCCATAACTTCTATTGTTCCTAATTGGTTCCAGGAAGTGATAGCTAGCTATGAGTTAGCTGATTGGTCTAAGGAACTGTTGGAGCAATTGACTATTGATTCTTCTAGTAGACCAGGTTATACAATGGCTAATGGATTAATTCAGTTCCATGGCAGATTAGTGATAGGAGATTGTGAACAACTCAAGGGAAAAATTCTGCAATCTTTCCATGGATCACCTTTGGGACATTCAGGTATTCAGAATACTTATCATAAAGTGAAGCAATTATTTTATTAACCACATTTGAAGAGAAACATGATGGATTTTGTGATGTTTGCCAACATTGCAAGCATGAAACAGTGGCAGCTCTTGGTTTATTACAACCCTTGGCAACGCCTATGCAGGCTTGGACTTGTATATCTATGGATTTTGTAGAGGGATTACCTAAATCAGAGGGAAAAGACTATATTTGGGTAGTGGTGGATCGATTCACTAAATTTACCCATTTTCTAAGTCTCTCACATCCTTTTACTACTCAAGAAGTGGCTAGGATATTCTTAGATCATGTTGTCAAGTTGTATGGAGTTCCAAAATCCATAGTTTCCGACAGAGATAAGATTTTTACAAGTCTACTGGGGCAGGACCTTTTGAAATCTTTGGACACTAAATTGCAAATGTCTACTGCCTATCACCCTGAAACAAATAGCCAAACGGAAAGAGTAAATCAATGTCTGGAGACTTATCTTCATTGTCTCTATTTTCTACAGCCTAAGGTTTGGCTTAAATGGCTTTCTTTGGTCCAGTGGTGGTACAATTCTTGCTATCATAGTTCCATTAAAATGTTACCTTTGAGGCTTTGTATGGTTACAAACCTCCCCTTTTACCTGCCACTTTGGGATCTACATCAGTAGTTGTTGTTGACACTTATTTACAGTAGCGACAAGATGTATTACTGGTGCTGCGAAAGGAACTAGAAACTACTCAAAACAAGATGAAGCAGTTGGTTGACTGAAGACGATGTGAAAGGGAGTTTGCGGTGGGAGATATGGTTTATCTTAAGTTGAAAGAATCCCATTAATGGGCTCTTACTCATGGACATATTTCTAAGCTAAGTCCTAAATTCTATGGCCCATTTCCAATTGTAGCTAAATTTGGAACTATAGCTTACAAGCTCCAACTGCCTCTTGACTCTCAAATTCATCTAGTATTCCATGTTTCGCTGCTTAAAAAATCAGTGTGAACACAGTCGGTTAATCTTTCTTTACCATCATTTGTTCTTGATGCTCCTCCTACATGTCAAGCCCTGGGCAATTGTGGAATTCCAAGAAGAATTCCAGAAAAGATTGAAATTTTAGGAAGAGAGAGAGAATGAGAGAAGGGAAGGGAAAAGAACGAGAGAGATGGAGGAAGAAATTGAGAAGAGAAAGAGAGAAAGGAATATGTTATTCTCAATCAATGCCATTTCCTTCTACAACAGCCTTCTTAAAGGCGCTTCTTACAGTTAGGAGAGCTAACTGCAAACCCAATTAGCTAGGCTTGTTCTAACTACCCAACCCCTAGCTTGTTACACAGTTGCAACAGTTTCCAGATTACACTTCTAACCCTCGGGTTGTCCTCAAGAATTTAGAGGAGGTTGATTACTCTAGGAAACTGCTTCAGCAAATCTGGCAAATACTCCCATATTGTGTGATCCGGTTGTAAGTGTGACCACCTCACCAAAACTTGAGTAATGGGTGTTGTGCCTTGGTAAATGACCCTCCTGTCCACAATGGCCTGAGGCTCAACCACACCTTCAAGTTCCTCTGCCATAGGGGGGCAAAACTGAGCCGGTGGCAGTATCAGGTCCAACTAACTTCTTTAACAATGTACTTAAAAAAAAAAAAAAAACTTCTTTAACAATGAAACATGGAATATAGGCAACTGCAACCTATAGGCCACCTCTCCCACTTTAGCAAGTATGGTATAAGGCCCAAAATATTTTGGACTGAGCTTTAACACTGGGGTATTTGTAGGATAAAGGAAGCGTTTAACTTTTAGGAATACACTGTCACCCACAACAAATGTCCTTGCACTCCTCCTTTTATCGGCAATCTATACCATCCGATTTCTGGCTGCAGCTAATTCCCTCTTTAAATCTATCAAAACCTCTTGTCTTTGCTGTAGATAATGCTCCACTTCGGTCACAATAGTTGGGGAATTAGGGATGGCTGGTAATAGGGGTGGAGTGTAACCAAATGTTGCCTCGAAAGGAGTATGTTTAATAACCCTATGGTAGCTAGAATTGTACCACCATTGTGCTAAAGATAGCCACTTATTCCAACTCATAGGCTTAGTAAAACACACACACCACAAGTATGCCTCAAGGCATTGATTAACTAGTTCCGTTTGGCCATCAGTCTCTGGGTGATATGCTGTTGACATGTGCAGCCCAACCCCCAAACTCCTGAACAATTCCTGCCAAAAGGTACTTGTCAAAATTTTATCCCTATCCGACCAACAGTCTTAGGGACTCTATGAATCTTCACCACTAAATCTAGGAACAACCGTGCCACTTCTTGAGCTGAGAAGGGGTGGGTTAGGCTGAGAAAATGAGCGAATTTAGTCAGCATATCCACTACTACCAGGATTGCATCTTTGCCCTTTGATTTTGGTAAACCCTCTATAAAATTCATAGAGATTCTCTCCCATGCTTGATCTGGTATAGGCAATGGCTGCAAACCCTGGAGAAGCAACCTGTTCATGTTTACAGTGCTGGCATATCTCACATGCCAACACATATTTCACCACCTCCCTCTTCTATCCAGGCTAGTAAAAGAGTTGTCTTACTTTGTAATAGGTTGCTCGCACCCTTGAATGCCCTCCCAAGGGTGAATAATGCAGTGCTTGCATTTATTCTTTAGTTGCTCATCATCCCCCACAACTAACCTCCCTTTAAACCTGATCACCCCATTAGAGTGTATACCCTTGCTAATAGACTGGACAACCAATTGAGCCAACAACCTCTACAACCAATCCATCTTCTCATAACTTCCCACAACATCTTTGACCCAATCTGATATTATAGCCATGATGGCTTGACAAGTGCCTTTTTCTTCCCTTCTAGATAGAGCATCTGCCACCAAATTCTCCTTCCCCTTTTGGTATTGGATCGTGTAATCCAACTCCAATAGCTAAGAAACCCGTTTCCTTTGCAAATGAGTATGAAGCCTCCGCTAAAGCAAGAATTGAAGACTTTCATGGTCTATCTTAATCACAAAGAGGTTGCTTTCTAAATAATGTCACCACCTATCCACAACCACCAAAACATCAATAAGCTCTTTATCATAGACACTCAACCCTAAGTGTTCAGGAGCCAAACCTTGGCCGGTGTAAGCTAAAGGTCTTCCTTCTTGCATAAGTACAACTACCACTTCGTTGTCACAAGCATCAATCTCCACAACGAAGGGCTTAGAAAAATCAAGTAGTGCCAAAATCGAGGCTTGGGTTATGGCCTTCCTAAGGGCCCCGAAAGCTGCCTTCGCCTTGGGATTCCAATGGAAGTTATCTTTCCTAAGAAGCTCAGTCAAAAGCCTACTTATCACCTCGTAATGTTGAATAAATTTTCTATAATATCAAGTCAATCCCAAGAACCCCCTAAACTCCTTAACTGTTGTAGGTCTAGGCCAACTCACCGTAGCTTTTATTTCTTTGGGTTAGTGCTTACTCCCTTTTCTGAAATGATATGGCCTAAATATTCTATCTCCCTTTTGGCAAAGTATACTTGGACAACTTGAAATACAATTGATTAAATCTAAGGACTTCAAAGGCTATTCGAAGGTGGTATAAGTGTTGCTCAAAGTTTGGGTTGTACACAAGTATATCGTCAAAGAAAACAAGTATGAATTTCTATAGATAGGGACTGAAAATTTGGTTCATTAAGGCTTGAAAAGTGAATGGGGCATTAGTGAGTTTGAAGGGCATAACAGTGAACTCATACAGCCCTTGGTGTGTTCAGAATGTTGTTTTTGGTATATCGGAGGGTTTCATCCTTATTTGGTGGTATCCGGCTTTAAGGTTTAGTTTAGAAAAAATGGTAGCACCGAATAGCTCATCAAGCAAGTCCTTAATAATAGGTATGGGAAATTTGTTCTTAATGGTGATAGAATTGAGTTGTCTATAGTCCACACAAAATCGCCAAGTGCCATCCTTTTTTTTTTTTTTTTTTCACAAAGGGCACTTATGAGACATAGGGACTTTGGCTAGGTTGAATGATGGAATTAGCTAACATTTCCTTGACTTGCTTTTCGATTTCAGTTTTCTCTATAGGTGCATAGCAGTAAGACCGGATATTCACAGGTTCAATATTAGGTTTAAGGTGTATCGAATGGTCAAAGGTCTTTGAGGTGGTAAAGATTTGGGTTCCATCAATAAGTGCAAGTTATCACAAGTGCTTACCTTAGTTAGGAGTTGGATGATTGCTAGCTCGGCATTTGCTTGCTGGTCCTCCATCTCCACTCCTTATTCCTCACATTCCACTACTTGTATGGAATATAATTGTGAGATCTGTCCCCCTTTCTTTTGCATCAGCTTCTATAATTTTCTCCCAGAAATATTACACTCACCCTATTCTAGGCTGCCCACCAAGGTCAACTTTTTCCCCACCCCTCAATTTCCACTGACACCTCCAACTTGTTGAAGTCAAAGGTTAATGGATTTATGGTTCTCATCCAGTCGACCCCCAAAACAATGTCACATCCCCCTAACTCCAATACCCTCAAGTTAGCCACAAACTCTACCCCTCGCATCAACCACTTGAAATCAAGGCACTTGTGATAGTTGTACATCCTATTTCCATTTGCCACCATCACCGATAGAGGGTTCGTTTTTATCAATTCACACTTGAGACCTGCAGCAATAGCTTTATTCAAAAAGCTATGAGTGTTGTTGCTGTCTATCAGCACTGTCAATCTTCTTTTTCCTATCTGTCGTTTCACTTTAATGATTTTCCCAATTGGACCACCCTTCAATGCATGAAAAGAAATCTCACCTCATTCATCCCCTTGTGTCTCCTCTATATTTTCCTCAGTTACTTCCTCTTCCATTCTTTCCTCTTCTTCTTCACCCTCTTCATCAGATCTTTCCATTTTCAGCAATTGCCTCCTACATTGATGCCCTAGATTGTACTTCTCTCCACATTTAAAACATAGACCCAATTGTGTCCTCTGCTCCATGGTCTGATTCTTGTTTGCCCCTTGAACCATGGCATTCTTGGCCCCTCCTTAGCCTACACTCCAGGTTGCAGCCTTGAAGTTACCCCAAATTGTGGGTTTTGATTCATGTTGGGCTTTGTCCACACCTTATTCTTCTCAAATATTACCTCCAATGTTAGTTCCTGCAGCCGAGCTTTTTCCGTTGCTTGTTTCACCGATGATGGCATCATCATCTTCACCATCGATCGCAGCTCATCCTTCAATCCACTAATAAAACTTGACGTGAAATAGAGTTCTGTCAAGCTTGGTTGTGTTACCCATAGTAATGCCCGCAACTCTTCAAACTTCAATTGGTAATCTACAACTGGCCCCCTTGCCATAATTTGTTAAATTCTTCAACCACGTCTGCCATACTCCTTTCTCCAAACCGATCACACAATTCTTCTAAAAATTCAGGCCAATTCACCACCCCACCCTTGGCTTGCCTCCAACCTTGATACCATGCGTCAGCCGTATCATTGAGATAGGCTACCGCCAGGGTTACCTTCTGCTCCTCACTAATCCAATAAAATTCAAAGAATATCTCACAATGGCGGATCCACCATCTTAGTTTTACACTCTCAAAGACTGGAATTTCCAATCGAGGCATAGGCGTATGACTAAAAATTGAGGAAGTAGTACCCCTTACCTGATTTTCCCACTCCAACACAAGCCTATCTTCCACTTCCAGCCCTCCATCCAGCCTGGGCAGAATGCCATCCTTGTCCAAGATCGGGTCGAGACCCATTCTTGGAGGAAAATCGGGCAGTAGACGAAACTAGGGGTAGGGCAGCCAGCATGTTAAACGTGTTGTTGATCTTTTGCCCATAGTGCTCCGCCTTTTCCTGACCCTTCTCCAATTCACGTATGTTTTCTTTGATGGCTACCATGTCCTCCTAACTTTGGATCATGGCCTCTTGCGTCTGAGACATGTCGAATTCTAGATCCTCCATCCGATTCTCCAGTTGCTTTAGTTGGGTGCCTTTCGCCATGCCGTTAGGTCGATTGCCAACCCCTTCCGATTGTCGGTTCTGTTGGAATCTTCTGTCGTCCACCGCGATCTACCATTGCCTTCGAATCGCGCCTGGGAGCTACCGAAGATCACCGACTCTGATATCAAATTGTCAAGCTCTCAGATTAAGGGTTGGGTAATTGCGGAATTCCAGGAAGAATTCTGGAAAAAGATAGAAATTTTAGGAAGAGAGAGAGAATGAGAGAAGGGAAGAGAAGAGAACGAGAGAGATGGAGGAAGAAATTGAGAGGAGAAAGAGAGAAAGGACTCTATTATTCTCAATCAATGTCGTTTCCTTTTACAATAGCCTTCTTAAAGGAGCTTCTTACAGTTAGGAGAGCTAACTGCCAGCCCAATTAGTTAGGCTTGTTCTAACTACCCAACCCTTAGCTTGTTACACAGTTACAACAGTTTCCTAATTACACTTCTAACCCCTGAGTCGTAAAACTATAGTGGAACTGGCTTTCATTTTGGACAAACGAGTCATTTACAAGGATGGGACTCCCTTAACACAAGTTTTGGTTCGGTAGTCTCACCACCATCCTGATAATTATACCTAAGAGTATTTACCCAATCTACTTACTCAATTTCCTCAAGTTGCCTACCTTTTCTCCATTTCTTGAGGACAAGGGGGTAAATTGTCATGTACTTAATGTTTGTAAGGGTTTATTGATATTTTTACAGCAGTTGTAGCTGCTCAGTTGTACTTTGAACCTTGTATTGGCAGCCTTGTTGACGCCAAACTAAACCATCTGGATTAGTATAAAAACCTAATCCAGCTGAATCCAAGGGATCAAAAAGCATATTTCCAGAAATTCTCTGTTTCTCTCTCTCAATTTCTCTCTCTCAACTTTGCTTTCTCTCTTGCCTACTTCTGTTTCCCTCTCTTTCTCCGAATCTTCTTCTCATTTCTCCCTAAATTCTGCCATAATTCTCTCAATTAGCAAAGAATTGACCTTGTCAGATCTGAGGACATGACACTAAGCAAGGCCACTCAATGACTGTTAATGGCAGTCCACTTCTAATTATGCTCACATAACAGTTACAAGAGGACCAGAGATGAAGTACAGAGGTTTTACTCTCTCTTTCTTTTCATTTGGATGCTAGAATTACATCCCCAACTGGTTTATCTATTAAACGCAAAAGAGAACGTATGTCAAAAAGAAAACAATAATATATAGATTAGTGAGGATGCTACCCATATATTAAAGCATAATGGTTAAAATGAAAAAGTGCATTCCTGCAATAGTAAGACTTGTTAGTTAAGAGATATCTAAATGACATTCAATTTTATTCCGTATGTGGCCACTGATGCTTAAGTTTCAGGTTAGAGTAATAAGGTGACATATGCTCATGCTATAAACTATAAAGCTTGGATGTCAACTCATTCCCAGCAAAGGATGAAAGATTACCACAGGTTGAGAAAAAGAATATCTTCCAGGTTTTCACTGACAGACATTATTGATAACAGCAAATTATCTCTTGGCAGCCAGCCAGCCACATGAGAATAAAGAAAAAAAAAATCTCAATTCACATACCTAAGGCTTGTCGCTTGTGGTATGAGGTCATATAAGAAGCCAATTGTGTATTTGTAGGCAACATGATGTGATCCAGTGTTTCCAAATCACTTCCTGAACTATTCATATACAGTGCATCCAATGTACTAGCAGCTCTGAAGCTTCCCTCAATATTTGGAAGTCTCAATTGGGATGCATCAGCAGAACTGCATGTTGCCACAGCATGCCATCTACTCGCTAGTGATGCAATTCCCTGGGCCCTATGGGAAATTTTGGCAGCAGCATTTAAACAAAGAATTATCCCCACAACCTGAACAATTGATGATATCTGGGAGACAGGAACAAATGAATATAAGACTGAAAAACTTTAACCAAAAACAGCTAAAATTAAGTGAAGTGTGCAAGACCCAGGGTAAAAGCTCAAGTTCAGTTCTAGATATTATTGGTGAAATATGTACAATCAGATACATCAATGTACAACTAGCTACCTTAAGTGGCCAATCCATTGATATATTGCGTCCCTTTGACATTAACCTAAACATTTAGGTGGATAAAAAAGGGGCCCAGGTAGTGGACCTCAAGATAGTTGGGGAAAAGTCTTAATTAACTTGAGTTTAAGATACTAGGTGCTGAAGGTTTCTCTACGTGTGGAGAATAAAATTTAGCTATTGGGTTGGCTCATAATGTAAAAGTTCAGCATCATTCCCAGTGATTGTTTCTTCTTAGAAAAAGCATCAAATAAGCAATTAGGGAAGAAGTTCTAGCACACAAAGCTTGATAACTATTGTTGTGGCTCCTAATTCAGAACTACGAAAAACCATGTAGATGATTTAGCTGGAGCAAATGGAGAAATATATAGCACTTACCCCAAAATCACTACTGTTTAACAAAGTAATTTGTCCGCTATATCCTGTCGTTTGGAGTAGGGTCACAAACTGGCTTGCAGTGACGACCAGGAATACTAGAACAAGATATATTCGGAATCTATGGCTTATTTTTGAGAGATGAAACCGCAGACGGATGTGCTCCTCTATAAATACAATAACATCATATTCTCTTTCAAAGGACTTCCCATAATCATCAAAGTGGATGATTTGCAAATTGCAAACCAAATGGAACAAAATGCAAGCTGACAGATAGATTGTAGTCACGTAAGTCCATGATAGGATCAAAGCTAATAAAGTAGCAACTGACAGCCACCATGACTCACGAGGCACATACAAAATGTGGGCAACTTCACGTGCAGTCTTCAGAATGAAACATGGCAGTATCCACAGTATGAGCAAGCGGAAACACTCCTGCCAAAAGAAGAAGAAGAAGAAGAAACCGTCCAATTTCCTATTATTACATCAAGCAGGAAGGTAGCCATGAAAGTCTGAACTGAAGATTTAGAGTATAGATTAGGGTTGAAAAATAGTAGTTATTATTGGACAACCTAAAAATCATAAGTTTAGGAGTAAAATATCTAGCCCATGGTGTATCATGAAACAGCAATAGTACTTGACCTTTTATAGGGGTAAAGATAGCATTCAGGAAAATTTTCGTGGGATCAACATATGAACCAATATATGCAGTGGCATGCATAGAAAATCAGCAAGTAGTCGGTTGCCTAAATTCCAGCCTTACAGTTACAGGTATGTAATGTGCAGTTAATGAACTCATAGCTTGGAGAACACATAAAATTCCAAGTACTTCAAATAATGCATACTGGAGAGGTAAATTTTAGCTCACTACATTACCTTGTTCTTCCCTTTTTTTAATATGAAGATGATGTTTGTTCATACACAAATTGCTGAAGAAAAGGGTACTTCAAATTATCATGAATGCAAAAGACTTGTTTGAAGAAACACGAAACTCAAAATAATAAAGATTTTATTGCTTTGAATGAAATATATATATATATATATATATGTGTGTGTGAGCTATTCATAGAGAGAGTTGTAATGTAATCAGGAGTCGAAACTCAAAAGTTCTGAACAGGGATAAACCCAATTCAAATTTAATCCGACTTTAATCTTAGCAAACACAACTTTAGTGGGCAGTGGGCAGTGCTCACCGAGATCTTCTGAATGTACTGTTCCCGAAACCGAGCCATTTGGCCGCCGTACCGATCGACGAAGAGAAACTTCCGAAGGCCATATTTACGGAGATAGTGAGAAAGGCAAAGCAGAGACGCGGCAGCCAAGCACGCCTGCGAAACAACGATGTCGAGCTCAAAATCCTTGACCTGGTACTTGTCGCAGCCGGAGCAGCCGGAGAACTCAACGACGGCGACGGGAAGAGCGACGCCGATCAGGAAGAAGGTGAACCAGGACAAGGCCAGGCTGAGGGCGGAGGATTGGCCGAAACCCATAAAATTGAGGTAGGATTCGAGCATTTGGAGGATTTTGTTGAGATGGATGTCGAAATCTGGGTCTGGATTTTCTTCAATCTTCGGCTCTGAGGCGTTGTTGAGCAGAGGGGTTTGGGTTTGTAATGGTGGGTCGGGAAGAAGGTGAGGATCAGCCATTGATGGAAGCTTGAGTTGAGCCTCTCTGGGAAGAGAAGGCACCAAGTTGAGATCTTTGAAAAGTCGGAGAATTGACTCGATTTGATCGCCGAATCAAGTGTGAATTAATCAAAATGATTCGCCTCTAATCATGCATAAACAATATATATATATATATATAGTCAGACAAATTATTTGATTTGATCTTTCCTTTTGTTCAATGAATTGGAAAATTATGTGATTTGCCAATAACCCTTCATAATAGTAATAATACTTTGAACTTTTGCTCATAAACCAGAAAAAACCTCATCAATGGCATGAAACAGTTGAGTGAATCCAAACTAATTTAGCTTCTAGAAAGGCCACAATATGCATTATGAATATGCTTTTCTGTTCATCCTAAATTCATATTATAAAAATATTTATTGATATCATAGATCCTCAAAAGTCTTAGGGCTCGACATGTGGCACCACTAGATGATCCGCATTGAGCCACACCTACACTCCCAAGCACGCCACCGCCTCCTTTTAAGATATTCTATTTGTCCCACCTGATTGAATTATTAATTAAGCATAATGGGGCCATAAAATTGTAGTCTGATAGTCCTCCCGGGCAAGATTCTGAAATAAAATCTAAGATGGATCAGGCAGGCAACTCAGGTGTAAGTTATTCTGTAATAAAATATCATAATAGTTGAAGGTAATTAGATGAACTTAATTATCTATTTATAATTGAACTTAATCTGTTATCTCAAAATCTACTCTTTTTTTTTTGTGTGTTAAAGAAAAATCTCTCTCGGCCCAACTAGTTCAAATGACAAATTTCTTAATTACTCTTTATTTTTTAATTTTTACTTTTGAGTTTTAAATTCATTTTTAGTTTTTCATTTTGATAGTCTGTTTTTAGAAAATTGAAAACATGTACTCTTTGTTATTTTGAAAAACTATTTTTAAAAACAGAAAATTAGAAAACGCGTTCTCTTTGGAATTTTGAAAATATTTTTTTATGATATTTTATTCAATAAATTTGATTATTTAGTAAATTAAAAATATTTAATATTTATAAATTATTAAAAAAATATCTACATTTTAAAGTTAATAAATTTTGTAATATTTTTTTCATTATAATAATAAAATATGAATAAATAAATAAATAAATATGTTTTGAGTTTTGAGTTTGTTTTGGATGAAAACACTCAAAACAACTTTTTGTTGTTTTGAGTTTTCTTTACAATTGTTTTTTTGTTTTCAAAAATGCATTTTTAAAAACAATAAAGAGAACCCATTTTCATTATTTTAGAAAATTGAAAACTAAAAATAACTTGAAAACAGTAAAGAGAATGCAATCTAAGGTACTCTGTATACATATAAAAAATATTGATCAAATATACTCGAATAGATCACAACACTAATCACACAAAAAAAGATTATGAAATAAAGAATTTGAGTAAAAAAATAGAACACAGAAGGCAAAGATTTATCCTGATTCAGTACATCAAAACAACTGATAAATCTACATCGAGACTGAAAGGATGACAAAATTCACTATTTTGAATGAATCAGTATAATGGCTATGCCAAGACTTTTTCTTTGAGATTTCAAAGTGTTATCTAATCTAGACTTTTCTCTTCGAATCTCACTTAATTTGCTTGCGCTTAAATCAATACTAGCCAATTATTTATAGTTCACAGTGGTGGTTTACAAGAATTCAAACAGTTACAAGATTTTCTTATAACAAACTTTCTAACTAACTACTTGAGGCTCCACACACTTGTACAACAAGCTACATGCATTACATGACTTATACAATTAGATAATCAACTATAGCCAAAGCTATTATAAATGACTTAGACTAACTTAATGAAAACTAATAACAACAATTATCCACCATTTGCATAAGTCCAGTTTAATCAAAAATAATAATCTGTCCCCTCGAAATCTTCCTTACACATATGATCTATAACACTCCATTTCTTAGAATTACCCGAGTAGAGGTGTTATGGAAAAAATAGATAAAATAAATAAATCTCACTAATAAACTGAAATTTGATACTGTAACGATTCGCTCCCACTTACGGGCGCCACCGGTAAATAATCGACCGGATTACTCACCCGACAAACCATAACTGAAGGGTTGGACTATGTTTCAACAGGAAACGCCCTAGGTGGGAACTAGGCTTCGTCCTTCCCTTCGCTCCACTCAGGAATCGGTCCCAACTCAAATAAGAAAAATCCAGCGGACCAAGACCCGAAACCCGAGTGAGCTTCACCTCTCTTCAGCTCACCCCATAGCAAGCCAGAGGTGACCCAGGCACAAAGCTAGCATACAGACACTTCGCTGAGTATTGGGGATTTATGAGAACATACCTTGCTGATCCTGACTCGGTCTGAAACTTGGCTTTACCGACTATGCCACATTCAACAAGCAATCTCACGATCATCTATCACACTATGATGATTACAACAATTAAATACATTTAAGCTCAATAACACGGACATTTACTCACAAGGGTATACATACACCACGCCCCCTGGCTACATACAAGCAATATTGAAAATACATAACTCGGGCAACTCAGCTAGTTGCCTCAACGGCCTCCCGGCGCCATCCCTGCTTGCATCCGGACTTGCATCATCTACACATGAGGTAAAAACCTCATGAGTCATAAAGACTCAATAAGGGTGCAAATGCATGTAAATATGAATATAATCATGTTTATGTATGTCAATGCATGCAAATGAGGCTAGGCTCACACATCCTCACAACCCTCCGAGGTTTGAGGCATCAACCTATCAGCCCCCACCACTAGTCCTCTTTATGGCCATAGGTCCACTAGTTCTTGCATCACACAAGATATAACCACTACATGCCAGTGCAACATAAAAACATTATCAAGCATATTTACCAACTTGCAAGGCCACCTCCACATGAGGCCGTCCCTTACCTGGTTCGAAGCCTCATCTCTGTCTCGGCACGAACTCCAGCCTGCACCTCGAGTTCCTCTAAGATCATGGCCTTCCCGGTCGAACCTAGAGGCAAATACACAAAACCCCAACTCTATTAACATCCGGCATTTAACCAATGCCCTCAACTTCGCCACACACACACCATCAGAACTCAACAAACAATACCAACCACGGCATAAACCAGACATCAACAACTTTTCAAACAACCCCGAGATAGGGTTTAATCCAACAATTAATTATTCTACATTAACTCTCTTAATGCAAATAATTTGGGGAAGAAATATTAATTTACCTCGACTCATCTTGAGAGAAATTTGAAAAATGCTCGCATCGACGTTGCCTCTCGAGCTGCCATTTGCGCCCAAAATCTCATTTTCGAGCTTCTGACATGCTCTTTAAGCCCCAATTTAATTTCCAGAACTTTCCCCACATTTTCTGGAAATTTTCAGGATTTTCTCTTTTTTTTTTTTCCCATCTTTCCAAAATTTCTTTATTTCTTTATTTTTTTTCTTTTATTCTTCTCCTTCTCCTGCCTTTCTCTCTCCCGCGCGGCTACTGCTTATCTTCTTCTTCCTCGCGAACAGCCGCACCTCCACGCACAGCCATCGCCAAACGCCGCCAGCCACCGCCTTAGCCAGCCCCTTGCGTCGCCCGCTGCTCCCGAACCACCACGCGACCGACGACCAGCCGCCATTGCCGCAGCTGGTTTTCCCCCTGCATGAAGACACCCGCCATGGACACCCCTGCCTTGCTGCAACCAACAGCCCTTGTCGGCCATTGCAGTTTCCAAAACCATCATTGAAGCTTCCTCTGACCACAGAACCACCGCCATCAGTCGCTTCGGCCTCGCCCGGCCTCCTTCGCTTCTGTCCTTCCTTTGCGTGCTCGGCCATGGCAGCCTTCGTTGCTGGTTGCTGCAACCGGCCGCCATCGCGGCCTCCTCTCCCGATCTCTCCTTCTCTTCCACTCTCTCTATTTCTCCTTCTCGCGAGCTCTCTTCCACAAGCCGCTGCAACCGGCCAGTGATTGGCATGGGTCGCTACTGTCGAGCTTCCTCATCGACCATGGCAGCTGCTGCCATGGCCGATCGGCCATCACTCTCTTTCAGTCCATTTCTCTCTCGCGTGAGCTCTCTTTAGCAAGCTCTTAAGCTCTCGTGATCTCTCGGTTGCTTTCCCAAGCTCTCTCCCACTGCTCTGCCTCGACTTCTCCATCTCCCACTCTCTGTTTAAATTTTTAGAGAAAATTGGCACTGTAGCTAGCTTGCTCCCCAAGCTCACGCCCACATATATTTACATATATATATATATATTTATATATACTTATATAATTACACAATAAACCCTCCAATTTCTTAAAATTCCATTAAGCAATTAATAATTGCTCTTGAAGATTTTTATAATTACACTTGGGCCCTCCCAATGCTTAAATTAATTATAATTAAGCCACTCAAAATCTTGGTTTATTAAAAATTAATAGCCGACCGTTACTCGGGAATACCGACCTGGTCCCTGCGCCTGCACGGGACCTTTATTCGACCCGAAAATACTTAAGGGTTGCCTTACTCAGAAAACCGAACCACCCCTAGGGTCTCCTCAGCTTCCAGGAGGTCCCCTCCGACTATTCGGTATTGGCACCCACTCGGGCTTATACAGAATTTATTCCGAAAATTATTCCCAATCGGACTGCTTCCAGTGTCATTAATTTCATCTTGAGACGCTCGTCAATCTCTTGCCCTCTTCTCTGGACATCCAAGTCCCGAGGTACTCCCTGCTGCCGACGCGGCAAACCTTAATAAATAATTAATCGAAACCGACTCTTGGGCTTCCCGAACCACCTGAGGTCCTGTCCAAAATAATCAAAATTATTTATTTTCAATATCATGTAATACCGGGTATTACAGATACCATAATAGAACATATCAATCAAACTGAAATAAAACTAAGTTAATATAAATTGAAAACCATAAACTCTGTCGAGGAGAAAATCCCTCAACTGAAATATAAACTAATCATAAACTAACAATACACTGTAAAACTAACAAAACTCCCAGACATCTTTGATCTTGAGCAGCTCCACGTACGCATACTACTGACCGCTATTGCTAGGCCCCGCATTTGGTACTCTCCCCCTAAGACCTAGAATGGTGAAGAGTACAAGGTAAGGTACAAAACTCAACAAGTAATAAACTAGAAAGAATAATTGAAATTGAATCGAATAATATCGATACTAATAAATTATTTACTGAATTTGTACTGAGTATAATCAGTGTCTATTTGTATTCACAAAAATATAATGCACATAAACTGTAAACTAAATGCAAGTATGCAACTTTGCCACATAGGCCCACATAACTATAAAACATACATGTCTGATCTGAATCCTGCATACATAAAAACTGTAAAAACATATACTGTGGGCAATAAGCCCCTAGCCCCTTGGTTGTCACTAGACGAGCAGTTCATAAACTAAATTGTAACTAAAACTATGGCATCCCCGCGGACTAGTCATCTGACGCGTATAATATAATACAATACTCATATATATGCTGGCACACGATATATAATGCTTTATAAAAAGTCATGTTCCATGCTCATACCAGAATGTATGCACATAATGTCACATAATAATGCTAAACATGTCATATAAAAATCATCAATTATGTTAGAATACAAAGATTCTATAAATTATGAGTACGGACATACTAGATTTATCATATTTGGTGTGAGAATTCAATATTTGGATTTATTGAATAATTTAATTTAATTAAAAACTTGAATTAAATATCACTGGAAGCTCAATTGGATTTTCTAGAAAGACTATCCAGATATCAGGAAGGAAATCTGGATATGATGAAAGACATCCGTATATGAAGAGGGCTCATCCGAATACACTAGCGTTCAAATTAGAAGCTATTCAGATATGCTGATATGTATTCAGATATGAACTAGGACATTCGGATATCTCACACGGTATTCAGATATAACTGGAGACTATTTGAATATGAAATCCAACTGTTGAGAGAGGCATTCGAATATGAAACAAGGCATCCAGATATCAATTGGACTCATTTGGATGTATGAGAAAGGCATCCAGATATCAAATTGAACACATCCGGATACGACTCAATGTATTCAAATATCACTTATAATAGACACATCCGGATACGGCAAGATATATCTGGATATCACTCACAAATCAATACTAGCATATCCAAATACGAAAACAAGGCATCCAAATATCACTAAGACCATCCAGATATGAATAATGGCCATCCGGATGTCACTCATATAAAACTTTTTAACACATCCGGATAGCCTCTATGTAACACCCCGTTTTTCTCTTACCGAGCGTATCACCATGCAGGGGCTCAAAATATACATAAATTATTTTTTTTTTCTTTTTCGGTACATAACTTAACCTTAAGTACCGAATTCCAAACAAAACCCCCAGCAAATCATTAAAAATGCAGAAGTGATAATCGAAACCTGATATAGTACATAATCAATTTACTTTATACCATAAGAGTTGATAGGGCTTAATTGTTTACATATTTTTATCTAATTTTTATTTTAACCTTGTGTTAATTTTTCTACATAAATGTGTATTTATATGGATTTTATATTATTTTAATCATTTTTTGTAGGAACCCAGCAAAGGACATTAATTGAAGATTTGGATAAAAAAAATGATATTACAAAAAGTTAATTTTAAAATTAATATTATAAATTAATATAATTAATAATATATTATATTATATTATATTATACTAATGTGGCGTGAACGTGTACTAAGGCATGTCATGTGCATATTTATATATAATATATTATAAGATATTGATTATATTATATATAGAATATTATATTATTATTATAAAATAAAAAAGTGATGTCCATGTTGAGGAAGAATTAAAGCAGCGCACGGAGTCCAAATTGGAAGCTTAGGGCCATGAGTATATATATAAAATTATATAAGAAATCAAAGGGGAGAATGCAGAGGATGAGGCGCATAGAATGGATAAGGAATCGAAGATCTCTGCGGCGCAGTGAAAAAGAAGAGATTGGGGAGCTTCTGACGTGCACAGTGAGGGAGAAATTGAGGAGAAGACAACGCGGCCGCACGAGCACGTTTCGCGCCCCGCATTAGCCGCACCCAGATCTATTTTAGATCTGGGAAGGGAAATTTCTTCTCTTTTTAATTTGAGCGTTTGTTTTTATTTTAATAATGTCTAGTTAATTTATTTTAACTAGATTTTGGATGAGTTTTAATTATGATATTATGTGAATATTTGTTTGGTTCGATTCAAAATTCGATTATTATTTGCGTGAGGAATTTATATTGTTGTGTTTAATGCTTTAAAAGATTGGCCACCTTTTAATGATTCAATGATTTATGCATGATTGACTAAAGAATTGTTATAAATTAAATCCATAGACAATATAAATCACATGCTTGACTATGAGATCGAAAGATGATTAGCTTATGTGTGGGAATTGAGGAAGCTTAGTGAGTCAAATCCCCTTTCGAGATTAGAGGTTTCCAAAGAATTTAATGTTTATTTATTTCGTTGATATCTGCTTAGAAATCTGACAGTGAAATTGAATTAATAAAGGATTAATATGACTTGAGAAAGCTTATTAATTAATTGAGGGAAATCCACCATCACATGTAAATAATTATAAAATACTGTAAATGTATTTGTGGTTTTGAATCGAGTTGAATAGATAATTAGATAACCCAGATTAAATGAAATCCAAACCCTAGTGTATTTATTAATTAATTTTTTTCTCACAAGAATTCAGTTTTTTCATTTATTTTTATTTTTATTATTTTTATTTTTATTTTTATTCATCCGATTAATTAATTAGTTCAACTTAGGTTAAGTTAAAATTGTTTTGGTATTGTGATCTAGTTCTCGTGGGATCGACATCTTTTTATCACTATTTGCATATTTGACTAGGGTAAACTTGCCCGAATTAATTGTGCATAAAATCACATATCAAGAGTCTGTACCATAGTTAACATCATATGCTCAATATTGAAATACATAAATACAGAGAGATTCCATAATATTCTAACAAGGCTAATCATCAATAAAGTATCAGTTAAAACATATCCGAGTCAGCTTGCTGAATCCATCGGCCACGCCATCACGTGCCGTCTCATCTCAACCTGTTCCTTGTCTACGCTGCAAGTTTAAACTGGAACGTGGAATGTTCCAGGGGCATAACTTATTAGAAGATGAAACTTCTAGTGAGGGTCCAAAACATATATATATATATATATAAATGCATGATGCAATAACATGAACAACATTTGCCCTTAATGTAATTTCCCAGGCCCACCAGCCCAGCATAGAATCCTAGGTAAATCTTGAATCTCTACAGAATAAGCCTAACGTTATTCCATCATTGCCCTAGGAGAATTACGGCTACACTCTGGGGGCGACATTTTATTCCCATACACAAATATCAACGTGACAATAATATCGTGCCATGCAATTATCACGACTTTTTATGCAATATGACAAAATGAATCATATCTTTCGTAAATATTATGCATATATAAGCAATCATATCTTTCATAAATATCATGCATAATAAACAATCATCTCATATAGGATAGGAAAACTCACCTTTTGAGATAAATTTGCATTTTCTCAAAAAACGTGCATGGCCTCGATATACGTACCCCACCTCGATTTTCATGTCAACTCTCAAAAGTTGCACCAATCACATCATCTCGATTACCTTAAATATAAAAATGATATTCTATTACTAAATATCTCAATATTCCATTTATTTACTTTTTTCCTTCTAAAAATCCCAATAAATACCTCGGGACCATTTCCTCAAATCTATCTCCACAATAATTCATAATAGACTATAAACTTCAAGGGAAAAATACTAAACTTACCTGGATGTTACGTTTTCACGTAAAACGAGGCTCTTTGATGCTAAAATCGAGGCATCGGGAATCCCAACTTCAATACTTTTTGCATGGACTTGCATAAAATATTTTTTTCTATTTTTCAGAAATTTTTTCAAAATTTTTGGACTGCCTACGCGCCCGCATGTGCTAGGGCGACTGGGCGCGCGTGGAGAGCAACGCGTGACCGGCACGCGCTGGTCGTCTTCTCCGGCGACGGCCGTGCCGGCGTTTTGGGCTGACTCTACCGGCCTCTTCCTCTCACTTAGTCGATCACGATGGTATGCCTTTGGGACGGAAAGGAGCACCCGAGGTGCCTCAACCGAAGGCTTAAAGCCTCGGCCATCACTACTGCTTCTCAACTCCGACGACATCGATTACCCCTCAAACCATCCCCAAAATGCCTAAAAATCTCCAGAATAGATCTTTAGACTATGGGCAACAAAAGCCCCTTAATTTCGACTCTCAATTTATTCGAAAACGACCATGATTTTGAGCTCCCACTCTCCCCATTTTTAGCCATCATGAACGCCTATTTATAGGCATTTTCGGACCTCCAAATGCATGAGATCGATCAACCCATGGCCTTAAGAGATCTTACCTTCCTCATATCGATCTAAAAGCATCAACATGTGATTAAAAAAGTGGGTTGTAGGTATGCTACGAATTGGCTGACTTTCGGCTGTTTTTTCTTCAAATTTCGGCCACCACTATGGCCCTTGTCGGCTGATGATCACGCTCACGTGATCCCTGAGCCACCCTCGTACTAGCCCAGTGCTTTAGATGGCCAAAATCGGCCATGGCCGACCAGCCATGTGCTAGACAGTCTTCCTTTGCTAGCTTTTTTTCATTTTTTGCACTTTGGCCCCTCAATTTTTGGCCTTTACTTTTTGACCCCTTTCTCTTAGCCCCTGAACTTTCCAATATTGCTTTCAAGACCCTCAAGTCCTAAAACATCAATTTGACCCCTGAGAATTCCGAAAAAATATCATTTCGGCCTCCCTCTAGCAATTTAAAAAAAAAACTACACTTAGGCCCGAATATTCGTTTTGGCCCTAAACCTTTTCAATTCTTCTTGAAACCACTGAAGGGTTGTTTCTTATGAAAAACTGAAACCCTCTCAAGCTTCTGTTGACTTCCGAGAAGTCGTCCATAACAATTCGGTATTGCAGCCTAATTGGCAGCTGTATTTTTGCTGTACCAAAAACTATTCCCGATTCGATTTCTTTCGACACCATAAATCCTATCTCGGAGTGCTCGTTAATGCCACATCATTTTCTTTTGGCATCTCGGGTCCAGGTCACTCTCGGCAGTCAATTCGGTCATCTATACGGTAATAAATTACCGTTATAACCTTCATTTATCATTAAATTCCATTTTTATCCCCAAGATAATTTACCCTTGAGTCCTTTAGAATTTTTCAGGTATTACATTCACCCTTTCTTAAAGAAATTTCGTCCTCGAAATTTTCATCAAACCGTTAAGGTAACTAAGACATAACATAGCTCATTACCTAAATATCTCAAATCAAACATCTATTTGATCCTTGACAAACACCTCGGTTTGCATTCCTTACACGTCTAATGCTTACAAGCATACCGTGTCATTCACATAATTTCATGTTGTGGCTCTTTTTAGATGACCACACATATTTCAATCATTTTAGGCATGCACATTCTACCCCGAAACTTTTGAGAATGCTTTCTCGCATTTCAAAAAAAAAAAATCATACACCTTGGGCTGGCCATCTCATCATTCCATAGACAAGTACACTTGTCAACCACACATGCCTTCCGTATCTCGTTCACCAGATCCAACTAAACGACCAGGCTAGCCATAAAAATAAACGATCTCTTTGGCACTACCATCATAGTCGGCAGGCCAATAAGCCTCCAACTTCATCTGACACTCACAGCTATCCACCAGGTCCTGTGTTGGGCACCTCTCTATCACGCGCCCGGTGATACGAAGTAGTGCAGTCGTAGTCCTTAAGGAACTCCATCAATCATCGCTATCTCTCGTTCAGCTCCTTCTATGAGAACTCATACCTCAGGCTCCTCGTGGTTCGTGAGCACATCAAATGTTCCACCATATTGGTAGTGTCTCCATAACCTCGAGAGTACATACCACATCTACTAGCTCCAGGTCATACACCAGGTAGTTTTCTTTGTACTTAGGTGTAACCCACACGTAATCATTTGGTTATGTTGCACGCAATCCGATCCTTTGAGCTATCATAAACTCTTACTGCACCTAGCAGGTTATTCTTATTAGACTCTTCTCATGAGTCCTATTGTGGACATAATTATTACAAAGTGTCCCATCACTACCTTCTGACAACAGCTTGCCGAAACATCTTATTTCGAAACATCTTAGCATTCTATTTCGAAACCTGATTCCCAAAAATTTCATTTTGAACCCTACATTGCTTCATGTTTCTGAACATAGGGTCGGGACTATAATTACCTGAAAATCCCTGAACTCAACTTTCGCGTGTCCGGATAATTTTTTTCTTTTTACCAAAATCTCCGGAATAATAAAACACGTTTTCCCATAAAAAAGAGAAAATTACCCTTTTTTTATTTTTTTTTCTTTCTTATTCCTTTGCAACGCACCGACCCTGCACGCGAATCGCCGCCGTCGCCTTCCAGCGTCGTTGCCACCCCCGGCGACCGTCGTTGCCCCCTCCGCAACTGCCTCCAGCGCCTGTTCCGCCATCGGCCACGAGCCACTATACGGCTTCTCCACGCCCTAACCGCTGATCACAGCTCCTCCCTGCCATTATCGCCGGCCCAATTGGCCCTCGCGTCGGCCAAATCCTACACGTCGCTGTCGCCGCTTGCTCCACCACGCAGCTGCCGGCCATCGCTCAGCCTCCCTTGGCAGCCACCACGACCGTCATCGTCCCTGCCGTTGCTGCCAGATCCGGGTCGATCCGACCCGACTCGACTCGACCTGACCCGACCCGACTCGACCCGTTTCAGGTTTGACCCATCCCTATTTCAACCCATTAGATCTGACCCATATCTATTCTGACCCATATCTGATTTGTTTAGATTTAGCCAGATCCAAATTTATCATGCCGAGGCACAACATGCCATGGGGCAACATACCAAGGCCCCGGTCTCGATGCGGTGCCTGTGTAGTTTTAAATAGAGGATGCAATTCACAGTACATCTTTGCTCCTTACTTCCGTTATGAGGATGGTATTGCTCGTTTTGTCGCCATCCGTGATGTTTTCACTGTCTGAAATGCCGTCAACATCCTAGCTTCGCTTCCGGTCAGCGACCGATTTTGGGCTTCTGATACACTCCTCTTTGAAGCTCAAGCCCGGCTTCAAGATCCTGTCTATGGCTGTGTATCTCACATTTTTGCCCTTTAGCAGCAGGTTAGTGAGTTGCAGGCTTATCGAGCTTATTTGCAAGATTCATTATTCGCATATTATTCTTTGTATCCCCAACCTATTCCTCAATTTGATCAAAACCCGAGCTGGAATTTCGATCTTCCTATCGTCCTAGAGGATGTCCCTCATCCTAGTTTCTCAGAGGCTACTCTTCCACCTTACCCTGGTAAAGCCAGCAGTAGCCAGATGCCACCCCCAGATGACATCGATGAGCTGGGACCTGTCGTGTTTGGCGACCGTCGTCCTCACTGAGCATTGGCATCATTATCAGTTTTATGCTTTGCCTTTTTCCTTTGAGTAATTGTATGATTTGATTTCCTGTAACTGTTTGAACATATGGAATGAATATTATGCTTTTTGGATACTTTAACGTTTCATTCCATTATCTTACCCTCGATTGCATATTGATTGTCAGTTACCTCAGCCTCTTGCAGCTATTTTAATAATTCATCAAATCGAGATAAAAATATCGGCTCTTAATTATCACCTGATAATTCATATCCTTAATCAGTCACACATCGCTAAACATCCAATAACCTCAAGCTATCATTGGCAATTTCATAATTAAGAAATAATCCCGTTAAATCTTCCGAGAATATATCCTGGTCATTTTCCATTTCTCTTACGGCTTTCACTGACCGCAAGTGCTTATACCTCATATCCATAGGCTCATTTATTTTCATAACTTGCTGACATTATCTTAATGATTGTCCAGCTATACATCTCCCAATTCGTCTATCCATACAAGAGTTTCATTCTCCAAAATCAAGAGTCTCGGATCCTCAATCGATCTAGGTCTACAACTTCCCTTACTGCGACTTGTTTTTCTGGCAAATTTGCCCTTACTTGATTTTTTTCCAGTCACATCAAAGATTCGCACGATCTTCAAGACGACAATCCATAACCATACTACCAACTAAAACAGGTAGGTACTTACGCCACCTACAGTTCTCCAATCATCGCTGAATTTCTCCCCGAAATTCTAAAGTTTCCTCACGATTTCTTAGATCCTCAATCAATTCTTTCAAGAAATTCCTCAAGAATCTCAAACTGATTTATCCTCGAAAATCTTGAATCAGATCATGATATCTAGTTCTAACTATCTTCCAAGAACTCGATTTCCTTAGCCATCATGGCTCTCAATCTACCATTCATGATGCCTTTAAGCCCTCTTTGCCGGGTTGACCCCCGACAATTTTACCTGATTCCACAGGTCCATTTGGCACATTGAAACGTAATCACAACCTCTGGTGACTAGGTCTCATCATCATCATCCTTTTTTCGGTCGATACGACCTATCAATTCTTTGGTACCTGAACTCTACTTTGAGTCGAGGCTTCCATCTCACAATTCATTGTCAAGGTTTTAGACTAGCCATGCTCCACTACCTGAAATCTTATTTATCGAGAATCCACTAATTCTCACATTTCGTTTTTCAAATTCAGTTGACTATCGGCACCCGACCATTAAATTAGTTTTTCTTAGGCACTACTCTTTTCGTCAGCCAACACACAGCTGTCATTATCACCCCTATCACATGGTAGGCTTACTCCTACATCATACGTCGACCCTCACACGGGTACATCCGGTGAAAACTGCACAGTCTCGTTGTAGTCCTTCAAGAACTATCATTCGTCGTCGCTGCCCTGAGTCTAACTCCTTCTATAAGAACCTTCATTCTAGGCCCTCATTCTAACAGTTATCTCATCTTTCACAAGCTAATTCATTCAAGGCTCCATGACGGTCGAAATGAACGACACTATAACATCACTGTTTAACTCAATCCATTAACAATAAACCCATTAATAAAATATAAGTCATAAAGTGGTTATTATGCGGATTATTATTATTAATGCGTAGAACCGAGTCACGGTGAGGGAGGGTTTAAAATATGAAAAATAACGAAGACTCTTACAGGAAATGAAGAACATGAGGAGAGGGTTATGAGCTTGCCTGAAATCGGCTGATTCCTGCCTCTTTTGTGCTCCCGATGTGAAGTAAAACATTTCCTAATAATTAATACAACCGCAACTTAAATTAATTAATTCTAACCTTGTAAACTGTATAATATAATCATATAAAATTTATAATTTAAATATATAATATTTATATTAATTTTACCCACTTACCTAATCACTTTAATCACGAATTAATTCTAAAAATCTTCAAATTTCCTCGTGTCCTCACTGCTGAGCGCCTCTGCCATCTTTCTCCCATTTCTTCATCTCCCATAGGCTCAAGAACACTCTTATTTAAGGCCTTTAAAGACCCATGCTTGCTTCCCAAGCCTTCCCTAATATATATCAACTTAAGTGGCTTTTAAGCCACAAAATGAAATGGCCAAGAATGGCCACGCACACACACATACAAATATATATATATATATATTAATTAATTTAATTTAATTTATTAACTCTTTTATTATCATTATTATTTTTATTTTTACTATATTTTATTTTATTATTTTCATAAATACTTTCAATTAATTAAATTAATCACCTTAATTTCCTATTTCTTCAAAATATCATAAATAAGTATTTTCTCAAAAATCTCCAAATATTCTAAAATATCCTCAAACACCCAAATTAATTATTCTTATTTGTCTCCAATTTTTTGGGGATGCTACATATAAGCTTTCCAGTTTAAGCCAAATTTTCCCTACAGTCTTCATCTTTGACACCTCTCTCAACACTTTATCTCCTAAGCTTAGGATCAAAGTATATTATAGGCTTTCTTTATTATCTCTTTCTTCTTTTTTATAGTATAATCTGCAGGCATCTTGACCTCCCATCTGAGAGCTTCCTCTAGTCCAATATTCCCAAGCAAGGCAAGTGCGCATCTTCATTTTCCACCATATAAAATCATTTTTTCTAGTGAATTTCTCAATGTCATATTTGGTCGTGGATGATGATGATGCCATTTCTATAGATCAAAACCTTGGTGATGTCCCTTGATGGTGATTCTTGATTTCCCAGCTATATAACCTTTAGCTCTAATACCATATTGTTGATCAAGGAGAATCTCGAATGGATCACAACAATATTCACACAAGAAAAGATTATGAAATAAAGAATTTGAGTAAGAAGAATAGAACATAGAAGGCTAAGATTTATCCTAGTTTAGAACATCAGAGCGACTGATAAACCTACATCCAGATTGAAATGAGGGCCAAATTCACTATCTTGAATGAATCAGTACAATGGCTCCACAAAGGTTTTTTCTCTGAGATTTCAAAGTGTTATCTAATCTAGACTTTTCTCTTTAGATCTTGCTTAATTTGTTTGTGCCTGAATGAATGCCAACCAACTATATATAGCTCATAGCGGTGGTGTTGCCCATATAAATACCCAAAAGGAGGGGGGGGGGGGAGGGAATGAATTGGGTTTTTCAAAAATTAATAAATTTTGCTCTTGTTGAAAACTCTTGATTTTTGTAATCTAAAAAAAATGTGATTTAGTAAGTATATGAAAATTTAAAACAATCAACCACAAGGAATAAGAGAATTTTTTATAGAGGTTCGACTTTTCAAAGAACTTAGTTCTCTCTCTTAAGACTAAGCTTGAGGCTCTCAAGATTTAGCTTGAGATTCCACTAGGGAGAATCAATTCTAGCTTTTAATTGGAACAAGAACCAACGTATAATCTCTTGCCTTAAGCAATAATCACTAACACACAACTAACAAATACAATCTCCTCACAATAGGTGAGTAACAATAACAAACTTATAGCAAAAACAATCTCAAACAAGTTACCAATAATTTGAGAATTCTACTAGCAAGCAAACCTACAACACTCGAACCTTCTCACCATTGTTTGAATGCTTTTGTCAAGTTTGTTCACTGTATTGTATTTCTCTATGTCTTCTTCTTCATACTCACATTCTATTTATCCATAATATTAGAAAAAATAATTGTTACATAGAAAGGATGAAACAACATTTGAATTTCAAGGAAATCTTTAGATTCTTCATCTCTAGCTAGCATCTGTTGACAACTTAAAAATAGATCAGAGATTTCAATACAAAAATCAATTTGTGAGGGTTGAAGAATCATTTTTCTCTACTAATAAATTATATAATTAGTAAGAGAGAATAAATCTATGACTTTCAAGAACAAGATGAAATTACATTTGAAAAATTATACACTTCGTGTATAATATAAAAACATGCGAAAAACACGACATTCAAAAACAACCGTTAGCCTTTGGTCGACTGAAAGAATAACTTTAGTTGACCGAAGTTGTCTAGTGACCAAAATCATAACTTTGGTCAGAGCTTAGCTCGACCTAAGACATGAGACCAACATTCTGGCCAACTTCGGTCAATCAAAAAATAACTTCAGTAGACCTAAATGGCATATCTCCGAAAGAAAAATATATTTCCTCATTTCAATCAACTTAGATAAATTATCAGTCAATTGAAGATGTATATATACAATGAATAAAAAACTCATTGCAAGAATTTAGTTGACATAAATTTATATTAATTTTTGTTATCATCAAAATCTTATTTATCTATCCTTGAGCTTAATAGGTGGTTTACAAGAACTCAAGCAGTTACAAGATTCTGTTATAACAAACTTTCTAACTAACTACTTGAGGCTCCACACACTTGTACAACAAGCTACACGCATTACATGACTTATACAATTAGATAATCAACTATAGACAAAGCTATTGCACATGACTTAGATTGACTTAATACAAACTAATAACAACAAGAAAGATTCAAAATAGATAGATATATGAAACAATCAAAATTTGGGGACTACTGCAGATTGAAGGATTGTTGCATGACTAGTAGGTGATGGAGTGGTGGTTTGACATGCAAATTAGAATAGCAAGTAAATGATGTATGTTACCATCGTATAAATATTGAATGTATTGATAGCTAGAATTGGTTGGAAGAGGAGCATATGATAATATCATGTGGGGGAGCATCACATGTGATTCTAGACTTAGATTCTCTTAATGTATTTTTAGCGAAAGTTGAAACTTAGGAGTACAACTTCTAACTTTTCTTGCCTTGCCTGAAATGTGCAATTGTGTTGTGCATATAAGATCACTTGATTCAAGCATGTGCTTACTATCTCCTTGCTTTATTATATATATATATATATATATATATATTGATAATGTTACATGTTGACGTTATTTACTTTTAATATTTTTTTAAATAATAATATTTTTATATTTCTTAAAGTGTGTAATTTTTAAAACTAGTTAATAATTTGTAAAGAAAGAGAAATTTTTAAAAAGAATGATATTTTTAAATTATTTAAAAATGTTACTAATTTCAAACTGTTTAAGATAATGCTACAAACTTATCATGTCACTAGGGGCACTTGGGTAAGGAAAATTCATGACTGGGAGATGGCGAGTTTTTCTCTCCCACTTACACTTGACCTATTGAGATTGAGGCTTAATAAATCACTAGTTTGAGTAGTGAGTTAAGTCCGCTGTGATAAGTAGTGAGTTTAAAAACTAATCCTGTTATGTCATTGCCCATGCATTTAAACTTGTAAGGTTGAGGGTCAAATTCAATCTCGATCTCACGTCTCTCCATCTTTAATATCATTGACAATTGCAAAGGCCTTATTCCATCTTGTTGGCGTTGTAGCCTTTGCTTTTGCTGGTGAATCCCCTTGTCGACGACTAAACCGAAGGCACGACCTTACAACAATGATTGGAAGGAAATGACAACGATGACAATTGGATGAACTGCAATGGCATAGATGCTCCGTCATCATCACCCGTCGGCAACCATGTGGGCTTCATGTCAGCATCTTTCTAGCCACGAGTCATTCCTTGTTGTTGCTGAAGTCAGGTACCTTTGAGCCCATTTGCTTTACCAAAGTTAGATTTAAGGTTTGCACTTAGGGAAATTGATGAAAGGTTTTGCAATTGGGGGATTTTGATTTAGAGCTTGCCATTGCGGTTGTTTTATATAAGGTTTCCAATTTGGGTATTTGATTTAGGGTTTGCAATTAAGGTTATTTGATTTAGATTTTTTATTTTTGGGTTTCTTGATTTGGGGTTATTTGATTTGGGAATTCAATTTATAGCTATTTGATTAGGGATCTAGTTGATTATTTTGTAAATATGACATAAATATGATATATTTATAATTTTATAACCGTTTAAACTAGGTACCATATATATCATTAGTTGTCAATACTTACTCTGTACATGGTTTTTGGATAGGTATGGACAACCAACCCCTTACAATTCAATATTACTAGAACAAGGAGTGGATCAGTTCTGGGGATAATTCCACGTACAATGGAGATAATGCAATATTTAAGGTCGATTGGCAATGGGTCAATTCTAGGGATAATTCCAGATATGATAAAGATAGTGCAATGTTTGAGGTGGATCGGGGGAGATGATTTCTTGGCTTTGGTCTATAATATAACAACAATTAACATTAACCAGTATAATATCTAATTAAAGGCCAAGTTACGAAATAGATAGCACACATGAGGTTTCAGATTACCAATGACACGTCCCTCAGCAAGGCCATTAGCTGTCCATGAAACTAAGGGATATATGGGCTCCCATTATAGCCAATAAACTACTAATCAACCTAATGCATGACTTCCTACTCGCATCACTAATGGATTTGATAATGTTAAGGCCAGACTATAAGACCCCATATTTGAAATGAATAGTATATATAACATATTTTGTTATTTCATAACGTTAGAATAGTCGTATTTAAAGATTTAGGAAACAGATTGTCAATTTTGGTCAATCGAATCAATGGAGGGAAATACCTGGGATATAAACACCAAAAAGAAAGGCATATCTATGGCAAGTGATTTAAAGTAGGATTTTTGACACTGAAAGAAACCAAATCGGAGAATTTTAGGTACAGCTAAGTTTCGGGCTAAAAAATCGAATTATCGTAGGAAACTTCCGAGAAGTCAACAAAAGCCTGAAGGGGCTCCAGTTTTATGTAAGGAAAAACCCTTTAGATGGTTTCGGAGAAAAACAAAAGGAATTGTGATTAAATATAAATTCAGGGGTTTAAGTGTAATTATTTTGGAATAAAGTGTAATTTTTCATAGTCAAGGGACTAAGGATAATTTTCAAAAAAACCCTAAGGACTTGAGGGAAAAGGGACAAAAGTGATAGGAGGTGAAAGAGGAAGGACCAAACTACAATTTGGGCATGAAACACATGCCAGAAAATCGGGAAAGCCAGTTGGCTGCCGGTCATTTGGCGTCCCATTGTCGATTTATGACCCTAGGAGTAGGTCCGACGACGTGGGGTGACCTAATTGGTTGAAAAATCGATTGGAAACGACTATAAATAACCGGGTTATGGCCGAGTTTTGTAAAAAAAAAATTGGACTTCTAAATCGGTGGTTTTAGGAAGAATCGAGATGAATGGTTAAAGGGATTTTGTTCCTGAGGTTGCAAGGATTATTTCTGGTAAATTTCATGGGTTTTTGAAGTGATTTGGAGGGGTTTTGGGGGTCACCGGAAAATAGGCCAAGTCGCCGGAGCCGAGGTTGTAATCGGCCATTTAGGGGTGCTCAGTCAGTCGTTTCGACATATAAGGCGTGCCATTGTGTCCAATAGGTTGAGGAAATCAAGAAGTTAGAAGAAATTAGAGGAAAAAAGAGGTTGGGTAATCGCCGACAGCGAGTAGGCTCACCAGAAAAATGCGTGGGGTGCATGCGCGCGTTAGGCGCGTGAAGTAAGAGATTTCTAGAAAGAAAAAAAAAGAAAGAAAAAAATGAAAAAAAAAGGAAAAAAATTGAAAAAATTCCAAAAAAAATTAGTAAAATAGGAATAATATTTTTATGAGTTATTGTGAAGAAACAATGGGAAAAAAAAATGTTGAGGAGTTTTTATTTTAAGAGAAATAAGGTATAGGGAAAATAGGAAAAATATGAGGAATTTGAGAAAAATTCCAAGAAAATTTTAGGAAAGTAGGAACGCAATCTTATGAATTTTCGCAAAGGAAAATTGGAGAAAAATGTTGTGAAAGTATTTAATTTTGAATTATTTTGAAGAAAAATAAATAAAATTAGAAAAATAGGAATAAATAAAGGAAAAATCCAAAATGTTGATTTGGTGGAATATTTATTGATCAGGAGAATATTTGGCTATAGAATTTGGAGATTCGCACTTTTTTTTAGGTCAACACGTATTTCGAGGCAAGATGCGAATATCGAGGTAACTCGATAAGCTTGAGAAGGTAAGTGGTTCGACCAAAAAATCTGATTTTATGTAAATGGTTTTATCATGTTGTCATGTTTTGATGTGAACATGTCATGTAGATTCCATTTACATGTATTGATGATGAAATATGTATGAGCACAATGAAATTTACAGTTATACATTGCATGAGTTTGGGATTAGGGCCTGACGCCGTTGCTTTGCCAATAGTGCACCCATACACTTCGGTCTGGCAGGGAGACTGTAAAAATGGCGGGTAACAGTTGGGTGTGGCCGACCCAAACATAGAGTAATAATGATATGTGCATTGCATTCATACACGTGCATTAAATGATGTACCCTTACTTAGATAATTCAATATTTAATATGGGTCTTGCCCCTGGAACATTCAAACGTTCTAGATGAGATTTGTAGTAAGGGCACAAAAATGGATGAAATGTAACGACTCAAGGCGTCATGGATGCAATAAAGTTATTTTTGCATTTTGGTTTCTGTATGAAAATCCAAACATGTATCAGTCATGTTATATTTTCTATCATGATATGAACTTATGTTTCATCGGCGAATCAATTTGTAATATTGAGGATGTTTAAGGAATGGTCATGTAATGTTGTTATGTCTCGATGTATGTTTAGGTTCGATTCTTGCTTCCATTTTTGATGAATACCTAGCCTAGCATATATAGTGTATAAGTAAGCTAATGATAGACAGGTAGTAGAAAAATTTTGGAGTTATATCATGATGAGTTATTTAAAAAAAAAAATAGCCAAAATTTCTTAAGTTATAAACACTCGAGAAAGTGGGGTGTTATACAGACAATCTCTGGGATAGAATGGACAACCTAAGGATACATGAACCATCCAATTTGTGGTCTCTAATAAAGAATGTTAGGTTGGTTTCACCTTTCATATATCACTAGGAGCCTAGCAGACCATGTAATAACTTTGACAAAAATTACTACGTGGTTGAGAGAATAGTGCAACAGGAAGAAGTACCTGATGTGGTGGGTTAAGGAGCTGTACCCCTCAATCAGGATGAATTTGATGAAACCAATGACAAAGACAAAGATGACATAGATGTAACTAAGGCAGCACACGCAACAAAAAAGGATTGTGATGTTGATGGTCAATTAGATGATGGGAATGGACTCAATAAAGGATCAAATGGTGTTGATGTAGATATTGGCGATGTGTTTGTTTGATGTGTCCTAGCCCCAACACTAGAATTCCTAAATGCTTATTGGGTTGATGAGATAGTATGGACTAATATGGTGCTACGTATTCCAAACACGCGAACTCGTCCGAGTGGAAATACTTGTCAATTCATGGTCGTTGTGCATATGTCGTCATATGTTCCATTACTAAATTATAGTATGTTAAGTGTAAATTGTCCGATAGTTACCCATGGAGGTAACGAGGAAAATTTGTAAAGAAGCACAACACATGGGTTATTAGCTAGGTTGGTAGCCCTCACAATTGTTATAATGCCACGTGATCACCCTAAAATATACCGCAAGTGTACGGGTCGAACAAGTAATATAATAGTAAGTAAGAATATCGTTCTCACGAGAAAAGATTTCAAATACCAAATTTATAAATTTTCTTTATTATTTAGATAATAAAAATTTTAGATTTAATAAAGAACAGGAAAAATAATAAATTAATTAGATTAATAAAATAAAATTAATTTTCGAAGGAAACTTGAATCAAAGAAATTAATGGATTTTAATAACTAAGACACATTATGAACCTAACTATGCAATGCAAATCGTATATTTTCATGCGAATGAATTGATAAATTGAGTATGCGACAGCGAAATCTCCTAATGCATTTGTTACCCTATTTATAGGTTATAACGAGTCTATTCTCATTTAATAACTTCTTATATTTCTATGAAAGTTTAATTAAATGAAAACGCATTACAATTTGTGAAATTCCTAGCATATCGCTAAAAGCCGCACAAAGAAACCGAATTCTATTTCTAGTCGATTTTACTTTATAGTGTATGGTACCTACGATGCAATCCCTAAACTATCTCATTTTGGTCTCAAGATTAGGCATCAAATCATGTAAATAGTAGTCAATTATTCACACACATTAAATCCCATACCACACAACTCAACATAACACAATTTATTCAATCACATAAATTTATGAAAAATGCATCATCATAGTTTTGGCCAATACATGGCCTTAGTTTAATAAATTAGTTCATGACAAAATTAATTAAAATCCAAAATGACATTAGGAACATAGGAGAATTAATTAAATATGAAAGAAGAAGAAACAAATTTCCTATGCCCAGATCTGGAACAGATCTGGGTGCCGGAGCTTCTGCCGCCTGCATCCGCTGTGTCACTGGCTACGATTGCGTGCGTCCCTTGCTTGCGCAGCCTTTAAGTTCCATCACTGCTTCATTGTTCTGCCGCCCAAGTCCTTGCGCATCCAAAGTCCCTGCTAAATCTTCAAATCCTCCAATAGCCGCTTCCTTTTGTTCCTTCCGTTTCCGCCGTCTCCCCAAGTTCTGCCAAATCCCTCCTTATTTATTATATATATATATATATATGAACTTCAACCAGAGCCCTAAGACTTCACATTCACACCCCTTAATTTAATAAAATAATATATAACATATATGGCTATGCTTCCCTAAGTCCAACTTGAGTGCGATTTTGTTCACCCCTTTAACGGGGTGAACTTCACCCTCACAATTCCTGTGAGGGTGAAAAAGGCAACGGAACGGCATAAAATATTCACCAATGGAACGGCATAAAATATTTAATATATACACACACTATAATATATAATATATATAAATAATATAATATATAATATAATAATTAATATTTAATATACTATTAATTATAATCATTTATAATATTTATTTTTTATTTATATTATAATATTAATTTCTAATATTAACTTTATAATATCTTTTTTATTTTTATTTTTATTTTGTTTTAACCCAAACACAAAGTAACATTCATGTAAAATAATAAAAAATACTAAAAATTAAATATATATAAAAGAAACTCAAAATGCTAAATAATTATAGATAAAATACATATAAAATACTTAAAACATTATTCAATTATAACTAATAAATGTGTGAATAAATTCTCAAGTCACCACACTTAACAAAGATCATAAGCAATTGGATGTAACTTTTATAACACATGCAATTAAGGGTTTGATCGAGGGAAATGAATGTACACGTCTAAACTTTGCAGCAACATATTGTATAGTTATACCAATATTGAGTCTCTTACATGAAAGTTTGGGAAGAGAAGCAAAAGGTTGTAGACATTATATATGGTAGCTGAGAGGAGTTATACAATTTGTTACAACCTTTCCTTTTAGCTATGAGAAGGGCCAGTCCTAAGTTAATGTGGGAAGTGCACATATTTCCCACTTTGGACCCTAACATTCATGATTTCTCTTGTTGTTTGGACATTTAAGTCATCGAAACATGAATTTACGTGTTATCGACTAGTCATCAATCTTGATGGAATGCAGTTGTACGAAAAAGTATAAAGGGACTCTATTAGTGGCAATTGCAATTTTGGAGAGCGAGAATAGTAGTAGTTAGGGTTGGTTCCTTTATGGCCTCTAACTAGCAATAGTTAGGTGTATGCTTTGTTATAAAGTTGTTTTTATTAAGTCAAAAGTTTAGCTATAAAGTAATGGAGACCCCTTTTTTAAGGAATGTTGTCTTGGTAAGGTTAGGATGTGTTAATTGAGTTTGGTATTAAATGAATAGTAAAGCACTTAAATGTGTCCTGTATATATTATTGAAAATGAATGATAGAAGATGTCTCTTTTTTTCCAAAGATTAAGCTCACTTCTTCTTTTTTTTTTTGAATTTCTTCGATATTATAACACCATTACCATCCCACAACTAAGGTGGGCAATGATACAATTTAGGATTATTGTGCCTATTAGAATTATTGTCTTTTTTAGTTTAGGATTCCTTCTATAAATAGGGATATTATGTAATTTTATCGATCAATTTAAATGAAATAATAAGTCTTCTTTAAAGAAAGATTTCTCTTATTTGATCTTTTTCCTTTTGGTAGATTCCTACGAATAAGAGTGTAACTATATCCTTCGTGTGGCCTACCAAGGTGGTAATTTGGCTGTTCATCTACATCAACTTTGTTCATTCATAGCGCCAAGATTAGATTGAGTAACCCATCCATGTTCTGGTGTCAAATTATTATCAGAGCAAGATTGCAAATCCTAGTGTATTAAACCTATGTATTAAAGATGTCTCCATGAAGAAACGACAACAACCAAAAATGTCTTATTCATGATGTAGTTCTCGAAGACATGATGTGAGATTGAACGACTTCAACATTATCTTGAACAATATGGACAATGTGAGAATTATAACAATGAATTAGATGAAGAGCTACTTGATAAAGCCATAAAAGAGGAGATCAACCCCTTCCATCATGATAAGAGTGATTCATCTAACCAAGAAGTTCTAGATCTGGCCCAATGAAGTTGGGGGTCTTATGCTAAAAGATTTGTCGATGCCTTCTTAAGAGTGTTAATTTTTTTTATAAAAAAATAAATAATACACCTTTTTGCACAAGCATTTCATCATTTTATTAAATAAAAAAAGAAAAAAAATTAAAATTCAATCAACTACAAAATATAATAATCTCTTAATGATAATAATTTTTTAACTAAAATATAATGTCTCAGAGATAATAAAAAAAATTAAACAACTTACTACAATAAACAAAAAAAATAAAAAAATAAAACTAATTTTTCTTGAAACTCTAAGAAGATTATTGCGAGTAAAAAACTATACATTTTTTATTCTCTTATAGAAAGAAACAAAACAAAACATTAAACTAATAGCATTAAAAAGATAAAATTCACCAATAATAAGCAACTTTTCATTCTACAAATATGTGTTGAACTATATTTACCTTTATATAAAATCAAATTTTCTTGTCTTTTGAGATACAAAATTATTTATTAAATCTCTATAATCAAGTTTATTTAATAAATCATGTTTAATAGATAATGTTTTATGGGAAGAGGGAAAAATTGGGAAGGGAAAGTGGGTTTTATGGGATATTGGGATTATGGGATTTGGGAACAATATGCAACAACGGTAAAAAATTGAAAAATGGAGAAGGGAAGTTAAAAATATTTATAGTGTCTTGTATTTAAATTTTTAATAAAATATTTATTATTAAAAAAATAAAATATATATATATACATATATATTACAAAATTTTAAATTAGCGACCTTCTAATTTTGGAGGTCTTATACTATCGCATATATGGCTTCCGGCCCCGAGAAGTTCAACCATGACTTTGTGCACGTCAGACCAAAGAAAGAAACAAAGATCCGGGAATCATAGTTGATATCCCAGACTTTGAAGGAAGGATGCAACAGGATGAGTTCATTCAATAGATGCATACTGTAGAACAGGTATTCAATTACAAAGAAGTTCATGAGCAAGGTCAAATTAGTAGCCATTAAACTCAAGAAGAATGCTTCATTTTGGTGCGAGAACCTAAAATGCCAACCAGAACGTGAGGGACGTAGCAAGATCACAACATGGGAGAAGATACATAAAGAATTGAAGAGAAAATGCTTGCCAGATCATTATCACCAAGATGTCTCCATCAAATTCCATAACTTTCGACAATGAAATTTGACTGTTGAAGAATATGTTGCTGAATTTGAAGAATTGATGATGAAGTGTGATATTATGGAACCCGATTAGCAAACAATTGCTAGATTCCTTGGAGGACAAAAATATGAAATTTCTATTGTTGTCCAACTTCAACACTATTGGACACTTCAAGTTGTCATTAAAAGTGGAGCAACAACAACAAAACTCCAAAAGTGGGCTTTAATCTCGCCAAGATCAAATTGAGCAATCTATCCACATTCAGATGTGAGGCGCCAGTTGGGGGGGGGGGGGGGGGGGGGGGGTGTGAGAGATTGGTTTTGTTCAATAATGGGCAATGCTTGGGAGGGGGGAGAGAGAGAGGAGTTGTACAGCGACAGGGCTACTTCATTGTGTTTTCTAGCTGTGGCAAATTCAGTGCAAATTTGGCAAGGCTCTCCCTTATTTTCAACCGATGATGGTAGTGGCATATTTGAAGAAGGCCATGAGCAAAAAAGAGATTACTTCATCTAATGAAGGGTTACCAAATTCAAATGCGGTACGTACTAAGAAGAAATGACCCATTTTAGATTTGAACCACATTAAAAAGTGGATTAGATGGTAGTCAAATCTTTAAAATGGAGTTGATTTAATGGGTTAGTCTGATTTGGATTTAAGCGAAACCCAACTCATTAAAAAGTCTAGTTTTATTGAATGTCTTAAATGGTGAGTGTATTGACCTTTGCTATACAAGAATTAGTACACTATGATTGTATGCCCTTAAGTCACCTGAATTTTTCCTTTTCAATGACAAAAAAGGGAGACTAAATAGTCCACCAACATAGTTGCCTAAATAATACAATTGAATTGGTTTTTCGAGAAATTTTTTCCAAGCATCTTAAATAGTCTCTCTATCTTATGTGTCTTGGTGATACCCTAATTATATAAACCACAAGTTCAACAAAATGGATGCCTATGGTGCTATCAATAAAAGCTTAGCAAGGAGTCTTACTTGGTAGGGATAGATGGGAAGGTATAGACTAACGTGCAACCATTCGACTATCTCATTTGGCGATGAACGAATTTTATTTAGGAAAAACAATCATGCTACTCATTCCAACCACTTATCATTCATCAACCTACTATACGAAATACAAAATCTGTTTCTCTACACACAAAAATAAAAAAAAGAAGGTTGAAGTCAAGTCAAGACAGACAGACACACTTACATATATACATATACATATCTCAAATAGAGATGCTATTGGGAATACCTCGACCAGTGACCCCTGGACCTGAAGACGGAAGAAGCAGCTCATATGGAGGAACCCCAGCACCATTACGATTCTTCAGCCTGGCATCCTTATTTCTCCCATTTATCGTCTTCTCTAACTCCTCCAACTTGGCCCCAAACTTCTTGAACATCTCTGCAACTTCATGATCACTGATCAGGTGGCTCTGAAGATGGTGCAACACGTTCAGATACTCTTTATCTGCAGAGTGAGTCGAGAGTGTGTCCTGGACAGCCATTACTTTGGTGGCCTGAAGTTGAGTTGGCAAAGAAGACAGAAACGTATACTGCGGATTGTGGATCAGCTTCTCGTACTCATTGCCTTCTTGAGGGATCAGTTTCCTCATGAGTGTGGGGCGGTTAGGCACGTACCCGCCAAAGGGGTACTGCCCGAAGTTTATGGCTGCGTGCTGGCCTGAAGCGATCCAGATCATTGTGGTCAGGATGCTGGATAAGTCCTCGGCGGTGTTGAGTTTAGGCCACCAAGACTCGCCCCTTTTGTCGTAGTGGCCCTTGTCTTTGATCTCTTTCCACCACGCTTGGAGCTCGGTGTCAGATGTGACTGAGTTAGGCCCAGAAAAATAGTATGCGACGTAGGATTCCACCAGTTCTTCAATAGCAGACCATATGAGGAGTCCATCGGATGCATAGGGGTAGTCTTCGATCACAAGTTTCACACCACAGGGCATCGTAGGATCCTCAACGGCCATACCCCTGAAATTCATTACTAGCAACTAAATTTCAATGATTTCATATAAAAGTGTGAATGTTAAATGACAAGGAAGCAGACTAGGCATAGAGAAAAATTGATTTTGGGGCATTTGAAATGCAGTGAGAAGCCTAACCTCCGAAGTAAATCTGCTGGTAGTGCCTCCATATCGAATCGCCACATACTCTTGTAGGCTGCAGAGCTTATCTCCATGGAATACTTTCCTGGGCTAAAACAAGCCTCAATTATTCCTCCTCCATTGATTAAACTTTGTCTTGCAAGTGCATTGATTTCTAGCGTGTAGCGCATATGGGGATGGAGCAACTTGTAAACTGGGTGCATTGAGCTAAGCTGCCTATGCGTGGCAAGTATGTAAGGTTCCATGCAAGCATGAGTCCTCAACCTGAAAAAAATAATTCCAAATCACTATAACTAGAACGTGCAAGTATTTAGTTGATTGCAGTGAATAAAACAACCTCCCAGTCTTTGATGAGATACCCAGAGATCAGCTTCGCATCACTTTCTGTCATGTGTTACTAAATCAAATAAAAACCTCAACAACTTGGTTAACATAAGGTGATTTTGTGTAACAATTATTGTCGAGTTTTAATTGTCAAAGATTGTTGTCTTTTGTATTTAGTCAGAACTTAAAAAGTGAAAACACTGGTAGAAATTAAAATCTATAACTCACCAGTGGTTCACTAGTTGGTGGATTCCAGCATCATTGGAACAAACATGAGCTTTGGCTAGCTTCCAAATCCAATGAGTTGTAGCATCATGTCCATGAGTGTAAATGCGCTTGTTGCTTGAAGAAGGTATTGGAGGAAGTGAAAGCTCTATGACAATTGGCCTTAAGAAACCAGTAGGGGTGTAGAAGAAAATTGTCCTTGAGGCATAAGCTTTTCTCCCAGGCAAGGAGTTCATCTTCTCAATAAATGGCAAAAGTAGGTCATGGTAGTCAAGTATAAACAACCTCTTATTCTCAATAGCCTGTTAGACAGTTTCCTAGAACTGGTCAGAAATTTACAAAGAAAAGAAACTAAATGCTCTTCATCGCAAATACTCCATGTTTTTTCTCCATAAATTTTTACAGTTTCAGGAAAGTAGAATTTCTGCGCATCATTCAGATTCACCTAAAGAGAACTTAAAATATGTAACAGACACAATCAAAGTATTAGGGTTGGCTTATCTAATAATTGACAAATACATAATTGAAAATGTGGCTCGATGATGGCCATTAGAGAAAATTCCTGTATTAACAAGTCACTTAGAATCTGGAAGCAACTGAGGAGCTAATTTGGAAACATAAGAACTGTGTAAAAACTAGTGCTTCTTGATAGAATTAGCCTAAATTTTCTTTTGGCAACAAGCATTTACAAAAGTTCACAAAGGTCAACTACCAAGCACCGTACTTTCTACTTTGACATGGTGATTCTCATACGACATTTTTGTATACTAAAGTGAAGTACTAGATTGGAAGACAAATGACGAGAATATGAACTGATCAACATTACACACAAAAATTAATACCTCTTCCAAACTCATGCCGTGCAGTTCTTGCTCTATCAGCTCTTTTGTTATTTCAGACTCCAGCGGGCCATAAACTGTAGGATCTAATTTGCTCAGAATTGGAAACTCCTGCAGAATACACCTAAGCATCATTTTTTTTTTAAATCTTTTTCCTGCGGGGGGGGGGGGGGGGGGGGGGGGGGTGTTACTGAAAGTCTGGATGGAATATTACCCTCAGTAATTCAATGTTTACGGGGTTGACCCCTGCTAAAGTCTGTCGTGCAAACTCGTTGTCCCGCAGCCATGCAAATCTATCCCCTGCAAACATGTAGAAAATGGGTGGCGAAGGGTTCCCAAATTGGAACTCTAACCATCAATTAACTAGAAGTGGCTTGAAACATGGGGCAGAATCATATTATAACCAAATGAGGACATGCCCCATCTGAAACTCTTTCTTTCAGCTAGGTATTTTCATATCAAATTTGCACAATGAATAGAAAAAGGAAAGAGAACATACTTCTAATTATGGCCGGTATTTCATACTTTAACAACCTTTGCCCACTAGTTACTATCCGTTTCAATTTGTCGATGACAGATTGATTTTCAACTGCTTCTTTACATTCTTCATCTTTCAAAACAACGCCATCATTGTATAGCTTGTCTATGTCAGAAAAACACGCGAAAGGTATGTCCGAACTCGACAGTGCAGAAGCAATAGATGGTATCAGATTGTGTAACAGAGCTTTCAGTCTTCCAGCAGAGAAAGTGTTTTGTTTAATCTCCTCGAAAGTTTCATCACGAGGAACATAAACGGGATGGGGCTTTTCTATTCTCCTCTCAGAGAATGGATCTGCACAAATTCCATTTGATATAGAGATAAAAAGCAATTATAGAATTGCAGCACTATAAGAGAAAAAAGGATAAGAAATAAAGCAAATACCTGACTTAGTTGGAGGTCGTCCAGTTCGACAGCGCCTAGGATAAGGCCTCTCCTCATCGCCCAGGACTGGCCTAACTAAATCCTCAGACTTGTCGGGATTACCCAAATCATTATAAGGGGCATAATCATAGATTCTGTCATGTGGCTTCCTCTCACCTTTCCCATTTCCCTGAATACTAAGTAGGTCCTCACGTCGAAGATCTTTAATTCCTGCTGGTGTTTGCGATGGTAAATATGCCTGCTCAAGTTAATGACAACACTCCTTGACATCAACCATCCATGCTGCAATAGCAAAATTCTCAGGAGAAGTATCCAAAGTTATGCCTTTCTTGTTTCTCACCTGATTAGAGAAAATAATTCTGCTCTCAGGATTATCTTTCCTTGAATGAATCCACGTATTAGCAGGGAAAAACACCGGGCCATCCTTGAAACCGTGAATGACAATCTCCATCAAGTGGAACTCCCTTCCATGGAAATTGGTGATGAGGACAGCCCCAGGACGTCCAAAGTCGTTCGGCACCCTGAAGTTAGCAGCATACTCAACTATATAAGGATGGCTCGATGGGGTAGGCAACCAGCCCCGGACACTAGACTCAACAATCTTTCCAGACTTGGTCACTGCAGCAATAGCATGTATTAGACCCGTTGGGAGAAAAAAAAAAAAAAAAAGAAAGAATAATATATCAAGCCGTTATCACATTCAGTCGGGTTGGCTACATGAATTGTGGCTCGCCAGTCATCTCTGTCATAATGCCTCAACTCTTAAAACGAACAAAATGCAAACTTCAAATGAAACAATGTGAAGGAACACAACCATTCCAGGATACCCAGCCACTCGCTGCTGCCCCCAACTAACCCTTCCTAAAACTTTACAAAAAGAAAAAAGGATGGCCTAGGAAAAGTAACATTTTCTTAAACACTCGCAGAAAGTGAAAGAAGATGATCTGCCGCCAACTATGGAAAAAATAATACTTTTATTTTTTGTTGGCCTTTGTTAAAATAAGTAAAATAAGATTGTACCAAAATATGATTGAAATATTTTTCGAACTAAAATATAGAATAGACAAGATAATGCTAGAAAACATTATAAGATTTCGATCAAATTATTTGTTAAATTTTTTAGAATACACTGAGAGTGAGGGTTTTATGAAATGGGGGACATATAACTCATTTTTTCTTATTTGTAAAATCCTAAATAATTTTTTTTTTATAAATAAATCCTAGATAAATTTATTCCCCACCAGAAATTTATCTGTAAAATCCCAGAAAATAAGTTAGGTGACTTCTTTTCAGTGGGTTATCAGATAAATTTAACAAATACAATGAAAAATATATTTTTTCGAAATACTTTCCATATCATACTTTATGCAACCCATATTTTGATTAACAAACACTAGTTTAATAAGAAAACTTCATTAAAAAGACTGACGAATGTGAATTATCAATTTATCATCAACAAACTGGGAGAAACAAATTTCTATTTACTACTGTGTTAGGCTGTATTAGTCCACCCACTCAAATAATAATAATAATAATAAGAATAATAATAATAAAATTGCAATTAAACTTGTAGTCTTGGAGAAAGAGGACAGAACCAAAAAAATTACTAAATTTGGGAGGCACAAACCACCACTTTTACGGATGTTTAGGTAGCCAAAAGAAACAAAACAAAGGTTGCAAAAAAGTAGTCAGGACTGAGATTTCTTCTATTTGCTTACTTGATGAACAAAGGTTTATGGGCTATTATTATATCTGGTGAATTTACTCGGTACGCGCATTCTTCAAAAAAAAAACACACAAAACGTAGTGATTGCTTGCAGGTTGTGATCTATTGTAAAAAAGGAACTTACCAGGATCAAGATCTTGACTGATCAGCTGGATCAAGATGCCCTGACCGATCCCATTAATGAAAGACTCCCAGTGTTCATCCAGCTTCTCGGCGATCTTCTCCTTCATCTTCTTCCTGATGGTGATCACTGCCCTCACATCAACCAACCCGCCACCACTTGAAGAAGATGGCAACGACCCATTATACTTCTCGGAGGTTTCCACCACTTTAGGAGCCTCAACAGTCTTGTTGTCTCCTCCACTGATCACTGCCATTACAGATCCTCTTCTGTTCACCTTGACCTGGGTGATTCTGGTGAGACTGCTGCCGGCTACCGCCGCCCTGGGCAGGGCGGCGGTGGCGTAGATGTTTGACTTGGAAGTGGGCGTTTGTTGAGCGGTGAACATTTTTGGAAACTACTTTGTAAAACCAAAGCTAGTCAGTCCCCTGTTCTGAATGCAATGTTCAATCGGATGTCAGGATGTCTGGTACTGTAGTTTGTAGATGGATGATGGCCAACTAAGCTAAGTGATGGACTAGTAGATTTCACAAATTTATCAGCAACATGAAAAAAGAAAGAAAATGGAACGTCAAAAGTAATTTTTGATACTCTATAGTTTAGTTGATCATTATACAAATTCTCATTGAAACCCTAAAATAATGTGGATATATTTATAAAAAAAGAAAAAAAAGGCTGGCCATGATGATAATGTCAGCAAAAAGGCCAACTAGAGCGGAGGGGGCTTAAGTGGGATTAGATTTTAGATACAGAATTTGTGGTTGATCTCCCTGGATGATCCTCGTGGAGAGTTGACGGAGCCATGTTTGGTAGACGATGATAATCATATATATATATATATATCACTCTCTCTCTCTCTCTCTCTCTCTCTGTATATATATATATATTATTACTTCATGGCATGGTGAATGGATCATTCATGTACACACTTGCAACAGAAGGGACAAAATAATCAAAGATTAGAAGGAGCCTAGAAGCTGCACATCTCCAGGTTGCAGATGAAATAAATAAAATTATTAACAAAACAGATGCATGTTTGTGAAAAATAAATAAACAAGACCTTGCTCCTTGACTGTTCAGTACCCACGTGAATCACTATCATAATTTTTTAAGAAGTTGATGCTAATAATATATATGATTTAACTGATTCTTTTCCCTCCGTATAATGAACGATAAAGGACATGCACCATCGGACAAGAAGTTCCTTTCAAAAATTTTAAGTAAAATAAACCTCCTCTTACAAAATCTGTATTTTAGAAGACAGGATTACATAGATGTCCTTGCACCCATAAATAGTTGCCACGAAAACGTCCCTCAGACTTGGCATTCCAAACTCCTATTATTCCAAACTTATACACACTTCCAAAGGTCAGGAAAACACAAATTTATGTGCGTTTAACCAATGTGCCTAGTTTATAAGTTATTGCGCATCTGCCTAATCAGTTCATTTACTACACATCCAAAGCTTAGTAACTGCACAAAAAGAAGATAACAGTGGTAGAATATGAGAAGGTAAATAACTACACTTTATTCCCAGCATTTCTTAACTAGCTGCTCTAGTGGAAATATCCTCATAAAGGTTCAACACAACAACAGGTGTTCTAATTCTAAAGAAACATTAGCAAAACATCAAAACAGACAACGAAAGATAGTGTTACGAGTTACAACACAGGTCAGGCAGAACAAGTCAGTGAAACAGAGCCACTATATGGTGATGCCTAAAAGAGAAAATAGTTTCGAGAAAGGGCAACTGTTGTAGCTGCATTACAGGTCAGAACCACATCATCTGCTGTCACTGTGTATGTCTCTGGATCTACCTTGATGTTTGGAAGGGCATCGTTAAGCTTCATGTCAAGTTTGGTGAGCCTCCTCACATTGCCTACAGCTTCAACCCTCTTGTTGAGCCCATACTGGGCTTTTATCCCTTTTTCAACTGCGGCCTGTTTGAGAAACGATTTATTTCAATGCACTATACAAGGCTAAGCACTGAGAGAGAGAGAGAGAGAGAGAGAGAGAGTCCATGCCTTGCTGACAAAAGCAATTGAATTACCACCGGCGGCCTTGCCAAATGCTCCAAACATGGGCCTCATAATCATCTGCAAAACATGCATTTCAGCAAGAACTAAATATTAATCAATTCATGTGTAGGAGGAAGCCAAATGGAAAGCCCCTGAAGCAATTGTCCAAAAAGCAATTTTTTTGAAAAACATTCTTGATCTTTTTCCTGACAGAGACCAAACTATATTGCTTATAGGGTCATGGTCCTGGTAGTTGGGCAATTCAAGAAAAACTCCCAATTTTTGAACTTGAGCCACTGAGCACACAAACACTAAGTACAGGATTTGGAAGCTACACTAAGAGGCATCTAGAGATTCTAACCCAGTAATGGTAGCTCGGGATCCCTAATTTGTACAACTATCAATAGCAGTATAAGTTAATTATATGACAAGAGGCAAAAAAATAAGACACTTTCTTGGCAAGAAAGCCTGCACTCTTCTAACATACTTTTAGATATATGAGATTCATTTTTTGCTTCAAATAATAGTTCTTAAAGTTATGTCTAGATCATCAAAACTTTCTTTTATAGTTAAATCACTCCCATTTGCGCTGGTTCCTATGCTAGAACTTTTACCAAGAATGGTGTTGGTGTTAGTGTCCTAATGTTAGATTTAGATGACATTTAGTATATGCATCGGACCTAAATGATAATCTTGCATGTCATTAAATGGTCATATTTTCATTTAAAGCTCTCCACTTATAATATGAATGAATTCCTAAATATCCTAATGATCTTATTCTTAAAATGTTAAGAATATGAGACAAAAATCTATAACACATGATTTCTTAAACTAATTCTTAGTCCTAAGATTTCTCAGAAAATGAGTTTGATTAATCAATTATGGACTAGTACATAGGCTATTATTTTCGATTAATATGAGATACTAATAATAAAGGATGGTGAGTCACATGCCATATTGCATGAGATGTAGATAGTAAACATGTGGATAGGTGTTGGTTGAACATCTATTGAATATAACACATGTAACAGATCATATGACTAAGATGATTAATGATTTGTTACTGGTTTTCGATTATGTATCTGGTCCTCAGACCAAAGGCAACATGGTTGTCTTGTATGCCAATGTTGGAGATTTGCCATTGAGCGGAATCATTCAGTGTGAGTGGTGAAAATGCTCTATGTGTGGTCTCTGTGCAATGGTGTATGAAGACGGGTGATTGTTGATGAGATCCATTGATCTCCGGCATGAGGTGAACATTCTATGCAATCTCAGTTGATTAGTGATTGTAGGAGTCATTTGCCAAGGCACGCATAATTGAAAAAGAGTTTCCAATGTCAGAAGGAATTCCGATGTGTTATCTCGATCACCCCAAAACTAGATTTTGGCATAGTTACCGAGTCCTATAAGTTTGATCAGTTTATGGCTCTTACTTAGTCGAGATGTTAATCAGTGAAATAATTATAGTACACGGTAATCGAAAGTCCAAATAGGTTTACAAGAAGTTTTGATTTCATTGCCATTAGGATTGTCCTGACATTATGCTAAAGGTCACTCAAGACCTTTCGAGGTGCTTTGAGCAAATGGAGAGTTTCTCTTAGTAGATCAAAGTGTTCGATTGGCATCAAAGAGTTTGATATGCCTTAATTGCTATATGGCTGTGAACCTAGAAGGGTTACACACAAACTAGGCATAGCATTGGATTAGTGATGCATCGATGCATGTGTTCTCAATCATCATTAAGAGTTAATGATAATGGATGTTGTTAAGAGTTAACAAAGGGATTAATAAACTGTTAAGAGTTAACAGTGGGAGACCATTAAGAGTTAATGAATATCGTTAAGAGTTAACGAGCATACCATTAAGAGTAAACGGGAGGTCTAGTTCCATTAAGAGTTAGTGGAAGGGCTATTAAGATTTAATAACGGGCCTTGATGCAATTTGTTGAAAGTTGTATATGGAAGAAGACAAATGGTTGACCAGTTTTCTAAAACGGTTGACTGATTTGGCATAATATCTAGAACAATCGACAGTTTGCTTGAAACAATTCGACAATTTCTCTAATCAAGTTTTCTACTCCTGTGCCAGTCTTCTATTGCTTTCAGTGACAAAGCATTTAATTCTGTGTCACCTCTCCATTAATGAAGAGAGAGAGAAGAAAAACGATGGAGGGTAGAAGAAAAGGAGAAGAGTTCTCCTTCAACTATACAATCATGCCCCATCCCAAACATGTGAGAGCCTCTTGACTTCAGCTTCTTGCACGGTTCTTCTTCCTTCTTTGCTCATTGTTCTCCTTTTTCTCTTGCTCCCGTTTCCTCCCTTTTGATCCCACAATTGTGAGACAGTCACAGTCCGTGTTGAGAACCAAAGCCCAACCTTGTGTCACCTTCATACGAGCTTGTTTAGCACATGGGTCCAGCGAAGGGTTCTGGTGGCTACTTAGACGTGGACCAACTTGGTCTCCTATGCTTGTGGGGTTGGCTTGTGTTAGAATCGAATTTTGACGGGGGTGAATTCTCATTGAATTGAGGAGAATTGGGAAAAGTGAGGGGGAAGAACAGAGAGAAGTGAGGGGGAAATGAAAATTAGAGAGAAAGAAGAAGAAATGAGGGAGAATTTTGTATTGATAATGATTTGAATAATTTGTGGAGTGGTATTAGTATTCTTATATATTGATCTGGCTCCTAATATTGGGTGTCAAGGCCCACTTGATCATCAATTACAAAGATAGTTTGAATTTAAAAATTAGGCCTAACTACTCTGCCCGCTTAAACAATCAACTAGTTACAATCTCACCCAGTTATTACAACTGTAATCCCGTGACAATTCCCCTTCCCTTCAACAGCTTCTTGTCCTCAAGAAGATCAAAGTAGTCCTGCCACCTTAGGAAACTGGTTGAGTAGGTTAGGGAGATATTCCTAGGTGCTATTCTTCAAGTAGAGATTGGACCATCTCACCAGTACCTGTGTCAGAGGGGCTCCCAGTCAGTATATGATCCTTTTGTCAAGGATTACCACAAGTTCAAAGGCCTCATTAGGATTCGAAAGTAGGAGAGGTAGGGTTGTGCTCATTGAGTTAACTCTTGCTGACTTTTTTAGCAGTGACACATGGAACACTGGGTGCATTTGAGAGTTTAGGGGTAGCTGGAGCTTGTAAGCTACCTTACCTATCCTTGCTACAATAGGATAGGGCCCATAGTACTTTGGGTTGAGTTTAGAGTATTGGCCCGAGGCTAAAGCCTTCAAGTGAGCTTGTCTAAGCTTAAGGTAAACCTCTTCTCCTTCTGTGAACTCTCTATCACTCCTCTAATCTGCAAATTGCTTGGTTCTATTATGAGCATTGGCCAACTCCTTCTGTAGTACCTTAAGTACTTGCTGCCTCTACTGTAAGTATGAGTCCACCGTAGCCACTGTGGTCTCCCTTGAAATAGTAGGAAGTAGAAGGGGTTTATACCCATATAAAGCCTCGAAAGGGGTCATCTTAATGGAGTTGTGGTGGCAAGAATTATACCACCACTGAGCCAAGGATAACCATCAATGCCACCCTTTAGGCTATAGAAAACAGAGACATCTCAGATAGGTTTCCAAGCACTGGTTCACCTATTCAGTTTGGCCATCTGACTGCGGGTGATATGCAGAGGACATATGTAGTTTAGCTCCCAAGTTCTTAAACGATTCTTTCCAGAAGATACTAGTGAAAACCTTGTCTCTATCTGATACTATTGATTAGGGAATTCCATGCAGTTGCACCACTCTGTCTAGGAATACGCGGGCTATCTCTTAGGCTATGAAGGGGTGAGTCAAGCCAATAAAATGAGAGAACTTGGTGAACCTATCTACCACAACCAAGATGCAATCCTCCCCTTTAGACTTTGGCAACCCTTCCACAAAGTCCATGGATATGTTAGACCAAGCTTGAGTAGGGATAGAAAGTGGCTGCAGTAGCCCGAGAGTAGCTACTATCTGAGACTTACACCTCCTGCAAGTGTCACATTTCATCACATAATCAACCACCCACTTCTTTAATTTTGGCTAGTAGAATAGTTGCTTAACCCTCTGATAAGTATTTTGCATCCCTAAGTGGCGCCTAAGTGGTGATCCATGTAGGGTGTCTAGGATTTTCCTCTTCAATGCCTCACTGTACCCAATGACCAATCTTCCATGATATCTCAGCACCCCACTCGCCATAGTAAACCAAGGTTGACTGATTGGGTCTATAATTAGTTGCTCCATAGCTTCCTTGGTCCAATCATCCTGTTCATAGCTGGTGGTGACTTCCTAATACCAATTAGGAACAACAATTGTGATAGATGCTACAGATCCTTCTTTTGTACATCTGGATAAGGCATCTGCTACCTTATTCTCTCTTCCCTACCAGTATTGGATGACATAATCCAATCCCATCAATCTTGCCATCCCTTTCCTTTGGAGGTGTGTGTGTGATAGGCCCCCGGTCCATTGGACCTACTAGAGGCAGCCCAAGGGGCAGGTGGAGGGTAGTAAGGGAAATAGTTGGTTTGTGTGTAACAAACCAGCATGTGCTGTCAGAATCCTTCTACAAAAGAAGGATCACCACTTGTTATTAAGCAAGTCCCCCTACAACTACTCTGATACCAAAATGTTGGGATTCCAACGAATTGTTCTGAAATTCCATTAAACTATTCAAATTCGATTGGAAAATTACACAGCTCAATAAGGAAAGAAAAATTAAGCGAGAGAGTGGGGGACCTAGAGGAGAAGGTCGACACTATGAGGGGAGAGATTCAAACCATAGACCGGAACGTAGTAGAGATGCTCAAACAGTTCGCCATCATGTGAACAAGGTGGGATGAACAGGAACAGGAGAGGAAGGCTAAGACCCATGGAGGCGAGTGGCCAACGGAGGTTACCCAAGATTCCGACGTGACCCTTGGAGTCGGCATGAATCGGAGAATGGAGGGTGGCGTGGGCATGGGATGGCGACAGGAAGAAAGAGGTCGACGGCTGGAGATGCTAACCTTTGAAGGGGACAATCTGGACGAATGGATATTTCGGGCGGAGAGGTACTTTGCAATCAATTAGTTGTCCGATGATGAGAAGATCGAGTCCTCTGCATTGTGCTTTGAGGCAGGGGCCCTCACTTGGTTTCAGTGGGAGTCCAAGCGCAGGGGAATTCGTAGTTGGGAGGGACTCAAGCAAGGGATTCTTAACCGATTTCGTCCAACCCAAGAGGGGTCGCTAGAGGAGAGGTTCCTAGCTCTCCGACAATGAGGGACTATCAAGGATTACAGGTTGATGTTCGAGACTTTGGCTGTGCCAGTGTCGGAAGTTTCTAAGGCATTCTTGGAAGGCCATTTCATTAATGGCCTTAAACCGAAAATAAGGGTTGAGATCAGGGTATTGCAACCTAGGGGGTTGGATCGAATCATGTTGATGGCTCAATGTATCGAGGATAAAAATGCAGCCATGCTCAGTTGCAGTAGGACGTTCGGGCCAGCGAGGAGTATTTTTCCTACCCATTCTACAACCCACGTAAATCGACCCTCTCCCATACAGTCAAGAAGTCCGACTCCACATTTGAGAGTCGTTAGTCAAGTGAGCATCAAGCTATCAGTGGCTGGGAGTGGTAGCAATGTCCCTTTTAAACAACTTAGCGAGGCCGAGTGGAAATCCAAAAGGGAGAAGGGCCTATGTTTTCGTTGTGATGAGAAATATTCTATAGGCCACCGATGTAAGAACAAGGAGTTGCAAGTTATGATGATTTATGCTGAAATGGAAGAGGAAGGAGTTGAGGCGGAAACAAGGGAAGGGAGGGAAGAAGAATTGGGGCAAAGGAGCGAGGTTATTGAACTCTCAATGAATTCAGTTGCTAGATTGACAACGCTGCAAACAATGAAGTTGAAAGGGGATATTGAAGGGCAGCCAGTTATAGTGCTTATTGATGGAAGGGTGACACATAATTTTATAGCAGCCGAGCTGGTGCAGCAGTTGGGGTTGCCAAGAATAGAAACTGCCGGGTATAGAGTGATTATGGGAACGGGAATGGCGGTGCAAGAGGCCAACATCTGTAAGGGGGTGAAACTGCATCTACAAAACCTAAAAATTGTGGAGGATTTTTTGCCTTTAGAGTTGGGTAGCTCGGATGTGATCTTAGGGATGAAGTGGTTAGCCACGGTGGGGAAAATGAATGTGGATTGGAAAGCTTTAAAAATGAAGTTTCAAGTGGGGGGTATGGCTGTAACACTATAGGGAGACCCAAGCTTAAGTAAAACCATGGTGTCCTTGAAGGCTATGATGAAAGCTCTTAAGGGAAGTGGGGAGGGGATGCTGCTGGAATTGGGGACCATTACAACAGAATTTGAAGAAAAATAGTGGGAAATCCTAAGGATGTTGCAAGGGGTGCTGGAAGAGTTTGAAGGGGTATTTTCTAATCCCGAGGGGCTGCCACCATGCAGAAAAAAGGACCATGCTATTAACATGATTCTAAGAACCACACCCATACATGTGAGGCCCTACTGTTACCCGTACATGCAAAAAAATGAAATTGAAAAACTGGTGGGTGAGATGTTAGGGGCTAGGATTGTTCAGCCAAGTTGCAGTCCATTTTCTAGCTCAGTGTTGTTGGTTAAGAAGAAGGATGGAGGATGGCGGTTTTGTGTCGATTATAGGGCCTTGAACAAAGTAATCATTCCTGACAAATTCCCTATACCGGTGATTGAAGAGCTGCTTGACGAGCTACACGGGGCTATGGTTTTTTCCAAGCTGGACCTAAAATTTGGTTACCATCAGATTAGAGTCAAGGCAAAAGATGTTCCCAAAATAGCTTTCAGGACACATGAGGGCCACTATGAGTTCTTAGTTATGCCGTTCGGGTTGACAAACGCACCCGCAACTTTTCAATCGCTGATGAATGATATTTTCAAGGAGTATTTAAGGCGATTTATATTGGGTTTTTTTTTATGATATATTGGTATACAGTAGGAGTTTAAAGCAACACGCAAAGCACTTGTGTTGTGTTTTAAAAGTGTTGGCAGAAAATCAGCTTCTTGCTAACAGGAAAAAGTGTTTGTTCGGGCAGTCAGAGGTTGAATATTTAGGCCACATCATTTCCCAACAAGGTGTGTCAGCTGATCGCGCTAAGGTGCAAGCGATGGTAGAGTGGCCTACTCCTACAACAATGAAGGAATTGAGAGGTTTCTTGGGGCTCACGGGATATTATCGTCGCTTCGTGAAAGACTACAGCAAGATGGCAAGACCCTTAACTGAACGATTAAGGAAGAATAATTTTTATTGGGATGGGGCAGCCGAGCAAGCCTTCCAACAGCTTAAGGCGAAGATGATTTCCCTGCCCGTTCTAGCCTTGCCGAATTTTGGAAAACCTTTTTTGGTCAAGGCGGATGCCTCGGGGGAAGGCATGGGGGCTGTTTTAATGCAGGATCACCGACCAATTGCTTATTTTAGTCAGGCTTTCAGCCAATTAGGAAGGATGAAATCAGTTTATGAGCGGAAATTGATGGCCATAGTCTTTGCGGTGCAAAAATGGAGACATTATCTTTTAGGGAGGAAATTTGAGCTTTGGACTGATCAAAAGAGCCTCAAATACTTGATGGAACAGTGGTTGGTGAGCCCCGAGTATCAGAGATGGATGGTAAAACTAATGGGATTTCAATTTGAGATACATTATAGGCCGGGATTGGAGAATAAGGCAGCCGATGGGTTATCACGCATCAACCTTACAGCAGCCTTAATGGCTTTGACAGTACCCAAAGTGGTCCAACTGGATCAATTGGCTCGAGAAGTGGAAGCAGATGACAGGGTGCAGCGAATTATCAAAGATCTGTAAACTGATCCTGCTTCCCAACCCAATTTTCAGTGGGTGGGCAGCCAACTGCTATACAAAGGAAGGTTATATTTACCGAAAGGGTCCTCTCTCATTCCATTGATTCTACATGAGGGACATGATGGCAGTCTCGGGGGTCATTCAGGGTTCTTGAAGACTTACAAGCGAGTGGCGGCTAGTGTCTATTGGCAAGGGATGAAGAAGGACATCCATAAGTATGTGAGTAGCTGTTCCGTTTGCCAACAAAACAAATATTCAGCTTTGACACCTGGAGGATTAGTGCAGCCTCTTCCTATCCCTAATCAAGTTTGGGAAGATATTGTGGTGGATTTCATTGAGGGGTTACCAAGGTTGGGCAAAATAGATTCAACATTGGTTGTAGTAGACCGACTAAGTAAATATGGGCACTTTATCGGATTGAAACATCCCTTTAGTGCAGGGTAAGTGGCTGGAAATTTTGTTAAGGAAATCGTAAAGTTACATGGCCTCCCAAGGTCTATTGTATCAGATAGGGACAAAATTTTCATGAGTAGATTATGGGAGGAATTGTTCCGCCTCCAAGGTACGAAACTAAATCGAAGCACCGCCTATCACCCACAAACCAAAGGGCAAACAGAGATACTGAATCTAACTTTGGAAACATACTTGCGTTGTTTTGCTTCCTCACAACCGAAATCATCGTCCATGTGGCTGCCTTGGGCTGAACTATGGTATAACACGGCCTACCATACAGCTTCAAGGAAGACCCCGTTTCAAGTGGTGTATGGGAGAGAACCTCCAACCTTGGTGAGGTTTGAAAGAGGTACCACGCCCGTATCAATGGTGGAATGGCAATTGGCTAAACGGGATAAGATTTTGGATGACTTGAAGACACAATTGCTGAGAGCTCAATCTGTAATGAAGAGAGGAGCTGACAGGAAGAGAAGAGGTAAAATTCAAGGTGGGGGACTTTGTCTACTTGAAATTGAGGCCATATCGTCGGAAATCGCTAGCTGGTCGCTCCAATGAGAAATTAGCTCCTAGATTTTATGGTCCTTTTGAAGTTAAGGAGGAGGTAGGACCGGTTGCTTACAAATTGTCACTGCCCTCCCATTGCAACATCCACCCCGTCTTCCACGTGTCCTAATTACGTGAGGCAAGAAGGGTGTTGAAGGCTAGTGTGGAAGTTCCCAGCCAGCTGAGTGTAGATCTAGAGCTATTGGTGGAGCCTAAGGCAGTTCTGGGGGTTCGATCTGGAACAAGAATTAATCTATAAGGCAGGGATGTTTTAATTCAATGGAAGGGACTGCCTCCTTTAGAAGCAACATGGGAACCATTTGACTTCATTCAGCAATAGTTTCCAAATTTCCACCTTGAGGACAAGGTGAAAGTGAGGGAGGGAGATAATGATAGGCCGGGTCCATTGGACCTACCAGAGGTGGCCCAAGGGGTAGAGGCAAAGGGGGGTAAAGTGAGGGGGACTTGCGTAACAGCAAGCTGGGGTGGAGGGTAGTAAGGGAAATAACTGGTTTGTGTGTAACAAACTAGCATGTGCTGCCAGAGGCAATTATGCTGAGTATGATGGGGTATAATAAGAGAAAGAGAGTGAGAGAAAGGGGTGGAATTTTGTAGAAGGATTCTGGAGAGTTGGGGCCTCTTGAACACCGTGGATGTTCTTGTTTTTTTTTTTTTTTTTTTTCTATTTTTCCTTCTTGAGCTGTGTAATTTTTCAATTGGATTTGAGTAGTTCAATAGAATTTCAAAATAATTTGTTGGAATCCCAACAGTGTGCATCCTCTGTTGTAGGAGGAATTTTAAACTCTCATGATCCGTTTCTATGATGAATTGCCCCCTTTCCAAGTAATGTCTCCATTTTCCAACTGCAATCAAGACTACCAACAATTTCTTATCGTACACACTCAACAATTGATGCCTTGGGCTTGGGGCCTAGCGAATGAAAGCCAATGGCCTCCCCTCTTGTGAAAGCACTGCCCTCACACCTGTGTTACTTGCGTCAGTCTCTAAGATGAATGGTTTAGAAAAAACAGGAAGCCCCAGAGTAGGCACTTCACTCATTGTTTTTTTGAGCTGTACAAAGGCCTTCTCTGCCTTCTCATCCCAAGAGAACCCCTCCTTCTTCAGTAGATTAGTTAGGGGCTTGCTAATCACCCCATAGTCCCTCACAAACCGCCTGTATTGCCTTGTCAAGCCCAAGAATCCCCTCATGGCTTTCACAATTGTAGGTCTTGGCTATGCTAGCATAGCATACACCTTCTTAGGATCAATGCTCACCCCTGCACTGGATATCACGTCCCAAGTATTCCACATGTGGTTGTGCAAAGGCACTTAGATTTCTTAATAAACAACTAATTGATTCTAAGGACCTCAAAGGTAATTTTTAGGTGGTCAATGTGCTGGTGGAATGAAGGACTATAGACAAGGATGTCATCAAAAAAGACAAGTATAAATTTGCAGAGGTAAGGTTCAAAAATGTGATTCATTAGTACTTAAAATGTGGCAGGAGCATTTGTAAGGCCAAAGGGCATTACTAAGAATTTGTATTGCCCTTGATGAGTGGTGAAAGTAGTTTTTGGTATGTCATCAAGGTTCATATGGATCTGGCAATACCCTGATCTAAGGTCTAATTTAGTGAAAACAACTACATGCTTAAGCTCATCCAAGAGGTCTTCTATTATAGGGATTGGAAATTTGTTCTTCACAATGTGAGTGTTGAGTTGGCGGAAATCAATGTAAAAGTGCCAGCTCCCATCCTTCTTTTTAACCAGAAGTATAGGTGATGCATATGAGCTTTGACTTGGTTGAATGATTGACCTTGTCAGCGTGTCTTTAATCAGGTTTTCAATCTCAGCTTTTTATTTAGGGGGGTGATGTTAATAGGTTCAATGTTGAGTTTTAAAACAATGGAATGGTCATAATGTCTATGGGGTGGAAGTGAATGGGGTTCTTCAAATAGGTCCCTAATTCAAGCATAAGTTTGTTAAGGAAATCTAGTTCATGTCCCTCCCATTGTTGATTGTCGAGGGTGATTTCTTCTTTTCCATTCTGCTCTTCCTCTGCATGCTCCACTACATGGATTGAGAAAAGTTGGGCCACCTGAGTCCATTTAGACTTCAAAATTTTTTGTAGCTTCCTCTCGGTTATCATCTTACATATCCCTATCTCCAGGGCCAGTAAGGGTCATCCTCCTGCCCTCCTTCTAGAACGTGACTTCCATTTTGTTGAAGTCAAAACTTACAGGGCTAACTCCCTTCATCCAGTCCACACCGAGGATTATGTCACAACCCCTTAACTTAAGCAACCTTAAGTCTACATCAAATTTCTATCCATGCATCTCCCAACAAAATTCCACATGAGCATAGTGGCACATCACTTCGAAAGGAAACCAGCAAACTTGAAAGGAAAAGGCCAGAGAAAACCTCAAACAGTCTATGTAGTTGATACTAAAGAAGGTAAAGTGACTAATTTTACCTTAACCATAGATCAATTGGAAGTGTTGCAACAGGTATTGAACTAGACACAATTTACAAAATCATTAGATTTGGTGGAAACCCCAAACCCAATGGTTTCCCTTGCTAAACAAGGTACTTTCCATTAATGTTATCTCTCTAAATTGCTATCAATAGATGACTAGATTGTAGATATAGGATCCTCAGACCATATGACTAGTTCATTACATGAATTGTCAAATTATAAAAGGTGTAATAGAACTATAAAAGTAACTGTAGAAATAAAAGTATTTTTTAAATATAGAATATTCTTTGTATATCTTAGATTCTATGTATATTCTTATTTCCTTTTTTGTTATTTTCCTCTTGTATTATTCTCTTCCTCTATAAAGAGAAAAGGGAAATCATTGTATAATTCTAAGAAATAGAGAATTATATTTTCTCAATCTTGTTTAGATGGTATCAGAGCAGAAATTAGGATTAAATCACAGTTGTTCAACTGTGAAACCCTAATTTCCTCTATTCCTTTGCTATACCCTAGAAGTGCCGCCGTTCTTCACTGGCCTTCCTTCGGCTGCCGCCGCTCTTACATCGGTCGTCGCCTTTGAGATCCGGCCATCCTGACCGCTACTGCATCTTCAGTCGTCGTTGTTCTCCAGTGGGTTCCCACCTCTGGAACGGTCGTGATCTCCTAGTCTCTCATGAAGGTCAGCTTTCATCAGTCGCACCTGTCGCTATCCTTGGCTGCGAAGGTTGGCGTTGCATCGCACTCCATAGCCGCTCCTATCCGTCGTTCGTGCTGCTTCTCCATCACGCATCGGATGTTCGCACCTGTTGCTGTCGCGAAGGTCGACTCTGCATCGCGCATCAGAGTCGCCCCTATCCTTCGTTCTTGCTGCTTCGTTCGTGCCTCGTTCGTGCGGTTTGTGCTGCTACTCGTTCTGGACCTCTATTGTTCAGATTGGGCAACTAGGTACCCAGATCCAAGTATTTAGATCTGTGGATCTCTGCTAGGGTCTCCAGATTTGTACAGATCCAGATCTAGCTGCTAGTGGGTCTTTACTTCTGTTGCCCCGATCCGTTTCTTCAATCACTCAGACCCAGCAATCCCAGTCTTCTCAAGACCAATTTCGAGATCCTCGAAACTCCTCCGACTCACATCCGGTACAGATTACGACCATTCATCTCAATGGTACCAATTTCCAGCGTTGGTCGCAATCTGTTCGTATGTACATTCGAGGTCGGGGAAAGATTGGCTATTTAACTGACGCCACATTAGCCCCAGACAGTAAAAACCCGCTGTATGACATTTGGGATGCTGAGAATTCAATGGTGATGACGTGGCTTGTTAACTCCATAGAGGAAGAGATAAGTTCGAACTATATGTGCTTCTCTATAGCAAAAGAACTATGGGATGAAGTCACTGCCATGTATTCCGATTTGGGGAATCAATCCCAAATCTACGAGCTCAACTTGAAACCTGGTGAGATTCGACAAGGTAGTGATATTGTCACCCTATATTTTAATTCTTTAAAGTGCATTTGGCAGGACTTGGATCTCTTCAATACATATGAGTGGAAAAACACAGAAGATTGCAAGTATTATCAGAAAATGGTCAATGCTAATCGGGTATTTAAGTTTCTCGTTGGACTCAATGTTGAGTATGATGAAGTAGAAATCCACTTCCGTCTCTTAGTGAAGCCTTCTCTGAAGTTCGGCGTGAAGAAAACCGAAGACTGGTTATGTTGGGCAAGAAAAAGAGTGGAGAAAGTGGGTTATCTGAAAATATGGCACTTGTGACTACTGATGCTAATGTTGGTGGACGACATATTGCGAGTCAACGAAAGGCGGAAGAAAAACCTCGTATTTGATGTGATCATTGCAATAAACCACGCCATACTCGGGAGACCTATTGGGTGCTTCATGGCAAGCCGGCCAATTGGAAGTCTAAATCGAAGCGATCCCAACCTACTGCTCATGAAGCTGATGCAGGACCATTCAACAAAGAGAAACTTGATCAACTTTTGCGACTGCTAAAGCCTAATTTGTCCTCTGGTACACCCAATTGTTCTTTGGCCTATTCAGGTAGAAACTCTTTTGCCCTATCTAGCTCTTTTCAATCTATTCCATGGATCATTGATTCAGAAGTATCTGATCACATGACTAGTTTATCACATCTCTTCAACTCATATATTCCCTGTTCTGGTAGTGAAAAAATAAGAATAGCTGATGGTAGTCTTTCCCCTATTGCAGGTAAATGTCTCATTAAACTTTATGAGCGTATTGATCTTCAATCAGTACTCCATGTTCCTAAACTTGCCTGCAATCTTCTTTCTGTTAGTAAACTCTCCAAAGATTCTAACTGTTGTGTTATCTTTTTTTATTCCTATTGCATTTTTCAGGCCCAAAACTCGGGGAAGACGATTGGCAGTGCTAGAGAAATAAACGGGCTCTACTATTTGGATGGGGCTATCTTGCGTAATAAAAAAGCTCACGGGCTGAGTGATATTAGTTCTACTTCTGTTTCTAATCAAATAATGCAATGGCATCTTAGGCTAGGCCATCCCAGTTTTCCTTACTTGAAATATTTATTTCCTACGTTGTTTAAAGGAATGGATCCTTCTATGTTTCACTGCAAGAGTTGTCATTTATCCAAAGATCATCGTGTTAAATTTCTTTAAAAACCTTATTGTCCTTCAAAACCATTCTATTTAATACATAGTGATGTTTGGGGCCCTTCTAAGGTTTCTACTTTGTCTGAAAAAAAGTGGTTTGTTACTTTTATTGATGATCATACTCGACTTTGTTGGGTTTACTTACTTGCAAAGAAATCAGATGTGCCTAGAATTTTCAAGGATTTTTTCCATTTGATTGAAGCTCAATTTAACACAAAAATCTGTATTCTTCGATCTGATAATGGCAACATCAATCCACTTGTCGTGAAACTCCCTAACAAAATGGTATTGCTGAACAGAAAAATCGACATCTACTCGAGGTTGCCAGGGCCATCATGTTTTTTATGAATGTCCCTAAATACATCTAGGGTGATGCAATTTTAACCGCTTCCTATCTCATCAATCGTATGCCTACTCGTGTTATACAGTTTCAAACCCCCTTACACTCTATAAAACAACTCTTCCCTCTCTGTCGTATATATTTTGAATTACCCTTAAAAGTTTTTGAATGCACTTGCTTTGTTTATGTTCCTCAAATTTTTCGTTCCAAATTGGATCCCACAGCTGAAAAATGTGTCTTTCTGGGCTATGCACCAAATAAAAAAGGGTACAAATGCTTTAATCCTGTTACCAAAAAAACTTATATTAGTATGGATGTGTTTTTCCTCGAAACTCAACCCTACTTTCCCAAAAATCATCTTCAGGGAGAGCATATTGAGAAAAAAGATAATTTTTTGAATTCTAATGTTGAGGGTATAATTACTTAAAACTCTATGATCCTCGTCCTACCATGATTGGTGCTCCCCTTCACTCTGATAAACAACTCAAGGATATAAATGTTCCAAATATTGTGGAACAGGGTGTGTCTGGTTCACAAGTGCCTAGCGTGATGGGATTGGAACTAGGGGGAGAATTACCACAAACGGATCAAAATATTCCAAAACTGGAGCTTCAGTTTTATACTAGAAGACAAACCCTGAAGAATACTATCAATCTAAATATTCCTCTAACAATTGAACAATCGACGTCTTCGAGTGATGGGCTTTCCGATAGTTCTTCTTCTTCTCATGGTAACTCTAAACTCACTCCTACAGATTATTCTTCATTTGACTTGTCTGATCTTTATGTCCCTATTGCTACTAGGAAATGAGTGAGATCTTGTACCAAACACCCAATTGCTAAATACCTGTCATACCAAAAATTGTTCAATCATCATAAGGCCTTTCTTTCAAATATTTCTAACATACATGTCCCAACAACAATTCAGGATGCCCTTGGTGACCCAGATTGGAAGTTAGCAGTCCAGGAGGAAATGAGTGCTCTTAGAAAGAATGGAACTTGGGAGATTGTGAACAAACCAGAGGGCAAAGCAACAGTAGGTTGTAAGTGGGTATTTACTATAAAATGTAAGGCAAATGGGGGAGCATTGAAAGATACAAAGCAAGGCTGGTTGCTAAGGGTTTCGCCCAAACATACGGCATCGACTATCAAGAAACATTTGCTCCAGTAGCTAAAATAAACTCTATTCGAGTTCTCCTCTCCCTTGCAATGAATCTTGATTGGCCACTCCACCAATTTGATGTAAAGAATGCCTTCCTAAATGGTGATTTAGAAGAAGTGTTTATGGATCTTCCACCAGGGTTTGAAAAGAGCCTCGGTACAAACAAGGTATGTCGTTTAAAAAAATCATTGTATGGTCTAAAACAGTCTCCGAAAGTGTGGTTTGAAAGATTTGGAAAGGTGGTGAAAAGCTATGGTTACATTCAGAGCCAAGCAGACTACACACTATTCTTCAAGCACGCCAATGACGGTAAGAAAGCAATCTTAATTGTCTATGTGGATGATATAATAATGACTGGTGATGACAATGGAGAGATTGAAGAGCTTAAGAGGAGATTAGTTCATGAGTTCGAGATCAAGGACTTGGGTCATCTAAAGTACTTTTTTGGGATGGAATTTGCAAGATCTAAGGAGGGGATCTTTGTCAACCAACGTAAGTATATTCTAGACTTACTCAGTGAAACAGGAATGCTTGGGTGTAAGGTTGCTGAAACTCCCATTGAACCCAACTTAAAACTTCAACCTGCCGAGGCCAAAAATGTGGTAGAAAGGGAGAAATATCAAAGACTTGTGGGTAGACTTATCTATTTCTCTTATACTCAACCAAACATAGCCTTTGCTGTAAGTGTTGTAAGTCAATTTATGCACTCACCTAGTTCACAACATTTTGAAGCTACCTACAGAATTCTGCAGTACCTAAAGGGAATCCCTAGGAAAGGTCTACTTTTTAGAAAACGTGGACATCTTCATGTAGAGGCTTATACAGATACGGACTGGGCAGGCAGTATAACTGACCAAAGATCTACATTAGGGTACTGCACTTTTGTGGGAGGCAATCTTGTTACTTGGGGAAGTAAGAAACAAAATGTGGTGGCCAGAAGCAGTGCTGAAGCTGAATTTCGTGCAGTTGCCCATGTGGATAAAGAGGCTTCTATCAAACTTGAGGGTCTCCACTTTCCTTCCAGCTAAAGTTTACTGTGATAATAAAGCTGCAATCTCTATTGCTCATAATCCAGTTCTCCATGACAAGACAAAGCATGTAGAGGTGGATAAACACTTTATTAAGGAAAAAATTGATAATGGAGTAATTTGTATGCCCTACATTCCAACAGTTGATTAAGTGGTTGACATTCTTACAAAAGGAGTACATAGAACTCAATTTGAGAAACTTGTAAGCAAGCTTGCCATGGAAGATATCTTCAAGCCAGCTTGAGGGGGAGTGTAGAAATAGAAGTATTTTTTGAATATAGAATATTTTTTGTATATCTTAGATTCTATGTATAATCTATGTATATTCCTATTTCCTTTTTGTTATTTTCCTTTTGTATTATTCTCTTCCTCTATAAAGAGAAAAGGGAAATCATTGTATAATTCTAAGAAATAGAAAATTATATTTTCTCAATCTTGTTTAGAGTAACAATGGCTATTTCTTATGCTAAGGGAGAAGGCTCAATATATATAGTTGGTTTATGTTTGAAATTTGTATTATATGTGCCTAAATTGAAATGCAATCTGTTGTCAATCAGTAAAATTACTAAGGATATTAATTGTAAAGTGACTTTCTCTCCAACTCATTGTGTGTTTCAAGACCTAATTTGAGAGAAGATGATTGGCAATGCTGAGAGAAAAGAAGGCCTATATTTATGCTAATGGTGTTGCCAATACCATTATCTAAGTTACCTAATTTCAGGGAAGATGATTGGCAATCCATTTTCATCTTTTGTTGTCTCAGATTCTAGTATTCAATTGTAGCACAAGCGTTTAGGCCATCCAAGCTTTAGATACCTAAAGATTCTGTACCCTTATTTGTTTGTTAATAAAGAAAGTGAGTCTTTCGATTGTGAGCAATGTATTCTTGCTAAACAAACAAAAACTTCACATCCTATTCACTCTTATCAACGAACAAAACCATTCTAATTAGTGCATAGTGATGTATGGGGACCAACAAAAACTTCAAACCTAACTAACACTCGCTAGTTTGTCACCTTCATAGATGATCATACTAGAGTGTGTTAGGTGTTTTTGTTGAAGGAAAAATATGAGGTGTATGCTGTGTTCAGAAAATTCCATCAAATAATAATGTTTTTCAAATCTCAATCCATATCCTTCAGTCGGATAATAGAAGGGAATATTCTTCAACCGAATTTGAAACCTATCTCAATGAGAATGGAATTATTTATCAAAATACATGTCCCTATAATCCACAACAAAATGAAGTGGCCGAAAGAAAGAATAGACATTTGCTTGAAACAACTAGATCCTTAATGTTTACCATCTTAGTCCCTACTTCCTATTGGGGAGAATCCATACTCACTACTGCCTATCTCATCAATAGACTCCCTACCGAATTTCTCAAGTTCAAAACACCCTTGAGCACTCTTCTGGCTGCCTATCCTCTCCTTACCTAAATACTTAATTCATTATCTCCAAAGGTATTTGAGTGTACAGTGTTTGTGCATAACTATCACTCTAAATTGAAACCAAATCTTTGAAGTGTGTGTTTGTAGGCTACTCTCCCACACAACAAGGCTACATATGTTATTGTCCTAACACTAAGGAATTTTGTGTGTCTTGTGATATCTCATTTCTCGAGGATCGCTATTATTATCCTACCATACCCCTACAGAGGGAGACTTCTAGTGCAGAGCAAGGTAAGGATTTTTTTTGTCCTGAGGCAGTCACTTTGATTACTCCTACTCCTACTTATGTAACTGATCAAGGGGGAGAGCAACCAGTCCAATTCCTCAACCACCACCTCTGGTGTACTCTCAAAGGAGGACTTATGAACCAAAGCAAGGCCAGTCATTAACCCCAGAAGAAGGTTTGGTGACTATTGAGGATGGAAGACTGGAATCTGAAGGAACTAAAATAACAATGTCGATTGAGGAGGAACAGAGGACAGAAAATACAGAACCAGTTTTCTATGATTTGGATATTCCAATAACTTGGAGAAAAGGGGTGAGATCATGTACTAAATATCCTCATGTACTAAATATCCAATTTCTAATCATTTGGCATATTCTCGATTGTCTTCTCAATTCAGGGCATTTACTACAAGGGTTGATGAAGTATAAATTCTTAGAGATATCTATGCGGCTTTACAAACACCGCACTAAAAGAATGTTGTAATGGAGGAAATGGATGCACTAGAGAAGAATGGCACATGGAAAGTGGTAAAATTACCTCAAGATAAGAAGGTGGTAGGTACTAAATGGGTGTTTACTGTTAAGTATAAATTTGATGGGAGTATTGAGAGGTACAAGGCCAGGTTAGTGGCCCAAGGCTTCACCCAAACACACGGTTTAGATTATGAAGAGACTTTTGCACCAGCTGCAAAGCTCAATTCTATACGTGTGTTATTATCTCTTGCACTAATTTGAATTGGGAATTACACCAATTAGACATAAAAAATGCATTCCTCAATGGTGACCTAAAAGAAGAAATATATATGAGAATTCCCCTTGGATTTGAGATGGAAGGCAGGGAAGGAAAAGTTTATAGGTTAAAGAAGTCCTTGTATGGACTTAAACAATTCCCTAGGGTATGGTTTAAAAGATTTAGTACAACTTTAAACCAACTAGGGTATAAACAAGGGAAGTCTGATCACACTTTATTTACTAAACATGCAGCTCATGGTCGTAAAACTATCCTAATAGTTCATGTGAATGATATTTTCATTACTAGTGACAATATGCAGGAAATAAAGGCACTTAAAGGTCAGTTACAACAGGTATTTGAAGTCAAAGACCTAGGACAACAAGGTATTTCCTAGGAATGGAAGTAGCAATGACTAACGAGAGAATATTTATTTCCCAAAAAAAGTATATGTTAGATCTACTGAAGGAGATAGGTAAGCTTGGTTGTAAGCCAACCAGCACACCATTGGAACCTAAATAGAATGCTAAAGAGGATGGAACAAAAACAGCAATGGAAAAAGGTAGATACCAAAGGTTAGTGAAAAAATTAATCTATTTATCTCTTACACGACTAGATATTACATATGCAGTGTGTGTGGTAGTCAATCCATGCATTCACCCATTAGCAGACATCTTAATGCTACTTATCATATCTTGAAATACCTTAAAGGAACTCCTGGAAAGGGGCTAATGTTCAGAAAGAATGAGGATTGAGGAATACAAGGCTTTGTGGATGCTGATTGGGCTAGATCTTTTGAGAACAGTAAGTTTACTTCTGGATATTGTACTAAGGTACGGGGGAATCTTGTGACATGGAGAAGGAAGAAACAAAGATTGGTGGCTAGAAACAGTGCTAAGGCAAAATATTGAGCTATAGCTCAAGGTATATGTGAGATGATATGGCTCGGGAAGCTTATGTAAGATTTGCAAATGCCAATACCTATCCCTACAAGGTTGTATTGTGACAGCAAATTAGCCATCAGTATATTGAATAATCCGGTCCAACATGACCGGATGAAACATGTGAGGATCAATCAACATTTCATTAAGTAGGAAATTGAGGATGGTGGAATCCATCTTATATATATCTCTAGAGATTTATAAGGAGCTGATATTCTCACCAAGGCCATGAATAAATAGGGGTTTGAGCTAACTAGAGACAAGCTAGGAATGAGAGACATTTATTCACCAACTTGAGGGGGAGTGTTGAGGAAAAAATTCCGGATTAGGGTGGAATTCTGAAATGAAATGGTGATAAGAATAGTTGGTTGATGATAAGAGCAGTTAATTTTGAATAAGAGATAAGAGGATAAGAAGAAGAGGTTGAATTCAAAAGAAGAAAACAAGTTACAGGCTTACAGCTATTCCATAAAGATAGGAAACAAACTAACTTTCAAGTTTAAATTCAATCTTATCTATTGTTGTATTGTATTTTCAAATTTGATTTTTGAATTCCTAGATTCTAGGAGAAAAGTTGATAGAAATTTCTATATATAGATGAAGCATACGATCTAATGCAAAGTGTGATTGAAGTTATTTCCCTTCACCCCGTTGTCACTTAGAGCATTTCTTCCTAAGCATCTAAGTTTGTTCAAGGACTAGAGATATAACTGTCAACATATTGTTAGCACCACAATCAGCAGAAGTATCAATAGAAGAAAGCCATCACTGCTAACAAGCTTACTTGCAAAAATACATACATATATGTATGAAGAAAAAAAATCATTGTTACCGGTTCAGGAGTTGGTATGCTCGCATTTGGATCGCCCATGTTAGCCCATGCAATTGTGCCACCTTTGATTACCATTTCAGGTTTTGCCCCAAAGAATGCTGGTTTCCAAATAACAAGATCAGCCAACTTACCCACCTGCATCAAATTCATAAAAATTGAGATTTTATAACAGATAATATTAGTTGTCTACATCAAGTCAAATTGTTGTCAACAAGAGAAGTCAAAAAACTAGTTATATTTACTCTATACTGCTCAAATCCTTGACGGTCTTTCACAATAGAAGAGATAAAAATTTGCAAAAAGACGAGTATATTTTAAAAAGTAAACATGAATCAGTGAAAGGGCAAAACTATGACCAAAATCAACAAGTGTGGGATAGTTGTTAGCATGTTACATTATGATTGAAAAATAGTACACTAATGAATGCTTCAACTTCATAAACAAGAACAACACACTAATCATTAATCCCACTAGGTGGGGTTGGATAAATGGATTCAAACTCGTCAATCATCTAATAATTGAAAATTCATGAATATATGTTTTTGTAAAGCTATTATATTTCATGTCATGATTGGGAGTTACCCACCAAATTTTCTTTGGCATTCCTCTACCTCTTTTGCTACAAGTTTCTGTCATTCCATCCACCCTCCTCACAAGTGCATCTATCTTCAGTAAACCAACTTCATATCACTACTTTTCTTTTTCTTTATAATGTTTCTTCTATGCAAACATTATAAATTACTCAGCTTCATGAAAATGAATATGAAAAACTATTATCTTTTGATAAGAAAAAGAATTAAACATAGGGAATTCTAATATTGTCTGCAAAAGTATCAAGTCAAACATCAGCAGCCACTTAAAAAATATGCACTTAAAAAATATTTGGGTCAGAAATCATCACAAACTTAATTCCTTCAGATGGTTTCACCAAGGATGCAAAAAAGGTCAGGAATGTTAATAATGGAGGGTCAGGGACATATTGGAACAGGATGAAATTTCCTTAAACTGATATTTCCTGAAATCCATATGAACAGTTGACTCCAACCGAACGTATGCTAGCATGACACTGGGGAACAGCTTCCACTTTCAAGGTACTATAAAGTTTTATTCATGCTATCAGAGCTGAATTAAGTTGAAAAAGGATAAGAACATCAAATTAGCTTACCTCTATTGAACCTACAAATTCAGCAAACCCATTAGCTATAGCTGGATTTATAGTATACTTCGCAATATATCGTCTGATCCGGAGGTTGTCATTGTCTAATCCACTTGATTCAACAGATCCTCTTACTAACTTCATCTTGTGAGCAGTTTGCCAAGTTCTGATGATAACCTGGTAAGAAGAGAAGTTAAAGCTCTGAATCAAGTGTCAAAAATTGAAGTATGGGCAAAGGAAGAAAGTGCTGGAACTATATTTGCATAAAGAGTTGATAGACCAGTCTGCAATCCATGCAAGTCTGAACTGTCAGTTCAAGGCAAAAAAAAGAGCACCCAATAACAGAAATATTAGAGCATAGCTGCCGTTGTATTTGATTTGTAAGTGTTTTAGAAGGTAAAAACAGCCATTCTATTTATTTAGTTACTGACACTTCTCTATTCATCATGCATCTACACAACCCATAGGATGGTTATCTTTCCTTTTTTTGGTAAGTGTATTGTCATGTGGCCGCAAGTTATAAGGGCAAGGGGGGCATAATTGTATGTTGTGTAGATAGTGGGGGCTTTACTGTAATAACCTAGAAGTAGGCAGTTATGCTAATTTTGAATTTAGCGCTTATTTCCAGTGGAGGATCAGTATATAACTCTGATCCCATTCAAAGAGAAGGCATCAATCAATACAAACTGAATTCTCTTTCCTGCCTCACATTCATCTTCTCTCTCAACTCTTCTCTCATTCTTCCCCCCCTCAATTCTCTCAATTCTCTTCCTAAACCTCTCTAATTCTCCTCAGTTCCAGAGGAGAATTCCTTCGTTAAAACCGGAGTCTGACAAATTGGTATCAGAGCACTTTAGGGCAGCAATCTTTGAATGTTATCTCCGTCACCATGGCCAAAGGAAAAAAAATGAAGCAGATGGAATCACAATTGCAACAAGTTACAGTAGCAGTGGCGGATATGCAAATTCGAATGGAACGCTGGAGACATCAGTGGCGGAAAGAAGGATAGAAGCAGCAATGGAAAGATGGCGCGAGGAGAGTCGTAATTAGCACAATTGGCTGCAAGACCAAATGCGCGAGCAGAATCAACAACTACAAGATCAGATACAACAATTCACGGTAATGTTCACCAGCCAGATTCCAGTAAGGCTCTCTCCTGAATTCCCACCTAGAGAGAGATTTGAACCGATACTACGAGCATGGAATGGCCCACCGATCCGAGAGATCGTCAGAATTTGAGGTAGAACCCCCAGTGGTAGGAGAGAACAATGTAGAGAGAAGGCAAGGAGCTCCAGCTATTCCTAATCAGACTGGATTTCCAATGTCAAAGATGGAGATTCCTTTATTCGATGGCCAAAACCCAAGCTGGTGGGTTAGGCGATGTGAACGTATGTTTAGCATCTATAACGAGGCTGAACAACAGAAGGTAACCTTAGCCGCTGCTTATCTTAATGATGCTAGGGAAGCCTAGTTTCAAGGGTGGAGTAGGGTGAAGGAGAGTTGTCTATGGGTGGAGTTTGTGGAGGACTTGTGTGAAAGTTTTGGAGATCAAAGCATGTTAGACGTGGTAGAGGAGTTCAACATGCTTAAACAGAAGAGGATTGTGCAATCATATCAATTCAAATTTGAAGAGCTCAAATCGCTTATAAAAATTTAAAATCCCATGCTCACAGAGGGATACTTTGTCTCAAGCTTTATTAGTGGCTTGAGCGAAGAGCTACGCCCTACGGTTAAGATGTTTTAACCTAAGACTATTAAGTATGTAGCCGAATGTGCTAAGTTACAAGAATAGATGGTGGAGGGAATAAAGATGAATGGGAAGAGTGACGCACTTAGGCTCACCCAAACAGGGAAACAAGGGGTTCGGTAAGGAAAGTGGCAAGATCAGTCAAGGGAATAAGGGAATGACAATTATCACCCCTGCTCAACCTTTAGCAAGAAGGATCCTAGAACAGAGGCAAGCCAGCCTCTATTTTCGCTATGGAGATAAATATTGCTTGAGGCACCAATGCAGGAGACGACTGCTACTATTGGAAAGTAAGGAAGAAATAGGGACAGAGGAAGAAGAGGATACCAATCATGTGGAAATTGAAGGGGAGAAGAAGTTGGAGATATCACTGCACACATTACAAGGGCTAGCCGACAGTAAAATAATCAAGGTGGAGGGCAATGCCCTGGACAAGAAGCTAATGATATTGATAGATAGCAGAAGTACCCACATCTTCTTAGACAAGAGTACTACAAGGAAGCTGAAATGTAACCTTATAGGCACACACCCCCTTTCAATGACAGTGGCTAATGGCCAAAGGGTGATTTGTAAATCAGCTTGTGTGGGATTCTACTAGCAAATGCACGAGAAGGAGTTTGAAGTGGACCTACGATTGCTAAAGATTGGGGGTTGTGACATTGTTCTGGAAGTTGATTGGATGAAGAATGTGAGCCCAATTTGTTTTGATTTCAATAAAATGGAGGTAACATTTGAAAAAGAGGGCAGGAGAATGACATTAACTAGTAGTGCGAAGGCAAGGTTGTGCAAGATGATAACCGGAAAGAAGTTGCAAAAGATCTTCAAAAACAAATTATTGCAAGTAGCACAACTATTTTTAGTCCATGCGATGGAACAAATGGAGGAGGAAATAGAACTAGGAGGAGAACCGATGCTCGCTACTAAGGACCAGCCCCAAACTCCATGGAATGTACAAGAACTTGATTCTCTTGATTTGCTTCTAGTTGAGTTTCAAGAATTGTTTGTGGAACCCAATGCTCTGCCCCCAAAGAGAAGTGTGGGCAAAGGAGTTATTGGAGCAGTTGAACATTGATGCTAGTAGCAGACCAAACTATGCTTTGATCAATGGGTAGATAAGATACAAGGGCAGGCTAGTGATTGGGGATTGTGAGGTATTGAAGTACAGAATCCTTCAGTCATTGCATGGATCATCGCTAGGAGGGCACTCGGGCATACAAAATACTTATTGGAAGGTGAAGCAAGTTTTCTATTGGCCACAACTGAAGAAGTATGCATGGGATTATGTGATGAATTGTGAAGTTTGCAAACGATGCAAACATGAGATGGTGGCTCACCCAAGCCCCTTATAGCCCTTAGCCATTCCGGAACATGCATGGACTAATGTGACCCTAGATTTCGTAGAGGGGCTACCAAGATCTAAAGGGAGGGATTGTATTCTGGTGGTGGTTGACTGATTTACTAAGTTTAGCTATTTCCTTAGCCTATCTCATCCCTTTATAGCACAGGAAGTTTGGATAATGTGGTGAAGTTACATGGGGTACCACACTCCATAGTATCTGACAAAAACAAGGTGTTTACCAACCTATTTTGGAGAGAATTACTATGATCTATGGGCACTAAATTACATTTGTCCATCACATATCACCCGGAGACAGATGGTCAGTCGGAAAGGGTTAATCAGTGCTTAGAATCCTACTTGAGATGCCTATGTTTCTTGCAGCCAAAGGGGTGGCATAAGTGGATATCAGTGGCTCAATGGTGGTACAATTCAAGTTACAACACAAAATAAGATGAAGAAATAACAGACAGGAGGCGAAGTGAAAGGGAATTCTCAGTAGGGGAGGAAGTTTACTTGAAATTAAGCCACCCATGTCTTAAAGCCCTAACTTGCCAACCAATATCTAAATTGAGTCCCAAATTCTATGGGCCCTTTCCGATTCTTAAAAAGATAGGCCCAGTGGCCTACCGATTACAATTACCGGAAGGATCACAAATCCATCCTGTATTTCACGTCTCCCTACTCAAGAAAGCTACCGAAACACAAGTAGCCAGCCAAAGCACTTCCTCCTATCCTTGGGGAGGCACCAACAACTATCCTAGACAAACAGGTTGTTTACAGGCAGGGAGCTCCTCTCACCCAAGTGCTTGTCAAATGGTCTTCCTTCCACTCGGATAACACTTGGGAATATTTGCCAGATCTCCTAAGGCAGTTTCCCAACACTACCAGCCTATTAGGCCTTATGAATAAAGTAGTATATTGCATAGTTGGAGCACTGTTCCAACATGGCAAGTGGTGCAAGTTGTATTAGATGGGTAACTGCTTGGGCGCCCAATCTGTTGTTAAGGATCAGTATAAAATGATCTGACCCAGCCATACCAAAGCATGAAAGATCAATCAAAGAATTCAAATTCTCTCTCTCTCTCTTGAATCTTCCCTCTCAATTCTCTAATTCTACCCCTCTCCCTCTCATTTTTCCCACCAAATTCATTCTCAAATAACTAAGAATTCTCCTGTTAGATCTAGGATCTAACATCTTCATATGGATAAACCAACACTTCCATAGCCAAAAAGGCAAAATGTAGTGACCAAATCAAGACAAAACCTCCTTTGATGCGCCATATCCACTTATTCTCTACTATATGAATCAGCGGTGATCGTTAAGAAATCTACATGACCTAGATCAGACCTTGCGCCAAACCAAATCCTCATGCCACATGCATCACGTGGAACATAGTCAATTTAGCTAACTCAGCCTAAATTATTGTGAACCACTTCACAACCTGACTCCATTAGGAGTACTAGTAGCACCTGAGGAACACCCAACTCATTACTTGCCATATTTATCGACTACAACCCTTTTCCACCTGATTCCTTGAGGAGTACCAATACCACCTAAGAAATGCCCACCTCATAGCTTACCATAGTTACCATCTAGAACCCTTTTCCACAAATTATCACTACCAAAGCCACAAATCTCCAGACTAATTTCCACAAAAGGACATTATTGTACACCCCAAACATCCTAATCTTTAAAGTTCCCAGAGCTAGAGGAAAGCAGATATTGTTCCAACTAACTAGACAAAATCTGAATTCATATTCTATACCTCCCCACAGATAGTTATTTTGAAGCACTTCTCCTGCCTCCTGGCTATTTAAACAAGGATAGAATAAAGGGCTCAGCATATTCAACATAAGAAATTGGTTTTGGAGAACAAAATCAAATTGATTCTATTTAAATCTTAGTACATAGATTAGAAGATTCTGTTTTCAACTGTCTTAATTTATATTGCCATGAATACAAACTGGTGTAGATGGTCACAACAACTTCTCATTAGACTTAAGTAAAAGCTTCAGGAAGAATTTCTTTTATTAAAAACAAGGAATTGGTTAAAGAAAGAAACAGTAAGATACTTTGTAATAGTTCACTGTTTAAAAAATATTTTGAATTACACCATTAGACACCAATTCACACTCCATGCTAACGAAAAAGTATCTGCATTTATTTCCCTAAAGCTGATGCCAAAGTTTGAGTCATTGAAGCCAGATTATTTTTCAGGAACTGACATTAAAAGTAACTTGAGGAGTACACAGTTTCCTAAGAAGAGCCCCAATTATACCGTAACGAACAGAGTCTTCTAGAACATATTTGTGGACTAGTTCTCCAAATTCTAAAGAAAGCATATTCAGCTAGATGAGAAAAATGAAGAAGGGAACCTCTCCAATGCGACCCATAGCCTGTGAATCTGAAGCTATAATGCTAATTGCCCCCATATCATGCAAAATATCTTCTGCAGCAATCGTTTCAGCCCGTATTCGTGATTCAGCAAAGGCTACATCCTCTGGAATGTCCTTATCAAGGTGATGGCATACCATCTGTATGCATTCAACAACAGTTTTCAGGATATCCATCCATTATGAGTAAGATATAAATACTACTTTATCTTCTCATACCAGCATGTCAAGGTGCTCATCTACAGTATTTGAAGTGAAAGGACGAGTCGGGTTTGTTGATGAAGGCAGAACATTTTTTACCCCACAAACTTTTATTATATCTGGAGCATGACCACCACCTGCCCCTTCACTGGTCAAAGAGTGCAAGAAACAGACATACATAAAAGAGAAAAGTAAGGTAAACAATAAAAAATGGAGCCTAGCATTGACAACAGATAATTGTAAATTTGATGATGTAAAGAAGACCCATATTACACAGCCTTAAGCCATGAAGGAAAAAAGGAAGGGCATAAAAACGAGTAAAATCCCACATGCATATATATGCATCTGTGGAAAGAAAAAAAGATACATAAGAAAAAGGTACCTTACTAATTTCACTACAGCCTTAATTAAATCACAAGTTCAATTATAGATGAGATTAAAGACTCTGGTTGCTATGTTGCAGTAACAAATTAAAGCCAACAAGAGATCAGAACCAACAATAGGACCATCAAGTTGAATACCTGAGACTGTTTTCTTGGAGAAGAGGACGAGGGAGAAAGGATATGTGTCCACGCTAATGCATCATATGCCTTGTAAACAGTAAACCCAAACTCTAGAAACTAAGTTCAGTAATCAATTAAAAAACCTTTTTCCTGATTTGAAGAAAGCCCAAAGTTCTTAGATTGGATATGCTTCAGGAGTTTCAAGAATAAAGATATAAAATACATTTGCTACTGTTCAATGTTAAAGTTAAAATGTGTTTGATTCTAGATTCCGTCAGATCTTAAGCATAACTCAACACTCTTCTAATGATGGAATCTCATTTATTTCTTTCAGAGGGTGGAGCCATATCACCCATGGAAAGCAAGATTTTCAACAACCATACCTAAAGGTGAAAGTCTTTAGCTTATATGAATCCATTCAAACATGAACAAACAAATGGTGAGTTACTAAACAGTCTACAGAGAAAGGTTAAACCTTCAATTTATCCCTTGCTTTTTCCCTTCCAGGTGAATATTTTTATTTATTTATATTTGGGGGAAAGAGGAATGGAGGTGGCTGAATGCAGCTTGTACCTGTGATAGGTGTGGATTGTTCTATCCCTAAATGCAGCAATTGTGTGCTCCACAAATCCAGACTCATTCAATGTGTCGGTGTGGATATTAACCTGTTGAGTTTTGTAGAATTGATGGATGAAAAACATAAGTTATCACAAAAAGCTATTGATTCTTTGCCCATGAAGAAGTGAATAAACAAGATAGAGTAAACCTGAATGTCATATTGTTCTGCAACAGCCAAGCAGTTGTCTATTGCAGCAGGAGTTGATCCCCAATCTTCATGGAGCTTCAGGCCCATTGCCCCAGCACTAATTATTTCATGAAGCCCATCTGATTTGGCACTATTTCCCTAAAATGGAAAAAGGTTATACAACAGACACATGAGCAGCACATGCATGCACGAACAATTTCCTTCAAAAAGAAAGCAGGTGATCTCAAACATGTGTGAGAGAGAGAGAGAGAGAGAGAGCAGTTTCTTATACGGTACTTGATGTACATTGCCACATGTTTCAATTTGAATTTGGGGTTTCATACTTGAGGATTTTTTTCTAATTACACTTTGCCTAAATTTGATGGAAGAATTTGGGGTAGAAATTATACTTAGTGTTAAAGTATCCGAGAATAATAGAGAAGAAGTCCAAGTTATAAAAGGAGTAAACAACAAGGAGGCTTCAAGATAGAGTTATCTCGCATGATAGATGAGAAGCTATGACCAAGATAAAGATAGAGATAGGTTGTTTTTATTCTTTTATCTTTTGTATCTATTTTTGTATTTTATCTCCTCGTTGTATTTAAATTGATGTAATCTAGTCCTAGATATAAGGTAGGTAATCTAGTCATAAAAAGTAGGAATGTAATCTAGTCCTAAAATATAGGAGAATTCTTAGGAACCTTCTTGTATAAATTCTATTATTGACATCAATAAAACTAACAAAGAATACCGGTTTCTTTTTCCAACATGGTATCAGAGCTTGCCAATCCAAGCCTTTTCTTTCAATAACCAGTGCCTTCATTGCACAATCCTTGTTTCTTCGTGCCTTCATTGCTTGTGCCTTCATAGCACCCGTTTTTTGGGTTCCAGCCATTTAAACCATTCATCCTTTTGTTCTTCCTTCATAACCATATCAAAAATATCAGTAAATCTGTCTTCTTCGCCAACTATCATCACTGGAGAAACAGTTCCAGTGGATCAACCTTCTGTTGCCGGCGAACTACCAAGTGTTCACCAATCCTACCGGCTAGATGGTAGGAATTTTCTTCAATGGTCACAGCTGATCAAAACCCTTCTTAAGGGCCGAGGAAAGAGCACTCACCCAACTGGGAATCCTCCACCAAAAACTGACCCAGGCTTCAGTACATGGGATGTGGAAGACTCCCGTATCATGTCGTGGCTATGGAGCACAATACAACCAGATATCAGTAGGAACTTTATGTTCCTTAGTACTGCCCGAGAGGTTTGGGAGACTATTTATCAGACTTACTCAAAGGCTAAGGATGTATCCGTAATCTTTGATGTCAAAACAAAGATCAATGGTTCAAAACAAGGCCAATTAACAGTCACCGACTACTATAATCTGATGCTAGGCCTATGGTTAGAGCTTGATCAATACCAAGCTATAAAGATGGTGTGCCAAGCGGATACTACTACCCTCAATCAGATCCTTGAAAGAGACCGGATAATAGAGTTCCTAGCAGGCCTAAATCCCAAGTTTGATCAGGTACGGGTTCAAATTCTCGATAAGGATAAATTACCTAGCCTAAATGAGGTGTTTGCTATTATTAGAAGTGAAGAAAATAGGAGAAGAGCCATGCTTGGTGGATCCAATATGGAAGGATCAACACTCCTTTCCAGCAACAAACCATGGAAGCAATCAACAAATCGGAACAAGTTCGGACGAGAAGGGCAGTGGTGCACCTTCTACAATAAGCCGAGGCACACTAAGGAGACTTGCTTCAAGCTACATGGGAAGGAAGCAATCCTCAGCCGACTTGGTGGATTCAGGAATATAAGAACTCAAGGTCCTCCACAAAACTACCCTCAAAACTACATTTCAAACAAAGAACAAGAGAGAGAAGCAAAAAGGAAGAAAGACCAGGTGTTGGAACTGGTGCTGGAATGGATTTTAACCAACTCAATAAAGAGGAGATTAATAGGCTGAAGGAGTTCCTGAAGACCATTCAAGATGGAGGAGCATCCTGCTCTATGGCTCAACAAGGTAAACAAATCTGTTTTACTCCTTTTTTAGCCTCCAAAACTGGTAGGAATAACACATGGATCTTGGATTCAGGAGCTACTAACCATATGACACCCAATTTCCAGTTTTTTGATACTTATGAGCCTTTTACATCATCCAAACAAATCACTATTGCCAATGGGACCACAATTCCCATTAAAGGAAAAGGCAAAGTTAGCTTTGGTCCAAATTTGTCAATAAATCCAATACTTTATGTACAACCTTATCTCCATAAAACAACTCACTCAAGACCTCAATTGCAATGTTGTTTTCTCTCCATATGTGTGTAAATTTCAGAACATGGACATGGGGAGGACGATTGGTGTGGCTAAAGAGCAACATGGATTGTATATCTTACAAGGGAGGAGCACTAAGCCTAAAGATTAGCTGCAGGGCAGCCTACTCAACCCAGAAAACAGCCTCTGACCGAGTTTCCATTTGGCTTCATCATCTTCACCTAGGTCATCCTCCTTTTAGTTTAGTGAGGGAAATGTTTCCTACTTTGTTTAAAACTCTTGATCCTAGTATTTTTCAGTGTGATGTGTGTGTTATGGCCAAACATCATAGAACCTCTTATCCAATTAGCAATAAACTATCATCTAGACCTCTTGCTTTGATCCATTCAGATGCTTGGGGTCCTTCAAGAATTTCAAATTAGTCGGGGGCCAAGTGGTTCATCTCATTCATAGATGATTGCACTAGGATGTGTTGGGTTTTCTTATTAAAGGATAAGGCTAGTATTGGGACTGTTCTCCCCTATTTTTGCAAAATGATTCACACACAATTTGGAACTTAAATTCAAAAATTTAGGACAGATAGTGCAAGGGATTATTTCAATGCTCACTTACATCTCTTCTTCCAAAACGAAGGAATTGTCCATGAATCTTCATCCATCAACACTCCACAACAAAATAGAGTGGCCGAGAGGAAGATGAGGCATCTTCTTAATGTCACTCGAACCCTTCTTCATTATCATAATATTCCTAAATATCTATGGGGGGAGACAGTCTTGACAGCTACTTATGTCATTAATAGGGTCCCATCCAAGATTCTTAACAATCAAAGCCTAACCAAGTTCTTCCCAGACCTAAAACTGCATTCTCCCTTGCCTCTTAAAGTTTTTGGAGGTGTATGTTTTGTTCACATACCCAAGGCCCACCGAGACAAGCTAGATCCTAGAGCAAAAAGATGTGTCTTCACTCTTCATAGGGTATTCTCCAACCCAAAAAGGATACAAGTGCTATGATCCTATCTCTCGGAAAGTCTATGTTTCTAAGGATGTCACCTTCATTGAGTCCCAATCTTTTTTTGATTCTCAGCCTGAGGAGGAGCATACTCAATTGGAAACTAGTATGGATAATTTCTTTCCAAAACCCTTTGCTTCAACTAATGATTATGTTCACCATTTCCCTAAGCCTTTCCCATCAAATAACACTGAACCAACAAATCAGCAGCTGATTTCTACCAACCGATACAAAGGCTCACCCTATGTGTACAAGAAACGGCAACCTAATGATGATCTACAGCCTACACCAATTGCAGCCCCTAATTCAAGCGTGGAAGAACACATAAACAGAATCAAAATTCCCAAATCTGGACCTTCCTATTGTCATCCGGAAAGGGGACCGAACATGCACCAAACATCCCGCAGCAAATTTCCCATCCTATCATCGCCTTTCTCCTATCTACAGAAGCTTCCTAACAACCCTAGATGCTAGTGTTATTCCAAAATCAGTGGAGGAGACACTAAATGATCCAAATTGGAAAGAAGCCGTGTTAGAAGAGATGAGGGCCTTGCACAATAATCAAACTTGGGAGGTAGTGACTCAACTCAAGGGAATTAAACCGGTGGGCTGCAGATGGGTCTTTAATTTAAAATACAAAGCTGATGGTACTCTTGAGAGATACAAGGCAAGGCTAGTGGCCAAGGGTTACACTCAATCCTATGAGATGATTATCTAGAAACTTTAGCCCCAATAGCAAAGATGACAATAGTTCGAGTTCTCATATCATTAGCAGCAAATTTGGGGTGGAAACTACAACAACTAGATGTTAAAAATGCATTATGCATGGGGATTTAGAGAAAGAAGTATTCATGGAATTACCTCCCGGATTTTCTCATAACAAAGAAGGGCAAGTGTGTAGATTGAAGAAGGCATTATATAGACTTAAGCAATATCCACGGGCATGGTTTGGGTGATTTTCTACAGCAATGAATAATATGGGATACCAACAAAGCCGAGGGGACCACACCCTCTTCATCAAACACACAAAAGATAAGGTAACTGCTCTACTAGTTTATGTTGATGACATTGTTGTGACAGGAAATGATGAAACTGAGCAAGAAGGCCTAAAACAAAATCTTGCTAAGGAATTTGAGATTAAAGACCTTGGAAGGTTAAAGTATTTCTTAGGCATTGAGGTGGCCTATTCTCAAAAAGGAATCTACCTATCTCAGCGTAAGTACACTCTTGACTTATTGACTGAGACTGGACTGCTAGGAGGAAAGGGAGCTTAGGTTCCAGTAGATCCAAACATCAGGCTACAAGAAAATTACTCTAGAGAAGCAATAGATAAAGGGTAGTTCCAAAGGTTGGTAGGAAAACTAATATATCTCTCACATACTAGGCTGGACATAGCGTTTGGAGTAAGCCTAGTAAGTCAATTCATGCATAGCCCCAATGAGGAACACATGCAAGCAGTAAGGAAAATTCTTCATTATTTAAAAGCTACACCAAGCAAAGGCATTCTCTTTGCACCGAGAGCTATTCTAAAAGTTCAATGGTACACGAATGCTGATTATGGAAGCTCTTTAGTTGATAGACGTTCCACAACTGGGTACTGCATGTTCTTAGGAGGAAATTTGGTATCTTGGAGGAGTAAGAAACAAGGAGTAGTAGCACGGTCAAGTGTTGAGGCTGAATTTAGAGCTATGAATCTTGGTGTGTGTGAACTCTTGTGGCTGAAAATTATCCTGAAAGATTTGAAGATTCAAATACAATATCCCCTTAAGCTTATATCCGACAATCAATCAGCAATCAATATTGCTCATAATCCGGTACAACACGACCGAATCAAGCACATTGAGATTGACAAGCATTTCATTAAAGAAAAACTGGACTCCAGGCTACTGCAAATCTTCTTTGTTTCAACTAATCAACAGGTGGCAGATCTTCTCACTAAAGGATTGCCTATTAGGCAATTTGAGGAACTAGTAAGCAAGCTAGGAATGGAAGACATCCACTCACCAACTTGAGGGGGAGTGTTAAATATCCGAGAATAATAGAGAAGAAGTCCAAGTTATAAAAGAAGTAAACAACAAGGAGGCTTCAAGATAGAGTTATCCCGCATGATAGATAAGAAGCTATGGCTAAGATCAAGATAGAGATAGGTTGTTTTTATTATTTTATCTTTTGTATCTATTTTTGTATTTTATCTCCTCGTTGTATTTAAATTGATGTAATCTAGTCCTGGATATAAGGTAAGTAATCTAGTTCTAAAAAGTAGGAATGTAATCTAATCCTAAAATATAGGAGAATTCTTAGGAACCTTCTTATATAAATTCTATTATTGACATCAATAAAACTAATACGGAATATCGGTTCCTTTTTCCAACACTTAGCAATTTGATTACGTGTTCGAGTACATGGTTTGCATAAAAATGGAAGACTTAAGACCATATTTGCATAAAATTAGGAAATTAATTGATTGGATTATGGACTAATTATCGTCTTATGGGTGACTTAGGCGACTGTTTGGGACTTGATTTGGGGCCAATTAGGTGTTGATAGTATCACTTAAGAAGGAATCTTAAGGAATTAGTAAAGCTCAATTTTCCCTATCGTTTTAACCACTAATTTGAGCACTTAACATCACTAAGATGGGGCAAATGGGAAATCAATTGGGCATTTAAATGGCCAACCTATGTGTCACGCTATGACTCTGACCTTAGGAAATAGATTTCGATTACTTAAATTTTTGTTTCTGTTATTTTTGTAATTTCCTTTCTGTTATTTCTATTTACTGCTGTAATTTCCATTGTTAGCCTAGCGAATCCACGTGCATGTGGATTTAGCTGGCAGAGACAGTTACAACTACCTAGCTATAAGGAATCTTCCTTGGCAGGCTGTATAAATAGTTCCCTACCCATTTTCTTGAATTTTCAATGAAGAATATCGGCTCATTTTATCCCTTCTCTCTCGATCTTACTTTCTCTCTCAATCTCTTTCTCTCTTATCTCTTCTTCATTCTTCCCTCTGTTCATTACTCGATTCCTTTAGAAACATCTTCCCATTCATACCGAATAGGAAGAGGGACAATTGTCAGGCATAGACCATGACACTATGTTACACCAAATTTGCATTTTCAGGCATTTTACTGATGTCAACATGACATGACACTAGTACTAGTATGGGATATGTGTTAGACTTTGCATTTTCAGGTCCATCTATTAATTCATCTATTTGTTAATTCTTCTTCTTTATGTATTTAATTTACCTTTAATTTAAAAAAAATAAAAATTGACAATTTGTTTTGAATTATTATTTATGTTAATCTGATTTTAGCCTTTTAAAATATACGTTTGTATGAGATCAACCAAATTGCCTACTAACTAGTTACCATTTTATCACATATGTGTAAGTAACATACCTTAATTTTTAGTTATAGAACTAAAAGATCAAAGATTTTTAAGTGTAGAGGTAGGGTAGTAAGATTTATTATTCTCTATGCCATATACCATATATCATGTCCTATGTTTGGACTCATATCCCTATATCCTAAAATCATGAAATTGACAAGTCCAACCTCTGGGTACATACCCATATCCAACACCCCAATCCATGTAGCATAGTGGCCAACTATAAGGAGGGCACATATTAGGGGATCTAAGCTGGGACTAGTATGGTTTTGGGTGTTGATTAGCATGATGGACAACTTGATATTTCAATCGTGCGCACTTTGTGATTAATGGTTATTAGAGAGCTTAATTAAGCCAAGGCTTAGTCTGATAAATCCTATGATAATTACATAAAAAATCTACTAATGGATTGGGATAGTGGCACTTGGGCCAAAAATTGGATCAATAAAGTGGGCCACTTGGGCATCGTTGGTCAGGAATTTTCAGGACTGACTCTCAAGTCCCAACACCTTTGGTATCAGAGTTATGGCTTGTGGTTACTCTTCTGGGACTCGCATTCAAGACCGAGTTTTGAGTTCATGCTTATGGACACTATCAGCGTGATGTCCGGACAGAGAATGCGCTTTCAGTATTGGGAACTTCAGTCATGCAGTCTTGAACAGCAGGCAGATGCTTGACCATAAATAGGTTGGGAAACAAGGGCACATGCACAACTATTAGCATCACAAAGAATAAAGCATACCTTGCCAGTAAAACCAAAATTTAGTGGCAGGTCATCGGTAGATTGTAGCATTAGCTTCATGTGTGAAGGTGCTGACGTACAAGTAGTTGCTCGTGTCCCATCAGCAGGTCCTGTTCCTCCTCCCACTAATGTTGTGATGCCTACATGTGTTATCAACATCAGAAGAGAAACTCAAGGAACTTGTGAAATAATTTTGTACTTAAATGTTACTGTTTTATATGCATGGTTAACTCAAAGTTCCAAGTTTTCCCAACTTTTAAGCAATTCAAGTCTATTTGATCGTGGACTAATTCTTTTTTTATTTTCAGGAGAAAAGACTCAGATATTAATGTGTAAGTGATTAAACTGTAAGTTGAGTTTTCAATGAAACTCTGGAATAAGTTATTTAAGAAAATGGAGCTCTTGTCAATAGGAATAGATCATAATGTTAGATAAAGTTGATAAACATTCAAAAGAAATTTTGCAATTAACTCTTAGTCATGTAGAAACTCACCACTTGATATTGCTTCATATGCCAATTGAGGGCATATGAAGTGCACATGGCAGTCTATGGCCCCTGCTGTTACAATCATTCCCTCACCAGCAATAACCTCAGTGTTAACCTGATGGAGGGAAAAGGAGAAGTGCCAGTGTCAGACTAATGAACTCGCCATACATCAACCATAGTCAGTACAGCATACTGTATATGGGCTCTCACCCCAATTGCCATGTTGCACGGTACACCATCCATGATGTCTGGGTTGCCTACTTTGCAAAGTGAAACTATAAGACCTTCTTTAATACCAATATCTGCCTTGAAAATTCCAGTATAATCAATTATCACAGCATTTGTAATGACAGTATCTAGACAGTCAGCTTGTGAATATCCACAAGCCTGCCCCATTCCATCCCTTACAACTTTTCCACCTCCAAATATAGATTCATCACCATAACATGCATAATCTCTTTCAATTTCTGCAAATAAGTCTGTGTCACCAAGCCGAACCTTGTCACCAGTGGTAGGACCATACATGTTAACATAGGCCTCATGAGAAATTGTGCAGGCAAAAGATCGTTCTGAAACAAAACCTTCACTGCAAAATCATTTCCAGGCATCTTAGTTTTATCCATGACCATTGTGGCAGACAGCTAACCTAGAATTAAGTAATATAGGAAAAGAAGCATGAACAAGCAGTACAAAAGATTGCTGGCCAATTTTCTAAACCTGGCTTGTGGTTCTTCAGAATGATGACATCCTCTTGTCTTTACACCATCCATTATTGATGCAATATTGGCAACATTAACAGGACCATCAACAATGTTGTTTCCTCCTCTCATCACTTGATTACCTCCAATACTTACAAGAGTGACTTGTTTTGTATCCCCTGGCTGGAAAAGAAAGAAAACCTAGAGCCTGAGATCCACAAGGGGAAAAAAATGAAAGAGCAAACAAAGATACTTGATGACGAATCACTCAATAATAAAGAAAAGAAACAAAATTAAATTTTGAAAGACATGCATAAAAGTAATACTAATATAGAGAAGATCAAAAAAGGAACTTGATTGAGTTCTATCAAACAAATCTGGAAGCTAGACAAGTCTTAATCTGCCACTCTGATCTAAAACAATATTAAATAATGGGTAAGCATCTCCTTAATCTATCCATATAGATTTTGGCATCAATATATAGTACAACTCTCTATATATAGCATGTCATTTCTTCCCCCTTATAACCACAACACGTATTCACTTGGCTTCATCCTGTTCATAGAGAGCTTTCCAATGGAACTATATAGCTCCCCCTCATTAGCACATACAGGGTGTGCAAGACTGAATCATCGTACGCTATTTCCTCTATAATGCCTGCATTTTTGGGGTTGGTTTGGGGGGGGGGGGGGGGGGGGGGGGTGTTGTTGTACCTCTTCAATTTGACATGTTTCTAGTTTTATTATTCTTCATCTTTCTACTCGGTCATCCCTCAAATTTCAATTGTCATAGAGATTCAACTCCATTTAGCTCAACAAAACCTTTCTCCAACTACTTGAGACTAGCAAGGGCATCTGTTCTTCCATTTCACTCTATCAATATTACATATTTTTCTTTATTATCTGAACTCAAAGTTAATTTTTCCCTTTCTTCTTTCCTAGGATTACTCCAACACAGACGTGTCTCCACATCAAAACGTCCCCTGGCAATGTCCTCATGGCATGTCTTGGAAGCCAAGAAAATTATTCAGGCAAAAAGAAAATCATGCATCAGGAGGCAACATGAAAATTGATTTTTCAGTTTTAATGTGCGTCAGTGCATTTGTCGATAAAGATCATAGGTGAATTCCAGATAAAATACAGAAGAGGTTAACAGGGTAGTACCTCAAATCGTGTAGCTGTGCCTGCTGGTATATTCAACCGCATGCCAAGTGCTTTCCTCCGATCAAAAACTAAGCAGGGGTTCACCTCAATAAAGTGATAGTGGCTGCCAACCTGAATGATTTTCAACATCACCATCATCTTTACAACAAATTCCTCTTAAATACAACAAGATGAACAGCTGCTTAGTTCAACTATTAGATAGAAGCTGGAAAAAACAAATTATTAGAAATTTATAATCTTGATTGAACTCCTTTAAATAGGTTGACTCAATAGGCTTTTACTTCTTCAAATGTGAATGTTGCACCAATAACTAAAAAAGGAAGGGAAGTAGAAGATAGTTGCAGCAAAATTATTCAGCATCTCATTCTGGACCTGCCTCTGTGTGACTAGCATAGGCCAAGATGAGACTAAACAGATAATTTCAAATGGTTTAGACTTTCTCCACCAGTAATAGGATAATGTTGGCTCCATGCAACATTGCCCTGCAAATGAATAGACTGTATCCCTATTCTGAACACATCATGCACAAGCGACTATATTCCAAGGCCTGTCTACTTATTCCATCAACAGATACAACTACTCTTTTTTGATGAAACCCTAATAAACTGCAATGAAGAGAATAACTACATCATTGTTTCTAAGTCACCGAGATGCTGTCAAGCAAGAAAAATATATTAAATACGGAAAGCACTTGAGCCCAATATGATAAAAGTGCAATGCATATTTAAAGAAAACACACATATGCTGCATATCAAAGTTCTTCGGTCAGAAATGAAATCCATTCTTAATTGTGAATGAGTGCATCTTTTGACAAGCCAATCAAGTGGCAATATTCTAGCATTGCCATGCAAGATGCAAACCGGGCAAAGAATGAAAGTAAAGATGCCATAAAAATAAAGAATTATATGGTCAAGGCAAGCACCTGAATTGCCCTGTCTCCTCTGTTACAGACTTTGAGGGTTACTGCTTTCCTTCCAAGATTAAGTGTAATAGATTTGCTTCCAAGACTTAGCTCACCAGGAATTCTACAATCTAGCATGTCGGGAAATTTGTCTATTGAAGGCACTGCAGAACAAAATTCTTCCATCAATGCCCATCAGAGACTAACATGGAATTATTCATACAAAATTCAATTCACTCAGTATTTATAGGAAGCTAGGTTGCATATTCTTCCAACTTTAACATACACCTATTACAAATCCTGTAGAATACAAAACCATCAAACAAAGGTTACAAATTGAAATTTATGAATAAAGTCACAGGGACAGAAGGATTCCCTCGAATCCATTTGTGTTTGTTAGAAAACCAGTTGATGTTGAATATTTACTTGTTGGACAATGGAGTGGATGTGCAAATATTGGAGAAACAAAAAGGCACACCACAAATAGGATAAAGGAAGTACATAAACATTTTCCACTGCCTAAGCTTTACATGTACATGCAGCTGTAGCGTTCAAATTTCCCTTAGATGACCTCTAGTCCTCCACAAACCAGAGGGACAATGGGGTAAATTTAAAATATTGAGGATTCAGCTCCAAAGCTACTCACAACGGGTTAAAGTCTGTACAAAATTCAAGTTGGAGGGTCACATACTTCCAATAGAGCAAATAGGTTTATTCGCAAGATCGACAACTTCAGGATAACAAAGGTAACATCAACTGACCTTCTGTCTGACTTGCTCAATCTCAGTGATTAACTAAACTATATTTGTTTTCCCCCTTTAAACATGTTTATATGGATAGTCATACCCAGGCCCATGACATTTCAAACACTCATGGGATAGCAATATATTCTGGATCGCCCCTTTTTTATCAGTGTGTATAAAAACATAGAACAATATTCTAGTCATGTACATTATTCTGCTTGTTAGCAGGCTTTTTTGCAAGCCTAGTCAGCATATATCTTCAACATCATGGCAGGCCCATCTATGGATCCTAATCGGGTTAGAAGTAATAGGTCCATATATCCTAATGAGATCCAGTCCAAGTCTACACCAGAACCAGATCCATTGATAAGTTCATCATTGCAATGGCAAAGAGCGTGGAGAGAAATAGAGAGACATGAGTGAGATGAGATTGTAGAATATAGTGATGCCAAATAGGTTGGGCCAACATGGCCCAAGCTCAGCCATGGGCCCTAAAGAGACAGGTCGAGCCAGGCTCAGCCTGTCAGCACAAAACAGAGATTTTATTGAAAAATGGAGATAGAAAACTGGAAATCATTTTCCACAACTAAACAGCTCCTTACTCTCCTCAAGGTATCAACCATTGACTGAATTTAAAATATCATATTAGATGGATAAGAAGTCTAAGATAGCTATGGAGAAAATTAACCTTCCTACATGAGATGGGCAATCAGCATCAATTTCAGTAAGCCTCAAGTGACAAATAACTACAGGACTATTCATAAATTCTTCAAAAAGGCAAGTGTTAATTCCATGCCTCAATCTGATCCACCTACAAATTCCTGCACTATTCGTAAATAGCAGTAGACACTTTGCCAGGTCTTTGGGAAATGTTACAATGAGGAGAAAAGCTATGTTAATACACTCAACTCCCATATCACAACAGACAAACTTCTTACACCTATTATCTGAATCAAAATCTTAGCTAGTGCAACAATGGAACTTGAAGTAATCCGTAACATCACTATTTTTCAGAGTATCCACAGTCTAGCGTTATTAAGTTCACTGCTTTAGACAGCTTTCCAGAAAAGTTACAAAAATAAGAAGAGAGCTATGCTGATATAAAAAGAAAAGAAAAGACAATGAAGCAGGTGAAGAATGAAATCCAGTCTGAAAGTGGAAAAGAGTGCTTATTTATTTGGTGAAAATAGACCAGTAATAGAAGAAGATAAAGAAAAATGAATGTACAACAGCTTCATCACATGAAAAATAACAAAAGAAAATGGGTAACCGGATGGAAAAGATTTGAGTCAGTTGACCACATATAGTTTAATAATGAGAATGATTTTTCATGGATAAAGTGAATAAGTTTCATTCTATACATATTAACATTTTTCTAAGCACAGGAACCACAGATATTAAAGCCTTTTGCCCTTTGCTCAGCAACATGATGATACAATCAAACACAACATAGTCATGCTCAGGAACCCAAGCCCATACCTGGAAGAAAAGAACCATGTAAAGCTAGCTCCAGATTTCCATTTTCACTAGCTATTGCATCATGGATGGTGATTAACTTTGTTCCATCTGGAAAGGTCCCTTCAACCTAAATGTAGGATCAGCAGCTAATATTTGTTTAATTAATAAAATTAAAACAAAATTGAATTGTACATGTAGATAAACAAGAAAACAAAAGAAAATAGAATGGGAAAGAAAGGAAAGAAACAAAAAAACTCCCTTAAAGAAAGCAGATGATACAGTGCCTTCAGGGTAAATATATAAAAACAAAGAACAAGAAAGAACATTTTTCAGCATGTGTTGATCACTGTCACATTTATTGCAGGTGCGAATTGGAGAAATTGCTTAGAATTGTACCATAATAACTTAAAAAGGAAGATTTAGTAAGATTCAAAACATCAATACTCTTTGTACCTGCACAGTATGCAAAAGATGTGGAACAGCTGGAAGAACTTGTCTCCTGTTAACAAAAGAAAAATTTCAGATCCTGTAATTGTCACCAAGGGAAGAACTCTTATTCTATGTTTGTAACTAGGATTTAGAATTAAACCAAGAATAAAGAGAGAAGATAGGAAAATAAAATGACGGAGTAGAAGCTAGACTCATTCGCTTCTTTATTTATTTATTTCTTTCTTTTTTTGGCTAAGAAAATGAGAGTATTTGGAGTTAGATTTATTCACTTTTCAGTTGGCTTATAAAATGAGAGGAAAATAAATGGATATTTATCAAAAGAAAATTTTGTTTTTTGGTTTGACTATCCAACAATAAGTAGCTTCTATTTTCTCCCATTTTTCTTTTCCTTTGAAAATCCTGGTCTTGGCATAGAGAAGTAAAGAAAGTTTGTTTCATCATCACAGAATTCATAGATCAATCAAGTTCCTTAGTCACAGAATTTTACAGGAAAATAGGAGCTACATAACCCAGAGGTATGTTGGATTCTTAGGTCATTGGTTCAACTCACTCTCCCCTTGCTAGGCTTTAAAATTCTGATTTAAAAAAGTAAAATCACAGGAAATATTTTCAGTCAAAGTTTCCTACTTCCATAATTAATGATAGGGTAATGCTAAACATTAGCATTACCCTTAGTGACATGAAACTATTGACGCACGAAGAAATCTATGTGTGTATGGTAATATATTGCAGTAGATATTGTTAGAAGATTGATTCCTTCCTAAATCTAGAAGAGAAACTTCCCTAATAGTGTGCATATGTATCCTCTGTGTATTTCTTTCTTATGCTGTATTTTTTGTAGATCGTAAGTTTCTATATGTAGTTTCTCTTCTCCTCTATAAGAGAAACTCACCGTGTACATTATGAATCATTGGAATACAAATATTCAGTTTTCTCTACATGGTATCAGAGCCATCGATTACGGCCTGATCGGCCTAGAACCCTAGTGCCTTCATTGCACGGTTTTTTCCTCTGGCTCCTCTAAAGCCTTCATTGCTTCTCTCTCGTTCAACCGATCTGTTCGGTGAACATGTCAAAACTCTCCAAGGTTGTTGCTCCCACCTTAACAATTGGAGAATCTACTCCAATTGAACAACCCACTGGAACTGGAGACTAACCTAGTGTTCATCAGTCTTATCGTCTAGATGGTAGGAATTACTTACAGTAGGCTCAACTCATTAGGACCTCCCTCAAAAGCCGGGGGAAGATCAGCCACTTAACTGGATCTCCACCCAAAGACTCGGATCCCAATTTCATAGTATAGGATGTTGATGACTATCTCATAATGTCTTAGTTGTGGAGTGCAATGCAGCCTAAGATTAGTAAGAACTTCATGTTCTTAAGCACAGCAAGGGAGATCTGGGAAACAGTGCAGCAAACCTATTCAAAGGTTCAAGATGCCTCGGTGATCTTTGAAATCAAGACCAAAATTGGTTCTACTAAGCAAGGTCAGTTAACTATTACGAATTATTATAATAAAAATGAAGGGATTATGGTTGGAGCTTGATCATTATTAAGATATAAAAATGGTGTGCAGTGCTGATGCTGCCACCCTCAATCAAATTTTCAAAAGGGACAAGATTGTTGAGTTTTTGGCAAGCTTAAACCCGGAATTCGATCAAGTGAGAATTCAGATTCTTGGCAAGGATAAACTCCAGACTCTAAATGAAGTATTTGCTATTGTTAGGAGTGAGGAAAACAAAAGAGCTGGCATGCTCAATGAGCACAGTCCTGAAAGTTCAGCCTTGATGACTAGCAACAAAGAGGGAGCAAGATTCAGAGTGGGAAAGTCAAAAGCTCAAACCAAGAACTCAAGTCATGAAGGGCAGTGGTGTTCCTACTGCAAGAAACCACGACACACGAGGGATACTTACTTTAAATCGCATGGGAAGGAGGCAGTTTTGAATAAGGTAGGACGGTTCAGGAACATAAAGCACCAGGCCTACCTCTCAACAAGGAGCAGGAGGAGGTGATTGACAAGGGAGAAGCATCTGGAACTGATCTTAATCAGTTAAATGCAGAGGAGATTAACAAACTAAAATCATTCCTGAGGACTATCCAGGATGGAGCAGCATCTTGTTATTTTGCACAGCAAGATAAATCCCTGCACTTTGGTTCTTTTTCAACCTCCAAAACTGATAGGAATAACATGTGGATCCTTGATTTGGGAGCCACTAATCACATGACCACTAACCTTCATGCTTTTAGACATATGAGCCTCTTGAAACCACCAAACAGGATAAGGCAAGGTCAACCTTAGCCCTTGTTTATCTATTAACCAGTGTCACTGCCAAGCAAAGAAAATGGTGGCCTTCCTGGTTCGGTGTGAATCAGGAAACCACAAGAGGAAAAATAGAAAGAAGAATAGGGAGAAAGGAGTAGAACAGAGTAGAGAGAAGAGAGAATTTGAGAGAGAATTCAAAGTTCTTTCTTGATTTTCAATGATGCTCCCCCAGAGTGCCTTGGGGAGTATTTACAGGATCTTAGGGGGATGCTGCCATAGCAGATCACTCCCTAGACAGTTGCAACCGCCTTCTTTGTCCTATTCTAACCCATGCACGTGGCCTCTCTCTCTCTCTCTCTCTTTCTCTATTTCTCTAACTAAAATATTCCCCCCATTACAGCAATAAAAGGGAATTACAAATAGTAAAGGAAATACAAAAAGAGTTACAGCCATTAAAAAACCGAAATCGTTGTACTAAGGTTACAATTCGTGACAATTCCCCCCTCCCTTAGCAGCTTCTTGTCCTCAAGAAATGCTGAGGAGGCTGGCAACTCTCAAAAATTGCTGAAGGAGACTAGGCAAGTATTCCCAGGTGCTGCTTCCCATAGCTCCATTTTGCCATTTCACCAAAACTTGTATAAGGGGAGCCCCTTGATTGTAGACCACCCTTTATCCAATATGGCCTTTGGTTCATTGCCTTGATTCTTTTCTTTAGGAAGTGAGGGTAAGGTTGGACTCACCTGTTCAGCACCTGCTGATTTCTTCAATAGTGATACATGGAACACCGGATGAATGTGTGTTTCCTAAAGTAATTGTAGACGATAGGCAACCTTTCCCACCTTAATTGTTATAGGATACAACCCAAAATACCTTGGGTTGAGCTTAGACACTAACCTTGGGGCAATGGATTTCAAGTGAGAGTACTTTAGCTTTAGATATACCTTCTCTCCCGCTTCAAACTCCCTGTCACTTCTCCTCCTATCAGCGCATTGCTTCATCCTATTCTAGGTTGATGCCAATTCTTGCTTGAGTTGTTGTAGGACCACCCTCCTTTGTTGTAAATACTCTTTAATCGAGGCTGTAATAGGTTGCCCTCCTATTGCTGGCAAAAGGGGAGGTTTGTACCCGAACAATGCTTCAAATGGGGACATTTTCAAAGAGAAATGGTGGTTAGAGTTATACCACCATTGGGCTAAGGCCACCCACCTATGCCAACGCTTTGGTTGTAGAATACAAATGCATCTTAGATACGTCGCCAAAACTTGATTCATCCCCTCAGTCTGCCCATCAGATTAGGGGTGATAGGCAATCGACATTTTCAATTTAGTACCTAAAGTCTTCATAAGCTCCAGCCAAAAGAGGCTCGTGAATACCTTATCTCTATCAGAAATTATGGTCTCTGGGACTCCATGCACTGCTACCACTTGATCCATGAATACTCTGGCCACTTCTTGGACTATATAGGGATGAGCCAACCCTATAAAATGGACAAACTTAGTTAGATGATCAACCACAACAAGAATGTTGTCCTTATCTTCTGACTTGGGTAGCCCTTCAATAAAATCCATAGATACACTTTTCCAAGCTTGATCAGGTATGGGCAGTGGTTGTAATAGATCGGGATAGGCCACGTCTTCATGCTTACACCTCTTGCAGATGTCACAAGCTAACACAAACTCTCTCGCCTCTGCCTTTAGCTTTGGCTAATGGAACAGTTGCCTCATCCGGCTGTAAGTGTTCTAAATTCCAGAATGTCCCCCTAAAGGAGATTCATGTAGGGTTTGTAAAATTCTCTTCTTGAGTCCTTCATGGTTCCCAATGACAATTCTTTCGTTGTTCCTCAACATCCCTTCCACCAGTGTATATCCCTCTACCCCCCTAGGGTCAATAGCCAGCCTCTCTAAGATTCCTTTAACTTGTTCATCCTCTTCATAGCTCTTTATCACCTCATGATACCATTCCGGAATTACTGTGGTTATGGCTGCAGTACTCCCTTCTTCATGGCACCTCGAAAGGCCATCCGTGGCCACATTCTCTTTACCCCTTTTGTACTGTATCAAATAGTCTAAACCCATCAGTTTGGCTATCCCTTCTTTTGTAATTGAGTATGTAATTTTTGTTGTAGCAAAAATTTCAAACTCTCATAATCAATCTCGATTATGAATCCCCCCCCCCCCAACCCTAGGTAGTGTCGCCATTTATCAACTGCCATCAGAGCTACCAAAAATTCCTTCTCATATATCCTAAGACTGAGATGCCTTGTACTTGAGGCTTGACTCAAAAATGCTATTGGCCTACCTCCTTGCGTCAATACAGCACTTATTCCTGTCCCACATGCATCAGTCTCCAATATGAAAGGTTGGCTAAAATCGGGTAATCCCAGGATAGGCACTCAACTTGTGGCTTTCTTTAACCCTTCAAAGGCTTCCTCAACTTCCTTTCCCCAACTAAAATTCCCCTTCTTCAAGAGGTCTGTTAATGACTTGCTAATGACTCCATATCCCCTAACAAACCTGCGATAGTAACTTGTCAAGCCAAGGAAACCCCTCAATGCCCTCACAGTGGTAGATTTGGGCCAAGCCAACATGGCTTCCACTTTTCTCGAATCAGTGCTCACTCCTTCTCCTGAGATCAAATGTCCTAAGTACTCCACCTAACCTTGAACAAATGCACATTTTGACCTTTTGATGAAAAGTTGGTTAGCTCTAAGGACCTCAAAAGTGGTTCTTAAGTGAGTCATGTGTTGGTCCAAGGTGGGGCTATACACAAGTATATCATCAAAAAACACAAGTATGAATTTTCTTAAATAGGATTCAAAAATTTGGTTCATTAGGGATTGAAAGGTGACAAGGGCATTAGTGAGTCCAAAGGGCATCACCAAGAATTCAAAGTGCTCATGGTGCGTTCTAAAGGCAATTTTATGGATGTCATCGGGCTTCATTTTGATTTGATGGTAGCCCGAGCGAAGGTCAAGTTTGGAAAAGTACTTGGCATTGTGTAATTCATCCATCAGGTCTTCCACTAGGGGTATAGGAAATTTATCCTTGATAGTCAAGGCGTTTAATTGTCGGTAATCAACACAAAAGCATCATGATCCATCCTTCTTTTTGACTAGTAGGACGGGTGAGGCAAAAGGACTTTGGCTAGGTCTTATGAATGATTGGTTGAGCATGTCCTTCACCATCTTTTCAATCTCTGTTTTTTGAATTGGTGAATAACAGTATGATCTAATGTTTATAGGTTCGGAGTTAGGCTTAAGGTTAATAGGGTGGTCCAAGGATGGGGTAGGAGGTAATGTGGTAGGCTTAGTGAAAAGATCCTTAAATTCTAACAACAATTCATCAACAAGGTGTTGAGGTTGTACCTGTTCAATCTTCCCTTGTTGGCGGCTGACAATGAGTTGGAACTCTCCTTGCATCACCTTTTCAAGACTTTCATCCAATGCCACAATTGAAAATAGTTGTGCCAATTGGCACCACTTGTTCCTGGATAGCTTGTGTAACCTCTTCCCGGTCATCAGTTTGCAAGTACCTGTCTCCCTTCCCCTAGTAAGAGTCATTCTCCTCCCTTCTTTATTGAAGGACAATTCCATCCTATTGAAATCAAAGCTTATGGGACTCACCCCTTTCAACCAATCAACTCCTAGAACCACACTGCAACCTCTCAATTGTAGCAACCTAAGGTCTACCTCAAACTTCTCTCCTTGCATTTCCCAACAAAAACCAGGGCAAGCTGAATTACTCAAGACCCTACTCCCATTTGCCACAGTCACACTCAAGGGTTGAGTCCTTATAAGTGGACACTTTAATTTCCTAGCAGTACCTTCGTCTAGGAAGCTGTGAGTGCTTCCTATGTCAATGAGAATTGACAAGTTACTTTCCTTAACCTTTCCCTCCACCTTGATTATCTTGTTATTAGTCATTCCCTTCAATGCATGTAATGAAATCTCCCCATTATCTTCTTCTCCAGATTCTCCACTCTCTTCAATTTCGTCTCCTTCTGCTTCCAGCTCACCCCTGATATCTCCTTCTAACAAAAGTAACTAGCGTTTGCACTAGTGCCTGGGGTAATACTTATCCCCGCACTTGTAACAAAGCCCAAGTTGCCTCCTCGTATCGTTATACTTCCCACCAGAGTTGAATCCTACTGGATTTTTTACCCCCTGGTTGCCTCTCCTCCATTCTCGATTGTAATTCTTCCCTCCTGAACTCGAGGTCCCCGTAGTTAAAGTTTTATGCTACTGTCTTTGCTTCTTCATTAAGGCTTCCACCACCATTTCTTGTAGTCTTGCACTTTCTGCCACTTGTTCCACTGTTCTAGGCCTAATCAATTTCACCATAGGCCTCAAAGCATCACTAAGCCCACTCAAAAAGCTAGACACAAAATAAGCTTCTAAAAGATGGGGATTGTTGTTGATCATCAAGGACCTCAACTCCTCAAACCTCCTCAAGTAGGTATTCACCTCCCCCACCTGTTTTAATATCTGACATACTCCTCTCTCCAAATCTCTCACACAGCTTATCAGCAAACTCTTCCCATGTAGGGTTATCCCTGACCCTAGTCCACCCTGGTACCAAGCATTTACCAGGTCATCGAAGTAGGCTAAGGCCAATGCTACTCTTCTCCCCCCTAACACATTATACCAATCAACCATACACTCACATTTCCTTACCCACCATCAAGGGTTATTCCCATCAAACACCAAAATCTCCAACCAGGGCATAGGGAATCCCAATTGTTGTGGGTGATTCTGTCCTTCTCTACCCCCTTCCATCATATTCTCTACATCTTCCTCTGGTTCAATTAGGGGTGTTCAAAAAAACCGATGCACTGCAGAAACTGGCCAGACAGAACAGATCGATTTTTTATTTTTGCGGACGAAAACGATTTGGATGCTATACAAACCACACGGTTCGCGGTTTGTACAGTTGGCAATTCAGTTCAACGGTTTGGATGCTATACAAACCACATAGTTCGCGGTTTGTACAGTTGGCGGTTCAGTTTTGAACTGAACCACCCAAGAAAATATAAAAAAAATATTATTATATAAACCACCCCCAACAACCCCCTCCCCCATCCAAGAACTTGCTAAACAGGTTAATTTGATTGCATAATTCATAATTCATTGCTAAACAGGTTAATTTGATAATTTGTTTATTTTCTAAACAGGTTAATTGCATAATTCATTGCTAAACAAGTTATCTTCTGCTTTCAATGTTGAAATGTTGTATGTTGAATTACACTGTTTTGTCTTTATTTTCTGCTCCTATTTATTTACCTTTGATTGTCTTTAATTACCAATATTTATGTCTTTATTTACCATTTTTAAATAGCATTTTTAGTGGTTTTAAGGCTCACTTGTACCAAATTTTCAAACCGCCAAACCAGACTGCAAATGCGATGTGATTTGGTGTGGTTTGGTCGGAAAATCGCACCAGCAGTTTGGCGTGCTGAAAATGGTTCAAACCGGCCAAACCACACCACGTACACCCCTAGGTTCAATTCCAATCCCATTATTCCCAACTACTCTGTCTCTTCTATTTTCTGGTATTACAGGCTCTATTCTATCTCTAGGAGGAAAATCGAGAGCCATTCTTATCGTGTTTTGGCGAGTAAACATGACCATAAACTGTTGTAATTGAGCCCCCAACTCTGCTCTCATTTGTGCGTTATCTTCCCGCATTTGAGATAGAGCACCATCGAGCCTTCTCTCCAGTCCCCCGATTGAGCTCCTCCACCTTGCAATCCATAGCTAAGATCACCTCGTGGTTGCGTTCCAAACCCAGCTCCAGCTGATCTACCCGACTCTGGAATTCGGACAAGGTCGAGCTGAACTACTGCAGCTACGACTCGAAGTTATTCGTGCGAGTACCTTCCGCCATCAAAGAATTCTCCAATAACTCCGGCCAAGACCATTGCTCTGATACCAAAATTGTCACTGCCAAGCAGAGACAATGGTGGCCTTCCTGGTTAAGTGTGAATCAATTAGGAAACCACAAGAGGAAAAATAGAAAGAAGAATAGGGAGAAAGGAGTATAACAGAGTAGAGAGAAGAGAGAATTCAAAGTTCTTTCTTAATTTTCGATGATGCTCACCTAGATTGCCTTGGGAAGTATTTACAGGACCTTAGAGGCATGCTGCCACAACAGATCACTCCCCAGACGGTTGCAACCGGCGTCTTTGTCCTATTCTAACCCATGCACGTGGCCTCTCTCTCTCTCTCTCTCTATTTCTCTAACTAAAATATTCCCCCAATTACAGTAGTAAAAGGGAATTACAGGAATTACAAATAGTAAAGGAAATACAAAAAGAGTTACAGCCATTAAAAAACCAAAATCGTTGTACTAAGGTTACGATTTGTGACAACCAGGTACTTCATGTACCTAATTTGGCTACCAATCTTATTTCTATTCATCAGCTTACTAAAGACCTACACTGCAAAGCTATCTACTCTCCACATATGTGTAAATTTCAGGCCATGAACACGAGGAAGATGATTGGTGTGGTTGAGGAATAAAATGGGCTGTATGTCTTACAAGGGGAGAGTAATTTGTCATAACCTTAGGAGCAACAATATTGTAATAGGCTTATAATAGTTTGTTAGGAGATATTTGCAATTTGTTAGGAGCACATAGGTGCTGTTATGATTCAGTTAGAAGTCAAATTTGCCTATAAAAGGGCTACTGTAAGAGGAGGGGATTATGCTTGAATTGATTAAATGAAACTCTAATTCTCTCTCTACAATTCTCTCAAATCTCCCTCTCGTTTTTCTCTACTGCTCTCCCTCATTTCTCTCTAAATTCTTCCCCATTTATGTCCAATTTCCATCTCCCATTTTTCTGTTCTTGATTTTACTTCAATCGAATCCTTCTGATTCCCAATAACTCTCTCAATTCCTCCCCAATTACTTCTTAAACCTGTTATGAACCCTAGGTTCATGACATAATTGTCCTAAAAGGAGGCAACTGAGGATTGCTTGTTCATCCCAATCAACTTCAGACCTTTCCACCATTTGGCTCCATCATTTTAGATTGGGTCATCCTCCCTTTGTTTTGCTAAAAAGCATGTTTCCTTTGTTTTGCTAAAAAGCATGTTTCCTACCTTGTTCAAGAACCTAGACCCTAGTAATTTTCAAAGTGATTTGTGTGTAATGGCTAAACACCATAGAGTGTCCTATCCGATTAGCAATAAACTTTCATCAAAACCATTTTATTTAATCCATTCAGATCAAGGTTGTTAAAATCGGGATTTTAAGTGGGATCGACAAAGGGTCTATAAAATCGAATCGTAAAATCGTAAGATTTTAGAGATAATTAAAAATACCCTTTAATTTTTGTAAATATATGTGTATAATAACATAATTTTGTAGAAAATAAATTAATATCATTTAATAACCTGATTATTCCTTATTATAATTCAAAAGATGATACTTTTAAAATATAGCTCAAAAACTAGCAGGTTGGTATAGGCAATTTAAAGGTAAAATATAGGTAATTTAGAGGTAAAATATAGCTTAAAATTCTTTAGAGTATGCTTCCAACGTCTTCCATTAGATTTAGATTGTAATTTTTTCTTGATTTAACATTGATTAAATCAAGTAATATCCCGATTTGGAGTTGGGTGGTCCATTAATTAATTACTTGTTTGTCTTGATTTACTTATGCAATCAATGTTAAATCAAGTAAAAATTATAATTTAAATCAAGTAAATTGGAACTTATGCAATTAATGTTAGATGCTATGTGATATTGGAACTTATGCAATCAATATTAAATCAAGTTCCAATTTAGAGGCAAAATATAACAATTCATTGCATAAGTTCCAATGTTAGATGCTATGTGACATTGAGATATTGGAAGCATCCTATAAATTATAACTTAAATCAATGGAGGTCTTTGAACCGTAAAATCGTTTGGGGATCTTTGAATCGTAAAATCTTACATGTAAAATCGAGATTTTATAGGATTTTATCCCAAATTAGATTTTACATGGGATTTGAATCGTTTGGGGGTCTTCGAATCGTAAAATCATAAAATCGTACGCGTAAAATCGGGATTTTAACAACAATGATTCAGATGTTTGGGGACCATCCAAGATACCAAACTGTTCTGGGGCAAAATGATTTATTTCTTTTATAGATGATTGTACCTGCATGTGTTGAATTTTTCTGCGAAAAGATAAGGCTGCCATTGGGACTGTCTTGTCCTATTTTTGCAAAATGATATCCACTCAATTTGGCACCCCCATCCAAAAATTTAGGACTGATAATGCAAGCAATTATTTCAACAATCACTTGCATCAGTTTTTCCAACAAGAGGAGATAGTCCATGAATCTTCCTGCATAGATACTCCACAACAAAATAGAGTAGTTGAGCGGAAGATGAGACATCTCCTCAATGTGGCACGAACTCTTTTTCATCATCACCATGTCCCTAAACATTTTTTGGGAAAGCTGTTTTGACAGCAACATATGTGATTAATAGGGTTCTATCTAGGGTCCTTAACAAACAAAGTCCTTTCCAATGTCTAGCTTCTTTCTGAGTTTACATTCTCCTCTACCTCTTAAAATGTTTGGGTGTGTGTGTTTTGTTCACATTCCTAAAGCCCATTGGGACAAACTTGATCCTAGAGCTCATAAATGTGTCTTCTTGGGTACTCTCCTACCCAAAAAGGCTACAAATGTTACAATCCTACCTTGCGCAAGTTCTATGTCTCCAAAGATGTCACCTTTGTTGAGTCTCAGCCATTTTTTGGTTCTCTTCAAGCTAGACCCTAGGCATTTCTTTCCTACACTGGAATCAACAACATCAAGCTCCAATCATCTTGATGAAATTGATGCAATCCCTAACCTCATTTATGTTCCTTCTCCTCAACATACCTCTTCCCCTAATTCCTCTCCTCAAAATATCAACTACAATGAACAAGCAGACTAAAAGCTGCCATCTCCAGTGAGATTTAATGGCTCTCCGTATGTTTTCAAAAGAAGACAGCCCAATGAGGCTCCTCAACCAGCATCACCATCAACTCCTAACCCTGGTTTGGAATTAACACATCAAGCAAATTCCATTCCAACACTGTCTAACCCTGAGCCTATTGATTTGGACCTACCTATTGCTATAAGGAAATGGGTCAGAACCTACACCAAACAGCCCCTAGCCAATTATCTATCCCACCATCGCCTTTCCCAAAACCATAAAAGTTTCCTCACATCTTTGGATGCTATTGTTATTCCAAAATCCATGGAGTAGGCTCTAAAAGATCTGAAATGGAAAGAGGCTATGTTGGAGGAGATGAGAGCCCTAAATAAGAATCAGACATGGAAATTAGTGTCTAGACCAAAGGGGGTCAAACCAGTGGGTTACAGGTGGATCTTCAATCTAAAATGCAAGACTGATGGCACCCTAGAGAGATACAAGGTACAGTTGGTGGCCAAGGGCTATATTCACTCCTATGGCATAGACTACCTTGAGAACTTTGCCCCTGTGGCAAAAATGACCACAGTCCGCATCCTTATCTCTCTAGCAGCTACTTTTGGGTGGAAGTTACAGCAACTAGATGTCAAAAATGACTTCTTACATGGAGATTTGGAGGAGGAGGTCTTCATGGAGTTACCTCCAGGATTTCAGCAAGGAGGAGCAAGCAAAACCTGCAGGCTTAAGAAGGCTTTGTATGGGCTCAAGCAGTCCCCACGAGCCTGGTTTGGCCGATTCTCTAAGGCCAAATCTATGGGATACCATCAGAGTAAAGGGGATCATACTCCTTTTGTCAAGCACTTGGGAGGCACAGTAACAGCCTTACTCGTTTATCTTGATGATATTGTGGTGACAAGGAATAATGAAGAAGAACAGCAACTGCTCAAGCAGAATTTAGCCAAGGACTTTGAAATTAAGGACCTTAGTGTGCTAAAATATTTTTTGGGAATTGAAGTGGCATACTCTAAGGTTGGGATTTTCTTGTCTTAACGTAAGTGTGTACTTGATTTGCTAGCTGAAATAGGTCTGATAGGGGGAAAAGGTGTTGGCACACCAGTGGACCCTAACACCAAGTTGCAAGAGAATCCTACTGGAAAGGTCGTAGATAAGGGAAGATTTTAACAGTTAGTGGGGCAGTTGATCTCTCTCTCTCTCACACTAGGCCTAACATAGCCTTTGTTGTTAATCTAGTCAGTCAATTCATGCACAGTCCCATCGAGGAACACATGCATGCTGTGAGGAGGATCTTGAACTACCTAAAAGCTATACCGGGCAAAGGTATTCTCTTTGCTCCAAGGACTGATTTAAAGATACATGGATTTACAGATGCAGATTATGGAGGATCCCTAGTTGACAGGAGATCCACAACAAGTTATTATGTGTTCTTAGGAGGTAACTTAGTGTCTTGGAGAAACAAGAAGCAAGAAGTTGTGGCACGATCAAGTGCTAAGGTAAAATTCAAGGCTATGGCCCTTGGGTTGTGTGAGCTATTATGGCTACAAATCATCCTAGAAGATTTGAAAGTAAAGGTGCAAAGACCTGTTCAAATGTTGTGTGATAATCAATCAGCCCTTAGTATTGTCCAAAATCCTATCCAACATGATAGGACCATGCATGTAGAAATTGACTGTCATTTCATTAAGGAAAAGTTGGATTCCAACCTCCTTCAGCTTTCCTATGTGCCATCCGACCAACAAGTGGCAGATATTCTTACCAAAGGGTTAGCGATCAAATGGTTTGAGGCTCTAATAAGCAAGCTGAGAATGATAAACATTCATTCAATAGCTTGAGGGGGAGTATTGACGCACGAAGAAATCTATGTGTGTATGGTAATATATTGCAGTAGATATTGTTAGAAGATTGATTCCTTCCTAAATCTAGAATAAGAAGTTTCCTAAGTCAGACTTAGGAAACTTCCCTAATAGTGTGCATATGCATCCTCTATGTATTTCTTCCTTATGCTGTATTTTTTGTAGATGGTAAGTTTCTATATGTAGTTTCTCTTCTCCTCTATAAGAGAAACTCACCATGTACATTATGAATCATTGGAATACAATTATTCAGTTTTCTCTACAGAAACAAACAAAATATTTTCTGGAAGCTACCACATTTAATTACTAGCATCTTGGAGGATCTATTAATGTCAAAATAGATCCATTTTTTGAAAATAAATTTATATTCCCCTGTGCATTAATTTCATAAATCTCACTTAACACAAGAGCCATCTTCTGTTGTTCACTACTCTTTATTCTCTTGCTTTGACAAAAACTTTTCTGGACCATGTCCCGTTTCCTAGCATGCTCTTATCATTCTTGGCTGAATATTTTTAACTGTTAAGAGATCTATTCTATCAAAACATAATTGAGGTCTTTACTCTCTTCATCATATGGTACTTTACACACACTCACACACACATATATCTATATATTACCATTTTAACATTTTAAATAATATTCTTCTTTTCCCTGAGAATCTCACAGCATGAAACATTCAAGATTAATTTTTTAATTTCCCTCAACAAAGCTTGTATCTGGTGTAATCTAAACTCATCTTTCAGGTAGATCCAATGTTTACCTTCCAAATTGATAGCCTATATAGTCTAAGAATAGTAATAACAGTTCATATGAATAAAAGAATAAATCCGAATACCATCCTAATAATTGTTTCCCAATATCCATCAACTCTGCTACTGTATTGTCACCATCACGAACAAATTCCAAAATCTACAAAAAAGAAATCAGAACCTGTAACATTAAACATAATTTTCCAGAACAGACATCGAGAAACTGCTAGGATCGAATCAAGCAAACCAAAAACAATAAACAGAAATCAAATGAGAAAACAATGACAGAAAATTAAAAGAGATTTGGATCAACAGCCTACGCCCCACAATTCCATCACAAGGGGATAATCCACTACCCAAAGCAAACTAACCTCACGGCTTCAGATAACTAGTCGCACCACATACCGCGACTCTGGTTATCAAGCTATGGAACACACTAAACTAAACTAGTCACGCCTATTTATAGGCAACAAATCACAATCGCAGTGGGATTAGGTTTCCCAAACGCCATCCTAATCCCTTAATTAAAATCATCATTTGATAAAGATTATCTGAGAAACATTTCCTCCATCAAATTAATCTTATTAGTTAAGATAACAATTTTAATCAAACTAGAATTTCAAGAGTTATCTCAACAAAAACAAAATTTCAGATCAGAATATCATTCACTTGTGTATATGTGCAGCTCAAACAACAAAAAGTTTCAAACCAAACACATCATGTAGTTAGGGGCATTCTGGATCCCAACATGCATACATTTTACGTAAATGAGCGTAGAGTTTGACGACTGTGCTTAGGGAGTTTTTAATCCCCCTTTAACCAGGAAAAAAGGTAAGTCAAACACCCTCAGAATAAGCTTATTCAGTATTCTTAAGTAACCTTGAAGACAAAAGAAAGTTAGATTCACATAAAAAGGAACAAAGTTGACATCCCTAATGAAGGGCTAGTAGTTTAAACGTCTTCAAGTGGATCTAATAGGTTTTACAGACTTTAACTTAAGAAGCTACAACATGTACCCAAGTTTGAACAGATCCGGGATGAGTCTTATATATCAGTGTCGGACACTGGACGTACCTGTGTTGCTATAAGCGCCACGGCCTCGGGGTAATTGAGCCTGAGTCCGCGAGCAAGGCGCTTCTGCGCGAGAAACCCGGCGTTATGGAGAGCAACCTTCTCGACCTCTCTCGGCGTTAGCTTCATCTCGCGAATTCCCAATCCGACTACCGAGCAAGACAAACAAACATCTTGAAATCAAACGCGATTACCAATAATCCAAATCACAAAGAATACGGCATCAATGTCGATCATTGGAAAAAAAAAAAAAAAAAAGCTTGCATTACAGTTGTAAAGCCCTGGCTGCGAGGGTGATACCGAGTGACGAAGAGTTGAAATTAGGGCGAGGGAGAAGAAGACGGTCACGGAGTACTGTGATGGAGCGGAAGAGCACTGAGAAGAAGACGGTCAATTTAATTTTAAATTAACTTTTTGGTAAAAGGCACATGAATGTCCAACGGGTCTGCACTTGCACCCATTTGGCCCTCGATTTTAAAATAGATGTATCATATCTTGAATTTTTAATTTTGCAACAAATAACACACCTCAACTTTCAATTTCGGATCAACCACGCACTCTGTGAAATCACCAATAGTTAAACAACGGCTCCGTTTGTTATAAATTAATTAAAAAAATTATAGCTTATAGCTTTTTAGATTATAGCTTTTAAAACTTAGAATAAGTTATGAACCTGTTTATTGCAACTTCTTAGAAGTTGTAGTTAAATAGTTGTGGTGTTTGATATCATAAGCTGTAAAATAACTTATTTTTGTATAATTGTCCATAATACCCTTAGTAGTTATAGAATGATAATTTAAAAATTAATTAGTGTATATATATAAGTTTTAAGTATTATAAAAAAATTAATTAGAATATAGAGAGAGAGGAAGATGGTGAGAGAGAGGAAGAGATTTGAAAATGGAGATGGCGGTGGAGAAGAAAAATCCATGATTGCGTAGACAAGAGGGTAATTCTTTGTTAAAAATAAGGGCAAAATTGTCACAAAAATGTAATTATTTAAGCAGAAGTTGTAAAAGCTGGGGTATCCCAGCTTTGAAAAAGCCAGCTTCTACCCCTTCTAAAAGCTAGTAGAAGCTATAAGTTAGAATTCCATAAGTTGAAACAAATACTACATCCCAACTTTTTTAAAACTAGAAGCTAAAAGTTACAACTTTTAAGCTGCAACAAACAGGCCCAACATAAAAAATCAATTTTAAGCTCCAATGGCTAAAACTTGCACAATCTGTCATTTATTTTCCTTCCTCCTTGTTGTCAACAACGATCGACAGTTCAAAAGCGCAAGGAAGATGATCGATCAATCGTGCTTCCTCTTCCTTCCATCGACAATTGACAGAACTTCCTCTTCCTCACGTTAACTACAGACTAACTAACCAACCAACCTCTCGCATGTTTCCTCATTTCCTGTGCCACCGTGAGACCAACCTTTCACCTCCATTGTGTCAACCGACTGGCCTCTCGCTTGCTTCCTCCTTCATCATGTCAACCGACCCCACTGTCCTCTCACCTCGCTCACCACCGACCAACCTCTCACTTCCCTATCACCTGATCAACTTCTTGCATCCCTCACAATCAACCGACATATCACCTTCCTTATCGCCAACTAATCTATCACTTTTCTTGTTGTCAACCAACTATGGCTCGTTTTTCCTCATTGCCGACCCCAACTGATGTTGATTCGTTGTAGGAGTAGACATGGAAAGTCAAGGATGCAATCCGTTGGAGCACGTGTGGGCTTTTTGCAATTTTGGAATTTTCATACATGAAAGTGAATGTCAACAGACAATTTTATGGTTGTTGTCGATATGAGGTAATTAATTTGATTTTCCATATTGAATAATGTAATATCTTATTGTCTAATGTTTGGGTTTGTTTCTTGAGCTTGAGTTACATAGGGGTGAAGCGTGCAATTCTTTTCGGTGGCATGATCCTCTCATGCCTGATTATGCACGGTATGTTATTAATGGGCTAATGAAAAAAGTGAAGGAGCTTGAGAAAGAGAGGGAGAGATTGGAGAAAAAATTGGCATTATGTCTTTTCTTGTTACTTACTATCAGCTACATTTATTGGAATGCAAATGTTGAAATTGATTATGTATTGCAAACATCAAGTTGAACTTATTCATATTGAATTATGTGATGAAAAAATTTAGTCCCTTGTTTTCTCATAGACCTATATGTCAAACAAATTACTCCTAATTCAAAACAATTTCTACATCAAACTCAATACCAAGTATCAGGCATGCGTCCATTTCATAATCAAACATTCAACACAAAGTATCCCTCATTAGGCTTCAATATTTACCTAATAATTTAAATAAAAAAATAAACATTAAGTGCTAATTACACTATTTAATTACATATTGTTAATTCCTGACCAAAAGAGGACGATCAGAGGCGGGATAGCAACGGCAAGGCGCGGGCTCTGGCGACGGGTCTGTCCGAAGGACAGTTGGCACTTGCAAGCACTCCGACGCTCGAGTGAATAAGAGAGTAAAGAGAGGACAGTGTATTAGTATATCGTAAGTCAGATGTCAGAACATACCTTAACTCTGAAGAAAGTTGGTTGATATAGGAAAAGGAGACGTCCTGCATGCGTCGTGCATTTGCAGGTGATGAAACTAAATATCTAGCGCCGATGAGGGGTTCCCAAGTGGCAACATAGTGTCGAAAAAACCCTCATTAATGTGGATGGGATTTGCCATTATTGATGATGAGATTTAAGCGGGCACACGAATACCTAGTAGAGGCTGCAATGATGTTGCGGTAGGCTGGCGCAAGACCAGGATAGCCCGAAATCGGGCCATGAGGGAGAGGCTGAGAAAGGGCCAAATTGGGCTCGAAAGGTGGGTCGAGATTGGGCCTAAACGGTCTACATATATTGTTCAGTACTTATATTTGAAACATGTCTCTATCCTATTGGTTGGTTGGTTGCACTTGATCCTTGAGTTGAGGTGGCTCCATTTGTTATCGTTGTCTTCACAATTGGTCGACCTTTTGCTGCTTAAATTAGTTGGCAGTTATTGTATTCCTTCCTTGCCATTTCAACCTTGGTGATTTAAAGCCAAGATCACCTGTGACAACTGCTAAGCTTTTTACTTGCCTTGGGGCATGCATAAATAATGGAGTGATATTTAATGATCATATACAAACAAATACTATATACAATCAATTCGATGAATTATTTAAATTTTCAAATAACAACAAATTTGATATATGTAAATAGTATACCTTATATGTCATGACCCCATTAGTTTTATTGTACAAGACTCTCATTCCCCTCATCACATTTTGTTATTTCGCAGAGAAAGACACTATTGACATTGTATACGACCTTTTAGCACCACTAATACTAGCATTTGGACAAGTGCTAGTAACATCTTGAGTATACTAAACCCTAAACCAATGACGTTTGGTCGGATTGTATGAATTAAACCTACATTAACAACAAGAAAATTGATAGAAAATTTTAAACATATATTTTTTTCTCTTGCATAATTTTGATGTGGTCTCACTGTAGATATGGGAACTCAAAGTAAGACAAAACAAATAAATAAAATAATTTATTTATCATTATCTAGTTTCAATGAAAAAAAAAACACCATAAAACCCCTACTTAAGCAATCTTCAGCCCCCTCCCTCAAATGATGAAAAGACTAAAAGACTAAGGAAATGGAATGACGTCAAAGACTTAATTATAATTTTTTCCTTATAAACAGGGGGAGAGAAAAGTACAACCAACGTGAAATGAATTGGACAGGGTTGGAATTTAGGACTCTAGCCACTCAACTCAAATATGAAATTGCCTCACTGCCAAAACATGCTACGATATAAAGGCTGGTAATGATTGGTTCAGCCATTCTATCACAGAAACTTCATATTCTTATCTGGGATTTAATAAACAATTTCAGATCAAACCAAAAATTAACATAGTGAAACAAATAACAGAAGTCCAGATCATTTAGCTGCTTAACTAAATAACAAAAGTCCCTGCATATGTATTTATCAAACAAAGAGGATATGCACTTAGATGGTTCAGCTATACAAATTTCAGCCAGAAAAGTATCATGCATATAAGCAGGAATCCATTTTTTACGATTTTCATTAAGTGACTGAAACCATTCATTTTCTCTAAGCTCAAATTTACCGACCATTTTCCACCATTTCTTTTCAAACTCTTTAATTTTCCAATACTATCATATGCATTTGTTAAATTTCATCATGAAAATTTCAAAGCTACTCACTTTATGACCAAGATCTTTTGGAATCTTTCTTAGCACATGCTACAAGCAAAAACAATGTCGTGCATCAGGAGCACCTCTTTAATAGCTTTTTCTTGCGATTTACCTTCGTCAGTAATTATAACTTTAGGAATTTGACACCCATTGCTCTATGCCAAAGTGCACATTAACCAAATACCAAAGTGCACATTAACCAAACAAAAGTTGATGTTGTTGGACATGAGCCCTTGTGACTAATGTTAGTGATACAAAGAGACTTGATCTTGTAATTTTTTAAATATTAATAAAATGACAAGTTTATGCTTTTGATTTAAAATGTAATATAATTTAAATTGAACAAATATTCATTAGTATAATAAGGAGTGGATATCATCTTTAAGTATTAAGGATATGAGTAATAGTTAATCCACGATTTGTTATGTTATAAACAAGTTTATAGTCATAGAATTCCTAACATGGATAATAACAATTCGTAAAAACTAGCACATCGTCTTTCTTCTTATTCAATATAAGATACTGAAGGTGAAAATTGGTGAGTATCGTGTGATTCTATATGAGATATGAAAGGAATATGATTGGATACTCATTACAGGAACGAGTTCATTGAACGAGATTGTTAACATTGAATAACATAGGTTCTTACTCACGGGTCAATGATTTAATGTTAGTTACGTATGTGCAACTACTACTTAGATCTGAGATGACATGATACCTATGCATTGGTGGATTAGGGAATCAACGATGCTATATAATTGTTTTAATCAGGAATGATTATACATATCTATGTGCCTAATCAAGTGGTGCATGAGATATGTGTATATCAGACATGGAATCTATCACTTCAAGGTTTGCGATGATGATATCCTATGTGATCTAATAATCATTTGACGATAAATTCTTAGTTGAGATATTATAACGATGGAATGTGTTTTTCATGAATTGTGTCATATTAGTCAAGAATGATTTTGGATTTGATCATATGATGAGATTGAGAGATCTTACATGTCCACACTACAACAAAAAACACTTATTGAGGCATTTTTTTTAAGACATTTTTTAAAAAATGCCTTATAAAATACTATTTTGAGACATAATTTAAAAAAATACCTTAATAAAATAATTCTAATGAGGCATAGCGATAAAGTGCCCTTGATTGAGTTATGCCAGTACTTCAAAAATCTTTGTTCGAAATCACTCAACTCTGTTGATTTGGTTCAAATGGAATACCAAATTGCATTAATACTTTGTCACCTAGAAAGGATTTTCCCTCCATCATTCTTTGATGTTATGGTGCATTTACCAATTCACTTAGCAACAGAAGCTAAACTTGCTGGGCCTGTACATTATCGTTGGATGTATCCTATTGAGAGGTAAGTAATACTGATTGCTTCTATTTTGTCAAATTTTATTTAGATATCATTCATTTGAAAGCAAACATAATTACTTTTTCATCATTGGGCATCTTATAGGTATTTGTCCACATTGAAGTCATATGTAAGAAATAGATCTCATCCAGAGGGTTCCATTGCTAAAGGTTATTTAGCAAATGAATGTTTAACCTTTTGTTCTAGATATTTTGATGACATTGAAACCAAATTCAATCGGCCAAGTAGAAATTCTGATGAAGGAAATGTTAGCAATGTTGAGTTACCAATATTTGCAATGCAAGGACGATCATTTGGAAAAGAAGATATGGTTGTTTTAAATAGAGAAACATTAGAAATGGCACATAAATATGTGTTGTTTAATTGTGACGCAGTTCAAGAATTTATTCAGTAAGTCAATAATTATTTTCCATTAATTTTAATAGAGTATAAATAGCTCTTTTGTATCCTTATATTCTACTATATGCACAGACAACATGAGACTATAATAAACAATCAATATCCTCGACTTTCTAAACGACAAAGGGCTATTAAACACACCGAGGAATTTACTTCATGGTTTAGTGACACGGTAAGTTTTTATTCAGTAACCTTGGTTTCAATTTTTTTAATTTATTTATTTATTTTTGTTTTCATAATCTTATCCTTCATTTATTTAGGTTGGAGAAATGTTTGCTGCTGGAAATGAGGATATATCTGAAGAGCTTCGAGCTCTTGCTCAAGGTCCTAATTGTGTTGCAAGAAAGTACAAGGGTTTTATTATTAATGGTTTTAGATTTCGTGTGAAAGAAGTTGAGGAAAAGAGAAAAACTCAAAATAGTGGGGTTATTGTTATTGCCAAGACAGAAAGTTATGCTAGCGTGAGGGATAACAACCCCATATCAGGAGATGTCACATATTATGGAGTTCTAAATGATATTTTAGAGTTAGATTATCTCAGTGGTAAAAAAGTGACGCTATTCAATTGTGATTGGGTTTCTCAAAGAAGTGGAAAGAAAGAAGATGATGATGGTTTCACCTTAGTCAATTTCACTAGACTCATGCCCACAAATGAGCCATTTATTTTAGCTTCTCAAGCACAACAAGTGTTTTATGTGGAAGACCCTACAGAAAAAGACTGGCATGTTGTAATAAGAACCACACCTAGAGACCAATTTGATCAAAAAGTCAATTCATGTGAGGATGATATAGAGACTCAGCTGCAAAGCCATGCATGCAATCCTCAAATTCAAGATGGTGACATCAATGTTGATATTACATGGGCTAGGGAGCATGATGAATTTGATGCTTATGGTTGATATGGTTCATTATTATTTTTTTATGTTATAACTTTGTACGACTTTCAATTCTATGCTTTTCTAAATTGAGTTTGTAGTTTTTAATGCTTTCTCCTTTGGGTTTTATTTTCAATTAATTCATTTTTCGTTGTAGAAAACTATATATCAAGATTGTGTTGTCTTAATTAGCTATTTCAATTATCTAAATACTATTTGTGTGTTGTTCCATTAGTTTGGTACATAGAATCATTGTTATATAACAGTGAGTATTGCTACATTCACACAAATTCAGCTTGATGGCACCAAGAACTAGAATTGGACGTATGTCTGATGGGTTGGACTCAAACCAGTCAAGAAGAGATTTAAGCAACACTCAAACCAATATAGTCTCAGGTAATCTATCAACTTTTCTAATTCAGCTTTGCTCATTTCACTTTATACTTCTATAATGTTTTGGAATAGACAATGGTATCAAGAAGAATGTACGAGGGCCAACATTTATGCGAAAAATTTGGGCTCGAGATAAGCAAGAGGCTATTCAAGTTGAATTTAATGACCTAGGGCAACCTATTGATGAAAAGTCATCAAGTGAATTAGCTCACTTCTTGGGGGCTATAGCACGCAATGGAAGATACGCACCATTACATTATAAGAATTGGATCAAAGTACCTCAAACTTATAAAAAAGAGATGTTGACCCAAGTTCAGGTATTGGTGTAGTTCATTCTTTATATTATAACAATATTGTATAATATCATTGTTCATGCTTATTCTTCTATCAAATTGATTTGTTTTTTTTTTTTAGGAAAAGTTTCAGCTTCCTCCTGGTCAAGAGGATTGGATATTGAAATCTATCGCCAAAAAGTGGAGAAATTGGAAATCTTTTGTGAAAACAAACTATTATGATCCAAATGTATCTCTTGTTGAACAAATGAAAAATGTTCCTGAAAGAGTTCATGAAGACCAATGGAAGGAGTTGGTAACTTTTTGGAATTCTGATGCATCAAAGGTGTGTGTAAAGTTATACTTTAACTTGTGGTATTTTTCAATTAATTACTCTTACAAAATTTGCCATGTATTCTAGAGAGTTAGTGATAGAAATAAAGTGAGTCGAGGACATCAAAAAATAGTACACCGAAAGGGTAAGATGAGTTTCGCTAGAGTGGCAGAGAAAAAGGTAACTTCTACTTCCTTTCAAAACGCTATGTATAATTGAATTTTAATGAAATAAATATTATTTTTGTTTCTCATTAATTATATTTGTCATGATTGGAAGTATTCAATTTTATATCTTTGTTTAACTATTATATAATATATAAATATTTACATTGTATGCAGAAAAAGGAACTTGGCTATTACCCATCACGCTCTACCTTGTTCATTGAGTGTTACTCAAAAGGTGAAACTCCGGGAAATGATGTAGCTAGTCAAGCAATGGTAATAGTTAAATAAAAATAATAATAATTTATTTGTCCATTTGTTTATATTTATTCTTTGAATATAATTTTTTTTTTTTTGTAGGAAGCAATGCGTGAGTTAACTATTAATGCTCCAGAAGGTCCACGAAATGACCAAAATGAAAATGATATTTACTCTCAAGTTATGGGAAAGGAGAAAGCTGGGCATGTACGTATGTATGGCTTAGGTGTTTGTCCTTCAGATCTTTATGGTCCAATACCTAGTCGTGCAAAGTCTCATAGACTTGCTATGAGTTATAAGAATGAATTGGAGATGATGAAGGAACAATACATGAATATGAATGAACAGCTACAAGAATTGAGAGCTATGTGCATGGAAAATAGAGAAACACCTAGTAATAGTCATCCTACGCCATCTTCGAACCCTTCTAATCTTGTGTCATCTCTTCAGAGCAATATGGGTTTTTCTTCACCAATTTCAACTCGCCAACCAATTCAAGTAATTTTCTTACTATCTTCTTCATTGTAGTAGTTATGCACATTCGAGTACTACGACTTAAAATTGTTGTTTGGGACATTGTAACTTTAGGCTTTGACCCATTCGACGGTCTTTTCTATCTATTTAGTTTCATCTCTCTTTTTCTTTCCTTTTGTTTTCCATTATTCTATTTATGATGAGTTTTACAAGTAGTGTGATGCTGCTTAAATTTTTGTTTTATATATGTTACTTTTTTGTTGAGGATGTTGTTGGATATTGAACTTGTATTATCCATTGTTATTTTTTTGATAGGTTCAAAATAGAGTTTGTTTGAAAAGTATAAATGACCCAACTCAAATTGTAGCAAAAGGAATTGTCCGGAGTATTGATCCATCCACAGAAGTTGGTGGATCACAACTAAGACCTAATTGGTGTGAGGTACATATTCAAGTGGCAGTAGAGTGGGATGAAGAATTGATAAGAAGATATGGAATGTTCGAAACCATTGGAGATGCCCTTGGAGCACATGTTGCATGGCCATTGTTCTTGGTACATTTATACTTTTATATTGTTGATTTCATCTTTCTTTAGAAAAACTTTGTTTCTATTTTACTAAGATATTTTTACTTTCTTTGTGTAGGTTGAACATGATGAAAGTGATGATTAGAGTTCAATAGATCATGGAGATTAGTTGTTTTGTTAATTTTTTTTTTGGTGTTATAATGGATGACAAATGATGATAATTGTTAGATTTATGGATTTTTGGAGTAATTCTTTTTTTGACAAATCAATCATAGACCATGGAGTATTGGTTTTGTATATGTATATGTGAAGTGGTTTTATTATGTGGTTTGGATTACTAAATTAGATGAAGAGATTTGTGTCTATGTTGGTTGATATCAGGTTTTAGAATTCAAAAATTTGTTCACCAGATCAATCTATTTTGAAAAAAAAAGTGCTTAAATTTATAGTTGTTTTAGAGGCATTTTTAAATGTCATCAGACGTTTAAATTTACAGTTATTTTCGAGGCATTTTTGAATGCCATTACATGCTTAAATTTATAGTTGTTTTTGAGGCATTTTTGAATGCCATTACATGTTTAAATTTACAGTTATTTTCGAGGCATTTTCAAACGCCATTACATGCTTAAATTTACAATTGTTTTCAAGGCATTTTTGAATGCCATTACATGCATAAATTTATAATTATTTTTGAGGCATTTTTAAATGTCATTACATGCATAAATTTACAGTTGTTTTCGAGGCATTTTTAAATGCCATTACATGTAAAATGCAGGGAGATATCTTGGTGGATTTACACAGCATTTGTTAGTGTCTCAATAAGCTTTTAGGGCACGATTACATGCGACACTTTTGTTAGCGCCCTAATAGCTAAAATGCCCCAATAAACTACATATTAAGGCATTTTTAAATGCCTCGTAAACCCAAAATTGTTGTAGTGCCATAATCTCATATCTTATCAAGATATAGGATGATAAATGGATTATATTGTATAGAATCGTAGTAAAATGTTCACTATACCCGCTTTACATTTAATTGTGTAGTCATGACATATTGTTAAATGTCACTCATGATTTATGAGAATTAATAATAAACTATTCTCGTTGTCAATATAATTGTGAACCCAGAAAGTTCCACCCAATAAGAAATCACTTTTAAGAGAATAATGATAAATTAGTAATTTTAAAAATTATTAATATTGGCGTAATTATTTTATAGGGATAAATAAGAATAAATAAATAATTTTATTGTAAATAAAATTATTAATATTATTCATAATCGGATTGGTCTTAATGCTAACACATTAAGCTTAACCCAACTCCGCCCTAGGGTTTCTATATGGATTCTTATAAATATGACCATAAACCTTGAATCAAGGTGACCATAAATCAGAAAAAAAAAAATTAGAAATTTTTTAGAAATTTCTATATGGATTCGTAGAAAAAAAATTTCTTCTCTTGAGATGATCTTGGATTAAAAAGTGGTTTCAAGTTGACCGACTTGGCATTCTACGCATGGAGGATTTTATGGCGGGTAACTTTGTGGTGAAATCAGATTTCATCAAAAGGTATTATTTTATTTCCTTATTCGTTTTCTAAATTGTAAAAATTTTAAAAACGAGATATCTAAAATAATTTTATTCCGTTGCGCATGATCAAATCTAATCTAATAGTTGTTTCCTCCCACTTAATGCACATCCAAACAAAATTAACTGAAAATGATTGTTCACTCCAACAATAAATTTAAATTCAAAGTTTCACTCATTCAAACGGCCATATTCATACTCACAACAAAAATCATAAAGAAAAACAAATAAAAAAGAAAGAAAAAGAAATATGGGAAAAACACCATCAACAACCAAATTATTTAATCACATATTTGAGGATTTGACAGAAGAAAAAAGATTAAATGAGCATTTGTTATTAATATGGTATCCGTGACCCATCCCAACTGCACTTGTATTGCACTTATTTCCTTGACTCATATTTATTGATTGCTGGAAACATAAAAATATAAAAAATGATTAAATGCCAGTAAAATGTAATGAAAATTTGATAAGTTATGTCAATCAAAACTTTACCTCATGATGACTCAAACTTGTCTTGCAACCCTTTTTATTGTGGGCAAATTCCTTACATTTGGAGCACTTTATTGTTAAACCTATCTTGGAATATTTACCGATTTTTACTCTTTGGTTCTTCTCTATCTTTTTTTTCTCTTTAGCTTTGGTCTGTCCAGTTGTTTCTTAGGTTCAACTGGTTCAATAGTGGGATTCTCTAAATCTAGCCACAATTTTATACCTCTAACTGGTTGCAAACAGAAGTTTTATGACTTCAGATGAGTCTTTTTCTTATATCACTTTGCAATGTAATCCTCAGGATTCAACTTTCGACGAAACAAAGCACATACAACATGTTGACAAGGTATTATTTTCAAGTTCAAACTCTTGTAAGTACATGTCATGTTTTTTAAGTCTACATTATGACCATACTCCCTTTCTAAAACCTCAAAACCAGTATCTCCATTCCATCGAATCTGACACTTCATTTCTAAGATTTTGTTCATCTCCAACTTCTCCATGGCATGAGGTGAAATATTTGAAATATATGTATCTATAAATTACCTCATTGTTGCAATCATTTCCATCACCTACAGTCTAATTTCTTCTAACATAGTGATGATGGACTTCAGTCTAACACTGAGGATCCAACCATTGAAAGTTTCACTCTTGTTGTAACGCCCCGCTTTTTCGGGCGCGTTATAATTTGGGACAATTCTGGAACAATAATTTTTTCTTTCAAACATTAAAGCTAAACCACATCATACCTCGAATCGGTCCCAGAACTTCCAATCAATTTTTTCTCGAAAGAGAATCACTATACACATCAAATGCGGAAGCAATGATCGAAACCTGATATCTTAACATTAATCATAAATAAATTCTTACATCTTCGACATTTCTCAAAACGTTCAGAATCTAAAGTAGCAGAATCAAAAATACATGGGCTACATAACCTACATTTCATTCTTCCTGCACTCTGCTAAGTGCCATTTCATGCCTCATTTATCCTTGTATCTGTGACAATTTCCTCCTGGAACGTTTGAATATTCCAGGGGCAAAACCCAAGTTAGATGATGAACCATCTAAGTAAGAGTACATAATGTTATGTCATGTGTGTATGCAATGTCTTTCATCGTAGGTGTCAACTGCACCCCTCATGCTACCTACCATTTTTGCGGCCCCCTCTTTCGAAGCCGAGGTGTATGGGTGCACCCTTGATAAAGTAGCGGTGCCAGTTCGTACTCCCTACGGCCTCAAATGCGAGTGATCAATGATATCAACGTGTATTTATGCATTACATAGTCATGTCATGTGTGCAGTCTACGTGATGGATACATATCAGAGTATGTCAATATGATGAAAATTTTTTTGAGGAAGTACCACTTACCTTCTCAAGCTTATCGGGCTACCTCGATCTCCGTGCCTTGTCTCATGCATCGCCTCGATTTGCGTGCCAACTTCAAAATTTGCACGAGTCTCTTCAACTTTAGCCTCAAAGTATCATAATCACCATAATTATTTAAATAAACGTTAAAACCTATTCTTCCATAATTTCTGACATTTTCTATAATTTTCTCTCTATTTCTTCCTATTTTTCCTCAATAAATCCAGATTAAATGTTTCTAAAATATTTTCTCAAATATTTCACTTCGATAATTCATAAAATAATATTCTTGAATTTCTGAAATTTTCTAAGGAATTTTACTAAGCTTAACTTAACATCTCGAATTTCCTCGATATGCGTGCCCCATCCTTGAAAAGCGTGCCCGGACTGTTTTTCTCACCAAAATCTTCGGGATATCATTACATCTTCATTTCCTATTTTTCAGGATTTTTCTAGGACTTTTCGACATTTTCCCTAATTTTCTTTTCTTCTTATTCTTCTTCTTCTTCTTCGCGGCTTCTTCGCATAGTGCCGCGCGCCTGCAACTCCATGCCCGAGCCGCCTTCGCGGCTGCCCCGTTCGACTCCGGTCGCTGTTTACTCGCAGCCGCGCCATCGCGGCCTACTGCCATCGACCTGCGTCACCACCAGCTTCCTTGAGCGCACACCTGGGCACTGCCATGCTTGCTGCGTGTCCAACCACTTTCGGTCGTGCTTCCATTACCTTCGCGGCCTGCTCGCACCATCACCGCGGCCTTCAGCCTCCTTCGCGCACCCGCTGCCTCAATCGCCCCTGCTCGCGTGCTTGCTGCCAGCAGCCCCTGCATTGCGACTATGGCCGCTCGAGTTGCTGCCATGGCCGCTGAAACGTTTGCTGGCCGCGGCTTCCAAGCTCTTTCGACCTCTCTCTCTTTCTCTTACTCGATCGCTTCCACTCTCTCGATTCCTCACTACTCTTAATCGGGCAAAACGCATCAATTTATAGACCTCCTGCCTTGGCCACCACTCCACCCGTATACCTACATATATATATATATATATTATAGCACTGTTGCATGCTTGCCCGCCACGCACATTAGAAAATCCCCACAAATCTCGCCTCAAATCTCGCTGCCACTCAGCAAAATCGCTGCCACAATCCCCCTATTTTGCGGCCAATATCTCAGCCATGAAGATCTCACAAAGGTTGGTCATCACACACACGAGCACTACTACGCCCACTTATATATATAATTATATATATATATATATTACACTTATATTAATAGAGAAATTATACTTTTAAACCTCCCATTTCATTCTAAATTTATTAGGACAATTACCTAATTGCAATTACATTCTTAAACACTGAATTTCATTGCATTCCAATACTGAAAATCCAAAATTAGTAACTTGAAGCTTAGTTAAAAATAGACGATTTTTCCCCAGTGTCCTTACCGAACTGTCGTTTTGATCCCGAAACCACTGAAGGGTTGTTTATTATGCAAAATCGAAGCCTCCCTAGGGGACCGTTAATTTTTCGGGAGTCCCTTACAACAATTCGGTTTTACAACCTAAATGGCGACTGTATTTTAGCTGTACCGAAAATTGTTCCCGATCCGATTTCTTTTGATACCATAAATCCTATCTCGATATGCTCGTCGAGACCATATAATTTTTTTTAGATAATTTCATTCCGAGACATTCCCTGCAGTCGATTTGGTACATATAACTACTATCAAACCCATTTTTCGGTATTCTAAAGTCATCGAAATTATGTGGCAACTTTATATGAACATGGGGTATTACACTTGTTATTCTCTACAACATCACATTGACAATATGTTCTAAAGAATGTCTTGCACTATGTATTATGGTTATAATACAAGAGGTCCTCAACTATCTCTTTTTCAAAGTTATTCATTTTATTCAATTTCTAACAATTACTCATAAAGTGCCCTTAGAACTTCCCAAAATTTTATCTTCACTTCTTAGCCCGGTGTAACATATGTGCCTAGCACACATCCTATGCTTGACTTCAAATAACTCTTCAACAATTGTAAAATCCAAACCCTACCATGCAAAAATTTAATTCATGTATTAACATCATATGAAGCATAATTTGTAAATGAAAAATAATTAATTGAACTATAAGTTTAAATAGTATACCTTTTGTATGTTTGTAACCACAGTCCAACTAGTATCTATATTGATACCAAGGTCCATTTTCATGGTAGAGGTGAACTAGTTCTAGTTTTTTTGTTCTTTATATCCAAAACTCCCCAAGTTATTGAAGACATCTGATTATTACCATCATTTAATACACAAATTAAAAGTTGACGCTTATATGGATTCTTGAGAAAGCATTCATCAAACCCTAGAATTTGTTTACACCCATCCTTAAACCCATTTTTAATAGCATCAAAACAAACATAAAATCTCTTAAAATGTTGCAACCCATCTTCACCCCTTTTCACTTTAACAAAACACAAATTCAGGATTGGATATCTTAATTTCGTCAGCATAGTCATGCAGCCTACCATATTCAACCTTGTAATCACCTATCATACTTCCAAGCACCTTATTCTTTGCTTTCCAGCACATTGTTTTTCCCATAAACACATTCAAGGACTCTCTACAAGTTTTTGAATTTCTCTAACATTGATCCTAAGTTGAGCTAAAATCCTTTTCCTAAAATGCCTAACAATGAACTTTGAATTGCATAACTTATTTTTGTTAGTTTTATAACACTAGTGCACAGGGTTATAAGTTTTGATAAATAATTTATTTGATTTTTTTATCTACACTAGCAAATAAGAACCATAGACACCATTCCTTACAATTAACCTGACCCTTTTAGGCTCATTTGGTCTAATGGTAAGGTTAACTCTCCTTTCAACAACATACTTATCTTAAGGGCACTTGAAAAATCAAGTTTTGATATCATGGGCTTCAATCAAAATTGTTTTAGCAAAATTGGTTTTAAAGTGTTGAAGATATGAAGCAAAATTTTTAAAAGCAAAGGACAAACTGTCGACCGATTCTAAAGGAACTATCGCCCGTTTTGGTCCTTGTTGTCTATCAACCTTCATAGGCTATTGATCGGTCAAATGTTTGCTCTTGGCTAGGTGCGATCGACAACTAGTGCATAAAAATCGATCGACAGCTTTTCAGCATGTCGACCATTTTTGCTTCTCCTGCCAACCATTTTTCAAATTTGCTCTAACATGTCAACCGATTCTATGAATCTATTAATTATTTTTCTCACGGATGTTCCAATGGTTAGTTTTGGAAGCTCATTTAATGGCCCCAACTACCTCTAACGGCCAAATTTTTTCAAATCGCTCGCCATGCTTTATAAATTTAAGACTGGTGGATCATTTATGAAACTCAAAGAATTTATTACAAGCATTCATTGTTTCATCTACTCTCAAGTGTTCAAAAGTGCTCAAAAATGTGCTTTCTTTAAGGCTTTGATTCTTCATTGTATTTATTGCTTTCAAGCCTTGTAATCTTTGAGAGAATTTGTAACTTATTCATCTCTTAGATCCTCTCTTATTGTAATCTTGTTCCATTTTCCTAGCAAGGTTGCTAGAGAGCTAAAAGATCATCTAAGAGGGAAGGGTGAATTAGATGTTTTGAATATTTTTGAGATATTAAAAAATAAATTGCATTAAGGCTAATTTGAAATATACTTTTCATAGCATAAAAAAAGATGTTGCAGCAACTCAATATGGAATTTATATAGATTAAAACATTTTCATACAAGATAATACAAACATACCTGAAATACAAAATAAGTATGTATGAATGAAAAACAACATTTGAATATAAATATAAGAAAATAGTTAACATAATAACAATATGATTGTATTCACTTTTTCTTAAATGTTAATCCTAAAATCAATATAAGAAATCAGTGAGGTTTGAAAACCTTTATACATGCAATTGAAAATTGACACCAATTTACATAATGATGATTGGCACAAAATTAGAATACATTGTATAATATATGAAAATATGTTTTATAGGAATCAATTTAAATCGCAAAGTATTTTGATAAAGATGAAGATACATTTTTAAGATGAAAATAATTGTTTTGCTTACACAAATGAAAAGATAAGTTTATTCAAATATCTTGAAAAAAAATACTTGAGTATCAACATTGATTACTCGATTGCTTTAAAGACATTTATAAATGCAATGAAAAGAGCAATATTGCATGATGCTTATAAAACAACATTTTATAGTAAGAGAAGAACAATACCACTAAGAACATAAAAATCAAGCACTATGAGTGAATATTGTACTTGAGAAGTAAACATGAAAAAGAGTTGAAAGCATTTTGCTTGATGTTATAGAGTTGAATTGAATATGAAAATATTGCATGGAAGATGAAAAATAATATCATCAAAAAGTAATAAGCAAATCACATGATCACAACATTTTTAAGTGGTTCAGCCAACAAGCCTAGTCCACTATGTTAGCTCATTAAGAATTTTGAAAACATCCATTATGAGATTTTGGTTTTTAGAGTTCAACTATAACCCATACATAATTTTTTCAAGTTTAACTATAACCTTTGTTTTTAATGAGTTAAGTATGAACCCTATCTTTTTTACAAGAACAACTGTAACCTTTACATGAGACTTTTTAATAACTAGACTTATCCACAACCACGACATTTTAAAGAATTAGGCATAACCTTTACAAGAGATTCACAAAAGATTTGTGAAAGAATTTCTTAAGAGAAAAATATAAGATAATACAATGATTTCAAACATTCTCCTGAACAATAAGAAAGTTATAAGAATTTGAATGAATAAAACATTTAACTTTCTTAATCTAGTATTTGGTTTAAGAATATTTGCATGAGAAACTTTACCAAATAATTGCTTGGAGTTATAAGAATTTGAATGAATAAAGCACTCAACTTTCTTAATCTAGTATTTGGTTTAAGAATATTTGCATGAAAAACTTTACCAAATAATCGTTTGGAGTGAAGAAGGAATGAACATGAAGACTAATCACTCAAGTAGTGAATATTAGCTCGAAAGAACATGGCTTCGTTGTGTCTAAATTTGGATTGGACTTGGTATTGCTCGGACAACAGTGGCTTACGCTTGCTTAATATCAATCGCAGCAGCAGCCCCTTTACATCACTTGGCTTTTTATAGAAGCTTGACACTGGAATTTGTCTTGATACCTACACATACTCACAACTTCTTTGATTTGATTGATAATAGTCAAATTAGTTAAAACCATGTGCATATTAAATAGATAAAACATTTTACACACTGTGCATAACCATATTTATCATTTTTATATAAGAGAACATTGTTAGACTTTATAGAATAAAGAGATAAACTTTAACAATAAAAAATGTCATTTTTTTTCTTTTCTAAGTAATAGATATATTTTTTAAAAATAAACACCAGTTACTCGACTATAACTTATAGGCTTACTCGACTAATATAACTCTTCACTTGATTGGACCTTATAAGTAATCGATTATAGATAGGGCTTACTCTAGTATGATGAAGTCATTACTCAACTAACTCAGAAGTTACAGAGATATTGCATTGCTTACTTTATTACGGGGTAAACTTACTCGACTAATAGATGCATATACAAAAGTACAGATATTTGATACTTGATTATGCTTAAGACCAGAGACTTAGCCAAATTCGATCCAACCTTTACTCCATTAATGCATATAGATACTCGATTATAAAAATACTTTAGTCAATTGATGAGAAAGTTATACTCAATTAAACGGATACTCAGAATTTTGAAACCAAAAGATACTCGATTAAAAATAGCTCATTACTAGACTGAATTTTGAGATAACAAAGAATTTTCATAAAGCACTCAAGTAGGAGAACCTTAATAGTCGATTAAAAAAGATTTTTCTAAAATATGTAGTCGACTAATTTGAAAAGCACACTGAACAATACTTGATTGAAAAATATGCTTAGATTTTATAGCTATAGAAATATTGAATTTTCTCAAAAAACTTACTTGAGTGTGAAGAATCAATACTTGATTATAAAAATATCATACTCAACTTTGTTTTAAGAAACATAGCTTTTGTATGAACATACTCGAGTCAGATTTTATGATAGTTGATTGAATGACTTCAATAATTGATTATTTTGAAAGCAATACTTGATTGAATAAAAAACTTACTTAGGGTGTGTTTGATTGCATTACCTAGAATTTAATTCTAGATAATGATTGTTTAGAAAACAAAAACCACCCCACCCCTTGGAAAATGAATTCTCTAGAAAAAACCTTTAAATGCTTGTATCATACACATATTTTTCATAGAAAGGTAAGAGTGTTTGATTGTTTTCATAAAAAAATATATGTAATAATTACATATTTTCTATGATAAATGTGTGCAATCAAACACACTCTTAGATTAAAAAGATATTTTCAAAAGTTGTACTTGATTATTTTGCTTTCAAAGCTAATATGAGTATATAATCAAAATGTTTTTCATACATAGATGATTTCCAAAGAATTTTTCACAAGCTCTATATCATACTCAACTTATATAAAACCATTCTTGGCTATTTTGAAAGACATACATATATGAGCATAAAATTCTCCAATAAAATATTTTGGTGATCATTAATAAACCAAATTTGCTGAAAATTTATTTTTCAAAATTATTTTCTCCATAAATCAAAGTACAAATTTCTCAACAAGGGACTCCTTGTATAGTAAGAGGTTATATTTTCTAGTCTTGAGGACTAGAGAGCTTACTTGTGATCAAGTATGAAGATTTAGTGAAGGGTTTGAAATCTTTAGTGAGGAGTTAAGGGAGTAGATTAGGCCATTTGGTTAAACCATTATAAATTCTGCTTGTGTCTCTATTGCTTTTATTTTTCATTCCATTTACTTTGTCAAACTTTCCTAGCAATCACCATTTTGTTTTCTAAATCCACAATTTTTGTCAAAAAGATTTGAAGTTTAATCAATTTTTTAAATAATTCAATTCACCCCTCCCTTGAGTTGTGGTGTCATTGCTAGACAATTCTATTACAATCTCTCTAAACTCATCCAGACTACGAAAAATCATACCTACCTCCTAGTAAGGAATTTTAGTGTTCGGATCATAACAAATATTTCTCCTTCTGTATCCTCTTTATTTGCTACCCTTAAACTCATCTTTAGAATCTCCCTCAATACCTCATCTGCTATCAAGATCAGAGCTATTCTCATAAGGCTTGTCACCCCCAATTACACCCCTAGATGTAGTATTCACAAGAAGTACCCTTGGAGCCCCGCATCAATACTTACTTCCTCTAATGATACATTCTCCTTATTTGTAGATTCGATACTCCTTTTATAATTCCTCACCCTTTCTCTAGCTATCCTTAACTCATCATCAACCCTACTATTAAGTTGACCACCTGCCACATCATCATCTTACAATCCACCATTATCTTCCTTTGATGAGTCATTCATTTTCTCACTATTGCCCCCATTACTATCAACACTACTTTCCTTAGTGTTTTCCCAGCTTTCCCCAAACCCCTCAAGATCATATTCTTGCACTCTATTACCCTCATTTGTTGAAAGGTTAGCCTCACTATCTATATGCTCAACAAATACATCATAATATCATCATCTACAATTGTTGTGCAAAAATTTATCACATCTTTATCTCCCTCAATCAAAGTGTAATGATAAACATCACTGCCTATAACCCACACATAGTAAATGCCAAAGTGGTTGGTGTAACCCAATTTTCTGACATGAGTTTGTAATTCAAAAAATGATAGCTTATCTAGGTCCACAATGTCTACATTTTAAAAGCCACCAACATACCTCTTTCACCCCATAATCAATTACAAAAGTTCCCCTTGATTCTACCTTAATCTCACAACTTTTTCAGCCATGTGTAACACCTTCCAAATTATTTAAATAATATAATAATAAAAAATAAATTCAATTAGGGACCATCAACATATTCAACATAAACCATCAAGAAACACTAACTAATATCAAAACTAATGTATAAGAAAAACCCAAAAGAACCCCAAAACTGCATTGAACAAAGAAGAGCCCACTTTCCCCTTTGTGAAATAGAGAGATATACAAAAATATCATGAAACAAAGAAAGAATAAAAAATGTAGTATAATTAATTCACTAGTGCTAGTTTTCTCTTCACTGACATTGGTTTCCAACTCAAAAAACAAAGCAATACGAGATTCACCAGAAATAAGACTAAGAAATAGATAAAATGGCAAAAAAAATAAAAATAAATCATACCCCTAGTGGTAGTGAATAATCAGATTTGGTAATCGATGGTGACACCAAACACCAAGCAATAAGCAACTTAGCGATTTACAACTGTTGCCCAGAAAAATACCTAAGAGGGGGTGAATTGGATTTTTCAAAAAATAATAATTTTAACTCTTATTGAAAACTTTTAAATTTGTGATCTTAATATGTAGTGATTGTAATATGAATAAGTACAATAAAATCAAGCAACTACAGAGAGCAAGAAAATATTTATAGAGGTTTAGCTTTAAAGAATCTATTCCTCTCTCTCAAGATGACTTAGTTTGAGATTCTATTAGGGAGAATCAACGCTATCTTTTAATTGGAGTTAAAATTAACATACAATCTCTCGTCTAAATAAGAACCACTAGCACATTATTAGAAAATAAACTCACCACACAACAAGTGAGTAAAATAATAAACTCAAAACCAGAGACAATTACAAACAACTCATTAACGGTTGAGAATTCTACCAGCCAACACACTTCCTACACTTTGAACCTTCTTATTTTTGTTTGAATGCTTTATCAAGTTTATTCTACTCGAGCCTCCATACTTACCTTATATATATGCATCTTCCAAAAAAATTAGCTATTAAAGAGAGGGTCAACATGAAGTTTGAAATTCAAAAACTCTTTAGGTTTTTCCTGACAAGAAAAAACAAAACAAGAAAGCATGTTTAAAAATAACTCACATTTAATTCAAAATAAATTTACTTTTCGCATAAGTAAGAAATACATTTATCAAGATATCAAAATTCAAACATAAGATTTTGAGACATAAAGAATTAAAACAATAAAATATGTCTAAAAATAACCCACATTTAATTCAAAATAAAATTACTTTTTGCACCCACCTTTAATTTAAAATAAATTTATTTTTTACATGAGTAAAAAATACATTTATATCATAATAATATTTTTATTATCATCAAAACCTTATTTACTTACCCTTGAGCTTAACAACGACCAATCAAAATTGTGAATCGACGGAGGCACTACACACTAAGCACTGAGCAACTTGACAGTTTCTTAACAATCGGTGTTGTGAATTGATGACGACACCAAGCATTAAGCAACTTGTCTACATGGGGGGAATGATGATAAGGGGACAGTCAAAGAGAATGAGAGTATTTGTAAGCTAGAAATGGGAACGGTGAAAAGGGTTTGGATGAGCAATTGGAGTTTGAAACAATGATTTCATGGTAAAATATTTAGGATTTTTTAGAGCGCATATAACACACACACACTCAACTACTAGATGAGGTGTATGATTGTTTCAAAATTAAAAGTTCAAAGACATGATAGGTCCACTTTAAAATTGAGGGGCCAAAATAGCTATAAAGACAAACTTGGATGACGTACTTATGCCTTTTGCCTTAACTTTTTAATAGTCACATCGTATGTATATTTTTAATTTAAAGGCTAAAAACATCTTTTTCCCCATGAACTCTCCGTATTTAAGCACTTATGCCTTTTAACTTGACGGGGGACCTATTGTGCGCCTCAAGTTGCAAAGAGAGACCTATTACATCCCTCAAATCTCAAAATCCTAAGCGAGACATACACATGCTTGGACAAAATTTTATATTAATACATACATGCACACTATGCACAATAGTTGTTAAATATATATATACACACACACATAGTGCACAGTGATAGGGGCGATGAAGAAGAGAATCGGGTTTCATCCCTTGATGAAACTTGAAATTGGCATGATAGAGAGCCAACAACCATGGTGAGACACGAACCATCGGCCATGGCAGTCATTAACCACGGCTATGGTGAATCGCCAAGTTGAAAGCGATCATAGCGACCCATGACCACGACCAAGGGCATGAAGCACTCACGACGGCAAACCACGACCCACGACTAACCGACGAGAAGTCAGCCATTGTCGTTGACGGCCACCAATTAATCACTGGCCCTTGTTTGTCAACAACTCGAGCATACCTCCATAGCTAGGAAAACCCAACGCAATTGGTTTGTCCAACCATGCCAAGAGTCGTGACCTAACAATGGTGACAAATGATGCAATCAATCCGACCTATGTCAAGCACCAAGCTTGAAATGTCAGTGAGCCGTGACCATAGCGACCACTGGTGACAAGTGAAAACAATTGATCAAAGAGAACACAGAAACCCAATTTCAGGTTTCATCGAAGGATGAAACTCGAAATCGAGTTTCAGATAAGGGTTAAATTTGATTGATGAAACCCGATTCGGGTATCGGGTTTCGTCGCGGGTTTCGTCGGCCAAGGCAAATTCGATTAGTCAGTGGGCTTGAGAAAGGTGAGTTGTCGTCGTCAAGGAGGAATGAGGAAGACGAGAAGTCACCAGCGCTAGGAATGAGGAAATAAAAGAAAATAGGTGTTGTGGGTGCTGCCCAATCGTCGGTGGTGAGAAAGAAAGAAAACGAGAAGTCATCGGCGTTGGAATAAGGAAGGAAAAGAAATGGGTGTTGCCTTAATGCACCTCAATCGCACATGATTTCACGTGTGGTGTTGACTGGATAATGAGATGCATGATAGGTCTAAAATTGAAACTTGAGAGATATAATAAGTCTTTTATTGCAAATTGAGGGGTACTACAAGTCCATCATCAAATTAAGGGGCATAAATGGTTAAAATGAAAAAGTTTGAGAACATGGATGTGTTTTTAGCCTAGTTTAAATAGGGATTATTACTTATATTCCTCCATAATTCTTGTTAAATGATTATATAATAGATTTAAAAGCATAATTGAATAATGAGGTGCAAAGTTGCTTGATTATTGCTCATATTAATCATCGCCTGTCACTTCATTTTCCATTTTAAGGTTGTGATATTATTATTTAATAAGTATTATTGAGATAAAAAAATAAGTTAAATATGATTCTTAAATAAAATAAAAATTAGATATAAGAATTAAAATTTATTTCTTTTACTGAGTAACATTCCACTGGTCAACCAAAGGGAGGGGTCTCGTAAAAATAAAAAAAAATAAAAGAAAATGCACAGGCAATTAATCTATAATTATTCATTCAAGAAAGTTGGCAGACAACTAGGACTCGCGTGGGCCCCACCGTCTTGGACACCACGGGCTTGAGGCTACGACAAATGGAGGAACACCTTGGGAGTGGTGTGTTAAAATAATTTACAACTCGTACACTTCAAGTTTGGCATATTATAAAAAAATATCTTTAATATTTTAAAATTTATTATAAATTTTTCTTAACTTTAATGTTATATTGTAATTTATCTTCTATTATTAGAATACTCCCTTAAAACATTAAGAAATAATCAAAATATTCTTATATGTAAAGACTTTTATTTTTTACTCATTTTTTTATTCTCAAATATCTCCTTTATTTATTTTTCATTCATAATCAAGAGAAACGACGATAATTACATCAATGATGGCATCATTGTTTTTCTCTCTAAAATTTTATCCTTCGAAATCTAAATAATCGTTTTAAATTTAAAATGATCTGAATAATAAAAATATAGGCAATAGTTCGATAAAGATAGTGATAATGTCTTTTTTTTTTTTCTCTCTCTAGTGCGATGAACTTAGATTTAAATAATCATCTTTTAAATCTGAATAATGAAATAACATTGATGGTTCAACGAAAATAGCGACAACCTCTTTCTCTCTCTACTTCGTTGAATTGAATCTAATAAGTTCATTTGTTATGAACACAAGTGGTTGGATTCATTCATGTTGAACCCAAATGGTTATTACGATGAATCTAGGCTAAATTGAGTTTCTCCTCTCTCTTTGAATTAGTGTCGATTGCTTATTATTTTTATTTTTTAAATTAAAGAAGAGATGAGTAAGGAAGAAGAGAGAGACAAAAGATAAAATGATAATTTAATATTTTTATTTAACATAAAAAATAATAATTATTATTTCTCAAACATCAGAATTAATTCTTGTAATTTCATCTAATCTCAAAGATATTTTTTTTTATAATTAATCTTAATATTTTTTAGAAAAGTGTATCATATTTGTGTATACAAAATACTATATCCACAAATAAATTTTATAAACAACCTTTATAAACTGACGTGAGAAATGAAATTTATAATAATTTTATTTAAAATTAATAATAAATTTAGCCACTATTATAAAGTAAAATTATTAAAAATTTTGTTAATTTATAAAAATTATGTATCAAATTTATTTACAAATATAGGGTTTAGGGTTTATATATATATATATATAATATCAGGAAACAGACAGAGCAATTGGTATTTAAAGACAGGGGGCACGTGTACCCAAAAACACTGCTGCATGGCATCTCCCTCAATTTTGAGAAATGATGAAGAGTATCCAATGATATCTGTATTTTATATAATATAAAAAATAAATAATAAAAAAATTAAACACAACCGATGTCTTGGGAAAAATACATATACATTTTGTTTCTATTATTTTTTCAAAAAATTAAGGCCCAGTTAAAGTTTGAAAACTGTATTAAAAATAACTTTTTTAGTAAATTAATTCTTCCAAAAGTTTTTGTTACCTCACCTTCTTCTTCTTCTTTTTTTTTTTAATTTGTTCCAGCTGGGCAGAAGGATGTTGACAACAGTACCAGCTGAAACAAAAATGGAGCCATGAGATCCAAACCATTCTGTAGAGATGTCAAATGGGCGGATGGCCAGGCCCACCTCTCGCTTAGCCCACCTATTTGGCGGGTCAAATCAAATTTGACCTGCGAGGGAGGCAGGCCTGGTCAGGCTGGGTTGGACAATGAAAATTGGGACTCAACACAGCCTTTCACCCTTAATAAATGGGCCAAGGCAGGTCAGGCAGGGTTGTGGGCTTGTCGGGCCGACCAGTGGCCCTTAAGAAACTATGTTTTAATTTTTTAAATATAATATTTTAATAAATTATGTTTTAAATATTTTTTATATAACAAATATTTTTTAAAATGTTTATAAGTAATTAGTTTAAAATATGTTTATATCTGTACATAATTTTTGAAATATTTTTTTTATTTTTTGGTAGGCAGACACATGGGGCATTTTGGTGGGCTACGGGCCACAGATTATTGACCTGGCACAGTCCGCATTCTTCTAGCCAGGCCGGGCCAGGCTATGAGACGGGCCAGCCCATGGGCCGCCAGACTCAGTTGCCATCTCTACCATTACCCAGTTGCCATCTCTACCATTCTGGAAGAAAGACGTGGTTATCTGGTAGCCCTAAAAGGTAAATATTAATACCGCCGCAGTTCAGTGCAAATCCAAGGAGACATTTTGTTACATGGCCAAAGAATTTTAGTTAAAATGGTTGGTGGGTGATGCATAAGATAAAAGAGTCCATATCCAGTGCAAGCGATGACCATCACTTCCATCTTCTCATGTATCTGCCAACACCCATCAACCCAAAAACTGGAGTGTCAGACTGCCATTAGAGCACATTTAATGGAAAAACTCAAAATTATCAAAATAAAAAAATAAAAATATTAGTTAGACACTTAATTTTGATACTTGAGGTGATACTTAGTGTATTGATATGTGTGTTGCGTGTCATAATACATGTATAATATATTATTGCAGAATATTATTTCTAAGTGTTAAAATTAAGTGTCAAAGCAATAATAAGTAAAGGGAACCACCGAAAGAGCCTATTTGTTAAAATAAAAGAAAATAAAAAAAATAAAAATAAAATGAGACATAGTACAAATACAATCGTCTCAAAACTTTCCCAAAGCGGGAAAGCCTCGTGGGTACTGCATGTGTGCATGAGAATCAGTTTTGTTGGGGTATGATACCTAATAAGTGCAAAACTATGATAAGATCAGGTAAGTATAAAATTATCATAGGTATTGACCCAGAATTAATAGATTTAAAAAAAAGTCCAAATCCACTTATAAGAAGCCTGATATGAAGATAACCTAAGTAAATTTATCTTGTTTTTTAGGAAAACGAGCTTGACCCAATTGCTCAAACAAGAACCAAACCCAATCCATTTTGGTCTAAGCCCATTAACTGCCCTATCTAAAGCCCATTATCCATCTTATCTTGATCTAGCCTATTTGATGAAGAAGTTGAAGACTTGGTTGTCCAAGCCATTCAACTCCTAGGTTTGTTCTCTCCTTTTTTTTCTCACCCTCATCTCATCTCTTCTAGATACCTAGGGAACTTATCCTCATCTTGGTAAAATGCTATCTGGTTCTTTGATAGTTATCTATATATTGTGTATATGGGGGGTGGTTTTTTCAAGGGACGAAGAGAGAGAGAGAGAGTTAAAAGTGAGAAGAAAAGAAAAAAAGTGGTCATAGGTATTCTCCTGTGTGGGGTTTTTTGACCTTGTGTGCTTGTCATTCTCGAGTTGGGGTTTTCTTCCGATTGGACAGATTTGGGTTCAATCTAAGGTTGGTTTGGGTTTTCTTTGGGACCGATTCTTGACTTTACCTTAGTGGGACTTGAACCGATCAATTTGAGTCTTGAAGCCCCACCTTAATCTCCTCTGTCGCCAGCGATTCATCAGAGCATAACAGGGAGTTTTGTTTTTTTTTTTTTTTTTCAATTTCTCATTTTTTTTTTAACTCACTGTTTTGTTGCAATTTTCTTCGATCTAATTTGTGGGTTTTGTGTGAGATATTTACTCTACAAATTTGACTGGAAAAGATAGGCCAAAAAAACTAGAATAATGGAGCCCGCGAGACTGTCCTGCGACAACTCAATACTACCGAAGAAAGCAGAGGGGTGAACTGTGAACATCAAAAAGAAAGTCTTGAATTTCCCACAGAGAAGCTGGCTTGACATTTTTGGACTTAAAGGTGCATTTTTTCCTTGGAATCTTGTGATCCAATACGACGGGACAACTACCAATAACATACTACTACTAGTATCTTTTTGTAATATATATGAATGTCTCTAAACTCAGCCAAGATGGACCATAAAAAAGCAGCCTTGCCTCAAATTCACTGTTTGTTTACCCGTGCTCATCATTGAGCAGCTATATGGATTAGATCCACCAAACCAAAGACGACAAAGAGACAGGTTCTAGATTAGTTTCTATTGCCAAAGAGAAAAAGGTTGATTAAGCATTCCAACTAGAGGCAGTTTCAAATAGAGAGAATAAAGATCTTACGACTTTGTCTGTGGGGTGGTAACAGAAGGACTCTGCAATGCATCGTAGTGTCCATAACCATGGTATAGAACACGAACTGGGTTTTCCGATCCGTACTCTTCACCATATTCTGCTATAATCTTAAGAGAATCAAACTTTTTATCCCGCATGTAAACTGTGATAGGAACCCTGCAGGCATTAAAAACAGAAATTATTTTTATTTAGAAAGGGGTTTGCAACATATCCTATAAGAGGAAAAATGGGGCAGTCTTAATAACTTGAATGCAATAAAGCAGTTACTGGAACAATCGGATTAGAAAGTTCCCCATAAAAGGACTGGTTGATGATTGTTGAGACGGATTGTACATTAAGACAGTGGGAAACAACACAACGTCCATGTCCATGTAAGAAACCACACATTGAAGTTCAATGAATGAAGATTTCAAGAATGCGTCATGTACACCATTACATTGATGAGCTCTTGATTAGATAGATGCTGCTCTTAATTGAGATATAAAATTATCATACAGAACCACATACTGAAGGACATGCGAGGACATGAGAAGCTCCGGTTCTCCTCCCCAAATGTGTGGTTGTCGCATCTGCATAACATATGCGTCAAAATCACCTTCGATGAACCTGAACGTCCATGAATTTTCAATTATTGCCAAGAATCAATAACAAGGTTCCACTTGATAAAAAGCAATCAAAATAAATATTCAGGGTCAATCCAAAAGACGACAGATACAACAATGTGGTCAAATTCCTATTATGAACAATAAAATGTTGTCCAATGCAAAATTAAACGATTAAACAACCTATCAAGCCTTATATCCACTGTGGGTCAGCTCAATGAATTCAAGCCCCAAAACAAGATCGACCAATGACAAGTCCAACATAAAAATAAAAAATAAAAAAAAAATCCTCCCCCTTCCACAGCTCTTTGAGTTTGGAAAAAATGAAAATGCCTATACTTGACTTGTCCAATGAAACAATTCAAATCAAATTGCAACATGAATCTAAATGGATCCAGAAAGACATCTTACCATTCAGTTTCTTTCCTCCTCTTGATAAATTCATCAGCAACCTGTCAAAAACAAAAAAAAAAAAAAACAGATTATCAATAGGAAAAAATACAAAGCAAGAACAAACTAAGCGGAGAAATTGGAAAAGTAAAAATAGAGGAAAGTGAAAGTCAGTGATGCCAGAAATTCCAACACCAACAGTAAAGAAAAGAATGGAGGAACAGAATAGCTGAACTGCATTCTCCAAAGTTTAACCAGCTAATTTGCAAGTAAGTAAGCTCACTAATTTCATTAATTTTAGGGTATATAAAATGGAAAACAAATGCACAATACTATGCTCTGCACATGAAAATGAATTGTTTCAACTTCCGTTAACAATTGGATGGTAACCTAGATACACAATAGCTAACAGGGAAGACCATGTCGTGTACCAGCTATGTAGGGAGGTACCTTATTTAGAGTAAACTATGGATGATGAGTAGTTGTACTCAGGAAGTTACAGCATTAAGGAGTTGTACCTAGTTAGTTACAGCTGTAAGAACTTGTACTTAGTGAAATAGCTTAATTGCTTGTATACTCCAGAATGTGGAGGCAGTTACCCGCACATGGGTGTCCGGATCAGCTTATATATACGAGCTATCCACACCTGAGGAGTTAATGGAATATAAAAATTTTCTGAATTTCTCTCTTTTCTCTTTCTCTCTCTGTTCTCCATTATTCTAATTCCCTCTAAACTTCTTTAATTCTCTCTCTCTCTAACCTTCTCACCGAATTGGTGGAAGACTTGGTCAGATCCTTCAGGAGCTGACATTTTGGTATTAGAGCAACACTCTTGGCCGGTGATAGTTCTCTGAAGTTCGTCGCCATGGCCAATGGAACAAGGATGAAGCAAATGGAGTCTCAGCTGCAACAAGTCACGACAGATGGCTGATATGCAGACACGGATGGGAACTCTAGAATCCTCAATTAAAATGGTGGTGGAGACAAGGACTGATAGAGTGATGGCAAGATGGCGGGAAGAGAATTGGGAACAAAGCAATCTGTTATGAGAACAGAAGCATGACCAGATGATGAAACAGATGCAACAATTTATGAGGATGTTCTCCAGTCAACAACTGGTAAGGCTTTCTATTGAATTTCCGCCTAGGGAGCAGTCGAAACCCATCCATCCCAGAATGGGAATGGGACATCAACCAATAGAATCATCAGAGTTTGAAATAGAACCGGAGACTATGGGGGAGAACATTTTAGAGAGGAGACTGGGAACTCATGCTAATCATAATCAATCAAGTTTTCTTGCACTGAAGTTGGAGATACCACTATTTGATGGGAAGAACCCAAGGTGGTGGGTGAGACATTGTGAACGGATGTTCACTATGTATAATGTGCCCAATCAAAAGAAGATTACATTAGCTTCTGCCTACCTCAATGACATGGGAGATGTCCAGTTCCAAGGGTGGATCCAGGTGAAGGAGGGTTGTTCATGGAATGAGTTTGCAGATGATTTGTGTGAGAGATTTGGGGATAGGAGTATGATAGATGTGATCGAAGAATTCAATAAACTCAAATAAGAAGGAATAGTACAGACTTACTAGCTCAAGTTTGAAGAGTTAGGTCACTGATGATGATTCATAATCCCCACCTAACAGAAGAATATTTTGTATCAAGTTTTATTAGTGGTCTAAGTGATGAGATGAGGCCAATGGTGAAGATGTTGCAACCCCGAACCATCTAACAACTAGCAAAAAGTGCCCAGTTGCAAGAACTAACAATAGTAAGGAGGCATAAAGCTTACATGATGAAGAAGTAAAGGATACAGATGAGAGGGGTAAACCTTAGTGGGTGGCAAGTAGGGAACGTAACAGCTAGTAAGGAGGCAGGGCAAGGTAAAAAAGGGATACTTGCCTTACCGGCAACTAACCCTGTGGCAGCACAAGGAGGAAAGTTGATGGATTAGAGACGACAAGTGGGATTGTGCTACCATTGTGGGGATAAATATTTTTCAGGACATAGATGTAAGAGGCAATTACTTTTGTTGGAGGGAGAAGAGGATGAAGAGGTGGAAGGAGAAGAACCATCGGAGGCCGAAGAAGAGGATAAGGGAGAGATTTCCCTGTATGTCTTAAAGGAGTTAGCAAACAGTAAGATTATCAAGGTGGAAGGAAAGGTACAAAACTGTCAATTGATGGTGCTTATTGACAGTGGTAGTACCTATAGTTTTTTGGATGAGACCATGGCCAAAAAGCTTAATTGTGAGATCACTAACACTCATTCCCTTTCAATAACTATTGCAAATGGTAACAAGGTCCTTAGTCAATCAGTTTGCATGGGATTTTGTTGGGAGATGCATGGAGAAGAATTTGTGGCTGATTTGAGATTATTGAAATTTGGGGGGGGGGGGGGGGGGGGGTGTGATATTGTGCTTAGGGTGGATTGAATGAAGGGGGTAAGCCCCATCAATTTCAATTTCAACAAGACAGAGGTAACTTTTGAGAAAGAAGGAAGTAAAAGGACCCTTGCGAGTATCTCCAAGTTAGGGATTTGCAAAATGATCTCGAGAAGGAAGTTGCAAAGCCTGTTCAAGAACAAACTCTCCCTAGTGGCCCAACTATTTTCCATTCATGCCATAAAGCAATCAAGGGAAAATCAAGAGCAGGAAGGGCAACTAAAAGTGACTGTGAGCAGCCACTTGCAAGACCATTGGGAGGTACATGAAATTGACTTACTTAATATGCTTTTATTTGAATTTAGGGACCTCTTTATTGAACCAAAATCCTTACCACCAGAAAGACCCTATGATCATGCCATCAACCTTATGCCTAATGTGGAACCAGCATCTAGACAGAAAACAGAAATTGAAAAATTAATCAAAGATATGCTACAAAGAGTTATCATCCAACCAAGCCGTAACCCTTTTGCCTCCCTCGTGTTACTTGTCAAAAAGAAGGATGGCTCATGGCAGTTTTGTGTTGACTATCATCAACTAAATGCCATCACCATCAAAGACAAGTTTCCCATACCCATTGTGGAAGATTTTCTTGATGAACTTAAACATGCTTCTGTTTTCACCAAGTTAGATCTTAGGGCAGCCTATCATCAAATACGAATGAGGCCTGAAGACATACCTAAGATAGCTTTCAAAACTCACCAAGGGCACCATGAGTTCACCGTGATGCCCTTTGGACTCACCAACGCCCCAGCCCCTTTTTTGCCAAGCATCTAGACCACCTGAAAACCACTTTTGAGGTCCTTATATTCAACAAATTGTATGTTAAGGACTCAAAATGTGCCTTTACATAGAGGTAGGTGGAGTATTTAGGGCACATCATCTCAAATGTCGGGGTAAGCATTGATCTAAGCAAGGTGGCAGCTATGGTTGCTTGGTCTAGGTCTACCAATGTTAAGCGCCTTAGGGGTTTCTTGGGGTTAACTGGCTACTATTGAAGATTTGTAAAAGATTTTGGGGTAATTAGCCATCCCCTTATTGAGTTGCTGAAGAAAGAAGGGTTCAAATGGGATTCTAAGGTCGAGGAAGCATTTGATAAACTCAAGAAGGCAATGAGTGAAGTGCCAACTTTAGGGTTACTGGATTTCAGTAAACCTTTCATTTTGGAAACGAATGCTAGTCCTAATGGGATTGGGGTTGTCTTGGTGCAAGAGGAAAGACCCTTGGCATTTCTCAGTCAGGCTCTAGCCCCTCAGCATTGTGATTTGAGTATATATGAGAATGAGCTATTGGCAGTGTTGGTGGTAGTGGACAAATGGAGATATTATTTGGAAGGGAGCAAATTCATGATTAGAATAAACCATGAGAGTCTGAAATTTTTATTACAACAAAGGTTATATACTCAGTTGCAAAGGAAGGGAATGAGAAACCTGATGGGCCTAGATTATGTTATACAATATAAAAGGGGGAGAGAGAATTTAGCTACCGATGCACTGTCAAGGTGTTATGAAGAGGGTAGTTTTGCCGCAATCACAACTGTTGTTCCGGATTGGTATCAAGATGTGACATCCAGCTATGAGGTTGATAAGAACACTTAGTTACTTGAGTAGCTAGTGGTGGATCCTTCAGGTAAACCAGGGTATACCTTTATAAATGGCTTAATTAGATATCAAGGGAGATTGGTAATAGGTGGTGATGATCATCTAAAGAGGAGGATACTGAAGGCATTACATGAGTCTCCCATTGGGGGGTATTCAGGTATAGTGAATACCTACCATAAGGTCAAACAACTTTTTCATTGCCCGGGACTAAAGAAGTATGTGATGGGGTTTGTGTTAGGCTATGATATCTGTAAAAGGTGTAAGTCTGGAATAGTAGCCACTCCGGATCTATTACAGCCTTTAGATGTTCCAGGACAGCTATGGGAAAGCATTTCCATAGATTTTATTGAAAGACTTCCCAAGTTAGAAGGAAGGGATTCCATAATGGTTGTGGTAGACAGATTCACAAAGTATGTTCATTTCCTCAGCCTAACACATCCCTACACTTCTCAAGAATTAGCCAAACTTTTCTTAGACCAGGTAGTGAAATTCCATGGAACTCCTCAAGCAATAGTGTATGACTGAGACAAAATTTTTACAAGTTTGTTATGGAAGGAATTGATGAAGTTATTGGGGGTCAAACTACACACGTCCACCACTTACCATCCGGAGTTTGATAGTCAAACGAAGAGAGTAAACCAATATTCAGAGACCTACCTGCATTGCACCTGCTTCCTATAGCCTAGGACTTGGCACAGATGGCTAGCCCTGGCTCAGTAGTGGTACAACTCCAACCACCATAATTCCATAAAGATATCCCCACTTTGAGGCTCTTTACGGTTACAAGCCACCCCTGTTACCAGCCCTAAGCAATTCATCTATGGTGGCAACCCTAGACACTTATCTGCAACAAAGGTAGCATGCCTTAAAAACTATTGAAAAATGAGTTGGCTACTTCCAAGAACTGCATAAAGCAATTCGTAGATAAGAAGAGAAGTGAAAGGGAGTTTCAGGTTAGGGATGCAGTGTACTTGAAGCTCAAACCAGGCCACCTAAAGGCCATATTGCAGAGGCCCAGTTCAAAATTGAATCCTAAATTCTATGGTCCATTTCCAATTATTGCTAGAATTGGAAATGTTGCTTACTGACTGCAACTACTTGAAGACTCCAACATTCATTCGGAATTTCATGTATCTCTCCTTAAGAAATTAGTGGGAACACAAGCAATGAGTTCTTCCTTGCCTACTCTCCCTAACACAGACAGCAGTGCTGTGGAACTACCAGCCATAGTGGATCGATGAGTCATCTATAAACAAGGGGCCCCTATCACTCAAGTCCTTATCCAATGGTCCAACCTTCATCCAAACAATAACACCTGGGAATACCTTCCGAATTTACTCAAGCAATTCCCTCAAGCTGCTGACCTTCTTTGCATTTCTTGAGGACAAGAAAATTTTGAAGAGGGAAATTGTTGTGTACCAATTATGTAGGGAGGTACCTCATTTAGAGTAGTCTATGGATGATGAGTAGTTGTTAGGAAGTTATAGCAATAAGGAGTTGTACCTAGTTAGTTACAGCTATAAGAACTTGTACTTAGTGAAATAGCTTAATTGCTTATATATTCTAGAACGTGGAGGCAGTTACCCACACATGGGTGGCCGGATCAACTTATATATACGAGCTGTCCACACCTGAGGAGTTACGTGATAAGCCAAGAAGACCGCTACGTGTTCCTATCAAGAATCCAAGGTTCGTCGCATGACACATGTAGGGGACGTGGTTCATGGAATGTCACATGCAGGGGATTTGCTGGCATGTAACCATTGGAAGACTTGGTCCAATATTGTTAGCTATTATTTTTCTAGTAGTTATTGAAGTCCTTGTTTTCAGTAGTTAAGGTCGGAAGTTTAGGAAAAGTTGTTTTTCCCTTGTGTATTTAAACTCTTCCAGAATGTAGTAATAAAGCAAGTTTTGGATTCAAATCAATTATGGTGGTTCATTCTCACCCTAAGAGAATTCTACTTACAAAACTATTAAATTAGCTTTGGCAGGACCTATCATTACAGAATATGAAAATTCTTCTGAATTTCTCTCTCTTTTCTCTTTCTTCCTCTGCTCTCCATTCTTCTAATTCCCTCTAAACTTCTTTAATTCTCTCTCTCTCTCTCTAACCTTCTCACCGAATTGGTGGAAGACTTGGTCAGATCTTTTGGGAGCCGACAGAACAGCATGAATGAAAGCCATTGAAGCATCAAACTGATTAGGACACCACAGGAAATAAAATGAAATAAGGCATGTACTTTATCTCTAAGCTCATCAGCAAGTTCTTTTTCAAGGCTTTCACTAGGAGGGTGCTTTCCTGCCCTCAGACAAGTACCATGAACTACAGATCGGAACAAGCATCTTCCATCTCCAGATATCCCTGCAACAAAATGCAGAGTGTCAACTTGTTACAATTAGACAATATCAACAAATTTAGCTGTTTATTGCATATTCCATGTCAACATAATAAGGATGTTGTCATCAATTTTTTGTTGGGGGAGATGATAATCGGAGGACCACCCCCTCACACTCTGAATAACAAATTAAAGATGCAGTTTCAGATAATCATGATCACATGTAATCAAAACGAAGTTTATGCCCCAAATCAAAATAAATTGTTGACTAAAATTTCTACAATGCAGGTTTGGTCATTCGAAAAGCCATAAACAGATACAGATGCTAAATTCCCAACCCCAGGATCTGTTAACTGGCATGATGTCCCGGAATATCAATAACAAGATGAAAATCCAAACTGCATGTTCATCCTTCGAGAGGAAGAACAACTAGTATAACCTTATAACTTTATCTAAACTATGTTGATCCATTTAAATGACATCCAGATATGAATTCAACCAAATCTGGATAAAACTTACAATTCTGTCATCGACTTGTTTAACCACCATGGGTAATCCTCAAGCACAAGGAGTCCTTGTTTCGGAAATAACTTAATTCAAACGTTATTCAGTAAATTTTCATTCTTGTCCATCAGAAAACATCAAACACCAAATTATGTTCACTAGAAATTAGAAAAAAAAAAAAAAAACTACATTTTTAATCAGAATGCAGCTTTGTTCAATCAAAAGAGGAGAAGAAATAGGGGCAAAATTCACCTGAACCCAAATCCATTTTGGTACCAGAATTTTCTGTACGAGAGAGGATCTTCAGAATGTAAAATAAAAGCAAACACGAAGAGCCATAACAAAAAAAAAAAAAAATATATATATATATATATAGATAGATAGATAGATAGATAGATAAAACTTGCAAGAAAGCATAACTTGCAAGAAGAGAACTAAGAACCGCCCACGCAACATAAGAAGAAAAGCATCCTCTTATAGCACACAAAAACTTATCGTCTTTCTCCCGTTTTTCGAAAAAAATTACAACAGAAAATTGCCTCAGCAGCAAAACACATACGAATTGATCGAAGATTGTTACCGAGAGAAGGGGCTGATTTTGGCATGGGCTTGGGTTTACGATAAGCAAACAACATATCGATCAGTACCATCGAGTTGGGGGAGTATTTTGATTCGGAATGGAAGAATACCTGTCGATTACGGCAACAACCGTGAGCCCTAAGGGAACGGTAACAGAGACATCGTACTTTTCCAATATGGGCGTACATCTGGCAATAGCAGAATCGAATTTGATGCTCTTTCATCATTGATACAACCACAGAGATGCGAGTTAGCTCTGGAGCCCCAACTGAGTTATGCACAGTTCATCAGTCGTCACCTCCCATCTCTTCTTAATCAAGTTTTTTTTATTATTTATTTTTAACTAAAATCATACCGTTGGAGATTCAGGCGACGAGAACTATTACTAATGATTACCACACTTCAACTTCACAGTCAATATTTTAAATTTATTACTCTTATTATACATCGCTTCTCCATTAGTTATCCATCACCTCTCCATTACCACACTTCGAACTCAGTAGGCCGGCACCGACCGGAGGGCCCCAAAACGGAGGGTCCCAAAACATTCCTGGGCCAGCTTCAGCCTTCAGGAATCAGTAGGCCGCCGACCACCCAGGAGGAGGAGGCCGGCACCGACCGGCCGACGGAGACCGCAGGAGGCAGCGGCGGCGGACGCCGGTCGGTTCATGAAGCTGCAGAACGGCGGCCGGCGAGAGAGAGAGGGTCACCTCGCCTCTCGGCAGCACCACTGCCCCCTCCGGCCACCGGACTCTCTGCTGGCTGCTGTTGGCGGCTGCCACGGTGACGTGTGACTTGTGAGTGATGTGTGACTTGTAAGTGATGTGTCACTGAGTCACTACGTGATATGTGACTTGTGAGTGCCCAATAAAATGACTTTACTTTTTCAATTTTGAGTGTAGACAAGCTTGAAAATGGATTCCACCTACTAAACTTTTATAGCCGACGGGCCACGTCCTCACCTCCTCTTCTCAATTTGTCTGTCCATGTTCTTCCCCGTTAATCTCTCCTGTCATCTGCCACCTCTCCTGTGTCAATTTTTTTTTTATGTCTTATCAAAAATTAATAAATTTTTTAAAATAAAGTGTAATTATTTTTTAATAATATATAAAATTGAAAGTTTTTAACTTTTGTTAAACATAATTATTTAATATGATATGCTATTTACTGTTAATACGATTAATAAATATTTATAACATACAAATATAAACATCAATATTGTAATAGATCATTTTTTTAAATTATAAATAAAATAATTTAAATCTTTTATATTTTTACTAAAAATATTACAGAGTAAATAAACATAGAATTAAAGTTTTGAAAAAATGTACAATAAGAAACAAAAATAATTTAATAAGAATGAAAATGAGAAAATTAAATTATCTATTGAATTATTTTTAAAAATTAATTATTTTATATATCTAGTTGATGAGGCTATTTTCTCTCTTCAAAATAGATTTGAATAATTTAAAGTTTATGAAGATAATTTTAGTTTCATTTATAATGTAGAAAAGTTAAAATTACGTGATGATAATTTGAAAAAAAAAATATAAATCTTGAAAATTTTCTAAAACATGATATGATTTAGATTTATTTTCAAAATTAAGAATTTTAAAAGAAATTATAATCATATAAATAAAACACACTACGACACTAAATTTTATAAAAAAAAAAGTATTTTTTTTTTCAAATGCATGGTTAACTTATAGAATATTATTAACTATTTTTGTTACTATAATTTTAATATAAAGAAGTTTTTTAAAATTAAAATTAATAAAATATTATTTACGTTTAACTATATCATAAGCCCTTAAACGGGCCTTGAATTAAAAAGTAATGTTAGAAGTCATGATTGATGACGGTATCATTAGTCATGTATCATATTCTCATTAAATGAAGTGTTATGCAGATAAGATAATAACACATGGTCTCATTAATCTCATCTAATAAGGAAGTGCCATATAACTAATGGTACAATTATGACTCCTAGTATTATTCTTAATTAAATAAGTGGTTTGGTTCAGTTGGGCGGGTTATCAATTTTTTATATGTTCATCTAAATTGTATTAATCTAATATAATAATAAATAAAATATAACTTATATACATCATATTACTAGTTGAATTATAAGGAAATATATTATTTTTAAAAGAGAGAATACAAAAAGCATGTACTAACAAAGGATGTCACTGTTGGGAATCAATAGTGTGGAGGTATAGACAAAAATAAATTTTTTATCGTGTATCAGATACACATAACGGAATATAATATACATGTCATACATAACTTGGGTATTTATGCAGCACACATATTTTAACTCTGAAAATATAAATTAAACTATACTTGTTGACCGATGTAAGGTTGGGTCCAAAAATAATTTTTGTATTGAGATCGTGTTCACCTCATGCTGTGGTGGTCTTAATCTGTCCACACTTAGTATGTAGTATGACATCGTTCTGGTCACCTGTTCCCGTGCTAAACACAAAGATTTCGTGTATCATCAGTACTTATGTCTCAAAATTTTATGCATGACCTTTATACGTAAAATATTTCTATTGGCCGATGTAAAGTTGGGGTACAAAAATAATTTATGTACTAAAACTGTGTCCACCTCACGCTGTGGTGGTCATAGTCTGTCCACACGTAGTATGGAATCTAACATCATTTTGTTCATCTCTTTTTGTACTAGACATAAAGATTCGCATATCACTATACTCGCGTTTGAAAATTTTACACATGACTTTTACTCGTAAAATATTTTTGACAAAAGAAGAATTTTAAAAGAACAACAAGAAGAAGAAGACGTAAAGGAGAGGAGAATGCCAATAAGAAGATTGTCTTTCTCTTTAATAATTAATCACTTTTGCCAAATTCAATTTCAAGTCAAATTCATCGTCCATACCCTACCTCAATAATTCTCTCTCTCTCTGCTCTTAATCATTCACACTCAACCATTCTTTCTCCTCTCTTAACTATTCAATTAATTGTTAATTTTCCTCTTTCAATCATTAAACTTCAATTATTGATAGCTGGGCTCAATGATTAACTTTTGACCAATCACTTCTAGAGGTATTTTGAGCACATGATATTGATACCAAATGTAACATTATATGGTATGTGACTTTTTAGCTTCACTACCCATTAACAATCAGATAATACCAAAACCTCTTTCAGTATCGGTCAACCCTTTGACCCATCGCCAGAAATTCTGAATCTCAATGACGTTTCGAGAGTTCCTAAATGATGCTTAATAAAGGTTCAAAACAATATAGGTGGTAGTGAAATTTCACTTCAAGTGAATCTATTATGGCTGACGATTACCATATGTTATAATTTTTCCATCACCTAACGTCCCGATTGAACGAGAGTCATTGAGCGATAAACTCATAAACTCAGTAACTATGTATCAGACTTTATTAATGTGATTAGATGACACCTAATAAAACACTTTTCCTGACTTTCAATCTGTTCTGATCATGGACTGTCCTATCACATTAATAGTAGATTACATAGAATGTTCACCCTAATCAAATATTGATGAGGGCGATAGATCTTATTCCCAACATCTATCTCTATATAACAATAGTACGGAATCGCATAGATGAACGTTTCCACATCCCAATTAGATGGTTTAACTCATTAGCAAATCCGGTACATTGATACACAAAACAACTGTGCCGATTCAAATCTAAGGATCATCATACCATCATAACCTGATGACTTGACTATTATCCACCATGTCATGTGGTTAGTCATTGGGATCACATTCGGTTGATCATTCCCCAACGACCACCCACAAGTCTACTAGCGAGAACCCTCCCATTAGTATTCCCATACCGAACGAGGTAATAATCCCTTTGCTAGTCCATACTCGATTAATCAGAGTTTTCATCTAACAAATATAAGGAATAAGAATAATTTAAAAAGTTTTGTTATCAGATAATTCCGTCACACAATCTTAACACCTTGAGAATAAGATTCTCATACAAAAAATTTATGAACTCACTCGTATAATTGATTGAAGAAAATTTAAATATTTTTTTTTATCTTTTATTAATTTATACAAAGATATAATGAATGCATAAAATAACAAATAAACCCGCTAAATGTTATCTAAATTTAATACGAGGGCACACAATACTAATGGTCACTGTCATTTTTAAAATAAGAGGTTAATGGTAGTTAGTAATTAGGTTAAATCTCGAGTGTAGCTTATATAATTTATTTTAAAATAAATTTACAAATAATTTATAGAACTACATTGTATTTTATGAATTAAACGATGAAATGACAATATTAGAAATCAGAGGTGACGCCATTCTTTATCCTAAATATTTTATAAAATATTTTTATTCCCTATTTACTTGACCCACCAAAACTAAACATGCTATTTATAGAATATCTAATGATCAGTTTGATTAGGGGATGTTTAAGAAATCCTAATCCCATAATTATATATATATATTGTTTTTGTTCTTTAGTGTGCTAAGAGCATCTCCGATCTTGGACACCAAATTGAGCGCTAATTTGGTGTCCAAGAGTAATTTATACCAAAAATTTTAACACTATTTTGGTGTTGTCTCTGATGTTGGACACCAAATTGAGCGCTAATTTGGTGTCCAAGAGTAATTTATACCAAAAATTTTAACACCATTTTGGTATTGTCTCTAATGTGCAACATCAAATTAGTGTAAAAGAGAATCTTTAAAAAAATATTTTATAAATAAATATTTAATAACTATTAATAGTATAATAATTAAAAATAATTAGTCATATTTTATAAAAAAATTAAAAAATATAGTCATAATTTTTTTTAATTTTTTTTCAAAATATGTTATTCTAATTAATTTTTTTACTAATTTTTTAATTAATTATTTTCGCCTAACTTTTATCAAACTAATTGTTTATCCACCTAATTATTTATCCATCTCATTTTTCAACTAATATTTTAAATCAAAGAAACTATTTTTCCCATAAATATTTTTTTCACTTAATATTTCAATTAATTTTCTTATCTTCTTTTATCCACATATTTTTTTCCTATTTATTTCACAACTAACTTTACTACATAACACTCATTTCTATCTAATGTATGATAACTTACCTTTCATTAAGTTTTTTTTTTTTTTCTATTATAAAAGGCAACACACTACCATCTATTTCATCATCAACCTTCTACAAAAATGAAAGAGAATTCATTTGGAAGTTCATTATATTATTGAATTTTTGCATTAAGAATATTTTCTTTCTATTAAGCAATTATTAAAATACTAAAGTTCATATACATAAACAAAAATATTTCATTTTATATTAATATGATATTTATAAAATATATTAAATATTTTAAAATATATTCAATATTATATTCATTTTATAGATCTTAATAAAATACTTCTGTCGGTATATATTTTTTATAATAATTTAATTTATATTTTTAATTATTAATCAAAATATATAAATATAATAAAAGTGATAAAAGATATAAAAGGAATAAGTTATTTTGAAATTATACAAAGAGGGTAAAATTGAAAAAAAATGAAAAAAAAAAATTTAGCGTTGGTGAATAGTATAATACCAAATTTAGTGTTACATTATCTACTCAATATCAAATTTGATGATTAAAAATTGTGTTCGATACCATTTTGAGGTATTCCTTACGTTTCTACGTCAAATTATAATTGGTACTGCAATTGACGCTTCACCCAGATGCTCTAATTATTTATTGCGAGTCACGGTTTTTAGCCAAACTCTCTCTACAATTATTGTACCCAGTAGAATTTTGGGATGTGCGCAATTCGATCCTTATAAAAAAGGGTATTCTAATAGCTAGAGTAGAGATTCCCATTCAGGAGCCATGGCCATATTTTCATTATCAAGCATGCCTTCAGCATCATCAGTTCTGTCGTCATACACCTCTTTCCAAGCATCGGCAATGCTGGTTAACGGAGTGATCAGCGAAGTCCAGAGCATGGGTCGCCGCCTCATACCCAAACAACTCCGAGAGAAAATCCTATCCAAATTTCAAGCATTCACCGGAAACCTTTCATCCCAAATGACTCTAGTTTTTCCCCAATATAACAATGGGCTCTCTAACAATGAAATCTTTCAGGCTTCTGAAATCTACCTCCAGACAAAGATCGGTCCTTCTGTTAAACGGCTTAAGGTATCCAAAGAACCAGGTGAAAAGGGGCTCACTATCAGAGTCAACAAGGGGGAGAAGATCATCGATACATTCCAAGGTATCGAGCTCGTTTGGCAGATGGTATCTATTGACAAGAAAAACACAGGCGCTACGGACGGTAGCGTCGATATTGAGGAGACTCAGCAAATATCAATTGAGCTTAGCTTTCACGAGACGTACAAGGACAAGGTACTGAGCTCTTACTTGCCCCTCGTATTACGGCGATCAAAGGACCTGGAAGAAGAAAACAAGGTAGTGAAGCTCCACTCACCATCGGGGTCATGGAATCTAGACCATCCATCCACTTTTCAAACGCTGGCTATGGATCCAGCACTGAAGGAGGAGCTGATGGCGGACTTGGACAGGTTCGTGAGGAGAAGACAGTTCTACCAGCAGGTTGGCAAGGTATGGAAGCGCGGGTACCTGTTGTATGGGCCGCCCGGCACAGGCAAATCTAGCTTGATTGCAGCCATGGCCAATTACTTGAAATTCCACGTCTACGACTTGGAGCTCACAAGTCTCCGTCATAATTCAGATCTCAGAAGGGCTCTGCTCCGTACCACAAGCCGATCAATTATTGTGATAGAGGACATTGACTGCAGCGCCGACTTCGAGAGCCGACGTAACAAAAACACAGCACCGGGACAGCTTGACAGCCAGGTAAAAATTTTCAAGCTCATTCTTTTTTTTTTTTTTTAACAAACTCTACTAAATCTTCAGTTCAATCTGATAGCTAGGTGCGGTAACTCTGAGTTATTTACCCAGTTCCATCCACCCAAAAAGGTCTCCAGAACTCCAAATGAAAATTCGAATCGAAATTGGACCGTATCAGACCAATCTCGACACTCGGCCTGACCCTTGACTCGCAGCCAAATCTTGGCCCTGTGTTAGTCTACAACAATATCATTATAGTCCCACGTTGGGTACTCTCATGCTCGCATAAGATCCCATGCTCATTAATGACAGATCCTATCTATATTAATGAGAGTATCGTTGGCACCATACCATTGTCAAGGAGTCTCGTCGACGTTGTATATTCAGTCCCATCATCCTACAAATACATGATGCATGTATGCAGGAGGACTTCTCCTCCTATACAAATCAGCTCTCCTCAAAGTTAATGGATGTTCTTTTCTAATCTACTGATACTTTATCAATTCACTCTTTTATTTACTTAAGTGTCAGAGTGTTTATAGGTGCCGACCACTTGCCAGAGCCCATCCTTTGCCGTTGCAAACCCCTATCCGACCATCTTTTTGGGCCGAAAGGAACAGAATCCAAATTCAAATCCAGAATTTGATCTGCAATCGCTGTTTGCAGTTGCAGATGGAACAACTACTACCTCCCGGCAGACCGCTCGCTGGAGCCTATCCCTTGCCGTTGCAAGCCCTTATCTGACCATCCTTTTGGGCTAGAAGAAATAGAATCCAAATTTAGATCCAGAATTTGAGGTGCAATCGCTATTTGCAATGACAAAAAGAGCAACTGCAATCGCTAGTTGAACCCCTATTTCCTCCATCCATGATGGAAGTGGACAAATGAGTGAGGATTTCTCAAACAAAATAGTATATATATTGTTTGTATATACAAAAAAGAGATGATGCAGAAATGACTGAAAAAGTTTTTGATAATGGGTCAGAAAACTGCTGGAAATACTCTCAAACATTCAAATGCAATGAATGTTAGGTTTTGGAAAATAAATGACTTTGATTTGTGATTTCATTTTTGATATTAGTAATTTAACCTAACTAATTCGACTTTTACTGTGCAAATCAGGTAAGCCCGATTTTATTTTTGTGAATAATTTGGTTTGAGTTATTTCTAACACTAGCTAGGTATCATCCATATTGACTATAATCTTTCTTTGACAGTTGACATTGTCGGGGCTCCTGAATTTTGCTGATGGGATCTGGTCGAATTGTGGCGATGGGAGGATAATCGTATTCACGACAAATCACAAAGACAGATTAGACCCAGCATTGCTGAGACCGGGCCGAATGGACTTGCACATCCACATGTCCTACTGCACTGCTGACGGGTTCAGGTTGCTTGCTTCCAACTATCTCCACATAACCAGTCACTTTATGTTCATTGAGATCGAGAATCTTATAACAGAAGTGGAGGCAACCCCAGCAGAAATAGCAGAAGAGCTTATGAAAAGTGAAGAGCCAGATATAGCTCTTGCCGGACTGATCAAGTTCCTGCAAGACAAGAAAGCACAGCGCATCAAAGCCAATATTGAAGGAGACAAAGAAACTGCAACGGGTGATAAAAAGCCAAAACAAAGAGCGAAAGCAAAATTGGGAAGAAAAAAGACCCTGAGAAAAAGAAAGAGCTCACAGTAGAGCACGTGCAAAAGCTGATATCTCTACGATAAATTACGCGTTATCACATGAACGCGGCAATAGGGCTGACACCCAGCAGCTTTTCTTATCTCACGATTGGTATTTGGCTTACCCCTTTTTTTTATTATAATTTTTAAGCTATTTGATTTTTAAATTATATAAAATTTAAAAATTGAATAACTTTTAAGTTGATAATATATTTGATTAAATATAATTTTAAATTATCAATTAATAATTATGTGTTTGATTTAAAAAAGTTGATAAGTTATCAAAACTTGACAAAAAAATCAAAATAGATATAATGTTGAATGATGTAAAATTTTACTATTAAATGTCGATAAATTATATATGATTATTAAAAATATATTAATACAATATTATTATATGTATTATATATAACAATAATATATATTATTATGTGTTGTATATATACATATACACAAACAATGGTAACGGGGAGAAAAAACACAGACGGAGGAGATGAGGGTGGGGACGGCGACAGGCAGCGGTCGATGGGGCGACGGAGGAGAAGTTGAAGCAAATGGGGGCAATGGTCAATAGGAAGTGATCGGTGGGGGTGATGGCGATAGCCGACGGTGGTGGTTGAAAGAGTTGAGGCGACAGGTGGCAGGGGACAGAGGTTGAAGAAGAAAGACATCGCTGGGAATTAGCAAAAAGGATGAGGGTAAAATAGCAAAAATGATTGGTTAACGCAACTTATAAATTAGCAGCGTTTCTCAAAAGCTCCCCCCACCAGCTTTTGCAAAATGCTGTGGTAGTACGTAGTGTTTAAGCTACCTAGCTTAAACGCTGGTGATGTGCACCCAAACACCTCACCAACTTTTTCTTAATAGTTTATAAGTTGTAACAACTTTTAAGCGGTCAAACCGGTAAGCCAAACACCTCCTATATTATAAACAATTTACTCTTTATTATGATTTTATCTCAAAAATTGTGTCTGCTCTAACAATATTCCCTATTCTCTTCTCTATTTGACTTTATTAATATATGATTCAAAATAATTGATATATGTTAATAGTTAATTTGGGTTTCATTTCATGTGCATTTCACGTGGCCGTAATTTCATTTGCATGTGGATTTGTTATTTGGGTTGTGTATAATTAAGTTGGGTTGGGTCGTTGGTGTTTGCAGCCCAACAAGCCCAAGCCCAAGCTTATTGTGTCAAACCCATTATTTATCCCATTCATGTCCTTGGCCCGCATATATATATATATATATATATGGATAAGATTGGGGGGAAATCAAAGTGGGTATGACTCTTCTCTTGCACCTTTTACACATACACGAGAAACCTTAATCACGCATATCACAGAGAGAGAGCAGAACCAAGAAGAAGCAAGATCGGAAGAAGAACGACGAACAGAAAGGTAGGAAACACAAGGAATCTTCGGTTTAATCTCTGTAAGTATATCACCTGTTTACTTGGTTTGGTGGGTGAGAGATTGGTGAGATTGAGAGTTTTGGGTTGCTTGGTTATTGAGATTTGTACTCTGTTTGTTTGATGCATTTGTATCGCTTAAGCTTTTTGATTAGTGTATTGTTCTTGAGTGTTGTAAGATCTTGTGAGAGTTCTTGTTTCTGTCGTATTGTTTATCTCTATAAATCCTATGTAAATATGTATGCACATATTTTAGTAGATTGACTAGGGTGAAGCCTTGCCGTGAGTAGGATCTTTTGATCCGAACACGTAGATGCCTTTTCTGATTTCTATTTCGTTGTGTTGTGTGTGTTGAGTTCATTTTCGTATCTTTGATTTGTTCGGATTTCTTGGATCGTTGGTACTACCGTGGTTGTTTGGTTGTGTGATTTATTTCACAGGGATTCATAACAAACTCCTTATTTCATTTATTTATCAATAACCTTCAATTTTATTTATTTTACTTTACATATATTTTTAACTACTATAAAACTCTATTATTTATTTTACAATTTATTAATAAATATTACGATATTAAAAAAATATACAAAATCATGAATTGTATAGTAATTATCCTTCTCCATGGAAAATACACTACAAAAATACACAAAATAATAAAAAACATGCATACACAAAATGAATAATCAAATACACAAAATAATTAGATACACACATCTACATAATCAATATTCAAATACACAAAATAATTGAATACAAACATATACAAACTTATTAATCAAATATAAAAATTAATAATCAAATATACAAAATAATCAGATACACACATACGCAAAATAAATAATTAAATACACAAAATAATCAAATACGGACGTACACAAACTCAATAATCAAATACACAATATCACTTATCCAATACACATATAAATAAAAAAACTTAGAAAAGCCTCACAAACGCAATAGAAGTTCTGTGCAATCATTTTGCAAGCTGCCGCTGGTCATCGCTACTCACTTATAGTTGTCGCTACTCGCTGCTCGCTTATGGTCGCCGCTTGTCATTGGTCTCCGATGGCCGCTGCAACCGCCGTTGGTCACCATAACCGCCGAATCTGGTTGATCCTTCTATTTTCTGGTCGATGTCGTCATTTTTTCTAGCCCATCATTTTCTTCTTTTTTTCCATTGAAAGTTGTTGTGGGGATGGAGGAAGGGGGGAGAGATGGTGATAGTTCACCTTGAAGAAGTCGTTTGCCAATGCTAGCAACCCATTTTAGCTTTGCCAAAAATTTGGTGATTGTAAATGGCGATGGCGAGCGCTATTGAAGGAGAAAAATGGGCATTCGTTCGCCAAATTTGGAGATAGCGACTGGGAACTATTAGAGATAGCCTACAATGGGAATTATATATGGCCTTGATTTTTTGCAATATTATTTGTTTTGATTTTGATTTGGACTTCATATATTTGGCCTTTTATGTTTATAAAGATTTATTTGATAAGCTTCTATTTTTGGTATAATATGTTTAAAAGGTTAGTTTATCTTATAGGGTAGTGTTTGTTAACCAAGATATGGGGTGAAAAATTAAAGATATGGAAAACATCTCGGACTTTTGTCATTTCCAACGTGTTTGCTAAATTTATCTGACTATTTCTGAAAAAACTATCATGTGACTCTTTATTTGACTTTTACAAATAAATTTATCTGATATTTTACAGATAAACATAAATTATGCATATTCCCTTGTATAAAATCACTCACCCATTTCTTTTCTCACTGCTTATCTTCTTCCCCGAAAGTTACTGTTCATCTTCTTCCTCCCACCGTTCGTTCAGCCATTGATCTTTCTCTCATTTCATCTTCTTCCTTGCCACTGAACCGTCTAACCAATATTGGTCTCCCTTTCTCTTTCGCTTTACCGTCCAGTGATTGTTGGTCTTCCCTCTTTGCTTTTCGTTTGTCCGTCCGTTGGTATTTCTTCGATCTTCCTTCAATCTCTTTGCTTCATTGATCTTCCTGCAATGTTCTTCCGATCTTCTTCTTCTTCGATCTTCCTTTGTCTGCTAGTCTGTTTTTTTATTTTATATTTTATTATTTTATGTTTTGGCCATTTTTAATTATTTAAGTGGAATTATTGTAATTCCACCAATAATTATTTCTACTTTTTAAGTATTTTTAAATTTATTTTTGAATATAGATTTAGAAAATAAAACATTATTTTTATTTTTTTCAATTCACATTAATTATAAAATACTATTTTAATCATAAATTTGTTGTTGATGTAAACATACAGTTTTGAATGAATTTAGTAATAGGGATATTTTAGTAAAAAACTCTTATCTCAATGGTTATCGTATACATTTAACAAACATATGAAAAGAAAACGTACAATTCTCAATAGACTCCAAAAAATTTAACAAACAGTCTGATAGAAATCTTGAAATATTTTCCTGTCTTATATTGATCATTTCATATTTTAGTTTAGAAAGCATTTCAATCTTATCTTAATACTTTTTTATCTTGCTCATTTTAACAAATGCTAAGTAGGTGTTTACAAATAAGCTATATGGATGTAACATTTGAAGCACAAAAATGGTTGTGAGACGTCGTTTCGATGTTTTTGAACCGTTTCCTGTTTTGAAAACGCGAAAAACGGCCATGAAACAGTGTTTGGGCCGTTTCTGTAAATTGCAAAATGGTTCGGGGTCATTTCACAATTTACAAAAATTTGTCGAAAATGCGTTTTCGACGATTGCTGTCAACCAACACATGAATCCTGAAGTCACATCTTTCTCGATTCTTCTTCTTCTCCCTCGGCACCATTCCCTCTCTTCCGGAGAATTCTTCACTATTCCCTCGCTTCCAGTTCCTTTTGTCGATCGTTTCTTTTAGCCCCTGTCGCTTCTGATTCTGGTTCATTCACTAACAATTGTCCCTCACTTCCAGTTTCCAATTCTGGCTCCCTTGTCCCTGAAGGCCAGTCGTTCCTTCTCAAAGTAACCCCTTATCTCTCTCTTTGTTCATGTGCTTACTGTTATTATTCCTTTCTTCTCTAAACTATGTGTTTGTGTTCCTTCTCTAAGTCTAAGCTATGTGTTTGTTTACTGATTACTTTATTATTTGGGTTAGTGTTCCTTTTAGATCTGGATTACTTTGTTATTTATGATTTTATTGACAATGTACTGCTTTGTTTTTGCTTCTTAATTTCTTATACTAATGTGAATTAGAGTGGTGCTTCACCTTAGTACTTACAAAATTTATATAGCCAAAAAAATTAGTTGCTATTTTTATAATTTTTTTATATTAAAAATTATATTTGCAAAAAAAAAAAAAAAAAACCTCTACATTTTTAAAATTTGTAGAAAAACCTCTATATTTTTAAAATTCACATTTTACCTTGCATTTTCGTTTCCTACATTTTAAAAAAATACTATTTTTTTATTTCATATCAAAAATGTTTTCTATTTTTGTTTCCGTGTAACCTAGGATGTAACTAAGATTGATTTGAGTGATTTAGGCCTTATTCTCAAGAAGGATCGGGATGAGCCAGGTTCGTGGGCAAAGACAGGCCTAGGGCTCCAAGCTCCATTTCTCTTCTTTGCATCAGTTGCCAACTCCTTCCTCGATGGCATGGATCAAACTTTCATTCTTCTTATCTTCCATTCATAATCACAATGTCGAGATTGGCTTCAATCACGTAGCATTCCTTTCCATGGTAGCAACGACAACCCCCTACGCGAATTTATGCTCTCTTCAACAACTAACTCCCTCTTCTCACTCTCTCTTTTGTGATCGTTTGCTCTCTCTCTCTCATGATATCTCTCTCTCGCTCAACTTCTTCTTCTTTTTCTTCTTCTTCTCAGTGCTGTGGGTGGCTAAAAATCACAAGAGCGTAGCGTTGTGTCGTTATTCCATTGATTTTGATTCTGTGAGGGGTTGTGCCACAACCAAGATTAATGGTATCTTGGTTTGTGGTTTTGAATCCTCCTTACTTTCTCTTGGATTGGTCTTGTCTTCTTGTGTAGAAGTCAAGCCACATGGTTTGAATGTTGGCAGTGGGTTTGGTAGGGAGTTAGGCTATTTTGGCTTTGTCAAGCAGTGGGAAGTTTGGCATGTTTGGAAGCATCAGGCGAGTTAGGCAATCTGCCTAATCTTGTTGACTTATTATCCATCTCTCTCTTATAAATAGCTTCTCCATTTGCTTGTAAATGTATGAGTCCCATGTAAGAGGATCATGAATGATTCCCAGTTTAAGAGGAATCCCCAGTGAGAGGGATAATCCCATGTAAGAGGATAGATCTCAGTTTAGAATATCTGAGAGGATCCAGAGAGTGTGTGAGATTCGTTTGAGAGTTTTTTGTTACAGAGAGATTCTGGTTGTAATTCTTCTGTAAATCTATTCGAGCAAAAAAGATTGGTCTTTCCTCTCATTTATCTCTTCTATCATTGCCATTGATTCTCTGGATTTCCCAACATCTTGGACGCCATGTCCGATCTTGCCTTTTCTTCTGCTTCTTCTGCATCGTCTTCTTATTCTTCTACTTCTTCTACGTCGTTTTCTTCTTCAGCTTCTTCTGCGTTGGCTTCTTCTTCTTCTTCTTCTTATTCTTCTTTGCTATGAACCCTTGCCCTAAACATAAAAAATTGACCATGGCTGGGTGACTCTGACGACAGTGGTCGGAAGCCACCGCCGTCGGCCAATGTCCCTATCCTAATACTTACACACCCACGTGCACACCTGGCTACCAAACTTCCAAACCCTAAAATTAATTTAGGGTGTTTGGTTGTGGGTGTAAGCCTAATCCAATTCATGGATAGGCTGCAACTGATTTGGACCAAGTTATTCTAGATTTATTGAAATCCCAAATTGACAAAGGGTAATTAGGATAGCTAATTCCAATGGTTATCTAATTCCTGTTTTAATTCAATCCAGATTTATTTAATGCCCACATTAATAAAGTATAATTAGGATGGCCAATTCTAATGGTTATCCAATTCCTAATTTAATACATATTATTGAGATTAGGATATGATATTCTTTTTTTGTCTAATTTTTGATTTATTTAAATTAACTTATGATATCCCTAATTTAATTGCTTCTTAAAATAGATGTATGTTACCCTTGGTCAGCCAAATCCAATGGCTAACCAATTCCAATTTTAATTTAGTAACTAAAACAAACCTAATTTGGGCCAAGCCCAATTTTATTTCAAATTAGGCCCAAGTTTATTTTCAAAAATCAAAATTCACTTGGTAAAACTTAATCATCATATTCCATTAAAGTCCTAGCATTAGAATTATATTCACCTCACTCCGTTTTTCATGCTCGTCCCATCCATGGCCCGTTAATCAGTTAAGATAGACGTTTTAGATAGTGGAATATTACAGATTTTGTATTTTTTATTTATTTAATTCTCACGTAGTTTAATAATTTTGTTAGGTAATTTTAACGTGACCCAGCCAAGAGACAATTGAGGGAGCTTCAAATCTAATATAACACTATGAGTGGATAAATTGTATTATGGTGATAATTGTTGCATTCATATTTCTAATCATCCTGGTATTCTTTACATACTATCGTGATGACATTTCTTTAAAATTGCATTTGGGGAAATAGAATCCATGTTGCCTGATCTATGCATGTCGACACTTATAGCTGATTTAATTTTCCTTAACTTTGTATTTGAAAAAAAAAATTATAATCCATGATGCCTTAATCTGCGCATGTTAATACTTATATTTGATACATTGCATGTGACACTTTTTGTGAGAAATAATAGACACCCAAAAGGGGGTGAATTGGGTTTCTCATTTTTTTTTTTTTAATTTTAAAGACTCTTTGAATAAAACGGTTTGGAATTTTCAAACTATGAACACTAATGTTTTAAATATATCCTTGATAGAAAATGATATGAAATAAATGTAAGATAAATTTGATACAAGATAAATGTAAGATAATTCTTGCTAAAAATAGAATGAAAATACTGAAATAAAAGAGAATAAACAATGCAGCATACAAGGAATTTTATAGTGGTTCAGCTCAATCAACCTACTCCACTCCCTTGGCTCCTTACTAAGGAATTCAACAATCTACTATAGGTTTTGTAGACTCAACTATAATCTTAGCTTTTAACATGTGCAACTATAACCTCTACTTTTCAATGGCTTAGTAGTAACCAAAAACAAATAGATTTTATAAGAAGTAGCTGAAACCTTTTACACTGTGCTTTTTAAGGGATCAAACACCAACCACAACAAAGATAAGATAAGATAAGTTTTCAATTTGAACAATATGAGCTTCTCCAAAAGAAAAGAGAGATAGAAAGAATGTAAAGAATATAAACACTCATTCCCTCATTTTCTAATTGAAGATGAAAGCTTGAAGAATCTCTTTGGATCAAAGCAGCTGTAGAAAGTATTATAACAACAACCTTGTTCTTCATCTTTATCTATTTTTATATTTACTGTCAATAGAATGAAATCTGCAAGTGCAACCTTTTTTTCCATAAAATAATCATTAAAATATTCAAAAATCAAGATAAATGAATGAGTTAAAATTTGGAGTCATTTTAGAGCTTTAACTGTCAAAAGTGCATTAAAAGCACTTATAACGGCTGGTTTAACGGCTCAATTTTTAAGGTTTATCACAAAAATAATTGACTAATATTGGCCTTTACTTGAGTAAATTTGGTCATTATTCGACTATTAATGCTCATTAGTTGACTAAGTTTTGACTGCACTCGATTACACTCAACAAACACTTGATTATATAGAAATATGCATAAGATACTCGATTATTACTCACGAACAGTTGATTATAGATCAACTTTTACTCGATTGCACATGAAAAAAATACTTGATTAAAAGAGAATAGAAGCTCATAATCTTTGTCCAAGCAAAATGTTGAGAAATTTGTATTTTAATTTATTAAGAGAATATTTTGGTGATCAAATATTTTTTTAGTAAATTTGGTTTATTGATAATTTCCAAAACATTTTAAATTTGTCTTGAGTTTGGAAATTTCATACTTGGAATATTTTCAAAATAGTTGAGTATACTTTTGTATCAGTCGAGTATGTTATAAATCTTGTGAGAAAACTTTTATGAAAATCAACAAAGTATCAAAAATGCTTTTTGATAAAACTCAATTGAGTATTACTCGACATTCTTTCAAAAACAATTGAGTATATGAATTGCTCCAATCAATTATCATAAGTTCCTACTGGAGTATGTTATGCAAAGTTCTATTATCTTAAAACTAAATCAAGTATGGTTCTTTCAAAATCAAGTAAGGATTTTTCATCATTCGAGTGAGCTTTTTTGAATAATTGATGTTCCTTTTGGCCCAACGGGTTGGTAGCAATGGTGGAAGAATGTCGCGATTCGGCAAGGGTGCCTGGCACCTACAAGCACTCTGACACTGAAGTCAATGAGAGTTTGAGATAACAAAGTGTGGGTAAGGCTTGGAAAGAACATACCTTGGCTTGTGATCAGGCTGGTGTATATAAAGATGAAGGTGCCTTGCGTATCGCTGGTCATCGTGGGAGGATAGAGGGCCAAGATACATGGTAGTGATGAGAATCAACATGCAAGTTGCTCAGAGTTGATAGGATCTGTTACTGGAGCAAGGATCTTGGCTTAGATGGAAAGATTATCCGAGCTTCTTGGGTCGAGATCTAGTCTAAGGGTCGGGCTCGATGCCAAGCTGTGGGCCCATGGCCCAATGGATTAGTATAATCCAATCGAATATCTTTAAAGCTATATAAATTTGAGCATCTTTTTACTCGAGTGAGTCTCATTTTAAAATCGACTAATGTATTTTATCAATTGAGTAAATATATGTCTTAGTCAAGTGAAGATAGATTGGTTTTTAGCTAAGTCTCTAAACCCAAATGCAATCGAGTAACCAATGTTGGTCCTTGAGTGAAGTCTTATGTTAGTCAAGTAATCTTAACCTTATAATCGAGTGAGTAATGCAAAGACTCTGTGCCTTTTTTGTTAGTTGAGTAATGACTTGGTCACATTTGAGTAAGCCATCTATATAATAGATTACATGAAAAATCCAATTCAGTAAAGTGTTATATTTGTCGCGCCCAAAAGAAATGATAATCCACGAATGGAGGATAAGGCAAGGAGCCCACAAAAGGGGAGGTACCATGAAATTGTAGCCAGTACGCCAAAGGGAGGAAGATAAGATAACCAAACAATAGTAAGTATACGGGATGATATGAAAAGGGTAGTTGAAGAGGTACTTGAACGGAGGAAATTAATCCTAGCCACAAAGGAATAACAACGTAAAAAACTTCCCTTTACTGCGGATATATTGGAGAAGCCACTGCCAGGAAATTTAAGATGCCCCAGATCACCCCTATTCCGGCAAAAGTGATCCTTATGATCACATTCAAAACTACAAGTCGTTGATACTATTGCACGGATAGGACGATGACATTAAGAGTGTTTAAAAAACCCGCTGGACCGTAGTTTCTGGCCGAACTGAACCGGCCAATTTTTTGAATTTGTGGTTCAGTTCGGTTTAGAAAATTGCCAAACCTCACGGTTCGCAGTTTGGTAAACCGGTAGTTCGGTTCAAAATCGAACCGCTCGCATATATATAATATATAATTAAAAAAATTAAAAATTAAAAATATAAAATATAAACGGGCGCCATCGAGCATCAGCCTCCTTCCTTCCCCTCTTCTTTCTCTCCCCTTTCCCCCAAACCCTAACCCGCACCCACCCACCCACCACAGTCTTTCTCTCCCATTGGACCCTTGGATCGCCAGCGATCGACGCCAACCCACTGGCGACCCCTACGTCACAAGCTCTGGTTGTAGCAGACACTCATCTTGACACTACCACTGTTGCCTTGCAACAATCAGACTCCAAGCGTCCCGTCTCCTTCTTCCCCCATCGTTTTCGATCGCCGATTCGTTGGTTGCTGGTATCACGTCTTGAAACCGTCGTTACCTCGCAGCAATCCTGTCGCCTTCTTCCCCCTTTTTGATCCCCGATTCGCCGGTTGAGGGTAGACTCTCCCTCTCTCTCTCTCACACAACTATTTCTGTTGATTTATTTACCTATTTTTAGTCATAAAATGCTTGTGAGGAAAAACTTGCAGCGAGTTGTATTTTCTCTAAAAGACAATTTTGTTATAGTGCACAAAACAAACAAAGGCATGTTGTCTTTCCCTCCACTTTGTCCTTCTTATATATACTATAAATTCTACTATAATCTCCTCATTCTACCTAATTTATTTGAACAAAGAGGAGTTTGGCTTTTGTGATCAGAAAGGGACCAAGCTATATGCAGTGACTTTGAAAGAAAAATGAATGGAAGAAGAAAAGGGTTAAAATTAATATACCTTTCAAAAATTTCAATCTCCACATTCACTTTGTTTGCCGACTAAAGTATTATATAGCCAACTTAATCCTTTATTATTTCCTTGCAAATCCTAGCAGCTAAAACACGACATAATCCACCTCGAATGTTCCTTGATGTCCTCATAAATAAGACGGACCCTTTTACCAAATACTTTTTCGATTAATATAAGGGTAATTATCTGGAAAGGCATCTCAAGATAATAAACCAATAAACCTAGTGGCTAACCTTCAAGTAACTGAGACCTCTATCTCTTCATTTGGGCAACTTAGAATAGAATTCATTAAGGCCTTTGTTATTAACAGTTGGAGGAAAAAAGACACTACATACTTACTTAGCATTTGACAGGGGAATAAAGAAACTCTGCGTCAGTTTGAGGATAGATTTCAGAATGCCACCCTCGAAGTTCATGATTTTTTGGTCCAGGTGATAGTGTCTACCATGCTCTAGGGGACACGAATGACCTCGCTTCAAGAGTCACTCTCCCTAGATCCCCAACGTCCCTGGCAGACTTGTTTGTCAGAGAAAACAGGTATATCCGCCACACTAAGATCATGAGAAATGTGGGGCAAAATGAAGATAGGGAGCGAAAGAGAAAAGAGCACGAAGGGGAAAAAGACTCTATCCTGTTATAGGAGAGGGCTAGGAGAGTAGATGAACCTAGACATCAGTTTAATCAGTACACCAAGTTTCTGCAGCCTCGATTAGCCATACTTACAGCAATATAAGGGTAGGTCTCCTTAAGCTGTCTCGTAGAGTTGATAGACTCATGGGAAAAAAAATCAAGAAGAATATTGAAGGTACCATAGGACTCGTGGGCATTATACGGATCATTGCAGAGAATTGAAAAATCAGATTAAAATGCTCATCCGGGAAGGGCATCTTCAAAGATATGTGCGGAATGAAGAAGAAGAAGGTAGGGAACCCAGACGAAGGGAAGATAGGCGTGAGGGGCAGGAGAGGCAAAACCAAAGACAACAAGAGAGGGAGATGGATCACAGGCAAGACCTCTCTCTAGATAATGAGCCAACTCACCAAGCCATCCATGTTATTTTGGGTAGTGAAACTCTGGCTGGAGACACTTCAGCCTCACGAAAGACATATGCCCGTCAGGCTTACCAGGTTAACTCATTGATGGAGGTTAGAGATGATAAGGAACCAATTACATTCACTCCCAATGATAGAGGTGATATAATACTTCCACATGACGATCCGATAGTAATCTCTTTAATTGTTGCAAAACACCCTATTAGTAGAATCTTTATGGATAACGATAGCTCTATTAACCTCATCTACTGGAATTGCTTTGAGCAAATGCATATATCCCACGATCAATTAAAGAAATGTCCTCCCCTCTGTACAGCTTAACTCGGGAAGTTATCCCTATAGTAGGGTTTATTCAGTTACCAATCATGTTGTGCTCGGATCCCCAAAGCGTGACTTGACAGGCGAACTTTATGGTGGTCAGAGCACCTTCAGCAATATGCAACATGATCTTGGGTCGACCCTTGCTCAATGATATGAGGGCTGATGTGTTCATTTGCAACTTATTGATGAAGTTCCCCACGCTTGAAGGAGTAGGATAGGTTCAAGGGGATCAAAAGAAGGCACAAACTTGCTATGTGTCATCTACAAAGGGAAAAAGGACTGAGGAGACTTTATGTATCCTCGAACAAGCCATACACATGTCTTTGGTAGGAGTGGCCGCCCAGAAGCCCCATCTAGTCGAAAAGTTAGAAGCAATACACTTGAGTGAGACCAATCCCAAGAAGTTAACATATGTCGGCTCACAGCTTCCAGAACCGATAAAGTAGGAGATTGTAAAGTGTCTTCGAGAAAACTTGGATATCTTTTCTTAGACACCACATGACATGCCTGGGATTAGCCTAGACATGATGTGTCACCATCTGAATGTAGATCCCCAGTTTAAGCTTGTCTGATAGAAAAAATAAAATATTACCCCAAATAGGCTGCCAACGCTAGAAAAAGAAATCGATAAATTGCTAAAGGTGGAATTCATTTGAGAAGTGTTGTATCCTGAATGGATAGGAAATGTTGTCATTGTCAAGAGGCCCAATGGGAAGTGGCACGTGTGTGTGGATTTCACTAACCTCAACAAGGCGTGTCCCAAAGATTCTTACCCACTGCCTCAGATTGATCGGCTAGTGGATGAAACATCAGGATATCAACATCTGAGCTTCTTGGACGCATTCTCAAGAAATCATCAGATAATGATGCACCCGCCAGATTAGGAAAAAATGTCGTTTATTATAGGGAAGGGAACATATTGCTACAAGGTCATGCCTTTTGGGCTCAAGAATGCCAAGGCTACTTATCAACGCATGGTGAATACAGTCCTTAAGGAGTTGCTGGGTAACACGATGGAAGCATATGTTGATGACATGATTGTGAAAAGTTGAGAATCACATGTGAAAAAGCTAACACAGGTGCTCGAAGTTTTCAGGCGATACAAAATGCGATTGAACCTAACAAAGTGTGTCTTTAGGGTACAATTTGGTAAATTCTTGGGGTATATGATCACACAAAGGGGTATTGAAGTGAACCCTAAAAAAATTCAAGTGATACTAGATATAGAGTCCCCACATCAGTTAAGGACGTACAACGACTAATGGGCTGGGTGGTGGCTATATGTCAGTTCTTCTCCAAGTCAATCGAGAGAGAACTCCCATTTGTTCGACATTGAGGGTCGAGAAAAAATTTGAATGGACAAAGCAATGTCAAAAATTGTTTGAGGCACTAAACGAGTATCTAAAATAGGTTCCCCTATTGACACATTCAAAAACTAGGGAGACATTATATTTGTACCTGTGCGTAAGCGACAAGGCAATAAGTGCGGTACTGATTAGAAATGAGGGACAAGTGGACCGACCAATATACTACATCAGCAAGGTTTTACAAGGTCAAGAGACACGTTAACCTTCACTAAAAAGGTGGCACTGACCCTACTAATTGCCACTAGAAAGTTGAGGCCGTACTTTCAGGCTCATTCTGTCATTGTATTGACAAATCAAGCATTGCAAAGTATCTTGTAGAAGCTCGGATGTTCCAGCTGCCTCACCAAGTGGTCCATTGAATTGAGTGAGTATGATATATAGTTTCAGCCACGACAAGCCATAAAGGGACAAGCATTAGCAGACTTTATTGTAGAGTGTACACCCTCCAATGAGACGGGGGGAGACAAGCAAACGAAATGGCTACTGTTCGTGGACGGGGCATCTAGTTCACAGGGAAGTGGGGCCGGGATAGTACTTATACTGCTTGAAGGAGAAATGCTGGAATACTCTCTGCGATTTGCTTTCCCAAGTTCCAACAATGTGGCAGAATATGAGGCATTGATCGCCAGGATGAGATTAGCGCGGAGGCTAGAAATAACACAGTTGATAGCCCACAGTGATTCCCAGTTGATTGTTCAGCAATTCCATGGGCAGTACGAGACCAAAAACCTGATAATGGCATAATACTTATGGAATTTAAAGGATATGGCCATATGTTGCAAAATTTCTAGTTGGTACAAATAAACCGATCACTCAATGGACATGCTGATGCCTTGTTTAAGCTAGCATTGACTAAAGAGACTATCGGAAGGACAATATTTGTTGAGGTGCTTCAATGACCAAGCATTGAAGAAAATAAAGTGACATGTGTCGATACAGGAGGTGATTGGCAAGCATCCCTCTATCAATATCTAAGTAGTGGTGAACTAGCCAATGATCCAATAGAAGTGAGAATGTAATACCCCGAATTTTTAAACTCAAATATGAGGTGATACCTAAGGTTATTAGGTTCTAATACTTGAGGAAATATGTCATTTCAAATGATTGTAGAAGCCTTGAGACAAAGATTCAGTTTCTGAACCAGTGGCAAAATCGTAAATATTGAAGGCGGGTAAAAGTGTAATTTATCTAAAATCTTGGGGTGCTAAGTGTAATTTATCCATTTTCTAGGGACCAAAAAGTGTAATTTAAAAATAGCCTGGGGACCAAGTTGCAAGGGTTTAAGCGTAATTTCGTGAAAAGTTCGGGCTAAAGTATTGTTTCTTGAAATTTTAAAAATATCTTGGATTTCAAACTCAAATCAAATGTAGTTTTGGGTAAAGTCCAAGTCCAAAGTCTTTTTCTTAGCCTCCAAGTAGGACACATGGCACATTTTGGTTGGATGCACATGGGAGAAATGATGAGCCTTATCCCTTCGCGACACGTGGCAGATTTTGATTCATCGGGGAACTCTATAAATATAAGGCCTTTTTAGCCTTCATTTAGACATTATTCAAGAGGGTAAAGAAGAGAGTTTGGAGAGGGGAAATGCTACAAAAATAGAGGGAAGGTTCTGCCAAAATCGGGGAAGAAAATCGGAGAAGAAATGAGGCTTATCGGAAAGTTCGAGTCTCTACCGTAAAGCATTCCAAACGTCTGTAAAACTGAAATATAAGTTTGATTTATTTCCATAATCTAGTAGAGGGATGAAACAGGAGCATGTAGAAAAAAATAGGGGTCAAATCGGAGTTAAAACGAGAAAGTTATGGCTGAAATACCAAAAGGAGGCAAAGCTGGGATTTTTTGAAAGTAGCGTGTCAGACACCTTTCGGAAGCGCGTGAGAGCGCGTCTAGCCTCCTTTGATCTTAAATTTTCACCATTATTCTCCTATTTTAAGTATATACAACCCCATATAATAATATTTGAGTTTTAGTTCACTTGAACGTGTGATTTCTGCAGAAACAACCCCTAGTACTCGAAATCGTGCTGTAAAGAGTGCTATCAAAGGGAAAGCAATCAAGGTGAGTGATTCCTGCATGTTTTGTGACACTTTGAGCATTTGTTGCTTCACTTGTGTGTGGATGTTGGCTTGCATAACATGCCTTTGTGGCTTACATGTCTTATTTTCCCTTGGCTATGCATATTCCTTCTGCTTTGTCATATATCATGTTTTTGTTGGTGACTGTGGCTTGTTGTTGGGCCATCATGGAAGAACTCGTGCTCTTACGATGAGTCAGGGGTGACTATGATGACTGACCGGCTGTTGAACCACTCCAGAATTAATATATATATATCTTCTCTTCTCTTCTCTAGTTTGCAGCAAAGTGCACCCTAGGTCGTCTCTCACAAGGAGCCTCACCTTCTTCTACCAACAAAGAGAACCAATATAAACAACTGTTTGTTTAGGGGGGGGGGGGTTGACAGAAAACTAAGTGACAAAACAGAAACAAAATGATAGATGAAAATCAATAAATGAAATGCAACCGGGTGTATTTGTCCCCTATGTGAAATCTTCCTTGTCCAACCTATAAATCTTAGCTTGTTAGATGTTTTAATCTCTGGATATCAAACTTAAAGCATCCCCAACAACCGTTCAAGGATTAGAATGATTGGAATAACAAAATGAATACAGAAACATCTTATAAACAAAATGCAACCATCCACTCTCTATTCAACCTATCCGGACCTATGCAAGAACAACCGTTCAAGCACATAATATTCATTTCCGAGATGTTATACCAACCGACTATAACATTCTGTTCTCTTAAGCATTTAACAGAAAATGAAACCATGCAAATTCACACAAACCTGCCATGAACTCCATGCATTCACAAATCTGCTCAAACTAAACCAAATGGAAATGAATAAGAAACAAACAACAAACCAGGTTTTTGTAGCTCATCCGGGACTCAGATTCCACATGGATTCAAGATACACAACCGGTTACAAATGCTCTAGCCTATCATTACAGCAAGGAAGACAAAATGGAACAAAATGAAGAAAACAGAAAAAATGCTACAACAACAAAAACGGCCAGAGAATCCTCTCTCTTTTCTCTTCCTCCCCCTCATGAAATAAGTGCTAAGAGGCCTTAAATACATGGCTAAGAAATGAAGAGCTAGGAAGGCTAGGGTTGGGCCTAGCCCAACAGAAAATAAGTGAGCCCAAAAGTAGCAAAATTGAGCAGCCCAAGTCTGCTCCTTGAAAGTGAGCCCAAGCTCCTTTAGTTGAGCCACTTCTCTAGCCCATCCAATATTCCCTAAAGCCTGGATTGATAGAAGTAAGATAGAAAATAGTGTAAGGACGATTTGAAGTATAATAAAATAGAAACAATGAAAGATCAGCAAAAATTACTTCAAATGGCCTAATAAGACTGAGGTGAAATGCCAAAATATAGTATAAATATGCATGCTATCAATGACCATGAGGGCGATTGCAACACCCTGACATTGCTACCACATGGGTGGATTTCATAATGGCATTATTGCATTTGTACGCACATACATTTCCTTTTTCAGATTCACTCGCTTAGATGTAATATCTAACTTGGGTTGATGCCACTGGAATGTTCCACGTTCCAAGTATATCAGAAGTATTAGGTGTTTCAGGTTCTAGTTCAAAGCGTGGGCAAGGAGGTGGAGTTTCGCTAGCTTCGGGTTTTTATTTCATTATGTAATTCAAGTGATGTATTATAATAGTAGCTAGGATGCTCGGGCTTGTATTAAATGAGCAGGTTGTGTGGGTGTAATATCTCAACTGGTGCACTTCAAATGTTGTATGGGGAAGTTGCCATAATGAGGGTTTACTTGCTAGCTTGGGCATGTGTTGCAATTATAACTACAAGTAGTGAGTTGTGTCTTTTGGGTTTATAACTACAAGTTGGGTTTATTATAAAGGAATCTAGTGAAAACCCCTTTATTTAGCTTTCGTTAAGCTTTCAGGTCCGATCCAAATGCTTCCGTTTGCAAGGGTTTCCATAACGCCCGGGGTGATGTTGGCTTATATTTTACATCATTGTGTAATTGGAAAAGTAGGGAGTTACAGAGAAGACTAAAGATACGAGCTGCAAGGTTTACCATTATTGATGGGGTATTGTACAAGCGGGCCTTCACTATGCCACTTCTCAAATGTTTAGCCCCTTAGGAAGCCGAATACACTCTAGTAGAAATCCACAGTGGGGTTTGTGGTGAGCAAAAGCCCTGATAACTAAGGTTTTACGGACAGGTTTCTTTTGGCCCATATTATGGTTGGATGCGCTAAAGAAAGTTAAATCATGTGACAAGTGTTAGCGACACACTCCAATCTAGTCCGCACTGATATCCCAGTTACAGCTTGTATTCCAGCCCATATTTGCTCCATGGGGTTTAGACATTTTGGGTCATTTCCCACAAGCGTCTGGGCAAGTGAAATTCTTACTAGTAGCAACTGATTATTTCACTAAGTGGATTGAGGCCAAGGCATTGGCCACCATTACAGCTAAAAAAGTGGAAGCAATGATATGAAAAGATATCATGTGTCAGTTCGAAGTTCCAAAAGTTATCGTCACAAACCATGGGAAGTAGTTTGATTGTGACTCATTCAGGAATTTTTGTGACAACTTGGGGATTCAACTACTATTTGCCTCGGTGGCATATCCTCAGGCTAATAGGCAAACAGAGGTCAACAATCGTACTATATTACATGGCCTAAAAACTCATCTTGAAGGAACAAGGGGAACATGGGATGATGAATTACCGTCCATTCTGTGGGCTTATCGAACAACCAGTCAAATTGCTATTGATGAAACTCTCTTCAATCTAGTTTATGAAATGGAAACCCTGATTCCCATTGAAATTTCAGCTAAATCCCCTAGGCTGATGGCGTATGAGGAAGGTAATGGTATTGGGAATTCTGAGTCATTGTATGAAAAATTTGGATCTGATTGAAGAACAATGGGACAACGTTGCCATGAGAATGGCTGCCTATCACAGGAGAATCGCTAGCTATTATAATTTCGGAGTAAGAAATAGGCCCATGGAAGAAGGCGATCTAGTACTCAGAAGGTTCGCCATAACTAATGCACTCAAGGATGATGGGAAGCTATGAGCCAATTGGGAGGGACCATATCGCATACAGAGATTAATCAGCCCCAACACATGTATTTTCTAGACCATTTTAGGAGAAACTCTTGGGAAGACGTGGAATTTGAATTATCTCAAGCTATACATGAACGTTGTATCTGATAAGTATTAGCAATAATATAAGCCCTAATTGAGGCCATGAACGTAGACACATTTGGTTGAACCACGTAAAAAATGCTTATGTGTTCATTACTTGCGCTTTTATTTTATTAGGTATATATTTGCAAAATTCACATGTAGAAAAGAAAACCAAATAAATTCAAGCTCGTTACCCCGCTCATAGCCCGTTAATGAGGAAAAAATAAATTCAAGCCCGTTGCCTCACGGTTCGATAACGAGTGAAAAATGAATGCAAGCCCGTTGCGCAGCTCACAGCTCGACAACAAGGGAAAAATGAATTCAAGGCCGTTACCCCGCTCAAGGCCCGACAATGAGGGAAAAATAAATGCAAACACATTGCCCCGCTCACGGCTTGATAACAAGGGAAAAATGAATGCAAGCCCGTTGCCCCGCTCACAGCCTGATAACGATGGAAGAACAAATTCAAACTTGTTGTCCCACTTATCGCCCGACAACTAGGGAAAAAATGAATTTGGACCCATTGTCCCGCTCATAGCCCGACAATTGGGGCAAAAATCTAAACTCATTGCCTTGCGCATGACCTGGTAATGAGGGATAAATCATAACCCATTGTCCTGCTGACAGCCTGACAACTGGGAAAGAATCCAAACTCTTGGCCCAGAGCATGACCCGACAATGAAGGGTAAGTCCTGACCTATTGTTTCACTCACAGTCTGGCAGTAAGAGTTAAAGGCATTCAAACCCAAGGTATGAATCTTATTGCACTAGATAATTAAAGAAGACGAATGTTAGAAACAACATGATATTGAAAGTACAAATTTTATTACTGAAAAGAAAATAGAAAGTACGAGATACATAAAAAAGAAAGAAAGAAATGAGACAGAAAAATATCTATTTGTGGGAGCGAGATTTCTGAGATGAGCACCTAGCGCACCCAAAGGATGCGATAGGAATCTCCATAGGCGCCATTGGAAGTTCCCTCTCTTCAGCCTCGACCACGTCTGGCACACCTTCAGTAGCCTCACCCATAACCTCCTCAATCGCGCCGAGGTCTTGAAGAGCGCCTACCATTTCCTTCATCCCAAAGTTGAAGGGGTACGACTTCCATGGGCCCATCAGATTTTCCAAGTCATCCACTAGGTGAGAATCCAAGTATGAAGGACTCATGGTGACACCTGGTTCAAACTTGTTGAGCCAACTTGCTCATATTAATTAAGTTTTAATTATTAACAAAAATATTTTTATAATATAAATGTATTTCTTTATCATATAAAAAAATAAATTTATTTTGAATTAAATGTGGATTGTCTTTAGACATGCTTCCTTCTTTTGATCATTTATGTCTCAAAAGTTTATGTTTGAATTTTTATTTATTGATAAATGCTTTTATTACTTATGCAAAAAGTATATTTATTTGAATTAAAAGAGAATTACTTTTAGATATATTTTCTCTTTCTCATACAAAAAGTAAATTTATTTTGAATGAAAGAGAATTAGTTTTAGACATGTTTTCTCTTACTCATACAAAAAATAAATTTATTTTGAATTAAAAAAGATTGTTTTTAAATATATTTTCTTGTTTTAATCTTTATATCTCAAAAGCTTATATTTAAATTTTCAAATCTTGATTTCTCATACAAAAAGTAAATTTATTTTGAATTAAATGTGAGACATGTTTTCTTATTGTTGGAGAAAGTCTAAACATTTTTTGAATTTCAAACTTCATATTAACCCTTTCTTTAGTAGCTAAAATGCTTATAAATACCCCCCAAACTCATTTTTTTAATATTCATTGCACATATTACACATCCAAAGCTCCCAAAAACTCTCAAGCTAATTTTCAAGCATTCCAAGGCTTTCAAGGATTCATTGTTCATCCACCAAAGAACCACAAGGTAAGAGGAGAAAAGTTCTTCAAGTCTTCTACGATAAATCTGAATTTCTCCATTTGAGGTTACAAATTTATTTATTTATTTATTTATTTAAATATTATTGTTTTGTATAATTTGTTCTTAATTGCTTATTTGTGTCCAAGTGTGGACAAATTATTTGTAAACATTTAAAATGCGGCATATCTCGAGGGAGAATGGTGGAGTAGATAAGATAGGCATCGATCCCAAGTTTGAAAATAGAGTCTGTTTCTAGCATTCCGGGGGATACTTGAAAGTCCATTTCATAAAGCTTGGTACCGTCCTCGAGAATCATTGTATGCCTCACTTCACCTGGAAAGGGAAGGACGAGGGGTGATCCCGAAGACCTCTCGCTGTCAAGCTGCTGGCGATCCTTCCTGTTGGGGATCATGGGGCATTAGCATTCCTCATCTACTCGAACCACGTCTCTAAAAAATCGAGAATATGAGCTTCGCCTTCTTCGAGAGATGGAAGCACAAGATGGAGCATCCATAGCTTTCTCCAGTGATGGAGGAGCTGATGACAAGTTTTCAGTAGAGGGAGGAGGAACTTCTGCATTTAAGCAGTTACCCCTAGGGTGGCGATGCCTTTTGAACCCCAGAGGGAGAGACCCCTTCAGGCCTGTGCAAGCAAGGAGGACGAGAGCTAGTAAATCCCTCAGTAAGGCGAACGGAAGCTACTGCCGCTATCGCAATGCGTGCCTCCTCCTCACGTTGGCACCGACGCAGTTTCATTAGTCTGCTTACTCCTGCCATCTCTACAAAAACAAACATAAAATGTCAGCCAGAAGACATAATGCAACAAAAATATAATGGAGGGCTATATCAAAAGAAAGTGTACCCTCAGGAGAGATTTTCTCCTAAGGATTGGAAGGAGGATACGAAGACGGCCTGGGAACTTCCATCTCCTCATTCACAACCTTTTCCATCTCTTCATCACTTTGTTCTTGGGTAGATGATGTAGAGGGTGGAGGGGGAGTAGTTGGCGTTACAACCCCCCAACCCGTAACTTTAAAATTTCCCAAGTTCAATACGGCCTTGCATTGTTAATGCATCCACGACACGACGATACACACCCCAGGTGTTCTATGGCGGTGGAAACTTTGCTTGGCAAACCTCATTATAGTTCCAAGACAGAGGGGCATCCCAACCAAGTGGGGGCTCTATCACCAACCAGTGATCCTCAAACCAATTAATTTTGTTGGGAAGATTGGTAAACGATTCAGAGTTGGATATCTTTTGGAGAGTATACACCTAGCGGTCCCTACTAGCCTTCCGCAAACTATAGAAGCAGTTGAAAAGCATCAAGGAGGGAGCCATTTCCCATTGATGACAAAGGATCGAAAAGCCCACCAATTGGGCCCAGTCGTTAGGATGAGCTAGGCTAGAACAATCTCGTGGTAACGCAACCAATCCATGGCCAAGGATGGTATAGGAAACCGAAGTCCCACTTTAAAAGATGCGTAATGGATACCTAAAGAGCCTTTATTCACTTGCGAAGGGTCAGGCTCATCAAGGCGTGGATATCTTACCACATATCCTGAGGGTGTAGCATCATTAACTCTATCAAAGTCCCTGAAACGAAGCCAGGAGCTGGTATCCTAGGGAATGTGCATAAGGATGGGGGGGTGCCGGTCTTCTCCTCGTCATATTGGAAGGGCTTGAAAGATTACCTTTCCTAAACTTAGACTAAGTGAAGTAAAATGTGGAATTGGCTACAATGAACATCGCCTACAATAAGTACAATAAAGGGCCATTAGTACAAGCTAAAAGGAGATGAGTTCTTGAAGGAAGCAATGAAGAAAGGATGGAGCAAATACCCACCCACCCACTTTGTCATTTAATCGAGTTGGTAGGCACCTCACGGCAGTGAGACTTAAAAATGAGCTAAGATTTCAAAGTGTGATGAGACTTGAGGGAACTCAAGTCTTGAAATCACCCACAACTGAAAGAGCATCCAAAGCAATTGAAAGAATGAAGACCCCTAGGCCCTATTTATAGGGGCTCAAGGAACAAAAAGGCATAGGAGTCTGCACCTAAATACAAAAAATCAAGAATGAATGAATGCAAACAGCTTCCAAAACGTAAGAAAATTATGGCAGAAAATACCCAAAATTTTACAGAGCTGAATACTCTTTCACCCAACTCCCTCGCTCCAAAGAGTAAGGAGCAATTGATATGCCCTAAAAATTGCACCCGTATCAAGTTAAGGAACAGATCCAAGCATTAGAGGAGATATGGGTTTGAACCAAGGTGAAAAAGCAAGGGAGTTGCTTAAGGCTGAGCGGGTGAAAATCGACTCGATGATATGACCGAGTAAGTGGAGCGCCCCTCTTCTCAAAGGGACATTACTCATTCGGTTATATGATCGAGACATGAAGAAGCAAGGCCACTCAATTATCCGACTGAGTGGGTGTCTCCCACTCACACCTTATCCCTTAAATACACCATCATGGCCTCAAAACTCTTGGGACGGTCGCAAAACTCTTAGGATGAACTGCAAGACTCTTGGGTTGACCACCACGTGTCCCTCTCTCATTTCTCTATAAATAGGAGGCCTCGCCCCCTACCTCAGGTATGCTCTCTCTAGCACTTTGAATACATTCTTATGCTCCCGCTCTAGAGAATTGACTTAAGCATCGGAGGGTTTGCGTGGGGACTCCTGCCCACGCCCCTAACCTTGCGTTTGTCTTATAGGTATCTCAGTCATCAGAAAGCCTCCTATCAGATCCAAAGGAGCCTCTCTCGTTCATTAGGTCTCCAGTCATTTAGACTCTCAAGACACTTGGTGACGAGACTCTCTAGACTCTTAGGATCCCCAAGACTCATAAGACTCTACACTCTCGAGACTCTTGTGATCAACCACACACAAATTGTATTCTCCCATGTTAAAAATATATTGTTGTATTTTGCCAACAATAGGTATAAAGGTGGTAGAACCATAGACATTATTCAAGGACTTGTGGCATTTGTTGAGAATAAAATCAAGAAAATTCTAGATACGCCTCTGGAAATACCCAGTGCTGTAGTTGGAAATGAGGAATTAAGTGCAGCTTTGGCCAATACTCTATTAAAAATTCTTCAAAGCAGTAATTCAAACCCCAATCTCAACAATGTTCTCACCAACTTTGCTGGTAACAACTCATCTCTAGCACTTTGTTGTTTTAGTTCAGTTCATGTTAAACATTGGATCATTGATAGCAATGCAACAAATCAAATGTGCCATGACTTAAATTTTTTTACCAATGGCCATACCATAGCACAGTCAATTACCATTTCCTTGATAGCACTACTAATAATGTTACCCAGGTAGGCTTTATCAAGCTTCATTCTAAAATACATCTTCAAGATGTACTTATATACCGTCCTTCTAGTTTAATCTTCTTTTTGTCCATAAGTTGCTTCGAGATATACTCTTACTTATAATTTTTTATCCTTGTGGTTGTTTGTTTCAAGACTTGATGACTAATGAGATCATAACAGTGGGGCATTTGGAGGGCAGGTTATACATCTTGGACCAATTTGGTTTTTCAAGTGACAACATTTCTTATTTTCTTGCTCAAATACAATTTAATAAGACCTCTCCTGTATTTGATGCGTTCTCTACTATGATTCAATCTAATAAAAATTATTCAATGTTACGTTCTATTTCTACTGTTCAATCTACTTTTACTTTGTGGCATGCAAGACTTGGACATGCATCTAATTCCAAGCTTGTTCACATACCTTTTTTAAACACCTTGTTACTACAGATCATTATTGTTCTATATTTCCTTTGGTTAAGCAAACCCACCATAGTTTTCCCACACATGTCCCATATCCAAAACTGTTCTGGAACTAATTCATGTAGATTTTTGGGGGTCTTATCACATTTCATCTATTTGTGGAGCAAATTATTTTCTGACCATTGTTGATGACTTTTCTAGAGCAACTTGGAATTTTTTTTTTTTTTTGCTCTAACAAAAAGTCAATGTTAACTCCGCCTGGGATGTTATCCATTGTCAGTCCCAAGCCCGGATAAAGGAAGAAGGTTGTGTTAGGTAGCCACGACCAACGTAAAACTTAGTTGGATCCAAAACATGAACTCTAAACAAACTATGAAAAACTGTTGGGACGTAACCCTTCATAGCGATATGCTATACTACTCGTGTGCAGTGTCAAGTGAGCTAAGGCCGCTGCATCAGTGCTCGGATGTAGTGACAAATGAGCAAGGGTCCTCGCATTTGCTTGGACGGATGTGGGTAAAGAAGCTAGTCCAAAATCAAAACCAAAATTGAAAACAAAATCAAAATAAAAAACAAAATCAAAGTCAAAGTCAAAACCAAAATCAAAATCATAGATTAAGGATTGGGTCATGGAACATAAGAACATTAACAAGCAAAGCTATGGAAGTGGTAGATGTGATGATTAGGAGAAAAATTAATATTATGTGCCTTCAAGAGACGAGATGGGTAGGGGAAAAAGCAAGAACTTTTTTAGAATCTGGATATAAAATATGGTACACAAGAAATGATCGAGCGAAAAATAGAGTGAGGATTATTATGGATAAAAGCTTAGTAGATGAGATAGTGGATGTAAAGAGAATAAGGGATAGGATTATTATGGTGAGGGTTGGTATAGGAAGAATGACTATGAATATCTTTAGTACATATATACCACAAGCGGGGTTGGGTGAGGAGATAAAAACAAAATTCTAAGAGGACCTGAAAGGACTCATACAAATGATACCAAGAGGAGAGAGTGATTATAGGAGGTTATTTAAATGGTCACGTGGGTAGAAACGAAAACGGCTATAGAGAGGTACATGGAAGGTATGGATTCGAGAAAATTAATAATGAGGGTAAGTCTATTCTAGATTTTGCTATGGCATATGGACTCATCATAACTAATATTAGGTTCAAAAAATGGGACGAACACTTAATCACATAGAAAAATTTCACATCAAGCACCCAAATAGATTACTTCCTCATGAGACAAGATGATAGGTTATGTTGTAGGGATTGTAAGGTGATACGGGGAGAGTGTTTGACTACTCAACATAGATTTTTGGTACTTGACGTCCAAGTAAGAAATTGGAAGAGAAAAAATCACATAAAATAAAATCCAAGAATTAGGTGATGAGATTTAAAAGGGGATAAACAATTAATCTTGAAAGAAAAATTGACATCTCCTTGATATTGCTCGATCCTTACAGATTCCTTCTTCCCTTCCCAGCAAATTTTGGTCCAAGTCCATTCTTGCTGCCACATATATTTTGAACAGACTTCTGTCACCTTGTATTTCTTGGAAACAGGCCCGGACCTACAGTGTGGCCCAAGAGACGGTTGTCTTAGGGCTCAAAAATTCTATCAATTTAGGGGGCCCATAAATTTGGTGATAAATTGACCATTTTGCCCCTATTTTAAAATGATAGTTTTACCCATGTATAAAGTCTCTCATTCTCCAAATTTGCATAATGCCTAACATTTCTCTTTTTCTCTCTCTCTTGCAATCTCTTTCTCTCTCCCTCTCTCAAAAACACCAATGTAAATCACTACTTTTCCTTATTATAGTTAAGGCTCAATAATTGTTTTTTTATTTTAACACTTTTATAATGCCACAACTAATTGGGTTTGGTTCCCTTAAACTCGTTATATATATATATATTATATATATGGATATGTATGTGTGTGTATCTGTATATACATATATATATATATTTGCTAATGTTGCTGATTTAGTGTTGTCTAAAAGTTAGCATTAATTACAATACATAAATAAATTAAAATGTTATATTAGTTGATCAGACAATGGGCTAAGACACGCGCGCAATAGTTGATCCTTTGGGATATACTATGTGATAAGACAGATTGAATTTATAAACTATGTTGTCTATTAAAAAAAAATGCTCGAACAATTTGATTATGTTAATTTGATTGATATTTTTTCCTTTAAAATTATAAAAAAGAGTAGTTTTTAATTGATTATTTTAAAATATTTTTATTTTATTCTTTGATATTGTATGAATATTTATTTATTTTTTTGATATTTTATTATAAAAAAAAATAGAATTTGAATGTACACTATGATTCAGGGGCCATTTTTATATTTCTAACTTAGAGTCCCAAAATCTCATGTACGTCACTGCTTGGAAATCCCCTTATCAAGTTCTCTTTTGTAAAGCTTTAGATTATACTAATCTTTGGGTGTTTAGTTGTCTTTGTTTTGCTACTGTTACACAACCGCATCAAGATAAATTTCATCCCAGGTCAATTCCATCTATATTACTTGAACATCTTTTCCCATTTAAAGCCACTGTCCTAGCTCCTGCCATGCCTATACCATTGCCTTGTTTGTCACCTTCTTTAGAATCCTGTAGTGCTTCCTCGCCTATTCACACTCATATCTCTTCTCACCCAGCATATTTACTAATCTCTGCACCCTCTACTCCTTTTACTACACCTGTTGCTGTCATTGATCCTGCATCTCAACCTGTTGTTCTTCCTCGACGGAGCACCCGTATTCGTATCAAACCAGGTTGGCTTCAAGATTTTATTGGAACTGCTACTTCATCAACAGAGCTCAATTAATCTAAACCATCCATACACTTTTGACACGCTGGTTATGAATCCAACAGTTAAGAAGGAATTGATAGAGGAGTTGGACAAGTTCATGAAGAGAGGAAAGTTCTATAGGAGAGTTGGGCAAGGCATGGAAACACGGGTACTTGTATTATGGCCCCCCAACACAGGAAAGTCGAGCTTGATTGCGGCCATGGATAACTACATTGCTAAGAGGCTGTTTGGCTTAGCGTTTTTTTCAATAACTTTTAAGTGATTTAACTTTTAACTTAAAAGTTAGATAGTATTTAAATTGATAATGTGCTTGGATATATGTGCTTTTAAGTTGTCAATTATTAGTTATGTGTTTGGTTTGTAAAAGCTGATAAGTTGTCAGAACTTGACAAAAAGACTAAAATAAACGTGATACTGAATAATACAATTAAAAAGCATAAAAATACTATTTTTGATCAAATAAATTATAAATTAATTTATAATTAATAGAATACTTACAATTATAAGTTAATAAATTATATATAATTATCAAAAAAATATTAATACAATACTTTAGGTTGATAAATTTAGGTTTAGTGCATAAAAATATTAAATATATATATTGATATATTATAAAAAAATTCTTTATTTTTATATTTTATCATATAAAAATGAGTTGTATGTAAAAAATATATACATATAAATATAGGAAAAATAAAATACACAACATATATATATATATTTATAAACTGATGAAAAAGGAGATATACCAGAGGGACGGATCAGGAAGAAGGAGATCGCTGGAAGAAGGAAGAAGGAGGCCACCCGTCGCAGTTATCTCATCGTCCAGCGACGGCCCGACTGGAAGTAGAGGCGGCGATGGCGCGACAAGGAAGAGACCCACCAATGACGACGCTCGATCTGGAGAGGAAGCCCGACGAATCTGGAGAAGAAGGAGACGGCAGATAATGGCGCGACCCAGAATTGAAGACGACTCGAGGGTATTTTGGTATTTTTCTTGGTCAACTTATCAGCGTTTTCTAACAAAATTGGGGATACCAGTTTTTGCTAAACGCTGCTATAGCAGCTTTTCAGTGGGATAGCGTATAAGCTAAAATGCTAACCCAAACAGTTTAACCACAAACACAGCATAGCGGATACGCTGCATAAATTCCTTATACGCGGTCAAACTACTAAGCCAAACAACCTCTAAGAGTGAGCCGAATGGACATGCACATCCACGTCTTATTGCACTCCTGATTGCTTTAAGATCCCTGCTTCCAACTACCTTGGCTTTACCAAAGCACTTCATGTTCACTGAAATTGAGAAGCTTATAACAGAAGTGGAGGCAATCCCAGCAGAAATAGTAGACGAGCTCATGAAAAGCGAACAACCAAATATAGCTCTTGCCGGAATCAACTTGCTCCTGCAAATAAAGAAAATGGATCGCTATAAAACCAACACTGAAGGAGAAAAGGAAGCGGTGATGAAAAGTCAAGAAGTGAAAGTGGAAGTCAAAAGCAAAATTAGGAAGAATAAGAGCAAGACAAGAAAGAGATGTGGAAGAAACAGAAGATGATGGCTTCAAGAATATGTTTGCAATTAATTTATGGGCTGTAAAACCTGAAGCAGAACTTTAGTAATCACAGGCTTTTCGATTATTAGTGCACTGCTTAGCATAATTTGCTTCGCTGTGCTTATGGAGCAGGCACAATTGCCAAATATGAATGTCAAATTCAACTCAAATGTAACAATCTGAGGTTCTACTCACTCATGCTATATGAGCAAAAGCCACGTAAAATCAATAGAATCTCACATGGACCTCCCCTCAAATAGCTTGCGTGCAACCCAAACAACCTAGGACTAGAATTGCGGACAGGGGCCGGTAAGGACATTCAAGACCTTACCGTGACAACTCTTTGCTTGAGTTTCCTAGTTAATATCTACGAAAAGAAAACATGAATGGATTCCAATCCTTGATTGATGATTAGTAGGTTTATCCAAAAATCATTGCAGCTACAGATGGGTTCAGCTAGATTGAGAAGGCACAAAGGTACAGGATACCAAAACCAAGTTAGTCAGAGGCGAAAGGCCCCCTTGAGGTGCTAAGAACTAACTCTTGCCCGAGCGCTAGGTGTCAAAAAAGTGCTCCCTGATCGAAGCGATGTGCTAAATTAATCCAAAAAAATTAAAAACATAATTAATATGAAAAAAATAATCATATAATACATACAATAATAAAACATCTAAAATAATGTCAAATACAAATTCTTCTAATATTCTTCAAACAAAATGAATAACTTTTGCTTACCAACATCATCAAATTGTAGCAACTAGCTACCTTCTAAGTTTTCATCTCCATCTCCTCAACATGAAAAAGATAATCCAAATAAATAATGCATATAAAAAATTAATAAGATCCTCCACCAGCTCAAAAATCATCAAAAACAACAGTGGAGGAAGAAGGAGACAAAGAAGATCCCCCACTAGCTCTATAATAGTTTTATTTTATTTTTTTTGGTTGAATCAATGTACTCAAACTTCTTCAATGTATTTTTTTTTTCTTATGTTCATAATCATATTCCATGTATAAATTCAAACCTATAAGATAAAGGGTAGCAATCAAATGTCAAAAATTATAGAAATCAAGCGGAGCATCAATGTGCAACCTCTCTCTTGTTAGGAAGAGCTCCTTTTGGTAATGACAAAAAGAGGGAGAAAATAAAAGTTGATAAAATTCTAAGTCTTATCAGGAAAGGATAAGTTCTTGATAGAAATGGAAATCTCAAAGAATAAGTTCTTGATAAGTTGTTTTGAAAAGTTATCATATCCATAAGAAATTCCTGCTTGTGTTTTGTCATCATCAAAAGGGCTCATCAATCAAAAAGTGAGATATTATTGAGCAATTTGTTAAAGTTTTGAATTGATGAGGAAATAGAATAATTTATGTTAAGGATGATGATCAGAATATTGTGCTAAAAATGGTAATATGTTAGTGAAATAATCAAGTAATATATATGTACCAATCGAGTAAATCAAATTTCTTAATAGAGTAGAAATTCATGTTACTTGAGTAATTTAGTGATCACTCATATTAGGTCAGAAAGCTGGTTATTATAAAATAATATAAAGTTCTGAGTAATCAAGTAATCTTTTGAATTATATCTTTTATTCAAATAAAAATCTTTTATACTCGAGTAATGTTCTCTTTAAATTAATAAGCCTTCAAGTCAAATCAAATAAGGTATGTCCTTTTAATCGAGTAAATCTTATTTGTAATTGAGCAAGCAAAAGTTGTTTAAAAGATAATTGATTACAAATTATAGTATTCGAGTAAAGATTATGTACACTCAACTAAATAGGTTTTGTACTTGAGTAGTCAATGCAAGTTTTTGGCTGAACAAAATAATCGAGTATTTAAATTTGGTAATCGAGTAATCATCTAAGTGTACTCGAGTAAACACATTTTGTAACCGAGTATATATCTTCCAAAAATGTGTTAAGTCTCAGGACCCTTGGTGGAATCGAGTAAAAGTTTTAATATACTCATAGTAAATAAAGCTTTTCAATCAAATAAGCTTTATAATTTTCTATCTCAAAATTTTAATTGAGTAAAAGCAATTTGTAATCGAGTAAGTTAAAAAAATAGTCGATTACAAAACATCTATACTTGCACAAGGATACAACTTAGTCGATTAAACAACACTTTGTACTCGAATAATGTTTGACAAAATTTGAAATTTATAGATGTTACAACGCATTAAATGCAATTAGTCTCTATTTTTTAGAACATTAAATGCTAATAGAAACTTTCCAGATAAATTGTACATGAAATTTGATGTTCTAACTAATTTTTGAGATATTGTAAAGATAAAAAATGGTAATTAAGACAAAAAACATTCTTTGTTTCAAGACAGCTCAGCAAAAGCATTAAAGAACAAAATACTACATAAAGAGCTGGATGTCTAAAGAAGAATAAGATGCTGTGAACTTGAGAAGAAAAAGAACCTCTTTAGAATTCAAAAGCTTTCAAGAGTTCGTTACTATTTACATCAATTAAAAAAAAAAAGATTGAGTTCATATTTTTCTATTCTTTTATCTCTTTGTAAACCCAAGAGAAAAGTCTGTAATCCTGTATCATCTTATACCTTTTCTTGCATTCTTTATTCACATTTCCTTTGTGATATATATATTGTAAAGGTTAAGCTTAACCCTAAATAAAGGCATTAATTGTGGTTGATCCTATTTAAAAGCCATTAGTTGTAAAGGTTTATAGTTGAAAGTGTTTTAAAAGCTATCCAAGCAAGTTGGTTTAACTAAATCCTTGGTGAGGAGCTAAGATAGTGGAGTAGACATAATCAAACCACTATATATCCTCGCGTGTTACTATCTTTCAGTTTGTTCTCACTTTCAGCTTTAAGTTACTTAATTTTTTTTTTAAGGGTGAATGCTTAATTCACCATTCTTAAAATGTTCCTTCCTGATAAAAATGATGGTTGGAGGTGAGCTTGTGACGATAAGGGACGGGCTTCGATGATCAGTTTGCCGGGGGGCAGCTGGCACCTGGAAGCGCTCCGAAGCTTAAGTGAGTAAGGGAGTAAAATGGAAGAGTATCAATAGGTCAGTGAGAAGAACATACCTTAGCTCTGAAGAGATCTGGTTCATATAAAATGAGGAGAGATCCTCCTGCATGCATGCGTTGTCGGTGGAGACTCCTAGGTGATAGCATGGTGTCAACGAGACCCTTATTAATGTGAATGGGATTTGCCATTAATGAGAATGAGATCTTGAGCGGGTGCACGAATACCCAACATAGAGCTGCAATAATGCTGTTGTAGGCTGGCGCAGGGCCAGGATCGGGCCGGGATGGTCCACACCCCCCCAGGTTGGATGCTTGAGAAGCGATCATTCGAGCTAGAAAAGGGGAAGTCTGGACAAATTTCGTTGCGTATGCCAGTTTCTTGAGAACTAGGTTGTCATTAGGATCCGACCGAGATGGATGGTCGAGTTGATGCACGGTTTCACCTAGACGGATGTAGGTCCTAATGATACCTAAAGCCAGCTTAGCCTCTATGGTGAAGCAATTCTCTTTGCGCCTTGATTCGTGGCACGCGTGGTTTCGAGATTCGAGGCACTATGCCCGGGAGGTGGGGTGTTACAGGCAGGTAACTAATAGCTCTTTAAAGGTGTGACAGATGGCAGCTTTATAGAAGTAGATTAGTGAAGAATGGTTCTCGACTATCGGATGTGCCGTTTGGTGACCTTTACAAAGGTCCTATTCGGTCTAGGGTTCCTTTTCCTCACTTCTTCCAGTCTTCAAGTTCCTGCAATTTCATGAGCTCTTGGCGTTCTACTTTCGTCTTCGAGGCCTTCGATCGAGATTGCGTTTTCCATTCGTATTCTTCCTCCACCCATGATTTCGACTAGGTAACTCCTCGGGCCTAGACCCATTTTTTGCTACTGTGGGCCTATGTTGGGGCGTTGTGGGGATTCCGCCAAGCATATCACTTTGCTCACTCTCATGCCTATGTATTCCTTCTTGTAGGGAAAATGGCATTAACATTCCATAAGAAAGATCTTAAGGAAGAGCTAGAGATACTCCGCAAGGAGGAAAATGAAGCTGTGTCAGGCTCCGTGCTGGCGGACAAGGAAGCTGGGAAGGTCCCAGCCATGCCAGTGTTGGCTTCCTCTGTTGCGCAACCCTATCCTATGGTTGTTGCCACCAAGGCTTCGGCCCCTTGGCCTGAAGAGCCTACCATTTTCTAGGAGCTGGCTCAGCATAAGAAGCAGTAGAAAGGTTCCGAGAGGGAGACCCAACAGTCTAGTGGCTTGAGTTTTACTGGGCCTGGGTGCTACTCAGTTTCGTTTCGGGATCCTGAATTTCAGAGCGACCTTTTTATCAATGCATATCTTGATTCGTTGTAGGAGCGGAGAAGGCTATTGGATCTTAGGCAACCAGGTCGAGCGTCAGATGCTCCATTTTGCTGTCGATTATCAATTGCTTGAGGCAGGTACCTTGACCCAGCTCTCCAAGATGAAGGTGGACTACGAGGAGAAACTGGGCCGGGCCCGAGAATCGAAATAAGGAAGTCCGAAAGGCCGTGGAGGCAGCCACTATTGAGGTAAAGAAGTGGGTCAACGAGGCTGAATGTACAGTTGGCATTCTCCAAAGCTAGCTCAATGTTGTCGGTGCAGCGCTAATAAGGCTGAAGGCAGAGGTAGCAGTAGCTAAAGCCGAGATAACCAATAAGGAGATGAAAACGAAGGTCAAGGGGGCGGTTGCTCGATCAAAGCAGGCAAGGGCAAAGGTTAAAGCGACTGAGTCCAAATGGGAGGGGTACGAAGTGGCTATGTCCCATGTCGGAGCTATTTTCCATGAGTTGGATCTCTCGTCCTTTAGTCATTTCAAGGAAATCAAGAATGGTCGTCTTGTGGACCCAGCGGAGGGGAGTCAAGTCAAGTTGTGATTTTGTGTCGGTCCGTATGATAGCATAGGCTTTTCATAGTTGTGGTGTATAGGTCATGTAATCTTGCGCACCTCATTTCAAAATAATCTTTTTTTCTCTTCTTTCGCGATACTCTATTTCTATTATACTTCTCTTACGCTGGTGTTGTTCGACTTATGTGGCAGGCCTCTTGGCCCCTCTGGTTGGATGTTCGCATGGGGGAAATTCGAGCTTGTTGGTGGTGTTTCACCGAGTTGCTTTTGAGTAACTTGGTACAGGGCTTAGTGGCCTATCGAGCTGCCTGGTTGTGATTTTTTAATTTGGAATTCGGAGTCACTTAGACATCCTTATTTGAATATGTGTGGACTTCAAAAATCGAGGAGCCTTCCTGAGAATGTGAGGCGTCGTTTGTTACCATGGGGCTATCCACTACCCTAGGTGGGTCAAGTTTGTTCGAGGTATTAATTGTGGGGTAAGTGGTGGAATCGCATTAGTCATTGCTCGTCCGTTGAGTGTATTTCCCGCATTCATTTTTGAATTATTCGCCTATCTTGCCTCCTTTTGCATACAAACTCTCCTATTACCAGGTCGTTCCGATTGGCTGGGTAGTGTGCTAGTTTACTCATCAATGGTCATCTCGACCTCGAACTCCGCCCTTATGTATTACTGGGTAAGCGAAGAGGTTGCTAGGATTGCATCAAAACATACCATTAACTCTGCTGTGGAGGTGATAAGGAGGGCATTCCCCTTTTGTTGGACCGAGGATGAGGATGGGGAAGGGAAGTTCGTCTGCCATCCCTGTGGGAGGGAAGAGCGTGTTTTGTCGCTTGGTTCCGGATGCCGAGTTCAATTACATATATGATGTGCTCTTTTTGAAGATACGCTTGCGGCTCCCCCTGACTGAGTTTTAGGAATCGATTTTATAGGTAATGAATGTTGCCCCGACGCAACTACACTCGAATGGTTGGCGCTTCATATGTGGTTTCAAGGTGCTGGTCGAGTTTCTTGGCCGTAAACCTACCACGTTGGTTTTTTTCCACCATTATCCCTGGAATGGGGTCGGTAAGGGCAATTGGATTTCCTTGACTGGACGTATGGGAAAGACGTTGCTGAAACCTTTAGCTGTTCCCTTAAGCATTTTAAGGATGGCCTTTTCAAGGTGGCCTCGAGCGAGAACGAGCTTAGCTTTTTCCTTGACAAATACGGCAAGGAGAAGTACCCCCTATGTTGGCAGTCGGAGCCGAGCGACCCTATAGATGTGGAGTACGGGGGCCTAGATTTGGAGGATCAAGCTCTGGTGGATGTGTTTATCCTCTCTCCCCAGCTTGAGTCCACGAGGCTCATTGAATTTGGGGCGAAGCCTGAGGCCCTATCCGTGTACATGGGTAAGCCGTTGTTATCTCCTCCTTGTTTGGTTCTTGTTGGTCGTGGCTCATTTTGGTGTTTGTTGCTTCAGGTCGGGTAGCGCCTCATCTGACAGTGGAGGCTATTACGAGGCATCTGGCAGTGAAAAAATCCCAGGCTCTCTCCAAGGCGATCGCTGGCAAGGGGAAGGCTACTACTACAAAGTTAAAGGGCCCCATCCCTGCGCCCACCGATTTCTGTGGTTTTCGTTGTTACTTCTTCCCTGCCAGAAGTGACAGCTAAGGTTGAGGAGGCTCCTTTATAGCAAAAGAGGCGCCAAGTAAATGACAGAATGGGTCCTTCGAGCTCTGGGTCGTCTACTGATGTTCCTGACCAGTCGGGCTCAAATCCAATTGTCGATGCTCTGGGCCCCTCGGGCTCTGGCCAAGTTGGGGGTGAATTAACGCCCTCTCAATCACTGCGTCACCTGAAACTCAGCTTGTGGGGTTGTGACGATGCTGAGGCCAATCCCCAAAGCCTCTAGAGCCATGCCTTCTTATCGGGGAAGTTTGTCACGTATCACCTCCTCTCAGAAGCTGATCAGGAGAGGCTTACCTCTCTGGGGGAGGACGGGTTATATCGGTGGGTGGAGATGCTGCTACTATCGCCTATTTACTATTGATGGAGTCAAAGTTGCAAGAGGCTAAGGCTGAAGAGGTTAAAGTTAAATTAGGGGCGAAGAGGAAACGGATTGATGAAGCCTAGAAAACCATGGAGGAGCAGGTTAAGGCACTGTTGAGGACTAAGACGGGCGGTCTTTATGACCAGGTCGCGTCGGCCAAGGTAGAGGCTACAAGGGCGAGGTCCAATTTCCAAAGGGTGACCAATCAAAGAGATGCAAGTCGACAAAAAATGAACAAGCTGAAAGAAAGAGTTGAGATTTCAGAGATCAAACCAAATGCCGCCCTTTATGAAGTTGCTCGGCTGGAAGCTATGCTGAAGGGCTTGAGGAGAGAGGCCCTTGGACAGTATCTTAATGGCTTCGACATGGTAGTGACGCAAGTTTGGTTACTCTACCATGAGGCAGATCTCACCGATTGTGATCCCTTTAAGGAGATTGTGAATGGTCGTCTTGTGTCCATGGGTTCCGAGAGCCCGACCATCCAAGACGAGGGCACGGGAGGAAGGAGGTCTGTTGGAGGAAGTCAGCGAGCAACCTAGTAAGACCTCAGTCGTCACTCAGCCGGATCCACCTGTTACCAATCCTTAGGGTAGCCTTTTTGCTCCTTTTCGTTTATCGTATTATGTAAATGGTCGGGTAACTTACTTTACTATCAAATAAATAAGATATTTTTTTGCATGCTTTTGGCTTCTGTGCCTTTTTCTTTTTCTTCTTGTTCTCTTTGCGGTTGATTTTTAGAGATCAGGATGGTCCCGAGGTCCGCCTGCCGGGGTAGCCTGGGCACCTGGGGTAGACTGAAGCCAATGGGCTAGGAAGTGGGGTATGAAGTAGCCATGTTTTGTGCTCGGTCTTTCTCGGGTTGCCTAGGGGTGGCAGCCTAGGTGCTATGTTTGGGGTGTACGCGTGACATGGACTCCAAAATGTGTGGTTTATGAAGACGAAATGATGCTTTTAGATGTAAGCTGCGCCTTTTTCCTAGGAAGTGCATTCATGAAGGTGAGAGAGCATTTTTCCATGCGGGGTGTATTGTTTCCCTAGGATAGGGTATTAACTGCTCGGATGTGTGGCCCTATTGTAGTGGCGGCTCTTCGATTATTAGATATGGAGCCTTAATTGCCAAGACACGTGGTAGGATCATGTGTGGAGGTGGATGACATTAGACGTTCCCCACTGTGCCTATAAAAGGGAGGATTGCTTCCTCTATTTCGTTTATCTTGCAGTTGTGTTCGGGTGTCTTCGAATTTGCGAGAAGCCTTAGGGTTTGAGGGTCAAGAATGTCAAATCGAATCGAGGTCCTATCGGCCCATGATAGTGTCTTCGACGGGGATGTTATGGGGTTGGTCGTTGTACCCATGGCCGAAGTTAGGAGTGTTTCGGCGAAAGTAGTATTAACACAGGTGATTTTGGACGAAGGCAGTAATAGGGTTGATAGTTTTGGACGAGGGCGGTATGAGTGCTAGGAAATCCAGTTCATCCTCTGTCGCCCTAGTCCTCTCCCATTCTCTAGAATTCCATAGCTCTACTAGGGGGGAAGATGGTTGCTCTTGCCTTCCCAAGGATCTGCATCATTATTATATGGTCTATGGGTGGCTCCATTAGCCAAGGAGTAGCCAAGAAGACCTCCAGTTGATTTGAGCCATCTACCCCGAGATCATGTTGGTTCTACCTATGTTGCCAATATTGATGCATGGCGAGGCTTCCATTGGGGAGTCGACTTGCTAAGAGATACTGCGAAGGGCTCTACCAATGGCATAGAGGGAGAATGTTCTACAACTATGTCGGCCTTGTTGTGTTATGACTTGATTATGGTGAGGTGAGGGTTAGCTTGGTATTTTTGTAGTATTGTAAGTTGATCATCAAGAATGTAATGAAGTGAAGGATTTTGTATTTTTGATGTATCTTGTAATGAGATGAAGTAATAAAATGAGGAATTCTTCCAAGTACCTTGTAACTTCTGTCGCTTTTTGCTTTAATGTTTGTTCGAATGTCCTGGTTGGCATAAGTGTCAGGTGAGCCAAGGTTGCTAGACTTACCCAGTTTAGGGCGTGGCTCGATGAGACCGAGGTGGCTTTTGGTCTGTTAACACTTGTATTGAATAAAACATGAGTAACAAAATGAGGAATTTTTGAGTACCTAGTAACTTCTATCACTTTTTTCTTTAATGCTTGTTCAAATGTCCTGGTCAGCACAAGTGCCAGGTAAGCCGAGGTCGCTGGACCTGCCAGGTTTGAGGCGTGGCTCAATGAGACCGAGGTGGCTCTAGGTCTGTTAACACTTGTATTGAATAAAGTATGAGTAATAGAATAAGGAATTTTCAAGCACCTTGTAACTTCTGTCGCTTTTTGCTTTAATGTTTGTTCGAATGTCCTGGTTAGCATAAGTGCTTGTTTGAGACCGAGATAACTCGATGTCTTGTTAATGTCGATGTCTATTTGATACAAGGCGTGGTCAAGGCAAAACTGAGGGGACTCGAGGTCTGCCAGTGCCTGTTTGATTCAAGGCTTTGTCTATACGGGGGAATTCCCTAAGGTCTGCCCGCTGGGATAGACTCCAGCCCTTGGGAGCGGACTGGCCGTGTCAATTTGTTCCTTTAACACGGCTTGGCAAGAAAGAGATGTCTCAAGGCCCTGTCGCGCCTGTTTGTTACAAGGCTTTGTCTGTATGGGGGAATTCCCCGAGGTTCACTCGCTAGGATAGACCCAAGCGCTTGGGGGCTGACTGACCGTATCGGTTTGTTCCAGCAGCATAGCTTGGCGAGATCAAGATGACTTGAGGTCTGCCGGCACCTATTTGTTACAAGGCTTTATCTGTACGGGGGAATTCCCCAAGGTCTGCCTGTCAGGATAGACCCGAGCGCTTGAGGGCAGACTAACCGCGTAGGTTTGTTCCGGTAACACAACTTAGCGAGACCGAGGTGACTCGAGGTCTGCCAGTGCCTGTTTGATACAAGACTAGATTAGGAAAGAATCGAGCTTACTCGAGGTCGGGCAAGACTGAGGAGACTTGAGGTTCGCTGATGCCTCTTTGATACAAGGCTAGATTAGGAAGGGACTGAGGTTACTCGAGGTCGGGCAAGACCGAGGAGACTCGAGGTCCACCAATGCCTTTTGATACAAGGATAGACTACAGAGGGATCGAGGTTACTCGAGATCAGGCAAGATCGACGAGACTCGAGGTCCGCTAATGCTGGTTTCATACAAGGCTAGATTAGCCATCGTCTGTGAAGAGAGCTTATTAAGATAAAAAATGGTCTTTAGAATGAGAGACTTCTTTAGAGTGAATGAAGTTCCAGGATAATTGTAATGACCCGTTAGGGGGTCTAGACATTTCGGATATTTTATTTGGGTTCAAAATTTTTGCTATAATTAATTGAGGATCGAAAAAAAAAATATCTATTTTATTTTTTTTATGGAATGAAGTGTAGTGGAAATGAGAATTTGGTAGCCCATCTAAATGGGATCCAACAATGTGGGGAAAGTCCAAATAAATTCGGCCATTGTGATGTGTTCAAAATTTTTAATTATATTATGGATGGGCTTGGATGATGAAAATTTATTTGTGTTAGTGAGGCATGGGTTGAGCCCAATTGAGAAATGAAATTTGAAACTTTCAAAAGAAAATCATAATAAAATAAATTGGCCATCAAATGTCAATAGTGCCCTTGGTCTTCCTTTTGACCATTGTAAAGGTGAGGGCCAATTAAGTAATCTGTCATGGAATGCAGGGGCAGACCTGCAACCACATTTTTATCCCCTCTGTTACGCTGAGGATTTCTTCCTTGGTGTATCATTTCTAGCATCCAACTTTTTCACTTGTCCTCTCGCTTCTTAGTTTACATCTCCTTATTCAACATCCTTCTTCTTCTTCTTCATGGTTCATTTGTTGTGCTGCATTGCATTGTTTCCATTGCGCTGGGGGAAGCTTTCTGGATTTTTGAATCTTTGTCAGGCAAGTTTCCTTGACCCTCATCTCTTCTCATTCATGCAAATTCTTCTTCACTCCTTTTTTATTTTTAGTGCGAGTTTCTATTGTGCTTGTGCAAGCTATCAGCCTCTTCATTTTAGTCACTATGAAGGATTATATATGCTTATATATATGTGTGTCTGCTGCTATATGTGTTTCCCCCCTTACTGTTGTATCTTTGGATTTCTCTACTTGTTTTCTCGTGGTCTCATTGATGTCTCTTTGGGGTTTGAATCACCTCAAGCTTTCTTCGTGAATGACATTTTATATAGCTAGGTGAGGATGAGAACCTCTACTTGTTTTGTATCCAAAGAAGCAGTGTTAAATGTATATGTATATATATATATATATGTGTGTGTGTGTGTATCATATCCGAATGAGCTCGATGTTCCAAATGCCTCTTATATATATATGTGTTGTGTTTGAATGTAAAATGCTAAGTCACCATTCGCATGAATTCATTGAGGTATTCGCAGGTCTCACATCAACAGCAAAAGCTTAACTGAGAATATATATATTGTTCACCTATATATGAGACCCACTTATAAATACACATATACATACATGCATAACGAGCTGTTACCCCTCATTGATTTGTAAAGCTTATTCGAGCCATGTCCTGCCTAGCCAATCCACCATATACTCATGCTTAAACAGTCGTTCGAATGCCCTTGCTCTGTTTTGCAAACCCAGTTATATATATATATATACATGTTCAGATTCATTGATGTTCTAGCGAGCTTGTTCCGAGCTCTTTCTACTTGTCTTTTCCGCGAGCTCATTTCCCAAACTCTTGGCTGCCTGCCTGACCTCAAGCTCTAGGCGCGAGCTCGTCCAACGAGCTCTTGCCCAACCCCTTGACCGAGCTCATTCAGCGAACTCTTGTTCAACTCATGACCTTGAGCTCGTTCCGAGCTCTTTCCGCTTATCCTTTTCCCGAGCTCCCTCCGTAAGCCATGAACTCATAACCTTGAGCTCATTCCGAGCTTTTTCCACTTGTCCTTTTCGCGAACTCCCTCCATAAGCCGCAAACTCATGACCTCGAGCTCGTCCCGAGCTCTCCCCATAAGCCTTTGAATGCGAGCTCTCTACTCACTCCTCATCCATTTACATTTCCTTAATTTATATTTTACCTTTCATTTACTTTAATACATAAATGTAAATAGGAAAGTACCCCTACTTGAATTCAATAAAAATATCAAAAAAATCAAAATCCATAACAATAAAAAGATAGAATTTTAGTTTTAGTACAAATTCACGAATTTGCAATTTTACCACCCTTAAAATACGTAGTTTCTGTTTCTTGAAAAATTCATTAAAAATCATTCTTACAACAGTGAATGCTAGTTATCAAAATATCGGGAGTTAGTTTTTTAAAATGAAAACATTTTCAAAATATGTTCTAATTGGTCCTTCGCCTTAGAAAAATTTCAGGTTTATGTTTGACCAGCAATTTCGTGTGGTGTGATCAATTGATTGCATAGGGACTAATCATGAATTTGAGCTATGAGCATGAATGCAAGTAAATGCATACCATCACTATTTAAATGAAATCACAACAATCATATGATGGGAAAAATAGTTATTAAATTTATAATACTCCTCAGCTGGTGAATTGAGATTTAATATTAAATAGCATCTCTCAAAAATTATTCTTGTGTTGTAAAATACATCAAGCATTTATGTGTCATAAATTACATCTTGAATGTGGTAAATGTTATGAAGTAAGATATGTTTAATTTATCTAATGATAGAAAAATACCCGGTATGGGTAAGTAATGTTAATAGTATGAATATCGCGGAAACAAGAATTTAAATACATGTGGTTGGCAAATGCATACATGATGCATACATGTACATGTTACATATATATATATATGTTTTGCACAACTATTATTTTGTGCAGAGGGAGAAAGGGTACCCTAAAGCACCTGGCGCGGGACGAGGTGGCCATAGCTCGACAGGTTGGCTCCATACTTATTGTGAGGTTTTATAAAACTTATGCACTTTTGCATGCATCGACTTATGGCTTGTGAGCCGGGAGAATTGATATTGATAATGAAATGATGCACTCTTGCATGTATTGATTGATGGCTTGCGAGCCTGTGAGAATTGATAATGATATTGGAATTTTATACACATTTGCATAGTGATACATGGTGACATGATATATTAAGTTGAATTGATAAATTCATGAATTATGAATCTTGTATATAATTGTGGAGTTCTTGATTACTTTTCTTGGTGTCATCGTGTTCTTGGATCCTATATATTGTTCCTTATTTCTCGAACTTGCTGAGCCTTGTGGCTCACTTGATCTTCTTTTCCATTCCAGGTAAAGGAAAGACGGTTATTAGGGGTAAGTCTAGTAGGACTGCAGCCCAGGGATAGTGGTATACGGAGACACGTCTTAGCTTTAAGGATCCTAGTTAGTGATTTGGTGAGGTTTGTAACAATGATAATTTGTTACGTTATGGGCATTTGAGCCTCTTATTATTTTGTATGGCCATCGAGCCTAGAGTTATGAGATGTTGGGAATGTAATTAAATCTTATTTAAATTTTCGCTGCTAGAAATGAAATGAGTTGAGTTCAGTTTTATTCTATATCATCTCTGTAATGACCTTCTTTCGAGTATTCAGAAGCGAGCCTTACAATAATAGTCTTCGAGATAATAGTCTGGTGTGAGGATTCCGGGTGCTGGTAAGAAATAAGAAAATTTGGGCTTAGACCCATGTAAGGACATAATAAATAACAAATGGAATTAACTTCCTTGATTAAGTGAAGTGTACTCAATTTGAATGATACAAGAAGATAGTTGTTTAGTTATAGTATTTTTGCAAGCTGGTTCCGTTCCATGACCGGGGCAACGACTGTCTCGAGAGCTCGGCCAAGTTGTAGGCTCCGTTACCTAGGTATTAGTGACTCAGTAAGGGCTTTCTAGTTGGTGTCGAGTTTTCCTTATGCGGGTTGCTTTGTTGGGCTCAATCTTTCTGAGGACTAGGTCCCCCTCTTGGAATCTTCTGGGTCTGACCATTTTGTTATATTTCTGAAGTGCCCTTTGCTTGGCAACCTGTTCATGGATATGAGCCTAGTCTCAAATCTCCTGGATGAGGTCGAGGTCGGCTCGTTGCTCTTCATTGTTGGTGTCTTCCTAGAAGTGCTATCACCTGGGACTAGGTTCGCTGATTTCTACCGATATCATAGTTTTGGACTCGTAGGTTAACCGAAAAGGGGTTTCCAAGGTTAAAGTTTGGATTATCGTGTGGTATGACCATAACACCATTGGCAGCTCTTCCGGCCATGCATCCACCTAGATGATTTTGTTGGTAGCTTCTGCTTCGCCATTGGTCTGCAAGGTGTTCAATCGAGGTGAAGACTTGGTGGATGCCAAGCTCTTGGCAGAATTCCAGTAGTTTGTTATTGGTGAACTAGGTGTCGTTGTTTAAACTTAGTACTCTAAGGAGGCCATATCGACAGACGATGTTCTTCCAAATGAATCTCCTGATCCTTTCGACGGTGATAATGATCAGGGGCTCAGCTTCAATCCATTTAGTGAAATAGTCGATTGCCACTGCAATGAACTTAAACTATCTAGCGGCGATTGGAAAAGGCCCAAGGATGTTTATCCCCCACTTGTGAAATGGCCATGGGCTGCTGAGATTGTGGAGCTCCTCTGGTGGGGAATGATGTGCGCTCGCAAACCTCTGGTACTTGTCGCAGTGTTTTACATAAGCCATGCAATCTTTCCTTATTGTTGACCAATAATACCCGCCCCTTAAAACATTTGTTGCTAGGGATCGTCCTCCGATATGGTTTTTGCACACCCCTTCGCGTACCTCAGCCATAATGTATGTGGACTACTCGATGTTGACACATTTGAGGAGCGGTGTGGCTGAGACTCTCCTATACAACTAGCTTCTGAGTAAGGTAAAGTAGCAGGCTGACCTCTTGAGTTTCTTAGCTTCCTTGGCCTTAGTAGGGAACGTTCATTCTCATAGGAATCAGATAATAGGGATTCCCCAGAATTTCGGTGCTACCTCCACGACTTGTACGTCGAGTAGGTTGACAGTGGGCGAGTCCAAGGCCTCTTATATAACAAACTGGTTGTTCCAAGGTTTTTTGGTGCTGGCCAACTTTGAGAGTAGGTCTGTATGCGCATTTTGTTCCCTGGGAATATATTTGATTTGGAAGTATTCAAAGGACACAGCTAAGATTCTGACCTTGTTGAGGTATCAGCCGAGTTGTGGTTCCTTTGTCTGGAATTCGCCCTTGACCTGATTAGTCACTAACTGGGAGTCACTCCTTACAACCACCCAGGTTGCTTCCATTTCTTTTTCCAAATTTAGCCTGGCTATGAGGGCTTCATATTCTACTTGGTTGTTGGTTGCCTTGAAGTTGAAGCGGAGGGACCATTCGAGCATCAATCTGTTGGGTCCCTCTAAGATGATCTTAGCTCCACTCCCCTTGATGTTTGAAGCTCGATCGATTAATAGTATCCAAGGATTAGACTCTGAGCTAGGGTTAGAGGTGTAACGACCCACTCCCACTTATAGGCGCCACCGGTGAATAATCGACCGATTACTCACCTGACAAACCAAGTCAATAACTGAAGGGTTGGACTATGTTTCAACAGGAAATGCCTTAGGTGGGAACTAGGCTTCGTCCTTCCCTTCGCTCCACTCGAGAAATTAGTCCCAAACACAGACAAGAAAACACAACGGTCCGGGACCCGAAACCCGAGAGAGCTTCACCTTTCTCCAGCTCGCCTCATAGCAAGCCAAAGGTGATCCAAGCACAAAGCTAGCATAACAAACACTTCGCTGAGTATCGGGGATTTATGAGAACATACCTCGCTAATCTTTACTCGATCCGAACTTGGCTTCAATAACTAAAGCCACATATACATCACTCAGACTCACAATCATTTATCACACTATTATGATTACAACAACTAGATACCTCTAGTGCTCAATAATGCTTACATTCAAACACATGAATACATATAAGAAAATATAGGAGAATACACATCCACACATCTCGAGCAACGATGCTAGTTGCCACAACAGTCTCCCGGCACCATCCCTGCTTGCATTTGGTCTTGCATCATCTACAACATGAGATAAAGCCTCATGAGTCATAAAGACTCAGTAAGGGTGCAATGCATGTAAATATGAATATAACTGATGATGGTTTTTGGGACCGACCACCACGTGCCACCTCTGCAAATGGACCTCGAGAATCGAACCTCGAACTTGACGATGTCGGACCTCGGTGATAGGACCTGCAAGACAACGGAGTGCCAGGGGCTAGGGTCCCCCGAGGTGGACTCAGATGCTCAAATCAGTAAAATAAATGCAAGTAATAATAGCTGTAAGAGCTGTAGAGCTTGGTCATACCTGGTGAGGACTCTTGTCTTTTATATGCAGACCCATTATGGGGTACCTGAGATAAACCCATGATGAGCGGGGGCACGACTCCCGAGGATCTCAGTCAAGTTGGAACGGGTCTTGCGGCCCAGCCCGAATTTTTCGAGCTCCGCTCCAGATTGTTGACTTGCCACGTGTCAGTCTCTCAAAGGATCCACGTGGCGGGTAAGACTATTGGCGCGTAGGGGTATTTTGGTAATTTTAGGTGGTGCCACATCAATAACCATGTTTATATATGCCAAATGCATGCAAATGAGGCTAGGCCCATTCATCCTCACAACCCACCAAGGTTTGAGACATCAACCTATCAGCCCCCACAACACTAGTCCTCCCTATGGCCATAGGTCCACTAGATCTCACATCATGCAAGTGATAACCACTACAAGCAAATGCTACATAAAAACATTATCAAACATATTTACCAACTTGCAAGGCCACCTCCACATGGGGCCATCCCTTACCCGACTCGAAGCCTCATCTCTGCCTCGACGAGAACGCCTGCCCGAACTTCGATCTCTTCTAGGATCACCGCTTCCCCAGTCGAACCTAGATACCAGTCACACAAAACCCCACAATACAACAAACATTAAACCAGGGCTCATATTTTGCCACACATCACAAAACTATCCAGCAACAACTTCCAATCAATCCCGATCAAGGGTTTAATCCAACCCAACTCTTCACATTACATTATTCCACATAATGTAAATAACTAGAAAAGAAATTATTAAATTACCTTAATCCATCTGGATGAGAAAATCGGACAAATGCCTTCACTGGCCTGGCCTTCTATACTGTCATCTTGCACCCAAATCTCCATTTCAAGCTTCCAGCACACTCCTTGGGCCCCAAAATAATTTCTAGAATTTTTCCAGAACTTTCTGGAATTTTCTCCTATTTTTCCCAATTTTCTCCAATTTCCCTTTATTTTCTTTTCTTTTATTTTTTCTTCTCCTTCCCTGTTCATCGTCTCTTACCTCTTGCGAGCAGCCTGGCCACTACTGCGCACAGCCACCGCCCGGCTTGGCCTCCGTGGCCATCTCCACCGCCGCCCGCCGTCCCTAATGGCTGCGATACCCCTACCGGCCGCCACTGCGGCAAGCAGTATCGCGCGTAACCACCTGCGCGCTGCCATAGCCCATCGTCACTTCACCAGCCTTCCGCCGCTACATGCCATGATCATTGTCGGTCGCCTCTTGCCGCCATAGGTCGCTCACGCTGGTGCGACCCAGACCAGCCTCCGAATTGTCGACCAACGCCGCTACCCAACGCTGCCGCTTCCAGCTCTACCCGTTGCTACTTCCTCGGCCATGGCAACTTCCAATGCTACTGCTAGCCACGGCCTCCTCTTCTAATCTCTACCTCTCTTTCACTTCATCTCTCTCTCATTCCCTCGTAATGCCTCAGCCCAACTTTCCCGAGCTCTTATCTCTGCTTCAAAATTTCAGAGAAAATAAGGGAGGGCACTTTTGCAAGCTTGGGCAGCAAGCTTGCACACGCCTATATATATATAATTTACACATAAACACCACTATTTTTCATTAATTGCACTTGAGATCCTCTTAATTCTACTTAGGAATTTTAATAATATCACTTGGGCCCTCCAAGCCGAATTTAATTATCCTTAAACCACACCAAGCCTTGATTTTTCTTAAAATTAATAGTCGACATTTACTCAAAAATGTCAATTTCGTCCCTACGCTTGCACAGGACCTTTATTTCACTCGAAAATGCTTCAGGGTTGCCTTACTCAGAAAACTGAACCACTCCTAGAGTCCCCTCAACTTCCAGGAGGTCCCCTACAACTGTTTGGTATTGGCACCCATTCGGGCTTAAACAGAATTTATTCCGAAAATTATTCTCGATCGGACTGCTTCCGGCGTCATTAACCTCATCTTGAGATGCTCACCAATCTCATGCCCTTTTCCCTGGACATCCAAGTCCCAGGCATTCCCTGTCATCAATTCGGCAATTTTACTAATTAATTTCTCGAAACCGACTCTTGGGCTTCCCGGACCACTCGAGATCCTTTCAAAATAATCAAAAAATATTTATTTTCAATACCATGTAATATGGGGTATTACAAGAGGAAGATAATTCTGAGCAGAAATTGGATAGTACCTAGGATTTGATGTGTTTGTGGGGCTAGTATTGTATACCGAATTCGAAGAGTTCGATTGACCATACGATCATCCTTCTTGAGAGTTTCGGCTTCTGAAGCACCTATCGGATTGGTTGATTGGTTTGGATAGTGATCTGGTGGCTCTGGAAATATGGCCTAAGCTTTCGGGCTGTCGTCACTAGTGCTAGTGCTAGCTTTTTGATCTTCTGGTAGCGTAGCTCAACTTCTTAAAAGGTTATGTTGACAAAGTGTACTGGCCGTTGTGACTTGTCTTCCTCCCTGACCAATACTGAATTGAGGGCATTATCAGTGATGGAGAGGTAGAGCAAGAGCTCTTCTCCGGGCTCTTCTCTGGGTTATGGCTTTGAAAGAATAAGGGGTGCCACCAAGAAATCCTTAAGCTCTTGAAAGGCAGCTCTGCACTTTTCTGTCCAATGGAATTCTATTGGCTTCTTCAGGCACAAGAAGAATGGCTTTTCCCAATCTCCTGATCTTGAGAGAAATCGAGACAAAGCTGCTACCTGGCCTATTAATCGTTGGATCTCCTTTACATTGGCAGGGTTGTGCATCTTCAGGATGGCTTTGCATTTGTCGAGGTTGGCCTCGATTCCCCAACTAGTCAGCATGAAATCGAGGAATTTTCCATCTTGAACTCCAAACGCACACTTGTTGAGATTGAGCCTCATGTTGTGTTACCGAAGTTGGCTAAAAATCTCGGATAAGTCCGAGCAGTGGTCTTGGCCTTTTGATGTCGTAGCCACCATTTGTCTATGTAGACCTCAATGTTTCGCTCGATCTGTTTGGCGGACACCTTGTTCATCAAACATTGGTATGTTGCACCTGCATTCTTTAGCTCAAATGGCATAACTCGATAGCAAAAATTAGCATTTTCTATGATGAACGTCGTCTTCTCTTTGTCTCCAGGGTGCATTCAAATCTGGTTGTAGCTAGAGTAAGCATCCATGAAGCTTAAGTACCTGTGTTCGGAGGTCGCATCTACAAGTCGGTCGATGTTGGGTAGCGGATACGAATCCTTTAGGCATGCTTTGTTTAGGTTAGTAAAGTCAACACACATTCTCCACTTGCCTGGGGATTTCTTCACCATGACTATGTTAGCAAGCCATGTGGTATACGGGATGTCTCTGATGAATCCAGCCTTAAGGAGTTTCGTTGTTTCTTCAGCTGTCATTCGCTGTTTTTCTTCTCCTAGCTTTCTTTCCTCTAGGCGATGAATCTCGCCTTCGAATCTAGTGCCAGCTTGTGGTAGATGACGAACAAGTCTATCCAAGGCATATCCAAGCAAGGAGGTCAGCGTTCTGTTAAAGTAGGTTGATCAACCTTTTTCTCAATTTGTTTGGTAATGTGGAATTGACATGGGTGATTTATTCTGGGCGGGGACCCAAACTCACAAGATGGAGCTCCTCCGTGAGCTAAGGACGACTATCCGATAGCTCACTTCACCAATCCAGCTCGATCGCATGCACACTGTGGTATGGAGCTTGGTTGTTTGTTCCTGCGGCTTGGTTGCCACTACTGGAAGCTCTGTTTCCCTTGTCATCCTTGCTAGGCTTGGGACCCCGGGCCTTGAGGCTGTCACAGTAACATTGTCGAGCCTCTTTCTGGTCTGCGTGAACAACTCCAATCTCAATGGCCAGCACTGGGAATTTCATAGCCAAATGGGGAATTGATACTACTACACCCAGGGCGTTTAGAGATGGGCGGTCGAGGAGTGCGTTGTACGGTGTCTGGCAGTCAATGACCAGGTACCTTTTTTATTTTTATTTTGACAAGAGGGGTCGTTTCGAATGAGGTTAATAAATCAACGTAACCCTTGACACCTACCTGCTCTCTAGAGAATCCGATTAGATTCTCGTGGAATGGCTTTAGCTTCCCTTCTGGGATTTCCATCCTTCTTAGGGTTGACAGATATAACAAGTCGACCGAGCTCCCTTGGTCGACAAGGGCCTTCTTTACCAAAAAGTTAGCGGCGATGATTGAGACCATGTTGGGATCGTTGAGGTTCTGATCAATGCCCTCAAAGTCCTTGTCAGTGAAAGAGATCACGAGGTGTCAAGTCATCCTTTTTGGCTTTTTCTCGACATTATTTACCAACATTACTACTTGGAGATGTCATTTTTTTGCCGAGCTTGAATCTCCTCCGCCTGCAAAACCTCCAGAAACAGTGTCAATGACCCCAGCTATCTGATTGGCAGGGAATGGCTCGGCATTCCGCATGTCCTCTTCCCGAGGTCGTCTCTGGGGGCTGCGGCTCATTCGCCTGCCTAGATTGCCCTGAGAGGACCACATTCGGCCCGCTCTATAAGTGTACTGGTGGAGGTAACCCTATCTGACCAAGCGCTTCATCTAGTCCTTCAAGGTGAAACATTCTTCAGTTGTGTGCCCGAACATGCGATGGTAGTCACACCGTTTGCTAGTGTCGGCATTATCGTGGAGAGGCTGTTAGTCCGAGGTGTCTGGAAGCGAGATTATTCTTGAGTTGTAAACTTCCCAGAGGATTTTCTCTCTCCTAGCTATGAGAGGAATGTAAGTGTCATAGCGCAATCGAGGTGGTAAGGGGAGCTAAGCTAGCTCCCTTTATCCCTTGTCGCAGTCTTTGTTGTCCTGTTCTCGGTTGGAATCTCTTTCGGGATTACACTAGTGCTCAACATGGGGCCTTGGTTCGTGGATTGACTGTGGCCAAGCTGACGGTTGGGCGTTTTCGTGTCTGGCTGTCAATGCTTCCTCCATGTTTATGTATCATGCATCCTATACCCTAAGGTCGTCTAGGCTGGATGAGGGCTTTTAGGCCAGTGAGTCAGCAAAAGGACCTGCCCTTAGCCCGGCCATAATGGTGTGTAAGGAAACTATCGAGTTAAGGTCTCTGATCTGGATGGCCTCTTGATTGAATTTGTTTAGAAATGTCTGGAACGGCTCATGCTCACCTTGCCTCAGGTTGATGAGACTGGTTGATGTCTTGTGGTGAGCTCGGCTTATAAAAAAATGAGTAAGGAAACGGGTGGCTAGCTAGAAAAATTCATGCATGGAGTTTAGCTCCAAGAAGGAGAACCATAACATGGCTGACTTCTTCAATGTACTGGGAAAGGATCGGCACATGATCGGATTCGTACCCCCACTCAATAGCATCACGGCATTGAACATGGTAAGATGCTCCTAAGGGTTAGTAATGTCGCTGTATGGCTCTAAGGTACTGGGGAGGCGAAAGCCATCCGACAAAGGGATTGTCATGATGAACTCTGAGAAATGATGGCTTGAAGAATGCAAGGACGTGGAAAGCAGGGGGAATAGGGGTATGGGTACCTTGATGGTGTTGGTGGCGACTACCTTCTGCGTCGTAGTCAAACCGTTCGCTGCGTATCTCACGCTGCTGGTTTCGGGTTAACTTCGTGACTTGGTTTTGAAATTGTTGGATAGTCTGGAGGAGGACCTCCACGATGGCTGGGTTTTGTGAAAAGTGGTTGGGGTGTTTGGCTCTTGGACAGGGGCGCTTTTGGTTCGCACCATGGTAAGGTGGTAAGGTTGGCTTGAAAGGCTCTAGTGAGGTTATGGGGTAGGTAAGTTTTATCGGGCCCTATGGTGGGTGCCAGATGTTCCTTCCTGACAAAAAGAATGGTCGGAGGTGAGCCCTACGGCAAGGGATGGGCTCCGGCGATCAATCCATCGGGGGCGACTGATACCTACAATCACTCCAACGCTTGAGTAAGTAAGGGAGTAAAATGGCAGAGTATTAATAGGTCAGAGAAAAGAACATACCTTAGCTCTGAAGAGAGTTGGTTCATGCAGAAGAATGAGAGATCCTCCTGCATGCATGTGTCGTGTGTTTGCAAGGTGATGGTATTGAGTATTTGGCGTCGGTGAAGGCTCCCAGGTGATAGCATAATATCGATGGAACCCTTATTAATGTAAATGGGATCTGCCATTAATGAGGATGAGATCTTAAGCGGGCGTGCAAATACCTAGCATAGGGCTACAATGATGTTGCTATACTTTTTGTACAATAGTTTTAATGATGAAAAACATATATTGGTTTAATCCCTAAGTCATGAGTCAAGTATGTGGTTTTCAATATATATCAATTTCAATATCAAGTATCACTTTGTGAAAATGAAAACCCTATTTTGACTAAGTCTGGAAGGTTAGTACCTTATAAGGAGACATATAAGAAAGAGTTTTCTTTTTAGAAAACTATCTCCCAGTAATTTGATATCTAACATTCATTAGTGCTAAAACGATTTTTAATGAATTTTTCATTAAATAGAAAGTATATATTTTGGAGGTGGTATTATTGCTAAAACTCGAGTTTGTACTAAAACCCAAAATCTACTTTCTTATTTATTTGGATTTTGATTTTCTAAGTATTTTTATTGAATCCAAATAGGGGGTACTTCATTATTTACATTTATGTATTAAAGTAAATAGAAAATAAAATATAAATAAAATAAAATGAGGACATTTACTTAAACTGAGGAAATGTAAATAAGCTATGATGTATACATGCTGTAGATTGTGCTTTTATGCAAATGTTTCTGAATATCTGTCATGTTCCTATGCATGTTTCAAAATCCCTTTAAAAAGGTTTCCAATGTTTTCAGTGTATGCTATTTCGAAACATCTATGCAATGTATATGTTTTCAATTCAGGTTTTGAACTATGTTTCGAAACCTCCATATTATGTTTCGAAACCTCATTTCCAGAGAGGTATGTTTCAAAACCTCTGACATTCTGTCAACAGATCATTTGAAAATCGAGATGCATGTGTGTTGCATTTTTGTATGCTTCTCACATCATTTTATTAATGCATTCTCCATGTTATGAGATTCAAATTTGAATTTGAATGTGAGTGCTTTTAAAATATTCAAAGTGGGCATAAGTGTTTGTCTCCCACTTGTCTGCTGTCTCTAAGTGCTTTGTCCAGCTGGAAACTTGTATGTTTTGAAACCTGTTGTCTATGTTTCGAAACCTTAGTCTATTTATGTGATATTTCGAAACACACTTTGTATGTTTCGAAACCTACTTTCCTATCTTGTCTCTAACGGCTATAAACGGCCAGATTTCTATGTCTTGGTATAAATAGCAGGTATTTGAAGGCAATAATAGATTGATAGAGGAATAACAAGATACAACAAGTGAGCACACACTAGAGACACACACACAAGCATATGTGATCTAAATCCGTTTGACAAGCTTTCAAAGAGGATCCATTCATCCATTCCTAGATGTGCATTGTGATATGAAAAAGGAGAAGCATGTGAAAACAACGAGTATCATACTCCAGCTCTCCTCACCTCAAGTTAAGAGGTTTGTACAACCATGTGATAAGGCATTTATTGCTCTTTGGGTTGTAAACATAAAATGTTTATTATCTTGTAAATGTTGTAAAAGTTTGAGTTTAGCCTAAAACTCATTTGGTGTAAAGGTTTGACTTGAGCCTAAAACTCATTGTGTCAAAGGTTCGAGTTTAGCCTTAAAACTCACTTTGTGTAAAGTTTGAGTTAAGCCCGTAAAAACTCATTTAGTGCTAGGTTTGAGTTGAGCCCGTAAAAACTCACATTGTAAGGTTTTGGGGTGAACTGTGGTAAAACCCTTGTTGTGGTGATCACTAGTAAAAGTGATTGGGATTGCAAATCCTTTAAGTGGGTAAGTTTGAAGGTAGTAGAGTAGGCGGGTGCCGAACCACTATAAACCTTGTGTGCAATTGTTCTTTAGCTTTTGTTTATCATTATTGTCTATTGCACATGTTATCATAAGATTTATTATCAAAGGATAAAATAGTTTTCTTGAGCATAAACTTATTCATATACATAGAAAACCTATCTTTGATATACAAACATCTTTGGTATACTCTTACATATATAAATCATCTTTTCCAAAGATTATTATTTTGAAATACAAGGTAAAGGATTTCGAATCAAGCAAAACAGTGAAGTAGATTTCGAAATATACATTTCATATTTCGAAACTTGTAAAACAGTGAGCTATATTTCGAAACATATATAGTAGGTTTTGAAACCTACTTAACAGAAAGGTTTATTTCAAAACATATAGCCTATATTTCGAAATCTAATTTTCTACCAACAATCAAAGTTTTAAATTATCAAAAATCTATACAAATCTCAATTCTTGGGATATATTTGCAATCATTAGGAACTAACAAATGATACTACTGTAAGCTAGCGTAGGGCCATAATCGGACTAAGATTGAGCCGTGAGAAATGGGCCAAGATTGCCTGAGACAATTCATAAACTAACAAGGTTTTACAATTATTATAGTGAATGTCCACCTTCTCAACCAAGCACTCCCTACATTGATCAATGTCTTCCAAATAAATGAGATCAATTACATCACTTGGGTCATATTGCTTCTTGTGTTTTTTATTGTATATGATGAAGACAAGATCACCTAACCTTTTTGCTTCAAGCTTATTTTTCCTCTTTGTGTGTATTTGTGGAAACACACTCCAATTACACTCACATCACCAAACAAAATAACTTAAATTTCGTGTTTTTATTTCCAGCTATTATAGGTTTGGAGCTAAGCTCTCATATAAACTCCACCACTTCACTTCATAAAAAAAAAAAAATGTATATACCTTATTGCAATATAAAAATATAAAAAAGTAATAAAATTAAAAAACATATAAAGTATTCAATTAAAAAATTTAATTTTATAAACTTAATAATAATTGCCTGCAGATTTAGGCTTTCTTGCTCTAATTGCCTTTGGAAGTCCAAAAACTTCTACAACTTTCTTGCACTTAGATAACTCATGATTTTGTCTTGAACTGAACTAGGTTCGATATAGAAGCAGAGGTGGATTTGGAGGAGTGTTGAATTGGACTTGAGTTCGTGTCAATTTCAGCACAAATTCATATAAATTATTATTATTATTATTTTTGAATTATCAGCCTGTATTATTTTTAACCAACTCATGTTTCTCATGTTCTAATTCAAATATGTTGTCCCAAATCAAATTCATAATCTGACCCAAATCAATTTTTTTTAAATTAACCCAATACCCAAATCTTAACTTTCTTAATTTTCAATCCCTGCATTCTAAATTCCTGGATCCACCCTAAAAGCATATAATCCTTGTATTACTTCCTTATGAAACTCTAATTTTGGATTCAAAAAATGACCAGCTGCGTGTAGAGGTTAATGAAGTTGACACTCCCATCTTGTATTGATGATTTTAAAAATGTCTTTGTATTTGACTGCATTCTCATCAAATGCTTTGATGATAAGACTCTTTTGCTCTGTCCATAGTTTCATATATATCCCATAGCATATTTCTTTTCATTATCAACGTATAAGGGGCCCGATAACTTCAAGGATATACACCACACTGTGCCAAAAAGATGACATCAAAATAGTTTTTGAGACACCCCTTTCCTTTTAGATCTTTGCCCACTGACTAGAGACCCATTCTTGAGAAGTGAACATAGTTCTCAAATTTATCTTCAACTTATTAATACTTCAGAGTGTGAGATAGGATGTGCAAATACGTGTTTTTCCTACCCTAATCAAATCCCTTTGCTTAGTGAACGGTCTCATCATGTTGAGAACACCAATGTGATTGTAGATAAGACCAGTAATTCCTATTGCTCTTTCCAATGTCCTAGCAACTTGAGGAATCTTTTTAGGAATCTTTTTAATATCTTCTATCATAAGATAAGTATGAACTATATATGAAGCACTTAACAGTCCGAGGTCCTACTTGTGTTCTGGCCTGCCTGCAAGCTACGATTTTATAGGATAACTCAGGTCTATAACTTTGGACATTTTATCGAACAGCTTGTACGCAATCATAACAATCTAGAAATAGAATTGTTCGGAGGGGGCCGCGCCCTACCACAAATTATGACGTAGGCTCTGCAGCCTGGGCAGACCTTAATCAATCGGGTAGGGAGCCCCTCTCAAATGCAATGGAGGTCGCTAGCCTAGGCCATAGGCCTTCTTGATCAGCCATCGACCCCGTCCAGGTACTCTCCCTGTTTTTTTATTTATCTTCTTACGGAGCTGCTTTACTTGCTCTGTTCCGATGTGGGGGTGGGTGGCTCAGCAAGTGGAGCGATTTTAAGGGCTCCTATTCTGGCATCTCTCTTCTCGAGTTGGCTCGTTAAGATCGCGCTATGAAAGAGACCCAGGATCAGAAAAGAAACATGAATGGATTCAAATGCTCGATTGACAATGGGTCGGTCATTAGGCTTATAAGATGGAATCTGTAAGTGCGAGATGCAGAAAGACGATGACAGAAGCACAGAGGCTGAAGAAAAATGAAAAAGAAAACATAAAAAATAAGATGACAAATGGAGGAGGACGAACCGTCGCCCACCGTGGGGCTCGAACCCACGACCACAAGGTTAAGAGCCTTGCGCTCTACCGACTGAGCTAGACGGGCTTGGTGTTATCTCCCTTAATATATATCTAAATACAGTACAGCAACTGCAGCAGCAACTTCTGCGGCAAAAAGTTAACGGCAGGGTAGTTCAGTTCATGCATGTATGTTAAAAAAAATAAAAGGTTTTTTATGTATACTTTATAGTTATATTATAACTTTTAATTTATGCTTCCTGATAATCCACATTATGACTAGCAATGACATTTATGTTACATAATGAGAGTCTCATATACTTAGAAATGGTAGGAGAGAGTAAATTTTTAGTTTACTCGGATTAATCGAATCGAATTTGTCGATTCGGTTCGATGTTTTTCTTATATTAATTTAGTTTAGTTAATTTTTCTAAAAGTTTGATTTTTAATTTTCAATTCGATTTTTTAGTTAGAAGAATCAAATTTTAAATCGATCGAATTTTAAAATGATGTTTTGATATTTATAAAATAATATTATTTTATTCAATTTTGTATAATTTCTATCTGTTATTTTGATTTTCTTTGATTTTTTTATATTTTTTAATTTAATCATTTCAATTTGCTTTATATAATTTTTTTAATTATTGACTACTTCAATTTTTAAAATCAATTCATCAATTTGATTTAATTTTACTTCTCAATTCAGTTTAATCAATTAATAAATTCAAATTTTACTCAATCGAATAAATCATTTACACACTCCTCTAAATATATTAATTTTATCGAACATCTGTTCTACCACCAACGTAAGTAAATTTTCACTGGGAATAGAGGGGGAGAGCTGCACGACCATAGGCCCTGTTATCACAAATTATGACGTAGGCTCAGCCATTAGAGGCAGACTTAGCCGGGCAAGTGCAATGGAGACTGCCATCCTAGGCCATGGGCTGTCCTGATCATCCATCGACCCCGTCCAAGTAAATGAGTTCTACAGTGTTGGTATCATATTTTTTGGTATATAAGAAATGTATTTGATAAAAAGTCATATAAAAATTTTATATTTCGAAATAAGTTTTGCATATTTCGAAACATATATGATTAATGTTTTAGCGCTAAAGGTCAAATGTTTTTAAAATCTATTTTTTATCTCATCATGTTTCGAAACTATGTTTCTATGTTTCGAAACATAGTTCTGTAATGTTGATTCGAAATGCTCTTCAATATGATGTATTTCGAAATATAGTTTTCATGTTTCGAAACATCAGTCTGTCATGTTTCTAAACTTGATTCAAGATGTATATTAAAAAGAGTTCTAGTTTTGCTTAATCTATATGATGTATTTCGAAATCTATTTGAAATCTAAGCCTATGTTTCGAAATTTGTTTAGTATATTTCGAAACATTTGTCTGTAGTGTATCCTTGTTAAACATGTTTTGAAACATGTTTGTGAAGTATGTTTCAAAACCTACTTTTCATATTTCGAAACATTTGTCTCTATCAAAAGAATTTCAAAAATCTGTCATGTCTTTGCACTTTATTTGAAAAGCTATTTTAATAATCTATTTTTGAAATTATACCCATACTCTGATGCTCAAAATACATGTATGTTTTAAGTGGAGAATAAAACCTAATCATTTTGTTTTTTAAAGAGAAGTCTTCAACTCATTTTGTCTCTTGGTGTATATCTAGCTGTAAAGGCTATATGTTTCGAAACATGTTATGTGTGTTTCAAAACCTCTATGTAAAAATAAGTTGTTTTAAAACCTGATAAGTATATTTCGAAACCTACTTTCTTATCTTGTCTCTAACAGTTATAATTACCCAAAAGTCTATCCATTCAATATATAACAGCTTTTTGAAGACAAGAAGAAATCTCTCTCTTTCTTTCAAGTATACACAATTTCTTACACATCTACGAGAGATCTTTTCCATAAGCACAAGTGAACAAAGCTCTTCTAACGAACTCTCAAAGAAGTTGCTCTCAATCATTCCTTGGTGTGCATTGTGGTATTAACAGGAGAAGCAAGTTTAATCCAAAGTTTTCATTCCTTCATGCTCTCTTCATTCCATACCAATAAGTTTGCTATAACTATTTGGTAAGGTGTTTTAATTACATTCAAATTGTTGGGTTGTATAAGATAAGTGTTATTTATCTTGTTGTAAGGTTTGAGTTGAATCCGTAAAAACTCGGTGTGTAAGGTTTTAGGGTGAACCATGATAAAACCCTTAGTGTCATTAATCGCTAGTAAAAGTGATTGTGGTTTGCAAATCCTTCAAGTGGATAACCTTGAAGGTAATGGAGTAGGCAAGTGCCGAACCACTATAAATCATGTGTACTTGATTTCTCGTTCCTACTTGTTATTCTTGTTTATGTTATTAAAAGAATCATTTTTGAAAATCTAAAGGAGTTTTCTTATTTGCAAATCAGTGAATAATATTTCGAAACATACCTTAGTAGGTTTCGAAACATACCTGCCAGTAAGTTTGATTTCGAAACATACTCATCTATATTTCGAAACATACTTAACAGAAAGGTCAGTTTCGAAACATACCTCCTCAAGTTTCGAAACATAGTATCCTGCAAGCCAAAATTTTCAAATTATTTAAAAATTTACCTATATCCCAATTGACCCCCTCTTGGGATATACTTGCTATTATATAGAACTAACATATGGTCTGATCTTATCGTCTCCATTTATTTATAGTTATATTATAACTTTTAATTTATGCTTCCGATAATCCACATTATGACTAGCAATGACATTTTTGTTACATAAAAGAGTCTCATATACTTAGCAACAGTAGGAGAGAGCAAATGTTTAGTTTACTCGAATTAACCGACTGAATTTGTAGATTCGGTTCGATTTTTTTCTTATATCGATTTAGTTTAATTAATTTTTCTTAAAAATTTAATTTTCAGTTTTCAATTCGAGTTTTAAGTTAGGAGAATCAGACTTTAAATCGACCGGGTTTTAAAATGATATTTTGATATTTATAAAATGATGTTATTTTATTCAATTTTGTATATTTTTTATCTATTATTTTGATTTTCTTTGATTTAATCATTTTGATTTGATTTATGTAATTTTTTTAGTTATCGATTAATTCAATTTTTTTGAATTAATTCATTAATTTGATTTGATTTTATTTCTCAATTCAATTTAATTGATTAATGAATTTAAATTTTGCCCAATTCGATAATTGAACTAATTATTTACAGAATCAATAATCGAATCAATCATTTATTTACGCACTCCTATAAATATATTAATTTATACCACCAACGTAAATAAATTTTCATTGGGAATAGAGGGGCTGCACGACTGCGGGCCCTATTATCACAAATTATGACGTAGGCTCTGCCATTAGAGGCAGACTTAGCCGGGCAAGTGCAATGGAGACCGCCATCCTAGGCCATGGACTGTCCTGATCATCCATCGACCCGTCCATCTTTAGTGTTGCTCCTTTGCTTAGTTCCAACGTGGGATTCGAAGACTAATTGGAGCACCGCCAGAGTATATATAAAGGAAAATGTTATTGGTACACTTATTTTGTATATTTTAGATTATATAAGAGAGTATTATGATAAAAATACCCTTCATGAGGCGCATAGAAACGCGTGAGGCGCATGTGAGGCGCAGGATATTTTAGTCATAATACCCTCTTTATGTAACTTAAAATGTACAAAATGGATGTACACCTAATATGATTCATATATAAATAGTAAGTTAGATGGGCAAGATGTATGCGGGGGTAAACTAAAAAAATTTATTGGCGTTGCATCCAACTTGGACAACTATATACGAAAGGAAGGAGGCAAACGCATGAATTCTTTATCAGTAATAAGTGCAAGGTTCCTTTGAAATGAATGAATTATAAAATTTAAAATTTTTTCGTAAATAAATTTTTATATTTGAAATGATACAATTTAAAATATGAAATTTAATCAAAATTCACAACCTTATGTTTAAAATAAATTTAGAATTAAAATTTTATGTATTCTTACGTGTTAAAATGCCCTCAATATGATAATGTTGTTAAAGTAAAAAAATAATAATAATATATGCAAATTTCTATAGTTTGTGATATATACTCCCATATATATCTATATTTATATATTAAAATTTAAAATTAATTTTGGAATAGGAATTAATTAAATACATTGTATTTAATAATTTAAATAAAATAAAGAATAAAATTATACTCAAAAGGTGTTTAGCTTCTAACATGCAATGGTGCTCTTTTAGATTTATTTGTGGTTGCGTTTTGTGCATTAAAACAGATATTGTAAGCCTTAATTTTGATGTGATATAGATTTTAAATTATTAAATTTTAATATAATTGTGTAGATTTTGAAACATAAACCTCACCACCCCCATCAAACTCAACTTAGGCTATTGATCCCTTATTCCAAATCCCAAAAATTTAAACTCAATAATGACTGATTTGGATTTGAACTGATATAATAACGAGTGCAATGGAACAAAAGAATTCAATTTAGACGGTGGGCGGCGGCCCGCCTTCCATCATCGCTCCCTCCCTCTATCCAGTTTCTAATATATATAATCGGCAAATGCTGCTGCTGCTGCAGCAGCACGAGCAATAAACTACCTGCAATAAGACAGACAACCAACTCTGCTCTGCCTCTTTTAAGTTGGATGCAGAGACAAGAGCAAGCAAAGCAACTGAATTTCTCATTGCTGTTACAGTTGCTAGATAAACAATAATTGTTGATAGATTACTTTTAACAATTTATAGCACTATTAATTTATTGAAGAGTTGCACAAGTGAAGTGATAAACCTAAACCTATATACAAGCAATAAGGACGAATTGCCTATCGGAACAAAGCTCAAATGGTAAATGACGGATTGTGATGTGCCGATATCATTCCGATACATCGCAAGTTTAAACTCTGACCTCTCTGAGTTACATCTCGCGATTTACCTCTTCTAACAAAATCAAATGATTAAATACCAGAGCCCTTACAAGAGAGGGTCATCCCAAGAAATAAGGAGAATTTATGTAGGAAACAAAGAAAACCATATATATATATATATATTAATGATAATAATATATAGTGAAGAGTTGAACTGAAAACTATCCTAATGAGAGAGAAACCTAATTCAAATCTGATCTGATTCTAATATCTCAACACTAACAGATTTACAACACTAGCTATTAGCATAATTCTCTAGAAACTCAACACTGGTGAACCACCAAACTCTTGTTCTTCCTCCAAAAACTCCAAGCTCTTGTCATCTTTTTTCTTGAGACCGAATTGGGTTGTGATTTTGGCTCTGGAACAGCCATGTCCTCGTCTCTATTATCACTCGGCTGATGCGTCTGAACCGCCGATGCATCTCGTTGCCTCTGCTCTCGGAATAACATCAAAAGTTTTAGAGCTTTCTGTCTCCCTCTCGTCGTCCCGTTCACTGAAATTGACACCAGTGAAGGTATGACCCCTTCTTGCAGCACCAATTGACAGCATTTCTCGCTCCTGTTACACAAAATCAGAAGACACGAGGCGGCTTGCTCCTGCTCTGCAGGCCCGCCAATGTCCAGTATGGTTGCAAGCCCACCTATTAGTCCTGGGGCTGATATCATTTGCTCTCTTGCTGAATTACTTGAAGAAGCCAAGTTTATACAGACAGCAACACATTTTTCTGTCCAAGCGAGGTCGTGGTCATTTGAGTCTGCGATGAGCAACATGAGCCCGTTGATGATACCAGCTGAGAGAAGGTTTGGAATATTGGAGGGGTGTGCAGAGAGATTAAATAGGGCATGGAGTGCATCAAGCTTGCATTGTGGATCAGTTTCGGCTACAAGGACTTTCGTTAGGAAAGTGACAGCCTCACTTGAGCCTATTATGGGCTTGGCTTTGTCAAGACAGGAAAGATTCAGGTAAAGCGCTATAGCAGCTCCATAGGAGTTGGATCGGTCAACCATTTCTGCTAGCAATGGAAGTATTCCTGCCGCCAACATTATTTCCTTGTTTCTGACAGCAAATTAGATTGGAAAGGAAAAAAAAAATGCATCAGAATTACAAATACTCACTTCTTAAGAGACATAAGAAACACGTACACAATAACAGGTAATTTAAGCTGTACAATTACCAATACACTCATTCTATATAATAATCTTAACGAATATAACTAGAGGTTCAGCTTTCAGCAATCCAATACTTCTCAACAAATATTTGATGCCATCTAACTTTGCACAGTCTAACGGCATATAATGATGGAAAGAAAAGAGAGGAGCAAAGGAAGAAGGGGGGGACTGTATTACTCAAGGATTAAGCAACCTTCTGAAGATTGTTCAAAATCAATCAAAGGATATCATTCCCATCAATAAAACAATGCAGTCGAAAGATTCATCCAGGATGGAAAAAAACAGTGCTATATATCCACAGTTTTATCAACAATTTGATAAATAAATAAAAAATTATCTCTAAGAAAAAAGACCAAGACACGCATGGCAAAACAAATTTCTAATTTACCATTCTCAGAACCAGAAGTCTCAAACCACCACGCCAGGTTGCTCTTTTATATCTAAGATAAAGTAATAGTCCCCATATCCAGGTAATTAATATAAATTACCAAGAAATTTGATAAACTACATAAGGGTATAATAATTTACAATAAGAACATTTATATTTTTACTCAATCATTATGGCATCACAAGGAATCATCACAGCAGCCTGTTGAGTTATATCAGTTCCAATTTTGTCTGAATATAAATGAAGTCTGTTTCTTTATACAAACAAAAAACATAAAAGGAGCAAAGGATGCAGGAATTGTTTTTTGGTTGGTTCTGGTTGGTGGGTAAGTATGTCACAATCCAAGAGAAGTAATCAGAGGCCCCGTGCTTTGCATTGTTATTCCTTCAAGCCTAGAGCCATTACTGTGTTTAGGACCCTAAGAAAAGCTGGAATTTTTCTATCCTTTCATTTACTTTTTAGACCTAATGCGATATTTGCAATTTTATTGAACAAGAGATAAACCTGTTATTGTTGACGGCAAGATTGAAGAGAGCCAGGGCTCCAGTTTCCTGGGCCATTTCATGCCTTTCACGCACAGCACACCCCAAAAACCGCAGCAGTGCTTCAACACACCCATTAGCTCCCATATAGATCCTAGCTTCCTCGTCATCCTTCAGCAAGTGCCTTACCTGTTCTACCACTCTGCACTTTTTTCTCAATTGTTCCTCCTTGTCCAAGACTATCAAAAGGCAATCATATTTTTCAAGCACATTAACCTCAAGCTCTTCCTCTTGTACAGGAACACTTTCAATTTCATTTCTTTCAGCCTCCTTGATTATGAAACTCTCCTCCAGAGGAACCACCTTTACATCCTTCATCTTGCAGGAGCTAATACTATCCATTGATTTTGAATTTGCAGACTCACTCTCAGACAATGCCAGCCTCCAGTAATTGAGATCAAGGGACTCTGGTGGACCATCTGGAACAGGAACTCCATTCTGTTCACACCAACTGATGACAAGACCCTTCACTGAGTAATTAGGAGTCAAATCCAGATGGGACAGCTGTTGTTGAGTTTTTGGGCAAGTATTATGCCCATCACTAAACCATTTTTCAATACAAATCCTCTCATATGTTTGCCCTGAAGCAATGATGACAGGATCATACATGATTTGCAATGATATTGGACACCTTAGCTCTACAGGGGGGATGGGCATCTGCCCTGATCTCCTGAAGTTGGGCTTGAACTTAAAGGAACTGAGTTTGGATAGTTGTCGATCAAAGGCACGACCATTGCCACCAGGTCCACCACAATCTCCAAAAGAACCCTGAACAGTAGGGGAACAAGGTGTTGAACCCTGTGAATCGTTGTCATCTGAGAAGTCACTTCTAAATAGCTTAGAGTATTTTCTCATGAGATGTAAAAGATAAGCCACAATTGATTCCTTTCTCTTGTCTTCCTCAATTCGAGCTCTTTCTAATACTTTCTTCAGCGCCCTTCTCTCTCTAAGACTTGCTCTTGAGGATGTAATGCCAAGTTTAGAAACAGCCTGATGAAAAGATTCAAGCTCATCATTGTCACTACAATTGCTATTGAATTTCTTTCCTTGCTGAAGCAATGCAATTATATCATCACCAACTTGCTTCTCCAATGGATCAAGGGAGAACTCAACACCCCCAAGTTCACTTAAAATTTCCGAAATCTGAAATAAATATAATTACAGTTAGAATTAATGTCCAGTGCTCAACAAAAAGAAAAGAGCTTACAGGAATTGGAAACATCTTAAAGAATAATATACTTCAGCTTATTGTAAACAATTTCATGGATATCATTGCTAGGTGAATATGTTCATTCCATTTAGGAAAGAGACAAATCTAACTAAAAAGTAGTTGAAAAGGAAAAAAGTACAAGAATCATTCAAATGGATGCTTCAGGTGAAAGTAAAAAGCCTTCCGGATAACCTTACAAAAGAGAACCAAAATTGAACAGTATGTTCAAGTGATTGATACAACCATTGATCAAAGACATCATTTGGCATCAAACAGCATCAACACAGAAAGGAAGTTGAAGTTCCTGGCCGGAGCTTCATTCTTCAATTTTAGTGGTGAAATTAAAATAAAAAAAAAAAAACAGTTGTTGCCACACAGGCTAGGGGTCTTTTAGGTTGCCTGCAGTAGGCAAATAGTGTTTTTAGAATGTAGGAAAACCAAACTACTGTTTATATAATATTATCCACATTTTGTTGAAACCAGCATTATGACATCATGGTTCCAGTTTTCCACCAAGTCCTAAACATCTGAACGTTCAGGGAGGCACTGACAACAAACTTGCTACTACTACTACTCATGAAATACAGTAAACTAAGTTGATTGAGGAATCTAAGAAGAGCCCAACAGATCCTCAATAAAATTACCTGAGAAACTATAGCTTGTGGGACAATATCTTGGACCTGCCTGAGACTATCATCTAGAGCACTCCTTGCTTTCTCAAACTTTAGAACAACAGAGTCTCCAGTTATAGCCTGCATGGTAAATGTGATTCAGTTAGTAGAAATGGAGAAATTATGAAAAAAGAAGAAAAGATAAACAATTCATTTACTTAGCAAAAAAAAAAAAGAAAAAAAAATTACTTAGCCACAAAAAAAAAAAAGAAACAATATCTCAACCTCATCAAAAACCAGTCACAAATATTATGCTTCTATCGCCCAATTAATAGCTTTACTTCATGTTATATTAAATCAATACACTGTAGGCAACCCATTAACAATTAATAGCTTTACTTCAAGTTATATTAAATCAATACACTGTAGGCATCAGTAAATGATATTGGCCCATTAACAAATTCTTCAATTTCATTATGTTTCCTCATCCACCAACCTAGTCACACCCACACTACAAATTATCTTTGGTTGTTGACACGTATGACAGCATGTGTGAATCCAATAAAAACATGAAGTAAATTTTCTTCACCAATCATTATTTATTCATTTTTTTCCTGGGAATCACTAAATCACCAGGACACGAATTAGAAGTCTACTAGCTAGTGCTGTCACACCAGGGAGTGTTGTTGGAAGGGAATACTGAAAACAACCATAACTTTTGCCATTACGTGCACCATATGGCACCCTGTGAGTCAAAACACAGGTTATCAACAAGCAATAGAACTTGACAACTGGGCCACATACTTATGGCAAATGGGCACTCAACAACAAGATTGGGACAAATTAACTAGGAATAGTCAGAACTACAAGTAGAAAGCCCAATTTCAATAGAAGGAAATAATATAAAAGGATAAATTATATAAAAACAGAATAACCATACCAAGTAAAGTTTGCTGCATTCAGAGCAATGTTGAAGAATATTCTTCGTCTTTTCAAGTGCTATGTGCAGAGAACATAATGCCTGAATTCCTTTTGTGCTCCTAGGCTGTGCTACTTCCAGAACGGGAAAAATTCCTAGCACTTTGCCATAAATTGCAGACAGTATTTTGCACATTCCTTCATGTAACTGCATTAAACACCACTTCTACTCAGTCCCACAATCTCAATTTATAGAAAGTGCCAGCAAAATTGACTTCTATGCCAGAAACTCAGTTCATGTTACTCAGAAGGATCTTTCATCCTAGGGATATACAAAAGTGAAAAGTAACCGACGTTTAGCCTGCCAAGAAGCACTCTCAAATGGCTTAATAAAACAAGTAACCAGAAATGCCCCATTTGGCTTATAGTAATTCCGTCCATGTTACCTTTGGATCGCCAATCGCTGATAGAGTTTCTTCAATCTCGGCAATATCCATAATCTGTGTTCCGTGGGAAACTTTAGCTCAAGTATATATTGCCTGAAATGCAAAATCGAAGTGAAATTCAATAAAATCAGCATAAGCAGAATGACACTTCTGCTTGAGACCCACATTGGAAATTTATGAATAAGAAAGGAAATACTATATCAATTATCCAGAGTCAAATGAACAAAAAAATAAAGACGAGTGAAGCTGAAGAAAGGAATCAGAGTTAACATCAACAAGAAAACGAAAAGTACAGAGAACGGCCAGCAAAAATGCAAACTTCGATGCTTGCTATTCAATGAACAGATTCACTTTCGTATGCTTGCACGTCAAACAACAAACTGAAAACACGATCCATCTCGAGCATTTCCTCGAACATTATACAGCCAATTTTGGAAACGCGCAAGGTAATGAAAATATGATTAAAAAAAAAAAAAACTACCAAAACCCATTTGCAGAACACATAAGAACTCGAAATCAGAAACAACTATGACCTCCTCAGCCGAAACCTCTATTTTGGATGAAACTCGAATAAGAGATTCGTGCACACCAAATCAAAGAAACACGGAAAATACAGAAATAATAACTTTTCCCTTGCTCATTTCACCTTCAATGCCTTGAAGGAATACGGATTAGGAAGTGAAAGAATTCCAGAGAGGGGGAAATCAACCATGGCGGCGGCTTCATGAGAGGGACATTGAGAGGGGACGGACTGACTGACGGAGCTACAATGAAGAGTGTATTGTCGCGTTGGGATCAGCGCGTGTAGAGACGGATATCACGCAGAGAAGGGCGAGAGCGAAAAAAGTGAAGATGGATTTTGGGGCTGGGGTTCGTTCTTTCTTTCTTTCTTTCTGCTATTTAAGTATAATAATTAAAACTTTTGCGAAGAAATGGAGAGGGAATATTGATAATGATGATATTCAAATGGGGGGCTGAATAGAATATATAATGTATAAAATTCACTCACTGGTAAGAGTGTCGAAATTTTTGGGGGGATGGAAGGAAGGATTGGACTTATTAAAGAAGCGTCTCGGAGTCGCATTCATTAGTGGAAATCATTTTTGGCGGCTTTTGAAGCCCCGGCGCACCGGCCGACACTTGCCGACCTCCTCGTTTGTCGGCAGCCAGATCTGTCATAAATGAGGCGGGAATTGCCCAAACTACCCCCCGTGGATTAACTAACTAATCACGGTCCAGATTTTAGGGGGCAGGAGCACGAGGCTGAAGCTGAAGCTGAGGCTGAGGCTGAGCTGCCCCCTCACAAAATCACACTCATCCAATTATATATTATTATTCTCCTGCTTGCTAAAACGGGATCGAAAGTAAAAATATTATTATTGCAGATCCATTCATTTTATAATATAACATATTTCTCTTTTTAAAAAACTCATACTTTTATATATAATCATACAATTAAAAAAATATTAAAGTTCACAAAAAAAAAATGAGAGCGTGGGACGTGACAATAAATTATTTTTCATTTACATATATATATAAATATATATGTGTGTGTGAGATAATTGTTATTCAAAATTCAAATTCATCTCGCATTGTGATTTCTATTTTGACCGTAATTGTGACGTTAAATTTAATTGTGATTGAAATTATCATAAACTAAAAATTTATCTTCTTGACTTATTTTTTAATCAAAATATAATTTTTATGTACATCTACATATGAACATTAGGTCTATAAATAGGTGTCTAATATCTCTAAAATTATTGTACAAATATCATCATAGTAATATTTTGTTCATTCTTCTCGTGGTTTTTTTCTTGATTTGAATTTTTCATATTAAAATTATGTGCTCATTTATGTGTTTGATTGCTTAATTATGCTTTGTTTTTTATCCAAAATCCTAACAAACTAGTATCAAAACCATTGGATCAAACCATCAGCTTTTGGCAAATCTCAATCGTTGGATCTGTAGTTTCGTCATCCTCTTTTCAACTAGGGTTTCTAATTGCCATAGTTATCGCCGCCGACTGCCATCAGCCCCCATATTCATCGTCGTCGATGACTGTCAACAGCTTTCGACGTCGACTCCTTGTATCGCAACTAACTAGCAAATTGCATTCGCCTTCTTCAGCCATCCACAATCATCGATCTTCTCCATCCTTTAACATTGCCATCAACTCCATCCATGTTGCCTTTCATCGTCAACAAACCCCCTACTTCCATCACCGACAACGGTGTCCATCTTCGATTGCTTATGCTTCACAACCTTCATCTTTGTCAATCAACTACTCATAGCCATTCACCTCTGTTCTTCTCCAGTTGTTTGTCCTTCTTTGTTGTCGCCGTCGATCACCTAGTTATCATTATCGATCACCATAGTCGTTGACCCTTAGTCCTCTACCATTAACGAAGCTCTTCAAGTTTTGTCTCAAGCTAGATATGGCCAGACCTGCCCAGATCCAAACCCAGACCGATCCAAGTCTAATCCGCTTCAAATCTGTCCAGCTAAGATTCACCTAGATTTGCTATCCATATCCGCTATTTAGTTTGTTTTCTATTGGGGTTTTATTTATTGATCATTTGATATTATTTGGGGTTATTTGATCTTCATAATGGCTACCTTAAAGTATGATATTCCATTGTTAGACCGAAATATTAGATTCTCACTATAGCAAGTTAAGATGCATTCAATTTTGGCATAGATAGATTTAAATGATGCAATTTTTGGCTTTGATAAAATGCCACAATCATGGAATAGGGAGGAAAAATAGCGCAAGAATCATAAGGCGTTATCTCAAATACATCTACTTTTATCAAATCAAATTTTGCAAGATGTTTTGAAAGAAAAAATTGTTGTTACTTTATAGTTGAAATTGGAACAACTATGTATAACTAAAAACTTAACTAGAAAGTTGCATCTCAAACAAAAGTTATATTCTCATCAAATGACATAAGGTACGTCTATTGAAATACATTTAATAGTTCTTAAGGAAATTGTTTCCAATTTAAAAAGCATAGGGGTTAAATATGATTAGAAGATTTGGTCCTAATTTTTTTATGTTCTCTATCATTTTCGTATTCAACTTTTAAAGGCACCATACTCTATTGTCGTGACACTATAAAGTTTATGATACTTTGTTTTTGAAAGAAAAAATTGATAAGCAATTATTGAAAAATTTCAAAAATTAAGGAGATGGTCTATTGATTAGAGAGAGAACCCATGACAGAAATTCTAGTGGCAACGGAAAAAGTAGATTTAAGTCTAGAAATAAAGACAAAACCTATAATTATTGTAAAAAGAAATGACACATCAAAAAAGGAATGTTTTAAACAAAAAAACAAACTAAAGAGACAAGAATCTGACCAAAAAGGAAAACAACAAGAGATTTTAGGCGAAACCAATGTTGTTGAAGATAATAGTAGTGATGGGAAACTTATGGTAATAATTAATGAGATTATCAAGCCTTATGAAGATTGGATCTTTGACACATGTATGTTTCATATGTCTCTTAATAAGGATTGGTTTTCGACACATAAAACTTTAACTATTGGTGATGTGTGTTGATAGAAAATAATTCCTTTTATAAAATTGCTGCATTGGAATAGTTAAAATTAAAATATTTGATGGCATTGTTAGAACTTTAACTAATGTTAGACATGTTGACCTTAAGAGAAATTTTATTTCATTTAGTACTCTTGATTTAAATAGGTACAAGTTTTTTGGTAAAGGTAGAGTCATTAAAGTCAGTAAATGTGCTTTTTGTTATGATAAAAGGTAAAAATCAATATGGTAAATTATATGTTCTACAAGGTTCTATTGTTACAAGTGATGTTGTTGTTTCTACTTCTTCTTTGTCAGGTACCGATATCACTCAATTGTGGCGTATGCATTTTTGACATATGAATGAAATATGTATATTTGAATTAAACAAAAAATGACTTTTAGAATGGTAGAGTACCGAAAAGCTAGAGTTTTGTGAGCATTGTGGCTTTGGTAAGCAAAAATGAGTCAAATTTAGTAAAGGTATTCGCAACCCAAAAGGGACATTGGACTATGTTCATTCTGATCTCTAAGGTCCTACTAAAGTTCCCTATAAAGATAGTGATGTGGCATCAACTGAAATTACTAGAATACCCTTACGCTCTGATAGTCTCACCTGCCACGCGGACCACCTGAGAGACCGACACGTGGCAAGTCAACACTCCGGAGCGGAGCCCGGGAAATCCGGGCCGAACCGCAAGACCCGTTCCAGCTTGACCGGGATTCTCGGGGGTCGTGCCCGCTCATCTCGGGTACCCCAAAACGGTTTCGCCTATAAAAGACAAGGACTCTCGCCAGGTATAGACAAGCTCTACAGCTCTCTCACTTACTACTACTTGCTTCACTCTACTGATTTGAGCGTCGGAGTCCACCCCGGGGGATCCAAACCCCGGCCCTCCATTGTCTTGCAGGTCCTACACCCGAGGTCCGACATCCCCAAGTCCGAGGTTCCATTCCCGAGGTCCAGTCGCAGAGGTGGCACGTGGTGGTCGGTCCCAAAAACCATCATCAGATAGAGCTAGATATATGTTGACTTTCATTGATATTTTTTCTATGAAAGTTTGGGTATTCTTTTTGAAATAAAAGAATTATGTTTTTGCTACCTTCAAATAATGGAAGACTACGATAAAAAAAAAAAAATGAAAGACAAATTAAACGTCTCTACACAGATAATAATTCAGAATTTTGTTAAAATGAATTTAATGATTTCTACAATAAAGAAGGAATTATAAAGCATTTATCAGTTCCAAGTACGCCATAGCAAAATGGTGTAGCTGAACAAACTTCATGAAAAATGTATGTTGTATGCTGTCTAAATCTAGTTTATCCAAGTCATTTTGGGTTGAACATGCACACATGATATGTTTTCTAGTTAATCGGTCTTCTTCATTTGCTACTGATAAGAAAACTCTAAAATATGTATGGTTTGGAACTCTTACATTATTCTAATGTGAAAATTTTTAGATGTCCTACATTTGTTCACATTGATGATACAAAATTAAGACTAAGATCTAAACAATATTTCTTCTTTGGTTATAAATCTAGTGTTAAGAGTTATAAATTATGGGATCCAGAAGTATCTAAAGTTGTAATTAGCAGAAACATTATATTTGATTAAATTGTTGTGCTTTGTGGTTCGTCACCAAAAAAATCTAAACTTACAGGTCAATAGAGTTCTGACATTCAGATAGAGCTTATAAGTCAATAGAATTCTAATGTTCAGGTGGAGCTTAAAATTGATAATAGCCATACATTTGAGTCTTCATCTCAGATTAAGTCAAGTCCCAAGTTAAGCCTAAAAGAAAATATTAATCCATTAGAGTATTGTACTGCAAAATAGAGACCTAAAAAAAATATCAAACCCTCTTAAAGGTATGCTGAGGCTAATCTTGTTGTCTATATTTTGAGTATGGCTGAAGATATCCACTACGGTAAGCATTGTGTGGATTTGATTGGTATTTCTCGTTATGTGGATTTGGTTGATATTCACTAGAGAAATTAATTCTCCGTGATTTTGTTAGAAGAAAGAATTATGAAAAATTTATGTTTGAAATTTGTGTCAAGGTGGATATTGTGATAATTGTAAACTTCAAATTCATCTAAGATTAGGATTCATAATTTGACTGTGATTGTAACATCAAATTTAACTGTAATTGGGATTTATCTCAAACCAAAAACTTAGGTCACATTCTCTTTATTATTTTCAATTTTTAATTTTCTAAAACAATAAAAATATGTTTATTTTCATATTTTAAAAAATATATTTTCAAAAATAAGAAAAAAAATTGTAAAGAAAATTCAAAATAACAAAAAGTTATTTTTGTTGTTTTCATCACAAACACGAGCAAAATTTTCATAACCCAAAAAACACTACAGAAAAAAAATACACGTTTTCAACAATCTCAAAACAAATACTTAAACCACAAAATTCAAAACTGAAAACTAAAACACAAAGAAAACAACCCCTTATCTTATTATCTCCTCTTTTGATCAGAATATAATTTTTGTGTACATTTACAGATGAGTGTTAGGTCTATAAATAAGTTTCCAATACTCTAGAATTATTAGATCAATATCATTATAGTGATATTTTATTTATTCTGCCTGTAATTTTTCTCAATTTAGGTTTTCTATATTAAAATTATGTGTTCATTTGCGAGTTTGATAGTTTAATTGTGGTTTATTTTTTATCCAAAATCCTAACAATATGTATATCTATAAATAAATGCATACTAATGGTGTGACTTGTTCTATGTATGTATAAGTTAAAAAATATATTTAATCATTGAAGTTTAATTTTTTATTTTTTAAACAATATTTATGTAAATATAATTTTGAGTGTGGCGGTAATAATTGATTTAATGTAAAATGTGAAAGATCATGAATTTTACTACATTATAAGTTTTTATATTTTAAATAAAATAGTCAAATAGTATTATTGGGAATTAAAAATTTTGGCAAAATTTACATGTACATAAATATAAACACATTACATACATACATATATATATGCATACACATGCACCCACAGACATATAAAGATGCATACTCATGTATACTACTACACATATATACATATAAATATAAACCCACATTTACACATTGATAATAAGTTTAATACATACTACATCTCCTCAGTAATTAAAATATATGGTATTTAGTTTTTGATATGCAAAACGTCAAGATTTGATATCTCAATTATTAAAAATGATTGTATTAAGTCCTTATCATAGCAGAACGTTAGCGCGTGTATGAATATGCCTATTTTCGTAAATGATATGGCACAAGGATAATCGGATGACAATATTTGAATAAATTGAATAATTTGTTATGCTCTCTCAACAATTAAAAAAATATGGCATTGGTCCCTAAAGTCAAAATATCAAAATTTTATATCTCAACTATTAAAAATTATTATTTTAATTCTTGACCCTGAGACACAAAATAGGATATAAATAAGAGTGTGAGACAACGATGAAATTGAGTTCAACAAAGAAAAATGATGGAGATTAGATCTGTTATATTTTTTGATTGATAACAGAAGAAGATAACATTTTTTGGGTTAGTGATTTAAAGATTTAGATGTTTGGGATTTAGAGTTTTTTTTAGACTATGGGTAATTTGGTCTTTTTCTAATCAATGTAAATTTTAATTTAATATGTCTTGTTGACGTGATTTTTTTATAACATGGCACTTTTTCTTCTTTGCGTGTATGTTCTACGTAGCATAAATAACAATTTTGTTTACTTTCAATCATGGTAATAATTTAAAACAATAATTTTTAATAATTAAGAAATAAAATCTTGATGTTTTTGTTCATTAGGGATCAAACACCATATATTTTTTTTATTATGATGGGTGAATTCTTGTTATTTCACCTATCATTTCTTTGAGTGTCCCGGAGACTTCTTTTACGTTCAAATAGTTATTTGAGTAAGTAAAGGCTAGGACAAAATATATGACTAGGTTTACCACTCCTCAAGGGATGATGGTGCTTTTAGGTAAATGATCTAGATTTGTGGAAACAAATCTTGAGAGAGTAAGGTTGTATTTTCCTTTTCTTGAGAATTATGGGGGATACTTGTATTGTGCTTATTGATGCAAATTGTATAGGTGTACATGAGACTTCATTAACAACAGGCCTTAAGTACCCTATCCTTGAGTTTGGCTTGAGTTTTCTAAGGATAAGCTTTTTAGTCCTAGCTCAACTTCACTTAAATGGATGGTCCCAACTTGTAGCCTTTTCCATTTTATGTCATTACAAAGGAGTGATGCCTTCTCTTGAGTTGTTTAGCTATTTTTACAGGATATACACAATAGGCTAGCAAGTTACTTTTTTACCCTTCAAATATTACCACAAACTATTATAAACCTCTTGGGTAAGATAGATAGTGTTGAGATTAGTTGGTTTGTTGTGAAACTTGTAGCTAATTGGAATCATCCCCTGCAATGGTGTTGGGATGATGTGCGAGAGGCTTAACTAGTTCATTTTCCTTCTCATAGTTTAAGTAGTTTATAACGAGCCGATTTGGCAGTTAGCCTCGCCATGTCGTGTTCACCTATGTAAGGTTTAACCTATGATAGTATTGTTGCCACAGGATGGGGACTTCAAATCACACAATTGGCTGGTCTTTCTAGGGTTTTTGGTGAGAATGAGGTATCGTCTATTGTTCTTTCAGTTGAAAGAGGTGATATTGAGGGAATAGGTGGCTCTTTTGACAGTCTTTTCAAAGATTCTTTGAATGATAGTGTTTAATCAATGTCTTCATCTTCCAATGATGGGTAGAGAGAAAGGAAGACCAAAAGAATGGAAGAATCTCACCTACATACCTCCACATCCCCATAGGAGCATGTTTCTCTTGAGGGTATTTTTTCTAGCTTTCTTTATTCTCCATGGTGATTTACATTACTAACTTTGTTACCTCTCTTGGTTTTGTAGAAATTGGTATCATTTTGTCAATATGATTCTTAAAAGGTTAAATAAGGGGTAATAAGCAACCTCATCTTACTTAGGATACTGTTGGCGTGCTCGCCTATGCTGAGGTGACTACCTAACCATATTCTTCGCCTCATACGTCTCTACCTTGTTTGACGATAGCTAATACACCTCCCTCTAGGGTAGCTGTTGCTAAGAGCTCTCGTTGGGCTTATTCTCCTCCTTATGCTTCTAGCTATGGTTTAGAGGCAAGGTTTGTCCTTAACTTAAAGGACCATGGTCGAGTGGAGTGCAACTGCCTTCTATCTCCCCACAATAAAGATTGAAAGACCTTAGGGGGAAGCTATCTTCGCATTATGCCTATCCTTCTTGAAGTCAATCCTCTGAGTTTCTGTTAAATATAACTTTTCGATGAATGAAGGTTAAGGGGAGAGAACTGTTGGAAGTGCCATATGAATGTGTACATATTTAAAAAAAAAAATTCTTTAAAGATGCACAACAAAATTCTACACATACCATATATAACTTAGATGTTTAAGCAACGCAATTTTACATCACATGTAAATAAATGAATGCATACCTAAAAGTCTAATGTCAAGGTAAGCATAAAAACAATTTCTACACTGAGACTGCATCCTTCTTAAGTTGTGGAGGGTCTAGTTCGACCATACCAAATAGGTTTTTTAAAACCAACTAGTTGTCCTTGTCTCATGCTAGTCAGAAGATGCAAAGTTACTATCACTTGTTCAGTTCTTCCTAGTCTATAAAGCTCAACACTTGAGCTAACTACAGCAAGAAGCAAGGAAAAGGAAGAAGTAGTAGTGCATGAGCAAGAAGGCCGAGAAAATCACATAACCCATGCATAAGGTATTCATCTTCTAATTTGTCCTCTTAATATGATAATTTGTAGGTCTAATATAAGGGTAACACTTGCCTATCAACATGCCTCATAGATTGCCATGTGGAGAGCACTAACAAGGTAAAGTCGATTTCACTTGAAGCTCCCACACATAATCTGTAGTACAAAACTAGTAGACTCTTTCTTTAAATTATCAATTGTTTCCCAACTATTGGAAAAAATCGGTCGATAGTCTTAACCAAGCAGTCGATTGTTTCCCCAACTCTTGGAAAAGTAGTAGACCATTTGTTGAAATAGTCAACAGTTTTGACCTGCATGCTACATGGTCCTTTGTTTAGCTATATCCAGTCCATTAACACTTAATAAATCCCATCATTAACTATTAATGGTGTTGAGAATAAATAGGTGCATAGATTTGGTTTCAAATGCCATGCTTTCCGGTGTGTGACTTTCTAGGTTCATTGCCTAGTAGCAATCAGATAACCTTTGATGATGGTCAAATACTTCGACCTATCTCAAGAATCTTTCCATCTTCATGAGACGTTTTGACAATCCTGAGTAACACCTCACAACAGCTTAGGATAATCTAAAAGGCAATGAAGTCTATTTATATGTGAACCTATTATAGCTAACGATTACCGTGTAATAAAATCTTTCTCTCACCTAACATCTTGATCGAGCGAGAGCCATGGAGTGATAAACTTACAAGCCCAGTAACTATGTATTCGATCTCATCAGTGTGACTAGATGACACATCAGGAAACTTTTTTCCTGGTCAATCATTTTTCCCTGGCTGAGGATTTCTTGTCATATTAATGGTAGACTACAAGATGTTTATTAATAAGGGCGACAGATTCTATCCACAAGCACCTACATCCATGTACTAGCAATACATGATCACATAAGATAAACGTCCCCACCTTGCAATTAGATGGTTCGACGCATTAGAAAATATGGCACACTAGCACACAAGAGATAACTATGTTGCTTCAGGTTAAAAGATCAATTACACAATCGCAGCTTAATGACAAGACCATTATCCACCATACCATGTGATCTGTCATCAATGTCATGATTGGTGCAGTATTCTCCAACAACCACCCACGAGTTTACTACGAGAATCACATGCTCTATGGTATGTGACTCACCACCCTTTACCATTAATATTTCATACTAATTAAAGTAGTAAACTTACTTGTTAGTTCATAATTGATTAATTAGAGTCCCCATCTGAAAAATCTAAGGACCAGGAATATCAAATAAATCCCGTTACTAGAGAACCTCATCACATATTCTTAACAACTTAAAAATGAGATCTCAAATAGAAAATCTAAGAATTCATTCATACAAACTTAGAGAGTAATGAATGAAGATAAATTTTACATTAATATATACAAAGATACATCAAATGTTTAATTAGCCCACTAGATGTCATCTAAATCTAGAATTAGGGCACACCACTAACAAAAAAATTTAAGTCTATTCTGGGGTGATTGACACTAACTCTGTGTAAAACTCGAGGATTGGTGTGCGTTTGATTTATTTGACTATCCTTCCTTGGTATGAAGAGAGGGTCTTTAGCAACTTCCCAAAGGTGCTAGATGAGCTCAAGTAAGAGATTATTATGGTAAGTGTTTGGGAATTCTTTTGCTTCTTATTGTTGTCTTTGTCAAATATTTTTCTTTTTCTTGACCTTCATTTCTTTGGGTTTTGCTCAGGGTGTGCAAAGGATGGTGGTTGCAAACACCTAAGGTTGAGCTTACCACCAACATATGTAAGAGGAGCTAGAAGGTTGGAAGAGTGAGAGAGAAAAATAGGACTAGGATGCCCAAATGTATAGATCCCTTCAACATACTCATTAAAGCCTTAAGAAGAATTATGAGGAGCTGCAAAAGATGTGCAAAGATCTTTGTGGCTAGCTGGAAAATGTCAACACTAATTATGCCACCAAGCTTAGTGTTATTGAGAAGGAGGTCCATGACTTGAGGAAGGTTAGTAAGGATTAAAGGAAAGTGATCGAGGATGTTAAGAGTTCTCACCCTGCCCTCCTTGAGGAACAGAACCAATAAGCTAAGGATCTTGCTTTCAGCTATGCTTGTGAGTTGGAGCTTCAAGAGAGATTAAAGATTACAAAGTGTTGGTTGGAGTTAGATTACTCAACGGTGAGAGCAAAGGTGATTTGCGAGTATCAACTATCCTATGATTGCTATAATGGGAAATAAGCATATGCGAGTAGTTTTGTCAAGTATGGTTTCTATCTGGCTTGCTCTTATCTCAAGTCAAGGCCTCTTGGGTAGTCCTTTAATGAGCTCATCTTTAATCGTGATGCTACAGGTTTTGAGGCACATGATTGGCATTGTTATGATCTAGAGCCTAAAAGTCTAGATACTTATCTTAACTCCTACTTAACAGATAATTTGGAGAACCTCTCAGGTCCTTAGGAGCCTTATTTAGGCAACCAAGGGAATCCCAAGATGATTAAGGTTATTAAGGATTTAGACGTGGTGGCCTAAGATATAACTAAGGATCTTGCTTTAGAGGTTGCGCCCTTTCTTCATGTCATTGAGCTTCTAAGAGATGCCAACATCGTAGCCCTTCTTCAACAATCATTCCTTTTGGCACTCCCTCTTTATCTTTTGAGCCTCATGTCGAGATCCTTTCTAGTCTTGTAAAGGAACATGATTTTTAGATTCTTTGTCTTCTTAATGTACTTTTTGCTCTTTCTTTTTACCTTTGTATAGTTTTTTCTTTCCTTTTAATGAAAAGGTTCATTTTTTTTGTTGGATGTGCGTTTGAATTTTTTTTTTCTTGCTTAATCTTGTTTCCTTTTATCATGTTGCATTATGTTGTTCATGTTTTCTTTTTCTTCGTTTTTCTCTAAAGAGGGGGTATTATGCTTGCTCCCCAATCCTTTAGGGGAACTTTGTTGTATTGAAGGATTTTTGTTTCATGTTATTTGTTGAGTTACCATGTGCACCAGGATGAGTTCTTAGTTCCTTTAACCCATGGTTTAATAGAAACTTTAGTGACCCCTAGATGTCTTAATGGTTTCTAAATTAAAGCGATGATGGGTTGCATTAAACTCAATCAAGATTTAACCACAGGCCATGAGATTTTTCACACCAAGTCTTAAGGGTTTTCGTATTCTTTATTTGCCCTTATTATACTCCTGCATAATATATTTATTGGCCTAGACAAACAATTCTGCTAATGATGCAAGTTAATCAAGAGTAAGGGATTCTTATAGTGGTTTTGACTTGGTGCTTTGGAGCATCATGACAATTGTTACACCCACTTACAAGTCCTTTATTTCCAAGGCTGTATTTTTGGATCTATCAATATATCCCCTAAGGGTTTCCTTGCTACTTTGTCGAATGTTGAGTAAATAAATGGCATCTTTCTTCCTTTGGTTGTTGATTATGAAGGCCTTAATGAATTCTCTTTTTAATTGATTGAAAGATGAAATAAACTATTCAATCAGGCCATTGAACCATGTACGTGCACGATCTGTTAGAGTTAATGAAAAGGCTCTACACATAATAGCATTCTCCATTTCATATAGTAGTATAATTGATTCATAATTTTGAAAATGATTGCGAGGGTCATCTTTTTTAGAATAAGTATTAATCAGAGGCATTTTAAAGTTGGGTGGCAAAGGATTTCCCTTTATCTCAAGAGTAAAGGGAATCTTTCTCTTATGTTGCTCTCCTTCAACAAGTACCAACTCGTTTTGCTCTAGTACTTGTTTAATCATTCTCTTTATATCAGTAGCTTCACATGCAATTGAAGATAGATTGTCTATCTCCATCTTGTTCCTTCCTAGGCTAAATCCTAGGTAGGGTTTTAACCTCTCCAATAGCTATGCTTTTAATGATTTCTTGATATTTTTCATTATGGGCAACCCTAATTTTCTTTCGAACTACGACAACACCCCCCATGTCTTGTAGGTCTAGGAGGGTCTCCCGTGTCCCTTCTTCTTGGCATGTCTTCGAGAGAGGTTGATGTCCCTACAAAAGACTTCCTCATAGAGTCTCAAGAGGATTCTTGAGTAAAGGTCCACTTTTAGCATATTTTTATAAAATAAGCTGAAATGGAGCTAGTGGTAGGACGTTTTGTAGGAAGACCATCATCTCCTAGAAAACCCGAGTGTTTTCTTCATGCTATTGTCTCAATACTTCATAATTCCTCAAAGGAATAGTTTAGGAAGTTGTCCCTAGGGCTTCAGGAGCTTTCTTTGGGAAAGTCTCCTGCTGTATTTGATTAGGAGGGTTGTCGACATCAAGATCCTCTTTGCTTTGTTTTTTTTTTTATTGCTCGTGATCTTGTGTAAACCATGGTAAACTTTTTTGATTTCTTGATCATCTTTCCACAGACAACAACAATTGTTGTTGCTAAAACAAAATAATAAATTTATTTACTAGGAAATTCATCTTCAAGCCATCAAGAAGTTATAAGAAAGAAATTGTTATAGGGCGTTTACATTCTTCATGCAAACATTTCAATATTTAAGTCAAAATAATGGAAATTGTCGAAGAATTGCATAACTCTTGAAATAGTAAGTGTCTTACCTAAGAGGATGGGTTCTCCTCTATTTATGGTTGAGTTGGGGAGGGGGGGATTGTTATGAAATTGACTAGGACTTGGAGTGTTGTAGCTAAATCTTATCCTTTATGCAATTCTCAAAACAGATTTGAGAGGTATCTCACAAGAAAGGTCTCAGGAAATGAATTTATGGACTCCAGTGGAGGAAGTTTCCTAAAGACCTTGGTATGTAAACCTATGATTTAAAGTGTCTCAAGGTATCTCATATGCTTTTAAGACAAGTTATATATAACATCTTGAGAAAAACACAATGATTGCACGAAAGGAGTTTTTTTTTTTTTTTTAATTCACTTGAGGTGTCCAAGTTTTGTCTAACCAATCCTCATGAGCAAGTGACATTTTCTCCTGATGCATCTTCAGAGTAAATTTAGATGCGAACACAATCTATACACATTTAGAATTAAACATTCGGTACAGTTCATGCAAAACTTAGTTTTCAATATTACTGCTATTTTTCAATAATAAATCTTCTTTTTAAGTCCTTACATTAATTTGAACTTTAATATTTTATTACTATACCTAGGGGTGTGCAATCGGTTATAACCGAACCGAACCACTCAAAAATTATGAACCGAATCGAACCGAACTATATGTAATAACCGAACCGACCGACCGACCCAAACTAACTGAACTAACCGAAACTGAACTAACCGAAGCCTACACCATACTAACCGAACCGAAAATGAATCGAAAACGAACTAGCACACAAAAATAAACAAGAGACTGCCTTGCTGTTGTCGCCGGCCACCTAGTCGGCCAGTGATTCCAATGATCGGAACCGATCATCGGATTCCCCCAACCACGGTGACCCACATACCCAAAAATTAAAAACATCTACTGGTTAGATTTTAGTAGATCTAGGTTTCAAACTTTTAATGTAAAAGAGACGTTGTACCCAGAAAACTAACCTAAAAACCATCGACGTCATCTTCATCTCTGGCCATCGACAACAGCTCGCATTGGCGTCATCTTCGTCTCCAGCCTTCGTCTTCGTCTTCGCCATCGGTGACGACGAGGGATGGTGGAGGGAGAGAGAAGAGATGAAGAGATGAGGCGGCCTGATCTACGAAGCCTCGAACTCGAAGAGCCTTCGTCTTCGCCATCGACGACGGCGAGTGATGGTGGAGGAAGAGAGAAGGGACGAAGAGATGACCATGAGGCAGTGCTGCCGCGCGACCAGATCTAAGATCTATGAAGAGATGAGTGCTACAGCAGGCCAGATCTCAAAGAGAAAGACGAAATGGCAAGAGAGATAGAGTCTTAGAGAGAGAATGACGAAGAGAAAGGTGAAGAGAAGACGATGGCAGACATGGGGTGTCGCGCCCGCGTAAGGGAAGGGGGCCAGTTCGATTCGGTTCGACAAAGGGGGTTGTCGCGCCGCGTGAGGGAGGGGGCAGTTCAGTTCGAGAGAGATGGGGGTATTGCTATTTGGTTTGGTTCGATTTTTTTATTATTTTTACTAAAATAACCGAACCGAATCGAAAAACTGATTTTTAAGGGCAAAAATAACCGAACCAAACCATTCCTTTTAAAAACCTAAACCGACCAAATTTATCAATTCCATTCGATTAGTTTGATTTAATCGAACTTTTATTCACACCTAACTATACCATGTTTGAGGGCCATAAAAGGAGTATTTTGTCATTGAAGAAGGTGGCGTATATATTTCCAAGAACCTACAATGCTTGTTCAGTCTTGTATATTTCACAAGTGTCCACGTCAATTTGGACTGCGCCCATGTCCATTCAAAATCCATGGAAAGGCCCCTCCTTCCTACTCGCCAAAAGTCAAATCTGGCTCAGAATTGTCCCATAACACGTGTAGTGTGGAGCATTAACTTCAGCATAATGATTTAACGATTCAGTTGAAAAAGGGACGCATAGCTGATGTGAGGTTGAAAATTTCCTAGCGTAATCAACGCCGTCCGTTAAAAATAAAATAAAATAAAATAAATATTTGATTGTTATCCCAAAGCAGAGACGTCTCTGTCGTCCTCATTGGTATTTTTCTTTGATTTAGACATTTTCTCAATTCTATTGGAACTGTTAATAAGGACGGTGCTCACCATCTCTCACTCAATTCAAATATTAAATATAATTCCATTTTTAATTTATCTTTTATTTTATATTTAATTAATAAAATAAATTATTCTCACATTTTATTCAAACATCTCATCTCATGTGATTTATTTTCAATTAAATAGTTGATTTTATTTTCTTAATACCAAGAAAAGAAAATCCTCTATTAAATTTTGACATTAACAAGGTTAATTACTGTTTAATTAAATACTTGTAAATACATGCATATATGTTTATATATATATTTTTTATAAATAAAAATTTTATTAAGACAAAAATCAATGCAGAAGCGTCTACATCGATAAATGGGATATTTCCCTGCTCATAACGAGAACATGAAAGAAAAAACTAACGAATAATTAAAGAAGCCCTATGAACTAAGGAAAAAATATAAGATTCTATATACAATTCTATACAATTGTCGAAAAAAAGTCTTCAGAAGAGAATCAACAAGCAAGCAAACAAATACTCCCAACACCTAACAGCGTGCATCGGCAGGAATCAACAAGTCAAAGCTAGGAGCCAAAGAGTATATTGGCTTTAGTCATTCAAAGGTCACTGTGGTACACCAAACCTTGGGATATTCACGAGCACAAACACTTGGTGCTAAAAATTGTCAATTCATAGGATCTTCTTTACTAGTAGTAAGTAATATTCACACGAGAAATTGATGCAAGAATAAATTGTAAATTTTTAACTATTATCCAAATCATGACTAAAGATGCATAAGCGTACTCGTGAGACGTCTATTATTTTATTTTGAAGATATGTAAAGACTCTGTCAGTTCAAAATTACTAAGCATAACGACTCAACGGAGTAAGAAAGACTGATCAGTTGGGAGTTACTAGACATGCTGTAAAATATAAGTATGAAGAGAATGAAAAAAAGGATAATGACCAACCGTGCCCAAACAATACATTGTACTTGGTGCGTCAATTGAAACGTAGGCCGTTTTTTCTCTCCAAAACATTGGTTATTCCGTTCACGCCATATAAAATAAACCAAAGCCTACAAAATTGATAAGGTTTAATTTTATATATATTTTTATCTAATTTTTGTTTTAACTTTGTGTTATTTTTTCTATTTGTAATGCAAGTTTATATAGATTTTACACAATTTGAATATCTTTTTGTAAGAAATAAGTAAAACAATTAAATTCATGGAATTAGGCTTTAACAGAAGAAATTTTTGATTAATTAATTGAAAATTAATGCTAAGATTAATATTAAATAATTATTAAAAGAAGGAATTCTCGGCAGCTTTGTTCAATCAAATCAATTGAGGAGAAATTGAAGCAGAAGATAAAGAATTCAAAGATGGAAATAAAAGGAATAAAAAAAAATTAAAAGAGGAAGATTGAGATTGAGAAGAAAAGAATTCAAATTGCAGTAGGAATTGGCGGCGAAAATTGAGGATTAAATTAATATAAAAGTGGAGGAGAATTGCAATTGGAGGAAGAATCGGAATTGGAGGCCGAGCAGACCCGGGAGAACGGAATTGCAAGCCGCGCACAGCAGCAAGGCCGGACGAAGACAAGCCGCCGCAGATTGAAGACGCAGGGAAGCCGAAGCCAGCAGTCGGACGCAAGGCGCAAGGCGGCGCGCTGAAACAGTGGCTGAGGCGTGGCTTGTGCAGGCTTCAGCAGAAGGATCCGACCGACGATTCAGATTTGGTTCCAGATCTGGCAGGGAGCATTGAATTGTTAATCTGTCATGAATTAATTTTATTTATTAAATTTTTTTAATTGATAATTTATATTTACTTAAATTAATTTTTTTTATCTTTGCAAGGAGTTTTTTTATTGTTCTAAAAACTATTAAATATTTAACTAATATTTAATTAATTTATTGTCATGAAATGAAATCGAAAGGAAAGTTTCATACTTTGACTTAGGTAAAAAATTTCATAAGAAAATAGTTGAAACGGAGTTAAAAACTTAACTTGTGTGGAATTAAATTGAATAATCATTAATCTTAATGAATTTATTGTTATTTAATACAATATATTTGATATGACTTGGGAAATAATATCAATTATTTTAGGGTTGTTCAACTAATTGTATAGAGAATTAAAATTGAATTATCAATCAAATAAATTAAATAAAATTGATTTAAGTGAAATCAAAATGCCCAATTAATAAATTAATATCGATCTTTCTTGTTATTCCTTGATTCATTGAAATTAATTTTATTTTATTTAGTTTTAGTTTAATTACAGCTTTTCTAAATAAATTAAATAATAGTAAGGTTAATAAATTTTGATAATTCGTAAACAATTTCTATGGAAATAATGTCTTATTCACTACGTTATTGTTTAAATAATTTTGTATACTTGCGAATTTGATTATTAAAAACTAAATGGTTAGTTACTTGCCAAGGGCTTTTACCTTTTCGCCTTGTCGCAACCCACATCACTTTTGTCTCTCATAGCTTCCAAGGCTGTCCAAATTTCTTCAAGCGACGAAATAAGGACACCACCTATCGAGAATAGGGATAGTCAAAGGAAAGGTGACTATGCCACTCTGCATCCGCCCTACAAAAAAAAAAAAAAACAAATGCTTAGCTACCCACCAGGGGCTCTTACCTCTCCACCTCGTCGCAACCCATAGCATTACTGTCTCCTATCGCTTCCAAGGCTATCCAAATTTCTTCAAGTGATGAAACAAGGACAACACCTGTCAAAAATAGGGATAGTCAAAGAAAATGTGGTTATGCCACTCCGTATCTGCCCTAAAAACAAAAACTTTTATTCGGTAAAGGTAAGAATAAGTTAATATGATCAAGAGTATATAAACAATCCTTAATCGCTAATCAAAAAATGAACATATAAGCATGCAAACTAGTATTACGTAATACCAAACAATGCCAAGGAACACGCAAGCGGTGCACCAAAAGGCCCTGCAAAGCAGATCGAACAAAAATTACCTCATTGGAGGTTGGAAGCCACCTTAGCGCCCAACCCAAGGAGGGCCAGACATATGGTTTTGAATCATGTTTGGGGAAAGTGATCTAGTCCCCTCTAGCCATGACCAAACCCCATCGACAATGATCTTAGAAACTTGGGGCCAAAATAGAGACACTTAACTACAGGAGTAGTTAGCTAGAAAATCAGTCAACCATATACCCTGAAAGGATGCCACTGGTCATGCCATAAGAAGATCGAGTTGCCATCCCCAACCCTCCAACCAAAAAAATTAGCTTAAACTGCACCGTAGATAGATAATAGTTTCCTCCAATACCATGGACAAGAATAAGGCACCAGAAGAAGCCAAAAGCACTTATCTCTATCTTGATAAGTGTGGACCCATTTAACCTATAATGACTCGCTATCACTTGAGAGTAGCGACCAAATCAATTTCGCAATGAGGGCTTGGTTCTAGACATATAAAGGTTTGAGACTTAGGCCTCCCTGCTACTTAGGGATGCACACATCTTGCCAAGCGATCTCCGCCTTATAGGAGTTAAGCTCATTTCCCCTCTAAAGGAAATTTCTAATCATCTACTCAAGCTCCTTGAGCACCTGCTTCGGTAAGAAGAAAATAGAAATCCAATACAAATAAATCATGGAGATTACAAAATGCGCTAGCTAGAGTCAACCCCAAAAGATAGCAACTGAGTACGCCACAAGCACACCCTATTTCTCACCTTATCCAAAATAGACTTATCTGTTGGAATACACGTGTGGTGGTGTAGGTAAATTTAAAAATTTTGGTATATCAGATACACGTAATGAAGTACCTAAATACACACACCATACACAACTTGAATATTTAAGCAACACAATATTTCATCTTATGAAATATAATAAATGATATACCTATAACCCAATGCTAGGTGGAGTACAGAAATCATTTCTATACTGAAATCGTTTCTGTACTAAAACTGAATCCACCTTAAGTTGTGGTGGACCTAGTTTGTCCACACCTAGCTAGCTACCTGGTACCACGTCGTGATCCTTGTACTATGCTAGCCTGAGAACATTAATACACTGGCACTCATGCGTATAAACGGATTCCCCATAATTTTCTGCGTGTGATACTCACACATCTGAAATTAATAGAAGCAAAAGAAGAAGAGAACAGAGAGTAGATAGGATACAAAATCCAAGTACCCATACACACCTCCCATTTCTCCCATCTAATTTCTGCTCCAGATACCCCTACCACCCCCTCCAATTTCATGCCACGTGTAATCCACTAATTTTTGGCTAGGGCAGTGTGGGGATTGACTACTCTTCGAATGTGGCAGTCGACTTTGCTGCTATTTCTAGAAGAAACTGTAACTCAATCTACTAACAATTAGAGAACTGAAACCAACCCATTAACTTTTAACGAACCTCCATCCTTAACACTTAATGACACATCCAAAATCACCATTAACCATTAATGATGATCGAGACACAATTGGTACACGGTGCCGATACCAAATGTCGTACTATATGTATTAGTGTTGTATACCCTAATACTAGATTTGGATGATGTCTAGCGGGTTTGTAATGAATCACTTTTATTGTATCTTTGTATATATCAATATAAGGAAAGTTTGTCTTCATTCATAAACTCTCTAGTTCTTATATGAATGAGTTTCAAGATCTTTTATTTATAAATCTTATTTTCAAGATGTTGAGACTGTGTGACATGATTCTCTGGTAACAAAATTTCTTAAATGATTCATAGTCCTTAGATTCTGTGGATAGAGACTCCGATCAGTCAACTATGGACTAACACATGGGTTACTATCTCGTTCAGTATAAGTTATTGATCGGAGGATGGTGTGTTACACGTCATATGATATTGGGATATCGTTAGAAGACTTATGGGTGGTTATTGGAGAACAACGCACCGAATGTGAGGCAGGTGATTGACCACATGGCATAGTGGATAATGGTCATGTCGTCAATTTGTGATGGTGTTATTGATCGTTAGAATTAAACCGGCACGATTGTTTTGTGTATCGGTGTGCAGGGTTTGCTAATGAGTTGAACCATCCAATTATAAGATGGGAACGTTTATCTATGTGGTTCTACATTACTAGTATATGGAGGTAGGTGTTGGGGATAGGATCTGTTACCCTCGTCATTATTGATAGAGTGAATGTCCTATGTGATCTACTATCAGTGTGACGGGACAATCCTTGGCTAAGGCAGATTGATTATCAGGAAAGATGTTTCTTGAAGTGTCATATAATCATATTGATGTGGTTAGACACATGTTTATGGAGTTTGTGAGTTTATTACTCCATTACTCTCACTTGGTCGGGACGTTAGGTGATGAAAGGATTATAGCACATGATAATCGTTAACTGTAATAGGTTCACTTGGAATGAGACTTCACTGCCACCTATATTGTCCTGAGCCATTGTTAGGCGCTCCCCAGGAACCCTTAGATCATCATCGGGGTATGGAGAGATTTCGGTGATGGGTCAAAGTGTTAGCTATGACCGAAATAGGTTTTGGTGCTATCTAATTGCTAGTGGATAGTGAATCTAAAAAGTCACACACCATATAGTGTTGTGTTTGGTATTGACATTGTGTAACCAGTGCATCTCAAATAACAGCGGGTCAAATGTTAACTTGTTGGGTAAGGAAGTCAACTTTCCCTTGTGCAAGTCAACTCCCAATAGCTCGGAAGTCAACTCCCGCACCACCCCAGCCAGCAGTAGTACCTTCCACGTGGCACGAAATTGGGAGGGGTGGATGGTGAGGCAACAATTGAAATTGGGATGTGAGTATATATGAAAGAATTATAGAGAGGTTTCTTACTACATTACTTTTCTCTATAATTTATGCTTTCTCCATCTTCTTTTGCTTCCACTAAAAATTATAGCTATGTGATAGTCACGCGAGAAATTGAGAAGTAGGTGCTGGTGATACGGGTAGCCTCTAGTCTAACACAAGAAGAAGTGATCGAAACGGTACCAAATAGCAAACTAGGTGTGGACAACTTAGGACCACCACAACGTGAGGTGGAATCTAGTCTCATTACAAAAAGTGTTTATGTACCTCAACCTGACATTAGATTTCAGATATGCATTTATTATTATTCATATAAATGCATACTTAACATCGGACTTCAGGTATACATTTATTGTTATGCGTTTCTGTACCCCAACTTTGTTGAGGAATTGGGCCAGACAATTTATTATGAGATAATTTCAAATAGTTCAATGAAGTTATAGAAGACATGCTTTCAAGAATTGGGCCTGAGATATGGTTCCATGAAAGGTCAAGATTTTCTAATTGTCACAATTCTCCTCTAATCTTCTCCAGTATCTTTCATGTCAATTGGTTCTTGGACAAAATTAAGACAACATGGCTAAAAGATTTGTTAGTTCTTCTGGATCTCTCTTTGCAGGTTGTTTCCTAAAAGGTCATTGATATTCATAGTGCTAAGAATATTGATGAATTCCAATTGCCTTCCCTTCTCATAACCAACTCCATCTTATTTTTGTAGTTGAATCTGACCAAAGGTGGTGACTTATTATAAGGAATGAAAGAGCGCAAATGAGTTAAATTGGCTAAACATTGTGAGAGGGGCCCTAACAAATTATTGCCAGCAAGGTACAAGATATGGAGATAAGGAAGACTGCATAGTTATCTGGGAATGTCTCCAGTAAACAAGTTTCCTTGTAGACGTAACCCCAATAGTGATGAAAGCCTTCCTATAATTGTGTTCAGTATGTTTGTAGAGAATTTATGATCTCTCATATGGTGTCTCATATTAGTGTCCTTATGAACCAAGTGTGATGAGCTCATAAATGATACACTAGATGTAAGTCAGTGTAGGCTTTACGAACCAAGTGTGGTGGTTTGGTGAAAGATACACAATTATTGTTGCAATGATAAAATAAATTAGGCACAATTCATCATTTGTACTTAATTGTACATAAATACCTATGGATGAAGTCCCGAGGACTATTCTATGTGGAGAGTGGTTAAAATTTGACTTTAATTATAAAAGCACTCAACACATATACCAAAAGGTTAGTACCTTACAACATAGTCCCTAGTCAAGGTATCATTGAGACAGGATATCAATGATTCATGCGAGATTGGTATACATGTTTCCTTTGTCTTAAGGAAAATAACAGCCAATCTTACAAGGCTGGTGGTGTGAGATTGAAGGCAAGTGTATGGGTACTTGTTAGAGAACAAGTTCACTGGACATGACCTGACATGGGACTCCATAAGGTTTATAGGTGTCTATGGAAACCCTAGTGGCGGTTGTGTAAAGTCATCATTTGACTTGTGGTCACCATAGTATCTTGTGTGTTGATTTGCATACTTTGACTCCGTCATGAAAGCATCTAGTAAAGGATGTGAACTTAGTGGTGATTTGGTATGTCATGAAGCATATGAAGGTTGTGAGTAGTCCAAATCTAGAGAGGATTCATCAACTCTTAATGGGAGAATGTCTCTTGGGCCCCTTTGATGAAAAGGTAACTATTAAATTTGTGCACAATGGGAATTTGATTTGAGATTGGATCTTAAATCAAATACTCTTACAGTTATCCTTTTGATATATCAAATATAGCAAGACCAAACTTAGAAGAGGTGACACCTAATCCAATCATTTGTTTAGTTGAGACACTTTAAACCGATAAAGGAATAACATTACACATACATAATTTTAGCCTTCATTGAAAGATTAGTGATTGGTATTGATCCTTTTACTAATTGGGGGCCTTGATGGATTGCTAGATCTTGCTCAAGGTTTATGGTACTTTTAGGGAAAAGAATAATTGCCAACATATGTAGAAAGCTAACGGGTCACACGCAATAGGATAACATGATGAGCTAATTACGGGCTCGATAGGTTTTGTGAGTAAACCTAAGTGTAAGAGATAGAATTTCTTAAATATTAATGAGATTAATATTAAGACAATTAATGTAAATAATGACTCTAATAATATGGGATTAAAGTCACTTAATGTCTTTGACAAGGATGCAAACCCTAATTTGGATATGGATTCTTATTAGGCTTTAGGGTTTGGTGACTTATTAGTCCAAATTATTAGTTGATCTTATTTACCACTTTTCCAGGGTTAATGGGCTGGATTAAGGAATTTAATTTGGGTTCTAAGTGATTGGTTTAAAATGTTTAAATAAATCCAAGCCCAATGGAAGAGGGGCCACACTCATGGGCTTTAGCCCACATAGGCTAGGGTTTCGTTAAAACTTTCTCTATATATATCCTTATTGAGAGTCAAAAAGTGAATGATCTTTGTGATTTCCAAAACCCTAGTTATGAGAAAGAGAATTTCGGCCATACTCAAGGGCATCATCTTTCCTGTAAATTCCACCCTCTCATTGAGTTAGCACTCCACGATACCCTAGAGAAGTTGCTCTCCCGTTTTGGTTCCAGGTGTTGTTCGTGTGGATTACACATTAGAGGTTGTGCATTTGTGCAACTAGAGGCGATCATTCTTTTCAATGACTTGCGCTACAAAAAGGTAATATCTTATCTTCCTTTTGTGATTTATTCCTAGGAGCCAGTCTTCTAAGAGAATCTATGAATAAAAATTTTAAATTATGCAGCGCTTGTCTACATAGATTCCTTCACTTCTAAGCTTGTATAGTTAGCTAACGAAGAAAAGTTTTCCCCATGGACGAGGTTGTTACTCAACTTGAAGCTATAAAGCCAAGGCACAGAACATACGAACTCTAGCAAGTCACCAACTATATTGTTCTGGGACAAATCTATTACCCCTATTTGCTTCATATTCTTCCAGTTTCTTGGAATTTTCCCAGATAATTAATTTTTTGACAAATTTGTTTCTCAGATGGAGAATTGTGACATTTTGAGAAATTGGCAACTGGCCCTCCAAGTAATTGAAACTTAAATCCACCCATGCCAACTTGTGAAACTGCAACGAGTTAGGAAACATCCTTTATATTTTATTATTAGAATGATCCAACCATTCTAGATGTGGAGACAATTCCCAAAGCCAACCAGGCACTATGCTTGAAAGTGAAACATTTGTGAGGCGTCTAAAAGAGAGTTGTCTCTATGTGGAAGTTGACATCGAGGATGGGCTTGTGACGTGTCGATTCTATGTGGCTACATGTACAGGGCAATCCTGATTGAAAAGATCTCTAAAGGTGAGTTGTAGGCAAAGTGTCAGTGTTGTAATTGATTAGACTTGATTGTTTGAGACCTTGTTGTGTGTAAGACGGTCTTAAGGTGTGTATTTGTAGCTATTTTGCTACCAATGTCGTAAATAGAAGTTGAGGAGAATTTTGGGTTGTTATACTCTTAAGTTTTTAGCCATGAAGGGAACTCCAATCCCAATGGACAATCACTTGTGTAATGGATTTTATGCTAAAAGGTGGATCCCAATCTTACTCGATATCAAGAATTAACATTTTATATGATGATGAGATAAAAAAATGTTCTAGTCTCTTGAGAGTCTAATAAAATCAAAATTTTATATTTTTATTCTTCCTACATTTAGTTTATTTAACATATTTTATGTCTTATAGTGTTCATTTGTGATAATCTTTTATGAATAAGACATTAGTGGCAAAATTTAGTAAGTTATGTTTATAAATAAAAAAATTCTATCCTTATTTTACACATTTTTATTTAATTTTTGTTGTGTTATTTCTCCTATTTAAAATTTGTGTTTATATAAATTTTATATTTAATATCTTTTTGTATGAAAGGCAAAGAAAATTAAATTCAAAAGAAGTTACAATTGAAAAGGAAATCAAATTGGAGAAAAAGGGGGTCATGGTGATATATATATATATATATATATACTCAAGCAATTGGAAAGCGGCCATGTGTTTTGAAGTGGGAAATTAAAGTCCAAATTGCAAGTGGTGAAGGGGAATTGGAGGCCCACGTATGTGCATACATTTATATATATTTAGAGGCCCACTTATATATTATAATATAAAGTGGAAATTAAAGGCTAATTGGCAACAAGAAATTGAAGGCCCAGGAGCTGCCGCGTGTAATTAGAATTGGAGTGGGGCCCATGGAGAAAATTGGAGGAATCGGGCAGCCGCTTGGTGCGTGGTAGATATATATATAATAATAATATAGTAAGAAGGCAAGAGCAGAAGAGAAGCAGCAAGCGGCGGATTCAAGCACAAAAGGCAGTAAAGTGGATGGAAGGGAAAATAGTTTAGATTTTTGTGTTATTTTTATTCTATTATGTTTGACTAAAATTTTTAATCGATTCAAGAAATTTAAAAATGATTAATAAAATTGTGAGATCTTATTCTTAACTTTATTTATTTTCTATTCAAATATCTATATTTTTTTATTTTACATGATAATGATTAATTAAAAAGATCTATTAATTGATTGAATTGTATGATCAACACCTAAACTGAATTCATAATCTGTAATTGTTATAATATTTCGTTGATGTTGCAATTAAGTAAAATAATTATAATCTTAATTTTTGTTATTTGTTTAAGAGAAATATGGAATGAATTAAATAATCTAATATTTATCGATTGTTATTCATCTTTTAACTCCTTCTTAGTTCTAATGCTATCAATAAATTCATGAGAATTGCTTAATACCAATTAGTTTATTGATAAGAATTAATTTGGGTGTTGGGTCCAGATTAATGCAATTAGAGAAGGTAAAGCTTGTCGTACTTTTTGACAATCTTTAGTTAAATATTTAATTGTAAAAAAATATATCTATTAGAAATTAATGATCAATTTGCAACCGTGAGTATTTTTTTCTTAAATTGATATTGTTCTAAATTAAATTTTGTTACTCAATTATGTTTTTTTAAATTATTCTTTTGTTAATTAAATTATAGTTTTGAAATTTCTTTTATTTTTATTGATTAATTATGATATTATATTTGATTGAGTAATTTTTATGGATCAATCTTTACTTAACGTTACTATAAATTGTAAGTAGAGTAATTTTATTTTTTTTTTATGTATTAAACAAGTATAAGAATTCCTAAAATATGTTGTGACATGACACCTTCCCATGAATTTGGGCCATGAAAAAGGGGACTTAATGCCACTAGTTGCCCTATGTTTTGGGCGATGGACCCATTGAATTGACTGTAAGAGAGATCCAATTCCTTCAGTAAAGACAAGTTTGCAATAGTTGCAGGCAAGGGGCTTGAGAGTAAGTTCCCAATAAGCATTAAGGAATTATTAAGACATCTGAGTGACTCAGGCAATTGCCCGCTTAATTCACTGAACCATAACTTTAGCACGATTGCAAAGACTTTTCAATGGGATGTCACCAATTGGGATATTGAAAAAATATGCTCAAAGATCAATTTTTTTTTTGGTTTTTGTACCATCACGAGTGTCCGCAGCCACCTCGCCCCTAAGACAATACTACGGAGGCAAATCGTGGGATATATCCGAACCAACCAGGGTCTGAACTGTTACACGCATTGACGCTTGCTAAGGCTCAATCCCATAAGGTAGCTTTGCTGCCCCCAGGGTTCGAACCCACGCTGGTAGCCATCAACTTGGCAGGATTTATCCCACCTCAGCCTTGGCCAACTCAACTGTGCCCGAGGGGCAAGAGATCAATTTTTGTGGAGTCGTGGAGTTGAACAAGAGATCAAGGACCGAAAGGGAAGTGAAATTTAAATTTGGTTGGGAGGGATGGAATTTGTGAAAGTTCACTGTTTGTAATACACTAAATTTGTCAATTTACTCAATTACAAAATATTTAAAATTGATTATATTTTTGAGACAAAAACATGAAATAATTACTCAATTATATATTAAATTTAATCGAATATACATTAATATTTACTCGATTACAAAAAAAATTATACTCGATTAATTTACTTGAGAGGATTAAACTTAAACTCTTACTCGATTACAAAATTTATATAATCAATTAATAATTCAAATATAGCAACACAATCTCTGTCCAACCAAAATTACTCGACTATAGTATAGAAATACTCGAATAAAATAAGATTTTGCTCGATTATCCAACTCTTAGTCGATTAATGTTCAAGTAATGAAACTTGACATTCTTCAACCCAATTATCACTCGAGTAAGATAATTTATTACTCGACTAAAAATATGATATATTTGATTATACTGACAAGGTAGTCAAGTATGACAACATGATACTTGTAACACCTCATTTTCTCGGACATGTTATAAATTGAGACAATTTTAGGATAATAAATTTTTTTCTTTCAAATTAATATTAAACTATATCATTCCTTATATCCATCCCAAAGTTTTCATACATTTATCTCGAAATAAAACTATCATAAACATCAAATGCAGAAATTAGAATCGAATCTTAACTTTAATATCAAATCATAATAGTATACATGACCGTTTTCGAACTTAATCCCCAATACAAGGCTATTCATCAATGGAACATAAGTTTCTCAATATGACTTAATACATAACAGAAGTTCTCAATTAACATTAACCCTAAATAAGGTTATACATCATCATTCTTTCAAAACGTTCAGAATTTAAAGTAGCAGAACTTAAATACATAGGCTACATAACATACAGTCAATTCATCATTCCATTCATCATGCACTTTACTAAATGCCATTTCATACCTCATTCATCATCGTCTCCACTACAATCTCCATCTGGAATGTTTGAATATTCCAGAGACAAAACCCAAGTTAGATGATGAATTATTTAAGTGAAGGAACAATAAACATATTTCGTGCATGAATGCAAAATGTCATCATTTCTTTTTAGTTTGAGTCAACCGCACCCAACTGTTACTTCCTCATTTTTACAGCTTTCGTACCAGGTTGAGGTGTATAGGTGCACCATTGGTAGAGCAGCGGTGCCAATCCATAATGCCAAACCCTGTGCAATACATGACCAATAACATCATCGTGATTGTATGCACATTTTATCAAAACATGTAAATGCAATCTACATGACATATTCACATAAAGACATGACAACATGATAATCAAATCGGGTTTTACGTTGAACCACTTACAAAACCAGGATTAGGATAAAACCGCTCACAATAAATCAAGTTTTTAGATAAGAATTCTCAAATTAAACCAAGTTTTTAAATCAGAACACTCACATTTAGATAAAACTTAAATTTTCTCGAAATACGTTCATCTCCTCAATTTGCATGCTCGATTTCGATTTTTGTGTTAACTTCAAAATTCGCACAAGTCATTTCAACTTAAGCCTCAAAACACCCTAATCATCATATTTATTTAAATAAGTATCAAAACGTATTTTTCCTCATAATTTCTTGCATTTTTTTTATTTTCTCCTTATTTTTCATCAATAAATCAAAACTAAATATTGCTCAAGTATTTTCTCAAATATTTCTCTTTAAAAATTCATAAAATAACTTTCCTGATTTTTTGAAATTTTTTAAAAAAATTTACTCACCTTAACTTAGCCTCTCAGACTTTTTCGGTATGTGTGTCTTGACCTCGAAACGTGTGCCCGATCAATTTCCTGACTCCGGACATACTCCTCGAGCCCCAAATAAATTCCTAGAATTTTCTAGCATTTTCCAAGATTTTTCCTCTATTTTTTTCCTAATTTTTCTTTTTCCTTTTCTTTATTTTTTTTTTCTTCTTTTTTCTTCTTCTTCCTTCCTCTTCTTCCTCTATTCTTCTTCTCCGCGAACATTTGCACCAGCCACTGCCTACATACAGCCTCGGCCAAGCTTAGCCTTCGCCACCGTGGCGCCTGCCTTCGACCGACACCGCCGGCCCCGTAACTGCAACCACCGGCCGACGTCTCCGCGCCTTGCTGCCATGGCCTCATGTGCGCAAGCTTGCACACACAACGCCCTGCTGCTGCAGCCACCTCCGGCTGCCTTCGTTTCAGGCCGCGACTCTGCAACCACCGTCGGTCGTCGAGCCTTGCTGCCACCATCAGTCGCCCAACTCGTTGCCTCTACTGTTGCGCTTCATCGTCGGCCATGGCAACTGTTGCCATAGCTGATCGACCCTCTCGATCCCTCATCTTACTCACTCTTTCTCGATCTACTTTCGTTGCACTCGGCCCTCTCCCGAGACCTCTTCTCTCCTTTATTGCTCTTAGCCCTTGCTTTTCATTCCTTATTATGCCCACGAAGCTTCGCAAAAGCTACTTCACATGCGCGCGCACACGCTCATATATAAAAATATTACACATTATAAATAAATAAATATATATATATATATAAATTACACATTTAACCTCATAATCTCTCTTAATTCCACTTGAAAAATCTCTAATTTCAATTACATACTCAAACCTCAGATCAAGTTGCATTATAATACCAAAAACGCAAAATTAATAATTTTAAGATTACTCGATAAGGACGATTTTGCCCTAGTGTCCTCACCGGGCTATTGATTCATCCCGAAACCACCTCAAGGTTGATCCCTACGAAAAATCGGAGCCCTCTTAGGGTTCCGTTGACTTCCCAGAAGTCCTCTACAATAATTCAATTTTTTATCCCAAATCAAAACTGCATTTTAGCTGTACCAAAAATCATCTTAATTCTGATTTCTTTTAATACCATAAATCGTATCTCGGAATGCTCATCGAGACCATATCATTTTTCATAGACATTTACACTCCAGGTCATTCTCTGTAGTCGATTCGACACTTATAACTATAATAAATTATACTTTAAGCCCATAATCTTTTGATAATTTTACCTATGTATATCCAAACAACAAGTTTTTCAAGTGTTATTTCCTAAAAATTTTAAAACATTGAGAAGCTTAGTAGTTTGATACTCGGTATCACATAGACAAACTAGGCTTTATGGATCAAGACTCAAAAACCAATATTTTGAGTGTATGATCATTTACTTAAAATCTAGATGTTTCTCAAAAGTCATCAAGAATACATATATGAGATAGATTACTCTTAAGCTTAGAGTAATGCTGCCACATATTTTGAACACTTAAAAGAACCATGAGCTCCACATGATACTCATGCATTATAGATATTTAGATTATCCCTTGAAATGCTAAACAACCTTTTTATAGATAGAGCAAGAATATTAATAGATAAGACATAAAACAAAGCTTAATCACAAATAGATAAAACATAAAACAAGTTTAATCACAAATAGATAAACATAATAAGGTTATCAAGGCAACCTTAACATTTCCTCAAGAAATATGAGAATGTAACATATGAAATCATTAAATTTTTGGAATAAACCATTTATCACCAAAACATTCTAATAGCAAACACAACAGAAAGAATTTTGGATAATTTCATATTTGAATTTTGAGTCAAGGTGGAGATTCATGATAAGTGTGACTTAAAATATAAATTCATCTATGATTGTGATTCCTAATTTGACCATGATTAGGATTTCAAATTTGACTGTGATAAGGATGTCAAATTTGATTCTGATCAAGATATAATTTCCTATGTACATCTATAGATAATTTTAGATCTCTAAATAGGTGTCCAATGCCTTGTAATTATTATAGCAATATTTGTTTTGTGATATTTTGTTCTTTTTGCCTGTGATTTTTCTAATTTGGGTTTATTTGTGTGGATGATGGTTTGATTGTAGTTTGTTTTCGATCCAAAATCATAACACTTGTCAATTGGTTCCTAGACAAATTTAAGGTAACAATGGTTAAAAGATTTATGAGTTCTTCTAGGATCTCTCTCTACAGGTTGTTGCCTAAAAGGTCATTGATATTCACAATGCTAAGAATATTGATGAATTCCAATTGCCTTCATTTCATAACCAACTTCATCTTATTTTTATAGCTGAATTTGACCAAATATGGTAACTTATTATATTGTAAGGAGTGAAAGAGTGCAAACGAGTCAAATTGCCTAGACATGGTGGGAGGGGCCTTAACAAATTATTGCCAAGAAGATACAAGACAATATAGTTGTTTGGGAATATGTAATGACCTGTTAACGGGATTTGGGTCACTCTGTTAATATTTTTGCATGTGCTGCACATTTTTATTGATAAATGAATTTGAACTATTATATGTTTGAAATGGATATGCATGATTTTGATCAACCATGACCGTAAAATTTCATGAAAATTTGTTTTTAGACACATTTTGTAATTTTTTAAAGGTTTAGGGACTAAAGTGTAAATAATGAAAAAAATAAAAATTTAGGTTCAAAGCCCTAACGGCATATTTTCGATGCATAATTAGAGTTGTCGAACTTTTATAGTGTTTCGGTTGTCGAAACAACTATTTTGCTATTTTTGGACAAAACGACCATACTTCCTTCATTAAAAATTATCATAAATTGAAATTAACATTAAGTGTTAATAGATGATAATATATATATATATATTATTAAAAAGTTAATGATATTTTTACTAAGATATTAGTTATAAGAATTATTCTCATGGTATGATTCATTCTTACATAATATTATGTGTGTAATAGTATATTATATTAACATAATTAATACAAAAATTATTTAAAAACATTAAAATAGTGAAATGGGGCTGGATGTGATTGAGGGAAGGTGGACAAAGTTACCCATGTGTGTGTATATATATATATAAATATATATAATATTATATTATATATATAATATGTTATTGTTGGAGAATTGGACCCAGATTTGGGTCGAGTCGCCCATAAAGGGTTTTGGATCTAAATAATCAGATCCATGGCGATAATTGCAAAACACTGCTAACTTCCTTTATATTTAGAAAATATGGAATAATGACAATTTTTCTCAAAAACTGCATATAAAATAGTTTTCTCTCACAATTGTAAAAAACGAACGTTGGAGTAAGTTAGCAAAGAGTTTTTCTTCTCAAATTTCCTCTAAAGGTTTTTAGGCTATGACTCAAGAGTAAATATAATTATGAATACAAGACATGAGATCAAAAAGAGTTGGATATGATAAATGATTTGGGGTACTACATACTTATCTATTCAATTTCAAGACATTATATATTCCTAACCGTTATATAACAATTGAGCTCTTGAAATATGCCCGATCGCACAGCCTATCTGTCTGTATGAAAGCTATAAAAAGAATTAGAAAATATGAGAATGTTGAGCCCATTATGCGCAAGTGAGAGATGTTGGAGAACTGAACTCAGATCCGGGTCTAGGATTTGGGTCAGGTCGCCCATAAAGGGTTTGGGATCCAAATAATTAGATCTATTTGTAGATCTGACGATAACTACAGAAAATTGCCATATGTGGAAAAGATGGAATAAGGGCAATTTTTCTCGAAAAATTGCATATAAAATAGCTTTCTCTCACAATTGTAAAAAACGAACGTTGGAGTTGGTTGGCAAAGAGTTTTTCTTCTCAGATTTCCTTTAAAGGTTTTTAGGCTGTGACTCAAGGGAGATTTCCATTTTTGTGATTTTACTTGTGACCAGTGATACAACTATTGTGATTAAACTTCTGCTATGCAAGTAACATGTATGTTATTGTTGTTATAATCCCTATTTCTTTTTCCATCAGTTCTTTGTACATTTTGTTCAAAACAGAATGTATATTATGTACTCTTCCACATGTGGTTAACTAATAACCTCAAAATATGCCTATAGGGGGAGGGGGAGGGGGCGGGGGGGGGGGGAGGTAGTTTGTTGAGTTAAAATTATCAAAAAAATAATTAATTCACATAATAAATATTTATTTAATGTTAAGAAAACATCTTAACAATTTTATCCCGCTAAACAGCCCTTAATGCCAAACAAAAACATGCCTTTGCAATTTTAAGCTAACCAAACACATCTTAAGACCAAAAATGCCTTTTAATTCATTTGCCAGCCAAACACGCTCTTAAATTAAAAAGAACTTTTTGGATCTTGAATTAAAATTGGCCAGTCAAACGTGGCCTTAAATTAACCCACTTCTTTCCAAATCAAAAGGTTTTAGAGACTTCATCTCCAGATTTGTTTATGCGTTTTTTCTTCTTGCAATCTGTTCTCTTCTTCTTCCTTATTTCATTTCTGAATTTTCTGGAAATAGATCCATGGCCCCTGAAAATCCCAGTAACCCCATAGCCACGAGGTGAATTCGGTGCCGCCAAATGAGTGCAGCCTCGGCGTGCGCCTCCGCAGACGCCTGTCGTAGCCGCTGCAAGCGACGATTGGGCGTGCCCGCTTGTATGCGACCATCACCATCAGTTGTGCGCACGACTATCTCATGTGGCCACTGCTGCCACCAGTTCATTTTGAATGCAGCCATTGATAGATCGTAGGAATTTTTTAAAAATATATATAATTATTTATTTGGGTTTAATTAGATCTGATCATGATATATATATATATAAGCATAATCATGTCTTGAGAAGCAATACAAAGAAACTTAAATATTGACTTTGATTACCTCTTATGTGTATATGAATATGAATAAATATTCTTAGTGTATGTATAATTGTCATCAGATATTCTAAGTGTACGACGGTATTGGTTCATACTTGTATCACATATACATATTAAAATTAGACTATTATAGGGTTAACTCATGCTTGCTGTGAATCATATGGCTATATTAATTACACATTTATAGCAACGAAAGTAACCAAAATACAATCATAACTGGCTCTAATACCATTTGATGGAAAAAGAAACAGGGATCATAACAATAATAACATACTTGTTACTTGTATAGCAGAAATTTAATCACAATAGTTGTATCACTGGTCACAAGTGAAATCACAAAAATGGAAATCACCATTGAGTCACAGCCTAAAAACCTTTAAAGGAAATCTGAGAAGAAAAACTCTTTGCCAACCAACTCCAACGTTCATTTTTTACAATTGTGAGAGAAAAATATTTTATATACAGTTTTTGAGAAAAATTGCCATCATTCCATCTTTTCCACATATGGAGGAAGTGGACAGTTTTCTACAGTTATCGCCAGATCCACAAATGGATCTAGTTATTTGGATCCAAAACCCTTTATAGGCGACCCAACCCAGATCCTAAACTCGAATCTGGTCCAATTCTCCAAATCTTCCACTCGCACATAATGGGCTCAACATTCCCATAATTTCTCATTCCTCTTATAGCTTTCATACAGACAGATAGGCCATGCAACCGTGCATACTTCAAGAGTTCAATTGCTATATAACGGTTAGGAGTATATAACATCTTGAAATTGAGTAAATAAGTATGTAGTACCCCAAATCATTTATCATATCCAACTCTCTTTGATCTCATGTCTTGTATTCATAATTATATTTAATCATTGAGATAAATATAAGATAAATATAATTGGTCGACTAATGAATACGAAAGATATGATGACTTGAAATGATTTTTCCTCTTTTCTCGATTCTCTCAATTTTTAGTTAACTTGTTTTTCCAATATGTTTCAACTGATCAAATCAATCATAACCATTTGGCAACATATCAAGATAACAAACATTAAACCCAAAAAATTTGAGAACATACTAGGAGTTATCAAAGGGCACTTAGTGAGATCATAAATGATCTCAAGGACTCACACTATCAAAGTTGAGATCAGAACTTTGATTATCCTTATCGATTGACTTTGTGCATATGTGGTATAAAAACACATATTACGGTATTTTCTCCTTTCCCTTAGAGCGTATGATTTATTCCAAATACCGTACAGATGATAGATTAAACATACATACATACATAATGCTTAACCTTGAGTTCACATCTACTCATTTTTAAGCAGAACTCACATCTGGCATTCAAGACAAATATTGTGATATTTAAAATCACTTCATTATCCATTTCAAGAATGAGACATTCTCTTACTAGAGCGACATCATGTATTTTAAGTTTGAGATTTATCTTATTATCATCTAGATAATAAAACTTAAAATACTATCTCATCTTTATTTCACTAAATAACGGAGGCAATTGCCTGTGTGAGATGGCTAGTCTTTTATCTATCTGTCATACTTTGTGTCAGAATTTATGCACATAACATAAATCTACACGTATGATATATAACAAATATATGAATAGGAAATCATAAATTTATCATTAAATGATAAAACTTGTACAAGTAAACATGTTCGGGAAATGATGAATATAAGTGTACATTAACATCTACGCAAACCCAGTGTTTTTACATGACTATCAAAAACTTCTTTTGAAATAGGCTTTATCGGAGGATCTGCTACCATATTTTGTGTAGAAATGTACTTCATGTCCACTTCATTATGCGCCACCATATCGTCTACATATAAAGATAAAATCACAAACTTATCTTTTGATCTCTTCGTATACACACAGTGATATTCATTTATCATATTGAAATCATACAACATGATTGCATTATGAAAATGAATATACTATTGTCTTGAGGATTGCTTCAAGCCATATATAAACTTTTGAAGTTTGCACACTTTGTGCTTTTGACCTTCTCTAATAAAACCTATAGGTTGCTCCGTATAGATTTCTTTACTTAATTCTCCATTGAGAAAAGTAGTCTTTACATCCATTTGATGTAACTTGAGATCCATGTTAGCAACTATTGCTAAAATTAGCCGAATTGAGGTGAACCTTACAATAGGTAAAAAAGTCGCTTCATAGTCTATTACCTCCTATTGTGTGTAGCCTTTTGCTTCTAAACAAGCCTTTAATCTTTCTATATTTCCATCTGCCTTACATTTAATTTTTGAGAACCCATTTGTTCCCAATTGCTTCGCGTCCCTTGGGTAAATCGACTAGTTCCCAAACTTGATTCGATTTCATGGACTCCATTTCTTCTTCCATTGCTTTAATCTATTTTTCTCTAGCAGGGCAAGTAAGAGCCTCATTTACATTCCTTGGCTCTTCCTCATCTTGTGGAGTAATAATAAAAGCTTCCCCCATTCAATCTCAAATCGACGACGAGGAACACATTTTTAACTTGTTCGTCGCAGTTGAGGTTGATAAGTTAATTCATCAATTCTCATATTACTCCCACTGGGATCAACATTCTCTAATGGATACTTAATAGTTTGAATTTTAGATGAAACTAATTTATCGTCCTTTAACCCACTCCCACTTGGATGTTGTGTATTAAGTTATTCTAGTATTATGAAATCTTGTTGATCATGAGTTTCAAATAGAGATAAGTCGTGTCCTATCTCAGCTTGTTTCGGAAAATCATTCTCTAAGAATGTGACATCATGTGATTAAAATTCTGTCACCGTACCATCATATTGCTTACCTAATAAAACATATCTTTTTGATTGTTCAGAGTATCTTAAAAAGATATATTTTTTCCCTCTTGGACCTAATTTTCCATGTTTATGAGAAGAATCACAAGCAAAAACTGCACAACCCCATGGTTTTAAAACACTTAGGTTGGGTTGTCTTTTGGTCCATAACTCATATGAAGTAGTAGTTACGGATTTGCTAGGCACTCAGTTAAGTACATATGTGGCCGCTAATAATGCATCACCCCAATAGGTGATTGGAAAATTTGTTTGAGCCATCATAGACCTAACCATTTCTAATAGGGTTTTATTTCTCATTTTCGCAACACCATTTTGTTGCGGTGTACCAAGAATAGTCAACTGATGTTCGATTCCATTTTCATCACATAATTTTCTAAATTGATCAGATAAGTATTCCCGACCATGGTCATTTCTTAACATTTTTATTCTCTTGTTTAATTGATTTCCACTAAATTCATATAATTCTTGAAATAACTTAAAGCTTCTGATTTATGAGATATCAAATAGGCAAGACCATACCTAGTATAATCATCTATAAATGTGATGAAATAAGAAGCCCCATGTCTAGCTCTAACATTCATTGGACCACATATGTCATAATGGATTAATTGCAATGGAATTTCAGCTCTAGTTCCTTTTCCAAATGGTTTTCTTACAATTTTTTCAGCTAGATAGTACTCACAAGTAGACATTTCTACTTTATCAAGATCACCCAATAAGCCCACTTTAGCTAATTGGTTCATTCGTTGTTGGCCAATATGACCTAGTCCAACATGCCATAAGCATACATCATTCATATCATTACTTGAAGATGTAAATAAGGAAAAACTATTAACACGATCATAAGGTGCCACACCTATTATAATAAAACCATCCAAGAAATAGCCAGAACAATAATAACTTGTTCCCAAGGACAAGTCAACACCGTTTCTATAAAATTAACAAAAAAACCATCTTCAACTAATATAAGAATAGAAATAAGATTCCGGGGAATCTCTGGAGCATACAAGACATCATGTAGAATAAGGTTTGACCTCCATGCATGATTAACTTGCACGTGCCAATCCCCTTGACTCCTACTTTGGAGTTGATTCCAAAATATATCTATCTTGCTCCATATGGAATCCGTCAGAACTCTATGAAGACGCTCTTATCATTCGCTACATGGTCTGTTGTTACGGTACAGTCCACACAAAGGATAAGATTCAATAAGAAAAATAAAACTTGAGACATTAACAACACTTACAAGTGCATAAAGGTCACATACCTTTTTGGGCTCAGTGCAATCACGAGGAAAATGTCCCTTTTGTCCACAATTGAAACACTTCAACTTTGCAATGTTTTTCTTCTTGGAATGATGCTTTCCTTTCCCGTGTATGTTAAATTTTTGTTTCTTGGCTTGAGGATTTCCCTTACCTCGCTTATGTTGGAACCTAGTGATACAACTATTGTGATTAAACTTCCGCTGTGTAAGTAGCAGGTATGTTATTGTTGTTATGATCCATGTTTCTTTTTCCATCAAATGGTATTAGAGCTAGTTATGGTTGTATTCCGGTTACCTTCATTGCTATAAATGTGCAATTGATACAGCCATATGATTCACAACAAGCATGAGTTAACCCTATAACAGTCTGATTTTAATATGTATATGTGATACAAGTGATGACGATTTTTCGAAAGTGTACGGATCGCATAAGTAATAAAGTAGTGAGTAGAGTATCATTCTCACGAGAATCGGGTGATAATTACCAAAATTATATTAACCCAAATTTTATTTAAATAATTGATTAAAGAGAATTAATAATAACACAATGTAAATATGGAGAATTTCAAGATTTGAAGAGCACTAGGGTATTTTGATTTCACCTAATTAATCCAATTTAATTTAAATGGTTGACAATCCAAATTTAATTATTCATGCAATGATAATTAACCACACAAGTCAAATTTTTACTTCCGTTCCAATTATATTCTTGTGGTGTTTATTATCTAGATCAAATTATAGATTTTTCCTTCTAGTCTAAATCTATATCAACATATCAATCAAATATTGGCTAAGTATTTGATAGCATTAAGCACAATAATAAACACTTGCATGAATAAAGAAAATCAATCCATGAAAATCAAATTATCATATTTAAGTTACATAAAAACACCCTAGTTATAGAGTTTAGTTCATATTACAAATGATAAAATCCATAACAAAACAAATGAACATAAATATAAAATTTAAAGGAAATAGAAGAAGAGAATAAAACTCTTTTGATGTGCAGGATTTTCTTCTCCAAAAATATTGTCACCAATTCTTGAAGAAATCTTTCACCAAGAGTGCTCCAATCCTTCAAACTCTCTCACCTCTAACTCTTTCAATTTTATAGCCTTCCTTTTCTATTTATACCCATTCATTTCTTCTTTTCCTTAATTTTCTTCTTAAAACATGGGATACCCTACCTCCATGTTTTTCTCTTCCATGTTTTCCTCTCCATGTTTCATGCCACCCATGTTCACTCAAAAGTTTAGGTCCACTCAAAAGTTTAGGTCCCATACTCAATACAAAATAATTCCTCAAAATATCAAGAATTACAATTTAAGGATTTTTGTAAGATATGGGTTTAATTTAATTAAACTTTTGGGCTAGGCTTCTTAAGTCCAATTGGGCCTAATTCTTCATGAAATAAGAAGCCCAGATAATTCTTAAAAGACCTCTTAATCCATCTACAAATTAGCCCAACTTGGAGAAAATGGAATGCAAAATTCATAGGTAATGCTGAATTTTTGACAGTTTTGACTTTTTGTCACTTCAACAACCATAACTTTCTGTAGAAAATTTAGATTTATTCACCATTTGAAGTGTAGAAAAGTAGACATATAGAGCTATTTTTTCTAGAATTTTTTAACATTCCAATTGGTACAACTTTTATTTTTAATCGGACCATTCAATAGCAAAAATCCATAACTTTTGCTCTTCTTTCTCACTTTTCCTTCAAATCCTATCAACATGATAAATTACCTAAAATTAATATAGAAAACATATCTAAGCATAAGAATTAAGCATAAAATCAAGTAAGAATGGTATAGAAATATTAGCACATCAACAAGTATGAACTAATACCATCATACGCTCAGAATATTTGATGACAGTTATACATACGCTAAGAATATATGTTCATATTCATATACATATAATTGGTAATCAAAGTCAATATTTAAGTTTCTTTGTATTGCTTCTCAAGACATGATTATGCGTGTATATACATATATCATGGATTAGATCTAATCGAACCCAAAGAAATAATTCTATTTTTTTTTTTAAAAATCATACGATCTGTTAATGGCTGTGTCAAAAACGAACCAGTGGCGACAGTGGCCGCATGAGATGGTCGCGCGCACAGCCAGCGACGATGGGCACATACAAGCGACCAAGCCCAACCGTCGCTTGCAGTGCCTACGACAAGCATTTGCGATGGCACACGCCACAGTTGCACTCCTGTGGAGGCACCGAATTCACCTCGCGACTATGGGGTTGTTTGAATGTTCAGCGGCAATGGATCTGCTTCTAGAAATTTCAGAAAGGAAATAAGGAAGAAGAAGAAGAGAATAGATTGCTGGAAGAAAAACACATAAACAAATCTGGAGATGAAGTCTTTGGAACCTTTTGATTTAGAAAGAAGCGGGTTAATTTAAGGCCACATTTGGTTGGCCAATTTTAATTCAAGATCTAGAAAAGTTCTTTTTAATTTAAGAGCGCGTTTGGTTGGCAAATGAATTAAAAGGTATTTTTGGCCTTAGGATGTGTTTGGTTAGTTTAAAATTGTAAAGGCATTTTTTTGTTTGGCATTAAGGACTGTTGGCGGGCTAAAATTGTTAAGATATTTTCTTAATATTAAATAAATATTTATTATGTGGCATGAATTTAAGAAGTTGCTAGATATGATATTTATATAGCACAAAATAGCTAGACAAATGGTCTGTATATCAATTTAGGGGCTGTAGGGCCTTTTGGAGCATGACATTGGCCGAGGGAGACTGGCTACCCTACCAACTTTATCAAAAGTGGCCGAGAAAGTTGACACACCTTTTGGTTCAAACCTTGTCATCCATCATGGCTAGGTTTGATCATTTGTAGGGATGGCATTAAGTTAGTTTTGTCACAGTTTTAATTATAATTAGCCTTAATAGGCAAACTATTCCATACATTCCTGGGTACCTGCGTCATATATGAACTCTCAGTCCTATATATCCTTATTGATACACATCCCTCATACGTATGATTTAAGTTGGCAGGATAGTTATGCATGTTTAAACAAGGTTTAGATGATTTAAACTCGTATAGAATACACATGAAAGTGAACTCGTAACAGTAAACTAAAAGTAAGTAAGAATCTCAAGAAGTTAGAGATACAGACTTGTATTTTTTTCTTGTAATAAGAGACTTCTTGCATTTGAATTATTATTTGAAAAGGACATTCCTAAGGCATGAGGGTCTCCACTTTACATTGATAACTTTGCATTGACTGGGTGGATTTTAAGGTTTAGGGTATCATTTTGCTTTAATAAGTAAGTGGGGGATCAAATGTTGATTGTTGGCGTTGTGGTGGGTACGTAGAATAAGACTAAACTCAGTAGTTTCTAACCCTCTGCGCACTCAATAAAAGGCAGAGATGCTGTAGTTTGTCTGCCCATTCCACAGGTGGAGGCAAACAAAGATGATATGATTTATTAAGGGCAAAACTATATTTTTGGTTTTATATTTTCATGTTTTTTTTTGGTGGTCATCCATAATTTTCGTTCATTTCAATTATACCTCTTAACCCATATTTTCGAATCAATTTAATTATTATACTTTGATATATTTAAAAAAATTAAAATAATATTAATTAACTTAACTTTTTTTTATATGTCAAAATATAGGGATTAAATTGACTTATAAATAAAAGTATAAAATTGTAATCAAAATAACAAAAAATTTGACTTATTATACAAAAAAAATATTAAAGTAGAAGAATTAAATTAACTCAAAAATATAAATATAGTAATATAATCAAAATAACAAAAAATTCAAATCATCGTATAAAAGAAACTTAAAAATAGGTAAGCCAAAAATATAAATTTGGCCATCTATTAACCTCTCCACCTAGTCATGAATGTAATGCTTATGCATGGACCTGGATTGGCTCTTGCTTCTCTCTGCAGCTTCTTTCTTTCTTCTTTCAACTTTTGAAGTCTGCAGTGAATTGCCCATGAATTGAAACCTGATGGCATTATGAATTGCCCATTAATTGACAGTGATAAGAGTCATTGTGTTGCCAGCTGAGAAATTCTCAAAATTTGAGGACCAGTGAACGATTTTTAAATGGAGGGTAGGAGATGAAGGGAAGTGAGATAAGTTAAATTAAAAAAAATATTATTAAATTTATAAAATTGAGTTGAGTTATAATATTAAATAATTAAGAAGCTCAATTGAAACGTAAACCTGAAAACTCTATGCATAGAATTCAATTTTTTCTTATGCCTATTTGATAGTTTAAAAATAATTTCTTAAAATTATAATTTGATTTTTTTAAAAATAAGATCAATTATTTTTGAGTGCAAGTTATCAAATTTTATACAAGTGATATATATAAAATATATAAAATGTGTTAATAAAGTATTTTCTTAAAGTATCTTTTACGTATTTTTCTTAATAAATAAAAGGTAATTAAATTAATAAGATTTGAACTTTATCACCCTTAAACAATAATTAACTTTTCAAATAATTTTATCACTATACTCATTTAATTTAATTTCTATCTAAAATAATTAAAAAGTGAAATATAACTGTCAAATGCTATCTTATGAACTTTTATTTAATTCTTTTTTATTTTTTTATCCTATGATAACACAAGTCACCCCTTTAATAAACATATATGAGCATTTCTGTTTATGCTTATTATATATAAGTATATACATCATTATTTAAATAAATAAATGATGGTATACAATTGAAATATTTTAAAAGTTAGACGTACGTAGTTATTGAAAAAATATATTAAAATGTCAATTTGAAATTAAGAATTTGTTAGAAATTATTTTTTTACTCGTAATTTTTTTTTTTTTAGGTTCAAACAAGAGGAAACTCCACTCAAAAGTTTTTCAGATATAATGAAATAGCATTAATTACTTTTGTTAAGTTTAAGGATACGATAATAAGATTTTGATAATAACAAAAATAATTTTAAGATATAAATATTTTTTATTAGCTCTTTATGATGAAAAAATGTGTTTTTCATGATTTAAAATGCATTTTTTATGATTTTGTATCTTAAGTTGACTGATGGTTTAGTGTAAGTCGACTGAAGTAAATCAATATCTTAGAATCTATTTGTGTGTATTTTAGGTCGATCGAAGTTGGCCAAAATGTTGGCCTTTAATCTTGGGTTGACCGGGCCTTCAACCGAAATTGTGTACAAGGTTACTAGACGACTTAGGTCAATTGAGGTGGCAACTTTAATCGATCGAAGACCAATGGTTGTCTCTATTCCTCTTGCATATTTTTTTGTTGCTCGTTTAAAGATATATCTATATAAAATATTTTTCATCTTGTACTTTAAATTCACATTCTGATATGTATATATTTGTTCTCATGCAAAAAGTACTAAAATATTTGTTTGAAGAAAAAGTGTTTTGACTTCACTTTTGCATATTTTGATTTTCTTGTCTCTAACACCTATAATCTTTTTGTCTCAAAAAGCTTATAGCTATTTTTGATATTAGGTTGTCCCCTCAACTTTCTTTAGTTAAATTTTTGTACAGTGTATTTTTTCTGATATGTTTGTAAGCCAAGATTCCTACATATGCTTGTTGGAGACTAAAATGTTTGAAGATTTTTCAAATTTCAAAATTGTCTTTTGTCTTTTTTTTTTTGTAACAACTAGTTTTCTGGAATATGTATATTTATATAAGGTAATGTGAAGGCTAAAAAGGAAAAATAACAAACTGATTGAAAGAGTATTCAAACAAGAGTGAGAAAAGTTCAAAGTATTGGAAGTATGTTGTCTAGTAGAATTCTCAACATTAGTGACTTGTTTGAATTTGTCTCTGATTATAAATTTGTTGTTTTACTCACTAGTTTTATGAAGGGTTTGTATTTACTAGTAATGTGCGAGTGATTTTTATTTAGGCAATGGATTGCGCATTGGTTCTAATTACAATTAAAAGTTAGTGTTATATTTCTTTAGTAAAACCTTAAGTACACTCTTGAGAGAGATAGCTAAACTCTTTAGATTTGAACCTATATAAAAATTCTTATGTCCCTTATAATTGTTTGATTTAAATATTATTTTTCATGTTACAATCACTTTTTATTAAGATCATAATTTAAGAGTTTTCAAAAAGAATTAAAATCATAAATTTTAAAAAAACTAAATTCACCCCTCTTAAGTATTTTTCTAGATAACAACTTTTATATTTTCAAAAATAGCATTAATCTACATTAAAACATGGTAATTAACCATTTTGCCAATTTATTTAAAATTTACACTATCTCTCTTCCTATACCTTTCTTTATCCCTCGTCTCCCTGTGACAATAAGCACCTTACTCCTCCTCCTCACTATTTTTCTTCAATAGTTAAATTATGATGGACAAAATCCATCACAATCACGTAACATATTAATAGGTATAACTGAATAAGTCTTTTTCTTATTTTCTCTTCATTAACTATCACAAAGATAAATTTTTTATTTTTAGATACGTATATTATTCTTTATATTATCTCTATATCTCAGTTTATTTTCAGGAAATTAAAAATAATTTAATCATTTTAAAAGTTTTAACTACAAATAGACAGACGATAAAAAAAAAAAAGTGTTACATAATCATGAAAAATAAAAAATAAAAAATAAAAAATAAAAAAGTCAATATATTATTATTAATATAAATACAGGCATGATTAGTGCTCGTGGTGAAATCTCTTTAGGTGTCGCGAGAAGCCTTTCAAGTTCGAGCTTTGTGGTGTTAAAGAGCGAGAAAAAAAAAAAAAAAAAATCCGTTCGAGTTCTGTGTTGAAAATCTGCGGGCGACTCCCCAGTCCTCCCGAGTGCCGATCGACAGACAGGAGGATGATGCACTCCTGAGAACTTGGCAAGTCTCTGGGTTAGTAACCCTAACAGAAAATGGCTGGCAATGGCCGACGAAGCGCTCGAAGCAGAATCAAGTTCTCCCCGGACGTCGACGGGGATCGCGCCAAGCCCAACCCTAAATTCCTCAAGCACCGAAACCGAAATCGCACTCTCATTCCCATCCCAAAATTTGATCTCAAAGCTCTTCTAGTGCTTACTGTTGTCTCTTTCTTCATTGTCCTGTTTCTGATTCAACATTTCGTAAAGCCGGTCGAAGAGTCTCAGAAACACAGGGTGGTCACCCCCTTTCCTGCTCCAAAAATCATGGATCTCCCCCAGGTTGAACATTCATTTGCAGTTTCAACTCATTTTCTCATATGTATGCGTTTACTCAATGCATGTGTGTTTTTGCCATGATTTGGATGAATCGCCTTCGCCTGCTGCAGTTTCAAGGCGAGCATAAGGAGAGCTTGTACTGGGGAACCTATCGCCCTCACGTTTATCTTGGAATCCGCGCCAGGTATCCCTTTGTCTTTTGCCGCCTTTTATCCGCAGTTTTGAGTGTTTCTTTGCCACTTCACGTTTATCAATGTTGTTGTCTTTTTTTTGCTATATTTGCCGAGGATTATTTTAGAACCTTATGGTGTGTTCTGATTCAACCTTTGTTATGATGCTCTTAGTTCGGTAATTATACTTGGTGCATTAACTGTTTGAATATGACTGGCAGTTTTAACAGCACTGAAATTGGCATACCAAAAGATCAAATATTTCGAGCATTGTGGTGGTGTGCTGCGTTATTCTGTTTTAATAGTTGAATCATATAGTGCATATGATCAATAGCTTGAGCATGGCTTGTGATTCATTCTTCATTTTGTACAACGAAAAGGTAGTTGTCTTAAGTTTTAATTAACGCCAAAACCTCCACATGTTCAAGAAATAATGAGGTTGAAAGATACAGAGGCACGCTATAAATCCATAAAACTCCAAGTTGACAAAACCTTCAACTTATGTATGCTGAGTATATACATCCCAAAGCTTGCATTATACCTAAACAAAACCTTCACTCCTTTTTGAGGTAAATAGCATTCCACTACCATAGAGAGACACTATAAAGAGATAGACCCTTTACAAGCTGAGCAAAGCAAAAGGAAAATGACACGAACACACGCATACATCTTATTAGAGTGCATGCTGTCATGATCCTGGGGGTTATTTTGTAATCTCTACCTCTATTAAACTGTTGGGCAAGTTAGGAGGCGGGGGAGGCTATTGTAACAATCTGAGGAAACGGTTAGGAGGTTAGAAGAATCATTGTATAGCTAGAGGTCTTATTAATAAGGAGACCTACAGCATATGGGGTTTCTACCGATTGATTGATGAATAAATCCTTTTCTCTCTTAACCTTCCCAATCTCTCTATTCTAATTCACCTTTTCTTTCTCTTTTCTCAATCGGAATTACTGAATTGCCAAGTCCTAATTCAAGGACTTGACACATGCATCTTTAACTCATGCTATGCCTAACGGTCTTCAACCCCCCCCCCCCCCCCCCCCCCAAACACACACACCTCCCAATTTTCTTTTTTGGTAAATAAGAATCAATTTAAATAAGACTACTAGAAGGAGAGGGGTGGGGCAAGGGCGCTCTTCACAAGCTTTGCAAGACAAAAAAATGACACCTATATATGGACTTGCATATGTACCTCAACCATAAGATGTTCTACGTCAACCATAAGAAGATGATTGTGAAAAATTGTTCCCTTTTATTCAATGAATTATGACCATATGCCTAAAATCACCCTCTTATCCCCTTCCTTTGGAGGGATCACATCATACAAAAGGAGCAATTTCCCTAGCTATAAGACTCCACAGCTCCCTAGCCATTGGTCAATGCAACAAAAGATGACCTAACATATTCTCCACCCTCTTTGCACATATAGCCCCTCTTTCCTCAAGTTTTTCCTTTGATCAACGGAATCCATTTAAGGATTCGTTGATTGCCCTAGAGGTTAGAGTTCTAGAATAGGAGGCCTTTTTTCCCAACTTTCAAAACACATGGGGTGAAGGAGGCTATTAGCATTACAATGGATAAATTGGTTAAGGAAGGATGGACAGAGAAGTTTCAGACATTTGAGAAGCCTATGGTCTGCTATATTTCTGTTAAACTACACCTATCAGCATGGAGATTTGATAAAAATGGATCGCCTAAAACGAAATACACCTTTGGTCTCCAGTACCATTATGCTACTACGGTTGGTACCCTTACTTTGTCATTTTGCATGCGATATACATGCTTGCACCTTTTTGATATGAACAAGCTTAGATGAATTGAGAATAATTGAGGGGTGAATGAAAGTATCAGTCTCATGCCTTTACTATGATACATGTAGCCTATTTAAATACAGAAAATCTACCTAAAATCTAGGAACTTAAATTATAAATACAACGATAGATAAGGGAGAAATTTTCTCCAAAATTTTCTACTAAGTTTCTCCTACTTCTTAGGAGTAGCTGAAGCCTCATCTGTTCCTATTTCTTTGGAACGACTGGGGCTTTATGTCTTTTATTCAATATGGTCTCCTTTATCTTATTCTAGATTTTATCGTCTTCTTTATCGTAAATTCCTCCTCAACACTCTCTCTCAAGCTGTGAATAAATGTCTTTCATTCTTAGATTGCTTCTAATTAGCTCAAATCCTTAATTGTTCATTGCCTTAGTGAGGATATCGGCTTCTTGTATACCTATGGGAATATATACCAGATTGATAGTATACCTGTAGGAATACAGTATACCTGTAGGAATATATACCAGATTGATACCACCATCTTCAATCACTTGCTTGATAAAATGTCTTATCTATCCTCACATTTTTAATCCGGTCATGTTGGACTGGATTATTTACTATACTTATAGCAGACTTACTATCACAGTATAGCCTTGTAGGAGTAGAATTTGGTATCTTCAAGTCTTCATAAAATTTTTCAGCCATATTACCTCACATATACCTTGAGCTATGGCTCAGTATTCTGCCTCAACATTGCTTCTAGCCACTACACTCTGTTTCTTGCTCCTCCATGTCACCAAGTTTTCCCATACCTTGGTGCAAAACTCGGAAGTGGATTTACTGTCCTCTAAAGAACCTGCCCAATCAACATCTACAAAACACTAAATTCCTCTGTCTTCATTCTTTTTGAATAAAATTCCCTTACTGGGAGTTCCTTTCAGATATCTTAAGATATGATAGGCAACATTAAGGTGTTTGCTAGTGGGTGAATGCATAAAGTGAGCTAGTGGGTGAATGCATAAATTGACTCACTGCATATGTAATATCGGGTTGTGTAAGAGTTAAATAAATTAGTTTTTCCACTAACCTTTGGTGTCTACCCTTTTCCACAACAGTTTTTGTCCCATTCTCCTTAGCTTTCCAGTTAGGTTCCAAGGGGGTGCTAGCTGGTTTGCAGCCCAACTTACCTGTCTCCTTTAGTAGTTCCAATGTATACTTCCTTTGTGAGATGCAAATGCTGTCCTTACTTCTTGCTACCTCCATCCCTAAGAAATGCCTCAATTGTCCAAGGTCTTTGACTTCAAATGATGCTGTAATTACCCTTTTAGTGTCTGTATTTACTGCTGATTGTCACCTGTGATAATAATATCATCCACATAAACTATTAGAATAGTTTTCAAACCATTAGTAGGATGTTTAGTGAACAAGGTGTGATCCGAATGCCCTGTTGGTACCCTAGCTGGGTTAAGGTTGTGCTAAACCTTTTAAACCATGTCCTAGGAGGTTGATTCGGCCCATACAATGACTTCTTTAATCTGCAAACTCTTCCTTTTTCTTCAAAACTAGGAGGAATCTTCATATATATCTCTTCTTCTAGGTCACCATTGAGAATTGCATTTTTTATATCTAATTGATGCAATTCCCAATCTAAATTAGCTCCAATAGATAACAACACACGTATAAAATTCAGCTTTGCAACCGATGCAAAAGTCTCATCATAGTTTATGCCGTGTGTTTGGGTAAATTCTTGGGCTACTAACTTGGCCTTATACCTCTCAATACTTCCATCAAAATTGTGTTTTATTGTAAAAACCCTTTTGCTTCCTACCACACTTTTATTTTGAGGTAAACTCATTACTTCCCATGTACCATTTTTCTCTAGTGCTTCCATTTCCTCCATCATAGCTCTTTTCCAATGAGGTGTTTGTAGAGTCTCATTGATATTCCTAGGAATTTGCACTTCATCAATTCTAGCTGTGAATGCCCTAAAACTTGGAGATAATTGAGAGTATGCCATATGATCAGAGATAGGATATTTAGTGCATGATCTTACCCCCTTTCTCCAAGCAATTGGAACATCTAAATCATACTCAGGCTTTGCAATTGGCTCTGTACTTTCTGCATTGTCTGCTTTGTTACTCTCATCAATAGGTACTACCACTTTAGCGTTTTCGTCCTCCTCAAGTACTGGGCCTTTTTTCAGGGTTAATGAATGGCTTTGCTTTGATTGAAAGTCCTTTCTTCGAGAGTACACTTGAAAAGGTGGTTGAGACTTAGCAATTTCTTTTTGAATTTGCTGTTGTATTTGCTGCTGTTGCTGTTCTCCCCCTTGATTAGTTACACAATTAGGAATAGGAGTAAAGGATGTAACTGTCTCAGGAAACACACTAATATCTCTACCATCCATACCTTGTTCTACACTAGGAGTCTCCCCTTGCAGAGGTATGGTAGAGTAGTAATATTGATTCTCAAAAAGGGAGACATCACAGACACGAAAAATTTCTTAGTGTTTGGACAATAACACTTGTAGCCTTGTTGTGTAGGAGAGTAACCAACAAATACACACTTCAAAGACTTGGGATTTAATTTGAGTAATAATGGTGGACATAGGTTGTACGTCCAAATACTTTTGGAGAGAGAGGATTAAGCATTTGGGTAAGGAGAGGATGGGAAGCAATGAGAGTGCTCAAGGGAGTTTTGAACTTTAGAACCCTAGTTGGAAGTTGATCGATGAGATAGGTGGTAGTGAGAATGGCTTCTCCCCAATAGGAAGAAGGAATTGAGCTGGTAAATATTAGGGTTCTAGCTGTTTCAAGCAAATGCCTATTCTTCCTTTTGGCCACTCCATTTTGTTGGGGATTATAAGGGCATGTACTTTGATGAACAATGCCATTTTCACTAAGATAAGTTTCAAATTCTGTTGAGAAATACTCCCTTCCATTATTCGATCGAAGGATATGGATTGAGGTTTGAAAAATGTTAAGAATCATTTGATGGAATTTTCTGAATACCTTATATACTTCAAATTTTTCTTCCAACGGAAATACTCAACATACCCTGGTATGGTCATCTATAAAGGTTACAAATCAGCGAGTATTTGTTAGATTTGGGACTTTTGTTGGTCTCCACACATCACTATGAACAAGGTAGAATGGTTTGGTTGGTTGGTAATGATGAATAGGATGGGAGGCTTTAGTTTGCTTGGCAAAAATGCATTGCTCACAATTGAAAGATTCACTCATTTTATTGACAAATAAATGAGGATATAAGAACTTTAAACATCTAAAACTTGGATGTCCTAATCTTTTGTACCATAAAAGTATGCTGGAATCTGAGATAGCAGAGAATGAATTGTGTAACTTAGGAGTACCAGCAGTGTCTTCCACATAGTATAGACCTTCTCTTTCTTTAGCATTGCCACTCATTTTCCCCGAAATTAGGTCCTGAAATACACAATGAGTTGGAAGAAAAGTTACTTTACAATTAAGGTCTTTTTTAAGCTTGCTGATAGATAATTAGTTGCATCTCAAACCCGGCACATGTAGGACAGATTTTAACCACAAATCAGCTAGGTAAATAGAATCCTCTCCCTTAGCATAAGAGATATTACCATCAGCCATAGTCACCTTAATAGCTTTGTCACACTGTTTGTATTCGAAAAAACCATTCAAGGAACCTGTCATATGGTTTGAAGCCCCGGTATCCACAATCCAATCATTCATATTTAGCTTCTTTGAGAGATAGCATGTAAGAAAATTACCTTGTTTAGCAAGGGAGACTGTTGGGTTAGGAACTTCAACAAATTCTGCTGGTTTTGTAACCTTTGGTTCAAAACCTGCTGCAATACTTCCAATTGTTCTGGTGTTAAGGCAAAATTGGTACCTTTACCTTTTGCAGCATCAACTACATAGCTGTTTGTGGTCTCCCCTGATTTCTCCCTTTCCAGCTTGCTGGCTGCCCATGTATCTTCCAGCTGGTTTCTTTTGTGTGGTAGGGTTTGTTGCAATGGTCACACCATTGTTTGTCCTTTGGAGGGTCTCCACGAGTTGGTGCCACCCCTGGTTTCGAAGCCACAAAAGCTGATCCATTCTGGTTGTTTACTTCAGTTTGTGCACTCAGCATCACCTTCTTTTGGCTCTCTTCCCTTCTAACTTCTGCAAAGGCCTCCCTGATAGATGGAAAGGGTTTGGTTCCTAATAGCCTTCCTTCAACTTCATCTAAATTAGAGTTTAGGCCATGTAGGAAGTCAAATACCCTTTCTTTCTCTATCATTTTTGAGTACTTTACCCCATCTTTTGTGCACTCCCAACTGATGTCATAGAACAAGTGCATCTCTTGCCATAATTTAGATAACTCATTAAAGTAATCGGTTATTGAATGATTACCTTGGCGAGTATTTCTTATGGCCGATCTAACTTCAAAGCACTGTACTGCATTCTCCATATCGGAATACAAACTTTGGACAATCTCCCATACTTCTTTGGCTGTCTTGTAAAACAGATAGGTCCTCCCTATCTTTGGTTCCATGGAGTTGATGAGCCAAGCCATAACTAGGGAATTTTCAGCATCCATGCTTCATAATTTGTGTCTTCAGAATCTGGCTTTGGAGTCCCTCCAGTGAGATACCTGACCTTGTCTTTTCCTTTCATCACCAACAACACTGTTTGGGACCACTCTCGAAAGTTAGTCCCATTGAGTTTATGTTGAGTGATTTGTAGGTTGTGGTTGTCCCCGGAATTAGAGGCAGCATTTGGGAGTAACGATCTCGAGCTTGTAGGGAAGATCATTGATGCGTTGCTGGTTGGGGAAGAAGTAGCCATCTTGAAGCTGTCTGTATAGAAGTATAATCGGTATGGAATTTACATAATCGAAGGCTCTGATACCATGAATAAGCGTAGAGGAATTGAGAATAAATTGAGAGAATAAACTCTTTAACTAAAGAGGGGTGAATGAAAGTATAAGTTTCACGCCTTTACCATGATACATGTAGCCTATTTAAATACAGAAAATCTACCTAAAATCTAGGAACTTAAATTACAAATACAACAATAGATAAGGGAGAAATTTTCTCCTAAATTTTCTACTAAGTTTTCTCCTACTTCTTAGGAGTAGTTGAAGCCTCATCTTTTCCTATTTCTTTGGAACGGCTGGGGCTTTATCTCTTTTATTCAATCTGGTCTTCTTTATCTTATTCCAGATTTTATCTTCTTCTTTATTGTGAATTCCTCCTCAACATGATATTTTCGTTTGCACCTTTTTGATATTTTCTTACATTTTCTGTGCTCTATGTAATCTTTTGTCTTGGCTTGCTTTTATCCTAAGAAACAGAATTGATCAAAAGTTCTGTTGTTGTTAGGACTTACAAACAAGGAACAATGAGAATAAAACTTCCACACAAACCCTTACACACTCACGGAATTAGAAAGCCAATAAAGTAATCAGTTATAACAAAAGAAAATATAAGAACAATGTACAAAAAGATCAAACCACAAAGATCGAGATTTATCCTGGTTTGGAATGCCTTTAGGCAAACCTACATCCAGCAGTCCAACACCAATAGGGCAATCTTTATTCAGTCCGAAATTTGATTAGTACATCAAGCTCTCTCCTTTCATCTATATCACTGAGTACAAACCTCTCATTCTCTCAAGAATACACAAGAACTAAATCCTTATCACTTAGCCTCTCTTTTCTCAAGAATGAAAACAGCGCTCAATCACATATGAATAGAAGACTTCCTCTTGGTTAACTTGAGTGCCCCTTGCCCTCTTATTTATAGAAAGGGCTGACACCCCAATGTAACTTAACCGACATTGGGATATTACAATTGGACCCCAAAAAATAAGTAAATTACACTTTGAATTTGAAACCTAATTGTTCTAACTTCCAGCCAATAAATCACTAACATTTCACTGATCTCCTATCGCTCAAACTTGGGGCAAACACAGCAAGTTCCGTGATAAAACATTGTGAGTTGGTTCCACAAGCAATAACTAAGAGTCCTCTGTTCCAAATAGGAGGAAGTGAGTAAAGACATGTACTGGACAACCCCCCCCCCCCCCCCCAAAAAAAAAAAAAAAAAAAAGATAAAAACCTGATGATTTGGGATATAGGTAAACTTTTTGCTTTTGACAAAAAATTAAGCTGGCTTGAAAAGACCACCTTGTCACATCTCAACTGGTGGTGTGGTAAATATTAGGATGAAATTTATGGTCATGCCTCCAATTTAACTCTTAAGGTTTACTACTGTAGTCCACTAAAGAGATAGCAGGAAATAGGGGGAAAAACTGCATGCTATATATATGTATTTATTATTTATGCTGAGGACAAGGTGTTGTGTGTGATTTTTTTCCTTCCATTTTTAGCCCTTCATTTTATTTCTTTCAGTAAATATAATTAATAGTTGTAGTTCTCAGGACTCCGCAGTCTCTGGTTGCTGGACTAATGTGGATTGGTGTAAAGGATAGAAGATATTCCATGCGACATATTTGCCAAGATTCAGATGAGTTGAAGACATATGGTTGGACTCGACATAATGGACGAGATTATGGACATCAAACGCTACTTGACCAAGATATGATGTTGATGACAAGTTTTTTAAAGTCCAAAGAGGCTGGCAGTGGCTATGGTGGGGACTGGGCAGTTCGAATTGATGTGCAAAGTGAGAAGTAAACATCTTTATCTCCTATTTACATCTTTGGTACACTTCTGATAACCTTGTTTGCTCTAGTGAATATAGCTGGAAACGAGATTATCCAATTAGAAAATAGCATGCGAAAAATGATATTTATGTGATTTTTTTTTTTTTTTGCTTGAATTGTAAACTTCTTGTTAACAGTCCTAGATGAGTCATACAAATTTCCCTATATTATGGCTTTTATTTATTTTTCACGTGTAAGAAAGAAAGATATACTTGATTAGAAAGAAAAAAGAGAGATTTACATAAAAAAGATGTTATGTTAATTGATGAGGTCATAGATAAAAATGGGTTATTCTTTTGTTCTGTACCTATGTTTTGCATCCCTTGTGCAACATTTACAAATATGACCACAGAAACTTGCTCACTTCATGGATTATGGCTGTGGGGTGTACAGCTTTTTCATTGGAATATTCTGTAACAGAGAAATTCAAGTTCATGCATCAATAAGTTAGCTACTGAACCAAGGATATATGTTACGTCTGTGTTCCTTTTTCCTAATTTATATTTCTCTTTCAGATTATCATTCCTGGGAATCTAATATTCTTAATTGGAAGTATTAGAAAAAGTGGGTTGCAAGCTTATTTCACATTATTTCGTAGTTGTTATCTGCTACAATGGTCTTCAATATTATCTGTTCCAGACCTGGCGAGGACATGCTGGAGACTGTTCACCTTTTCTTTTATCTAGCTGATGAAGCTGGTAATGCTTTAAGTTTGAGTAGAGATCTCCTGGATATTCGTGAGGATTCGCTCCTGGCTTTTGGATTGCGAACAGATGTTGGCAGTTGGAATCTTCATCTAGAATCTAAGGTATGTTGTGCATGTTGCCAGATAGATGTGCTGTAATCTTTGTAAAAGAAGAAATAGTTCTCCGGGTTACAACATGAATGCTTTTCCCAGCTGTGTCAGCCTGTCTTTCTCTGTTGTCTGAACTCTTCCAACATACAGCTCATTATATACACAAGGGTTGCAGAACCTGGACGTCCTTATCATTATTGATATACCTGGTCCCGCTGTTGATCCTTATGAAGCATCCTGAAAGAATGTTCTGGAATATTTAGTAAACATGTAGATACTTTCATAAACTGCTGCCTCACTTATTACTCAAAATAGTTCTCAAACATACTTAAATATCTTTCTGATGATGGTCATTCCTATATTCTAGTGGTTTCAACATAACTTTCCCCTTTGTTTACTCCTGTTCTATCAACTACATTCAAGTATCCTGATTGCAAAATCCCTTTTCTGGGCCACTCTGTCATGGTGTTCCTCCCTCTTTTTTTGGCTGTGGATACGCAGTTTAAAATTGTGAACGGTTTCAGAGCTACCAACTGGTTTCCTTTCTGGTAGACTTATCTGGAGTCTATTTTCATTTTTTGTTCTTCTCTCTTATTAATTTAATGGTCATTCTTAGACACTTCCCGTGAATTCCCCATGTGTACTTTGGCCCTTTCATGTTTATTGAACCTTTTGCACCAGCCGTGTTGTTAATTCAACTTTAATCTCAATAAAACTTTGTGCAGGATGATTTAGAAGTCCACTATTCTGGCTTCAATACACCTCATATTCACAATTTATCAGACCTTGTCATGCAAAATCTTGGAATTCAGGTATGTTGGAATTGTTTTTTATATTTTTGGTTTCCTCCTGGTTTTTTTCATGTTAGAGCTTGTTGATGATTGGTTTGTAGTAAAAGTTTAATTTGCTTTCATTTTCCAGTGTTTTAATGTGTTTTGTCTTTCTGCTTTCACTAGTAGTTTCTTTCATTTATCCTCTGTAAGTATGGATGCATGTGCAACCATGCACTCACTAATGCCCAAGTATGCCTTGTTAGGCGAGGAAGTTTGGTCTTTTGCAGCTCTCAGATACTTCTGATGATTCTTCCAACATTTTGGTATTTCAGGTAGGTAGGTGGTAAGAGACATGAAGGGTTAAAGGTGTCCAAGGACTGTGGTTGTCATTGTTATGTCCTCAAATTTTTTCCATCTCATGTTGTCTTCTATTTATGCAGATTTCAGGTAGGGCTCCTTTTAGAACAGATATAGCATTTATATCTGGAACTGAATTAGAAAATTCAAGACCTAAAGAACGCCTCAGCAGCCTTACAGGTATCTTCTGTGTATGTTCTTGTATTGATTGAAATATTATGTTTATATGATTGCAAACATCTCATTTTTTATGAAACTTCCCTCTACAAAAATAATATTGGTATAAGCAGCTACGTATCCTTAAAAAATGAAAAAGTTTTAGAATTATTGATACCCCTGGATTTTTTTTTTTCTTTTTGCTAATTTGATACCCCCTAGAATGTCTTTTTAAAATTAAAGCAAGTAATCATAAACAGTTAGCAATTTGTAGAGGAATAAAATAACATGTATTTCTCTAAAATGTATAGACAAGGTATATATACAAGAGTATATTAAGTACCCTAATTACAATAATACTCCTTGTTGTATACATATACACTTCAACGCTCTCCCTCAAGCTAGAACATATATATTTAACATTCCAGCTTGGTACAAATGTTACTCACACAAGGACCTCTAAGTGACTTACTGAGTAAATCAACCAATTGATCATTATAGCCCACAAATGTTGTAACAACATCTTTGGAAAACACATTTTCTCTAATAAAATGTCAATCAATCTCAATGTGCTTGGTTCTCTCATGGAATACATGATTTGAAGCAATGTGTATAACAACCTAATTGTGACACTTCAATTGTGTAGACTTGACCTTAATGACTTCTTACTCCTTAAGTAATCGTTTTGACCACCGTAACTCACAAGTTGTTAGGCCATTTTCAGCTTTTACATTGGATCTAGTAACAACATTTTGTTTCTTGCTTGTCTAAGAGACTAAATTGCCACCAATAAAGACACAATATCTAGATGTGGATTGTTTGGTTGTGGGAGATTCTACCTAATCAACATCTATATATCCCACAATCTAGCTATGTCCATGATCTCGATACATCACATTGCAACCAAGAACGCCTTTAGTATATCAAAGAATATGAATCACTACATTTTAATGACTCCCACAAGGTGAATCTAGAAACTGACTTGCTACACTCACAATAAATGAAATATCAGGACGAGTGACTATGAGGTAATTAAGCTTTCCAACTAATTGATGATAGTGCCAAGTGTTAACCTTAGGACTCTTAGATTACACCCTTGGCCGAGAAAACCCTCACATAAATCCTCTCAAACACTCTCGGATGCAATGAAAATATAGGAACAGAAAACATGAATAACAGAAACAGAAAATAATCAAGACACAAACCAAACAATAGGCGCAAGATATATCCTGATTCAGAATGCCTTTGGCAATCCTACATCCAGCAGTCCAAACACCCCTTCAAGCAGTCTTTATTTCCAGACAGAAGATCAGTACATCACAGCCTTCATAGCCCACAAACCTCGAGTACAACACCACATTGTTTCCCCAAGAAGAACCCAAGACTCGCAGACAGTCTTTCTTTCTTGAACAATGCCTTGCACTCAATTTACAAAGGACTAGAGCACTCACAGAATGATCATCTCTCAGCAGGCGCCTTGCCCTCTTATTTATAGCGGAGGCGGACACACTTAGGCAACTAACTAACTTAGGGAAATTACATATTAACCCCAACAAAATGTACTAATTACACTTAACCCCTAGTTGCCTAATTTCTTCAGTCGAGACTACTCCTTCGTGCTCCTTCCGGTTCTGCTATCTTCTAGGACAAAACTCAAGGCAAACTTTAACACCAACAGTTAGACATAGGCTTTCCTTGCACTAGAAGCAACTTTATATTTGGGTTCATAGGAGTCGCTATAGGCTTTCATCCAAGTATGTCGGTCTCTTCAAGCATATCCAAGGTGTACTTCCTTTGAGAAGTAGAGATTCCCGACTTTGACCGAGCCACCTCAATACTAAGAAAATATTTTAGGAAACCCAAATCCTTGGTCTGAAACTATCGTTGAAGGTGAGGTTTCAACTTTGTGATATTCTTTGTAATAACTATATCGTTAACATATATCACCATGAGAATATGATGACCAAACTGAGAGTGATAAAAGATAGAATGATTAACTTCACTCTAAGCTAACCTAAACTCTAGGATAACTGAACTATATCTATCAAACCAAGCTCGAGGAGACTCTTTTGAGCCATAGAAGGATTTTTGCAGGTGACACACTAAGCCATACTCCCCCTGAGCAAGAAACCCAAGAGGTTGCTCTATTTACGCCTCTTCCTTTAAATCACCATGAAGGAAAGCAATCTTGATATTGAGTTTGTTAAGTTTTTGCCTCAGATTAGTCCTATGGCTCAGAAGTATATAAAAGACAAAAGAAATAAAGCCTTTAAAGACCGGTTATTAGAAGTAGTTAGGCGTTTATAATGGTAACTACCAATTAAGGTAACTACTGGTTAGTCATTTCTTGTAATTCTCGCATCTATGTTCTATAAATAGATGGCTGGGGTGAGTCTTTTATGATTGGGAATTCATTGTATCTTGTATTGTGTACTGTGAGAGAGAAAAGACTAGACTTAGCTTTTGTAATCTTTGCGAGGATAGCTCGGTTAAAAGAGCTGTGAGTGCAGTGTAGTGTATCGATTGTATTTCTAAGATAGTGGAAGCCATAAGCCCTCTGATCAATTTGGACGTAGGATTCACCAATTCAAAGGTGATTCTAACTAGAATAAATCCGTTGTCCCTTGTGTGTTGTGTTGTTCTTATTCTTATTTTGTTATTTATGTGAGAGTTATGTGTCTTCCTTGAGAGATTGAGTGCGAGTGTGTGACATGAATTTGTTCAACAATCTGGTATCGGAGTCTTGTTCTCCACATTCAAGAATTTACTTAAGGTGAAGAGACACGATACAACTCAGAACTATTGCTTCATCTTCATCTGCCTTAAGACACGACATTGAGAAATTTGATGGGCAAAATGACTTTGCCTTCTGGAAGATGAAGATGCATGCCCTCCTTCGCAATCTTGGCCTTGAGGAAGCACTAAAGGGAGAAGCCAAGATGCCTAAGACGTACACGGTAGAACAGAAGAAGGAGATCCTAAAGAAGGCTTACAACACGCTAGTTCTTAGTCTTGGGAACAAGGTGTTGAGGAAGGTTTCCAAGATGAAGATGGATGCGGACATATGGCTCAAGTTGGAGAGCCTGTACATGACCAAGTCACTGTCCCACAGCTTATACTTAAAGGCAAGATTCTTTACTTTCTAAATGAATGATGGTCAAAAGCTTCAAGATCATATAGATGAGTTTGACAAACTCTGCTTAGATCTTGAAACATAGAGGTAAAATATGAAGGTGAAGACAAGGCATTAGTCTTGCTTCATTCCCTACCTAGATCATATGAGACCTTTGTAGACATCCTAAAACATGGAAGAGACACCCTATCATTAGATGATGTAATAGGGGCCCTTAATTCCAAAGTATTGCAGAATAAAGTGGAAGGGAAAAGTTCTCCGGGAGATGCCCTTATTGTAAAATTCAGAAATGGTAGAAGAGACCCTAAGGGAAGGGGTAGGTCAAGATCTAGGTTTAGATCTGGAAAGAAATCAATAAAATTCTATTATTGTCATGAGGAGGGTCACATTAAGAAAAATTGTCCCATGAAGAAAAGGGATTTTCAAGAAAGGTGTAATTTTGATGGTGGAGTTAGTATATGTGAGTTTGGATATGATAGTGTTGATGCTCTTGTGGTTTCAGAAAAGGCTAGAAATGAGGTGTGGATAATGGATTCTAGTTTTTCATACCACATGACACCAAAGAGGCATTGGTTCCTAAACTATCAAGAAATCAATGGAGGAAAAGTTCTGCTAGCAAATGACTATGAATGTAGGGTGTTAGGGATAGGTGATATAAGACTAAAGATGCATGATGGCTTGTGTAGTGTAGAACACTGTCAGCAGTTAGGCACATTTCAGAATTAAAGGGAAATTTAATTTCTCTTGGTGAACTGGATAGGAATGGCTATAACTTTAAGGGTGATGGTGGAGTCTTGAGAGTTTCTAGAGGGTCCTTGATATGCATGAGAGCCATGCTACAAAATGGTATATATATTATGCAAGCCACCACTTTAAGTGGGGAAGCTGCAGTGGCAGGTAACGAAGCTCACATGTAGGCTAGATTGTGGCATCCAAGGATGTCACACATTAGTGAATGAGGGCTAAAAGAGCTTGCAAAACAAGGCATCATAGGACAAGTTTAGACTATAGGACTCAATAAATGTGAGTCCTGCATCTATGGCAAAGCTGCCAAAGTCAAATTTATTAAGAAGGCAATTCACTCCTCCAAGGCCCCATTAGATTACATACACTCAATTCTTTGGGGACCATCACAAACCCTAACTCATGGAGGCTTTAGATATTTCCTTTCTATTATTGATAATTATTCAAGAATGGGGTATATGTCTTAAAGTCAAAGGATCATACATTTGAGGCCTTTAAAACATGGAATGTTGTGTTTCCATATTGTACTTGTTGGTTTCACCATATCAACTAAGTGATAGAACACAACTATATCAATTATCTTCATTCACCACCATCTCATGAAACTTCTCCATGTGAAGATGGTGTTCAAACTTCATTTCATCATTACTCCGCCAGGGAATATTATCCACTGCCGGTCCCAAGCCCGGATAAAGGAGGAGGGTTGCGTTAGGTAGCCGACAGCCAGCTTAAAACCTAGTCGGATCCAAATATGAATTCTAGATAAACTATCTGTTGGGATGTAACCCACATAGAAGTCTAGAGTTCATGTAGTCAACCCCACATAGTGGGATAACGGCTGGATATGTTGTTGTTGTTGTGTAATAAGAGTGGGATAGTGAGACATTTAACTGCCCTTGAAAACCCAAAACAAAATGGTTTGGCTGAGAGAATGAATATGACTCTATTAGAAAGACTGAGATATATACTATTCCATGCAAATTTACCTAAGACATTTTGGGGGAAAGTAGTCTTAATTGTAGCACATGTGATCAATAGATCACCATCTACTACTATTGAGTTTAAAACACTCTATTAAAAATGGATAGGTGACAAGCCAAAACTAGATCACCTTAGAGTATTTGGTTGCTTAGCCTATGCTCATGTGAAGCAAGGCAAGCTGGAACCTAGGGCAAAGAAGTGTCTGTTTATAGGTTATCTCATTGGTGTAAAAGGTTACAAACTATGGAACCTAGAGACCGAAGGGTCGAGAACTATTGTTACTAGGGATGTGACATTTGATGAAGGGGGTTAATGCAGATGACCATTCGGACTTAGAAGAAAAATCTAAATCAATAGATGTTGAGGTACAAGGTATAATTTTTGAAAATGACTTAGAAACTCCTCATGAACAGAATTATGCTTATCAAGAGGAGAGTGATGGTGACTCCAAGTAGATGACTAGTTGGATACCCAAAGGTATAATGTGGCTAGGGATAGGAAAAGGAGTTGTAGACCACTACTTAGATATGGGTTTTCAGACCTTGTTTCTTATGCACTAACAAGTGCATTAGAAGTTATAGGGGAAGTATCTTTGTCATTCGAAGAAGCAGTGAAATCAAAAGAATCTCAAAAGTGGATAGATGCCATGAAGTTAGAAATTGAGTCCTTAAGAAAGAATCAGACTTGGGCACTGATTGATAAGCCTCAAGGATAGTGAATTGTTAGTTGTAAATGGCTATATAAGATAAAAGAAAGGGCTGGAAGCAAGGTTGTTAAAATCGGGATTTTAAGTGGGATCGACAAAGGGTCCATAAAATCGGATCGTAAAATCGAATTGTAAAATCGTAAGATTTTAGAGATAATTAAAAATACCTTTTAATTTTTGTAAATATATGTTTATAATAATATAATTTTGTAGAAAATGAATTAATATTATTTAATAACTTGATTATTCCTTATTATAATTCAAAAAATGATACTTCCCAAATATAGCTCAAAAACTAGCAGGTTGGTATAGGCAATTTATAGGCAAAATATAGGTAATTTAGAGGTAAAATATAGCTTAAAATTCTTTAGAGGATGCTTCCAATGTCTTCCATTAGATTTAGATTGCAATTTTTTCTTGATTTAACATTGATTAAATCAAGTAATATCCCAATTTGGGGTTGGGTGGTCCATTAATTAATTACTTGTTTGTCTTGATTTACTTATGCAATTAATGTTAAATCAAGTAAAAATTATAATTTAAATCAAGTAAATTGGAACTTATGCAATTAATGTTAGATGCTATGTGACATTGGAATTTATGTAATCAATGTTAAATCAAGTTCCAATTTAGAGGCAAAATATAACAATTCATTGCATAAGTTTCAATGTCAGATGCTATGTGACATTGAGACGTTGGAAGCATCCTCTAAATTACAACTTAAATCAATAGAGGTCTTTGAATCGTAAAATCGTTTGGGGATCTCTGAAGCGTAAAATCGTACATGTAAAATCGAGATTTTATAGGATTTTATCCCAAATTGGATTTTACATGGGATTTGAATCGTTTGGAGGTCTTCGAATCGTAAAATCCTAAAATCGTACGCGTAAAATCGGGATTTTAACAACAATGGTTGGAAGTAATCCCAAACCTATGTATAAGGCTAGGTTGGTGGCTAGAGGGTTCACCTAAGTCCTGGGTATAGATTTTGAAACGAAAGATAGAGTCGAATAGGAAAGCAGAGAAGGAAAGGAATTCTGAGACTTTGATTAAAATGATTTCAACCTCTGTACAAAACAGAAATAGAGCTAGATTATATACTAACTCTAGCCGCTCCTCACGCAGCTAATACAACAACACTTGAGATACAATCAGCTATAGCTATAAGCATAACAAAATAATACAACCAACCAATAACCAACACAATACACAAAGTGAAATATGATAACAGCTACTCTAAGTCAACATTCTCTTCTACATGCCCCTTCAATTTGGACTTCCCCGAGATAGGAGTTGTAGCTAGTAACTGTTGAGATATAGGAGGAACTTTTAAACCCAGTTTATCACATAGAAATAAGAACCTATCTTTGGGCAATCCTTTAGTGAATATATCAGCAACTTGATGCAAAGAAGGAACATATCTAATATCAACTGCACCTGTTTCAACATTCTCTCTTACAAAATGCACATCAATCTCTACATGTTTAGTCCTTGTGTGAAAAACAGGATTTTCAGCTATACATTTTGCTGCTAAATTGTCACACCAAAGGATAGGAGTATGTAAGCATGAAAATCCAAGCTCAGAAAAGAGCAATTTTAACCATAAAATTTCAGCAACACCCTGAGCTACAACACGATATTCAGCCTCACCCACAGACCATGCAACAACCGATTGTTTCTTAGAACTCCAAACAATTAGATTGTTGCCAAGAAAAACACACAAACCACTAGTAGATCTTCGTGTAACCTTACCGCCGGCATGATCAGCATCAGTATACACAGACAATGGCAAATCAAATGAAGGAGGAGTAAAAATCAGACCTAGCCCAATAGTTCCTTTAAGATACCACAATAAACGTTTACAAGCCAGCCAATGTTGATCCTTAGGTGAGGACAAAAATTGACTCAATTTGTTCACAACAAATGATATATCAGGGCGAGTATAGGTGAGATACTGAAGAGAGCCCACAATAGTTCGATAAAGAGAAGGGATAGAGAACAGATTTCCATCATCAGTTAGAGAAGTGGCTGCACTCATAGGAGTAGCACACGGTTTGCACTCAGACATGGCAGCCTTTTTCAACAAATCTAGGGTATACTTAGATTGAGTCAAATAGAGGCCTGTAGAATCACGATAAGCCTCAAACCCTAGAAAATAATTCACTGCACCAAGAGTTTTTAGAGAGAACTGAGTGTCCAGCTACCGAATACACTCATGTAAAGTAGCAGAATTTGATCCAGTAATCAGGATATCATCAACATACACCAATACAAACAACACAAATGTAGAGGTTCGTTTTATGAATAAAGAAGCATCAAACACAGCTTTCACGAAACCCCAATCTTGTAAGGCTAACCTCAGCTTAGTATACCAGGCTCTTGGAGCCTGCTTTAAACCATAGAGAGATTTCTTTAACCGACACACATGAGAAGACAAAGACTGATCAACAAAGCCCTCCGGTTGCTTTATAAACACTGCTTCATTTAGATCACCATTCAAGAATGCATTATTCACATCAACTTGTTGAATTTCCTATCCAAAAGTTACAGCCAAGGAAAATAACACCCGAATGGTAGGTGCTTTAATAATTGGACTAAAGGTTTCAGCAAAATCTATCCCTGGTGTTTAAAGAAACCCCTTAGCAACTAGCCAAGCCTTGTATTTGAGGATAGAACCATCAGACTTATATTTCACTCGGAAAACCCATTTGCAATCAATTAAATTCATATCGGGAGAAAAAGGAACAAGATCCCAGGTATGGTTCCTCTTTAAGGCTGAGAATTCCTCCTCCATGGCTTTGATCCAATTGTAGTCTAAGAGAGCTTCTTGAACAGAACTGGGCTCTAGAGAACTCACGAAGGCATGAGGAGAAGTGAAAGAAAGCGCTCGAGCTTTAGATCTAGTAAGCATAGGATGAATAGAAGGTGTAGGAATATTTCGAACAGTAGCAGGATGAGATACAAGTAATGATAAGGGAGCTGAATCAACAAGAATAGAAGGATATTGCTGAGGAACAGTAGAGCTTGAATTAGTGGCAAACGAAATTGAATTAGTGGCAGAGGAGACTAAGGAATCAGTCGGTGCTACTTGAGGTGAACGACCAGATTTGACTGAAAATGGAAAGGAGTTCAAAACAGCAGTGGGCAAACCCATGCTAGATTCAGACTGAGGAGTATGAATAGATGAAAATAAATGGGAAAAAAGAAAACTCCTCAGGATTAAAACTAACATGTCTAGACACATAAATGCGACCTGAGGGATGCATACACTTGTACCCAGCTTGAATATGGCTGTAACCAAGAAACACACACTTTGTGGAATGAAAATTGAACGTGTGCTTGTTGTAGGGTCTAAGATAAGGAAAGCAAGCACAACCAAAGAGCTGTAAAGTCATATAATTGGGCTGGTTGTTATAAAGTTTCTCAAATGGAGAAAGAAATTGAAGTGGTGAGGCTGGTAGCAAATTTATAGTATAAACAGCTGTTTGAAATGCCTCTACCTAGAATTTTAAAGGCATTTTGGCATGAGCTAAAAGAGTAAGGCCCATTTCAACTATATGACGATGTTTTCTTTCGGCAACACCATTTTGTTAGTGTGTATATGGACAAGTAAACCGAGGTTGAATGCCATAAGTGTGTAAATAGGGTAAAAAGGCCTTAAATTCTCCACCATTGTCAGTTTGGAGAGCCTTAAGTTTAGACTGATCTTGCAACTCAGCAAACTTATGAAAGGTTTGAAAAATGGATAGGGCTTTAGATTTAAGTTTCATTGGATACAGCCACGTATATCTAGTATAAGCATCCACAAACACAATGTAATATCTATGACCTTCACTAGAAAGAACAGGAGCAGGCCCCATAAATCGGAATACACTAGCTCTAAGGGATGTAAAGCTGTGATTGGACAATTTTGAAATGGAAGCTGATGCATTTTTCCCATCTTACAAGAGTCGCAAAAAGAAAGATTAGTAGAAGAACAAGGAAGATTGATTTTATTCATAACATGTTGCAATATATGAGATGAAGGATGACCCAACCTAGCATGCCACTGTTGACAAACTCTATCCATACAAGTTGACTGCATGCTAGGTTTATGAAACGAAGACAAAACCTGCCTATTACAAACATTTAGGCTAGTTACAAATGACTTAGAAAACTGTGGTGGGGAAATCATAGATGAAGAAGTAGGAACAGTTGATGATGCAGCATGCATAAATGCTGGATCCAACTGATAGAGGCCATTTTTAAGAATTCCTCGTAGCAACACCTTACCCGTCAAGCAAAAAGTAGAATGAAATTCAACAATGACATTATGATAATTAGTGAGTTGAGATACACTAATTAAATTCTTTGTCATGCTAGGAACATGAAGAACTTGAGGTAAAGAAATGACAGATGTGGGAGAAGTTTGGGTAACCATTTTCTTGACACCAATATTAGCAATAGGAAGCATCTTACCATTACCTACTGCCACTTTATCACTGCCACCATATGGAGTATGGACAGAAAGATTGTTCAAACTTGAGGTGATATAATTTATAGCATCTGAATCTACACACCAAGAGTTATCACTAGGTTGATAGGAAGAAGAAGACTGATAAAATGAAGATGGATAGGACACTGAAGAATGCTGAGATTGATTGTCAAAAGATGGAGTCGAGGAGCTATAGTGAGTCTCTGGTGTAAACCCTAAATCTGTTAAGAAAACTCCATTAGCCTCATGATTAGCCATTAAAGCTTGAGATTGAAAATCATTACCACCTCGACCAAAACCTCAACCAAAAGATTGTCTCTGAAAATTTTGGTCAAACCTATGATAGCATCTGTCAACAAGATGTCCAAGTTTCCCACATAGTTGGCAATAGATCCTTCTCCCATAAGATCTACCTTTGCCTCTGTTTCCTCGGAAACTATTACCTCTAAAGTTTCCACCATTTCTTCCAAAAAAACCTTCTCGACCAGTGTTTCCATTACTGCCTTTATTTACGTGTGAAGCAAAATTAACATTCACAGCAATATTATCAAATGTATTAGCAGGCAACATATTAACCACATTTTTCGTAGCTAATCTCTGCTCATGCATCAAAAGTAGATACTGAACCTTTTCTAGGTTTATATCATCCATTTGATATGTAATTAAGTTTATAGCGGTATCATAGTCTCGCCTAATCCATGTAAAATAGACATCAACAGATCCTTATCACTTATAGGTTCTCCAATTGCTGCTAGAGAATGACTGATAGTTTTAATCTTCAGAATATAATCAGTCACCGAAGTGTCATCTTTCTTAATAGATATAAGTTGTTGTTTCAACTGAAAGGCTCTAGCAACTGTTTGTTTAGAATAAAGACTTTCAAGAGTAGTCCATACCTCAGTTGCTGATTCACATTGAATTACCTGACCAAGAACCTCTTTGTTTATAAGCGAAAATAGCCATCCTAGCAAGAGATGGTCAGATCTGATCCAATTTAAGTATTCAGGATTGACAACAGGCTCATCATTGTCAGAGGAGATGTATTTTGACGGAAGATCTGTCTTATTAATAAAAGACAACAGATCAAATGCTCTAATTGTGGCTAGAACTTGCGCCTTCCAATACAAATAATTGTTTGAATCTAGTTTTGTAGAAGCGAAACTAAGATTCTTAGCGATTGATGAAAAATCAGACAAAGACGCAGATGATAATGAAGAAGAAGACGAGGTTGAATCACGAGAAGCCATGGACGTTAGTCGCTAGGGCTCTGATACCATGAAACGAAAGATAAAGTCGAATAGGAAAACAAAGAAGGAAAGGAATTCTGAGACTTTGATTAAAATGATTTCAACCTCTATACAAAACAGAAATAGAGCTAGATTATATACTAACTCTAGTCGCTCCTCATACAGCTAATACAACAGCACTTGAGATACAATCAGCTACAACTATAAGCATAACAAAATAATACAACCAACGAATAACCAACACAATACACAAAGTGAAATATGATAACAGCTACTCTAAATCAACATTCTCTTCTACAGATTTTAATGAGGTATTTTCACTAGTTGTGAGACATACCTCCATCCGAGTGCTGCTTGCCATGACAAAACACCTGAACCTAAATTTGGAACAGATGGATGTAACCACAACATTTCTTCATGGTGACTTAGTTGAAGGGATCTTAATGGAACAACCTAAGGGTTTTGAATCTAGAGGAAAGGTGGATGATGTATGCTTACTTAGGAAATCACTTTATGAACTTAAGCAATCCCCAAGACAATGGTATAGGAAGTTTGATATGGTTATGTTAAACCAAGGATATGCTAGAAGTTCATATGATTGTTGTGTATATTTCAAACATGTTTCATCTAGTATTTCGGTTTATCTACTCCTTTATGTGGATGACATGCTGATAGCAAATCAATCTAATAAGGAAATTCAACAATTAAAGCTGAAGTAAAAATCAGAGTTTGAGATGAAGGAGTTATGGGAAGCTAGGAAAATACTGGGGATTGAAATCACTAGACATAAACAACAAAGGAAGCTGTACCTATCTTAGAAATCCTCCCTAGAAAAACTGATTAGGAAGTTTCGTATGGCAGATGTAAAGGCCGTAAATGTGCTATTTGCCCAACACTTTAAGTTATCCTCGGATCAATCACCTAAGGATGAGGAAAGTTCTAAGGAGATGAGTGTTATACCCTTCTCTTGTGCTGTGCCTAATGTACAATATGGTGTGCACTAGACCTAATTTGGCTCATGCAATAAGTGTTGTGAGTAGATTCATGAAAAATCTAGGTAAAGCATACTGGAATGTTGTTAAATGGGTATTGAGGTATCTAAAGGGTTCTAGTGACATGGTTTTGTCTTATTGTGGAGCTAAAATAGGAGATTGATTATGCAACTGATCTGGATAAGAGGAGGTCCACAACCGGTTATGTTTTCAAGTTGTGGAACTCCACTGTTAGTTGGAAAGCAAGCCTCCAACATGTGATGGTTTTATCAACCATTGTGGCAGAATACATAGTTGTTTCAGAGGCAATTAAGGAAGCTATATGGCTAAAAGGTTTGGCCAGTGAGCTCTTTGGGATGCCAGTGGATGCCACTTTGATGTGTGATAGTCAAAGTGCCACACACTTATCCAAAAATCAGACACACCACGAAGAACTAAACATATTGATGTTTGTCACTATTTTATCAGGGAAATATCAGATAAAAAAGAAGTAAAACTAATAAAAGTTGGTGATGAGAATGTTGCAGACATGTTCACAAAGGCAGCCCCTATGGCAAAGCTCAAACACTGTTTGGAGCTACTTTAGGTAGTCCAAGATGCTTGAATAGAAGAACAAGACAGGTACCTATTTAACGAAGTGTCAATCAATTCTCACATGTTTCATCTGATCACGTTGAACTGTGTTATTTACAATACTTATGGCTGATTTGCTATCACTATATAGCCTTGTAGGGGTAGTTATAGGCATCTGCAGGTCTTCCATTAGTTTCCCAAGCCAAATTATCTCACACACACCTTGAGCTATAGCTCGGTATTCTGCCTCAGCACTACTTCAAGCTACCACATTTTGTTTCTTGTTTCTCCATGTAACAAGATTGCCCCTATACTTTAGTACAATACCCAGATGTAAACCTGTTATTCTCAATAGATCCGACCCAATCAACATCTATAAAACCCTTTATTCCTCGGTCTTCATTTTTCCTAAACAACAAGCCCTTCCCAGGAGTTCCTTTAAGGTATCTTAGAATATGACAAGCAACATTGAGCTGTTTGCTAGTGGGTGAATGTATAAATTGGTTTACTACACTTACTGCATATGTTATAATAGGTACTAACCTTTAGTATCTTCCTTTGTCTACTGGATTTCCTATGCCATCTTTCCAACGGTGTGCTAGTTGGCTTACAACCAAGCTTGCTCGTTTCCTTCAGTAGATCCAATGTGTATTTCCGCTGAGAGATAAAAATTCCTTCCTTACTTCTTACCATTTCCATTCTTAGGAAATACCTTAGTTGTCCTAGGTCTTTTACTTCAAAGGCTTTGTTGAATTGGGAGCATTGGAATGCACTCAATCTTAGCCGAATTCAATCACACACACATGGATTTGAATAAAAAATAGAAATAGAATAAGAACAGAATTAAATGACAGAGTAAAGATACGCAAACCAAAAGAAGACATAATGATATATCTTGGTTCAAATCATCTGAAGATGATCCTACATCCAGCATCTTGATCCTGAGAGCTATCCTCTATGAATCTTGAAATCAATCAGTACAAGAATCCCTCATGAGTACAAATGAAAATCGAGATTACAAAGGCTATCTCTCTCTAGACTTTTCTCTCAATCACAAACACTCGCATACTATCAGAATAATACCTCAAGTGATTGCCCCTTGCCTTATATTTATAGACATTTGGGGCGGACCATACAAGGAATGTAAAAGACATTACAATACCTAATATACCCTTATACACAAGTTACTGCTAGAACACACCCTAACTAACTAATATGCTGCTTGAAACTAACTTGGACTCCACTGATTTCTTCAAGGGCTAAACTCGATGCAAACAAACAATAGGCTTATTGTAACTGCCCTTTAAGTACCTTTATTTCTTAGATATTATCACCAGTAATAATAATATCATCCACACACTATCATGATAGTTTCCCGGCCATCTGTTGTATGTTTAGTGAACAAAGTATGATCAACCTGCCCCTACTTATACCCTAGCTGGTTTAAAGTTGTACTAAACCGTTTAAACCAACAAGGACTTCGTCATCCTGCAAACTTTTCCTTCTCTACCTTCTGTCTCAAATCTCAGAGGAATTCACATATAGATTTCTTCTTCTAGATCACCATTGAAAAATGCTTTTTTAATGTCCAGTTGATGTAATTTCCAATCCAAATTAGTTAGAACAGAAAGCAGGACGCGTATAAAATTTAGTTTTGCAATCGGAGCCAAGGTCTCTTCATAATCCAATCCTTGTGTTTGGGCAATGTTCTAAAACGCCGCCTAGGCGTTAGGCGGACCCTTGTTGCTATGAATACATGCAAATCGGCATCCTAGGTGCCATGCTCGATTAATCAGGTCTAGGCGGCCCAGGCGGTGCTTAGGCGGCCAAAGCACAAAACAACGCCTAGGCACCGTTATATATATATTATTTATTGTTTATATATATATAAACATATATATATATATATATGTTTCATTTGTCTTTAACTTTGATTTATCTAAAAATAACATGAAATTACATCAAAAACATTAAAAAAAAAAAAATAACTGTCTACTTAGGCCCCGCCTAGGCATCCTAGGTGCTAGGCCTCAGTCTGGCGCCCGACTAGCGCCTAGCGCATTTTAAAACATTGTGTTTGGGTGAAGCCTTGAGCTACCAATCTTGTATTGTACCTGTCAAGACTTCATCAAATTTATATTTAATAGTAAACACCCATTTGCTACCTACCACCTTCTTATCTTTAGGTAATGTCACAATCTCCCATGTGCCATTTTTTTCCAGCGCATTCATTTTATCCATTGCAACAGTCTTCCAGTGTGAATTTTGTAAAGCACTATGGATACAACATATCCAGCCTTTATCCCACTATGTGGGGTCGGTTACATGAATTCTAAACTTCCATGTATTTCTGTCTTTTGTCATATCTTCATTTAGGTCCATACACTTCATATCAAACTTTAATGTCTCTCCCAAAGTCTTCTTGGGTCTGTCTCTATCTCTTTTTTTTTGACTAATTGTTCCATTTCATCAACTCTTCACAGGAGCGTCTCTTGGTCTCATTCTCACATGACCAAACCATCTTAGTCTAGTCTCTCTCATCTTCTCCTCGATTGGCATTACTCCTACCTTATTACGAATAACTTCATTTCTAATTTTATCTTTTCTTGTATGGCCGCACATCCATCTTAACATCCTCATCTCCGCTACGCTCGTCTTTTGCTCGTGCTGGAATTTGACTGCCCAACATTCTGAGCCATACAACAAGGCTGGTCTTATAGCTGTCCTATAGAATTTTCCTTTCAGTTTTAATGGGATTTTACCATCACATAACACCCCGATGCATTTCTCCATTTTAGCCAACTTGCCTTAATTCTATGTGTGACATCCTCATGAATTTCTCCATCTTTTTGAATCACTGATCCCAAATATCGAAAATGGTCTTTTCTTTGTAAGATTTGGTCTTCCAATTTTATTATAACATCCTCTACTCTTGCATTCTTACTAAATTTACATTCATATATTTTGTTTTCTTTCTACTTAATTTAAATCCCTTAGATTTTAACTTGTTTATCCACAACTCAAGCTTAGTGTTCACTCATTCTTTTGTTTCATCCACCAACACTATGTCGTCTGCAAATAGCATACACCATGGCACCTCTGTCTGAATATCTTTAGTGAGTTCATCCATTACTAGAGTAAATAAGTGTAGACTTAGTGCAGAACCTTGATGCAGTCCTATTGTAATTTTAAACGGTTCAGTATCCCCTCCGCATGTTCTGACCCTTATCTCTGCACCGTGATACATGTCCTTAAGGGCTTGTATATAGGCTATTCAAACTCCCTTCTTCTCTAAAACCCTTTATAATACTTCTCTAGGAACCCTATCATAGGCCTTTTTCAAGATCTATAAACATCATATGTAGGTCTTCTGATGATCTCGATACCTTTCCATTAGGCGCCTTAGTAGGTATATAGCTTCCATTGTTGACCTACCAGGCATGAAACCAAATTGATTTTTCGAGACCTCTGTTTCTTTTCTAAGCCTTTGCTTTGTTACTCTCTCTCAGAGTTTCATGGTATGGCTCATTAACTTAATTCCTCTGTAATTTTCACAGTTTTGAACATCTCATTTGCTCTTGTATATAAGAACCAAAGTACTCTTCCTCCACTCATCTGGCATTTTTTTTTATTTAAGGATCGCGTTAAATAATTTCGTTAGTCAGGAAATGCCCTCTTCTCCCATGCATTTCTATGCTTCTATTGGTATATTATCCGGTCCCACCGTCTTATGATTTTTCATCTTTTTTAATGCTTGCCTTATTTCATTTGAACTTATGCGTCAATAAAATGTATAGCTCACGTTCCCCTCGGAGTTACTAAGATGTCCCAACCTAACTCTTGTGTTGCCACCATCATTGAATAATTTTGTGAAATACTCATTCCATCTCTCCTTAATCGCTCCCTCATTCACTAATACATTTTGATTTTCATCTTTTATGCATTTCACTTGATTTAAATCCCTTGTTTTTCTTTCTCTTGTTTTAGCTAATTTATATATATCTCTTTCTCCATCTTTTGTATCAAGTCGTTTATATAGATTCTTATATGCTTTTGACCTTGCTTCACAGCTCTTTTTGCTGCATTTTTTGCTTCTTTATAATTTTTTTGATTTTCTTCATTGTTGCACTGATATATAGCCTTATAGCAAGTTTTCTTATTTTTAATTTTCAATTGTACCTCTTCATTCCACCACCAAGACTCCTTAAGGTTAGGGGCTCTACCATATTTCTCTCTAAGGACTACCTTTGCCGTGCTTCTCAGGGCTTTAGTCATTTCTCTCCACATTTGGTTTGTCTGTCATTCTCCATTCCATTCCCTTCTACCCCTTAATTTTTCTTTGAAGATTAGTTGTTTCTCCCCTTTTAAATTCCACCACCTGATTCTTGGATTTTGCTTTATGTGATTTTTTCTCTTCCAATTTCTTACTTGGACGTCAAGTGCTAGAAGTCTATGTTGAGTAGTCAAACACTCTCCTAGTATCACCTTACAATCCCTACAACATAACCGATCCTCTTGTCTCATGAGGAAGTAATCTATTTGGGTGCTTGATGTGACATTTTTATATGTGATTTAGTGTTCGTCCTGTTTTTTGAACCTAGTATTGGTTATGATGAGCCCATATGCCATAGAAAAATCTAGAATAGACTTACCCTCACTATTAATTTCCCTGAATCCATACCCTCCATGTACCTCTCTATAGCCGTTTTCGTCTCTACTCACGTGCCCATTTAAGTCACCTCCTATAATCACTTTCTCTTCTCTTGGTATCATTTGTATGAGTCCCTCTAGGTCCTCCCAGAATTTTGCTTTTATCTCCTCACCTAACCCCGCTTATGGTACATATGTACTAAAGATATTCATAGTCATTCTTCCTAGACTAACTTTCACCATAATAATCCTATCCCCTATTCTCTTTACATCCACTAAGCTTTTATCCATAATAATCCCCACTCCATTTTTCGCTCTATCATTTCCTGTCTACCATATTTTATATCTAGTTTCTGATAAAGTTTTTGCTTTTTTCCCTACCCATCTCGTCTCTTGAATGCACATAATATTAATCTTTCTCCTAATCATCACATCTACCACTTCCATAGCTTTGTCTGTTAATATTCCTATGTTCCATGACCCAATCCTTAATTTATGATTTTTGTTTTTAGCCTTGACTTTGAATTTGATTTTGTTTTGATTTTGATTTTGATTTTGGTTTTGATTTTGATTTGGACTAGCTTCTTTACCCATATCCGTCCATGCAAATGCGGGAACCCTTACTCATTTGTCACCACATCCGGGCGCGGATGTAGCGGCCCTAGCTCACTTGACACTACATGCGGGCAGTGTAGCGCGTCGCTATGAAAGGTTACGCCTACGCCTCAACGATTTTTCATAATTTGTCTAGAGTTCATGTTTTGGATCTGACTAAGTTTTACGTTGGTTGTCGGCTACTTAACACAGCCCACCTCTTTTATCCGGACTTGGGACTGGCATTGGATAACATCCCCAGGTGTAGTTTTGTAAAGCACTATGGATATCTTTTGGAATTTGAATCTCATCAACCCGTGTAGTAAATGCCCTGAACTGTGGAGATAATTTGGAATATACCAAATGATTAGATATGGGATACTTTGTATATGACCTTCCCCTTTTCCTCCAAGCTATTGGGATATCCAAATCATAGGTTTCTGCAATTTATGTCCTTTGTTCTTCCTCGTCAGGTACTATCATCATCTTTGCTACTTTAGGTTAAGGTCTTTCTAGTGTTATTAAAGGCACGCCTAGGCACAAGGCCTACCTAGGTGCACCTCGGACGCCTGAAATGCTTATAGGTGGGCGCAGACCAGGCCCAAGGCGCCTTGGGCTTAGGCTCGCATGAACTTTTTTAATTGTTTTTTGAGGTTTTTATTTTATTGTTTATTATCTTATTTAATTTTTTACTGTTTAGGATTTATATTTATTACTTTAACTACAAATTTGACAATGAGTAAAAGAGCTACTACTTCAAATGCCCCATTTGGATTTGAACTTGATGAAGATGGAGAGGGAGATGATGTGGAAGAAAATGATATTAGAAATGATGCTTCTAATGATGAAAATATCAAAATGTTTGATCTTGATGATGAGGATGACTTTTAGATTATTTAAAATGCATAAGTAGTTAATCTTAATTAAGATTTAAGACCTATAAATTGTTTAAGATTTAATTTAAGTTAATTTAAAGACTTTTAAATTGCATCTTTTAGCTTTTTTTATTGGGTCGCGCTATTCGTACAGAAGGGGTTCACAGAACCCCTTCACAGACGCGATAAATCGCGATTTGTTCACCCCCTTCTCTCTCTCTCTCTCCTCTTCTCTCGCCGCCCGCCTCGCCCTCGCCTGCCATCTCACCGCCTCCTCTCGCCGCCTCGTCTCTGCGCCTTGCCACCTTGCCTCCTCACCGCTGCAACCTCCAACAACTAGCTACCACCCAAACCAATCGAGGTGCAGCGGGCGGCGGCGATCGGCAAGCGGGGAGGGTGATGGCGAGGCGAGCGCGAGAGAGAGACAAAGGAGAGGAGAGCAGAGGCGAGGCGAGGCGAGAGAGAGAGAGAGTGTGTTGGGTTGAACTCAGGGGTAATTTGGTCATTTCATAATTCTGTAAAGCTATCTGTACACCCCCTTCTGTACAAATAGCTTTATCCTTTTTTATTATTCTTTTCATTAATATATGTTGAATTTTTTAATTTTCTTGATAACATACTTGTGAATATGTTATTAGGAGTTATGAGTTATTTTATACCTTATTCTTCAATTATGATATATATATTTTTCATTTTTTAGTTAGCATTCGCCTAGTTCGTTAGGTGCACGCCTCACCTTGTGCCTTGCGTCTTAGACTCCAACATCCTTTTGTGCCTTAGTGCGCCTTGCGTCTTTAATAACATTGGATCTTTCATCTTTCAAGTACTGGACCTTCCTCCTAAGGTGATGACTGGCCTTACTTTGGGTCATAACTTCTCCAAGAATAAACCATAGGTGGTTTTTGAGGAGCTTGGATCGATTGTTCTCCCCTTTGATTTGTTACATAACTAGGAGTGGGATTAATCATGGTAAATGCCTCACGACAAAACAAAGAATCCCAGCCTTGCTCTGCATTAGAAGTCCCCTCTTATGGAGATATGGGGGAATAAAAGTAGTGATCCTTGAGAAAAGAGGCATCACATGATACAACAAATTTCCTAGTGTTAGGACAATGATACTTGTAGCCTTGTTGTGTTGGGGAGTATCCCACAATCACACACTTCATAAATTTAGGTTCCAATTTGGAGTGATATAAGGAAATAATTATGCACAAACATTGTACACCCAAAGACTTTTGGTGACAGTGAATTAAGCATTCTAGTGAGGGGATAGCTAGCAAGAAGAGTGCTCAAGGGAGTGTTAAAATCTAGAACCTGGGTAGGGAGTCTATTTATGAGGTAAGTAGTTGTAAGTATAGTCTCTCCCTAATAGGAATTAGAAACTAAGCTTATAAACATCAAGGATCGGGCAGTTTCAAGAAGATGTCGATTCTTTTTCTCAGCCACCCCATTTTTTTGTGGGTTACAGGGATAAGTACTTTGATGGATAATCCCATTTTCACTCAAGTAGTTATCAAACTCATTTGAGAAATATTCCCTTCCATTATCCGATCGAAGGATATGGATTGATGTTTGATAAACACTGCGTACCATTTGGTGGAATTTTCTGAACATTGCATGAACTTCAGACTTTTCTTTTAGTAAGAAGACCCAACAAACTTTGGTATGATTATCTATGAAAGTGACAAACCAGCAAGTGTTGGTGTGAATAGGTGTTCTTGTTGGCCCCCATACATCACTATGTACTAAATAAAATGGTTTAGTGGGCTGATAAGAGTGAATAGGGTGTGAAACTTTAGTTTTTTTTGGCAAGAATACATTGCTCACATTGAAAAGATTCACTCTCTTTATTAATAAACAAATGAAGATACAAGATCTTTAAGTATCTAAAATTAGGATGGCCTAATCGTTTATGCCATAACTGAATATTAAAATCTAAGACAATAGAAATTGAGGATTTATTATGTAAATCTAGATAAGGTGGGAGTACTGGCTATTGACATAATAAAAACCTTCATTTCCCTCAGCATTGCCAATCATCTTCTCCGAAGTTAGGTTATGAAAAACACAGTGAGTTGGAAAAATGTCACTTTATAGTTCATGTCCTTTGTTAGCTTGCTAATTGAAAATAGATTACATTTCAATTTAGGCACATATAAAATAGACTTTAAATGTAGGCTAGCTGTATATACTGATCCTTCTCCTTTAGCATAGGATACAGTACCATCTACCATAGTCACAGTTATAGTCCTATCACACCTTTTATAGGTTGATAATCCATGTAATGAACCTATCATATGATTTGAAGCTCTTGTATCCACAATCCAATCATTTGTAGACAACATTTTAGAGAGGTGACGCTAATAGAAAGTACCTTGTTTGGCAAGTGACACGGTTGGTTTTGGAGATTCACTCGAATCAGATGGCTTAGTGACCTTTGTCTGGTTCAATACTTGTTGAAGGAGTTCCAATTGATTTTTTGTTAGGGTAAGATTAGTCATTTTACCCTCTTCAGCCTCTACTGCATGGGCTGCTTGAGTCATATTCTTTTGATTTTTTCCTTTCCAGTTTGTTGGTTTCCCATGAATTTTCTAGCAAGTGTCTCTCGTATGATGGAGCTTATGAAAGTGATCACACCACTGTTTCTCTTTTTGTGATTCACCACGTATTGGTACTATTTTTAGTTTAGAAGTAGCAAGGGCTGAATTCTAAGTGTTATTTTCATGTGTAGAAAATGAGTTCATCATTACCTTCTTTTGGCTTTCCTCCCTTCTTATCTTTGCAAATGCCTCTCGGATTGACGAGAATAGTTTAGTTCCTAGTAATCTTCCTTTGACTTCATCCAAGTTAGAATTAAGGCCATGAAGGAAATCAAACACCCGTTCTTTTTCCACCATTTTAGTGTATTTAACTCCATCTTCAGTACACTCCTAACTAATGTCCTAAAATAGATCCATTTCTTGCCATAATTCTGTCAACATGTTATAGTAATTGGTGACCGAATGATTACCTTGTCGAGTTGTCTGAATAGCCAACTAGATTTCAAAACATTAAGCCATGTTCTCCATATCTGAGTAAAGAGCTTACACTGCCTCCCATACTTCCTTGGCTGTTTTATAGAACAGATAGGTTCTGCTTATCTTTAGCTCCATGGAATTAATGAGCCAATCCATAACAATTGAATTTTTGGCATCCCATACTTCATAATTAGCAACTTCACGATCTGCCATAGGAGTACCACCAGTTAGGTATCCCATTTTTCCCTTCCCTTTAACAACCAACAAAATTGATCGAGACCATTCTCGAAAATTAATCCCATTCAGTTTATGCTGTGTAATTTGAAGGGTATGGCTGTCTAGAGAAATAGGAACGACTTGAGTTTGTGGGGTTTTGGTGGGTGCAGGATGAGTAGTGGAGATTTCACTTGTTGGTGGATTGCTAGTCATCTTGGAACGACTGTTTGGTGAAGAAAAAGATAAGGTATGCAGCCACTAGATCGGTGCCTCTGATACCATGAACGAGTAGAAAACTCGAAGTAGGAATACTCTAGGTAAAACTGGAGGTGAGCAAAATGAATTATTTTCACACTTGTATTTGATCTCCAACGAGGTATATATACATGATTAGGCCTTAGTTTGCTTCTAGAATATAGGAATTCAAAATACAAATTTTAAATATAGTACAACAATAGATATGATAGGATTCAAACTTATAGATAGTTCTCTCATATCTTTATGGAACTACTTTGTTTGTAACCTCTTATCCTTTCTTTATCTCCTCAGCTGTCTTTAATTTAAAATTCTTCTTCTTATCATCTTATCTCTTTTATCACATTCCAATCTTTTTTTATCACTACACGGTCGGAATTATTCCATATATTCTTCAACAATTTAAAGAGGAGTAAACAAGTATTCAGTAAGAAGAGGTAGGGAAGAGATGAGTGTGGTAAATGTTTTGTTGTCTAAAAACGATCTGGTGCTAGAATGACCAGTTTCAAAGAATTTTAGCATGTAAGCATGTTAGAGAGAGGCTCAAGCAAGTTTGCAAAAACTTTTAATTTGGTTTACTCAAGGAAACAAAGAGTTGATTTTTCATGCCGTCATAGAAAGTGTAATGGATTCAACAGGATGTCATGGAATTAGATGGATATGCTGTGATCAAGATGTTATTAACAAGTAATCTGATGCTTCCAGTGCCATTGGTTAAAAAGTTCAGCACATTAGCTTCATTTCACTGACCAGTCATCACAGTTCTTTGAATAAAATCCCCTTTTTACTGCAACACCAAAGTTCAAGCTTCCCATGGTGTGAAGGAACGACATATCTACCAAATATGAATCATGTTCTGTATTATATACAGTTTTGCTCCTAATTCTTGCTATGCTTATTGTGATCTTCCATTGGCAGGAATGATTTAGTTCAGATTTGTAACCTCTTGTGATGGTTTTCCTTCATATTTTTAGGCACCTTGCTGACTAGTCAACTAAATGAGAAGGAAAAAGAATTTGAGGAGAAATTCAAAAATACCTTCAATCTTTCAGAGGTAATCTTCTGTATGAAATTCTTATATTCTGATTCATCAATTTTGATATCAGGTAACTGTTTGTGGAAATTGTAGCATCATGGCAATGTCTATTGATAGTTTTGTCTGTAAAGGTTATTCACACTTGGTGATAAATCAAGTTCATTTGAGTGTTTCATCAAAATTATCATGATGAATATCGACATATTGTCCCTTGCTGATTGAGATTGTAAGGAGTTTGAAGTTTTGGTTAAGATGTGTCATATTGGCTTATTTTGAAGGGAAACATTACTTCACATGCTTCAATGTACTAAAAAGTATGCTAGCTAAATTTTTAGGATTCTGGTAATTATGATGCAGGGGATTATATAGTTGTGAAACCACCATTAACGTTTTCTGAGGCACTATTGCAGACAAACTGGCATATGCTGTTTAGGTTGCTGAATTATTTCACAAAAAAAAATTGAAAAAGGATTTTCAGATTCAAACAGATGGATCTTTTTCCATCCATATGCTGTTAGTGACAATACTAATTGCAGTTTCCATATCAAGAAGTTAAATAAATTATCAACCATTTGTTCTATGCTTTGATTTTCTCTTTTTGTGCACTTAATTACTATTATGTTTTTTTTTTTTGTTTTAGCTTGATCCTGAATCTATCTCCACTGGTAAAGCTGCCATTGGGAATTTGTTAGGTGGTATTGGCTATTTTTATGGCCAGTCAAGGATCTCACTCCCAAGGAACTCTAACGTAAGTTTGTAAATCTTTTTTATGACCACCATATTTTAGATATGCCTTTTGAAATTCATTTGAAATAACTATCTCCATCTCATTTCTTGTGCTAAAGGAAAGGAAGAGAGAGGGGGAGGGGGGGGGGGGGGGGGGAGAGAGAGAGAGAGAGAGAGAGAAGGGGCTCAAAGCCATTACTACAGTGAGTTCAATGATCTATAAGTCATGTAAGTTAAAGCACAATTAAAGTTTATCTAGACATATAATTTTGTGCTTTAGAATAGCATTTGAAAAAGTTTGTGTCTTGTTTGCACAAATACTTGTCTTTGTCTCCATAGCTCCTTAAGGTCAAAAATCTCAAATTTATTGCCAAGATCAGACTTTTACTAGATCTTAATGTTCAGGAAATCTATCTATCGAATGTTTGTTGTGTAAATATATAACACTGATATAGAAAAAACTTAAATTTGGTTTGCAAATGGCATTTTGGATGAACCATGGGCAGCTCCTTTAGCATTCATCTTCAGATGGTGTTATATTTTTGTCTTCATTGTATATTTTATTGAGGCAAATCATAAAATGGGGTAATGCACCAACATGAATATGACAGAGATGAGTGTTGACATGAAAGGGAAGGAAAGAAGAAGAGGCGGCAGTGCAGCCTGTTTTGGAATGCTTTATTTAAGATTTTATCTTGATTAGATTAGTTTCTTAAAAGGAATAGGAATCTTTCCTAATCCCATTGTATAATAATCTTTCCTAAATGTGTTGTAGCCCTTCCTATTGTAAACTCTGAAAAGAGAGACACTAAGGCAAAGGGGAAGTCTCGATCAAAGTCAAGAAATGGTAAGAAAAACTTTAGATGTTTTCATTGCCATGAGGAAGGGCATATAAAGAAAAATTGCCCAAAGAAAAAGTAAGAACTTTCAGATAAAGGTAAACCAGAATTCTCAAACTCAATATATGATTTTGACTATGATAGTTCGCATGCTCTTGTGGTATCAAGACATTCGGATAAAGAGGTGTGGGTATTAGATTCCGGTTGCTCTTTCCATATGTCACCCCATCTAGAATGGTTCTTGAATTATAGAGACATAAGTGGGGGGAAGGTTTTATTAGAAAAAGTCAAGAGTGTAGTATAAAGGGGATTGGGGACATTAAGCTTAAGATGTTTGATGGGTCAGTTAGGATCCTGTCATCAGTAAGATATGTTCCTGACTTAAAGAAGAATCTGATTTCCCCTAGCTAAGAGTGGATATAGTTATAGTGGCCATGGTGATGTTCTCAAGGTAGCTAGAGGATCACTTGTATGTATGAAGGCAGTCCTTAAAAATGGAATATTTGTTATGATAGTTTCCACATTATGTGGGGATGTGGCTGTAGGGGAAGATAAGACCTATGAGCACACAAAGCTATGGCATTTTAGGATGGCTCATATGAGTATCCAAGGGCTTAGAGAACTAGTTAGCCAAGGGATTTTAGGCTCAAGTAAGGTAACACATTTAGACACATGTGAATCATGTATCTATAGAAAATCTATGAAAGTATAGTTCCCTAAGAAGGCACTCCATACCTCTAAAGGCCCACTTGAATATGTCCATTAGATTTATGGGGCCCTAGTCAAGCTCTAACTCATGGTGGAGCTAGGTATTTCCTTTCTATAATAGATGACTACTTTAGAATGGTTTGGGTCTTTGTTTTGAAATCCAAAGATAATACCTTTGATGCATTTAAGACTTGAAAAACTTTGATTGAAAACCAAAAGGGTGTAAAATTGAAGGTCATTAGGACTGATAATGGCATAGAATTTTGTAATAAGGAATTCACTCTATTATGTAAAGAGAATGGTATTCAAAGGCACCTTACTGCCTTGGTAACCCCAAGCAAAATGGGTTAGCCAAGCGCATGAATAGGGCCCTCCTTGAGAGGGTGAGATGTATGTTGTTTCATACTAGGCTTCCAAAAACATTTTAGAGAGAGGTTGTTGCTACAACAGCCTATTTGATAAACCAATCACCTTCATCAACCATAGATTTTAAGACATCTTATGAAATGTGGAATAATCATAAGCCAAACCTAGATCATCTTAGGGTGAGTTAGAAGAGGATATTTAGTGCGTAATATGGCTTGTGAATCACTCATAGCCTTCTTGATTATATATAGTTACAAGAAACTCAATCAACTCACTTAATTTTAGGGATTGACTAATCTAAATACAGCAAGTAGTATCATCTAAATGTGGCAAGTACTCAGCTAGTACTCAGCTAATTACAAGGAACATTTACAAGAAATATTAACTACAAGTAATATTTACAATAAATATTAACGCATATCAACACTCCCCCTCAAGCTGGTGCATATATGTCATATGCATTTAGCTTGTTACGTATATATGACACTCTCGATCCCCTAAGAGATTTAGTAAAAATATCCGCTAGTTGATCACTAGAGTTTATAAAGGAAGTAGTGACTTCTCCATATAGAATTTTCTCACGAATGTAGTGACAGTCAATCTCTATAAGTTTGGTCTGCTCATGAAATATTGGATTGGAAGCAATGTGTAACGCTGCTTGATTATCATAGATGAGCTTCATAGGGCCTATTTTGAAGAACTTTAATTCTTGAAGCAGTTGTTTCAACTAAACAAGCTCACATGTGGCAAGGGCCATGGTTCGATATTCTACTTCTACACTTAACTTGGCGACCACACTCTGTTTTTTGCTTTCCGAGATATGAGATTCCCTCCAATGAGAACACAGTACCCAAAAGTTGATCTCCTATCACTTGGAGAGCCTACCCAATCTGCATCTATATATGCCATAATATCAATATGGCCCCTATCTTCATAAACTAAGCCTTTGCCAGGGGAGCCCTTAATATACCTTAGGATTTGAATTACTGCATCCCAATGATTGTCATGGGGAGAATTGAAAAACTGACTTACAGTGCTAACATCAAAAGATATATCTGGCCTGGTCATAGTAAGGTAATTTAGCTTTCCCACTAGCCTTCGATATCTTCCAGGGTTTGAATAGGGCTCCCCCTAATCCAGTAGAAGTTTAACATTTGGATTCATGGGAGTATCAATTGGTTTGCAATCTAGCACCCTAGTTTCTTCCAAGATATCAAGAGCATACTTCCTCTGAGTAATGGCAATGCCTGTTTTTGATTGGGCTACTTCAATTCCAAGAAAATAACGCAGTCGTCCCAAGTCCTTAGTTTGAAAATGTTGAAATAAGGGTTGTTTAAGACCTTTGATGCCTTCATGATCATCTCCTATAATAACATTATCGTCCACATAGACCACAAGATAGATACATTGATTTGAAGACGAGTGTTTGTAGAACACAGAGTGATCTGCCTCACTATGAATCATGTCAAACTGTTGTATAACTTTACTGTATAACTTTACCGTATAACTTTATTGAACTTGCCAAAGCATGCCCGAGGGGACTATTTAAGACCATAGAGAGACTTGTGCAATCGACAAACAAGATCGGACTCCCCCTGAGCAACAAACCCAAGTGGTTGCTCCATGTAGACTTCTTCCTCTAAGTGACCATGCAAGAAGGAATTTTTAATATCCAATTGATGAAGAGGCCAATGATGCATGTCAGCCATAGAGAGGAAAAGACAAACAGACGCCATCTTGGCAATCGGGGAGAATGTATCACCATAATCAAGGCAAAAGATTTGTGTATAGCCTTTAGTCACAAGGCGAGCTGTCGGGCTATTGATTTGGCCATCAGGGCCCACTTTGATCGTAAATACTTAGCAACAACCAACTATAGACTTCCTAGGAGGGGATGGAAGAAGAGTCCATGTATGATTGGAATCCAAGGCTGCCATCTCATCAATCATAGCCTGTCGCCAACCTGGATGAGAAAGTGCTTCTTGGATAGTTTTAGGAATAGAGATGGATGACAAGGCAGACACAAAGGCATAATGGGATGATGATAAACGATGATAGCGAAGGAAATTATAGATGGGATGAGGATTACGAGTAGAGCTTGTACCTTTATGAAGTGCAATGGGCAGGTAAGCGGAAGGCGTAGGTAGGTCCAGAGCAAGTGGAGTAGAAGATGAATCACGTGGATCTGGAGAAAGAACAGCCTCTGGACATGGATGTTGTGACCGATGTTGATAGGTGATAATTGGGCATGGTGAGGATTGTCTTGTTGGAGTCGAGGATTCAGGTAAAGTGGGACATGAAGGAGTAGAGACAGGTAGACTAAGGCAAGGAACTGGTAAGAGCTGAGAGACAGAGTCAGGTTCCACTGGTGAGGTGAAGTAGGGAGTACTCTCAAAGAAAGTGACCTCTGTAGACATGTAAAATCGATATGTGGAAGAAGAATAACACTGATACCCTTTCTAAACCCGAGAAAACCCAAGAAAGACGCACTTGATAGCATACGTCGACAATTTATCAAGACCTGGAAAGAGATCATGTACAAAACACGTAGAACCAAAAATACAAGGGGGAACATTGTAAAGGGCTCCTGAGGAAACAAAAGAGAATAAGATACTTTGTTATTTAACACAGACGATGGTATGTGATTTATTAAGTAGCCAGCAGTGAGGACAGCATTGCCCCAAAACTTTAAAGGAGCATTAGCATGTAATAAAAGAGTGCAAGCGGTTTCAATAATATGACGATGCTTCCTCTCTAGTGTGCCATTTTGTTGTGGAGTGTGTGGACAAGTGGATTGATGAACCATGCTGTGAGATGCCATAAAAGAATTGAAAGAAGCATAAAAATATTCTTTTGCATTGTCGCTCCTTAAAATGCAAATAGGATGTCCAAATTGAGTTAAAATTTCACTGCAAAAGTTATGAAATATAGTAAATAACTCTGAACGTTCTTTCATTAAAAATATCCAAGTGCGTCTGGAAAAGTCATCTATGAAAGTAACAAAGTATCGATAACCTAAAACTAAACTGACACGATTAGAATCCCAAACATCAGTATGAACAATGTCAAAGGGTGCTTTACTAGACTGACCTTTGCTTGGAAACGATGCCCGACCATGTTTTCCAAGCTAACACGACTCACACTCTAAGGACTGTAAATGAGAGAGATGAGGGACCATTTTCTTTAGCTTATCTAGACTTGTATGACCTAGACGATGGTGGAGCAAAGTAGGAGACTCTGTGATAGCATATATGGTAGAGGATAGAGGCTGTAGATAATAAAGTCCACGTGATTCAGACAGTGTTCTAAAAGGGGCTAGGCGCTAGTTGGGCGCTAAGCTGGGGCCCAGCGCCTAGGGGGCTTAGGCGGGGCCTAGGAAAACTGTTGTTTTTTTGTTTTTGTTTTTTAACTTTGTGATGTAATTTGATGTTATTTTCAATTAAATCAAAGTTGAAAAGCATCAATAATGCAACATAAATCAATAATACAACAATAATGGAATGACAAGTGAAATATAGAATTAAGCATGAGAAAACAATTGTTATAGATCAGTTCTAGGTTCAAACTTCAATAAGACAAAAGCAACAATAATGCAACATAAACCATACTTGAAGAATCTAAGTATCTAACTATCTAATTGGAATTCTTCCTCTCCATATTCTTCCAATACATGATCTTCATCAGACTCAAAATCAAATTCATTGAGCTCTTGCTCATCTTCTTCTTCTTCTTATTGGAAATCATCTTTATGAAGTTCTCTCATCCTAGAACTTCTTCGAGGTTGAAGCATCCCGTCTGCTCCGGATGCTTCACCAATCACTTCCCAAGTAAGCCCCGTACCAAGCTCAATTTCTTCATCATCTTCTCCTTCAACAATCCATCCTTGTGCATTGCTGGCATCACTAGCAAGTAGCACAACAACATTCCTTTCCTTCTCCCTCTTTTGCTTGTTCATCAGTTTTGCATTAAATTGGACATAGACAAGATTGTTCAATCGATGCACATCTAGTTTATTTCTTTTCTTCGTATGTATCTAGATAAATAAAATAAAAGTAATATCAATTTAAATGATAGATAAGTTATTGATATTAAAGAAATATAGTTCATATTTTCATAGGGATAGTGACATTAAAATATTAAAAATGTTTTAAAATATACACTAACTCCTTCAAAAGTGCTCCAATTTCTTTCACAACCGGATGAATTACTGGTTAACGAGAGGATTCTTGTTACCATTCGTTGCAAGTTTGGAGTTTGATTTCCATAAGTCATCCACCATGTAACTACATAAGTTAACAAGTATAAAGTAAACAAATTTATACACTAATACACATTAGGAACTAAGAAAAGGATTAAAGGAATTTTATACCTGGATTATAATTGTCATCATTTTTTGCACAGCCTTGAGCTGCCCACAATTTTCTAAAAGCTCCCTCTTTACAAGTATACTTTGGCAACTCAATATTTATAACATGACCTTGCAATTCAAAATGATCATCACCATGATAAAACATCTCCACACAATTAAAAAGCCCATCCATCACTTGATTATCAAGATATATAGTCTTATTCTTGAAAAGGTAGTAGGGATTCAAAAGGTAAGCCGCCAAATGCAATGGACTATCTAGCCTATCTTTCACCCTTGCTTTAATAATCTCTATAATAGGCTGATAGTTTTTCTCAAGATTATTTAGGGCCTCCTTAATATTTTCCTTTGCTTGCTTAATCTCTCCATATAAAAAGCCCATAGAAGGCTTTCTATCTGCATCAACAATTTGAAGCACCTTCACCAAAGGTGCAAAAATCTTAAGGCATAAAGTTACACCATGGCATAAAGTTACACCATTCCAGAAAGCAATGCTCATCACAGTAGCATATGTTGCTTTCCCTTTAACAGTCTTTGACCATTTACACTTCTCCCATTTAGAGCTGGTAAACATTGACCTCAATTGGGCCTTTTTCTCCATCAAACTCTGCAAAGTAAGGAAAGAAGAAGCAAATTTAGTGACTCCCGGTCTCACTATATCCCTCTTCTTCGTAAATGACCTCATTAAGGACAAGGTCTTATGGTATGCATAAATGAAGATTGTCAAACTCTTTGCCTGATCAATGACTTTCTTATATCTTGGCATTTTTCCAATACTTTCAAGCATCAAATTGATGGTGTGAGTAGCACATGATGTCCAAAAGATATTTGGCCTCTTCAGCTTCAATAATTTTGCCGCTCCCATATTGTTGGCAGCATTGTCGGTTACTACTTGGACGACATTTTGTGGCCCAACTTGCTCAATGCACTTGTCCACATACTCAAATATGAGTTCACTTGTATGTGCTTCGTTTGATGCTTCTTTTGAAGAAAGAAAAGCAGTACTCATGCTAGAATTAACACATAGGTTCATGATGCTCCTTCTTTTTCTGTCTGCCCAAGCATTTGTCATAATAGAGCACCCATTTTGTGCCCACTCTTCTTCATGCTTCTTCAGTAAGTCTTTCATTCTGTCAACCTCTTCCTTTAATAACGGTTCCCTCAACTGGTATTGACTAGGAGGTTTGAACATCGGCCCAAATTGATCAACTGCCTCAACAAACAATTTGAAGCTATCATGATCAATAGCATTGAAAGGTATACCAGTTTCGTACACCCATCTAGCACAATATTCTTGTACAGTCTGTGTTCTCTTTTTAAACAGTGCTTCACTAATATTTTGCTGCCTTTGCGTCATTCTCGAACTCAAAACAAATTTCAGGACTATGGAGCTTGCAAATTTATCTATAGGGCCAAGAGTACGAGGCACTTTTTTGCTCCCTAACTCTTCCAATTCATCTTCATCATCCACCCCTTTCCCCTTGTCAGAAATATTAACCGAGGATCTCATCATATCTTCCTCTTGTTTCTTATTCTTCTTCTTACTCTTTGCCTCGGCAATAGCATTCTTGCATTTAGCTTTATCATCCGGAGAAGATTTAGGACATGCAGAAACATTTTCGGAAATGTGGCCGATGTGTTCTTTGACTCTGTAAACTCCTCCAGACATAACTTTACCACACAACTTGCATTTAACTTTATCCATATTCTTCAGATTAATTAACATTCCATACTGCCATTCGACATCATTTGATTTCCTTTTAAGAACTGAGGCGGCATCGGACAATGCTTCCGTACTCCCAATTCCATTCGACATGACTTTCTTTTTTTTTTCCTGAGTAAATTGACATTGAATGATTGAATTAAAATAGACAACTAGCTAACAAACAAAGCCAAGAGCTAACAATAGCCCCAAGCAGCACCAGTGCAATAGCAAGCAGCAACAAAGGTAGCTTGCTACATTTGTTGCTTGCTTGCAAGTTAGTAAGTTACAAATATTAATTTTTTAAAACATTAATAATAATAATTAATTAATATTTGAATAACAAATAATCAAATATTAACATAAATACTAAATTAAATAACAAAAAAATAAAAAGAAAACAAAAGAGGGAGAGGCAAAAGCAAGCAGCAGCTTACTGGCTACTGCTTACTGAAGGAGGCAGAGGGTGAGTGAAGAAGATGAAGATGCAAGAGACAACCAGAGTGTGGCAGTGTGCGAGCACAAGACGGTGGCGACGGTGACTCTGCAACTGCAAGAGATGGTAGCGGTAGCGACTCTGCAACTGGAAGAGACGGTGGCAGCATGCGAGCACGAGAGAGGTGACGACGACTCAACAATAGACTGTCAGTGGTGGTGCACACGAGTGAGAAGGGGAAATCGACGAGAGAGAAGGGGTAATGGGTAAGGGGAAACAAAACCCTAATAAATTTATACTAAACAATTCACGCGGCCCAGGTGGTCGATTAGGCCATAATCGGCCAAGCGGTTCATGCGGTTAGGTGTCCGCCTAGGCGCCGCTTGGTACTGATTAGCCGGGCCGACGCCGAAGGTGGCCGATTTGGCCATAATCGCGGCGGCCATCGGCCGCCTAGGCCACGTTTTAGTTTACTGGATTCAGATCCTTCTCCAATCGTTTGTCCCGTACTTCGGTCCTGTATAAGAAATGAATCAGCAGTAAAGGTTATGGAGCAATTAAGAGTGCGAGTAAGTTGACTAACAAAAATTAAATTAAAGGGATAATCAGGTATAAAAAGAACAGAATTTAAGGACATATATGAGATAGGTTTGGCTTAACCAACGCCAGTGGCCTTAGCTTTAGAGCTATCGATAAGGGTGATCTGATGTGGTGTCTTGGGAGATAATAAATTTGAGAAAAGGGAAGGATTACCAGTTATGTGATCGAAAGCACCAGAGTCCAAAATCCAAAAACTAACAGACGAAGAATGAGGGAGAGAAACCATAGACTTACCAATATGAGCTACAGTGGCCAAGGAATAAGGTACCTCAACCACCTCTACCATTACAGCGGCCACGGCCTTGACCTCCATGTTCAGCCAAATTAGAGAGAAAGGCTGAGGATTCTGAAACTGTTTGAGAACCAAATCCCGATGTTGCCTTCGGAGAAGGAACTCGAAATAACCAATCAATGAGGTCCTCCACCATAGGGATATTGGGATTAGTCAGAACTTGGTTTCGAACAGATTCAAAATCTTTGTGAAGACCGTGGAGAACAAAGACCATATACATTTTGTCAAGCTTGTCTAACACCTTTTCGAGGGTATCTTTTGTCAATCTCAATTTGATCTCTTCAATAGTAGCTTTGTTCAGATATGAAGGTAAGTCATGGTTTGTCATCTGAAGCGTTATTAGGTTATGAACTGAGTCATACAGACGCTGTATGTCATTACAGTAGATGCTTCGAGCTTTCTTCATATATCAGAGCATGTTTTATAAGACTGGAAGTGAACCAACAGTTTGGTATCAATGGATTGCCATAATAAAGAGACTAACTGATAATCAACCCGCTGCCATTGTTCTCTCTCATTATTAGGAATGTCTTTCGCCTGCTTAGTAAGGTTTTTAGAGAGTCCCTAGCCCAAAAACCAAATATCAACAGCAGCATGCCAATCTAAGAAATTCTTTCCATTGAGTTTTTTTTTATGTTATAGTGGGATTACCAGAGAAGGAAAAGGAAATGAGTCCCTTCTTTGGTGTTTCAGAAGTGATTGACGAAGTTTCTGATGCGGAAGCCATTGTAGGAGATGATGGAGATCTGACCCACGAAGATAGAGACCTGCGATTGGAGATCTGACCCTTGGAAGAGGACTAGGAGGTGTTGATGAGTCATATGGGACCAGTAGCGTGGCGTTTCGGCAATGGGAAGGTGGTGCGTGGCTCTCACGCACTGACAAGAGAGGAGGCGCGTGGAGGGATTTTTGGCGACAAGACTTCGGTGGGTCAGTCGGTCAGAATCACTAGGGTAGACAACTGAGACCTTCACTTGGACAGTTGAAGGTGTTTGGATAGCAAATCTAGCCTTAGACAGAGGCTAGTCATGCGTGAGAGATGAGGGAGATTGGCTGTTGGGGATTTTACAGCCCCAAAACAAACCAACTCTGATACCAAGTTAGAAGAGGATATTTGGTGCGTAATATGGCGTGTGAATCACTCACAATCTTCTTGATTATATATAGTTACAAGAAACTCAATCAACTCCCTTAATTTTAGGGATTGACTTATCTAAATATAACAAGTAGTATCATTTAAATACAACAAGTAATCAGCTAATTACAAGGAATATTTACAGGAAATATTAATGCATATCAATAGGGTGTGTGGGTGTATAGCTTATGCTCATGTAAAACAAGGTAAATTAGAACCTAGGGCTAAGAAGTGTGTGTTTATCGGTTATCCATTAGGGGTTAAGGGGTATAAGTTGTGGAATTTAGAAGAAGAAATGCCTATAACCATGGTAAGTAGAGATGTAACCTTTGATGAGAATTCATTTATTGATCAAGACAAGGAGAATAAGGATAGGAAAGGGAAGGCAAAAGCTGTAAACTTTGAACAACAACAGGATGATGTTGTTGTATACAATACTCCCTTGGAACCTATTCAGGACCAGCCAAGTGCAGGTGAAGGATCCTCAAACCTAAATAACCTTAACAGATCTATAGATATGAGGGATTCATCAAGTTATGTTGAAGAACAACACATGGACAATGCTGGTTCATCAAGTACAATAGGAGATTTAATTGAAGAAAGATATAATGTAGGCAAAGAAGAATCAGTAAGCCACTAGTGAGATATGGTTTCTCTAATCTGGTAGCATATGCATTGCTAAGTGTAGATAAGATGGCCGGAGAAGAGCCTCAATCCTATGAAGAGGCTATAAACTCAAAGGAATCTCAGAAATAGCTGCCATGGAAACTAAGATGGAATCTTTGAGAAAGAATGAGACTTGGGTGTTAGTAGATAGATCCTTGGGAAAAAGAATAGTAGGTTGTAGGTGGTTGTTTAAGGTAAAAGGAGCTAGAGATAGCCTTAAGCCTAGGTATAAAGCTAAGCTAGTAGCAAGGGGCTTTACCCAAGTAGCAGGGGTAGATTTCAACGAAGTGTTCTCTCTGGTTGTGACACACACTTCCATAAGAATCCTGCTAGCTATGACAGCCCATCTAGACCTTTGCCTAGAGCAAATGGATGTTACCCCCGCATTTCTCCATGGCGAGTTAGAAGAAGAAATTCTAATGGATCAGCCTAGAGGTTTTGAAATTAGGGGAAAAGACGACAAGATTTGTTTGTTGAAAAAGTCTCTATATGGACTAAAACAATCTCCTAAGCAGTGGTACAAGAAATTTGATTCTTTTATGATAAGTCAAGGGTTTATAAGAAGCTCATTTGATTGTTGTGTCTACTTGGCATGTTTCCTCTAAAGTAGCAATCTACCTCTTGTTATATGTTGATGACATGCTTATAGCAAGTCATTCACCAGGTGGAATCCAAAGTCTAAAGCTAAAACTTAGGTCAGCCTTTGAAATGAAAGAGCTACGTGAGGCTAAGAAAATTTTAGGAATGGAAATTACTAGGGATAGACATAACAAAATCCTTCAGCTATCCCAAAAGCCTATCTAGAGAAAATCATAAGGAAATTTCATATGTTGGATGCAAAAGTAGTAAATATACCCTTTGCACAACATTTCAAGTTATTGCATGCCCAATCTCCATCGAATGAAGAGAACTTAAAAGAAATGGAGAGAATTCCCTATTCTAATGCTGTTAGTAGTCTTATGTATGCTATGGTGTGTTCTAGGCTGGACTTAGCCCATGCCATGAGTGTGGTAAGTAGATTCATGGCTAATCCGGGGAAGGGACATTGACAGTTGTAAAGTGGGTGTTCAGATACTTGAAGGGGTCAATTAATAAAGTTTTAGTTTATGGTGGAGTTAAGAAATTAGAAAAATCTAACATTATATGTTATATTGATGCAGATTATGCATCAGACCTAGATAGGAGAAGATCTACCACCGGCTATGTGTTTCAATTATGGAACTCTACAATTAGTTGGAAGACTAACCTTTAACCAGTTGTGGCACTATCAACCACTGAATTAGAATATATAGCTGTAACCGAAGCTGTTAAAGAGTCATTGTGGTTGAAAGGTTTGGTTATTGAGCTCCTAGGAAATAATGTGAAGGTTATTCTAAAGTGCGACAACTAAAGTGCTATACACTTGGCTAAAAATCAAAGCCACCATGAGAGAACTAAACATATTGACATTATGTACCATTTTATAAGAGAAATTCTTGAGAAGGAGATTGATCTTATTAAAGTTGCAGGAAATGATAATGTAGCTGACATGTTCACTAAAGTTGTTCCCATGTCCAAATTACATCATTGTTTAAGGTTGTTATAGTTTTATGTTGTTTGATTGATCATTTTTTAGGTGAGAGCAGAACAAGAATGGTAAAGTTCTAGGTTTACTCGAGGCAAAATGGTGGAGATTTGTTAATGTTTTGCTCGAGTTATTATGCTGGAAGTTTAGAAGAAATCTAAGGAGACTATGATGATGATCGCGTGGTAGTTAGAGTGCAAGATACAATTTGTAATTAACTGTAAATGTTTGGGGTAATTTAGACTTTGTAATAGTCGATTATGTTCCCTAGGAAGGTCTGCCCTTTTAGTTTATAAATAGGAGGTCAAGGGGACCTGTTATGATCATCAATCATTTTATCATTTTTTATACGGACATTGATCAAGACCTGGCCCAAGCCAAGGCCAAGCTAATAAACACCGGAACTGTAGCACCAGAACAGTATTTTAATACTTCTTAAGTTTTAGAATTCTACTTGATTTAGGATTCTACTTCATGATTCTATTTGATTTAGGATTCTACTTCATGATTCTACTTGATTTAGGATTCTACTTCATGTTTGATTAGAGTTTTATTTTTATTAGGATTCTAATTGAATTTTACTTAGGATTTATTTTTATTAGGATTCTAGTTGAATTTTAATTACAAATATTGAATGGATTTGGATTAGCCAAACATTATAAATATGCCTAGAATCTAGAGTTTGTAATCAAGTTTTTCTTAATCAAATTTCAGCAACCTATTTGGGTTTTCTTAGCAAAACAGTCTTGTTTTTGCGTTTTCTTCAAATCTAAGCTTCGGCCATTGAAGTTTGCTCTTTCAAGGGTTTATTTTGGTGTGTTTTTTTCACACACGCGCTACATGCTGCATCAGGTGGTATCAGAGCGGTTCATCAACCAATCAAATGGCCAATTTTGAAGGTAACGGTAGCAACCAGCCTCGTGACAGTGATCGGGGGTTGCCCGTGGTTTGGAGAGCAATAGAAGAACAACGGGAAATAACTCGTACAATGGAGCATCAATTGGAGCGAATCCGCAACCAATTGGGCGTTTTACAACGAGTTAAGGATAATCGGAACCGAACTAATGGTGTGAATCAAGCCGACTATGTTAAACCAGGAAGACCAGCCATTAATCCTGTCCTCATTAATCCTAGAAGACCAATGATAGATGATAGCGACGATGAGGATGATCTTGGTCATATGATAGCCAACCCTAGTGGTAAAGGGGTTAGGAGGAATGCGCAGCAACACAACCATTGGGGAAACGATGAGTATAAACTAAAGAATGGTTTTTCGTTGAGTTTGGAGCTTGATGTCAAACATTATGTTGTCCCAGCAACCTCAACGTTCGCAAACTCAGGTTTGATTTATGCTGCTAACATGACAGAAACTCCAAGGTTATTGACTCATATTGGGATATTTTCTAGTCTCGGGCTTAGGCATTGCTTGCAATCCAAGGATGGCGGTGTTTTTTTTGATCGACTTGTGACTATAAAGGAGATGGAGGCCATGATAGTAGATCCTTCTACAGTTCATTCAGGCTCTGTCATGGTTGAATTGAAGGCAATAGGAATATATTCACATTTGCGATTGCAAAAGCAAGATGGTCAAATGAGTCTCTTTGTGGATAGGGGTGTTAGATCTCCCAGTCTAGTTAACTCGGGTAGTGCAACTACTTTCGGTATTAATTTTGTTAGCGAGTATTTAATGTAAGGCAGCAGCAAGGAATGGAAGCTTCCTAATTCAGCCGATATCTAAGGATTATGATTGGCTGTTCTTTTAGTCAATTAATTAGTCTCTTATATCTTTCTATTCTTAGTTGATCTTGTGCCTAGGATAGGATCATCTAAAGTAGGAATGTAAATCTATATATAGCCTTTTGTTTCTTTATTTATAGTTTCTAAAAATAGGTTCTTGTATAGCAGTTAGAATCTTCCTAAAATTAGCAGGAAGATGATTGTTATTTATTGTACTCGTGTGCTTCTTGATTGAATAAGATTAAAAGACTATTCATTTTTTTAGTTGACATGGTATCAGAGCCAAGACAATAGCTTTCCGATCTGTGAAACTATTGTGGCCGTTTCCTCCTTGGTTCAACTTGATCCCTTCCTCCTTTCTTTAGTCCAGCTTGAATCATGTCTAGTACTCAAACCCTTGAGACTACCGATTCCAGCAATACGAGAGTGGCTGAACCTTCAATGACCAGCAACAATGGCGGAAATACCAGTGGGGATCTGCCAAGCCTTCAGATAGCTTACCTTTTAAATGGTAAGAATTATTTGAAGTGGTCTCAATTGGTTCGGACCATTCTTAAGGGCAAAGGGAGGCTTAGTCACCTAGAAGGGACTGGCCCTAAGACCGATGACCCAAGGTTTGTTACATGGAACAAAGAAGACTCTTTAATAATGTCATGGTTATGGAATTCTATGGTCCTTGAAATCAGCGACACGGTGATGTTCCTATCGACGTCAAGGGAGATTTGGGAGGCTATCAAGTTGACATATTCCAAGATCAAAGATGCTGCCCAGATCTATGAGATCCAAACTAAAGTGGCAGCAACAGAGCAAGGTACTAGATCAATCACAGAATATGCCTATCTTCTGCAAACTATGTGGCAGGAATTAGACCATTACCAGTGTCTAAAGATGACATGCAGCGAAGATGCTGCATTACACAAGAGATTTGTTGAAAAGGAAAGGATATATGATCTTCTAGCTGGGCTAAATACTGATTTTGATGCTGTGAGAATTCAGATTCTTGGAAAAGAAGATTTATCGTCCCTCAATGAAGTTATTTCTATAGTTCGGGCAAAAGAAGGAATGAGAGGTGTTATGTTAGAAACCAATCCAATAGAAACTTCGGCTCTATTGTCTCTAAAAGTTCAGGCCCAAAACAAAGGAAAGGATGAGAAGAAGCCCTTTGATAGAGATAACCTATGGTGCACCTATTGCAAAAAGCCTAGGCACACCATAGAGAAATGTTGGAAACTTCATGGGCGGCCTAATAAGGGAGGATCTTCAGGGAAGAATTCTGGCCAGGTGTATATGGCAGCCAGCCACAGCCTCAAAATCAAAAGGAACCCGAGCAAGAAAATGTCCCAGAGCTGAATCAAATGGAAATTGAGAAGCTGAGAAAACTATTGGAATCCCTCGGAAAAGGTACAGAAACTGAGGGTGTAGCCCCTCTTGCTCTCACAGGTATCTCTACCATATCTTATAGCCTATATGCTTCAGAAAATAATTCCCCTACCTCATGGATCTTAGATTCTAGTGCCACTGATCACATGACACCAATTTCAACCCATTTCAGTTCTTATATTCCTTGTCCTAGTTCCAGAAAAATCACCTTAGCAGATGGTTCTTCAACCACTGTGGCAGGCCAAGGTGATGTGATTCTTAGTCGGCACCCCACCCTTAAAAATGTGTTGCACGTTCCCAAACTTTTTGCTAACCTAATATCTGTTCATAAACTTGTTTCAGACTCTAATTGCAATATCATATTTTGTGCAACCCATTGCGAGATGTAGGAGCAAGGCACTAGGAGGAGGATTGGACTTGCTAAAGAGAAAGCAGGCCTATTTCTTTTTGAGGAACCTAGAGAGCAGGGAGGACAAGGGAAAGATCAGATCATATCATGTTTAGCTCAGTCTAATAAAAACCAACTGTGGTTACATCACTACAGATTAGGTCATCCATCTTTTTTCCTTCTCAAAAACATGTTTCCAGATTTATTCAAGGGTCTAAGTACTGCTGTCTTTCATTGTTCTGTATGTGAAATGGCTAAGCATCGGAGATCCACGTTTACTTCCTCAAATAAAAGGTCTTGTTCACCTTTTTCCCTTATTCATAGTGACATCTGGGGTCCCTCATCTATGTCTAATATCTCTAGAGCAAAGTGGTTTGTAGTGTTTATTGATGATTATACTCGAACCTCATGGCTATATCTTTTAAAAACTAAGGCTGATGTAAGTAATGTGATTCCCACATTCTTCAACATGATTAAAAATCAGTTTGGAGTGAGCATTAAGAGGATTAGATCAGATAATGCTAGAGATTTTTTCAGTCATTCCCTATCTGATTTTTTCCTAAAACAGGGAGTCATACATGAATCATCTTGTCCCTACACTCCCCAACAAAATGGGGTGGCTGAAAGGAAAATTGGGCACATTCTAAATGTTACTTGAGCACTTCTCTTTCATCATAATGTTCCCAAACATTATTGGGGAGAAGCTGCTCTAACAGCCACATTCCTTATCAACCGCTTACCATCTCAGCTTCTGGGGTTTTGTAGTCCAATCCAATTGCTCACTAAGTCATTCCCTGATTGTTGTATGATCAGTCCAAGTCTGCAGCGTAGGGTGTTCGGGTGTAGTGCCTTTGTTCATATTCCTTCCGTTAGCAGGGGTAAGCTAGACCCAAGAGCTGTAAAATGTATATTTATTGGGTACTCAGCCACTCAAAAAGGTTACAAGTGTTATCACCCTCCTACAAAAAAATTCTTTGTGTCAGCCGATGTCACCTTTACAGAAGAAGAGTCCTGTTTCCATCAATCCAATCATTCATCTCTTGACCCAAATAAGTCTATGGTTCCTACTCCTACTTGCCCGAATCAACCTTTGTTTCCTTTACCGGCTGCTAAGCCAGAGAGCACCCAGAAAACAGGAGTGACAGAATCATTCCCGAAATCCCCTCGGCCATTACAGGTTTACTCAAGAAGAAAAGGTGCTGAAATTCCTATATCAGATCCAGCATCCTCCTCCACAGAGCCTACTCTTGCAGATGACCGAGCTACTGATTCTATCAACTCAACCTCAGGTAACATCCTCACGGAACCTCCAACTGCTGTTAACAACAACCCTGAAAGTCCCAATCTTGTGACCCTTGAATCTGCCGATCTCCCTAATGATTTGAATTGGCCTATTGCTCTTCGCAAGGGAACTAGAGCCTGCACCAAACATCCATTACATTTGTTTCTTTCCTATTCAAAATTATCCTCTCCTCACAAAGCTTTTCTCACTACCCTGCATACTACCTTTGTTCCAAAGACGTTTTCTGAAGCAATAGGACATAAGTAGTGGAGAGAAGCCATGGAAGCAGAGATGACAGCCCTACAGAAAAACCAGACCTGGAAAATTGTTGATCTACCTGAAGGAAAGCACCCTGTAGGCTGCCGGTGGATTTATACTGTCAAGTACAAAGCTGATGGCTCCCTAGACAGCTATAAGGCCAGATTAGTGGCCAAAGGGTATACTCAGGTATATGGTATTGATTATTTAGACACCTTTGCTCCTGTTGTGAAATTAAATACAGTTCGGGTCCTTCTATCCTTAGCAATTAACCTTGGCTGGAAATTATACCAATATGATGTCAAAAATGCCTTTTTACATGGGGACCTTGAAGAGGAAGTGTACATGGACATTCCTCCGGGATATGAGCTTCCTAATCAGGAAAGAAGGTGTGTAGGTTGAATAAAGCCCTATATGGCTTGAAACAATCACCACGTGCATGGTTTGGTCGTTTTACAAAAGCAATGGTTGCTCAAGGGTTCAAGCAAAGCCAAGGAGATCATACTCTATTTGTGAAGCATTCGGTTTCAGGGGGAGTCACTATACTTATTGTTTATGTTGATGATATTGTGGTTACAGGGAGTGATGAAACTGAAATGCAATGGCTGCGAGAATGTCTAATTCAAGAGTTTGAAATTAAAGACCTAGGGAGACTAAAGTATTTCTTGGGTATAGAAGTGGCTCATTCGAAAAAATGTATCTTTATCTCTCAGCAAAAATATATCATCGACTTATTAAATGAAATAGGGATGCTGGGATGCAAAGCTGTGGACACCCCAATTGATCCAAATCACAAGTTAGGAGAAGCTCTAGGAGAAAATGCAGTGGATATAGGGTCTTATCAAAGGCTGGTTGGGAAACTCATCTACTTAGCTCACACTAGGCCAGACATCGCCTATGCGGTTGGAGTAGTCAGTCAATTTATGCACAGTCCGAGAGAACCTCATTTGAAAGCAGTTTATAGGATACTTCACTATCTTAAAGGAGCGCCTGGCAAGGGAATTCTGTTTAAAAAAGGTGATGATTTGACTCTTGAAGTTATACTGATGCAAACTATGCAGGTTCAATGGTGGATAGAAGATCAACTTCAGGTTATTGCACTTTCCTAGGAGGGAATATTGTGACATAGAGTAAAAAACAGAATGTTGTAGCCCGATCTAGCGCTGAGGCAGAATTCTGGTCTATGGCTTTGGGTATTTGTGAGCTGTTATGGCTAAAAATTATTTTGGAGGACTTAAGAATTCAATGGCAAGGTCCTATGAAACTCTATTGTGATAACAAATCTGCGATCAGTATAGCCCACAACCCAGTTCAACACGACAGAACCAAGCATATTGAAGTGGACAGACATTTTATCAAAGAAAAATTGGACAATGGTTTGATTTGCACTCCTTATGTCTCCTCTGGTGATCAAGTAGCGGATGTTCTTACAAAGGGATTACCTCCAATGGTATTTCGAAGACTTTCTAGCAAGATTAGGATGGATGATATCCATTCCAATCTTGAGGGGGAGTGTTAGCGAGTATTTAATGCAAGGCAGCAGCAAGGAATGGAAGCTTCCTAATTCAGTCGATATCTAAGGATTATGATTGGCTGTTCTTTTAGTCAATCAATTAGTCTCTTATATCTTTCTATTCTTAGTTGATCTTGTGCCTAGGATAGGATCATCTAAAGTAGGAATGTAAATTTGTATATAGCCTTTTGTTTCTTTATTTATAGTTTCTAAAAATAGGTTCTTGTATAGCAATTAGAATCTTCCTAAAATTAGCAGGAAGATGATTGTTATTTATTGTACTCGTGTGCTTCTTGATTGAATAAGATTAAAAGACTATTCATTTTTTTCAGTTGACAAATTTGAAATTAGATTCTAAAACTAAGAATGTTGTAGCAGCTGTTGCTATAGCTGATCATGTGCTTAGACCAAAGGAGGATTCAAGCATCAATATTTTAAGTGATGGAGTGACTGCTGGTAGTTATGGAATAAGCCTCTATTCGAAACAATTGCAAAGGAATGCTTCACCAGGCAAGAAAAATCTATGGATGAATTCGGAATCTATTGAGAAGTCAAAATCAAGAAAACTAATGAGAGGAGAAGGACCTATGATAAGATCTACCAAATTAGAGAAGCGCTCAAGATGGAAGGTTCAACGTCCTCAATCTAACAATAATAATACAATAGAGGCAGAGAGGGCAACAAACATGGTAATGGTTGGACCCATGCCAACGAAGATAGGAGGGGAAGGAATGTCTTTGCTTATGTTCCCTTAGCAGAAATTTTCAAGCAGTTCAAGAAGATGCCAAGCAAAAGTTGCACAAATAAGAAGTACAAGGCGACAACTGACAAGCATAGAAAGTACAAGGTATTTGAGGTTGAAGATGAAGTCATGATACTCTTGAAGAAAGAACGGATTCCAGCAGAAAAGCAAAACAAGTTCAAGTCAAAGAAGTATGGTCCTTACAAGATTACAAAGAAGACCAATGATAATGCCTATATTGTGGATTTGCCTAATTATATGGGTATTTCCAAACATTCAATGTGGCTAATATCTCTTTGTACTTGTCGGACATGGTTTTGTTCTACCCGGATCATAATTCGAGGACGAATTTTTCTCAAGTAGAGGTGAATGATGCGGACATGATCAAGACCCTGGCCCAAGCCAAGGCCGAGCCAATCACACCGGAATAGTGGCACCAGAATAGTATTTTAATACTTCTTAAGTTTTAGAATTCTACTTGATTTAGGATTCTACTTTATGTTTCTACTTAATTTAGGATTCTATTTCATGATTCTATTTGATTTAGGATTATACTTCATGTTTCTACTTGATTTAGGATTTTACTTCATGTTTGATTAGGGTTTTATTTTTATTAGGATTCTAGTTGACTTTTACTTAGGATTTATTTTTATTAGAATTCTAGTTGAATTTTAATTACAAATATTAGATGGATTTGGATTAGCCAAACATTATAAATATGCCTAGAATCTAGAGTTTGTAATCAACTTTTTCTCAATCAAATTTCAGCAACCTATTTGGGTTTTCTTAGCAAAACAATTTTGTTTTTGCATCTTCTTGAAAACCAAGTTTGGGCTATTGAAGTTTGTTCTTTCAAGGGTTTATTTTGGTATGTTTTTTTCACACGCGCTACACGCTGCGTCAATTTTATTCTCTTGTTCAAGTGCAATGAGAAAAGAGAGAGAGCTATGATCAATATAGTTCTTGGAGTCCTTTTGAAGAGAATTGTACTCGAGTGTAAAGAGAAGGCTAGTGATTCTTGTACAGATTTCCTACATTCATTAGTGAATTGTTCTCTCGGTGGAGTTACTGGATGTAGTGTCATTTCTATGGCATGAACTAGGGTAAATCAGCGTGCAAAGACTTGTGGTTTGATTTTCTGTTCTATTTTAATTCTGTCGATTTTTTTTTTACTTTCTATTTTGTGCATGTATTGTGATTGATTCGGTGAATATTGAGTGAGTAATTGGGCTTCAGTTTTAACACATAGGCCAGCAAGTCTCCTTTGTTCTCCCAATTTCCCTCCATAGGATGAGGTGCTTGATCCAACCCCATTTTTCATTCCAGTATTTCCCTTCAGCACCTATTTGTTAAAGTTCTTGCCTCCCAGATTGGATGTCCCTAAGACCACCCCTTTTTGTTGCTACTTTTGCTTCTTCATTAAGGCCTCCACCACCATCTCTTGTAATCGGGCGCTTTCCGATGCCTACTCCATTGTTTGGGGCCTTATCATTTTAACCATTGGCTTGAGCTCCTCGCTTAGACCACTCATGTAACTTGACACAAAATAAGCCTTCGTGAGATGAGGGTTGTGGTGTATCACGAGAGGGATCTCAACTCTTCAAACCGTTTTTGATAAGATCCTACATCCCCAATCTACCTAAGTTTGTTAAATTCTTCTATGACATCTACCATACTTCTTTCTCCAAATCGTTCACACAATTTCTCTGAAAACTCTTCCCAAGTATAATTCCTTCTCACTTGCATATACCCCTGAAACCAGGCATCAACCACGTCATTGAAGTAAGTTGTAGCTAAGGACACTCTTTGTCCTTCCGATATATTAAGCCAATTAAACATCCTGCACTTCCTCAACCACCATCTAGGATTAGTTCCTTCAAACATTGGGATCTCCATCTGGGGCATGGGAAACCCCGGATGTTGATGGTTGATAGGACCACCCCTTCCTCTATCCATCAATCCCTCCAATTCCTCCTCCAAATCCACCTCAATTTCAGAGGTGCCATTTCCCCTATTCATCCTATTTCCATGCAAAATAGGTTCAATCCTCTCCATAGGAGGAAAGTCGGGAGATATTCTTATCGAGTTCTGGCGAGTGAACATCACCATGAACTACTACATTTGAGCTCCTAGTTCCTCTCGCACCCTTTGATTGATCCATCTAACCTCCGCTCCAATCCCTCCATGAAACTCTCCAATTTACGATCCATTGCTACAATCGCCTCATGATTCTGGGTGGCTCCGAACTCCAATTGGTCTACTCTATTCTAGAAATCCGTCATAGTCGAGTTGACTTGCTACAGCTGCGACTAGAGATTCTTTATGTGGGTACCTTCCACCATTGATTCCAGCAAACTCTGGCCAAGAATCGCGCTCTAATGCCAATATTGTCACGGCCTAAGCCTAACAATGTTTACCTTCCTAATCTGATTTGAATTGGAAGGCATTCTCAGAGGAACAAAACGTAGAACAGAAAGAAAGAGAGAGAGAATTCTTCTGATATTTTCTCATTAATTCTTTCAGGAATCGATGGGAGAATATATTCAATCCGCCAAGGGCAGATTCTTGCAGTTGCTGTGGTTATAACCACCTGCTGCCACCTATAACCACTTCACGTGGATTCCCCTAGGCTAACAAACTCTATAATAGAAAATAGAAAAAACAGCAGTAAACAAAAGTTACAGTAGTAAAAGAAAGTTAAAAATTTCCTAAGGCCAAGTTCACCGTGTGACACTATTATTTATAGTCCCGTATTACTAGTTTGAATTCAAAATAAAACTTGCTTTCTTGTGTTTGTTTTGCCTTTACAGGATGAATCTTACTGAGAGCAAAGTTATAGTTCCCTTATGTTTAGCCATCACATTTCTTTGGCTATCTCTAGAATTTTGTTCTTCCCTTGCAGCTTAACTATGTAGAAGAAACAATGGCATTTGGATAAGAACAATAAACCCTGGGTAGCATTGAAGTGGAAAGAAATTGGTAGCACGTATCATTTCTTCAACTATTCTCGCCTCCTCCCAAAACCGAAAGGAAAAAAAAAAAAGAAGCCAAGATTCTAAAACTGTTCCCAAAAATCCCAGCATTCTAGCTTCCTTTCACCTTAGAACCACCATGGAGGATAGATGGAAATACTACCTTAACAAATTTATTTTCATTCTTTATGTTGTTGCTTTATATTGCAAGTTACCTGACGGGGACGGGGACGGGGACGATGAATAAAAAAGGGAAATGGAAGGTGTACCTGATCCAAACAAAGTCCCATTGTCATTCCTAATTTTAAGCCCATTGCATCTTTATTTTCAATTTTGTGCTTTAGGCCCATTAACCTCTTTTAATTCTGTTGGTCCTATTTTTAGACCCAACCCAATTTTAATTCTTATTTTCCTAATTATCTTTTTAAATACTTTGAACCTACTTCAGCCTACTGGGACTATTTTTATTTTTAAGGCAAACCCAACTTAAAATTTCTTTTTGGGCCTATTTAATACCAATAGACCTATGTTAGTCCTTTTAAGCCCATTTCTTCGTCTATAAAAATCTCTTGGCTTCTCAAGCTCATTTCCCATTCTCTAATATCTTTTAGGGGCTTTAAAATTTCTCTTTGGGTCTATTTTCCTGAGCCTTACTGACTATCTCCACATGCCGTAAATAATTAGGGCATGCCATATTCTGATCATTGTCAAACCTTTACTCATAATTACCACAATGCAGTCATCAAGGTCCCACAAACTACACTTCCATTCTTTAGTGAATGCCATGCGTCATATCAGCGTATTGGGTGTTACATATGAATCTCACATTAGGGGTTCAGCATCTTTAATGAGGGGTTTCTGGTCGGATGTGAGGGATGCCTTTACAAGACCGTTTAGTTATGGAATGTTAAACCTCTGGCAAATATCCTTATATTCTATTCACTAAAAGGAGAGAAGGGCTTATCTTTTGTATTTAAGCTCTTTCCGTGCTTCATAGCTACTAATATTTTGGCCAGTTTGACCACATGAAACTCGGGCTCTTTCTATTTGATTAACCTGTATTGATACTTTTACTTGTATGGGGAAAAATTACTAGTTTTTGTTCTTGACAACTGTGATTTGACATCTGGAAAAATCATATAGTTGGCAATTATACTTTGCAGCTCAAAAGTGGGGAAAGCTACATTTTATATTGGCCAGCAGAACTTTATACAGCTGTACCTAGCAGACCATTCTTTCCAAGAGGATTTTTGTGGGATGAAGGTTTTCATCAACTATTGATCTGGTTAGCTGTTTGTTACTTCTCCATTTGAGTTGCAATTGCATATGTATTAATCTCCATACTTGCTAACTGCATGCTTTGATATGATAAATGTTTTATGTAAATTATATTCTAAATTCTATCACACCATTATTGCTTGTGTTTTTTTTTATTTTTTTTTTTACCATGCTATAGGCGGTGGGATATATATATTTCCTTGGATATTATGGGACATTGGTTAGATTTAATGAATATTGATGGGTGGATTCCACGTGAGCAAATTTTGGGTGCAGAAGCTCTAAGGTATCAAATTGTTTCTTGGAATGAATTTGACAAATTTGGAATTTCAAAATCTGTCATTTACAGGCACTTTTTCCTTTTTTTCTGTTACAGTAAGGTTCCTGAGGAATTTGTTGTTCAACATCCAACAAATGGCAATCCACCAACTCTGTTTTTGGTCTTGCGTGGTATCTGAACTCCTCTGAATACATTTTTTGCTTTTGCTTTTTTGGGTGATCTTTCTCTTACATTGGTACACTTTAGAGATTTAGGCATGTCACATCTTCCTCTGAGTTGATGGTGAGATTTGCATTAGTACAAGTGTGCATTCACATAACACATCTAATTATCATTTAGGTGATAACTCATTGATATGTCTTTACCCTAAAGTGTAACCTTGAAATTACTATTGGTTTGTGTTGCCAGCTATTTGTGTGGCAAGTCAAGATGGCTTGCCCGTGGCCCCCCCTTTCTCAGTAAGCTTAAAGACATCATCTTGTTTGATTAAGATGGCTGGGAAAAAACCTGGAAAACTAAGTTTCATCATGTGGTCCCCACTTGAAAGTTTTTGCAAATATTCACTGAACACTGCAAATAAAAATGATATTTCATCATCAGGTGGAGGGTGATACCTGTAACATTCATCAATTTAAAGTAAAAACTACTCTTCTTATGTACATATTCCAATCAAAGTATGTTTCCTCTTTTTGGTCCGGCCATAGACAGATAATCTGTCTATTGTTGGTATTTTCTTATATTTCTCTTGAGGAGAATACAATGTCATGGCTTACAAAATATGTTTTTGATCAAAGCTGGAAACTCAACTTTCTCAGATTTGGTTTGTGCTACAAAAAGAAACAAGTTTACAGCGACAGAGAGGGATCAGATTTCTTCCTTCTTAGATCTGGCATTCATTCGCCTTGAAGCATGGTTTCAGTGGTTTAATACCACACAATCAGGTAAATCAGAACTCTTTTGTCGTGGGACATGAGCTCGTAAGGTTAATGATTATGGTCTGAGAATTTGTCATTGTAACATGAAATTTGATTATGAAAAATAGGTTGGAAAAGAAATTCTTAAACAAAGTCAATTTAGTCTACTCTTGGTTGATATTAGGTCAATGGCAGTGTTAACTATTGTTCCTCCTGTCCTTTTGGGTAGATTTCTGCTGAATAGAGTTGCATTCATGTGACTTCCACAATGAGTTTACTTACCCTCTTAACTCTTTCCTGTACTATTATTATCTGATCACTCTGCCATATACTTGTTCCTGTTCTGTGTGCATCCATTTTCAGCAGAAGGCCAAAGGCTTGCAAATTTTATGATCATAGCATACTCTCTTCTTGTCATTAGATATAGAAACAATAAGGCTACCCTTTAAACCAAAGTAAAGAGATTGGCAGGTCAAAATTTTGCTATTTGGGGATGCCACTGCCACTGCAAGTGGGTTTAAGGCTTGTGATTGTTGCTCTCTATTGGGAATCCTTTCACTGTCAGGTGGTGCCTGTGTTCTCCCTCCTGCTTGACTGGAGAAAGGAAAAAACAGACTGCATCTCCTTGACCTTCGACAGTATTTGCTTGATCTAGACACTTGCTAACCCTTTTTCTTAGACGCTTTCAACCATGTATACCACAGAAACAATCAGAATGATTGATAGTTACTCATGTAGACAAACAAAGTAAGATCCTTCTGTCTCTGCTGAGACCCACCAAATAAAGAACAGTGTGAAATACAATAACCTGATTATTGTTTCTGATCATGAGAATGTATGTTCTACCATTTTTTTCACTCTGAAAGTATTATATTTTTTATTTCGCTGCTATGATTGACAGGCAAGGATATGGGCAGCTACTTTTGGCATGGAAGAGACAATTCAACTACACGTGAATTAAATCCTAAGGTCCTTATCACAACTATGATTAATTTTCTGAACAAAAAATTAAATATGCTTTCTAAAGAATAAAAATGTGTTATGGTAGAGCACAGGTTTTGGGCAAAATGTGGAACATGACCTACTTATAGGATTTATTGTTACAATATTGGGCAAAATTTGTAACATGTGTTGAGTATTTCTGTTTTTGTTCAAATTGTAGTTGTTTATGAATAGGCTGCATGCTGATGTGGCATCTTTTTCTCTCTCTCTCTTTTTGACTTAAAGGTCATAACCTGTTTACTAGGAAAAACTGACCCCTTGTACAGGGTTTGCCCCCTCTGTCAGCTTTTGTTTTAAAGAATTTTTCTTATTAAAATTCATCATCACCATAACTACACCTTATTCCAACCAAGTTAGGGTCGGTGACACTGCATCCACAATGTCAATTGACTTCTAAAAGCATTGACAATAATGTGGCAAAACTTATGCCAAATGCCATTCCTGATGCAGATGAGATAAATTTCCAGCACCATCTTTATATGAAAAGGTTTTATGAGATGGCGGTGAATGGAGATAATTGATTTTCTCATGTTCCATCACATAGTTGATATTTTGAAACCAACCTTTACAACATGCAAACACGAGTAATTTTTCTTGTCAAACAAATAAAAAAAAAAAAGCACTAATACCAGAAAGCTTGCTTGAACAAATCAGGTTAGAATAAGATCACATTTTCAATCCATTCTGCTAATGGAATCCCATAATTATGCACTGGCTCTAATCCACCAAGGTTGCAGGCCAACTTTCTCTGTATAGTATATGTGTTAGCTGTAATTCTTCCAATACTATTATTTCCCACACTTCCTCTGGCTTAGAAACATTACAGATTGCTTTTTCTAATTCAATGATGAAATAAGAATATCTCAGCCCACTCCCTAAATAACCTTGTAGAATATCTGCAAATCATCTAGAGAGACTTTTTTAAAAATAGCTGCTGCATATCTTTTAATAATCTTTTTCATGTATTAGAATTGAAAAGAGTTATTTCCATTTTGTAGGATATTTATGATACAGGGAGTGCTTCAATTAGTTTCTAGATATGTTATTGGTTGTTTTCAAAGACAGATCAGGAAAATAGACATATTAAAAAAATTGAAGGTCACTGTGATACAATGGTTGGGGCCTTGTTTTGTGGTCTTATACTATCTTTTTATTTTCCTTATTGTTACTTTCTAAATTTTGTATGCTAGTGCATATGCACATAAAAGAGTTGTCACCTGCGTTGTCTTGGGCAGGTTTGGCTTTCTTCTGTATGTGTAATTGTGGTACTGAGATGTATAAGGACCATTCTGAAAAATTTAAAAAGAAATAGAGAGGGGGGGAACAAAAAAGCAAAAGGCAAATGCCTAAAAAGAACAGTATAGCTGTATAGGATTTTCCCTTTTTGTTTTAGATAAATTGCGAATCTCCTGCACTATGTAAATTTTCTTTGTACCTTGAAGAAGTTCTTTTACTGCTCTCACTCTCCACGTGATTTTGCTTTGTTTTATCAAATAATATTGTAGCAAAATCAAGCTTTCTCCCCCCAATGAAAACTAAGCTTTACTTAATGAATGAAAAACCCAGCAGGCCACTTAACTTAGATCAGTCGGGTTTTTTTTTTTTATTGAAAGCACTAGTTCTATAACTTTTAACTAAGTCAAGTACATGAATTCTGGTTATTCCCGATTCCATGACTTCAACCATGGTTGTGCTGCTATATTGATATTGTCACCGGAATGTCCAGGCACTGAGCTCTGGGTTGGATGATTACCCACGTGCCTCACACCCAAGTGAAGAGGAACGACACTTGGATCTTAGGTGTTGGATGCTTCTTGCAGCAGATTGCATGTATTCCATCTCAAAGCTTCTTGGGAAGGAAAGGGAACTGGGGAAGGTATGGCAAGGAGGATGCTTATCTGCATGTTATGTTTCATCTCTAACATAATAAACCTCTCAACTGAAATGATGCAGGAGTATGGTTCAACAGCTAAGCTACTCTCAGATTTTGGAATTCTAAATCAGGTTTGTGTGACATGATGATATCTGGTATGACCTTTTTTTTTTTTTTTTACCGTATTAGAGCTTTTATAATAATTGATATAATTTTTGGCCGTTTAAATAGAGTTCTTGAGTCTTCTAGTTCAGCATAAGAAAATTAAGAACATAGAGATTTGATGACATCTATATGTCCAAATTTGCATTCAATTGACATGGACTTAATAAAGATCTATTGATGACCGGATTGAGTCTGGCATATTTGGACCTAGGCATTCCTAGTATATGAGGCTCCCCACTTTGTGATGGTCGGGGAGGCCGTATTTTTTATGCAACCTTCCCCTTGCTTTTTCTAGCATATTTGGACCTAATTCAAAATAATTAGTACATAACAAAAAAGACTACCTGATTACTTAACCCATGCTGATCATTAAAAAAAATAATGGTAACAAGAAAACTAATAATGATAATCAAGTACCTGATCCATATACTTCAGCTAACCTGATTACTTTAGTGGGGGATTTTTTTTTCTTTCATGTAATATACACATATTTGAGCAAGTAGACCAACAACAACAGCAATATCTCGCCTTAATCTCACTACGTTAGGTTAGCTATATGAATTTTAACTCACTTAACATTTCTATCCAATGTTCAAAAACGCGCTAGGCGCTAGTCGGGCGCCAGGCTGGGGCCTAGCGCCTAGGGTGCCTAGGCGGGGCTTAGGCGGCGACTAGGAAAAATGGTTGTTATGGTTGTTTTTTTTTTTCCTAATGAACTATCTAATGTAGTATTAATGTATTATAGATAACAGCAAGCTTGCTGCCACCGCAAGCAGCAACGCAAGCTTGCTGCTTGTTGCAGCAGCAAGCTTGCGTTGGCAACAAGAAGCAAGCTTGTTGCGCCTAGGCCCAAGCTTGCGTTGGCAGCAATGCAAGCTTGCTGCTACTTGCTGCAGCGAGCAGCATGCATAGTGGAGGAAGACGAGATCGAAGGCAGAGGAAGATGGATACATACCGGCCAAGAGACGAGATCGACGGCGGTGGCGAACGATCAAGAGACGAGATCGGCGGCGAGAGAGAGAGAGAGACGACCCGCGATGAACGACCAGAGAGAGGAAGGGAAAGGGGAAATAGAGAAAGAGAAGGAGGAAATAAATCGCCCCAGGCCGCGCGCGACCTAGGCGGTTAGGCGCCGCCTCGGCAGTCTAGGCGGCGCCGTGGCTCGATTAATCGGACCCAGCGCCTAAGGTGCCAACCAGCCTTTCTTCGCCGCGGCCAGTGGCTGCCTAGACTGAATTTTCGAACACTGTTTCTATCTATGATTTTATTTTCTCTAAGAGGAAGTAGACAAAAAAGAACAAAAAAAGAAATCACAAGCCTCATGGTAAATTTTTGTTTCTACAATTATTTTTTACTTTAAACTCATTTAAATAATTCTATTTTTCATGCATTTCCCTCAAGTTTTTAAATAGAATAGCAGCATACTAAGTTTTAACCCCACTAGGTGGGGCTAACTACATGGAGTCTGCCTAGCTAATCATCATTAACTATAACCATATCTTCTATCACATTATTATAACCAGTGTCATGCCTGGGAGTTACCAAGTTCTTTTTGGTCTTCCTTTTCTTCATTTTTGCAAATTTCTTCTATTCAATCCACTTTACTCATTAAAGCACTTTTTCGATCTTCTGCTTAGATGATCAAATCATTTTAATCATGTCTCATGTGTCTCATCCTCAATAGGCCAGTCTTAACTTTATTTCTTATCTCCTTTTTTTCTGATACTGCCATTTCTTGTTTGTCAACACATTCACCATAACATACTCATCTCAATTACAAATATTTTGCACATATTAGTGTTTTATTGTCCAACATTTTGTGTACTACAATAAAGCTTGTCTTTTAGTTGTTTCTTCTTTTAGCTTTAAGGGATCTTAAAATCATATGAAACATCAAAAGTGCTTCTCCAGGTTAACCATTTTGTGTTAATTTTGTGACTAACATCTATCCTCTTGTCTTTTGGAAAATTAACTCAGGAATATATGAATTGATATTTTCTTGAAATGATTTGATCTTTAGGTTCACCATAACATCATCCAGATTTTATTTTTATTAAACTTCCATATGTTTAATTCTTTTCTTTTCTTTTCTTTTTTTTTTTGGCTTAGGCATATGTTTAATTGCAATATGTTGTTCAACTTAAAGCCTTTGGATTCTAGGTGCCCCTTTATACCTCGGGTTTAGTATTTGAGCCTTCATTTGTCTCATCCGTCAAGATAGGATCATCTACAAATAACATATACCAATGCACCTCTATTTATATGTGCTTAATGAGTTTGTTCATCACTAGAGCAAAGAGATGAAAGCTTAGTCTACATCTTCAATGCAATCCTATTTTAATTGAACAAGACTTAAGATCTCCACGAGTTCTAACATATGTTTATGCTCTATGATGCATGTGTCAATAACTTGTATGTAAGCAACTTGGACTTCTTCTTGAGACCCTCCATAAGACTTGTTCTTTAGACTTTGTCATAAGCTTGTTTTAAATATATAAACACTTGTAATTTTTTTTTTTTTTTACTTAAATAATTGATTTTTCCATTAGGTGTCTTAGCAGATATATCTCTTCTATTGTTAACCTACAAGACAAGAAACCAAATTTATTTTTAGATACCTTGGTTTCTCTTTTTAGCCTTATTCAATCACATTTTTGATTTACTTTGTTCATAGACACTAGATTGCTCTTTCTTCATTCGTTGAGTGTTTTCTTTTCTTCAATTAAATTATCTAATTGACTAGTTTTGTTACCATAAAGTGCCTAATTCTCTTGTGTATTTTCATGCTTGTATGAAAATATCATTTCATAATAAGGTTGGAGTAGCGTCTATTAAAGGTAAGATGAGTGAGTCAACTAAAATGGTGTGGACATTTGGGGTGAAGACTGATAGGCTTCCTATGAGACAAGTGTATGGATGTATGAAATGGAGGAAATTTATTGTAGAAGAGGGGAAAAAAACTTGGTAGGAAACCCTTTAGACATGACATGATATAATGAGCTTCCTGGAAAATGGTCGTTGATAAAGATAATTGGAGAACTGGAATTCTTGTGGGATAAAGTTGTTTAGTCCAACTGTTCTATTTTTTCATCTTTTTTGGCTTGCCTCACTTTTTTCAGACAATGAGTCAGTAGAATAAGTTCGTCAAATTAATCTTTTTTGAAAAAAAAAAAAAGAGGAATAAAATTATGTACTATATAACTATAAATGGTAAATTATTTTTTATTTTTGTAACTAATTTGAAATGTTTCTACCTTCAGTATTTTTTTCCCTGTGAATTCATCAAATAGAACTTACTAACGTGGAAAAGAAAATATTTTCCAGCCAAATTCCAAATTTGGGTGTTTGATAACTTTTCCATGAAATTTGTTTTCCATCCAAGTACAAAAATGCCATATTTTCCATAAAACCAAGGAAAATCAATTCGGGGGGGATGTTGGTTTTGATTTTCCATGGATGTTGGAATTTATTTTCTTTTCCACCCTGTGGAATCAAACACTCATTAAAGAAAATCAAAATAAATTATATTTTAAGCAGGAAAGTTGTATATTCAATTGACACCCTAACACTTTGCTAGTTTGGTTTGGCACATAAATTGATCAATGCACTTTCTATTTTCACTTATTGAAGAAAAAAAAAGAAGAATGTTGTTGACTTCAGTCTCAGAGAAAAAAAATAAAGAAAGAAAATGAGCTGAAGAGGAAACTGTTTTATGCTTTGTTTTGGGCATTTTTATTTGTCCATTTTTCTTTTTCTTTTTTCCATTCATCTTCCTAACATTTAAACATAACTAAAATATAAATTAAAAAATACCATCATAATATTCACATACAAAAAGAGACGCCAGTGCAGTAGACTTCTTGCTTTGCAAGAGTCATATTTTTACACAGCCTTGCTGTTGTCCTTAATGCTAGATTGATCCCATCAAATCAAATCCAATTAACTGGATTTGTCCAATCCAGATCCATCCAGGTCTAAACAAACAGGATAGAATGGTTCCTGATCAGGCCCAATTCACTGATTGGTCTTTTAAGACCTTGGTTATTAATTTGTAGATACTCTCTCATACATGCTTTAATGTTTTGCAGATGCACTTTGATGATTCTTATGGGGCTTATTTTGATTTTGGAAATCACACAGAAAAGGCATGCTACTCGTACATTTAGTTTCTGAACAAGTATATACAATACATTAAAGAACCGTCTCCTGCGTACTACATAAACTGCCAAGATTCTAAAAAAATGTTTGATCTTTTTAAGGTTCAATTGAGTTGGAGAGAAGTAATTGGAAACAACCATCATGCTAGTCGAGAGCTAGTCCAGGAAGTTTTAGAACAGCCGAAGTTGAGGTTTGTTCCTCATGTTGGCTATGTCAGCCTTTTCCCATTTGTGGGGAGGATTATTCCACCTGTAAGTTGCATGATCTCATTACAATGCAATTTGCTTATTTATTTGTCTGTTATCAGTGCTTGTTTACTACATTCTCACAATGAACCCTTTTATACTAATTTCCTCCGCCCCCTTCCTTTATCATTTCTTTTTTCAATTCTTTTTTCAATTGGGGATGACTAACATTCGCATTTGTTAATGCACAAATAGGACTCATCGATCTTAGAACAGCAGCTCAATCTCATTTCAAACCGGTCCATTTTATGGACTGACTATGGGCTACGGTCTCTTTCAAAAACAAGGTACGATTCTGTCGCTTGTTCATGAGGTCCTTTATCTATAGAGATTTGTTTGATAACTGGTTTGTTGTAGAGTTAAGGAAATTAATTGATAAAATTTCTCTTGCATAACACAGCTCAATGTACATGAAACGCAACACAGAGCACGATCCACCTTATTGGAGAGGACCAATTTGGATGAACATGAATTACCTGATTTTATCCTCTCTTCATCACTACTCTAAAGGTAAAGTTATATACCTCTGCTCTTGCAGAGATCAAATCTGAACCCTCATTTCCGCCTTGTAATGAAATTTGAATCCTTGGCAATTTAACACGTGCAGAGAATGGACCATATAGGGACAGAGCCAGGACCATTTATCATGAGTTGAGGAGCAATGTGATTAGGTGACATTCATGTTCCTTTTTGTTAATAACACGCATCTTGCTGTCCAGTTGATTCAAATGACTAATGTACATTTCTGCTTGTCACAGAAACGTTGTTCGAAATTACCAGCAGACAGGTTATTTCTGGGAACAATTTGATCAGAAGAAAGGGAAGGGAAAAGGCGCACGCGTGTTTACTGGCTGGACGTCACTTGTGTTATTGATCATGGCGGAAGCATATGGCGACTAGATCAGAAAGGGAAATGAGTAGATCTCAGCTAAATTATGGGTCCTAGTTTTATTGTCATACATTGCCCCTTTTGTATGCTTCTTGTTTGGGATAGAACTTTTTAAGTATTAGAGGGAAGAAGACGATTACTGCGACTTGGATTTTATTAACTTTATTTATCAACAAAGGAAAGAATCCCACAACAAATAAGCCTCCTAGTTCTGTATAGCTTTTTTAGTGTCAAAATTTACTTCTGATGCCAGTTAAACTGAACTGAAAGATATCGATAAATATAGTTATTTGTGACCATTAAAATTTAGTTGTGATATTTGGATAATACTAAGGGTGTGTTAAATGTAACATCCGAAAAATTAAATTTCATTTTTATTATTTGACATTATAATTTTTTATAGAATTAAATTTTACAGTATAATTATTAAAATATGTTTCATTTATTTTTTATAAAAATTCCAGTGATTTTTATTTTCTATTAGAAAATATTATTTTTTAATTAAATGTTATCAAATAGAGCTTGCATTTGTCCACTGTTGCCGTTTTAGCTTAGTGCTTGTAGATCTGGTCAAGTTTGACAATTGGTGGGCTCTGTTTGGATTCAGTCAGGCCCAGCTATATTGCAAATAAATAATGTTAATGATAGACCTTTATATATATTTTAAATTATACAAAAATGTCAATGATAAAAATATCATTCATGTGTATGAAGATAGAAATATTTTAATTATAATATTATTTTATGTAGTTTAAAATGTATAAAAATGATAGATGTAGCATGATTCATTGCAAATTCTTTCCTGATTACGGCCAGGAACGTCAAATCTACTCATTTCCCTGCACTTTCCCGGCCCGCTGGCAGAAATGGGCCAGGCCGACGCCTTTATCTATGCTGCAGAGGTCCTCGGGCAGTGTGATGGACCAGGCTAGACCACCGTGCCAACTTGACATCCCTACGAAGGGGCAGTGATTAGACACCTAATCCTGTACAATTTTATGGTCTCTGAATTTACTTCTGCTACAACTAAACTGAAAGGTAATAATGGTTTTAATGGTTTAAGCAAGTGGTGCCGGAGGTGCCAGAGACGTTAACAATTGCGTGCTCCAGCCTACTCGAGGAGCTGGAGCACGAGCTCCAACTCCAACATGGAGCAAGCTCTCAAGGTTACAAATCCCTACCATTCTAGCGACTATTTGTGTATTAGTTCAATCACCAGTCAAACGTCAAATGCAATCAGTAACAACAAAAACCAAATCATTGATCAAAAATTACAGAAATTTTTGAAATCATCCAGTAACTCTTAACTCGCATCTGTCAACTCTGTATCCTCGGCCATTATAATCTCCATATCCCTGATATCCCTCTTTAATACATTGCCTAGCTTTGCAATCGCTTCTGTCTGCTGCTGTAAGACCTGCCCCAAAAAAATAATACAGCACTTAAAAACAAAAACATCGTGAAAAATACCCATTGATCTAGACTAAAACCAAATATGAAATATACCCCCCCCACTTTCCATGACAGACAATAGTTCTACGAACTTCAAAATTGGCAAGTGGAAACAAGATGTAAAATGAAACTAAAGAGGGTGTCCTCAATACACAAGGTTCCTAGCTTTCATTCTTGCATGCAATCTTATCCTTGCTTTGCAAAAAGGCTACTTCTACAACACAAAAACCTATAGCCTGCCAGTCACAAAGGAGGAACCTTACTATTGCTAACAAGGCTCACCCTCTATATATTTTTCTAATACCTACAAGTACTGATTAAAAATTTTCAAGCAATAAGAAATCATGGAATTCATGAATACTCAATATCTAGACTTAAAAATTTCAAGCATACTATTCCAAGAACCTTCTCCCTTACCACAGTAATCAGACAAGGAACAATGAGTTCCTTGCTAGAAAAAGAATAAGAAATATAGAAGCCTTTTCTATCTTCAAAGTTATAATGGAAAACATGTAGCAACTTTCTCTAAATTAGCTTAATTTTCACTAAACTTATGTTTAAAAACCATTGAACTTCTCTGAGTTTTGGACATTTATACCAAAGCAGCTTCATGTTTTTTTTTTCCCCCTTTTCCTTCTCTTCCAAAATCATTGCTATTAGAACAATTAGAACTGATATTCCAGAAGGAAGAACCAAAAGTACCAACTACGCAGATATAACAGCCATGTACCATTCCATCCTCAAGAATAGTCTTTTAAAACATTAGAACTTGATGTTTTATACTTGTTTTTAGTTTTGATGTTGAAAAACATTTGATTTTGATCCCAAAGTCATGAGTCAACTTTATGGTTTTCAAAAATCAATTTCAAATACTTTGTTAAAATGAAAATCAATCGAATTATATTCTTATACATACATGGAGATTTGCCCAAGCATATTTATGATCAAATCCCCTAAATTATATTCAAAAATTAATTTTGAACCATTGGTTAAAATGAAGCTAAATTTTTTCAAAGGCAAGAGACCATCTGTCGACCGGTTCTAGGAACCTGTCGACCGTTTTGGCATTTTGGACCAAACTGTCGATAGATTGATAGTGATTGTTGACCGTCATGCTTCTGGCTGTCAACCGATTGTCTTAGGGCTGTCGACCGATAGAGTGCTTGTTTTTTATGTTTTGCAATTTAGTTTGCATTTGTCGACCGTTTTGCTATGAGCTGTCGACTGACATAATGTATGTTGATGATTGATGTTTTTGCCTTTAATATATTTTTGATGATGAAAATTAATTGCATTTTGATAATGAAATTATTTTATCAATGGATATTATCTTGGTGCTCTAAATTAGTTTTATATGATCTATTAAGTACCGAAAATTAAAATCAATTTCATCATGCATTCCAATGTCAAAATATCTTGTGATAAATTTCTTTATGACATTTGGAATATTATGTTTTTATTTGATTAAAAATTGTATCAAAAATACTTCTAATAATTTTGGAGTGGAGAAAAAGTTTCAAAATAATTTTTTGATGTTTGCTACATTACTTTCCAATTGCTACAGTATTTTCCGATTGCTACAATATTTTGCTACAATAACTGTCGATCGATGCTCATGCATCTGTTGACCAACAGAATGTGATTTTGCATCTATCGACCGTTTTTATCCATCTGTCGACCAATGTTCTTCATCTGTCGACCGTTTCAGTCGCTGAAAGCCTCCAACGACTAGTTTTTCAAACTCTAAAGGTCACAAACAGCTATATTTATCTTGAAACTTTTGGGAGGCCTATAAATACATATCAAGAATGATCTAGAAGAGGCCAATGAATGGGAATAAAGTGAGCTTGCAAAATTTATTCATCTTCTCAATTGTGCTTGAGCTTTATTTTTCTCCCAAAAAGGCTTTGTGTATCATCTTGTAGAATTAGTTTCAAGCCTTTGTATCTTATTTTGAGACATTGTAACTAAAAGTGTATACTCTTAGAACTTCTCTATTATACATTTCTTATTTTCCCAGCTTGTATTGCTAGAGGACCTACATTGCATGTAGGAGGATTGTACCTAGCTTGATGCTAGAAGGCTTGCTAGTTTAAAGCAAAATGTTGTATTTTCCTAATCTTAGACTAAAGGGCCTACTTGGGTTCAAATAGGAGGTTATAATGGATTGGTTTACAAAATCCTTAGTAACGAGCTAAAGTAGTGGATTAAACTTGGTTTAAGTCAAACTACTATAAATCCTTGTGTTCACCTCTTGCTTATGCTTCTTGTTTCATTTATTATTTCAAGCATTTCAATAATCCTCACTTACATTATATTCTTATTTGTTCTGAAAAGATTTTAAATTTTCAGGCCAATTTTTAAATAACCCAATTCACCCCCCCTCTTGAGTGTGTGCCATAACATTTCAAACCTATCAGAACTTACCTCCTGCATATCAGAAAGACTCTGTTCATGTATTTTGGCTGCCCCTGGAAGATAAACGGAACCACCACCACCAGCATTTGCCTGGAAGCGTGCTATAGTGAGAAGATTCTGCACCCTCCTTGAAAGTTCTGCCCCAGAACCTTTCAACTGTATCGGCATCTGCTCGTCAGTATGATTCATTTTGACAAGCCAAGAAAATACCATGTGTTAAAACAGAAGGCAAGATATACCAACCTGCCTAGTTATTGCAGCCAACTTCTCGGCCAATTCAGCTTCTCCTTTCATTAAAGGCACCCTGCACCCTCTTCCCTCCAATGCCTCAATTATTCTCATAGCCTTTTCAACAAAACAACAAACATGTAAGAAAAACAAGAACAAGTGGCATGAATCAATTTTTCACATGAATGATCAAAAAGCACGCAGGAGACAGATGCGAGAAGTGGCAAATATGATAATACACGAGCATGGTGGAAATTCAAGTAGATGACAACAAAGCTATTCAAGCATACCATAGAAGTGTTCCCCAACCATGATGCTTAAACCATTTACAGCCTGTTTGGTTCACAGATAGAATAGTGATGGGATTAAAAAACAGTATCCAATGTTTGGCAAAGGAGGTATTATTTGAGGTCATAAGTATTTCATGTTTGCTGTGTGAAAATGTGAATGAGGTATTACTTGGCATTAAATGGAAAATGACCAAACTGCCCATTCACTGAAAGGAATGTATATTCATATAGTTATATATATAATTATATATACTATATTATATATATAATATAAAGGGATGGCTTTCATAGAGCAGTATTTGTTCTAAATGTGTCAACTTATACCCCACCCATTTTCCATCCCAAACATGGTATTACCATTTACCACTACAGATGGTATTACGTCCAAGTTATCCACAACCAAATGGGCCATTAAAGTGCACCGCATTCTGACAATTAACCCAACCAAGCAAACAAGACCTAGCTTCTTGTGAAACTACATTGATAGTTTATATCTACACTTAAAAGTACATTTAAGAGTTAATCCATTGTACTTAGAAAAAAAAAAGTTTATCCATTATGGAGCTAAATCCCACCCTTAATAGGCGCCTTTGAAGACCTTGCTCTTTCTGTCTCATTCTTTCTATCCAAGGAAGAGTGTCAGCTTGGAAGTGCCTTTGAAGCTGCAATACATGAAATTGAACATTACATATCCATGATGCATGTCAAAACACATGAAAACTGCATATGCACACAGAGTACCATTTTCACATTGTTTTGAATCATCTGCAATCTCTCAGCATCAGAGAGTATAACTTCATCCTGAAGCTGCACCAGCCAAATATAACAAATCATTATATAATTATAGAACAACTTTCTATCAGAACAATTAAAAAATCCATTTATCATGAATGTCAGGTCATCAAGATCAATGTCAACCTAAAAATATTTGTGGGATATCAGGTCAGCAAGACCAACAAGGTACCTAAACTTGAATAATTAAGGAGCTGCAACCTTCATGTCCACTAACACAGGCAGAACAAGGAACTTCCCCAATGCCGAAGGTTAAAATGGAAGATCCCCACTGAGGGATTCCTTTAACTAGACATGAATAAACTAACTAGACAATGGATCTGTCAACTAATCAGATTGGATCTCAATCCAATCAAGCTCTGATCCTGATTCATTTGTTCATAGTCATGATTCAACGCATAGATCCAATAGAATTTGATCCAATAGATTCAATTGCTAATCAAATCTTATCTAGTCAGATTCAGATCTAACAGATCCAATCCATACATCCTTTTTTATTTTTTGAGAATTTGATGGTGTTGTATGTTTTACCTTATATTTTACTTTGTTATGCTTCAGTGCTAGGACTGAAGATGAGAGAGACTGGAAATAAAAGTTCCCAAAACAAAGCAGTTTCAAAATTTGAAAATAGATAACCATGTGGTTAAAAAATTTTGTTATGCTCTGAAACCCCCCCCTCTTCCCGCATCACTCTAGAGAGAAAGGGGAGAGAGGTAGAGATGTCAAAAGAGCCGGGCCGGCCCACGGGCTTTTTAACCGGGACAGGCCAGGCCATTTACTAAAAGGGCCGGGCCCAGTCCGGCCCCTTTTGCTGTGGGTAGGACCCGACCCACAGCCCCCCTGTAGGGGGGCTGGGTCGGGTCGGGCCGGGCCAACCCAGCCCATGGGCCTAGCGGGCTTGTGGGCCTTAGCCCACAGGGCCTAGCGGGTCGGGCCAGGCCCGACCCCTTTTTCTTTTTTAAAATAATTTTTTTAAAAAATAATACATATATAAATATCAAAATAATGCATATATAAAAATTATTTTTTTTCTTTTTTTTTTTTAAACAATTTTATGACTTTATATTTCAAAATTCTATATGCCTTGTAAATTTTCTTATGAATTGATATGAAAAAGAATGCACATATAAAAAGGAGAATGTTTATTTATAATTTAAATATATAAAAAATTTAGCTTAGAAATTTTAAATATATTGATGATTATTATTTATATATATTGCGAAATGTAAATTTTTTAGCATCCAATATCAATAATTAATAAAAAATAACATAGTTAAAAAAATAAATGAGCAAGGAACGTTGGGAATATATAAGATCCCAATGGGCCGGGCCCAGTGGGCCTCATGAGCCCGGCCCATAAGGTCCCAACGGGTCGGACTGTGGGCCCAAATTCTTTGGCCCGGCCTGGCCCGTTTGAACAGTGATGGGCCAGGCCATAGCCGGGCCCATCCCGGGCTGGGCCGCCCGGCCCTTTTGACATCTCTAGGGAGAGGGAAGGGGAGGGGACCTGAAAATTAAGCCATTGCAAAAAGTAAACAATTCTAAAATTCCGGATCAATTATCCAAAAAGATGAGTTCTTGAGAATGTTAGTCACAAATTAGGGCAGAATAATTATAGTAGATAAGTACTTTTGGCATTTTATGCAATTGTAAAATTCCTTTAAAAGTCAAAACAGGAACTTTTCTCAAATGACAAATCATCCATGTTTGTAACACAAAGTATCAACAAAGGACCAAAATGTGAAAAATATACGCATAATTAAGATGACAGCACAATAATAGATATGCAACTATACAAGAAAAGACAATTAGAAATACAATTGCTTGTACTTAGGTCAAAGTGGCTCCTACTAAGAATAAAATATGTGAGGTACAATTAAAGATAATATGATCATGAAAAAATAAGGCCTATAGATGTTCCTATGAAGAGATAGATGACATAAAAGAAGTTTTGAAACAAAAGAAGTAGGGAAAGACTAAGAAAAACTCGGTGAAAATCTTAGGCAATACATAGGTTATAATGACCTTACAAAAAGTATTGCCATAGATAAAAATGATAAAGTATTAGTAACTTGATTAGTTGTATTGAATATATTAAGACTTGAAATGTTTGTTGTTGTTATGGGTTACATGAAAAAATAATCAAGTATTAGTACATTGATTATCTTGTAATCTAAAACAATTGTATGTACTAAAAATATGCATAACCAACTACTAGGACCGTTTAGGTTAAGATAAAAATCAATATATAGTAGAGACCATAATTATCAGATTGTTTTTACTTCCATGTGTTTAACATACACCTCAAAAGAAAATTGGGATCAAATTAAGAATTTTTAGAACAAAGAGATCCATGTGGCCTTTCTAATCATCTTGATATTCAAATGAGCCCTTCAATTTACCCAAAACCTGAATGGTAAAGATATCATTTGACACTTGAGTGGCATTATCCTAACCAATCAACATGCAAATAGAAGGGGAAAAAATAAACCATGCATGAAGCAAATACATGAGCATATCATCAACAACAATCACAAGCCTCAATCCCACTAGGTTGGGTCAGCTATATAAAATCTAGATCTCCAATGAAATCTAACCATGGCCATATCTTTTATAAGACTATTATATCTTGTGCCATGTCTAAGGGTGTCTCATCAAGTTCTCATTGGTCTCCTTTCCCTCTTTTGCTACAAATTTTCTCCATTTCATCCGCTCACCTCATAGGTGCTTCCATTGGTCTTCTTCTTGCATGTCCAAACCATTTTAATAACAACTTCCTCATCTTATCCTCATAGGCAGCACTCCAACCTTATTACATTAGATCTTGTATGGCCACACATCAACCATAACAATACATGTGCATATTATATTTGTAAAAAATACAGTGGATATGGCGAATTAACTCCCCAAACAATGAAGAATCTCCTTATTAATACGTTTCAAATTGCAACCCTAGACAATAGCATAAATGAGCAAACAAGTATAAGATACAAATACAGTGTTGAAATTATCTTGAGATAGGATTTGTAGATCAAAACCAAAACTCAACAAATTTTAGATTTAGGACCCATCTTGTTCTCTCTATGGATCTATTTCTCAAGTTTACTTCATTACCTCCCTTTAGTAGCTATAGACAAAATTCACATAACAATAGTAAAAAAGTACCTTCAGGCGTTGAGAAAGATCTTTGAAACCCTGAACAAGCTGAGGCCAAAGGCGTTCCCGGTTAGAACTATCCATGCCCTCTAGCTTCCCCATTGCTTCTGCCCACATGATCTGGTGATGTAAACTATTTTCCAAACTTAGCAACATAAGCCACAAAAATAAATCCATAAACTTCTAAGATGTGAAGGAATTAACAAACAGAAGCTTAGTTAGTCAACTCACATCTGATACACCAGCAGGCTTTATCCTAAATTGTTGTTCAGTTACGCTGAATAATAAATGCTGAGAAACCAACAAAAAAATCCAATAAACCTCTGAGTCCCCTGTGCTCATTTTGGTTGCAAGAAGACTTAAAAAAGTATTCAAACAAAAATATCAAAAAGGATAACAAATAAGATGAGCGTTAGTCCAAGTTGAACACCTAAACTACGATCTTACTTGATGAAACTAAAAGGTATGGTTATGAATCAACAATGTGAATTCATATTCAGGATAACATAGCCAGCTAGTAGAATAGCATCCTTAACCCAACACATACTTCAGTCAACCTTAACTGCTACTGTCAAATTCAAGACTAAAAATAGTTTGGAAGGGCATTTCTAGATTGTTTTCGTTCTACAACCAATTTTTAGGGAACGAATTTACCTCATTAGCATCACAAGTTGGGTGATAACATTGAAATGATTGGATATTGATACCCAAAGTGCTCAACTCATCCAATTTTAGTTAAGGGGGTGTCCTTGATATACGTAAGGGTGGTTAACCCAAAAAGGTCAATGTTGCTCAACCAAGTAACACTCCCAACGCAGTGAAGTAATTTTTTCTTTGTTCTGAAGTTACATAAACGACTCATAAAATTCATTATCTATTTTCTTCTTAATTGTTTGATAACTTTTTTTGTTAGTAAGCAAAGCAAGAGAAGATTATTGCGAGTTAACTAACTAGTTCAGAGAAAAAGGAAGACGAGATTAAACCTTAAAAGCGTACTTAGGGTTTCCAGGATCCTCCTTATAAGCATCAACAATGGCCTACAAGAAAACAACGAATAAATAACTCAGCGCCAAAAATTTCAAACAGAAAACTAGGGTTGATTATATCAGAGATCTTAGGGGTCAGATGGAAGAACTTTACTACCTGGATGTCGCGATCGGCGAGAGAGAAGGGAAGAGGAGCCACGGGGGCCATCTGAGTGGTCAACTGAGTCTGAGCATTTGCAAAAGGAGTAGCAGTGGACGGTGCTGGGGCGCTGAATGGGGTGGAGAAGCCGAATAGGCTGGGGGTCTGTTGCTGTTGTTGTTGGTGGTGGGGTTGAAACAGTGAGGTTTGCGGTTGCTGTTGTTGTTGTTGTTGTGAAAATGGAGTTGAGAAGAGCGACGTGCCGAAGCCGGTGGCGAAGGCCGGCGTCGATGGGGTGCCGAAGGCTGGAGTAGAGGAAGGAGTTCCGAATGCTGGCATGGAGGAAGAGGCTCCGAAGGCCGGCGTGGAGGAGGGAGTTCCGAATGCTGGGGTTACCGACGGCGTCCCGAAGGCCGACGACGACGCCTGAACTCCGAACATTTTAGCTTTCAGAACAGAGCAGAGCAGAGCAGAGCAGAGAGAGAAGTAAAACCCTAGAGCGAGAGAGAATGACGCCCAATTGCCGCCATTTTCAATGTCAGCAGGGAATTAAGAGCGTGATGCTTCAATCTTTCCTCTCTTGCCCCTTCTGTCTTGAAGCACAATTAATTATTCTTTTCCAATTTAAACAAATAAAAATAATACTTGATCAAGTTTACAGTTTTGTTTTTAAGCCATAGTTTTTACAAAATTAAATTAAACTAATTAAAAACAAAGAAGCTTATAGTAAAATTCATAATTAATTACTTATTTTTGCACTAGAATAACGAAAAACACACTATAATATAATTTACTACAATAACAAAAAAACACAATATAACACAATAATAATATAGTTTTATAAGACAAACCAACCGTAACATTAAGGGTTTTTTTTTTAAATTAACTCAAATCATATTCTATTTTTTATTAAAAAGGTAAAACTGTCATTTATTATTTATCATCCTTTTATTCTATTTATTTTTATTACTTTCTGAAATAAAAAGAAATATTTTATATTCATTTTTTTCAACTCTTCTTTTTTGGCTCCATTTTTTTTTATTACTTTCTCCCAAATAAACCTTCAAAATAATGTTATTTTTTTCATTTTATTTTATTCCATTCGGTTATATTTTTTAATGTTAACATAATATTTACAGACAGTTCCAAATACCAGAAAAATTGTTGTTTTAAGTTATTTTTGAGTATTAAATAATAAAATATTTTTAATTAAAAAAAAAAAAAAACTCAACCTCAACCTCAGGAGGAAATCATAAAATGGGGGAAAAAATGAAGATGAGGGATGAGCATATAAAATTGCTGGTCGAGTGATTTATTAAGTTTTCGTTGTTGATCTAAATGGGCACACGACCAATGTGTTCAATTTTTAATTTTCAATTAAAATAAGAAATGACAAAAAATCTACAGCTTTGTCAAGATCAGATCATAAATTAAAATTAAAATTGAACAAATGGGCTCTCAAGAGTGAGAAACAAAAAAGGCACTCATTCATTCAATTGAAACTAACTGAAACCACCGAAACACAATATACTCTTAACATAGAGTAATAGCATAACAACTGAAGCAGAATGATCTAAAATCCAGTGATCATTATAGCAAAAACAGACAGCTGAATATCAATGGTGAGAATAGGAACCATACTAGTTTCAACCCAAACCGCCCAGCAAAGTAACTAACATAAGCCGCCGTCCTAATATCATATTTCACTTTTTAAACAGAAACGCAGCTTAGCTTAGCTTATTTATGCCTTGATCGTGACACTGCACAAGCACAACCCAGATGGCTTTATCCTAGAAGTCTGCCATTCGGAGCCCGGAGATGCATTAGGATCATATAACAGGGTGTGATAACCAGGGCCTTCCTCTAGCGAGAATAACAAGAGCTTCCCGTCCAGTATCCCAAACCGAAAACCAATTCTCAAGCTTCCCGTAACAGGAATAGGCACCATCTTCCATGTATTGTCCTCTGCATTGAAGATTGTTAGTTTCCGCTGATTCTTCCACTCCATACAAAATAGCTGCTTCCCCAGCACAGCATGAGCGGTAACCATGACACACCCGTTTTTCATTTCACACCAAGAGTGTCTTTCTGGGTTATACACATCAACACACTTTGAGTTTCCAATTGTGAAGCTTGACCTTCCACCCATAACGTAAAGCTTCCCCTCAAACCCACAGGCAAAGCAGCCCCATCTTGGACGGCGAAGACTATCAATTAAAGTCCACTTGTTGTCATCAGGATTGTACACCTCGGCACTGGACAGAGACTCCCCCTCTGTCCCATAGCCCCCGACTGCATAAACCATACCATTAACTTCAGCACAAGCAAAGTCGTAACGCGCCACATTCATGTTTGTTACTTTGCTCCACCTGCAATTGTACAAGAATATTGCACATTGTTGGGAGGATAGCTACTTGAAAAAAAAAAAAACAAATTCTTGCAAGGTTCACCTTTTCTTTTTATTTTACTTTTTTTTGGGGGGGGAGGGGTGCCTCAGAAATTCTTTTAGTTTTTTACAAACTAATATCTAGGAATAAAAATGACAAGAAGGAAACAATAGTCAGATATGATTTAGTCACACCATAACAAATGGATGATGCTTGCATATAGAAACTATTTATGGCATCTAACAATCCCTAAAAATGAGATGGCTGATATGATTTAGTCAGATATGATTTTCTTCATTACGGTTGGAGATGGCTGATTGATTAAATGGAGCCACTAAATGGAGGACAAAACCAAAAAATGGTTATAAATATAGAACATCATCAACAACAACAACAACCAAGCGATAATCCCACTGAATGAGGCCAGCTAAATATATTTTAGTTTGGTAATCATTGTATCTAGAATTTATATTACAAGATCCAATCAATTATACACTGGTTGTGGGCTACCTAACAGTCCAAACAAGAAGAGCAAGAAGATTTTTCTATTATTTGGGTGGGTGGGGGTTCAAGCAAAAATCAAAGCTCTATTGCAGGCCTACACTCACCAAGACCTTCAGTGACTTATTTCTCCTTTTCTCTGGGTTTTACAAATGATTCTAGGAAGCCAACATGATCTCAGAACAAAATGAAACTATTAGGTGAAGAATAGTCTTGTTAACTTAAATCTACACCGTTCTCAAGTGAAAATAACACAGCTAACACCCAATTCTACCGTGAATTTTACAAAGCCTCGGTCTCAGAATTTACCTAATGGGAGGTCCCAATTGATAAGCTTGCACATAAAGTGTAAAAACATGTTATAATGTGAGCAGACTACTAAAGATAAATGTCCAAAAACCTCTATCCATGAAAACGGAGCACTACAGGCCACAATGACCTTTGCTTAACTTCAAGTAAAACAGATTGAACAGTTGGATCCTAGGAAAAAAAAAAAAAAAAGCATAAGCATGGTAAATATGCACGCATGTACACATGAGTTGTGGTAAACATACCCATTGAGGCAAGAATCATACTGGTAAACATCTGCAGAGGCATGCCCGGTTCCATCTTTCATTGAGTAGCCAGCCATGACAAGAAGTTTGCCATTAAGAACTACTACCCCAAAACCAGCCTTGACAGGGCCAGGCATTGGTGGGACTTCTCTATGTTTTTGTCCCAGACAATCCAAAACCTCCCAGCAGCTCCCCTTACCTTCACTATCCATAGTGAGGACATAGAGCCACTCCTCAAGCATGCCAGAAAGTTTCCGAACAGTGATGAATTCTTTGCTTTGTATAAATGACCTCCACCGTTTGCAGACACCACCCATAGCCGGGAAGTTGGAACGAGGGACAAGAGCAAGGCAATACTTTGCCACATCATCAGGGAGACCAGGTAAGATGGGACTGAGAAATTCATCAGTGATCTGAGAAGTTGAAAATGGATTGCTTTTTGTATGAGTTGTGGTTTCCTGTTGGACAGAATCGGTGAAACACATACTTGATTCTGCCAGTCTCTTCTTTCGACAAACAAGACCAGGCATTTTCTAGATTGTAGAGCTACCCAAAAGCTGATAGGCTGATGCAACTCCCATGGGTGAACAAATAATTCTCTCAAAAGCAAATATCAACAAACCAATGCCACCATTTGACTAGAGAAATTCGTGATATCCTTCACATATAGAGATTTCACCAGACCAAGGCATGAAAGATGTTGCAGAACGTATCGCTTCAGCTGTAAATAGGGATGACTTTCTATGTGTTGTCCAGTCTGATTCAAATTCCATGCCAGTTGTCCTGTTTCTATGTTGGTCGTTCTTAGTTGTCCTGCCAAAGGTAAAGCTGATTTCTACTTTGCTTGAATTATTTCTTCCCCCGCACATTGCAGAAATGTCTGCATAAGTTATACAAAGTTGAAGCCACCCAATTTGCAAACAGGAGAAGGAATAACGTAAACTAACGATCAGAGTAGAAAAAAGTAGAAAACATTGCGGAAAAAGACATAGAGCAATACCACGCAAGGCCATAGAACTGGACAAGTTTAGCCCCCTGTAACCTCCATTTTGTTCAAGTGACCGGTCACAGTCAATAATCACCTATAACAACAAAATTTATCTCACCAGTAAGTTGAATGTTATGGCTTGTAGATAAAGAGTTCTATGATTTACTATCACGCACCATATTGGTAAGAGGCTATAACTGACTCCTCTGGAATCAGTGGTCAAACATCCCTAAGCGTGACCCTAGACAAAGGTTTCTGCGTGCTTACCTGGTAGCTAGTGCTCATAGGTTGTAGAGTATTGCATATACCTCATGTATTTACCTAGTGCACACTTGAAAGGTAGTAGCTGCGACTTCTCGTTGTTATCAAAAATACACGCTCCATATTCAAAACAATTGAAGAAAGTTGGAGATTTAACTGTCTTTAACAAGTACGGTTCAACAACTAGGCACGCCAATATGGAAGCTGCCTACAAGTTCTTTGTATTTGAGAAAAATAAAGTCTAAAATCAGTCCAAGTAAGCGATAACTTGAAGTTGGCGGGAAAATGGATAAAATAATCAGATGGAAATTCCAAGTAAGCGATAACTTGAAGTTGGCATGAAAATGGATAAAATAATCAGATGGAAATTCCAAGCAACCGCATAAGTTCAATCGTTTTAAACGACTTAACCAATTTCTTAAAGGCCGAAAAACAAGTTCACACTTCAGCTACCCACCAAACCCACCCACCCACCCCCAAATAAGGGGGAAAAAGAAACCATTTGTATACGCAAGGAATAGAAGAAAGGGGAAAGTTAGAGAAGCAAATGACCAATAGATCTGCTCAATTGCATTGTGCACATCAGACTTACTAAAAATGAACAGAATAACATAAGGGCGAAAAGCGTCGAGTAACAAACTGGAATTCAGAAAACCTAAACTGGTCCCAGAAGAACGAACACTTGAGATGTATGGCTACCAGCTGAGATTTACAAGCCAAACGTTAACGGATCCGTTAGATTTTTTTATAGGCGGCAAATGAATCGAAAACAAAATTGCCTGTAAGCTAAGTAACAAGTTCTTCTAACGTCGAAGTCAGAGATTGATTGATTGATTGTCTCAGTTAAACTGATTAAAATCAATAAATCGACAAAAGAAACAAAATAAAAGGGCAGATCATGTTATATTCAAATAGGGCGAATCTCAGCCTATACCAAGAACAAATGTTTCCCCGGAAAGCTCCCGGAAGCCATCTTTGTTTCTAGCAAACAAAAACTTGGCTGATTTGAGTATGTGTAAGAAGTGAACCGTCTGTAAAATAGGAGCGTCAAAAATTTACTAAAAATACCAAAAGGTTCAAACTCTACGTGTATATTACGGATATAAGCGGCGATCTAGTGAAACAACACAACAACCAGATTCACTCTTAGCAAGCCCAAAAACGGCGGTTTCGAGTCTCGAAACAGAGAGAGGGACAGAGATCGGAGAAGCTTTCCGAGTTACCTGAGAAATAGGTGAATCGGCGAAGAGCTTCTTCGTGAATCGAAAACGAACAGAGAAAGACGCGTGTAATTAAGGGCTGGGGCAAGTCGTGTGAGCCCGCCCGGGATGAGGATTTATAGAAAGGGCGGTCGACACAGTGAATAAAATAATAAATAATAATAAATTAAAAAGCGCCAGACGCTGCTAACTAAAGTCCAAGCCAAGACCCCATCTGCCAGCCATCAATCAGGATGAGGCTCCAGCCTCCCGCAGATCCACTGATAAGGAAAGCGACGGAGAATTGTTTTTTCCCCCCAGTCGAGGGAATTATTTCTAGGCAATTACTTTACCGGGGCATCTTTTTATGTACTCAGAATTAGTGGGTATTTTGTCACGCGTCGGAAGTCGTTGCTATTATGGAAAGGGGGGAAATTGGGAATAATCATGCGATAGGACAAAGTTCGATTGAAATCATTTCAGCCCTTCATCACTAACTATATCAGTGAAGAAAAGAGAGTCGAAGTCAAAGTGAAGTAAATTTGTAGTTGAACTCGCTGACTGAGTGTTTGGTGCAAGGCCAATTTTTTGATTTGGTTGGTTTGAGGCCAATTTTTTGGACGTGTGACTGATTGTATGACGCCCACAAGCGCAGCTTCTTGTGTGGTGGAATGCAGAGAGTGCCGGGGAACCTTAGAATGTGAGGCGTCATCATTCGAGTGGTAGTCTATCTCAACCCCAACGGAAGAATCCATTTCGGCCGGTACTCTCACTCAACTGTGTGGTTCGTCATCAACCCACCAATCTAGGACGTTGGATCTGTCTCTCTCTTTTCATTTGATTTATGTGTATATATATTTGATTTATTGTTTTTTTTTCATTTTAAAAAGGCAATACTTTGGTAGATTTTTTTTAATTCAAATTAGCATTAAAAGGGAGTGTTATTTACCACTACAAGCAGTTGTTAATTGTCATCTCAATGATGAAATGGCCTTCATTGCTTTGGACAAGACTTTGTGCTGATTTACAACTCATCGTCGTCGGGGCGGCATATAAAATGAGCGCCTTCGCTTAGGATTAGCGGCTGACATTTGCCGGCACTGCTGTCCAAAGCAGGCATCGTCAGTTGCAGATCAGGGAAGAATATCTCAACCAAAAAGGGTCAATTGGCAAATCATTAGGATTGCAATCATTATGATTAGATATTAGATATTTACTAAACACGCCCACACATGCTCTTATCATTTTTGCCTCCTTTCTATTTTTCACTTCTACCTACTAACTTAGAAAAAAAGTGTGAAAATAGGCCTAAATGTATATTGTATAAAAATAGAAACAAAAAATATTTTCGATAAGAAATGAAAATATGATAATGAATATTTTTTTAAAAAAATAGACATAAATAGAGTATGAAATAAGAATGAAAAATGTTTCAAAAACGAAAAAACTATTCCTATTAAGTGTTTTGGTATAACATAGGCCTAAATTAAAGAATCAATTTGAAAGAGAAGTATATATAGAAAATGGATTGATTTAGTTGTTGGTAATAAATGAGGGCCTTACCTTATTCATGGCATGGCATAGTATGTCACCTGTCTTGCCCCCAGGGCGTAGCACGTGTGGTTGCGGGACGGTAGATTGGTGCCAAGGATCCAGGTTCGAACTTGGCCAGTTGCAGCGTGGGATTTCTACTCCTCTGGGGTGGGGTTCTTGTGGGCAGTTAGTACTGAATCTCCCGTTGACCGTGGCCCGCGTGTACCTGATTAACCTCCCTCTTAGTGTGGGGTAATCGGGGACCTTTAAGATGAGAAATTTTACCTTTTGGTCCAAGCATGCCATCTGTCTTGTCATTTATTTATTTGTTTGTTTATTTATTTTTGTAATCCATGACATTAATGATAATATATATGTACATGGAAGCCTGTTGACAATGACGGTGAGCCACGTCACCAAAAAGACTGTGGATACTGTTTACTGCTTATCTATTTGGGGGATACGTTCGGGCGCTGTTTGGATTTTGTGTAAAGGGAAGAAAAATTAATTCAGAAAATTAAAGGAAAATGAATAAGAGCGTAAGAATTATTTTCAAAACAAATTAAAGAAATATGAAAAAGGAAGCCGTGTCTTTCCGGTTGCTCTCTGTTCGAGTGTGCTCCCTTTCTTTTCTGCTCCGTTCTTCGGAATCCAAACACGGCTTTAGCCATGCTTACTAGGTTCCACAAGGAAGCCTCCCAATAACATTATTTTGCGTAAATTTTTTATTTTAAAATTCTGTACAAAATTTGGTTCTGCTCTTACCCAATTCAAGAATGTTCCTTTCGACCTAAAGAATTGTCAAACGAGGAGATTTTTTATAACGTTGAAGCTAATTTTGGTGAACAAATGTGAGAGGTGACACCTTCAAACACTCCGATGATGAAATGAGTAAGAGATTTAGTTGACAAAGTATCTATAAAATAAAATAAATCTATCTTGGGTTGTGATCATGGTGGCTTATATAGAGGGAAAAAGAGATTTCTTGACATGTAAGTTGACCTTAGGTGTTGTAGCGGGATGAAATGGAGATATTCAACGTCGATGAGACTTTCTGACAAAAGTATGGTGCCAACAAGATCTTCATTAAATGCTCCATTGAACATTAATAAAATTTATAGTAGACGCATAAGTGTTGCAGGCACAGAAATAATGATGATCACTATTGACAAGTATGGGACCGAAAGGTCAATAGAGGTCTTAGATCTCCATTAGATCGGACCCGATTGGGCCAATACAGTCCAAAGAATTTTTTTTTATTTTTTTTTAATTTACAAATCTAAAAGCCTCTACAGTTTTCACTTGGAGAATTCTCTCTCTTTCTATAAATTACATATCTACCTACAACAACCATTGTAACATGAACTAAGTAAGCCATCACTCCAAAAGATGAGCCCATAACACATTGTACACCATAACAACATAACAAATCACAAAGTGCCCTCCTAAGTCTTGAACTCAAGATTCTAACATCGTCCTAGCAACCAATTAGTTTGTTAGTAAGGTAATGTTTGTTAATTAAAATATAAATTAAAAAAATAAAAAATAAAAAATATTATAAATTTTTATCTTTTTTAATGTATTTGTTAAATTTATTTGTCGACTCTTCAAAAAAAAAATTACGTGACTTCTTATCTGATATTTTTCAAATATGTTTATCTCTCCCCCCTCTCCCGACCCTCTCTAGATAAACATATTATAAATTTTATAGATAAGAAAAAATAACATATACATCTTCTAGTACATTTTAAAAAATTTAATAAATTATTTAATAAAAATTTTGTAATGTTTTTCAGATTTATTTTGACGATTCTATATGTTAATCCGAAAAGTATTCAAATCTTATCTAACTCATTTTAACAAACGTTACCTAAGTAAAGAAGTTATAATAGTTTCTTATTAGGAAACTAAATACTTTTATACACATACTTATAGCACAAATAAATTTTGAGTTATTGTAAGTGGTTAATAAATTTACTTATTACACACAGTAAAAATGGGATAATTATGATGTCTAGCTGTTAGAACTTAGAAAAAGATAAAAGCATATTTTTTATGCTTAATTATTTCTACTTCTAAGTTACTTCATTTGTCATTTTCGGAGTGCTTGGCCTAAATAAATAAAATAGTCACATTTTAGGGTTAAGAAAAACATTTCTCCTTGCAAAGTTGACTTAACCCCCCGGTTGTGTTATCAGCTTGAGTATTTGCAAACACCACGCAAATGGACGGCTATTCTTAATTGTACGTTTGAAACAATCATCAAACTAATTTACTTGCAATTACAAAAATATCTACAATTAATACATAAGGTTTACATAGGATTTTCTGTAAAAAATTAATTAATGTGCTGATCCATATATATATATATATGTAATTAATATGATTGGTCAACATGTAACGCCTTTTGATTAATGGCTCTTGGTGTTCCAGTGAGGCAGCTCCCAATCCCAATGCCCATTAGAATACAAAACAATATCAAAGTGTAGATTGGAATATTAACAATTACGTACCGTCCAACCAAATAAAGGAATAAAATCGAGCTAGCTAGCTGCCAAGTTTGAAAGAGTCATTTGTGGTGGCCACATGCCCACCTCATACATGAATTAATTAATTAATTGATTCCCACATTGCTTCCATTATATTTGGAGTCCAACCAGTCGGAACAAAGTAAGTAGAAAGGGAGATAAATCAGCAATTGGGTTACATTTTTAATTAAAGGGTCTTCCTGTAGTGATTTTGAATCAAAGTTGAAGGAAGGGAACGGTAACGGATGTTTGTGAGAGGAATCCACTGATGTAATGTCGGCGTGTACCTTTGCATCTAAGCAAACGTGGCAAATATTCATAATTATCGTCCCAGCAGCATCATCGCAAGATCACTGCCATACATCCCCCACGGACATAACGGACTGGTAAAGTAGGAGAGGCAATAAGATACTTTTTCATAGAGTATTGGGGTTATCGATTTCTGAAGTTTTCATGCCATTAGAAGGGGTCAGTTAAACGTCTAACCCAAGTGTGTATAAGCTTATTAGCATCCGAATTTATTTGGAGGGTATATCAGAGAAAAAGGTTACCCATCCTGAAGATTAATAGGATAACAAGTTTGGATACCTTAGGATAATTAAAAAAAAAAAATCATTGCCATACATTGAGGGGAATACGTGACAGATGTACCATGTCCAGCTAGTTTGCTCTTTACAGGATCATTTTTCATTTTTCATGTGTGACACTCCATTATGGGCTATTTGTTGATTGTTGTTTGGAATTTTTTTGGCGGCCTTAATATTTTGGTCAGGTAACTACTTGTTTGGTCTTCTAATTTTTAAACAAATTTAGAAATCTTTTTAAATTTTAAATTATGAACCAAAGAAACCACATTTGGACCATGTTGGAATTGTGGGGATTAAAAGAAAAAGGAGGGTACAAAGAGTGAAGGGGAAACAAAATCCCCTCACTTAGGCCATACATCTAAATTGTATGACAATAGATGTAACGACCGTGAAGTAGATCATAGATGTTAATTATATTTTTATATAGTGTATTGTATGTGGACCTTATTTGATGAATGCTGAAAATAATTTATAGGTTGTTAAAGAGATTAAATAACAAAAAATATTTTATATGTGGTCTAAAAGGCAAGTTAGTGAAAAATAAAATGTTTGGGGTTATTGCATGTGAGTAAATTAATGTATATGTGTTATAAAGTGGGCTTAAATCAAGGGTTTAAAACCCAATGGGAGTGGTGGGTTTAAAATAATTCCATTGGCCTAATATGAATTGAGTTTTTAAATGGGTTGGGTCATGTATAAATATGAGTTTTATTTAATGAGATATATATATATATATTTATATTGTGGAAAATGAATGAATAAGAAAAATGGAAAAGGTAATGAAATGCAAAATGTACAAAGAGGGCTTATATGCTATGTTTGTGTGTGGAAAAAGTTAAGAGTAAAATGAAAATTTACAAAATAGAATAAATATAGAAAAGAGAAAAGAAAAAGAAAAATAGAAGTAAAAGACCATTAAGGACATGAATAAGTTGGGTGTATGTGTTATGTGTGAAGGGCAAAATTGAAATTTTAGGAGAGGAGGGTGGTTGGAGAATAGACATGCAGCCCATTCTCCCCCATATCCTTCTTTTCTTTCAAACTTCTTCTTTTTCTCTCCATCTCCTTGCTCTCTCTCACAGCAGTTTTCTTTCATCTTCCTCTTCCTTTCTTACATTTATTATGGTGGAATCAAGCTCTCAAAATGGGTAGATTTTGAGTTGCTGGAGTGCTTCTTCTCTTGGGATTTTTCATTAAAAAGCAAGCTTCCTTCTCATTTTCTCCTATCTTAATTTTAGTGCAAGGTATGTCTTTATATTTAAACAAATTAAGCCCTTGCTATCATCTCTTTAATGGTGGTTTTTGAAAGCTTGTAGTTAAATGTGTTAGTTCTGTGTTTTTCTCAAATCTTGTGAATTTCCTTTAAATGTATCATTGAGTCTTGTTTTGGTCTCTACGAGGCTTATTTTCCCCATCTTTTATTTAAAGAATGGCTGTTGAGCCAACTTATATTATATTTATTTTAAGATTTTGATAATTAACTAAAGATCGTTTTGTAACTATATACAAATCGTTAACCCCCAATTTTATTTTTTAATAATCTCTTTTATGGCATTAATTCAAATAAAGTATGATTATTTATTTAAATTATTTTACAAATATTTTTAATGGAGAAAACTTATTTTCAGCATTTTTAGTTCATTAGTCGACTATTCATATAGCATTAGTCATTAGTCGAATAAGCAGAGAGCATCTCTACATAAATATTTTCTTCCATGCAGCATTAGTCGGCTGGGTCAAGTAGTGATTTTTCATTAGTCGACTAAATCTCAGATTAGTCGACTATTGAATTTCATTAGTCAACTAAAGATTCAACAATATTCGACTAAAGGTTCTAATTAATCGATTATTCGAGTTTAACGGGCAAAAAAGTTTAAAAGGAAAGCAGGTCGCCATAAGGAGTATAAAAGCTTCTTAAGCTTAGTTTGTGGCCTCTCTTAATCACGTTCAAGCACTCCAAGAGCTATCAACAAGAAGTTCAAAAGCCCTTATTCTTTTATTCAAGATTCAATAAGCTTGTGTGCTCGATTGCTCAATTAACATCAAGCCTAAGGCAATTGAGAGTTGAAGCGCTGAAAATAGATCGATTTTTTACTCCATTAACTGAGAGTATATTTAGTTTATTATCTTATTGCCTTGTAATATTTTTCTGTGAGTTACTTGTGTCCCTGTGAGTACGTTCCCTGTAACCGTTAAATTGTTGTGTGGTTTCTTTTGGTTTCCTAGATCTGATTTGTTGAGGTGTGATACCCAACAAGTCCAAGGCAATGATGTTGTTGTCGGGTAAGTTATCTATTATAGGCTTCGGCCCAAGATTGATAGATTTTAATAGAGAAGTCCAATCCCACAAATAGGTGTCCCAACAAAAAGATGGCCCAAGCACATTTACCTTGTGTTTAAGGAAAGCTAGGATTAGCCCAGCTGCTCAAACCAAGGACCAAGCCTATTTGTCTAAGCTTAAAATGCCTTATCTAAAAGCCCCCCCCCCCCACACACACACATATATATATATATATATATATACCTTATCTTGACCTAGTATCTTCATTCTGTTGAAGGTTGCAGGGTCTATTCTTCTGGCCGATTCCAACGCAAGTTTGTTTCTTCCCTATCTTATCTCAACCTATCAAATAACCCTATAGTTATCCTCATCCTTGGAGATCTCTATCTGGTTCTTGGGAGGTTATCTTTATCTTTATATCAGGGAAATAGAGGTGCCAAAAAGAATGTTGAATCCGAGAAAAGAGAGGGAAAGAGAACTGAGAGTGAGAAAAGTGTTCTCCTTAGTGGGGTTTACTTCGTGCTTGTGTGGGTGTGATATTCTTTGTTGTGGGTTTTATGATTGACGCAGTTTTGGGTGTCGATTGAATGCAATTCTTCTTAGGATGTGCTTGGAACCGATTTTGGGTTACCTTTTGTGGGTGTGGGATCGATCAATACTGACTTTGCAAATCCATCTTCTTCATCTCCATTACCGAGCTTCAACAGGGAGTTTTGTTCTTTTGTTTTAGTTTCTGTTCTTCAAAGTTTTACTTACTATTTTTTGCGATTTCTTTGCCCTAACTATCAAATCTTATGGTTGTTTTGCGAGGTATGATCGTTACATGTTGAAAATCTAGGTGTTTGTGTGTAGTTCCCAAAGTAAGCTAAGGGAAAACCTTGGCATTGATTGGTTTAGTGGAAACCCAAGAATGATTAAGATTTTGAGAGAGTGAAGTATGTGTTTGAGATACACCGAACCACTATATATCCCCATGTCTATTTCTTGTCTTTTATTGTTTTCATATCTATATCATTATTTGCTATAAAATAGATATAGTTCAATATAGGGTGAATAATCATCTAAATATTTGAATAATCGAAAAAGTTTTATATAACCACTCAATTCACCCTCCTCTCTTGAGTGGCCATTACCTAAGGGACCAACAATGGCAACTTGGGGGTTAGGGTTTTGTTTGTGGGTGTTTGTCGTTCGTGGGTTTTTAGTTTCGTGTGAGTTTGGTCAACTATTCGAGCTGAAAATTTTGAAATAGCTAAAAACATAAACCTTGATTTCGAAACATAATCCATGTACTTCAAAACTTTCTCAAACAGAAACTTTGATTTCGAAACATAATCAGTGTATTTCAAAACCTAATCTTCTTTCATTATACGGTGTTAAAAGAAGCTAATATATATATATATATATCTCAATTCGAATGAAGCCATATACATGAAAATTGTAACATCCCAAATTTTCTAAATGGCTCAAGAGTAATTTTAACGTAGGCCATAGGTGAAATTATCAAAAGATTAAAGACTTAAGTGTAATTTCTTACAATTATAAGTGTCGAATCAATTGCAGGGAATGCCCCAGAGTATAATTGTCTAAGAAAACAGATATGGTCTCGACGAGTATCCCAAGATAGGATTTATGGTGTTAAAAGAAATCGGAATTGAGACAATTTTCGCTACAACTAAACTACAGCTTCGATTCATGCTGAAAAACTGAATCATCGCATGAGGCTTTCGAAAAATAAACGGAACCCTGAGGGGTCTCCAGTTTCGCGTAAGGATAAACCCTGGAGTGGTTTTGGGACGAAACAAGAGTCCAGTGAGAGCGCAGGGACGAAATTGTCCTTATTGAGTAAATCTTGAATTATTAATTTTGGATTTGGATTTATTGTATCGTAACACAAATTAATTGGACATTTGAGAATGTAAATGCAATTAGAGAATTGTCTAAGTGAAATAGAGATGAATCTTGAAATTTAAATATGTAATTTTCTTATTATTATGGGATAATATAAAGTGATATAAATATTTATATGTACAGCTGTCCGCGTGCGTGTGTGTGAGGCTGCGGAGATTTTCGCAAGAATTGAAGGAAATTAGTAGCAAGATTTGAGGGAAAATGGGCGACAAGATTTGAGGAAAATTCAGAGTAGATAAGCCAAGAAATCTGAAATAAGATAGGATGCAAGTGGATATATATATATATATATATAAAAGAATGGAAATTGAAGCAAAAAGTTGTAGGAAGAATGGCCGAAAGCTTGGGCCGAGAGAAAATGTGATAGAGAGAGAGAGATGAGAGCTCGGGAGAGAGATCAGAGAAAAGAGATTGAGAGAGGGAGACGTTGGTCGAAATAATCAAGAGGAAGTGGGCAACGGCCATGGCCGCGAGCAACAAGCTCGATCTGTAACATCCCGTTTTTCTCTTACCGAGCATGTCATTATACTGGGGCCCAAAATATACATAAATTATTTTTTTTTTATTTCTTGGTACATAACTTAAACCTTAAGTACCGAATTCCAAACAAAACCTCCAGCAAATCATTCACAATATGTGGAAGCGATAATCGAAACCTGATATAGTACATAGTCAATTCATTTTATAACATCATAAGAATCCGTACCATATATTAACATCATATCCTCAATACTGAAATACATAAATACATAAATACATTGTTATTTCTCAACTCATTAAAGCATAAGCTAAAAACGTATCCGGATAGACAAATTTCTAGAACCTCCTGCTGAATCCATCGGCCACGCCATCACGTGTCATCATATCTCAACCTACTCCTTGCCTAAACTGCAAGTATTAACTGAAACGTTGAACATTCCAGGGGCATAACTCATTAGAACATGAAACTTCTAGTGAGAGTCCAAAAACATATATATATATATATATGAATGCATGATGCAATAACATGATCAACATTTGCCCTTAATGTAACTTCCCAGACCCACCAGCCTGGCACGGAATCCTAGGAAAATCTCGAACCTCTGCAGGATAAGCCTAACATTATTTCATCATTGCCTTAGGGGAATTATGGCTACACTCTGGGGGCAACATCTCATTCCCATGCATAAATATCAATATGACAATAATATCGTGCCATGCAATTATCACGACTTTCCATGCAATATGATAAAATGAATATTGCATTCATAACAACATGCATATATAACAAACATATCATAAATATAAGTTTTTGTGAGAAAACCACTCACATTTGCCCAAAGATCAAGACACCTCAAAAAATGCGTATCGCCTCGATATGCGTGCCGATCTTGATTCTCTCAAAAATTGCACCAATCACATCATCTCGATCACCTCAATCATAAAAATGATATTTAATCACTAAATATCCTCAATATTCAATTTATTTCATTTTCTCTCATTTTTCCTTCTAAAAATCCCAATAAATACCATCGAGACTTTTTTCTCAAATCTAATTTCACAACAATTTATCATAGGCTATGAACTTCAAGAGAAAAATACTAGACTTACTCGGATGGTGCGTTTTTTCGCAAAATGAGGCCGTTTGGTGCAAAAATCGAGATATCAGGAATCCGAACTTCTAAACTTTTTGCATGTACATCGATAAAACATTTTTCTAGATTTTTCAAGATTTTTCCTGAATTTTTCTGACTAGCCACGCCCCTACACTCGCTAGGACGAGTGGCAACGCGTGGAGACTCGCCCGTGACCAGCACGCGCCGATCGTCTTCTCTAGCGCCGGCGATGCTGGTTTTCTCCACCACTTGCAAGCCCTCTTCCATTCGATCACCATGGCACCTCTTGTGCCTCGAAAGGAGCTCGGGAAAGCACTCAACCGGTCAGCCAAAGCTTCGGCTTGGCCGTCTGCCTCCTTCTCCGGCGAAGCCTCGAATTGCCTTCAAATCTCAACCAAAATACCTCATTTTCTCCAGAAATCATCCTTAGGCTATGGGCAACAAAAGCCCCTTAAAATTGACTCTCAATTTGTTTGATTTCGTGGCTAATTTGAAACTCTATTTCTTACAACTTTCGGCCACCTTCAACGCCTATTTATAAGCATTTTTGAGCAACCAAATGCCCTTGACAGCCTTACCCGACCCCATAAGAGCTTAAACCTCCCCTAGATCGGTCTCGAGCGAGCCTTATCCAACAACTAAAAGTGATTTTCAGAGGTTGAACTCGCGGCCACTTTCTGGTCGGCTTTTCTTCATTTTTCGGCCACTCTCGTGGCCTTTGTTGGATCCGCCTTTATAAAAAGGCTTCCCCCGACTATGCCTCATGCAACCCTGCGGTCCATTTCGGCCATGGCCGATCGGCCATGTGCTAGTCATTGGCCAACTTTTGACTTTTGGCATTTTGGCCCCTTAACTTTTGGCCTTTACTTTTTTGGCCTTTTTTACTTAGCCCTTGAACTTTTCAATATTGCATTTAAGATCCTCAAGTCCCAAAACATCAATTTGACTCCCGAAGATTCCAAGAAATTATCGTTTCGACCTCCCTCTGGCAATTTCAGAAAACTGTACTTAAGCCCGAATCTTCGTTTTGGCCCTAAACCTTTTCGTTTCTTCATGAAACCACTGAAGGGTTGTTCTTTATAAAAAAATGAAGTCCCCTCAAGCTTCTGTTGACTTCCCAGAAGTCGTCTATAATAATTCGATATTGCAGCCTAATTGGCACCTGCATTTTAGTTGTACCGAAAATCGTTTTCGATCTCATTTCTTTCGATACCATAAATCATGCCTCGAAATACTCATCACGCCCATATCATTTTTCTTTGACATCTCGGCTCCAGGACATTTCCAGCAATCGATTCAGTCATTCATATGGTAATAAATTACCCTTATACCCTCAATTTATCCTTAAATTCTATTTTTGCCCCAAGATAAATTACCATTGAGTCATTTAGAATTTCTCGGGTATTACACGATCAGCCATGACGACAGCCGCGATGGGGCCTCGTAGAGCAGCTCGCGGTGATAGCGGTTGGTGGTGGTCTCGGTAGGCCGCAACCAATGAGCCTTGGTGGCTAGTGACTGCACTCTCACCCTGCAATTAAAACACAATAAAAACACATTAAAACTTTTATATTTTTTTTCTTTATTTTGGTGAGAGGTTTATACTCGTCAGTGTACGAGTGCAGTTGTAGTCCAAATTTAAATTTATATTTTCTGGATGAGTCCAGGTCGTCCACTGAGAGATTTATTTATGGCAAGAGAAAAAAAATGTCACACACACGCACACGTATTTAGATGGATTGGTAACAAGATTGTTTTATGGTTTTTTTTTTTTTTTTAAACAACAGATATTAGGAAATAAAGCAAGACAGAGGTAGAAATAAATACTAGATGTGAGAATAAAATTGGATAGCACTTGAGTTAAGACAATTTCAATACCAACCCGTTAATTCTCAAATTTTAGCAGACAAGATTAGTAACATTAATTTAATTTCAGATATGAGGATTTGTTACTAAATGCAATTAGAGATGATGATAGTTTTAGTTTAAGCAATCCCCATACATGATATGTGAGATTCTAATTTAAGCAACTACCATAAATCCAATTACAATTAATATACAAAATAACTAAATTAATCATCCGGATTTAGGTATAATAGTGTTTCCAATTCTAGTAACTCTCATGCGTGACATGAAAGCTCTAAGTTAGGCTTACGCTCCAATCCAAATCTAGTGATTTTCCAATAATTAAAACACACTCATACTGAAATTTAAATTAATGTTACTCATTTAAAGCACAGTTTTCTTTGGGAATCATTGGCGTTGGACATTGTCCTTGCCTTAATCTAAGATTAGATTTAGCTACTCATTTCCATTTAAAAGTTAATTAACAAGAATTTAAATGGCGTAATTTAAATAACAGAATTTAAATGACAGGAATTAAGATAGCATAAACTAATCGGCTATTTAGGCGATGGATAATTAAAAGACAAGAATTAAAATTATAAAAATTTAAAGGCATAAATTAACCGGCCATTTAGGCGGTAGATAATAAAGTAACAATAAATGACATAAGAATTTAAAAGAAGAAAGAAAGGAAGTAAGATTACGAGAGAAAACAAGAGAGAGAATAAGAGCAATTCTCTAAGAGAAACTCTAAGAACAAAACTAAACTTTGATTCAAGTAATAACCACTTCCTCACAAATGCACCCAAGTGAGCTATTTATAGCCCACAAGATGCAATACAAACCACACAATTATTCAACTAAACATAATTATATCTAATGGGCACTCACAAAACATTCACCTAACTAATGGAAGAAAATTAGGTAAAAGACAAAAAATACCAAAGACTTTAGGTGGTGGACTACTCATAAGAATACAAAAGACTTTAGGTGGTAAATCACTTATAAAAAAAATACAAAACAAAGAAAAGTCTTCTACAAATTGGGCTTTGTTGGGTCTTTGATTGGTCTTGGGCCTTTGGTTGGTCTTGGACCTTTGGTTAGATTCCATTTGATAGTTGGGGCAAGTGCATTTGAAACATCTTCTAGACTCCATAATTGGCCTTTGAATTTGAGCAATAAAAAATAGGTAATCCAATGTCTTCGATTATGCCCCTAATTAATTGTAGAAACCAACTTCCTTGCTTCATCCTGAAATAATATGTAATACGAATAATTATTTACTTTAAGCATAAATATAAATCCAAAATATGGATATAATTCATTAGGATATAGGAAATATTGACCCTTATCAGCTAGCAATGATGGCTAGAAGGAGCTGAAACAGCAATGGCCGATCGGCCATGGCTGCGCGATCAGACGATGAAGCAACGTTGGGCAACAGCCGCGGAGCTACTAAGGGTGTGTGATGGCGACTGGCGAGGCCAGTGGTGGTCGACAAAGACCCGACGATGGCGCTAGGTGGCGGTTGGGCATGGCGCAGGGGCGGTTCGTGTAGGAGTTGCAGAGGAGATGTGCTGAAGAAGATGGAGTGAATAGGAAGAAAAAAGAAAAGGAAAGGAAAAGAAAAAAATAAAATAAAAATTCTGGAAAAAATAGAAAAATATCAAAAAAATTCTAGAGAGGTCGCGGAAAGTCTGAAAACTAATTTGGGGCTTGAGGAGCATGCCCGGAGCCAAAAAATTGATCGAGTACATGTTTCAAGGTTGAGACACGCGTATCAAGGAGGCTTTAAAAGCTAAGTCTCAGTGAGTTTGGAATTTTTAATATTCTTAGAAAAATATTTTATGATTTTTATAGAAAAATATTTGGCGAAATATTTAAGTAGATATCTATGTTAGAACATTAGTAAGGAAAATGAGAGAAAAATAGAGAAAAATACAAAGAAATTATGGAAAAATAGGTTCTGATGTTTTTTTTATAATATGATGATTAAGGTGGCTTGAGCCTTAAGGTGAAGTGACATGTACTAATTTTGAGGTTGGCATGAAAATCGAGATGATGCATGTATTTTGAGGCAATGTGCGAATATCGAGGTATCCCGATAAGCTTGAGAATGTAAGTAGTTTAACCTCAAAAACCTGATTTTATGTAAATGATTTTGTCATGTTGTCATGCCTTGATGTGAGTATGTCATGTAGATTTCATTTACATATGTTGGTGATGAAATATGCATATGAGCATGATAAGATTCACGGCATGAGTATTTTGAGGCGACATTTATGACATCAAAAGAAATAAGATCAAGAACGGTTTTCGGTACAGCTAAAATGCTGCTGCCATTTAGGCTGTAAAATCGAATTGTTACAGACGACTTCTGGGAAGTCAATGGAAGCTTGAAGGGGCTTTGATTTTTCATAAAGAACAACCCTTCAGTGGTTTCAGGAAGAAACGAAAGGGTTTACGGCCAAAATGAAAATTCGAGCCTAAGTGCAATTTCTTAATTTTACCAAAGGGAGGTCGAAATGACATTTTTTCATAATTTTTGGGGATGCAATGGAAAGTATAGAACTTGTAGGTTTTAATAGCAATATTTGGAAGCTCACTTCAAGGAAATGACCAAAAGTTTAAATTGGGAAGAAGTTGTGGTCAAAGTGCAATTTTACAAAATTGCACAAAGAGCAATTCTGCCATGGCCGACCAAGCTTCCTCCACCACCTCCCATCACCGAATTCGGTGGAGAAATACTCGAGGAAAGTAGCCTTGGATGCTCTTGGGTCGAGCCTAGGCCAACAATCGGCCTTGGTTGGTCGAAAACGGCCAAACTTTCGGCCGAAAGAAACCAGATTTTTACCCACTGTAAATTGATTTTTGAGGCAACTTTCGATGGGTTTTGGACTCATTAAGGGCAAGAGGAGACATCAGAGGCCTTGGGTTGCTCGAGATCTGTCGTTTTGGGGGTTCCAATTTGGCTATAAATAGAAGATATAGTGGCCGAGGGTTTTGCAAGATCTGAGCTTCAAATCGACCTCGTTTTTGAACAAATTGAGGCACCAAACCATAGGAATTTTGTTTTCCATGAGGTGAGGATCATTTCTGAAAATTTTGAGGAATTTGGAGTTCATCTGAGCGGTGATCGGAGCTTCGCCGGAAAAATCGAATCTCGTTGGAGTCAGACTGATTTTTACTCGGAGGGAGGTCTTTCGAGTGTTGTTTCAAGCTCAAATTTGGCTAAAGTGATCGAATCAAGGTAGGATATCTTTTGGTATAGTCAGTTTAATTTTATGGTGTGCCGGCGCTGGAGAAGATGGTCAGAGGTAATTTTTATTATTTTTAAATATTGAAAATAAAGAAAAATAAAATAAGATGGATAAAATTATGGAAAAATGTCCATAAATACAGGAAAAAGGAATATTTTTCTTGTATAAATTTTTAGTTGAGAAATTGCATGAGAAAATAATTAGTTTTAATTTTTTATAGAAAAGTTAATTATAAAAAAATAGGAAGAGGTTTCGAAAAATTCCTAGAAAATTTATGGAGGTTAGAAATATTATTTTAGAATTTTAATGAATAAAAATTCAATAAATTACTTTATTAGGTATTTATTTTGAAGTTTGGAAGAAGTTATGACTATGATAAATAGAGGAAAAATATGAAAAAGTGTGAAAAAATTAGATTATTGATTTTTCCTTGGAACTGATTGGCCAGGATGTGATTTGGCCAAGGATCTTGATGATTTGCTTTATTTTTTAGGTTGGCACGCACACCGAGGTGATTCACGTTTTTCAAGGTATTTCGAACTTCATGCTAAGGTGAGTAGTTTTGTTCCGAGAACCTGTATATGACATGTTTGCTTCATTATGCATGATATTTATTAAAGTTATGATTATTTTGTCATATTGCATGAAAAGTCATGATTTTTGCATGGCACGATATTATTGGCATATTGATATTCGTGCATGGAATTGGGATGTCGCCCCGATAGTGTAGTTGAAATTCCCCAAGGTAAATGATGAAATAACGTTAGAATTATCTTGAAAGTAGGTTGGGATTCTGCCTAGGGTTCAGTGCCGGACTGGTGGGCCAAGAAAGTTACACTAGGGCATATGATTGTTTATGTTATTGTACCATGTTTCTAAACCCTCACTAGAAGATTCATCTTCTAATCGGGTTATGCCTTTAGAACATTTAAACGTTCCAATTAGGACTTGCAGATATGATAATGAGATGATTGAGACGAAATGACATGTGATGACGTGGCCGATGGGTTTGACGAGTTGTCCTGGTATCTGCTTCCTCATGAGAATTCAGGATATATTATTATATTGATGATCATGTATAATTGTTATGGTTTAATGTATTTTTGAGGTATCATTAGATTGTATCATTTGAGGTACTTAGTTGTTATCTTTTGATGTTAAGTCTCCATGTATTTAAGTATTTGATGATATGATGGTACAGATTCTTATGTTATGATTAAGTGAATTCAGTTATGTATCATATCAGGTTTCGATTTTAAGCTTCCGCATATGTGACGATTACCTGTCTTAGCTTATTGATTCTTTTTTTTGTATGCTGAGAAAGTAAAATGGGATTATCGGGAAATGATTTATATTGAAAAAAAAATATTCTCAAAATTTTGAAGTTATTTAACGCTAGGAAAAGCGGAACGTTACAGAAACGAAGATGAATAAAGCATGAAATGGCACTTAGCAAAGTGCATGATGAGTTGAATGTATGTTATATAGCCCATGTATTTAAGTTTTGCTACTTTGAATTCTGAATGTTTTGAGGAATGATGATGTATAATCTCATTTATAGTTAATGATGATGTATAACCTTACTTATGATTAATGAGAATGTAAGAATTGATTTATGATTAATGTTAAAATGTTAGGTTCAATTCTAGTTTTCGCATTTGATGTTTATATTGATTCTCTTTCGAGATAAATGTATGAAAATTTTGGGATGAATAAGAGCAATGATATGGTTTAGATATAGTTTTAAATAGAAAAAAAATTATTATCCTATAATTGTTCTAAGTTTTAACACACCCGAGAAAGTGAGGTGTTACAAAAATAATGTGATGTGGTCAAAAATCCTAATGGGTGAGTATAAGCATGCTGTTGTGGGGTATGTTAAGATGCTTGAATGTGTATGTGTATATATATATATATATTACCTTAATGCACTTATTATTTTGGTGGAAGGAAAGTAAGTGGATATCCCAAAGGCATGCCATGACAAAAAAAAAAAAAAAAGATGGCTCATCCGCAAGGAAAAGAAAGAAAATGGTATATCCTACCACGACGGCTCGATTGCACTCTTTTGTATATGTGCTATGTAATTTCTTCTGTTGAGTTATGTATGAAAGAAAGGGTATTGTGCCATTATATTAATTGTGTGAATGTTACTCTATGAGTTAAACGTGTGCCTTGTTGTTAAGCAAAGAAATATCAATTATTAAGATTGTATTGATGATGAAGGCATGACCAAAAATTGTCTCTAAATGTCGGGTAATAATCTTCCATTGATTCTTATATTATGCATGCTTTTATAGATCTACCTTATATTTATTCCTCTTGCTATATATACGTTTGCTGAGGCTTGTGGCTCACTTGCTTATTTTTGTTATTTCAGGTAAAGACAAAATTGTGGCAGAAAGAAAGTCTAGTAAGACTCAAGGTTAAATTTAGATGTGTACAGAAATCTCCCCTAGCCTAAAGATTTTGAGACTTGTGTGAAGGGCCGGTGTAGAAGGTTATTTCTTTTTGGTATTGAATTGGTGCTGATGAGGGAATATTTATAGGGGGCAATTTTACTGTGCTACCCCTAGAGGTTACTATTAACTTGGAGCTATGTGTGCCAGTAAAGGCCAATATGCTATCGCCACGTGTCAAGTCTTAGAAACTCCACTTATCTTTATAATATTTATTATGATTTTGAACTGGAAGAGATAGAGAGGAAGATTCAGTCAACCAAGAATATCTCCAACATCCCAAGAATTATCTCTATTAAGGAATATTATCTCTTCTCCCCATGAAAAGGGGATCGACCTCTATTTTTGAAAGAATATCTTATCTCCTAAGGGAAAGGCCAAGGGACATCTATAAATAGAGGACAACCTCTACAGGTATGAGGATCTGACTCCTAAGGGATATATATTATTTTTCATTACTATTATACTCCTAAAAAACCCTATGAACTGACTTGAGTGTCAGAGGGATCACGGGGAGCAAGTCCCCACCATTTTTGCAGGTACTTGGTCCGAGACAGAAGAAGGTGATCGGCTCCGCATCATCAATTGGCGCCCATCGTGGGGCCTTCGTCTTTTCCTTCTGTTTTCCAAGTACAATTTCAAGCCGTAGGAAATCTATTCAACTCAATTACATGTATTTGCTAATTACATCATGGGTACGCTTGTTTCTCTTTTAATATTTTTTGTGCCTCCTACGGTTTTATTTTTCAATTATTGTTTTATGTAAAAATAATTGAAAGAGAAGGCCGAAAGATTCATATATATATATGTATATATATGTTCAATCACATAAAAGAAGCATAATTCTGCCATTATTGTGGATCACACGCACATACATACATGATATACATTTACATTCATATTATATATATATATGTTGGAGAAAAGCTCATCATGGAAGCCTAGCAGAGTAAGTAAGAAAAGAGGTGTTATATTATAATATTAAAGGGGAAGGCTTCTTGGAAAAGGGGTATATACCCAGAAACCACCATGGATGAGCCAGGCGATGGCCGCAGCAAGCAGCGATAATGGCTGCGATGGAAGCTCCGTTAATGTCGCTTTGGTTAAAACTTATTTCCCTTGTTTTATCATTCTAGTGTTTTAACTACTATCAGTTGGAGAATTGCTAGATATATAGGCAGAGGCAAAAGGTTTTAATTTGAATTGCTTGAAATATATGCTCCAATGACTTGAATTTTAATTAATTCTGTTAAAACCCCGAACACCTGCGGATGTAGGCGTTATGCCGAACCGTAAAAATAAAATACTCTCTTTAATTGTGGACGTAAGCGTTACGCCGAACCGCGGAGACAAAATATTATTATTCTTTAATTGCGGATGTAGGCATTTCACCGAACCACGAAAATAAAATAAGGATATTATTTGAAATCCCGTCATCAACTACAATTCAAGCCAGCATGTGCGCATGAAAATCGAAGATTCGAAAGGCCTCAACAACGCAAGAGTAAAGGATCAGATGTGATCCTCGGGGGGCCCTGAACCCCCGAACACTGAAAAATAAAGGATCAGATATGATCCTCAGGGGGCCTCGAACCCCCGAACACTCAAGATGAAAGGATCAAATGTGATCCTCGCAAGGCCTCGAACCCCCCGAACACTCAAGATGAAAGGATCAAATGTGATCCTTGCAGGGCCACGAACCTCCGCCAAATGAAGACCAAAGGGGACCACCCCTACTAATTAAGGAACCAGTTCGGAGGCTATGAACCTCCGCCAAATAAAGACCAAAGGGGACCACCCCTAATAATTAAGGAACGAGTTCAAGACTACACACCTCGACCATCGAAGGTTCAAAGGGGACCACCCCTAATAATTAAGGAACGAGTTCGAGGCTTTGAACCTCGACCACCAAAGACCAAAGGGGACCACCCCTACTAATTAAGGCACCAGTTCGGAGGCTACGAACCTCAGCCAAATGAAGACCAAAAGGCATCAGTTCGGAGGCTATGAACCTCCGCCAAATGAAGACCAAAGAGGACCACCCCTACTAATTAAGGCACTAGTTCGGAGGCTACGAACCTCCGCCAAATGAAGGTTAAAAGGGGACCACCCATAATAATTAAGGAATCAATTCTAGGAATCACTCCCAAAACAAAAAGAAGGTTCGATGTAACCCCCCATCGGTTCGGAAAAAACCTCCAACGAGAGCCGAAGGATTAAAATTCTCGCTAAGCAAGCAGCGCTACCTGAAAAAGCTGTCTCAAATGGATAGTAGAGCTTATCCTAGTACACCTACATGGTTAAGGGCCAAGATTTTATGAGATCTGGAAAGCAACCGAAAGAAGGAAACCTTGGCCAGCACAGCTTCGGCTAGCGGCCCCCGAAAACGAGGCACGCAGCCTCAGCCAACGGCCCTAAAGGCAAGGCACGCAGCCTCGGCCACCATAGCCTCAGCCAACGGCCCCGAAGGCAAGGCACGCAGCCTCGACCACCATAACCTCGGCTAGCGGCCCCTGAAGACGAGGCAAGCAACCTCGGCCAACGGCCCCCAAAGACGAGGCACACAGGCTCGGCTAGCGGCCCCCGAAGACGAGGCAAGCAGCCTCGGCCAGCGGCCCCGAAGATAAGGCATGCGACCTTGGCCACCACAACCTCGACCAGCGGCCCCCGAAGATAAGGAATGCGGCCTCGACCAGCATAGCCTCGGCCTTAGGCCAAAAATAACAATAAATATATATATGTACTAATTTAAGAGCTGGCCTCTTTCTACTATAGGAAAATCCCCGAACGTCTCTATCACCTCGAGCGACCTAATCACCTTCTGCATGGGAAGAGTGAAAGGGCACTGGGAGACTTGAAAAGCAAATTCAGCATTCGAGATTGCTGACCCAACTTTTAGTAGAACTTTTTTACAGAGGCTTAGAAAAATAATGATGACTACTCCTTCAGTTGCTCAAACTCCTCGCTCGATCAGCTTAAGGAGTGGGGGGCAAGTGATGAGGGAATATTTATAGGGGGCAATTTTACTGTACTACCCCTAGAGGTTACTATTAACTTGGAGCTATGTGTGCCAGTAAAGGCCAATATGCTATCGTCACGTGTCAAGTCTTAGAAGCTCCACTTATCTTTATAATCTTTATTATGATTTTGAACTGGAAGAGATAGAGAGGAAGATTCAGTCAACCAAGAATATCTCCAACATCCCAAGAATTATCTCTATTAAGGAATATTATCTCTTCTCCCCATGGAAAGGGGATCGACCTCTATTTTTGAAAGAATATCTTATCTCCTAAGGGAAAGGCCAAGGGACATCTAGAAATAGAGGACAACCTCTACAGGTATGGGGATCTGACTCCTAAGGGATATATATTATTTTCCATTACTATTATACTCCTAAAAAACCCTATGAACTGACTTGAGCGTCGGAGGGATCACGGGGAGCAAGTCCCCACCATTTTTGCAGGTACTTGGTTCGAGACAGAAGAATGTGATCGGCTCCGCATCATCAGGTGCCCTTGTATATTTTTGAAAAGTGTACGACTTTTAAAGCCTTAAGAAATGATGTAAGAATAAATGTTGCTCCTGTGGAGAGTGAGCCAATTTATATTATGAAAGTTTTTGATATGTCAATTTCTGTATTCCATTTTGGAAGGATCTTCTTGTGGATGTTCCTATACTAGCGAGTATATCTGAAAGCGAGTCCTGATAATAGAAATAGAAAATGAATATGATACAAAATAAAGAAAGAGAAATGATATTTTTTAAAATAATAGAAAACAAATACATGGAGAAACATGTAAACAAGTGTAAATATAATTTTCAATATAGAAAATAATAAAAAAATATTATCCAATTAAATATAAACATAAATTCCATCATCCATCCAAGTAAACAAGTTCTATTATCCATAAATCATGACTTAATAATTAAAAATAATAATAAATCTAAAGAAAAAAGTTCAAATACAATATATTTATGAAAACTCATCCCCTTATCTACATTTTCTTTCTCTTTGTTGTTATTGGCATCTTCATAAAAAAGTATGACTTCCAACTTTGCAATCGTCAGTCGCTAGTCAAAAACGATTAAAAGGACGAAGTTATGGTTGTCAATTGAAGAGCTCAGAGATGGTGGTTGTTATGGTTGCTAATCGTCGACAAAAAGACAGGACGGTAACAGGGTCTGCTCAAGGGTATTGGGGGCCCTAGGTAATAACTAATTCAGTGGCCTTCTAAAAAATAATAAAAATTATTAAAAATTTATTTTTCTTACTTTTTGATATGCAAAATCATTAATTAAAATTTTATATTTTAATTTAGAAAGTAAATCTTTTTCAATTGACAATATAGCTAAATTACTTAATTTTTCTTATGACATAGTTGAACATAAATAAAATTTTATTAAGTTTAGTTTTGAAAAATTTCTTTCTGTTGAAATTACGATAACATGAATGATTAATAATATTTTATAAGCTACTCTTGCATTTGAAAAAGAATTTATGTTTTTTATAAAATTTATTATCGCAAGTGGTGTTTTAATTTCTTTAAAAATTTTTAATTCTGAAAATAAATCTAAACCATCAATATTAGATAGCATATTATGTTTTAGAAAATTTTTAAGATTTAAACAATTTATCTTCAAATTATCATTATCAAACAATTTTAACTTTTCTACATGATAAAGAAAGCCAAAATTATCTTCATAAATTTTAAATTCTTCAAATCTATTTTGAAGAGAGAAAATAGCATGATCAATTAAATATGTAAAATAATTAATTTTAAAAGATTTTTCACTAAATCATTTCATCTCCTCATTTTCATTCTCGTCAAATTGTTTCTTTCTTCTTATTGTATGTTTTTTTACAAAACTTTGATTTTATATTCATTTGCTCTACAATCTCTTTAATATAAATCATAGAAAATTTAAAGTCATTTTCTCTATAGTTTTAAAAAGAAAGAAATAAGACATTTCATGTGATCTATTATAATAGCAATGTCCATATTTTTATTTTGTAAATATTTACTAAATATATTAACAGAAAACAACATATTGTACCAAATAATCATGCCTAACAAAAATTTAAAATTTTCAATATCATAGCTTTACTTTTAAGGAATAGCTTCACTTTTTATTTTAGGATCCTCACTAGTTTCTACTAATTGATATAAAACATCTCTTATTCGTAGAGTTTGAAATTTTATTGTTTTAACACTTTCAATACGATTTTCCTAACATGTTAGTGATAATGGTTTAAGTGTCAAATATAAAATATGATCTTATAAAATTTTTCATCTTTCTGTAGAAAAAGAAAATAATGTGTATATGCACTGTGTGACTCCAAAAAATGTCATAGTATTAGCACATGAATTAGTCATATCATAAAAAATTAAATTAAGATTGTGACAACCACATAGTGTATAGAATGCTCTATAATTTATATCTAATAATCTTTTTTGTATACCTTTCATATTAGATCTGTTATCATATCTTTGTCCTCTCACATTATTTATATCAAGTTTAAGATTTTTTATTTTACTTGTGAGTACATTAAAAATACCTTGACCAGATGTATCTTCCACTTTTAAAAAATCTATAAAATATTATTCTATTTTTATCAGACTTATTAAAATATCTACATATCTTAATATGAAAAATATTTGTTCTTGATAACTTACATGTGAGGTACAATCAAGTATAATTGAAAAATATTTTGATTCTTTGATTTTTTTTAATAATGATATTTCTTATTTTTAATGTTAAAATATTTATTAACTCATTTTATATATTATGACCAAGGTAATGACTATGAATTTCTCCATTTTATATACGTCTAAGGTGTTCTTGTGTTATTAGATCAAACTCAGCAATCATTTCAATTAAACTCAAAAAATTTTAATTATTATTTTGATAAATCTTTTTATTTGTACCACAAAATGCCAATTTATTTTTTAAAAGATTTTTTACAATATCAATAATTTTTATTAGTACATTCCTCCAATGCTCTTTCTCTTTATTTATTTTCTTTTATAAATGTTGATCAATTATTTTATTTTTAAGTAATCTCATTTCAGTGTCAATTCAAGTGTTCATATTTATAGCATGTTCATTACTTGTTTTGTGACTTTTAAGTTTAGCGCTGAGATTTTTCCAATCTCCACATCCTTCATTTGCTAATTGACTTGTATTTGATTTCAAACTAAATAATTTACAACAATAACAAAATACTTTATCTAATTCTTTTGAATATACTAGTTATTTTCTATCATATTTTTTTTCCATGTGATAAATTTCGAATGTAATGAATTGTAGAAAAGTGTAAAGAATTTTTATCTTTAGAAAAATCTAAACATGTGTAATTGAACATTTCTCAACTAATAAATCAATTAGTTCTGAGTCTTAATTTTTCCATTGTGATGAATCATAAATATTTTTAATAGTTATTTCATTTTTATCCTTAAACATTTTTATTTTTTGTAGATTAGAACATCTTTTTCTAAATTTTCATCATATTCTTCACTATTTTTTGGTGAATTGAAACTATTATCCTCAAAAATTTCTTCACAATTTTCATCTAATTTTTCATTTAGTTTTTCTAACATTTGGTGTTTAGTATTAATAACAAATCTATCAAGTGTACCTTTTTAGGATTGAATTAATTCTTCCACCTTTTTTTTTCTTACGTTTTTCAAATCCAGAACCATACTTTCTACTAGACATTTTTATTCAAACAATAATTAATTTAAACCCCTTAATATTATTTTTCTAAAATAAAAATAATTTTTAAAAATGCAAGAAAGTAGGAATGGTAGCATCTAATTATGCTCTTTTAAGTGTATTTCTTGATGAAATAGTAATAAAACTTGATATTATTACCTGTAAAAAAAAAAAAACCAATTACCTCATTGCCAATATTTTGTAGCAAAATATAATTTGTAGAAAGAATTAGAGAAATCGTATATAGACAGAAAGAAAAAGAGAGAGAGAGAAGAGGGCAAGGGGCTGAAGCTCAGCTAATCTCAAGCCCTTTTATACTCATAGTTTCACTCCATGGGGCGACGGTTCCCATTCCAATTTCAACGGTCATTGATTTCTTATTGTTACTCAAATCTCATCTCATAAGTGATAGTTATATTCTAGAGACTTATAATTGAAAGCTAGAATAGTAGTTATGTCAGCAAGTGAGTTGTGAGCGTGAGCCTCATCATTCTTTTCTTTCTTCAATTTTTAATTCTCTAAGCTATTGATGTTGCTCTAAACTCAGCTAGCTATATTCTTTTTGGGCCGATAACAAATGCTTGAAGTGAGCATTCTTCATACTCAGTCTTTTTCACTTCCAAACTATTATCTGGAGAGATTACATGTACATCCTTCTAGACTAGATAGGATCAAGAAAGTTAAGTGCTTGTTTATTCATTCTTTCAAACTCTTTTTTTGTCAAAGGGAAAAGCGGTATCTTTGTATCATTTTATATTTTTCTCTTGGGATATCCTTACATGCATTCTGTGTAAACTTGTAAATTATTATGCATGTGCCTTGAAAAACATTGTCATGGTTGTGGTTGAACCAAGTGTTAAAAAGCCTTATGTATAAGTTATTGCTTAGCCTGTTAAAAGTATGAGTTCCTACTTAGCCCATTAAAAGTGAAGATTACTACTTAGTCTGTAAAAATTGGGGTTCCTACTTAGCCCATAAAAGTAGAAGTTTTAGTTGAGCCTATAAAAACTATGTATGAGTTATAGCTGAACCCTAAAAACTAATATTTTTAGTGGATGTTTTCTAAATCCTTAGTGAGGAGCTAAGGTAGTGGACTAGGCAATTAGCTAAACCACTCTAAATTTGTTGTGTCCTTGATACTTATCTTATTTATTTCTATTTTATTTGCATTTCTTTTAATCTGCCATGCATTCATTCTTCATACTCAATTACAGCTTCGTTCATTATTCTTTTAACTGTCATTAAAATATTTTTCATAGTTGGAATCACCTTAAAACATTTTTAGTTTCCATTTTCATTTATACATAAAGAGTTTCTTTTCATTTGCATACATTTTTGTCTAAATGACATTCATTCTTCTCTAAATGTCTTTTATCCTATACTAAGCTCTTATAAGAAATTCTCTATATCAAGGATCTTATTTTAGTTTTTATAACATGCATAAAAAATTTTCAAACATTAGTTTCACTACATATAAGAACTTATTTGAGATTTGCTAGCTACCTAATCATTTCTCTATGCATACATTTATTTCATGTACTTTAAACTTATTTCTATCATTTCAAAAATGTCTTTTATATTCTTTCTAAAATGCATACATCTTTATATTAATATTTTCATATATAAACTTATCAAATGCATAGAGTTTTATCAAATCATTTTTATGAAAAGTCTTGTATGCTACATACTCATTCATGCTTGTTTCATCCGCTGCTGCATCTATTTATAGTTTAAGAAAATTATTTTCTTCAAATAACTTTACTACATTATATTTTTCAAGATATTTTTATTATTTGTAAAAATAGTCAAAATATCAAATTCACCATCTTTTTGGGTAATCTTCCACTCATAACACTCCGAAGGTTCTAAGTGACCTCTAGCATAATATCAAGAAGATCTTAATGACAATGAAGTCAATACTTCAATGAACCTATTAGAACTCTCGGTTATCATGCACTATAATCCTTTCGCTAATTAACATCTTAATTGAGTGAAAACCATGAACCGATTAGACTCACAAGACTCAATAACTATATTAAGATCTAGTATGATGTGATCGAGATGACATATCGGAACTCCTTCCGATATCAAAAATTTCTTCCAATCATGTGCATCCTGGCCAGTGATTTTCTAACCACAATCAACTGTGACCGCATAAGATGTTCACCCCCACGACGGAGGTCAATGAAGCCCATCGGTGGGCATCTGACTCCATACACCACTACCTAAAGACCACAAAGAAAGTATTTCCATCTTTCACATAGAAGTTTACTAGATTAAGAATCGACAAGTTAGTCAAGTAAAGAGAAAAACTTACTCGAGTAGATAGGAAGATTTACTCGAGTAATTTGAAATATAGTGAATAATGAAGATTATAAATATTATTATAGTTTCCTAATGTATAGAGATTCAATGTACAGATTGGAGATTTTTATTTGGTATTCCACTCTCATTTGGGAGATTCTCTCCATTATAGAAATTTGCTAATTGAAAGTTTTTTTTTTTGAAAATTTTTTTATCCATTCCCGGTATATATTGTATTGTAAAGAATGAATGAAATTAGTTAGTATTTTTTCTCTTAAATTTTGTCAATCTCATTACAAATATAAGGTTAATATTGTTATTGGCAGATACTGTTATGTGAATCCTATTGGACATCTCACTAACAGATTACCGAATAATTGTGTGATGCAAGAGCAAGAGCAAGAGCAAGGTGTGCGTAATGTGAGATAAAGCCATTAATGTCAAATTGCAACAACTAGTTATAGCTAGCTAGCTAGCAGGCAGGCCAAGCCCTCGACCATCTATAAAGCTATGGTCACAAAGATTTGAGTCATTTGTGGGTGGCTTGGTGTTCATACCGATAAAAATTCATTTGAGTTCATTCGTTAAGTTATAAACGATAAATGAGTTGATCTTAAATTTAATTTGTAAATAAATCTAGTTTGAACTCAGTAAATTTTGACTTTTTAATTTACGAATTGACTCGATTAGAGATTTGTAAGTAGACTCAATTAAAAATTTATATTTAATTCATAAATAAATTTATTTATAAATATATTATTTAACATAAATATATATACATATCATTATATCATATAATGGTACTCATTAGATTCAGGCTTCACTTTTGCTCCTTCCTCACTACCTTCTCCTTTTCTTCTCTTTTCGGCACTAGTAAGGATGAGGACAAGGGTCAGATTTAGTGAGGGATGGTTGTGACTATCCATTTTCTTTGACAATCAGCGTGCGACTTCGTGCCTGCGACTATCTGCCTTCTCCGATTAAGGTGACTGTTTGAGATTTTGACCATTCACCTTCTCCAACTGAAATGACACTTGTAACCAACCATTCATTGAACTTTGCCACTTGCAACCACCTGTAACCATTCTCTTGAGTCCTTGCTGAGCTTCCTGATAAGCCGAACTTGAGGTCAAGCCAAGCTTTAAGACTCGAATTGAGTTCGAGCTCGAGCCCATGCAGTTACTCACCGAGTCAAGTTTGAGCTTAGTGAAGCTCGGTTTGATTCGATTGCAGCCCTGCACGAGCACACGTAGAGCTCACGTGCCCTACCCATGAAACAAGATTGATCTAGAGTGTCTCAGCCAGTCAAAAATCAGTAAGTCGGCAAAGCGGATTAACAGAATGGATTATGGAATTGAAGGGCAGATCATCATCATGTCTATGAAATCTCAATCTCATCACCAGCAGGAGCCCTAGCTTTTTCCCTCCAAATGCCGCTCGCCTTCGTTCCAATCTTCCGCCACCGCGTCTCTTCGTGGCTCCCGCTCCGCGCCGCCGCATCTCTCCACCTCCTATCCGCCGCCGCGCAGCACAACCCTAACAAAGTCTCCAGAAATCCCAAACACCACCCTCACAACAACCTCCTCAACAAGGCGCGCCGCACTGCCAAGCACTTCTCCAATCTCGCCCCGATTCTGACTCCCAACGACAAGCCTCAGCTCTCTCAGAACCAGGCCCTCGGCATGGTCTCCGCCGCCCAAGCCAATTTCATGCGCGTCATCGTCGATTCGGACGAGGAGGAGCGAGTCGGAGTTGAACTGTTGTGCGTGGTGAGGGCCGTGCTGAAGAAGATCAAGCGGCGGGTTATGGTTGGGGACAAGGTGTTGGTTGGCTCGATTGATTGGGTTGACCGCAGGGGAATGATCGAGAATGTGTTTCAGAGGAGGAGTGAGATCCTCGATCCTCCCGTGGCTAATGTTGATCATTTGCTTGTCTTGTTCTCCATGGAGCAGCCCAAGGTTGAGCCCTTCTCCCTCACCAGGTTCTTGATCGAGGCTGAGTCCACTGGAATACCGTTCACGCTCGCTTTGAATAAGATAGAGCTTGTTGATCAAGAGGTCTGAATTCTCTCTGAACTTAAAATGCTTCACTGTTCAAGTTTTCGAGCTTTAATGATCTATTTGCATCAGTCTGGAGTTCTGTATATGCATTGTGTGGATCATCTATGGAATTGAAGTTTAACTGAAGGAAATTCCAAATGATGAATTTCTGCAGATTGGTGCATCTGCCCATGTCAATTGTTTGGAAATAAATTTAGGTGTTGTTGTCTTGGTGTTTTAAGTTTTAGTTTTGAGTTTTAAATTTATTTTTAATTTTATATTTTGAGTGTCTATTTTGAGATTATGGAAAACGTGTTCTTTTTATTCTTCTGAAAAATTATTTCTCAAAATAAAAAAGTAAAAAACATGTTTACTTTTGAATTTTGAGAAAAATTATTTTATGATATTTTATTCAATGAATTTGATTCAAAATAAATTATAAATATTTATTAGTAAATTGTAAATTTGATTCAAAGACTTTCAACTGTAATATAAAAGATAACTGATAATCCAACCGTATGTATATAATGCATTGAAATTGAAAAGTGTTTATAAACCATTGAAATTACAGAATCCTAGAAATGTCATTGAAAAGGAAAATCAATGGAGAAAAGCCATATTACATAGTTTAGTATTCAAACCAAACAAAACAAAAAAACTTGCATACATATTTTGATTCCCCTTTATTGCTATTGCACAAGATTATTACAATCACATCAAGGTTATAAATCATCAAATTAAACCCTAATTCCAAAATTGAAACCAAACCCCATTTCAAAACCCTGAAGAGGAGGAGCCGCAGCCGCAGGAGAAAGAAATCGCAGAAGGAAGAAACGATCGATGAAGATGAGGCGAGGCCGCGATTATAACAGTGACGGTGGCTAGAGGCTGACGACAATGGTTGAAGGTAGCGGATCTGGGTTGTCGGTCGCGATGCTCGACTGTTTGGTGGTCGAGTGACAACGGCTCGCAGCGGTGATGGCAGCGGTAGGCACGATCGACGCCCGAGCTTTGAAGAGAAGAGAAGAGAGAAAGAAGAGAAGAGAAAAGGAAGAGTCGAACTTGGATTCTAGTCTTCAGGAGGGTGGTGGAGAGTGTTTTCCGCGTTTTGGATTCAAAGAGTGTGTTTTGGTTGAAAACAACTAAAACGTGATTTTAGTGTTTTGAATTTTGTGTATAATTTTTTTTTGTGTTTTGAAAAATACATTTTTGAAAATGGGTAAGTAAACGCGTTTTAAGTGTTTTGACAAACTGAAAAAGGAAAATGGCTTGAAAACAACAAAGAAAATAGGGTCTTAGGTTTTCATTCAAGCACATGCTTAATGGCACGATTTTTCTCATTCTAGCCTGGAATTATCTATGAATATTGAAAGTACTAGATATTATGCCTCACCGAAAACTCCACTATGAGTTTACTTTTGGTGTCCGGGGATAGCAGTATTTGCCTTGTGAAGTTTGTCATCCATTGCTTGTCACAACTGATGGATAGACTTTTTCCTCTTGTTTCATAAATGTATGCTCATGTTGCTCTACTTGTTTTAGACATTTTCACACTCCTATTTGTGAGGCTATTATCAATCCTGAAAATTTGTAACTTTAATGGACTATGCAGTCACTGGAGGCATGGAAAATTAGGCTCCGTAGTTGGGGTTATGAACCCATTTTTTGCAGTGTCGAATCAAAATATGGGCTTGACGTCCTTCAGTTCACTTTGAGAGAACAGACATCTGTAATTGTGGGTCCGAGTGGTGTAGGGAAGTCCAGTTTGATCAATGCTTTGAGGAGCAATCAGCGTGTTGTTGGTGCTGCTGAAGAGGATAATTGGTTTGATTCTGTAGGTTTTATGTCTATGCCTCTGTTTATCTTACCATATTATATTTCCCTATTTTACCCTTTGTGCATCCACCATTCTTTTTTCTTTTTTCTTGCTAGGTTTGTGCGTCCACCTTATCTTTATTCTGCTACAGATTCTTGACAGGAAATGGTTTGAAGATCAGCGCGTTGGAGAAGTGTCAACAAGGAGTGGCAGGGGGAAGCATACTACTCGTAATGTCTCTCTGCTTCCAATATCTGAAGGGGGCTATCTTGCTGATACTCCTGGGTTCAACCAGCCTAGTTTAATGAAAGTAACGAAGCAATCCCTTGCACAGCATTTTCCTGAGGTTTCTACTTTCAGCTTTGTGTATTTTGCTTTTCTTGGTTCATTTTATGCACCTGATACTGTCATAATATTTTGGTGTCTGATTCTATCTGATGGTCACTCAACCTGTGCAATAATCTTCAGATTCAAAGAGTGCTCAAGGATAGGGAACCCACAAAATGCTCATTCAGTGATTGCTTGCATCTTGGTGAACCAGGTTGCATTGTGAAAGGTGATTGGGAAAGGTATCCATACTATTTCCAATTGCTTGACGAAATCAAAATCAGAGAAGAATTTCAGTTGAGAACTCTTGGAACTAAAAGAGAGGGAGATGTAAGGTATGCTCATTTTTAAATGCAGGGTGAACGGTTCATCACTAAAAGTTTGTCTGCAATGCTTATCAAAGTTAATAATTGCAATACATAATTTTAAAGTTTGATTCTTAGAACAGCCATATAATCATGTCATTTTGCATGTTTTTAAGAGTAGGAAGTACTACCTTCCCCATTGTTGTTCAACTAATGAATAAGTAAAAAATTGGTCTCTTGCGGGCGAAGACTGTTTATTTCAATTTGCTAAAGCTACAAACTGGTCATCCTAGTTTATGAAATTGCTATTTTTGAAACTGTACAGTGTTCATTGTACCTACCAGCATGTTTGCCTGATCACTAAAAATATAAGGTTATACCAGCTTCATTGAGGCCTGTTGTGTTGTTCTTTTGTTGTATTTATCGCCTTCATTAAGTTGGTTTTGTTAAATTCTTTTTTAATGTTGTCCAGTCATCAAGTTTGTTTTCTCTTCTTTGCGTTGTCATCCAACTTTTTCTCCTACTGGCCTCCCTAATCATCTTTCCCATATAAACTAAATGTGAGACCGCGTTTTTTGCTAGTGGCCATAACCATTCAGGGTGCCACATAAGAAACATCATAGAGGTATTCTGAAACAACTTTTAAATTAATAGAAAAAAAATTTCATAGTTAATTGGACCTGAACTCGTGTTTGTGTATGGGGAGATGTAGCCTAAGTTGCCGTTTGTTTCTTAGAAATAGCTAGAAAATCTGTGACAATAAATTTACATCGGGGTATTAATTCATTTCATAACTGTGTTATAATAAATTTACAGTTGACTGTATGTTTCGTTTTAATGCCTTCAATCCTAGAGCTTCTCATGTATTTCCCTACCATTTTACTACATTTTAGAAAACTTCGCAACTGTTCTAGATCATTGTGTAATTTTGGTTATTGAGGAAACTTGTTTTAACTTTCTTCATGACTTTCAGTCCGTTGCAATCCAAATGGTTTCCCATATTGTCTCCATTCTGCTGTGGCTTATGATTCCAGACATGGATTATGCATGCAGGAACAAGGTGGGAGATAGGGGTGTCACCCAAGCTGAACCGAGGCTAGAGCCAAAGAAACACCGCAGACAATCTCGTAAGAGACTCAACCAGTCAATTCTTGATGAGTTGGGCGAACTTGATGATGACGATAACTTTGAAGATGATCCCATAATAAGAGCAATTAGGCAAGAAAACCAGTAATGAGCATGTTGGCTGAGATTTTGTTCACTGTAACTAGTAGTAGTAGTAGTAGTAGGTTGCTTGACTCCTTGAAGAATAATGAAAATGTATAGTTCCCTTCAAACTACATCTTAAAGCGGTGTTTGACAAGAGCCCTGAATAAAACTTCCACGGACGGATAACAACTTTGTTAGAACAGTTAAAATGGGACAAATTCAGTTGTGTTTGTCCCATTTTGCATCCAACTGAAACTGGCTATGAAGTATAATCAGGAGCAAATGAAACCACAGTAATACCTGTATCTTGGTACAATTTTTTTTGCCAATCATAAGACACTGCAATATGCAACTAAATATATATATATATATATATATTTCTTAAAATATATGAGTTTCAGGCCAAGTAAAATGAGGAGATTAAATCCTTAAATTCTTGTATAAAGTTCTATGGCTTAAGGCAATGCTAATAGGTCCATTAAGCCGAAAGGCACAGATCCAAATCTCCAATGCAGTCAAAATCATCAAATACCTAAAATAGCTTAGAATCACAGGACGACCTACTACTTGGCAGCCTTCCTCTTTGAGCTAGAATTCACTATTTGTGGCTTCGGATGCCTTTCAGCCTCGCTTGAATCCAGCCACTCGAGAGAATGGCGATTGAAGAAAGGCCAATTGGGAACAGTGATCAAAGTGGTGATTACCACCCCAGCGGCATACACAAGCATCATTGTTTGGAACGAGCCCAACCCATACCCAGTTGCAAATGCCACCACAGCAGAAGCCACCAGCAAAATCTGCATCAACTGCTCCACTAGCTTCTGCCCTTGCCAATCCATCTAGAGAGAGAGAGAGAGAGAGAGAGTACCAACTATTACATAATAGAGACCTAATCATCTGCATTTGAATTCAAATTTGCGTTTATGAACAGAATAAAAACCGACTGTTCGTCATTTCAAGTCATACTCAAAGTTTGAGAATTGAGACTACTAAACATTACATACATAAGATTAAGTGAAATGTAAGAATGAAAGATAAACACCCAAACATACATTCATTACAAGCATTGCACACATTTGGCATTGGCATGATTTAGTAAGATGAGAATTGTTAAAAAGGGAATCTCCAATGCAAGGGTTGGGTGAGAATCATTCTTGTATGCAATCTTACACTTGTTTCTCAAGGAGGAGGTTTACACAACTCGAACTCTTGATTTTTTTGGTTATGAAGGAGAAACCTTACTCTGTATACCAAGCCACATAACATTCATAAAATAATTTCAGTTGCTCAAATTTTCTAATTAGATTCTGTCAAGAAATATACGAAAAATAAAAAGAATGAAACAAAGTTTGAGAGCAAAAATCTAATGAATTAGAAGAAAAATTAAATAGAGAAAAGATTGATTCTTGAATTGATGTTTAGTGGTGAATCAGAGAGTAATGGAATAGAAAGCAATCTAAGAAAAGACAAATATCATAACTTCAACTCTGTTGAGTGAATGTACTCCCCATGAGGGAAAAATTCAAATATGAAGCAACTGTGTATGAACCCATCCGCTGTCTATATCCAGTGCAACTAGAATATGATAGTATTGAAGTTGTTAAATGAAGGAGACTCGAATCAAATATAGCCTAAAACGCTTTACACGAAAAGTTGTTAGTTATGTTGAATCAAGTGATTAGTGATGTGGCACAACAACAACAACATATCCAGTCTTTATCCCACTATGTGGGGTCGACTACATGAATTCTAGAATTTCATATATTTTTGTCTTTTGTTATATCTTCATGTAGGCCCATGCACTTCATATCAAACTTTAATGTCTCTCCCAAAGTCTTATTAGGTCTGTCTCTACCTCTTTTTTTGACTAATTGTTTTATTTCATCAACTCTGCTCACAGGAGCATCTCTTAGCCTTTTTCTCACATGACCAAACCATCTTAATCTAGTCTCTCTCATCTTCTCCTCGACTGGCACTACTCCTACCTTATTACGAATAATCTCATTTCTAATTTTATCTTTTTTCTTGTATGGCCGCACATCCATCTTAGCATCCTCATCTCCGCTACGTCGTCTTTTGCTCATGCTGGTATTTGATTGCCCAACATTCTAAGCCATACAACAAAATTGGTTTTATAACTGTCCTGTAGAATTTTCCTTTCAATTTTAATGGGATTTTATCATCACATAACAACCTCGATGCATTTCTTCATTTTAGCCAACCAGCATTAATTCGTGAATTTCTCCATCTTTTTGAATCACTAATCCCAAATATCGAAAATGGTATTTTCTTTGTATGATTTAGTCTTCTAATTTTATTATAACATCCTTCACTCTTGCATTCTTACTAAATTTATATTCCATATATTTTATTTTCCTTCTACTTAATTTAAATCCCTTAAATTCTAAATTATTTCTTCACAACTCAACCTTAGTGTTCACTCCCTCTTTTGTTTCATCCACCAACACTATGTCATTTGCAAATAGCATACACCGTGGCATCTCTGTCTGAATGTGTTTAGTGAGTTCATCCATTATTAAGGCAAATAAGTATGAACTTAGTGAAGAACCTTGACGCAGTCCCATTGTAATTTTAAATGGTTCAGTATCCCCTCCGTATGTTCTGACTCTTGTCTCTGCACCATGATACATGTCCTTAAGGGTTTGTATATAGGCTATTCGGACTCATTTCTTCTCTAAAATCTTCCATAATACTTCTCTAGGGACTCTACCATAGGCTTTTCTAGATCTATAAACACCATATGCAGGTCCTTCTGATGATTCCGATACATTTCCATTAAGTGACTTAGTAGAGATATATAGCTTCTATCGTTGACCTACCAGGCATGAAACTAAACTGATTTTTTGAAACGTCTGTTTCTTTTTTAAGCCTCTGCTCTATTACTCTCTCCCAAAGTTTCATGGTATGGCTCATTAACTTAATTCTTCTGTAATTTTCACAGTTTTGAATATCTCCTTTGTTCTTGTATATAGGAACCAAAGTACTCTTCCTCCACTCATCTAGCATCTTTTTTTATTTAAGGATCGTGTTAACTAATTTTGTTAGCCAGGAGATGCCCTCTTCTCCCATGCATTTCCATACTTCTATTGGTATATTATCTGGTCCCACCACCTTATGATTTTTCATCTTTTGTAATGCTTGTCTTATTTCTTTTGAACTTATGCGTCAATAAAATGTATAGCTCACGTTCCCTTCGAAGTTACTAAGGCATCCCAACTTAAATCTTGTGTCCCCACTATCATTGAATAATTTTGTGAAATACTCCTTCCATCTCTCCTTAATCGCTCCCTCATTCACTAATATATTTTGGTTTTCATCTTTTATGCATTTCACTTGATTTAGATCTCTTGTTTTTCTTTGTCTTGCTTTAACTAATTTATATATATCCCTTTCTCCATCTTGTTAGACTTAGTGCACAACAAAATTACCAAAATGCCCCTCCAAGGAAGTCATTCCAACATTGTCATGCATTCAACATTCAGGCAAATAAAGGGATGACACATGTCATCTCCACTATTAGTTGGAAATCGAGTCTCCAACATGTGGTAGCATTATCAACTACCGAGGCAGAGTACATAGCTCTTTCGGATGCTTTTAAAGAGGCTACGTGGCTAAAGGGATTAATAAGTGAGATTCTAATAGTAGAGGTTAAGACCACTTTGATGTGTGATAGTTAAAGTGCAATCCATTTGTCTAAAAACTAAGCTCATCAGAAAAGAACAAAACATATAAACATAAGATATCATTTTATCAGACAAGTTATTGAAAAGAAAACTATTATTCTAACCAAAGTTTCAGGTGAGGAAAATGCAACAGATATTTTTACAAAGGTTGTATCAGTTTCAAAGCTAAAGCATTGCTTGAAGATATTGCAAATGATTCCAAGTCAAGTCTGAAGCAGAATCAGGGTAGTATGTGAAGGTGCAAGTAGTAGAAAAGAATATCCCAAGGAAGCAAATCAAATCAAGTGGGTGGAGAATTTGTTATAATCACTTGTATTAGATTAGCTTTGGATTGTCTCAGGAGAGTTTTATATTGTAAATCAGTGTGTTAATTTGAGTATCACTTGTGTTATTTTAAAAGGCTTGTTTCTAGAAGGGTTAGTTAGTGGTATAGACCGGTTAGTTGGTTGTAACTACTAGTTAAATCTTTTATTGTTTACTGCCTCTATGTTGTACAAATAGAGGTCGGGTGAGAGGTATTTGCTATTCTATTCTATTGTTTTGTCTTGTGGTAAGAAAGAGAGAGGAGTATGCGCAAAGGTAACTTGAGAGAAAAGAGGGGATATCTTTGTAATCTCAGGTTGGAAAACTCTTTACAGTTCTAGGTATAAGGCTGTAGGAGAGTTGTAGTGCATGTAATCCTTGAGTTTTTCATTCAAGATAATGGAGAATAGTGCCTCGGGTAGTCTAGATGTAGATCTTTTTTAGAAGACTGAACTAAGATAAATTTGGTGGTGTTCTTGTTTCGATTTCATGTTCTTTATTTATGTGTTTCATTAATTCTTGTTGCTGTGAGGGTTTGAGAGATTCTGTGGGTGGGTCTTTTGCAAGTGTGAGTGTCATAGAGGGAGTTGTGCATTTATTCTAACAGCTGCTAGCAGAATTACAAAAGATCTCCTAACAACAATTATAACTCAATTACAGTTTTGCCCTCTAATACCCCTTAGGTCGTGACAATCCCCTCTTCTTGAAAGGTTTTTTGTTTCCAAGAAACTTATTACAACCGAGTCATTGTTTCTTCATTTAATGCCCATTTGATTTCTTCTGCGCATTTTCTTGTTCTTATCTCTTATCTTCTGTTTCTTTGGCTTTCCCTTTTCTTTTTCCTCAACAGTAATAGTACTATTACTTGCTGCAACACCAAGTCCAGCCATCCACCTCTTCCCTTATTGCCATTGAAAATGGTTCCAGTTGATCTGTCATTCTTGCAACCATAGCATTTCCAATCATAGAAAGGAATTCAAACTTCTCTGCAGGCCAAAATTTGATTTGATGTTGCACCAACTGAAATAGGAATAAACAAAATCGTAAGAGTCTCGTTCCCCTCAACAACAAATTCCTCCACCATCTTCCCAACATCTTCTCCTTCCTTATCTTTAGTAGAGGTATCCTCAAGTGGAGTATCTTTTACTTCCTGATTGCTGGTGTACACCAAAAGCTCACTTTCAACATATTTTTCCTCCAATGGAACCTCGATGGCTTCTTCAGCAATTACCATTCCTTCTTTGTCAGCCTAAATTGCCTGATCCAATTCAAGTTTTTCCCAATACTTTGCATCTACTATTCCTATTCTTAGGACCTTATCAACCTTATACTTCTCAGCAACTACATGAATGCTATCTTCATCGCAATCCTTCTCTTCCAATGCCATTTCATCAACTTCTGGAAAATATAAACAGTGATCCCAGGGGTGGACCTAGGAGCAAATTTGAGAGAAGGCTGGCCCCCAGATCCATGAGTATTTTAGCCCTCCTCCCCCACAAATGAGCTAGATTTGCCTTGCAAATCGGGGGGGGGGGGGGCTGTAGCCCCATGCCTGCCCCCCCTAAATCCGCCCCTGAGTGATCCCCACCGATATCCTTGTCCGATCTTTTTTCCTTGCCGGAGTCTTTAGTTATAACTGACTGGTCCAACTCCAATTTTTCCTCAGATTCCTCCTCAACATAATTTGTAGCCTTAGAGGCTCCTTCAATCTGTTGATTGCTCTCAGTAAATCCATTAGGCTACAGCTCATGCTTTCTAAAATGGCTTCCAAGGCGCGTTCCCAAAACCTTGCTTTCTCAACCACCTGTTTCATGGTTGCAGGCATCATCATCTTGACCATTGACCTCAGTTCATCTTTCAAACCACTAATAAAATTGGAAACGAAGTACTGCTCCGTTAAGGCAGGTTGCAAAGTCAACATCAAGGACCTTAATTCTTCAAATCTAACCTGATAATCTATCACCAATCCATCCTCCCTTAATTGTTTAACACCTCAATCACATCAATCATGTTCTTCTCCCCAAATCGATCACATAAGTCTTTAGCAAAATCAATACGCCTGACCTCCCCTTTCCTAAGCATTGGGGTATGATTGGGAGTGAGGAAAGATGAACCTTTTACCTAAATTCCCGATTCCAAGGCCGGTGGTTTCTCTGCCTCTTGTAAGCCATAGGTCATAGAGAGGGTGCCATGGTTGGGTAGAATTGGATCAGCTATTGCCTAGGGAGGAAAATTCGGTGATAATTGGACTTGAGGTGGCAAAGACAACATACTAAACATGTTGTGGATCTGCTAGCCAGGTTGCTCCAGCGTCTTCTGATGCTTCTCCAAGTCTCTCTGCACTCTTTCTTGAGAGGCAGCTAGATCCCAATGCATGTTTTCTTTGTTTGTCGCACTATCCTCTTGGTTGTGGGCCATCACCGTACGCATTTGCGTCATCCTTAACTACCATGCCCCCATACTTGATTCGATCTGTTTCACCCTGATCCCCTCAATCATCATTCAATTCCCGATTCCGAATGCGTCTTACTTCTTCAAATAATTCTTGATCTGGACCTAGCGGTGTGTAACAAATGGCCAGAGTTGCTCCTTGGCTTGCTCGCCAATTCTGATTGGAATTGCTATAGATTAGCAATCGCTTGATCTCTGTAACTGCTTCCAAAGACCACAAACTGCTTTCTAAAAAATCAATTCTCTTCTCACAACTTCCGACTGCTCCTTAGCCTCAACCTCAATTCAACAACCAAGCACCTCCATATCTATCAGTTTGAGAATTCGTTGAGAGCCTACCACTCTCAAGATCTGACTTACCATGAACAATTCTCTGAGAATCGCACAACCGTCGTTATCCTCTGGAATGAGAATCAATCACCGCACCAGCCAATAACCTACCTGCAACTTCTGAAACCAACACTTATGTTGCTCAATTACTTTCGAACTTGATTGACTCTGTTCAGCCTCCAAATTCATCGAAATTTAGTCACTGAAACTGCTTCGATAAATTGCCAAGACCTACTAATAATTGATCGGCTCCAAATCTACAGCCTTAGCGACTTCAAGTTTAGCCAACCTAATTCCGCCTCAAACGAAATCGACTGAGATCTGGACCTCGATTAACTAGAGCAAAATGAGTTGACGGCCAAGGGACTGCTCTGTTGCAATCTCTTGCAAAATCGAGAAAGTCGATTCAAATTTCCACTTCCTACAAGGGTGATTTTTGACGATGTCTCAGCTTTAATCTAACTCGCTAGAAATTGCTTAGCGTTGTTTCAATTAACAGTAGAGGAACAACCTCACGTTATCACCGCAATCTAGTTCAACTGTCGAGACCAAACTCTCTAGAATCTCCTAAATTTTGCTTTGAAACTTGCTCCTAGGAGTCACCTAGAACTACAGATGTTGCCTGTAATTGGCTCCATTGAATCGCACTAGATTGTTGCTAATATGTGGTTGAGGAGACCATCAGTCGTAGACCGTAAAAAATTAACGACAGGGACGTGCTGTAAATCAACCGGCTCGTCGGACCCTTGCAATATATTGCTCTCTACACATGATCACAACGAATCCAAGATTGCCCAGACTCTGTGTGCGATTGGCAGGATTCAACGACTGTCCCAACTTGCTTCTACTTCTCACAAGACCTACTGAAATTCGCGGTCGGACGTCCATCTCTTACTTCGCCTTCCCAGTTTGAATTCAATTTCGACTTGCAACTAGTCGCTATCTACCCACAATCAATGCCAATCAAGATCCCCAATGGAGTAGTATCCACCCAATCACCGACCACTTCAAGCTTGTATCGTCGGAAATTGTTGTTTCTTCCCCAACCTACTGCCAAGGATTGTCAGAATCCTCGTCGCTGCTGGAAACTCCTATTGCCTTGATCAGTTCCACAATCAATCATCTAAACTCGCCTGCAATTGAATTGCCGATCAGAGACTACAGGAGCATCTTCTTCACACCTGTTGCTACTTGATTCTGTAGTAGCCTTCACATTCTGCGAATCCACCTCTATTGAAATTTGCTACATAGAATTGCCTTGGTCAATTGCTACAACTTCTGGATTACCGCTGAGAATCGTCAGTTCTGATACTAAATATTACGACCCTAAGGTTTGGCTAGGGCTTAGGAAGGAAATTGGTAAAAGCCCAAAAAGAAAGGGAGGGAAAGGAAGAAGAGAATAGAAAGATTTGAGGGAGACAAGAGAAAAGTAGAGGGAGAGCTAGGAGAATTAAGAGAGAGAAATAAAATTCAAATTCATTCATCAATAATCCTCCCATCCTCCTACAAGTAGCCTTTTATAGGCATCAACTAGCAACTAATTGAAAACATACTCTAGAAAATCAGCACCCATGTGCTGCCAACAGAATTACAAAAGATCTCCTAACAACAATTGTAACTCAATTACAGCTTTGCCCTCTAATACCCCTTGGGTTGTGACAAAAGTGATGGGTCTGTAGGAAAATATGGAATCTGCCAGAAAATAAGAAAACCAACTTGAACCCTGAAGATAATAAAACTAGAAAAATCATAGAAAATGATGCAACCAAAGAAACCTATTCTCTATCAATATAAGCATTCTGTATCAATCCTTCATTGCATGTGTCCAAGCAGAAAAAAAGAGTTCCAACTTGGAATGTCCCTTCAATTTTCATAGGCGGCCCAAAGTAGTTTCTTCGAAATCTGTTTGCAAATTTTACAGAAAACTATCTATTGATGACGATAAGCAGCTGAGGATTAACCAATGGTCAACAAGCAGAGAGATTAGATATTGGAAGTTGGAACGTCTTTCAGTTTCTTTTGGGTGTCAAGTCGACTCAATCTTGAAATTTACGTAGTTATTCTTTATCCATGATCGAGAAAAGGATCATTCTTAATCAAGCTGAAGGGAAAATTTTGGTAAAAAAATAAAAAAAAAATGGCAGAGCTTGCACATGGATTATTCAGAAACCGTGGAAACGGAGCTACAAATCGTAGAAATGCAATTACAAATATAGCCGGTAGTAACCACTAAAATGAATTGACTAAAAAGTATTAAGGATTATTCAGAAACCCTAGAAATGCAATCACAAACCATGGATCGAAAAATTAAACACAAACGGGCACAAAGCATACAAGCACAAATGTCGGCATGTATCTATATTGGAAGATCTGCAGGCCCACAGTCTTGAAGAAGTGGAAATCAATAACTAGATGTGAGAACGCACCTCAGATCAACGAAGTAGCCGCACTGCCCGAAAGAAAGAAATTATATGAAGTTGCAGTATCTTCAGAATGCGACACCCCTCCTCTCTCTCGATCTCTCGATATATATATATATGTATATATGTATACTACTTTTTGGGCCGTTGGATGAGGTAACAAGCCAATATCACGTTGTTAGCCCACTTGATAATGGAAAATTGAAAATTACTAATTTCCAGAAAATATTTTTCGGTTTTCTTTTTTTTTTTTTCCCCTGAAAGTGTGCCTGCTTTCAGAAATTCTTTTTAAGATGGTCTTTTTTTTTTTTTTTTTTGAAAAATTACTTCTCTTACTAAAATAAAACGCATGGATGGTTACTTTGGAGTTCGTCCTTTTATTTAAAAATTTAAAAGATATAATGTGAGACTTACTTCTCTCTTAATTAAATTGTCTTCTCTCTAAGCAAAGTAAAAATTAAGATTATAGTTTGGTAATGGATGAATACACACTGATTATTTAAAAAATTCATGCTTAAAATAATATTTCATGTACTGTTCACAGATATGTTAAATGAGCCAGTACTCCACACTATCCTGCCTAACACAGTCCCACAATCACCGCAAATAATGCTGGCCCATTGTCAATGGTACCATTGTCAATGGCCCGCAGACATGGCCCGTTGGGCCAATGGGCTGGCGCAGCACCATGCCTCTTCACCCTTTTTTGGGGGTGTTGGCAGCCATGACATGGAGGAGTACAGTTCGACACATAAGATTTAAATACACAAATAACTTAATTATAAAAAAAAAAGGAATTAAGATAAAAAAGTAAAGTATTACTAACTATATGATAAGAATCTATCTATTAGGCATCGTTTTTACCTTCACCTAATGCGTAATAGTTTAGAGGGACAAAAATCAACAGATATCACTCATAGATGGTTTTTTTGTTCTTTTCACCTATTTTGTGTTTGTGGGGGGTACCATCATATCTCTTTTCCTTTGTGAAAATTACTCAATATTTCCCTCCAAATTCTTTCATACTGCTGGAATAATCACGTCGTTCATGTTCCTCCCTGTTTCTAAGACCCAGTAAAAATGATAATAGTATTAGATCACTGGCGACGTGAAAGTTCCAAAGCAAATCCTTTTAGTTGTGGATAGATTAATCATAGGATAGTGCTTGAGAAACTAAATGAATTTCAAGCCCATGTGACCTGTTAAATATTATAAGTTACATATTATATATTAACTTTTAGGGTTAATAGTACCAAAAAAACCAAACATTTTTTAATTTTGACAATTTTATCCAATCTTTTTAATTTTGGCAAAAAGTACTAATTTTTTAAAATTAATTGTAATTTTATCCAATGCTGAAATCAATTTTGACTGACGTATAATTTTGCTCAACTGACATGCTGCTTAGAATTTAATTTATTTTTAATTTTTTTTTTATTTTCTAAAAGAAAATGTTCTCTCCTCCACCATAGCCGCCTTTTGCCTTTTTAGAGCAAATACAACATATATATCCATAGCAATATATATACACACACAACAATATATATACACACATACACAAAAAAAGAGAAACAGGATGATCGGACTTCACCGGAAACATTTGATAGCCGTCGGAAAAGAAAGAGAGAGAAAGTTCGATTGGACTTCTTCGAGGTCGTTAGAGAAGTCCGATCAAACTTCTCCATTGGAATTTAACAGAGAAGTCTGAGATCGAACTTCTCTGTTGAAGTCCGACGAAAAAGAGAGAGAGAAGTCTGAAGTTTGATCGGACTTCTCTCTCTCATTGGATCGACCCACTTACTCTTTCTCTCTCACTAGCGTCGTTTGTTGCCCTCTCGCTGCTAGCCACTGTATATTTTGCAGTGTGTGTATATTTGTGTGTATATATATTGATGTGTATATGTATATTGCTGTGTGTGTAAATGTTTATGTATGCATATTGTTGTGTGTGTATATGTGAAGCAAGACGATGCTAGGCGATGATGAGACAAGGCGAGAGGCAGTCATGGCAGAAGAGAGAAGAGACAGCCATGGTAGAGAGAGAGTATTTCTTTTAGAAAATAATAAAAAAATTAAAAAATAAATTAAATTCCAAAAGACATGCATGAGCAAAACCATACATTGTCAAAGGCTCTATTTGTTACAGCTTAATTAAAGAAATTATATTTTCTAACTTCTTAGATTATAACTTTTAAAACTTAAAATAAGTTGTGAATTTATTTGTTACAACTTTTCAGAAATTATAGTTAAACAATTGTAGTGTTTGATACCATAAGCTGTAAAATAACTTATTTTTATATAATTATCCATAATACCCTTAATAGTTATAGAATGATAATTTAAGAATTAATTAATGTATATGTATAAATTTCAAGTGTTATAAAAAATTAATTAGTGTATAGAAAAAAAGGGAGATGGCAAGTGAGAAGAAGAATTTTGAAAATGGAGATCATTGATTACGTGGACAAAAGAGTAATTCTTTATTAAAAATAAAGATAAAATTGTCAAAAAAATATAACTATTTAATTGAAAATTGTAGAAACCGAAGTACCCCAATTTTGAAAAAATCAATTTTTATCCCTTCCAAAAACTAGTAAAAATTATAAGCTAGAATTCTAAAAAATAAAACAAACACTACATTACCACTTTTTCTAAAAAAATAGACATTTATAAGTGTTGTACATTAAAACTTTTAGCCTATGTTGTACGAGAACACTTTATAAGTGTTATTTTCTCGTTTTCGAAACATTTCGGAATCATTTCCTATTTCTATTTTAGACTCTATTTATGTCTATTTTTTTAAAAAAAATCTATTTTCACGTTTCTATTTTCTATCAGAAACGTTTTCCGTTTCCGTGCAACATATACTTTGGAGACAAATCTGAAAACATAAAGACTCCTGCATCTTGAAATTTTATAATGCTTTTAATGTTTGTTCTTTTCTTATTTCGGGTGGCAATGACGGACAAGATCGGTAAATATTAAAAAAAAAAAATGTCATTAGACGTCATTTACTGGGACACAATGCCCATTTTACCACGATCATTCTCGAATGCTGATCCTCGGTCAGATCACCGGAAGTTTGATCTCATCAGAGAACCGTGTCGTTCCGCCAATGGCTTGATTCCTCCCTGAATGCTCCACATTTCTTCGGCTTCTCTACATCAATTACCAGCAAACATCCCATCATCAATTTCAACACGTTCATACACAGAGTTCACCTTAGAGAGCCTTTCAACTAAATAGCAAGGTGGCTGTAGCAAAACAAGCAATGTAGACGGCAACGAAGAAAGTAAACGAATTTGTCTTCAATAAAACTAGGGTACTTGACAGCTGTAAAATTCCAAAACTTCTTTAAATTGGTTGGTTGGTGGTTTGAAACCTCTTCAAGAGGATGCGCCGCTTCTTAGGGCTTGAGACTTTCTGGATTTGCTGGTTGCCAACTGAGATTCAGGCTGCAAAAGAGGAACCAGTTAATACAACTGTTTGATCAATACAAGTCCATGATTAATCAATCTGCCGACCCCACATATTCTAATATATATGAGTGGACTCATAAGTTCATGAATGGCCTACCTCCTTTATTACGGCTTCTTCTTTCTCAGACAAGATTAACTCAATATGGCAAGGGGAAGACATATAAGCTGTGAAATCAAATAATAGGTTTGCATTAATACACAAAACACAATTTTGGGTACAAACAGTATCACAATCAAAAATCTAACGTACGGTTTATTCTTCCATGTGCACGGTACGTGCGGCGTCTCTGCTTCTGTGCCTGGTTCACCTGGATGTGCGATATGTAAAGTGTGTCCACATCCAAACCTTTTACCTGACGAACAAATAGTTCGGTGTTGACAGACCAAGTAGAAATGAAACACAGATAACAAGTCAAGCATGGCCAGATGTAGCAGTACCTCAGCATTACTCTCAGCATTCTTGAGCAAATCTAGTATGAATCTTGCAGACTTCACAGGCCATCGTCCTTGTCCATTAGAATGTCTGTTTTTTGCCTGAGCAGTCCGGCCTACACCTCGACAAAACCGTGTGAAGGGTATGGCCTGCTTGTGAGCCAACACATCCTCCAAGTACCTCTTAGCCTTGGCTAAATGCAGCTTCCTGATGGCGTGCGCTGTCTCGCGTGTGTTCTATTTAAATCAATAACAATTAATAGAGACAAGTGGAAGTTAAAATTTGAGGCAACTACATCCAGAGTTAAAGAGTTCATCGTGAAAACTGAGGCTTTCAAGTAAACAGGTTGATGCACTTAGCAAAAACAAAAACATACCAAAATTCTAAATTTTAAAAGTTGATACCTTCACTATGTATGACTATAGTCTATAAACCTTGGGTGTGAGATACGTTCATTAAAAGTATTTTTTAGCTTTGGCAAAGCCCTACTTTCATTTTAACTGTTTTAAAGTCCTAACCCTTTTCAAAAATAAATAAAAAATAGATATATCAAAAAAATCACCTTGGCTCAAGTGGGCTCTTCGGTCTACCCAAGCCTAAAGCTACTCTTCACTTGGATCCTACTTAACCCTCTAATGGCAATTTAAAAGCAGTGCTGGTCACCAATAAGACATTTTCTGACACTTCGGGATGTAGCATTTTGTTCAAAGACAACTACAATCATTACAAAAAACAAAAATTTATAAAAATAAATACTTTTGCATAGTTGACCTGTAAACCAAAGGCCATATAAATTATACAACATTTAAGGGTCTCCTACCAAGACTTTTGTGTCTCCCTTACCTCTTTTAATAGACACTTGAAAAACAAAAGGAGAAATTGAGAGGAAACAATTAAAATGTCATTGAATGCACTATCCTTAGGTCAATTGAAGAAAGGAAATCAATTTAATGAAATAACAAATGAATGACAGGCAAATACTCTTACCAGGAAGTTGTAATACATGAATTTCATTTCATTTTTGTAACTTGAAATTCTCTACTAGGAAGTGGGAGTATCTCAAGATTGTTGAATTGGGAGAAGATATTAATAACACTAATTTTAACCGCTAACAATAACACAGGTAGAACGGTTGATGATCTTCAGTGACTGAAACCATATTTTATCAACAAAAAACTCATTAATTGACAATTCAATTAAGGAAAAAATGGTAGACAAATCCAAACAACAGATCAAACCAAATATCCACTCATCAAAGGTGCATATGTACCATCATTTATTGAACCTTTAGTCACTAAAACTCACGGAGGTTCACCCAATAACAATGAAAATGATGTCCCTGAGGTTTACGAGAGTCCAACTTACAAAACAAAGCAGGACCCTGCTTTTTAATCAGGTTACACAGTAATTAAGTATTATCTCATGTTACTTTCACCAATAACTTAAAAAGTATTATCTCATGTTACTTTCACAAAGCAGGACCCTGCTTTTTCATCCAACAAGAAATGGTCTCTCCTTAATCTTGTGGCCATCACAAAAACTGTACTGATTAAGCCACTTATATTGAACTCGTTAACATAAAACAATGCTCAAACCAATATCTCCCACCAAAGTGAATGCTGTTTATGTAAGATTTTTAGGAACCCAGCTACTTAAAAAGTAAAGGAACCAACTTAGCATATTTTATCAAATGAATTCTAAAACATAGCTCAAAGCCTAATCATAATGTTCCATCATTTATTGAACCTTCGATCATTACAATTCAAGAGGTTCACCCAATAATAATGCAATTTCATTTCCCTGATGCTTACGAGAGACCTGTTCACAGAGGCAACAGACCCCTGCTTTTTTTCATCAGGTTGGTCGAATCAGCAAACCATAACTGATCATAACTCTATAGCTTTATTTCAATATGTAACCCACGCCAATCAGATAATCAAGCACTCGCACAACAACAATAAGGACGAACACGCCTATGACAAAAGATCGTAACACCGACAAATGTTACCATCCAGCTCTTCCAGGAATCCACGAAACTAACGCTACTGATAGATCGTGACCAATTGAAAAATAACAGGCACAAGCAACAGTCGCATTTGCCAAGTAACAGAACACTGATATTAGAAAACGATTGGTATACAAGTACCTTGAAGTGAACCCTGAGATCGGATCCCCTGGCTTTGCAGGCTGTAAAAGTAAAAAAAAAAAAAGCAAGAGAAAAATGGGAGTGAGAGATAGAAACTAAGCAAAAGAACGGGTAGACGCGGAATCTAGATGTTCATTTCAACCGACAGAGAGAAAAAATAGAAAAAAAGGATTTTTTATGGACTAAAATACTTTGTGAAATCAGATTAGGCCAAACGTAGAGAGATTGAAGTAGGAAATCGCTCACATTTGGTGGGATTGTCCGGCTCCCTTGAGTACTTGACCTGCGAGATTATAGGCTAGATCAGAACCATATATTCATGTGCATTTTACAGCTTCAAAATCAGAAGAGTGAGCAGCTTAGAACAATTGAGAGATAGGGAAGAGGGAAGCTTACCATGGCTTCTTCTGCCGGTTGAGAAAATGTATGGCTTCGAGTTGAAGCTTTGCTTCCTCTTTCTCAAGCAGATGCGCTAACGAGAGGCCCTAGCGCTTGCTTTTATAGGACGCCAAGTGGAAACCCTAGTTTCGGAAACCCTAATTTCGGCGTCGGCGGCCCTTTTGTTTGGGGCACATGATTACGGGGATTAGTATTTTCTTTCATATCATTTTTTAAGAGTGTTTTTAGTTTAAGGCGCATGAATTTCTACTTTTGAAATATAAATTTTATATAGAATTTATTTATAGATACATTATTATGTTATGAATGGTAGAATCTAAAATATACAATTTAATTAATTTTAATATATTTATGTATAGAATAAATTTGAAATTATAATTTCATTTATTCTTATTTCTACAAATATTCTTGATACAATAATTTTAATAAAATATAAAAAATAACTATTATATAAAACATATATACACATTGTTATATTTTGCAATGCATTCAGTAATCTTAATTTTTAATTATTCAACTATTTTTTTTTATCAAGTTCAAGTTAGGTAAGTTGACTATGTACAGATGAAGTATTTTTATTAGTTGATTAATTAGTCACATTTCATTTATGAAATGGCTTGGATTGGTTTTAGTCTAGTGGTGGATTGTTCTTGTCTCATGTTGAATCTTTTTCATGGTTCGATAGATAATTTGATAAGATAATTATTTTTTTTCGTGTTTCAAAATACAATTAACCAATATATTAACTAATTAATTATAATAAATTAGGTTAGACTTTGTAATTTTTTCTTTCGTAGTACCTCGACATATACAAATATTAAATTTCAAAAATAGTTTTGGAATTAGGAATTAACTAGATTATATTCAATAATTTAAATAAAACTAAATATAAATAACATAAAAAATTAAAATAATATTATATCCAAAAAGACTTTGCTTGCAATCTCCGATAATAATATCAAATTGGTGAGGGTCGAGTCATATTTGGCGTTGAGGTCGGTTTTAGTGGTGGCGACAAAGATGAAGTTAAATGACAAGGGAGAGGGAATAAAAGAAGGGATATTTTTTTACAACAAATAAATTTTATCCTCAAGTTGTGAAATTCATTTTTAAATTTTAATTATTTTGGTCTAATTTGATATAGTATAGTAGAATTTCACGAGATTCAATTCTAATTTTTTTCATTCCAAATGTAAAATGTTGAAATTAGAAATGAATGCATTCTAAAGAATGGGGTGCTTAAAAATTCTTTAATGCTTTTAAGTTATAAAAGTATTTAAAAAATTAAAACTATTAGAAGATAAAATTAAATGCTCCCCCTAAAATTCACTTTTCCTTATGATGGCTCTCAATTGAGAACCTAACCATTGTAGAATGGGACTTAGATATGACGATAACTCCTCATTCTTTTACTCGAACACATATTTAACATCTATGTTCTTTATAAAACTACTTTTGCATCCTAAACTTTCCCATGTCTCTAAATGTTTATAAAACTACTTTTGCATCCTAAACTTTCCCATGTCTCTAAATGTTCAAGGCACGAACAAATTTAAAATATACTAAGAGCATGATAGAGTTGCCTTAAGAATTGTTGCTTAATCTTGAGAATACTAGAATCGAGATAAAGAAAAAAAAAAAGAGAAACATATTGAATCACCGGAAAATATGTTATCTTTTATGTTATTTCAAAATAAATTAACAAGGCCTTATCGAAACTCCTTCCACACCCCGTCAAACCTCTTGGTATTCATTCTCACCCTTTTTAAAAAAAAATTGTCTTGCACCTAAGTGTTTTTCCATTATTCCAATGTAGGTTCTCATGGTATTCTATTGCAATTATTGAAACTTCTACAATGTCACCTCCTCAAGATACAATCCTCTGCAGCCTTGAAACCATTCCTTCTTCCCCATAACAAATAGGAGCAAATGCAAAGCTTGCTCTAATCCCTTTTTTCTATTACCTCCCCAGCAGTTCAATAGATTACTAGAATGAGATGGAGGAATTGAAAAGATTAAATGCACAACTTCCCTAAACCAACCAATGTCTGAGCATTCTATTGAGCAAGGCCAAAGTAAGGATAGTCCAATTGGAAACCCAAGTAAAAAAGAAAGAAGAATAATGGGATCCTACAAGCAAATCTAAATAAATTAAAGAATTCAAAATCTTTCTAAGGATGTTTAAAGCCTAAAAAAAGAGGAAAATAATTGTCTCTAGAATTATAAAAAAAAAAAACTAGGCTTATCAAAATACTCCTCAGTACACTGTTGTACTCTTTTAAGTCGAGATAATTTGGCACAAGGTATTTCGAGGGAGAACTTTTAGACATCCTATAAGGAGATTTTGAAATTAGCAATGTTGTTTTTAACAAATCCAAGCTCTAGAAATATTTTCAGAGGTCTCAATAAACTTAAGCTTGTACCTTTGTAAATAAAAATTTGAAATCTTATATACAAAATTTGATTGAGCTACAGTGAATATTCCATTTATGGCATTCTCCATTTATTATCATTTATCAATATTCTCAAGTTATACCCTATTTTTTTCCATCGCCACCATGCATGTGTCATGGCTATGTATGATCTACTTGTAATTATTTATTAGGTGGTCTTATTTATCTTATAGACATCCACTAGCTAAGGAGTGATAATACTTTCCAAAAAAATTAAAATTTAAAACTAATTATAACGCCCTGCTTTTCCGGGCGCGTTATAAACTTGGGACAATTCCGAGACAATAATTTTTTTTTTAAACACTAAAGCTAAACCACATCATTTCTCGAATTCGTCCCAGAATTTTCATACATTTTATCTTGAAAGAGAATCACTATACACATCAAATGCGGAAGCAAAGATCGAAACCTGATATCTTAACATTAATCATAAATAAATTCTTACATCTTCAACATTCCTCAAAACATTCAAAATCTAAAGTAGCAGAACTTAAATACAGGGGCTGCGTAATATACATTTCATTCTTCATGCACTCTGCTAAGTGCTATTTCATGCATCATTTATCCTTTAACCTACTACAATCTCCATCTGGAACGTTTGAATATTCTAGGGGCAAAACCCAAGTTAGATGATGAATCATCTAAGTAAGGGTACATAATGATATGTCATGTGTGTATACAATGTCTTTCCTCGTAGGTGTCAACTGCACCCTTCATGCTACCTACCATTTTTGCGGCCATCTCTTTCGAAGCCGGGGTGTATGGGTGCACCTTTGGTAAAGCTGCGGTGCCAGTTCGTACTCCCTACGGCCACAAATGCGCGTGATCAATGATATCAACGTGTATTTATACATTTCATAGTCATGTCATATATGCAGTCTACGTGATGGGTACATATCAAAGTATGTCAATATGATGAAAACATTTTCGAGAAACATAAATCACTTACAACCTAAGCATTTTCCATAAAACTAAATCCAGTTGGGAAGTATCACTTACCTTCTCAAGCTTATCGGGCTATCTCAATATCCGTGCCTTGCCTCGTGCATCGCCTCGATTTGCGTGCCAAACTCAAAATTCGACAAGTCACTTCAACTTAAGCCTCAAAGTATCCTAATCACCATAATTATTTAATAAACTTTAAAACCTATTTTTCCATAATTTCTGGCATTTTCTTTAATTTTCTTTCTATTCCTTCATAATTTTCCTCAATAAATCCAAACTAAATATTTCTAAAATATTTCCTCAAATATTTCACTATGAAAATTCATAAAATAATATTCTGGAATTTCTAGAATTTTCTAGAGAATTTTACTCACCTTGACTTAGCATCTCCGACTTCCTCGATATGCGTGCCATATTCCTGAAACGGGTGCCCGAGCCTTTTTCCTCGCTAAAATCTCCAGGATATTACTGAAACATATTTTCCTATTTTTTGGGATTTTTCTCAATTTTTCATATTTTCTTTTCTTTTCTTTCTTTTTCTTTTCTTTTCTTTCTCTCTTTTCTTCCTCCTGCCTCCTCCTTCTTCTTCTTCCTCCCCTTCCTGCCTGAGCGCGAACCGCCATGCCCACCGCTGCCGGCGGTTGGTGCGGCCCTGCTGCAGCTGGAGCTCGCGGCCATGGCTGCCATGGCCGCGACTTGCTGCTTCCGACCACTTCTCAGGTCTCCGCTCACCGCCACCGGCTGCTTCCCGAGCCTCCAATGACCCCGCCGACCTTGCTGGATGTCGCCTTGGCTGCTACTGACCGCCCCGCGCGCTGCCCTGCTCTGCCAAGCTTGCTGCCGCGGCTGCCATGGCTGCCTAGCTCATTACCTTGGCCGAATTCGGCCCCCCCTCTCTCCCTCTCGCATTGCTCTCATCCTTCACTTGCTTTGCTGCCTCTCAATTGGCCAAAGCCTTTGCCAATTTATAGACCTCCCTTATAACACCTTATATTTTCGTGAAATTGCCACGTATTTTAAGTGAGTTAAAATATCGAAAAATATGTTTGAAATGGCAACAAGTGACCGAATCAGTCGCAGGGAGTGCCCTAGAGCTTAGATACCTAAGGACAAAGGTATAATTTTAACGAGCGTCTCGAGGTGAGACTTATTGCACTGAAAGAAATCAAATCAGAAATGATTTTTGGTTAAGCTAAGTTATAATCTAAAAATACCGAATGATGGTAAGGGGCTTTCGAAAAATCGTATATATTGAGTAATTTTGAGTTAATACTTTTGGGATTTTAAGTATTTCGATAAATTTGATGTTTGAGGGTATAATTCTAATTAGAGAAATTATCCAAATAAAAGAATGATGAAATTATGAGCTTAGGTGGTGAAATGTTAAAGTTGAAAACTTGAAATATGGGCCAAAGTGTTATTTGAAAGAAGTTTAGAGTTTTAGCTTGGATTTCAAAAGATGGATTAATTCTAGTTTTGGATTTCAAAAGCCACTCAATTATGGCTTTGAGTCTTTGGAGTCCATGGCTAAGATTGTGACAAGTAGCATAATATCATTGGTTGAAGGATTCTACAAATAGGCACCTTGAGTTGCTCTCAAACCATTCCAAACAAATTTGAGGAGTGAAGCACTCTAAGAGGAGGAGCTTGCTCTAGAGAGAGAGAAGGAGGTTCGGCAAGAAGGCGGGAAGAAAGCGACGGAGAAGAGGCGGAGGACGAGCCTCGTCGGAGTTGCGAGTCTTCGCCGGAGTTCGCCAAAATCAGTCAGCAAAAAAGTGAGGTAAGTCCCATTTTTTTGATAATCCTGTATAGGGGGAAGAGAGGGTTGCGTAGGTTCAAACGGGGGTCGAATCGGAGTTAAAACGAGGGAGATATGGCCGAAATACGAAAACGACGCGTTGCTGTTCGGAATCTGGTGCCTGCGCGTGAGTTACACGCGCTGGATAATGGCTGCGCGTGGGAGCGCGTGGCCAGTCTTCTTGGGGCGCGTGAGGGCGCGTGAGGGGTTATTTTTACATGAAATTTTCCAGTTATGCCCCTAATTTAATACCCTTCAACTCTATGTAAAAATATTTGAGGTTATATTTACCAAAACACATATTTTCTGCAAAAACATAAACCGTTTGCTGTAAAATTATATCGTCGAAGAGATAACTCAACAAGGTGAGACTCCGTGAGACTCCTATACTCCAAATCCTATTTTTATTCTCTTATGAGAGACTTCTATTGCATGAGATGTGTTTCTTGAAGTTATTATACGTGAACTCTTATTGTTCTCTTACGTGAAATCATGTTGCATATATAAACTGAATTTTCCTGAAAATATATGCTGTTGGCTTTTTAACTGTTGTATTTATAAAATTCGTGTGGCCATTTGTTGTTGGCCGAAGGAAAAAGTCGGAGATCCCCCGAGAGGCGCTATGCGTGCGCCATCGAGAAAGCTCTCGTGGGGAAGACCGTGAGTCTAAGGCACAACGGATGTGGTGCTTGCATGAGTTCTATGAAGTTGGGCCGAAGTGACATAGTTAGGGACCTCCCGAGAGGCACTATGCGTGTGCCATTGAGAAAGCTCTCGTTGGAGGAGGCTGACATGTTCACGAGGCACTTCAGAGTAGTTCTCGTTGTCTTTTCATACATTTTATACCTGATCATGCATCGATATAAACTGTTTTTGGAGTTTCTCACTAGAAGATTCATCTTCTAATTGGACTATGTCCCTGGAATATTCAAACGTTCCAGGTTCGACGAGCGGCTATAAGGGAAATGAGGTAGCTGAAGAATTAGCTTAAATTACTGCTTGTAGCATGTTTAGCATATTTTTATTTATGTGTGAATCTATGTAATTTTGGATATGTTTGAGATGTTCAGTTATCACTTGCTAGAGATGATGTCCATGTAATATATTTTGTAGACATCTTGAACGATTTTATGTATGATAAATAAAGAGTTATGGTTGTGAACCATATCAGGTTCGATCTAGCTTCCGCATCTGAAATTTTAACACCTGTCTTAGCAATTTAATATTGGATTTGTTAAGCTGAGGAGGTGTAAATTAGGGTTTTTGGGATATTGTGTGATGTATGACAGTTATTGAGATATGGAAAATTTATATTCCCAAAATCCTAAATTATAACACGCTCAAGAAATTTGGGGTGTTACATCCCTGCCTTGGCCGCTACTCCATTCAATTACATATATATATATATATATATATGAAAGTATAAATTACACGCAATCTCAATTCTAACCACATTCTTACTGCCATTATATTCAATCTTGCGCAAATCTCGGATGCAGCTGAATTGCAGGAAATCCTTGGCCAAGAAGATCTCACAGAGGCTGCCATTCATGCACATATACACGTGCATATATATATATATATAACTAGTCATTACAATTTAAATTAAGAGAAATTATACATTAAACCCCAATTTTCACATAATATTACTTGGGTAATTTTCTTATTGCAACCCTGCCCTCAAACATCAATTAAATTTGCATTTTAATACCGAAAATCCATAATCGATAACTTAAATTTTACTCGATAATGCTGAATTTACCCCAGTATCCTCACCGGGCCACCGTTTCATCCCGAAACCACTTAAGGGTTGCTTATTACTCAAAATCAGAGCCCTCATAGGGTTCCGTTGATTTTTTCGGGAGTCCTCTACGACAATTCGATTTTACAGCCTAAATGGCAGCTGCATTTTAATTGTACCAAAAACTGTTCCCGATCCGATTTCTTTTGATACCATAAATCTTATCTCGAAACGCTCATCGAAATCATATCATTTTCTTTAGACAATTTCACCTCGAGGCACTCCCTACAGCCGATTCGATACTTATAACTGCTATCAAACCAATTTTTCGATATTTTAAACTCATCGAAATTACGTGACATCCTTATATGAACATGGGGTATTACACTAGCTTGATGAGGTTACTTTTGGAGAAGATTGACATATAGTCCATCTATAAATAGAGGGGTTTCTCTCTTGAAAAATTATATACAAAAAAGAAAGAATTTGGATCCCCAATCAAGAGCAATTATGAGAGCATACACCATCAGTGTGCAATTGGTTCATTGATCAGAAGCATTCATTCAACTTGCAGTGGTTCTTTTGCATTCAAATAAGACCAGAAGTTAGTATGTGTATATTTTAAAAATTTCTTACAGTTAGTATCAAAGCCGTGTAGTATCTTTACCTTATTTGTTGCTACAATTTTTAACATTGCCTGTCTCATTATAGATTATTTATGAATCTTTTGATTCTAAACATATATTAAGAGATGGGCATGTTATTCTAATATTTTTTCATATGCAAACCCGATTGACATCAATTTTTTTTATGCGTATATATAACAAATTTTAATTGGGGAAAATCTTGTGTTTTTTGCGAGAAAATGATGTGGAAGTCGATGGGCATTTTGATTGCGAGTATTTTGGCCTTGATTTTGTCAGAAATGGAGGTTTAGAGGTAGAGAAATCGACGGGTCGCACTAGTTGTAGATTTGGGTCAGGTTTAACCCGACTGGAGGTAGGGGATGACTAGAACAACATTGTTCTCATCTAAAGGAAGAGGAAAAATAATAGGATGACATGATATGCATGGGCATATGACATGTCATGGGAGCTGCATGTAATCCACGCGTCACCATAGGCGACCACCCAACCTCAACATTCGATCCCACCTAAGGTTTTTGGGGTCCTTGGTTCCATTGGTAAGGTACATTTCTTTTAAAGAAACTTTGAACTCCATGTTTGGATATATCTAACATAAAGGCGAGACTGACACTCGTTTTTTAGCTTGTAAAATTTAAATTTTATGCAATTGTATGTATTATTTATCCTAATTCACATGTTTAATTATTAATGCATGCTTAAGTGAATTATTCATTGTTTTTGTTTGATTAATTCACAATGCTAAGTTGCTAACATTTATGCATAATTAATTATGTTATGTATGCATAATTTTTTTTATTGCTTATTTATTATATATGCATAATCTATTGAAAATTATTATGCATAAAATCACCTAAATGTCATGTGATCAATATAATTTTGATTAATTGGAGACTATCAACCACATCTTTAATTAATTAAAATTATACATTGAGTTGCAAATGTCACATAAAATTAAATGACATTAACTATAATTAATCATATTTAATACAATAAATTTTATCCAGTAAGAATTTTTGTTGTATTTGTATGATTAATTAGGATGCAATAACAAATTATTTTTTTTAATTTACCCACACGAATTAAGGAAATGAATATAACTTGTCAATCACATCATGAAGTTTGTATTATGAATCTATTTAAATATAAAAACCTAGTCTACAAGCAGTTGTTATATGTTAGTGATTCATAATTTGTTGCATGCTTTACATTGATAAAACATGACATTGAGCATGGTTGTTTGTTTTATTTGATGCAACTATTTTACCTGTGAATTTTTCTTATATGAAGTGTGATATTACTGATTTAAGTAGTGATAACTATAAGATGTGGAATGAGAGGGTTCTTCTACAATTAGAGTGGATGGATATCGATTATGTTATTCGAAAGAATGAACCACTTGCAGTTACTCCTACCAGCACTAAAGCTCAAATTGTTGAATGATATGAGCAATCTAATTGCCTCAATATAATGTTCATATGGACAAAAATTTCTACTAGTATATGTGGTTCAATTCTTGAATGTAAGGCAATCAAATAATTGCTAACGGCTGTTGATGAGCAATTTGAGTATTCAAATAAGATATTTGCTAACATCCTAATGGCAAAGTTATCATCAATGAAGCTCGCCAGTGTTAGAGGTGTGTGTGAGCACATCATGAAGATGAGGGACATTGCGGCCCAAATAAAGTCTCTTGAGGTTGAGATGTTGGAGTCTTTCCTAGTATATTTTATTCTAAATTATCTTTCACAACAGTATGGTCCCTTTAAAATATCCTACAACACACATAAGGATAAATGGTCTATTAATAAACTTTTAACCATGTGTGTTCAAAAGAAAGTAAGGTTCATTATGGAAATGGAAAAGAGTGCACATATGACCACTCAGGGAAATAATAAAGCTACTCAAGCCAGACGTAAGGGAAAATGTAAAATACCTATTTAGTATGAGGTCAAGAAGGAATCCAAGTGGTTCTTCTATAGAAAGTAGGGACACCTGAAGAATGATTACCTCAAATTTAAGACTTGGCTTGAGAAGAAAGGTAATCTAAACTCACTTGTATGTTATGAATCTAATATGGTTGATGTTTGTCATAACACATGGTGGATTGATTCTGGTTCTATAATCCATGTTTCAAATATCTTACAGGGTTTTCTAAATCAGAGAAAACCCGTGGGAAGTGAACAAAGCATCTATTTAGAAAACAAGATGTGCTCACATGTGGAGGCAATCGGGACATGAAAACCTATTTTAAATTCTAGTTTTGTTTTAGATTTGGAAATGACTTTTTATATTCCAAGTTTTTTTTAGGAATTTAATTTCAGTTTTGAGACTTGTACCCTCAGGATATTCCTTTAACTTTTCTAGAAACTCTTTTAATTTATTTTATAAATCCAAACTTATTGGGAATGGTACATTGTCTGATGGTCTTTTCATAATCAATTTGCAAAATAACGCTTCTTATAATGTAATGCACGTCCAAAATAATGCAAGTATTAAAAGATGTGTTGTGAATGAGGATTCCTTTATGTTGTGGAGCTGAAGATTAGGACATATCTCCACAAAGAGGATTAAAAGATTAGTAAATGATGAAGTATTTAATACTCTTGATTTTACTGATTTTCATACTTGTGTGGATTACATAAAGGGAAAGCAGACCAACAAGTTAAAAAAAGGTGCCAAGAGGAGTATAAACATATTAGAAATTTTACATATAGATATTTGTAGCCCAGATATGGACTCGTATAGTCAGAGATACTTCATCTCATTTATTGATGACTATTCATGATATATGTATCTCTACTTGCTTCATAATAAGAACGAACCATTAGATTCCTATAAGGTTTTCAAGGTAGAAGTAGAGAAATAATGTGGGATCGTGAGGTTAGATATAGGTAGAGAATATCATTGAAGATACATCGAGAATGAACAAGCACCTGGTCTATTTGCTAGGTTTCTCGGGGAAAATGGGATTGTGGCCCAATATACCATGCCAGGGTCTCCAGATTAGAATGGTGTAGCTAAAAGGGGAAACTAAACATTATTGGACATAGTGACAAGTATGCTTAGCAGTTTCAAGCTTCTTAAATCTTTGTGGACTGAATCTCTTAAAGCGATTGCATATATATTAAACCAAGTTCCAACCAAGGCTGTTCCTAAGATGCCATTTGAGTTATTTAAAGATTAGAAATCGAGTTTATGGCATATACGTGTTTGGGGATATTCATCTAAAGTAAGAGTTTATAATTCATAAGAAAGAAAACTAGACCCAAGAACTATAAGTGGGTATTTCATTAGATATGTTGAAAAATTCAAGAGATATAGATTTCACTATTTATTTTACAACACTAAGATTATGGAATCAAGAAATGCAAAATTTCTTGAGAATGATTTGATTGGTGAGAGTGATCAATCTTAGAATTTATCTTCTTCTAAGAAAGATTATTTAGATACTCAAACTCCCATTTCAAGTGAGAGATTGATTGAAATTCATAATGCCTCTCAAGTTCAAATGAGTGCTTGACAACTAATCTTTGAGATTCCAGAAGCTTCTTAGAAGGATATTAACACAACATTAATTAAGAAGATCGACTAGAATGAAGAAATCAACTATTCCTAGTGATTATGTTGTGTATCTTAAGGAATTTGACTATAACATTAGAGTTGTAAGTGATATTGAAACATTTTCACAAGCCATGAGTTGCATAGAATTCAAATTGTGGTATGGTGTTATGAAAAATGAGATAAATTCCACGGCAAATAACGGAGTATGGGATCTTGTTGAGTTGCCTAATAAGGTTAGGAGCATATATTGTAAATGGGTCTTTAAGACCAAAAAAGACTCATTAGGCAACATTGAGATATATAAGGTGTAACACCCTAGTATTTTTGGAACGAATCATAAATTAATTTCTATTTTTGAGATGATTTATTTATAATTTATTAAAAAATTATGGCTTTAGAGAATTTAATGGAGGACATTAATTTTTTTTTTATTTTTGAATGGCGAACTGGAATTTCTTGGGTTTAAATGTAATTTCAAAAATTGAGAGCTGGATTAATATATAATTAATTGCGGTGTCTATATGTAATGAAGAAGGTTGTAGATGGGGCGGTGACGTGGGTGTGTGTTAAGTGCTAGGTGGGCTGGGGGTGTAGATTTAATTCTTGGTGGGCACCCCTGCTACACATTTATTTTCAATTTTTCTTATTAAATTTAGAAAACTTTAACATGTCCCCTAAATTCAGGAAAAGTATAGGAATTTTTATCCGTGAAAGCTACATGGAATTAGGCAGGAATTCTGAAAGATGTGGGCACTTTATTGTGGATAGGAATTAAATTTTCTAAAACTAAAATAGTGTAAATTGTGTATAAATAGTTGACAAAAATTTGAAAGTAGGGAATTAATTTGGAAAATGCTAAATTAGTGTAAATGAAGAGCAATCTGGAAGTAGAGGTGTGAATTTAAAGAGTGTAGCATCCCAAAAATTTGGAGACAACTAAAAATAATTAATTTAGATGTTTGTGGATATTTTAGAATATTTAGAAATTTTTGAGAAATATTCATTTATGATATTTTAAAGAAATAAGAAATTAAGGTGATTAATTAAATTAATTGAAAGTATTAATGAAAACAATAAAATAACATATAGTGGCAAAAATAATAATAATAGAAATAATAATAATAATAATAATAATAAGATAATAATAATAATAATAAAAGAGATAATTAAATCAAATTAAATTAAACTAATTAATTAATTAATATATATATATATATATGTGTTTGTGTGTGCTGTGCGTGGCGCATCCATAGCCATATCAATTTGTGGCTTAAAAGCCACTTAAGATGATATTTATAAGACAAATCTTGGGCAACAAGTATTGGAGGTAATTTAAGGCCATTCCAGTGGCCATTTCGGCTACTTTTGCTCCACAACAGAGAGAGGAAGAGAGAAATTAATGGGAGAAGAAAAAGGGCGCGAGCAGCCAGGGAAACGGAGGAAAAGTGAGGAAAAATTAAGGGATTTTGGTATTTAAAATATTCAGGTAAGTGGGTAAAATTTATATAAGTGTTATATGTTTAAATCATGAATTTTATACGGTTAGATTATACAGTTTACGCGTTAGAATTAACCGATTTAAGTCACGGTTGTATTATTTGATAGGAAACGTTTTACTTCGCATCGGGAGCACAAGAGAGGCTGAAATCAGCCGTTTTCAGGCAAGCTCCTAACCCCCTCTTCGCGTTATTTATTTCCCTTGAAAGTCTTTGAGGTTTCTTTTACTCTAAACTCTCCCTCACCGTGACTCGGTTCTACGCATAAATAATAATAATCCGCGTAGTAACCACTTTATGGCTTTTATTTTATTAATGAGTTTATTGTTAATGGAATGAGCTAAGCAATGGCGTCATGGTGTCTTTCATTTCAACCGTCACGGAGCTTCGTATCGCTCCGCTTTCCTTGGGAATGATGCTGTACCCGTTGGGCTAGGTTCTTAGAAAAGTTGTTTATGGTTTAATGGGGTTTTATTAATAATTTATTATGTATGTTGAGATGGCTTTATGTGAATTAAAAGGAATGAGAATGGTAATGTGATGATATGTGAATATGTACATGAAGGATTATGAGTTATGGAGAAATGTTATGTAAAGTTAAGGTGGAAAGACATAAAGTCAATAGTGTCAATAAGTGTGTCTAAGGGTATGGGTACAAAGCCACTGACTGTTGATCGTGGGTCGTGGCAGTTGATGGCTGGATGTATGGGCGCCAGTCATCGGTTGTTAGGATAAGCGCTAGACGGCCAGAAGAGCTGGTACTCCAGATTCCCGCATTGGTTTGTGCATTTCATGATGTGTGTGCTACAAGGGGCTGGGTTGCATTCACGTGGGGACATGCTTTGTGTGTGACGGGATGTGTGAACATTTGTATGACCCGGTTGGTTTAAGAGCCAATTTGGGTATCCTAGATAAGCATATGCATTTAGAGCAGGTCGCATGTGTGAATTCTTATGTGTGGGCGTAGCAGGGCCTGATGTCTGGTTTATGGGGGCCTTGTCATCACGTTTATGCTACGGAAGCCCTTGCATTTCTTATGTGTTGCATTGCATGGTTCTAATGTTACTGTTATTCTGGACGGGACTACCATGCCAGGTGTCGGGAGTACCGACTCATGTGAGCTTCGGCTCGGCTTAGATATTAGCTCGGGGTTGGCCCGAGGGAAGACCAAGATCGCGGAAGTATATGATTATGTGATGTATGACATGATGAACACATGAGAATATGATGGGAATCAGGAAAAGTATGTAACAAGTATCAGGAAAAGACAAAAGTTGAATGTCAGGAAAAGCCGACCATGTCAGGAAAAGGCTGGTCTAAGAGAATGATGATATGGTAGCCTATGTTAGGCTACAACAGGTTTGTATGTGGGACCCGGGTGCCAATGTTTGACTTATGTGGGCCCTTGGTTCCTTATGTGCAGTTTATTTTATGTTATGCATGTAGAAGTAAGGTACGTATAGCTCATGACATGGCGTGATTTCACTGACATGAATTGCATGGGGTGTCATGGGAAGAGTCCTATCCTAAACCCGTAACCTTTCTTTCTAGAGCTTGCTGAGTCTCGCGACTCATGTTGTTTTACATCATTCCAGGTCAGCATATCCTGAGATCGCAGGTGTGTTCATCGGGGTTTGGGTCCAGACCGTCAAGTCATGGTAGCCAGTGCAGAGCTCTCCCAAAACTAGATCCTGGGTGTCATCGTGTCTTAAAAAGGTTAATGTTTATGTTTTCAGAGTTTGTCGCATGTTATGTAAGCCCAGGTGGGGCCCAAGTGATGAATGGTTTGTAAAGATTATGATGAGATGTTATAATAAAGAAAAATTATGATTTCAGAAAGGGTTATATGTGTGTTGTAGGTGCGTCATTGTTCGATATCATTTTTATAATGACCCTCTCACGGATCCTCTTGATGCTCGGGGGCTTCGGGAGGCGGGCCGTTACAAAGAGAGATTTGAAGGGATAAAGCAACGAAAACTAAGGAGCAAAATAAGTAAAATATATTTGGTATTAGATAAAATTGGGTTCAGTGGTACCTATTTAAATATATATATTTTTTACTTATTATGTTTAATTGTTAATAGAGTAATTTTGAGGCGTGACGTTGGTGATTCAAACAGCTTAGAGGAATTTGTCAAGAAAGGAAATGGACATTATTTTGGTAAGGGTTTAATATGTTTTCTATGTAAATTATTTTTGTTATAACTTGCATATGATAATAGGAGAGTGCCTAGGTATGAGGCTATGAATTTTTATTTGGACAATATAGAGCTTATGTTAGAGCTCGTAAAAAATCATAAGAGGTTACCAAGAGTCCGAGAGGGGTGAGGTGGACAGACCTGCATGCATGATTCATTTCATATTTATCTATATTTGTTATGATTTACAATTTGCTATGTTTACATATAACCTTTACTAAATTCCCAAACTCACCCTTTATACATAACCATAGATGATTCAAGCCCTAGTAGAGGGAAAGCAGTGATAGTAGACGATTCACCGATGAATTTGGTTGACCAACTGTGACGGGGTCTTTGTTGTAATGCAGATTTATGAGTATTTTATATTCCTAGTTTGTAATATATTTGTGTGAGATAGACGATATGTTAAATTTATAGTATTTCGTTAGAGAAATAATTTAATTACAGAAAATTGAGCTTCTATCCCAAAGCCTTGTAAAGAGTATAGCTTGGCCAAGACACGGGTGCCCTCCGCTGCCTATGTTGTTTATGAGACTCGAGTTTTTGAACGAGCGAATGCTATAAAACTTGGATCCTACCCAAGGCACACTAATCTGTAAAGCATAGCTAATCTTCAAATTTGTCAAATGATCGTGGTTGTAATCATGGGTTACAGTGGCACCACCCCAGATATGGAACTGGGGGCATCATATAAGGTAAGACTCATTGCCAAGGGATTTATTCAAAAGGAAGGAATCGATTACATATAATTTTTTCCTTGTTTCTAAGAAGGAGTCCTACCATATGATAATGGCATTAGTTGCACATTTTTATTTAGAATTGTATCAAATGGATATGAAAATTGCATTTCTTAATGGAGATCTAGAGGAATATGTATATATGAAACAACCAGAAGGATTCTCATTTAGTGATGGTGAGCATTTGGTATGCAAGCTTAAGAAATCCATACATGGATTGAAACAAGCCTCCCAACAATGGTATTTAAAATTTCATATCTAATGGATATGAAAATTGCATTCCTCAATGGAGATCTAGAGAAAGAGATCTATATGAAACAACCAGAAGGATTCTCATTTAGCGACAATGAGCATTTGATATGCAAGCTTAAGGAATCCATATATGGATTTAAACAAGCCTCCTAACAATGGTATTTAAAATTCCATGATGTGATCTCTTCCTTTGATTTTGTAGAGAGTGTTATGGATCAATGAATATACCAGAAGTTCAGTGGGAGCCAAATATGTTTCCTTGTCCTATATGTGCATGACATTTTACTTGTAACCAATAATAAGGGATTGCTACATGACGTAAAACAATTCCTCTCTAAACACTATGATATGAAAGATATGGGTGAGACATCTTATATCATTGGCATTAAGATCCATATGGAAAGATCTCGAGGCATTTTGGGATTGTCTCAAGACACCTATATCAACAAAGTTTTAGAGAGATTTCAGACGAAAGATTGTGCATTGAGTGTTACACCCATTGTGAAAGGTAACAGGTTCAATTTAAACCAATGCCCAAAGAATGAGCTTGAAAAGGCACAAATGCGTAAGATCCCATATGCTTTAGTTGTTGGAAGCCTAATGTATGCTCAGGTTTGCACAAGACCTAACATTGCATTTGTAGTAAGAATATTAGGAAGATATTAGAGTAACCCAAGTTTGGACCACTAGAGGGTTGCTAAAAAGGTTATGAGGTACCTTCAAGGGACTAAGTACTACATGCTTATGTATAGATGAACTGATCATTTGGAGATGGAAGGTTACTAGGATTCAAACTTTGCCAATTGTGTTAATTCTTAGAAATCAACATATGGATACATATTTATGTTAGTCGGCGAAGCCGTGTCATGGAAGAGTGCAAAGCATAATTTAAATGCTACATTTACTATGGAAGCTTAGTTCGTTACTTGTTTTGAGTCTACATTGCATGGTGTATGATTGAAGAGTTTCATCTCAGGACTTAGAATTGTTGATTCAATTTCTAGGCCACTTAAGTTGTACTATGACAATTCAACTGTTGTTTTCTTGGCTAAAAACCACAAGAATGGTAGTCAAAGAAAACACATTGACATTAAGTATTTAGCCATAAGGGAACATGTTAAGGAAAATAAATTGGTCATAGAACACATTAGATAATGTACTAATTATTGTGTGCATACATACCTTATTTGCATATGTCCAATGGTCTAACAGCTTGGCATCCACCCTAGCTTCATTAGGCTTGGATTCAATAAGTGCATATACCACACTATGAACATCAAGGATTGAATCAACCTTCTCTTACCATTTTTTAAAGTTGTTTCCATCAAATAGTTCAATATTGGTCACATCAGGAAACGACTTTGCATATTGCATAGGTGAGATTGAAGGAAGCATAAAAGAGGTAACAGATGACGATGATCCACCAGCATGGTTGATGATAGAAGGGATGACGTGGTTGGTGACAGCAGCATGGTTGGCTGCAATAACGCTGGTAGTGGTAGCGATATGATCAATTGCAATAACGCCTGCAATTGGTGGTAGCACGGTTGATGGTGACGATGTGAAAAGAGGCATCCATAGTTATCCTTAAGAATGTTGTAATAATTCGGCATAGTAAGTGTATGAAGCTTGAGGCGTGATAGTAAATGTCATCGAGCTTACAGATAATTTTCACCCCTCAATAAGTGGTGCAAAGGATTCGGTGACTATCCCCTAGGATACAACAAACTCTTCAAGACTCGTGTGCACTCACGGGTTTTGGGGATAAAATGAGTAGCTAGAAAACAGAGATGGACCTAGCAAAGCAACGACAAGAGAAACAGGAGGAATGCTTAAAATAGCTAATGGTTTTTTCATGTATCACAAGTGAAGTAGAAGGCTGCTTTTATAGGAGATGAATGTGAATATTGAGAGGAAATAGTTGGAAGATTGGTTCAAATAGATAAGAAGAAGATAAGAGAAAGGATAAAAAGAGAAGAATTGGTTAACAGAGACTTGTTCTTTCTCCACGATTGAAGACTGATTCAAAGCATTCTCGAGTATGACTAGTTTAATTAATATAAATTTTACAAGGAAAAAGAGAAAGTAAACAAAAGGTCATAAAGCATGCCTTAGCTCGCGCGCAAGGGGGGCAAATCCTTGATTTTGCCTTGGGTTGGCCCAATCTCATGCACACAAGGCCCGACTCTCTTACAACTTTCATAAGCCCAAGTAGGCTCAATGTATATAAAAGATGAAGAAAGGTTTTTATCCAACCAATGTGAGACAAAAGACAGTATAAACCATTTGACATACCACTTGGTTTACAACAATCCCCCACATATTTTAAATGGATTGAATTTAGAGGAATGGCTACTACTGGGTTAAGAACTATTGAGTGTAACCCCTAGAACCTAGTGTCTTTTGGACTATGAACCAAGACTAGAAAGAATGAGATAGAGTTACTGGTGAAACTTATATTTTTATAAACCAAGAAATATTTATGTAAATTATTATTCTCATCAATCATATTACACCCCCTCAATTCTTACTACTCATCACGATTTTGAGCTAATAGGCCATGCACTTGCCTGGTTATTTCACGAGTACTCTAGAGATTCTGCCACAATTCTCGTAGGAGTGGCGTCACTTTACACTCATATAAGTGATTACATCAAGTGTATATTGCAATTTAATACACCACCCATAAGAGATATGTAATTCATTAAGAGCTATGCTCATCCTTACTTGATATGTAGTTTAACACCATTCACACATCATAGGTGAGATTTTAATTTCATATAGTGCTTTACAAATGTAAGCACCCCCCTCCCCCTGGATATCCCAACCACCTGGACTACCCGAACGAGAGTGCTTACGATAGAGACAAAAATGAAACACTAGACGTAGAAATTACCCTGGCATACATACGTAACAAATACAACAGCGGAAGCAAAACTATATATATGCATGCACAGGAGTACCCCGTTGAAACAACGGTCACATAGCAGAAAAACATATACAGACACCTATGCCAACAAATGGAAGATACAAGAAATGTGTAATACCCAAGAACTTTGGGTTATTATTTTAAAGAAAAAAATAGAAATTCGGAGAAAAATGGTATCTGAAAAGCCTGAAAAATGTACCGAATCAGTCGAAGGGAAGACCTAAAAGCTTAAATGTCTAAAGAAAAAGGAACGCCTTTAACGAGCATATCGAGATAGGATTTTTAAGATCAAAAGAAATCAAATCAGGTACAATTTTCAGTACAACAAAAATGCAGCTGCCATTTAAACTACAAAAATCGAACCTCTAAAGGAGACTTCTGGGAAGTCAACGAAAGCTTGAGGGGGCTTCAGTTTTTCATATAAAATAACCCTTCAGTGGTTTCAGGAAGAAACGATTAGGGTGAAGGTTAAAACGAAGAAATGAGCCTTAGTGTAATTTCTTGAAGTTGCCCGAGGGGGGTCAAAATATCATTTTTTCAAAAAGTTGCAAAAGGGAAATTGAAATATTTGAACTTGAGGGTCTCAAAGGAAATATTGAAAGGTTCATGGGCTAAGTAAAAAGGGCCAAAAATGTAAAGGCCAAAAGTTGAGGGGCTAAAATGCAAAAACTCAAAAGTGGCAACAATGGGAAATCGACCAGGCCACGAGGGGCGCCGAAAGCTTCTAGGATGGCATGGGCAATGACCAGGGAGGGCCAAGGGATGATGATGAGCCGACAACGGCCACCAAAGTGGCCGAAATTTTGAGAAAATTGGCCAAGAAAGCTGGTTGAAAATGAGAAACTTGCAACTCACTTTTGTAGGCGAATATTAGTGCTTTTAGGTCGATCTAGGGGCGGTGAAGACTCCTAAGGTAGTGGGCAAGGCATCCAAGGCCATTTGAAGCTTCAAAATCGCCTATAAATAGAGCTTTTTGATGGCCGAAAATTTCAAAGATGGGAGGCTCAAATCGAGGGTGTTTTTGAACGAATTGAGAGGCAAGGGTAGAGGGCTTTTGTTGCCCATAAGTTGGAGAGCATTTCTGGAGAATTTGGTAAGCAACGGAGCATAAACGAAGGAGAATCGAAGCCTCGCCAGAACCCTAGGCGGTCCGCTGGCTGAGACTTCAAGGCCTTCGTTGAAGCACTTCCCGACCTTTTTTCGAGCCCATTCAGGTACTCTTAGGATCGACTTGGAATAAGCTTAATTTTGGTACAAAAATCGCATTTTCCTGGCAAGCCGTGGCCGGAGAAGATGACCGGCGCGTGGGCGCACTAGTCTCACTCGCCCTACCATGCGCCAGCACGCGTGGGCTTGTTTTTTTATGTAATTTTTTTATATTGCTTAGAAAAATATTTTATAATTTCCTATGTAAAAATATTTGGAGAAAAATAGGTGTAGGTATTTATTTTGGAATATTAGTAAGGAAAAAATGAAGAAAAATAGAGAAAAAGGCAAGAAAATTAAAGAAAAATAGGTTTTATTGATTATTTAAATAAATATCTTGCCTAGGGTGCTTTGGGAAGTAAGGTGAAACATTTGGTGCGAATTTCAAGGTTGGCAAGCAAATCAAGGCAGTTTGCACATTTTTTGAGGTATCTCGATAATTGTGAAAGGTGAGTTTTTCCTATCCTATATGATATGATTGTTTATTATGCATGATATTTATGAAAGATATGATTGCTTATATATGCATGATATTTACGAAAGATATGATTCATTTTGTCGTATTGCATGGAAAGTCGTGATATTTGCATGGCATGATATTATTGTCATACTGATATTTGTGCATAGAAATGGGATGTCACCCTCAGAGTGTAGCCATAATTCCCCAAGGCCAATGATGGAACAACATTAGGGTTATCCTACAGAGGTTCGGGATTTTTCCTAGGGTTCCATGCCAGGCTGATAGGCCAGGGAAGTCACACTAAGGGTATCTGTCTATAATTGTCCATGCATCACTCATTCATCATGTTTATCTAACCCTCACTTAGAAGATTTCATCTTTTAATATTGGACTATGTCTCTGGAATATTCCATATTCCAGGCGAGGCAAGTGGCCGGAAGGGTAAGGAGGTGATCGAGGCTTGATCGTGACAGGAATTTTGTGGGTCCCATGCGGGGCTAGACCATATATTTCATTTGACTGTATTACTTAGGTTTTAAATAAATGTGTTGGGCAAATGATGTTGAAAAACCCAAGTTATGTTTTCGAAGTTTCATGCAGGTTTCGATCTTGCTTTTGTTTATGTTTAAATTATATCATTCCTATACTATGTTTGGGAGTGTTATTAAATGAAAGTTATGTTGAGGATTTATTGCAAGTTCAAAAAAAAAAAATTCCCAGCATATATTAATGCCCTGGAAGGCGGGGTGTTACAAAATGACCCGGCACAATAAAAAATAAAGGACAAAAATCCTGCCAAACATCAAAGACTACAGGGGCAAGCTAACTGTACACCTTACCAACACGGCTGGCTGCTAGGTGGTGTGATTCTCGTCTTCAATTTTCGCTTTACCCTTACCTGGAATGATGGAAAGTAAGGTGAGTCGCAAGACTCAACAAGTTTATAGAAAATGAAGGCTATAAATTAAATAGTAGGAGTGAACTCCCCAAACATAGTCCCCACACGTACACACAAGTCATGAGACGCTACCACACCTCAGTAAAGCATAAGGAAAGCACATTCCAGTCCTTGGGGCCCACACAAGACACCCAGCACCCAAGTCCCATACCAACCTGCCGCTGCCTTGTAAGATAACATAAGTCTTAAACAAACCTGTGCGCACTCCTCGAGTTGGTACTCTTGACACTCGAGCCTCTGAATAACCGAGCCCTAGGCTCCCTCAGAATGGTACTCCCGTCCAAGACCACTGTACATAAAGTAACCATGCAATGCGCACATAAAATGCACGATGTAGTAAGCATCAACTAGATACACTGGCGCCCATACATCCAGGCATTAGGAAGATGCTTCGCCCACATAGTAAACCACACACGATGCAACTGCCCGTGCCAGATGCAACTAACAATACTAGGATGTCCGTGGCTAAGCATAACTAGATCATGAAAACCCCAACATGCAGCCCATACCCATGTGCATACCAAACCATGCAACAAAAATAAAATATAACAAGATAACAAGTCATGCTATAACCACATAACAACAGAGCTAGTCAACAGTGCCTGGCACCGATCAGCGGTTAGTGGCTAGGAATGTCAGACCGACGGCCTAAGAAAGACCATACGATAGCCACTCCGAAGTCACTAAACAGCCGACCCTTACCCCCACTACTCAACAGCTCAAGCCCATTAACAGCCGAGATTCCATAATAATACCCGTACATCTAAGAACTTAATCCCCGAGTGAGTTCGACATCATTCCCACAGGCATGGGGGTGGCACAAACCCCCGTAGGCAATTAACAAATAGAATCCTCAAGGTTAGCTTAATAAATTAAATTTAAATCAAACAACTCAAAATTTCATAATTAATAAACGACCGAAACAAACGAATGGAGGTTATATAAATTGACAACGAACGAAAAGTCGCAGAGGGAATAAAGAACTTGCCTTGAGGGAGATATCCTTGGGCTCGTTCTGTCCCAAAGCGGTAAAAATTATACAAACTGCAACACCGTAATAATTTTCCAAAATTAATAAAATTGACCACTAAACCAAATTCCAACCGTACAAAATAATTATTACTAACTTCTTTACTTACCTGGATAATTAAAACTTTGATTAAACCTAATTTAATCCTGATTTCCTCACCAAATTCTTCCAATTTTTTGTCTGCGCACGCACTGACCTTTTTCCAATTTGTTTGCTGCTTCTGTTGCAGCAAAAGCGCCCGAATTTGGGCTCAAATTAGAGTAAAAAGAAGCTGCTGGGAAGGGGCCACGTGGTAGCCCTTGGGAGGCCACCACCTCTTAGGAAAACGACGTCGTTTTGGACGCTTATAGGCTAATTAAAAATCAGCCAATTTCCAGTCTCGCGTGCGAGGCCCGAACCCACGACCTTGCCCATGCCCGTCTCGCGCAAAAACCACCCGACCCAGCTGCTCGCTCACACATATAGCGTGCTGCATTAAATTTAAGGGGACCCTTGGTCCTTTTTCTGAAATCACACCAGCCCCCCCTCCCAAACTTCCAAAATACTCACACACCCCCTTTAATATTTACACTAACACCCGAAACTTCCAAAAAATCTCCCAATTTAATTTATTTCAATTTTTCCCTATTTCCTTAAATATTCCAGAATAAAATAATTAATTACCCTAATTCCCTATTTCCTTAAAACAACATAAATTATTATTATTAATATCAACAAGATATATTAATATTCCTTTTAAATTAAATTAACACAATAAACTAATAATTAAATTATATTACGATTTACGGGTCGCTACAACAAAATTGACAAATGTTGTTTTCTGGATAACAAATGTTACCTACTTAGTTTGATTTGGTGCCTTTTATTGGCATTCCATCTACTCAAGATTCATTTTCAGTTCTAGTTATGAATGTAATTTATGAAATAGGAAACAATGTTCAAGGAATTCCAGTTGAGAATGTAGTGGATGTTGGATATGACGAAGATGAAATCCTTTAGAGAAAAAGAAAAGAAAAAGACATCTAAAGTTTGGGATGACTTCAAATAAGTTACACTCATTGATGATTCTTTGAAGGTTGAATGCATACATTGCAAGCACCATCTTGGTATGATAAAGTCTGGTGCAACTTTGCATCTTCTTCGACACATAAAGAGTTGTTTACAAAGTCAAATGATTTTGAACGGACAAAAACAACTTTCTGTCAGTAAAAAAAATGTAAAGTCAGAAAGTGTTAATGCGGTGGTAAATTTCAAGTATCGTCATGCAAAGGTTAGAGAGATCTTTTTTCACTTGATTATAGTTTATGAGTTGCCTTTTAATCTTGTTGAGTATGAGTAGTTCAATTTGTTCTGGAGAACTATGTCTCCTAGTTATGGAAAGATAAGTTAAACATCTATAAAAAAATGATTGTTTTGTTAGTTATGAGTTCGATAAAAAAGAATTAAATGGTAAAAGATTTAATACGTGGTTGTGACTTGTCTTTTTATAGACTCTGATTGGAAATTACAAAAGTGCATTTTAAACTTTTGTAGTATTCCTCCACCACATACCAGGATTGTTATTTGTGATGCATTGCAAAATTGCTTAACTCAATGGGAAATAGAAAGAAGTTACAGATTGTTACAATGGATAATGCAATTTATAATGATTATGTTACTAGTCTTTTGAGAGACAACCTAGCTTATCAAAACAATCTTCTTGTTGATGGAAATATTTTTTCATGTTAGATGTTATGTGCATATCTTAAATTTGTTGGTATAACATGGATTGTCTGAAATTTAAGATGTGATTTATGTTGTTCGTGAAAGTGTGAAGTATATTTCAATTTCCAATCACCTCTTCTCATGGTAGACTCAGAGGTTTCGCGTATCACCAGTACCCGCGTCTCAAAGTTTTACATGTGACCTTCATACGTATAATTTCTATAGTAGTAGAATATTTTCAGAAGAAATAGAGAAAGAAGAAGAGAAAATAGCATGCATGCATAGGGAGAAAGAGAAGGAAAGGGCAGGGGCCTTGCTTCTGCCATTAAATTAATCCCCCTATCCCATTTTTTTCTTCTTCCAATTCAAATTCTTTTGAAATTCGTCGCCCCTTTTTAATAATGCACTTTACTATTTATAAGGGGGCCTAAGGGTTAACTTTTAATCAATCACTTTCAGAGACATTTCGGGTATACGACGATACCAAACACAACACTATATGGTGTTGACTTTCTAGGTTTACTACCCACTAGCAATCCGATAATATTGAAACCTTTTTTAGTATTAGTCAACCCCTTGACCCATCACCGGAACTTCTCTAAATCTCGACAATGTTCCGAGAGCCTAGCAGCAGTTCAAGACAATATAAATGGCAATGCAGTCTCATTTCAAGTGAACCTATTACAGTTAATGATTACCGTGTACTATAATCATTTCATCACCTAACGTCCCGATTGAGTGAGAGTCATTGAGTGTCAAACTCACAAACTCAATAACTATGTGTCAGATCTCATTAATGTAACTAGATGACACCTCAGGAAACACCTTTCCTGACTTTCAATCTGTCCTGACCAGAGACTATCCCATTACATCAATAGTAAATCACATAGGACGTTCACCCCATCAAATACCGACGATGGTGACAGATCTTATTCCCAAGATCTGTCTCCATATACCAGTAATACAGAACCACATAGATGAACATTCCTACCTTCTAATTGAATGGTTCAGCTCATTTGCAAATCTCGCACACCAATACATAAAACAAACATGGTAGTTTAAGTCTGCTCAAGACACCATCACAACCTGATGACATAACCATTATCCACCAGGCCATGTGATCAGTCATCGATGTCACATTTGGCTAATCATTCCCCAACGACCACCTATAGGTCAACTAGTGACATCACATGTCATATGGCATGTGAAACACCATCATCCCATCGATATCCCCATACTAAATGAGGTAGTAACCCCTGTGCTAGTCCATACTCGATTAATCGAAGTCCCCATCTAAAGAATCTAAGGATTAGGAATAGTTTAAAAAGTTTTGTTATTAGAGAATCATGTCACACAGTCTCAACACCTTGAGAATAAGATTCTCACATAGAAGATCTAGAGACTCATTCATATAATTGATTGGAGAAAATATGAATGAAGAAAACTGTCTTTTATAGATTTATACAAAAATACAATTAATGCATTACAAACAAGCCCGCTAGATGTCATCCAAATCTAGCATCAGGGCACACAACACTAACAATTGTCAAATAATTAAGTTGCTTAATAAAAAACTTGTTCTTGATTGCAACACAAGATGGAATTCAACACATGCTATGTTAGTAATTGTTTTGGAGTATAAAGATGTGTTTTCGAGGTATCAACAAAGAGATTCAAATTATTATTATTTTCCTTGCAAGAAAGGTAAGAGTTGTTTGTTCATTACTTGAGGTATTCAATGAGATCATTAATATAATTTCTGGAAGTGAACATCCAATTTCAAATTTGTTTCTTCCTGAATTGTGACATATAAAAAGAACATTGGTGCAAGTTTGGATGATGATGATTTTATGAATGCCAAGGCTGTCAAAATGAGGAAAAAAAGTTTGACAAGTATTAGGATGAGTGCAATTTGCTTATATTAATTGTAGCTATCTTGGATCCAAGAAACAAGATGAAGTTGATAGCATGGTGTTTTCCTAAGATTTACTCTAATGATGTTATTGCTATTCACTCGAAAGAAGTTCAAGACACTTTATACAAGTTATTGTTGGTGTTTGTGCCATAATGCTAGATTTAGATGACATCTAATATGAGTATTGGCTCTAATGATATAATCTTGTTTGTTATTTAAATGGTCACATCTTCAATCATATCTCTCCATTTATATATAAATGAGCCCCTAGATATCCGATGATATTTATTCTTAAGTTGTTAAGAATATATGATAAATATCTATAATACATGATTTCTTAAATGTATTCTTAGTCCTAAAATTTCTCTGACGTGGACTAAGATTAATCGATTATGGACTAGCACATGGAAAAATTAGTATGAGATACTAACGATAAATGATGGAAAGCTACATGCCATGTTGCATGAGATACAGATAATAGACATGTGGTAGGTGTTAGTTGAACATCTACTTAATGTGACGCTTGTAACAGATCACATGATTGAGAGAATTAATGAACTATTACTAGTTTTCAATTGTGTATTTGGTTATTTGACCAAAAGTGACAGAGTTGTCTTGTACGCTGGTGTTGGGGATTTACCGTTGAGCAGAACCATCCGAAGTGAGAAGTGGAAATGCCCTCTGTGTGGTCTCTGTGTAATAGTGTATAGAGACAAATGCTAGTTGATGGGATCCACTGCTATCCGACGTGGGGTGAATATCCTATGCGATCTCAGTCAATCGGTGATTATAGGAGTCCTTGGCCAATGCACGTATGATCGGAAAGAGTTTTCAATGTCAGAAGGAGTTCCAATACGTTATCTCAATCACCCCAAACTAGATTTTCGCATAGTTACTGAGTGATGTGAGTTTATTCGGTTCATGGTTCTCACTTGATCTAGATGTTAGTTAGTTGAGGGACTAGAATACATAGTAATCTAGAACTCTAAATAGGTTTATAAGAAGTTTTGACTTTATTGCCATTAAGATTGTCTTGAGTCTTGGCTAGATGATATTCATAATCTTTTAAGATGCTTCGGAGAGATGAAAGGATCTTTTTAGTAGATCAAAGTGTTAGATCGGCGTAAAAAAATTGATATATCTTGATTGTTACATGGCTGTGAACCTAGAAAGTCACACCCTAAATAAGTATAGCGTTGAATTAGTGAATTTAAGTTGGTAGACTATTGTAATATCCTGAGAGCCCAAAGTCAGGTCTAAGAAGGGACTCTAGAGAAGGTAATATATATATCGAGGACAGTAAAGAAGGAAACAACACCGGCTGGATACCTGTAACACCCCACTTCTCTGGAGCGATACGTAACGTAAGATTCCAGAGATATAAATTTTTTTTCCAAATAAAAACCCATCACAAAAAACTGTTCCTTGTTACACCTTCTCAGTATATCAATTATGAACCATCAATAAACTAAGACAGGTACACCATCTCAAATGCAGAAACTAGATCGAAACCTTAACAGGTCATAACTAAAACCACTTTATTCATATTATAAAGTCAAACCAACGTTTACATGACGTCATCAAAAGTAACAACATAATTGAAAATGACATAAAGTAAACTATCCACTAATCGCCGTCACTTCTCAGCAATTCCTTTTCCCTTCACATCGCTACCTTCACCTAGAACGTTTGAATATTCTAGGGACATAGTCCAAATTAGATGATGAATCATCTAAGTGAGAGTTCAAAACACATTTTTCATAAATTAATGCAAGACATGAAATAAACCAATACACCCAGTAAACCCTAACCCAAGAGAATCCCAAGCGCTTAACCCTACCACGGGAAAAGAGCAATCTCTCTAAAAGCTATGCCACCATACCGACTCGATGACACGACGACACAACGCGATTCTAGCTTAAGAGGGGCAAGCCAACGCATCTCTCCAGATTATGCTTCCACTCTAAGCATCCGAGAACCACCATACAATCCCAACTCCAAAGTTTCACATGGACCACCTAGTCATCCTAGTGCAACTTTCCTGGCCAAACGGCCTGGCACGAAAACCAAGGCGGCTATCCCAGCATACTCACCAGCACAGGACAACCCTATTATTCCATCATGCCCTTGGAGAATTATGGCTACATTATCCAGACAACATCCTAGGCTGATGGCTGCACTCCCACCCTGCAATTAAAACACAAAACAAAACACAATAAAAATTTTATATTTTTTTCTTTATTTAGGTGAGAGGTTTATACTCGTCAGTGTACGAGTGCAGTTATAGTCCAAATTTAAATTTATATTTTCTGAATGAGTCCAGGTCGTCCACTGAAAGATTTATTTATGGCAAAATAAAAAAAATGTCACACACAAGCACACAAGCATTTGGACAAATTGGCAACAAGGTTTTTTTTATGGTTTTTTAAACAACAGATACTAGAAAATAAATTAAGGCAGTAATTGAAATAAATACTTAAAGTGAGAATATAAAATTGGATAGTACTTGAGTTAAGACAATTTCAGTGCCAACCCGTTAATTCCCAAATTTTAACAGATAAGGTTAGTAACATTAATTTAATTTCAGATATGAGGGTTTGTTATTAAATGCAATTAGAGATTATGATAGTTCTAGTTTAAGCAATCCCCATACATGATATGTGAGATTCTAATTTAAGCAACTACCATAAATCCAATTACAATTAATATACAAGACAACTAAATTAATCATCCGGGTTTGGGTATGATAGCGTTTCCAGTTCTAGTAATTCTCACGCGTGACATGAAAGCTCTAAGTTAGGCTTACGCTCAAATCCAAACCTAGTGATTTCTCAATAATTAAGATACACTCATACTGAAATTTAAATTAATGTTACTCATTTAAAGCGCAGCTTTCTTTGGGAATCATTGGGGTTGGACACTGTCCTTGCCTTAACCCAAGATTAGATTTAGCTACTCATTTCCATTTAAAAGTTAATTGACATGAATTTAAACGACGTAATTTAAATAACAGAATTAAAATTACAGAAATTTAAAGGCACAAATTAACCGGCCATTTAGGCGGTGAATAATAAAGTAATAATAAATGACATAAGAATTTAAAAGAAAAAAGGAAGGAAGTAAGATCACAAGAGAGAATACTAAAGAAAAGGGGAAAGAACAAGAACAATTCTCAAAGAGAGAATTATAAGGAAACAACTAAACTTTGATTCAAGAATAATAATCACACTTACAAATGCAATCAAGTGAGCTATTTATAGGCCACAAGATGTAATACAAACCACACAATTTCAATTATTCAATTAGACATAATTATATCTAATGGGCACTCACACACTTAAAGTTAAATAGATTTTAGTTATAATACACACCTAATATTAAATGAATTTTAGCTAAAATACATACCTAATAAAGCACTCATAAAGTTAAATGGATTTTAGCTATAATATCCACCTAATAGTTAAATGGATTTTAGCTAAAAAAACACACCTAATAAAGCTCTCACATAAAAAATAAAAATAGATTTCTATAAATTGGTTTTTTAATCTTCATTAGGATTAAAAATAATCCTTGGGCCTTCTCCAAATAATATCTTCCATGGGTTGCTCAAATTGGGCCTTAATTCTTCATGGGCTTTAATTTTTCATGGGCTTGATTTCTTCATGGGTTTGATTTCTTCATGGACTTTAAGTCTTCATGGGCTTGAATTCTTCATGCCTAAAAAAAATAATTTAATGTTATTAATAAATTATATATTATATATATATTACACATGGCACATATATATATTAGATTATATTATATATATATATATATATTACATGCATGCATATAATGATGTATATGTATTATATATAATTTTATATATTATTATTATTATTATTATTATTATTAAATTTTACTTTAAAATTTAATTTCATTCATTTTTTAATTTAAACTTGCATATAACCATAAAATATATATTAATATCTAATTTAAACCATTTTTAAGATCAAAAAAAGGGTATAATTATAACAAATTTTTTACAAAATTAACCACTAATCATACCCCCAACTTAAACATTGCTAGTCCCTTAGCAATCAGATTATACACCTGTCAAACTTTATTCACAATAACTGTATGAATGTAAAAATTTCAAATTTGAAACCAAAATGCATAAAATCGAATAAGTAATTTAGCATTCTAAATCAGATTTTCGGTTAAAGGTCATACAATCTCAGGAATGGAAATTAGGATAACCAACACACAGACTTACTCCCTCGAAGTTTTGACTTCAAATCACACTATGGATTTTCTCTCCAATAAAAAGGATTCCTCAGGTGTACACACAAGGGGGTGCACCATTATAAGAGTAAATGCAGAACAAGTTCAAAACTCAATGCCATCCCAAATACAAGGAACGTATTTTCATGAAAGAACAAGGAAATTGACATAGCTTCATGATTGGAATAATGCTCTAGATGAGTAACTTCTGAATTTAAACATGATTCCCTACTTCAAACTCGAATTCTGAGATCACATGATTTATAGCATCAAAAGGGACCAGACTGGGTTGTAATGGGGCTATAAGGTTAATATGGGTTGTCAAAGAGAAGGTAGAGTGTGCAAAGGGTGTGTCGGGATTTTTTTTTTTTTTAGCATTTATTTTGAAACAGTTATGCTGAATAGCTAAGAGAATTTGCCCCTTTTTTTTTCACTTTTTTTTTTCTTCTTTTTTTTTCTCTTTTTTTTCTTTTTCTCTTTAAATATAAAAATAGATAAACAGACTAATTCCCAAAATCACACCAGGTTAGATAAAATTCATATGGTTATGGGTTAAACGAGGGTAACAAAGAAATTGTACTACAAATGGCTCAAATGGGATAGCAAGTGAGGTTAATGTAAAGAAAGAAAAAAAAGTTAGTAGGCCCAAAATGAAAGAAATTGATCCCTCTATCATGCTTCTACAAAACGATGTTACTCACTCATCTAATTCAGAGTTTGAAACCAGTCAAACTTATCCGCTATCATACTAGACATTCAAAGCAAATTGATGTTTTGAAGCCATTGAAAAGATAAGATAAACAATAAAGCATATTTAGAGTAAGTGTTATTTCACTTAGAATTAACGGTTATTAGGCTCAAACACTCACTTGGGTAATACTCTTCACTTCTGTTGAGGGATCATACAGTGTACTAATCAGCTAATTACTGTTACCTTTGACTTTATGACCGATAACCAATTTTTAAATTTTGAATCCCCGATGAATGCAAATTACTTATTCTAATGCATATACGTTTTCAAATAAGAAATCAATGCATCCATGTTTCGTATTGCAAACTTAACCGGCTATCAGTGCATAACTTCAAAACTTTAGGAATAACGTTATTTAAAACATAATTTTTTTTTTAATAAGAGCAGATAAAGATAATCAATTTACACAAGACTACAAACTAGCAATAGCAAATTCACAGTTAAATATGAACCAGATAATTCATAACTAAACCTTACACCCCCAACTTGAATTGCAGTAATAAATTAGGGTTGTTAGGAATACCTGTAACTCCACAAGTCCATTTTGCTGTGAACTGCTAAAACTTAAACAACAAATGAGCATACCATATATATATATATTTATATTTTCATACCAAAATAAAAATTGATGCAAGTCATAAGATAAAAAAAATACGTCTCAAGAGTACAAAAAGTACTCCTTACTCAGTCATCTTATCAAAGACTTTGCCCAACAACATTCCACATTTTTTTTTTTTTAAGAACACAACCAAGAAAAATCCCGCAAGTTGTACAATAACTAGATGCGTCTCAAGAGTATAAAAAGTACTCCTTACTCAGCCATCTTAATAAAGAGCATTTCTCACAGTGATAAATCTAAATTAATCGGACCCCTTTGGCACTTGTTACTAATTGCCTTAGACCAGTCTATCCGAGGCTCATGAGGATCGTACTGTGGAACATAAGCATGTAATTTCTCTAGCAGCTTATCAATGGTGGATGCAGAAATCAGAATCTTTCTTGCTGAACAAGAAATGAACTGTTGGTCCACAGCCTGATCAAGAAAAGAAAGTAACCCATCGAAAAAATGGTTAACATTTAAAAGTCCAATGGGTTTGGTATGGAGATTACTCTTGGCCCAGGAGATTATACAAAAGATTTCTTCAAGTGTTCCAAAACCTCCTGGTAAAGCAATGAAGGCATTTCACAGATAAATCTTACAAGCCATGCGCTCAGATATAGAAGTCGTTTCCATAAGTTGACCGCTTGTGGTTCAGCTAAAGGGATTGGCATTACACCTACCACAGATGAATTTTCAAGATGTACAGCTTGTGAAACATAACCATTCAATCCACGACTTCCCCCTCCATATACCAAATTAATTTTTTTCTCTCCTAATTTTTTACCAAGTTCGCTCGCTGCAAGTGCGTAACAAATATCACTCCCAAGTTGAGAGCCACAAAGTACACATATGGTATTGATTCGACGAACTAACTGGCCTTCCATGTTTGTTCCTTTTGTATGTCCTGAAAAGAAGTTGGCGATCAAAAGTAGCTATACAACAATTCAACAAGAAATAAATACAAACAAAAATCATGCTTATGTATAAGTAGTTGTGATTGTGGCTCACATCTTCCTCTGATTTTACGTCTAGAAACGACTTAAACACTTTCTATGAAGCGGGGATAAGCTTCCCATCCAATTTTCTTATAGATTGGCAAATAGGGTCATTTTTAGTCAGATTCCCAAGACTATAGCGTTGGTGGTCACTTTTGAACTGGGTTCATAAAGCAAGAAGTTCTCTTTGCACTATTCCACATGGATGCGTCTCAAGAGTCAATCGGATATCATCCAAAGACTCCTTACTCAGTCCATCCTTTATGAAACTATTTTTATCTTCTCGATTTATGGACGTAAACCCCACAGATTTGCATCGTGTGTTACAGGTCCATCGAGCACATTTGTAACAACCATTCATTCTTTTTGCTCTTCTTTTCTTCGCAAAACTACTCTTCCCTAAGCCTGGAAAATGCTTAAAACTAGGTGAAGTTTCACCAGCTAATCGAACTTTTGCTTCGATCAGCCAACGAATATCTTCAGGGATGTTATTACGCATCAACAGGCTAAGTCTTTCACACCTAGCAGCATAAATTTTTTTCAAATCATTCTGCGGGAGAGATGGATAATACTTGTGAATTTTTGAGAGATAAAGATCCATTTTTTAAAAAAAAAATATATATATATATACTAAGAAGAAAGTAAAGAACTATAAACTTTACAAAAGGGATGAGAGTACCTGATCGGAGAATAACACAAAGGAGAGAAGATTGAGCTCAAGAGGAGTGACTTGCCTCATACAGATATGGAGTCTCTTATAGAGCAATGGTCATCACTATTCTACACTCGAATCGAGGCATGCCATAATTGCACCATCAGGCTTGGCGTCTCTTTTTTTTTTTCAACGCTTGGTGCCTCATTTTTCAACATTTGGCAGTGTGCCTTATCTTTTATAGGGCAGTGTGATTGCACTGCCCAAGAAAAGATGGCTACCACCAGCGTCAATTCTGTCTCTCTTAATTCAAATTTTTTTATTTTTTATTTTTCTTTTTATTTTTTTATGATTATTATTATTTTTTTATTGTTTATTTTTTTTAATTTTTTTAATTCTTATTCTTATTATTTTATTTTATTTTATTTATTTTTTTAATAAAATTATTATTGAGTCTAACAAAATTTGGCTGCACTCCCACCCTGCAATTAAAACACAAAACAAAACATAATAAAAAATTTATATTTTTTTCTTTATTTAGGTGAGAGTTTTATACTCGTCAGTGTACGAGTGCAGTTGTAGTCCAAATTTAAATTTATATTTTCTAAATAAGTCCAGTCGTCCACTGAGAGATTTATTTATGGCAAAATAAAAAGAATGTCACACACAAGCACACACGTATTTGGACAAATTGGCAACAAGGTTTTTTTTATGATTTTTTAAACAACAGATACTAGGAAATAAATTAAGGCAGTAATTGAAATAAATACTTAAAGTGAGAATATAAAATTGGATAGTACTTGAGTTAAGACAATTTCAGTGCCAACCCGTTGATTCCCAAATTTTAACAGATAAGGTTAGTAACATTAATTTAATTTCAGATATGAGGGTTTGTTATTAAATGCAATTAGAGATTATGATAGTTCTAGTTTAAGCAATCCCCATACATGATATGTGAGATTCTAATTTAAGCAATTACCATAAATCCAATTACAATTAATATACAAGACAACTAAATTAATCATCCGAGTTTGGGTATGATAGCGTTTCCAGTTCTAGTAACTCTCATGCGTGACATGAAAGCTCTAAGTTAGGCTTATGCTCCAATCCAAACCTAGTGATTTCTCAATAATTAAGATACACTCATACTGAAATTTAAATTAATGTTACTCATTTAAAGCACAGCTTTGTTTGGGAATCATTGACGTTGGACACTGTCCTTGCCTTAACCAAAGATTAGATTTAGCTACTCATTTCCATTTAAAAGTTAATTGACATGAATTTAAACAACGTAATTTAAATAACAAAATTTAAATGACAAGAATTAAAATAGCATAAACTAACCGGCCATTTAGGCGATAGATAATTAAATGACAAGAATTAAAATTGCAGAAATTTAAAGACACAAATTAACCGGCCATTTAGGAGGTGAATAATAAAGTAATAATAAATGACATAAGAATTTAAAAGAAGAAAGGAAGGAAGTAAGATCACAAGAGAGAATACTAAAGAAAAGGGGAAAGAACAAGAACAATTCTCAAAAAGAGAATTATAAGGAAACAACTAAACTTTGATTCAAGAATAATAATCACACTTACAAATGCAATCAAGTGAGCTATTTATAGGCCACAAGATGTAATACAAACCACACAATTTCAATTATTCAATTAGACATAATTATATCTAATTGGCACTCACACACTTAAAGTTAAATGGATTTTAGTTATAATACACACCTAATATTAAATGGATTTTAGCTAAAATACATACCTAATAAAGCACTCATAAAGTTAAATGGATTTTAGCTATAATATCCACCTAATAGTTAAATGGATTTTAGCTAAAAAAACACACCTAATAAAGCTCTCACATAAAAAATAAAAATAGATTTCTATAAATTGGTTTTTTAATCTTCATTAGGATTAAAAATAATCCTTGAGCCTTCTCCAAATAATATCTTCCATGGGTTGCTCAAATTGGGCCTTAATTCTTCATGGGTTTGAATTCTTCATGCTTAAAAAAAATAATTTAATGTTATTAATAAATTATATATTATATATATGTATTACACATGACACATATATATATATTAGATTATATTATATATATATATATTACATTCATGCATATAATGATGTATATGTATTATATATAATTTTATATATTATTATTATTATTAAATTTTACTTTAAAATTTCATTTCATTCATTTTTCAATTTAAACTTGCATATAACCATAAAATATATATTAATATCTAATTTAAACCATTTTTAAGATCAAAAGAAGGGTATAATTATAACAAAATTTTTACAAAATTAACCACTAATCAGTTGACATCCCACATGAACAACACAATATGGACCACCTAGTCATCCCAGTGCAACTTCCCTGACCAAACAGCCTGGCATGGAAACCAAGGCGGCTATCCTGACATGCACACCAACATCATATACCTCTATTATTCCGTCACGCCCTTGGAGAATTATGGCTACACTATCCAGACAACATCTTATGCTGACATTCCATACGAACCCACAAAACGCAAGACAATGCCACATTTCACAATTCAATGCATCATATAAACAACATTTTATAAAATGCAATGCATAAGTTTACAACATTTAGGAATGAACCTCCCTCATAAAACCAACCGTTATCGATTACCGTTTGCATGCAACAAAACCATTTTGTATGAAGTCACAACACATTTAGATAGAACAAACACCAAGTTTTTAGGGTAGAAACACCCACAATAAATTAAGTTTTGATAGCGAACGACTCACCTCGACATATTTGGATTGCCTCGATCCTCATGCACCACATCGATTTGCGTGCCAAATCACATACACTTGAATTTATTCTCAACCTCAAGCCAAGATATTCCCTAAACACCATATTTAATTAAGGAAGCATCAAAATCCATTTTCCTCAATTTTTCTATAATTTTCTCTATTTTCTCCCAATTTTCATCTCAATAATTCCAAAATAATTATTTCCTCAACCATTTTCCCTAATATTTCAACACAATAAATCTTGAAATAATTAAAGGAAAATTTTGAAATTAAAATTACCGAAAAACCCTTATCCACGCACCCTCACGCGCTCAGCGCGTGGCTGTGCATGAAAGTTGGCGCGTGCAACCACGCGCCACCATCATCCTCGTTGATCCGGTTGCTGACGGATTCTTCGATGGCCACGAAAAGGGTACCCCCTTGAAGCCCTTCTTCAGTTGATCACAACGCCACTGGTTTCAGGCCGAAAGGCCACCGAAAAATGCCTTAAACGGACAGTTACATGCCGCGGTAGGCGGACCACCACTCGCTTCCAGCCAAGCTTCGAATAGCCTCTAGACTTGATGAAAATGCTCCCAAAACCTCCCAAAATCTTCCTCTTGATGCAAGCACCAATAGCCCCTTATCAAAGCTCCCAAAATCATCCAAAAACACGATCGATTTGCTTGCTATGTTTCCGCCGAAACCCTTGCTATTTATAGCGAAAATTCGGCCAATTAACGGCCATGGATTGGCCTACAAGAAACCCCAGGCCGTATACGACCTCCCTCAAACCTCTCTCGACTGTCCCATCGCTGGATTCGGCCTCTATGTGCGTGGATTTGTGGCGGCCGATTTTCCTTCGTTGTGTTCATATTATAATTTTTGCCAAATTGCATTTTCACCTGCTAGATTCTTCCAATGTCATTTCTACCCTTTGCATATCACCCCTGATCTTTCCAATACCACCATTAAGGCCCACAAGTCTTGTACTATTCATTTCATCCTTGAGATTCCCAAAAATCTACCATTTTGACCTCCCTCAAACAAAATTAGAAAATTATACTTTGGCCCGGCTGGTCGATTTGACCTTAAATCCATTCGTTTCAACCTGAAACTACCTAAGGGTTGTTCTATACATAAAATATTGGTCATTAACATGCTCCGTTAACTTTTCGGATGATCCCTACATCGATTCGATTTTCTCAACCTGGTCGACAGTTATACCGAGAACTGTTCCCGATTCAATTTCTTTCATTACCAAAAATCATAACTCGAATCATTCGTCAATACTATACCATTTTCCTTGGCTATCTAGGTCTGGGGTACTCCATTCGTCTAATTCGGTCGCCTAAAGCTGTGTTAGTGTACCTTATAGTCTCATTTTTTAAAAAATTCCATTTATGCCCTTCATTAAATACCCTTTATATCCTCAAATCACTCCCGGGTATTACAATACCTTTTGGACTAAATATGGATAAAGAACTCTCGGATTAAGCGTGTTTGAGTTAGGGTAGCTTAAGGATAGGTGACCCCTAGGAAGTTTGCGTAGGCCCATCAGGATAAGTTGATTCGCTCATTCCTATCGCTTGATGCGGAATGTTATAGGGGATATCAGAACCGACCCTTACAGAATGTGGTCCGATGAGGGCGGGGAGTGGCGCTGGGGCGCGAGGGCCTGAACAAGGTGCGACTCCTAGCAGGCTTCTAGGATGGAAGCCCCAAATGGGAGATGATTTAGGACTAGTTGTAATGTCACATGACGAGGACGTCATGTGCTCAAGGGGGGAGAATGTAATACCTTGAGAGCCCAATGTCAGGTCTAAGAAGAGACTCTAGAAAATCTAGTATATATATCGAATATAGTAAGAAAGAAAACAACACCAGCTAGATATATTTTTGGGCTGAATGTGGATAAAGAATTCTTGAGTTAAGCGTGCTTGAGCTAGGGTAGTTCAAGGATGGGTGACATTCGGGAAGTTCGTGTATGCCCATCAAGTCGCTCAATGTGAGATGTTACAACTATTCTTCCACCATTAAGAGTTAATGAGGATTAAATTACAAGTTAATGATTGATCAGAATATCAATAAGAGTTAATGAGATTTTTAGTTGTGTAACATATATGAAAAAAGTTCTCAGTGTGTAATTAATTATTATATAATATTAATATGTATAATTCTTATACACAATTTATATTATAAGAATTAATCAATTAAAGTAAAGGGAAAACCAATTGGCCTTTCAACCAATTTCAAATTGAAATTGAACAGACAAGCAAAAGGGACATCCTAGAGAGAAATCATCGAGGGAGGAGGAGAGAGAAAAGTCCCCCCTCCCCATGCTGTCGATATACATATATGATATATATATTATAAGTATAATAGATATATAATATTATTATTATGTTTAGAAATAAGAAAATGGCAGCAGCCCCTTCATGAGAGAGCCTTCTTCCCATCTTCTTCTCGTTTTGTTCGTCCAATTGATCCATCGCACACACACACATATATATGTATATGATATATATATATATATTGTAAGAAATAAAATACATGGGGTGAATTGGATTATCAATTTTTTTTTTTAATTTGAAGCAACTTCATGCATAGAAAAATATTTGACCTTTTTAGAATTTTTGAAAAATAGTGATAAAAGTATCTTTTGAAAAACTTAACTTCAGTTGATTAAAAAAATAATGATATGAGTATGTTTTGAATAAAAATGAAATTTCCAACATCAATTTTAGAACAAAAATTGTAAATTGTAAATTATAAATGCTAGAAATAAAAACTTGACTTGCTGAAATATAAGACAAAAGTAAATAATGCAGTATATACAAAATTTATAATAATTCAATTCAATCAACCTACTCCACTCCCTTGACTTTTTATCAAGGATTTCAATAATCCACTATAACTTTTACAAGATAAGTTAAAACCTCTACTTTTTAATATCTCAGCCAAGTACAAACAGTTTTTATAATGAGCAGCTAGAACTTCTTACACTATGTTTCTTTATGAATTTAAGCACTAACCACAATAAGATAAGTGAAATATACAAATTTAACACTTTGAAAAGCTTTTACAAGATTGAAATCAAATGATGAAAATAGCTTTTCACAAAGAAAAGATAGATGAAAATAATGAAAAAGTAAAACACTTTCTCTCTCTTTTGCTTAGTAGAAGATGTATTCTTTCAGAGTTCTTTGGCTCAAGGTAGAAGTAGGAAGAATTCAAGAATAACACTTTTTCTTTAACCTCTTTTCCCTTTTATGCTTGTTGTTAAGAGAATGATATCTGTAAGAAATAACTTTATTTCTCCTAAAAAATAATCATTAAAATATTTAAAAATTAAAATAAAAGAATGTGAGAAAATTTAGAGCACTTTTGGAGCCTTAACGATCAAAATTGTATATTAAATACACTTACAATGACTAGTTTAACAACTATATTTTTCAACTTTAGCACAACGTTACTTGAGTACAAAAAAGGGTTACTCAACTAAGTTTGATCTTTACTCGACTAGTTTGATATTTACTCAACTAAGTTTTGTTTGCACTCGAGTACAACCAGTTTATAATCAATTAATTTTGAGTTACAGAGACATGAATTCAATACTCGATTATAAACTAAATTTAGTCGATTATATATTAACTTTTACTTGATTATAAAGAAAAAATATTCGATTATAAAAGAATAATACTCGATTATTTTTAGCACATACTGAGTGGATTCAAAATTAAACTCTTACTCAATTACAAAATTTTCATAGTAAATTAATACTTCAAATATAAAGACATAATCTCTGTCCAAGCAAAATTACTTGACTATGGTATATAAATACTCGGCTAAGATAAGATCTTACTCAATTATATTTAACTCCTAGTCAATTAATGTTTAAGTAATGAAACTTGACATTTTTCTTGAATTAATTATTTGATGACAAAATTGATTTAATCAAGTATGCTCTGGCATACATTGAGTAAAAGTAGAAATTTACTCAATTATAAACTTAAGTACTCAATTGCTTTTAATCTAGTCGAACCTTGCAATAAGTACTCGATTATAAATAAATATTTAGTTGAGTATAAACTCTTAGATACTCAAACACAAATGAGATTATACTTGATTAATATGATGAGTGCTGTAATACCCAGTATTTAATATCAAATGTATGTTTGAATTGAGGGGTCAAAATGGAATTTATCAAAGTTTCGGACCAACGTGTAAAATTTGAAACATGAACGAAAGGCGAAAGTCAATGTCAAAGCAAGTCAAGGAATGAAAAATTGCCCAAATAAGTAGTATTTGACAAAACCAAGAGATTCGCGAAGGTTTGAGGTCGAAAACACGCAATTAGGGGCATCCAAGCAAAAGTGCAGATTGTGTAAACTACTCAAGGGAGGCCGAAACAATAAGTTTTTCCAAAATTCTTGAAGGAAATGAATAAGTTGGAACTTGTGGGCAGTAATGGAATTGTTAGAAAATCTAGGGGTATTAAGGACATGATGGAAATGTAATTGGAAAATGCTATGGGGTTAAAGTGCAAAATTGGAAATTTCATGGTGTGAAATCGATCGCCGCATGTGGCCGTCGGCCAGCAACCCTGGGGAGTCAGGAAAGCTCACCTTGAGGCTCGAGGATAGCCTCCAGGTGATGATAAAGCGTTTGAGGATGGCCATTGGTCGAGATTGGCCGAGATTTGATCGGTTTTAATTGCGAAAGTGACTGTCGATTCAGTCAAATTTTTTGAAGCAATTTTCTCATGATTTGGGGCTATTCGATGGGATTAAAAGGCTAGATCCGGTGCTAAGAGGATAAGAATGGGCAAGATTTGGTGGATTTTGGCGTCAAGAACGGGTATAAATAAGGGTTGAAGGCCGAGAGTTCAAAAGGGAAATTGGGCAAAATTACTTGTGTTTTAGCTTGAATTGAGCCTTGGGAATAAGGGGATTTTGATCTTTGAGGGCTAGGGAGAAAATCTGGAGAATTTGGAGAAAAATGGCGTAGGTTTAGTGGGGTTTCGAGAAGCTCGCCAAAAAATTGGGCACGGCTGGACTGAGACCTACAATCGACCGTTCGAGGCCCTTCCGGTGATCGTTGCCGACGTTAGAGGGTGCCATTAGGATCGCCTCTAGGAGAGCTTCAAGCCTATGTACTTTGTTCGGCCATCGGAGACCGTTGCAACAGGTTGTAGTCGGAGAAGACGATCGGAAAAAACAATCCGCGCGTGTGCATGCGTAAACTTCACCCTCAGTCACGCACTAGGTGTGTGAGGTACGCGTTTGGTCCGAAATTAATTTCAACATTTTGATAAGATTATTTTGGAAATACCTGTGTAAAAATATTTGGTGAAATGAGGTGTTAGATATTTATTACAAATTTTTGAAGGAAAGAAAGGTTTGGAAAAATAGAGAAAAATAAGGAAAATTGTGGGAAAAATAGAAATATTGATTTCTAAGGTCATAATGGTAAATGGGAGACAGTGAAAAAGATTGCACATTTTTCGAGGCTTTGCACGTTTTTCGAGAAGAAAATTGGTCTTATCTGAATTAAGGTGAGTGGTTTGATTCCAGTCTTACCCTTATTTGGAAGTGTGTTGGTGTGTGTGTAGTGGGAGGTGAGCGGTTTTACCCTCTCGAGCTTAGGTTACATGTGATTGAACAAGTTCCCGCAAGCGGTTATACCCTCCGAAATTTGAATTATATTGTGTAAGCGTTTTACTTATGTACTTGTGGTATCGTATGCATATCGAACATGTGGTACATTGCATCAACTATTTTTACTTGTAAAAGAGTCGGTGCATGGCGTGTGGTTTTTCATATCATCGGGGTATTGATTTTAGTGTCGTCGTTATGTTCGTGGGAGACGAGATGGGGTCTTCTTGAGAATGGGGCAAGGTTAATCCCAGTGATCGGGTGACACGGTAGGGCACTCGGGGATTAAGTATGTCGCGGTAAGGTCAACCCCAAAGGTTTGTGGAATGAATTTTCTACGGGAGGTTGAGTATGCCAGGGAGATTTATCAAGTTAGACGTGTTGCATGTTATCGTTGTCTGTATATGCCATGCTCGTGTGTGTTTCATGCATTCAGTAAACTATATCATGCCATCACTTAGATGTTTTATCATCTATTCTGGATTATGCCCCTAGAACATTCAACGTTCCAGCCAGGACTGCTGCGAAGGTGAGGATGGGGCCAGTTGAGGGTCAATGGTGTTTAGTATGATAGTTGTTGTATCATTTTGAGGTGATAGTACTTATTTTGTTATATGTATGAATGGTTGTATGGTAATGTTGTTATCATTTGGTATATTTGTACTACGTATTTTGTTAGGAAAATACTATGTAATAACCTCGTAGAAGGCCACGGCATTATGATATTATTATATCTGCTGCGTATTACTATGTCTCATTTAGTTTAAGATTATTGATCTTATTAGTTAAATGGGTAAGACTAGGGTTTTCAGGGTCTTATCTGCATGTGAAGATTGTTCTTGAAATCACCACAGGTGCTGGCTATCGTATGTGTCGGGCATGTTGAAGCATGTGAAGATTGTTCTTGTTACACCGTGCGAGATGAACTTGGAAAAAGAAAAGATTCTCAGAAATTCTCTTATAAGTGACACGCCTAGCGAGGCGGGGTGTTATAAGTGCAAAGACTCATTTGCCTAGATCGACACTTCTCGAGTAACATGGAATTTGTACTTGATTAATACTTTTATATACTCAATTAATTATATGTCTTACTCGATTAAAACTTTATCAAAAATCATTTTTAATATATTGTTTTGAATATCATCATCCAAACAATTCTCTCGTTCATATCAGCATCTAAATAAATAACATAAACATTAAGCTCAAACACAAGTGTTATTTTTGAAAGTTGGTTAGAACTAACTTTCTAATCACATTCACTTGATTACATAGAAAGACTTAAAAGATAAGAGATATATTTTTTTAAGCTCATGATTTTGATAATAAGTTGAGGACAATATATGTTATTCAACTAAAAATATTCATTTCTAGATCAAGGAATGATTATTCTCCTTAGCACACAACACAAAATATTTCATAGAAATGTAATTATCCAAGTAACTATTCATTCAAATATACACATATGAAACACACATAAATTAAATAGCTTACTTGCTACTTAACTGAGACAGAATATATAGAAGATTGCAAATACGTTCGGCACAATATATATTACTCAACAACAAAGCACTATTTAACACAAAGATGCATTAACTTGAGCATTATGATATCTCATTTATATTTTACGAAAACACATATAAGTTAAACGAAGTATATATATAATTTATATTCTATAAGTTTTAAACCATCATACACATGTACGAATATTACACATTTTAAATCCAAAATATTATTATTTTAAAACACTTGACAACTTAAGAATTTATAGCAGCTTAATCAAATACAGTTGAATTCAATAAGATTTATATTCTTTCAAACACTTGAATGATTTTGCTTATCTAGCAACAATCATTCAACATTATGATTCTTCAAGTGTTTTTCCATTAAATTTTAGAACATTTGAAAACCTTAGGAATTTGATATTAAATATCAAATAGAAAATCTAAGATCATTGGATCAAAACTCAAGAACCATTTCATGAGTATATGATCATTTACTATAAGAACTTGATTTGACCCACACTCTTTGAATCACAACATAAATATTGATCACTTAGGACAACAAATTTAATCCTAAATTTACTTTAAGAACCATAAACACCATAAGATCTATAAGATACTTATGCAATATGGATATTTAGAATATCCCTTAAAAACTTGAATAACTTGTTAGCACAGATAAGACATAAAAATAATCTTACTGGCAAATAGATAAAATATAACATATTAAGGTTATCAACACAACCTTAACATTTTCCAAATAAATATGAGAATTTATCATCTTAAAGAAGGATAAAATATTTTTCACATATATAAACCATATTAATAGATAAACATATCAATATTCCTTGAGAGTATTCTCAAATCATCCTTTTCATAGAACATGTCTTACATTAAAGTTTTGTATAAAATAATCATCATCAAACATTTAAGAACAAACTCAATAACATATATATATATATATATATTTCAGTAGCAGGAACACCATGCTTCATTCCCATCTCTCAGCTTTAATATATATACGATATATTTACAAGGAAGAGGCAGTTCGTGCACCAGTAGCAAGGAGTGACTTCTGGTCTTATTTCTAGTTCATTTGATTTCTATTCGAGGTAAAATATATATATGTATGTATAAGATATATATATATATGTTAGCAACATAGTACATAGACACATCAGCTTGGGGAAGAAGATAGATTGCAAGGAGTTGCAAATCAACAGCTACTTAAGGGACGAATAGAAGCTCATGGTTGAAAAAATTAATAGTTATAGAATGGACAACAATGTGCAAATTTGACGAAAGAGTTTGTCATGGCAATTGTAAGAGATCAACGTGTGCATTCGATTAGCAGCACTTCGACATTGACAAGAGTTGTAGGCGGCTAGCAGTGGGCTATTGAGGTGGCCAACGACAATGGCGGTACATTCTCTAGTGGTTCTAGTAACTAAGACAACAAGAGTTGCTGGCGGTGACAACGACTGTGGTTTTCGATGAATTTTCAGTGGTTGTCTGGCAAGAGTTGCTTGTGGTGGATTTACAACTACAACTCCTTTATTATATCTTGCTACAAAGTTCATAAGATGGGGTAGTCTGTTGAAAGAACTATCCCAGCTCATTTTCACCTTTGTTTGACATGGTCTTAGCATTGATTTGGTGAAGAGTTCTAGAGCAGTCTATGAGTGGACTGACTTGATCCCTTACGCTTGTGGGGGTGGCTTGGTTATCCAAGGACAAGTACCAGAGTGGATGAGAAGCTAGTTCAACAAGTTGGTTCGTGATGGGATTGCAGGAGCTCGACCGAGAAACCGAAGAATTTGGGTCAGATGTGCAACAAAAGCAACCAACATCATCTTCACAATTAAGATAATTGTTACTTGTTTTACATTTTCATATTATATGGTAATGTTTTTATATATGTATATACCCGTTATCACTGTGCCATGCAAGGAACGATCCGTTTCTACTGTTTATTTATTTGGTTTTTGAAAAAAGTTTTAAAAATCGATTTGTCTTCTTGCATCTACCATTAAGCGTTAGCACACCTCTTTTCAATTATATAATGAGAGTCACAGATTAAACAACAATGAAAAATAAATTGAAAGTCATAAAATTGCTCTAGGGAATGATTTGAGCACTGAAGGAAAGATAAATGGAAGGGCACAATTTGATAGCTTTATAAGAATTGTTGAGACCGTTGAATTAGCAAAATTAAAGCTAAATGTTTATTTGGAGGAAGGCATTTACGTTTGCAATGAAGATAACAATGTCTTTGATGTGTTGGAATGGTAGAGGACGAATAATTTGAATTTTTGTATCTTGTCCAAGATGACTTGTGATGTCTTGTCAATTCCTATTACCACAATTGCTTCATAAGTGACTTTTACCACTAGTAGTCGGGTTATAGATTCATACTATTCGAATTTGGGAATAAACACACTTCAAATGTTGCTATGTGGTGAGGGTTGGTTTAGAGCTTTTTATGACATCAATAAGAAAAGAAAAGTAAGTATAATTTACTTTTTTATTATCGTCGTTACTTGTTACTTGATATTTGCAAAAATGATTAATTTGTATGTTTTTAAAAGATTCTTTGCTATAATTTTGATTATGTTGTATTTTGAAAACAACTAGACACGTAATTTGAGGAACAATTTTCGTATTGCATGGTGAATGATATAATGTTTATTATAATTTGAAGTTATTATTTGTTGGTTATCATGTTAATAATGTTATATTTATTGATTATCAAGTTTGATTTATTAATTATTTATATATTAGATTATTAAGTTTTTTTAAAAAAAATATGATAAATTTGAGTTTGAACCTGAGCTCGAGCCCGAGCCCAAACTTACTAGAAGCTTGTCAAGTCCAAGCTCGATAACAAGTTCTAGTGAACCCAAGCCAATTGGTGAGTTCAAGCTCGGTCTTACCAGCAGGTGCTCGAACTCATGTCAAGCTCAAGGTTGAGTTCGGCTTGTCATTTTTTTTGACAAGCCAAACTTGAACTAGAGTCCAGAAATTGGCTTATCGAGTCAAAATTGAACTCAACAAAACTTGAGTTCACTGAGTTGCAACCCCTATTGTCTTAAGGGGTAGAAGTTCTGTTCACATCCCTTAGATTTGCCATCAGAGTATGTGCAGGAGTAAGTAGTGAACTCAGAGGAAAGTGCTGGTTCGTTTCTTTTAACACAGCAAACCACACAAGCTAAAGCTCAAAAGAGTCCAATGATAGTTAACAATTGATGCTTAGAATTTATTAAATTCCTGCCATCACTAATTTATTTGAATTCATATTATCGCTAGTTGAGTCCCAATTTTTCACCTCAACACATGTCATCATGTGCCCTTACAGACCAAAATGCAATATCTTCTTCCTTTCCCTTCCCCTTCGCCTTCCCCATAAGACAAGACTCTCCCAACGAGCCAGTAGAAAATCAATAAGTCGACAAGGTTGAGGTGATATAACAATACGGATCATGGAATAGAAGGGCAGATCATCATTAGATCTATGAAATCTCAATCTCATCAGCTGCTGGAGCCCTAGCTCCTCAGTTTTTCCCTCCAAATGCCGCTCGCCTTCGTTCCAATCTTCCGCCACCGCGTCTCGCCGTGGCTCCCGCTCCGCGCCGCCGCATCTCTCCACCTCCTATCGGCCGCCGCGCAGCACAACCCTAACAAAGTCTCCAGAAATCCCAAACACCACCCTCACAACAACCTCCTCAACAAGGCGCGCCGCACGGCCAAGCACTTCTCCAATCTCGCCCCGATTCTGACTCCCAACGACAAGCCTCAGCTCTCTCAGAACCAGGCCCTCGGCATGGTCGCCGCCGCCCAAGCCAATTTCATGCGCGTCATCGTCGATTCGGACGAGGAGGAGCGAGTCGGAGTTGAACTGTTGTGCGTGGTGAGGGCCGTGCTGAAGAAGATCAAGCGGCGGGTTATGGTTGGGGACAAGGTGTTGGTTGGCTCGATTGATTGGGTTGACCGCAGGGGAATGATCGAGAATGTGTTTCAGAGGAGGAGTGAGATCCTCGATCCTCCCGTGGCTAATGTTGATCATTTGCTTGTCTTGTTCTCCATGGATCAGCCCAAGGTTGAGCCTTTCTCCCTCACCAGGTTCTTGATCGAGGCTGAGTCCACTGGAATACCGTTCACACTCGCTTTGAATAAGATAGAGCTTGTTGATCAAGAGGTCTGAATTCTATCTGAATTTAAAATGCTTCACTGTTCAAGTTTTTGAGCTTTAATGGTCTCTTTGCATCAGTCGGGGGTTTTGAATATGCATTGTGTGGATCATCTATGGAATTGAAGTTTAACTGAAGCAAATTCCGAATGATGAATTTCTGCATCTTGCTGCATTTGCGGGTGTCAATTGATTGAAAAGAAATTTAGTTTTTCGTTCAACTACAATTGCTTGATGACACAATTTTGCTCATTCTAGCCTGGAATTACCTATGAGTATTAGAAGTACAAGATATTATGCCGCTCCGAAAACTTCACGATGAGTTTACTTTTGGTGTCCCGGGATAGCATTATTTGCCTTGTGAAGTTTTTCATCCATTGCTTGTCACAACTGATGGATAGACTTTTTCCTCTTGTTTCATAAAGTTGATGCATATATATGTATGCTCATGTTGCTCTACTTGTTTTAGACATTTTCACACTCCTATTTGTGAGGCTATTATCAATCCTGAAAATTTGTAACTTTAATGGATTTTGCAGTCACTGGAGGCATGGAAAATTAGGCTCCGCAGTTGGGGTTATGAACCAGTTTTTTGCAGTGTCGAATCAAAATATGGGCTTGACGCCCTTCAGTTCACTTTGAGAGAACAGACATCTGTAATTGTGGGTCCGAGTGGTGTAGGGAAGTCCAGTTTGATCAATGCTTTGAGGAGCAATCAGCGTGTTATTGGTGTTGCTGAAGGGGATAATTGGTTTGATTCTGTAGGTTTTATGTCCATGCCTCTGTTTATTCTTACCATATTATATTTGCCTATTTTATCTTTTGTGCATCCACCATTCTTTTTTCTTTTTTCTTGCTAGGTTTGTGCATCCACCTTATCTTTATTCTGCTGCAGATTCTTGACAGGAAATGGTTTGAAGATCAGCGCGTTGGAGAAGTGTCAACAAGGAGTGGCAGGGGGAAGCATACTACTCGTAATGTCTCTCTGCTTCCAATATCTGAAGGGGGCTATCTTGCTGATACTCCTGGGTTCAACCAGCCTAGTTTAATGAAAGTAACGAAGCAATCCCTTGCACAGCATTTTCCTGAGGTTTCTACTTTCAACTTTGTGTATTTTGCTTTTCTTGGTTCATTTTATGCACCTGATACTGTCATAATATTTTGGTGTCTGATTCTATCTGATGGTCACTCAACCTGTGCAATAATCTTCAGATTCAAAGAGTGCTCAAGGATAGGGAACCCACAAAATGCTCATTCAGTGATTGCTTGCATCTTGGTGAACCAGGTTGCATTGTGAAAGGTGATTGGGAAAGGTATCCATACTATTTCCAATTGCTTGACGAAATCAAAATCAGAGAAGAATTTCAGTTGAGAACTCTTGGAACTAAAAGAGAGGGAGATGTAAGGTATGCTCATTTTTAAATGCAGGGTGAACGGTTCATCACTAAAAGTTTGTCTGCAATGTTTATCAAAGTTAATAATTGCAATACATAATTTTAAAGTTTGATTCTTAGAACAGCCATATAATCATGTCATTTTGCATGTTTATAAGAGTAGGAAGTACTACCTTCCCCATTGTTGTTCAACTAATGAATAAGTAAAAAATTGGTCTCTTGCGGGCGAAGACTGTTTATTTCAATTTGCTAAAGCTACAAACTGGTCATCCTAGTTTATGAAATTGATATTTTTGAAACTGTACAGTGTTCATTGTATCTACCAGCATGTTTGCCTGATCACTAAAAATATAAGGTTATACCAGCTTCATTGAGGCCTGTTGTGTTGTTCTTTTGTTGTACTTATCGCCTTCATTAAGTTGGTTTTGTTAAATTCTTTTTTAATGTTGTCCAGTCATCAAGTTTGTTTTCTCTTCTTTGCGTTGTCATCCAACTTTTTCTCCTATTGGCCTCTCTAATCATCTTTCCCATATAAACTAAATGTGAGACCGCGTTTTTTGCTAGTGGCCATAACCTTTCAGGGTGCCACATAAGAAACATCATAGAGGTATTCTGAAACAACTTTTAAATTAATAGAAAAAAATTTCATAGTTAATTGGACGTGAACTCGTGTTTGTGTATGGGGAGATGTAGCCTAAGTTGCTGTTTGTTTCTTAGAAATAGCTAGAAAATCTGTGACAATAAATTTACATCGGGGTATTAATTCATTTCATAACTGTGTTATAATAAATTTACAGTTGACTCTATGTTTCTTTTTAATGCCTTCAATCCTAGAGTTTCTCATGTATTTCCCAACCATTTTACATTTTAGAAAACTTCGCAACTGTTCTAGACCATTGTGAAATTTTGATTATTGAGGAAACTTGTTTTAATTTTCATGACTTTCAGTCCGTTGCAATCCAAATGGTTTCCCATATTGTCTCCATTCTGCTGTGGCTTATGATTCCAGACATGGATTATGCATGCAGGAACAAGGTGGGAGATAGGGGTGTCACCCAAGCTGAACCGAGGCTAGAGCCAAAGAAACACCGCAGACAATCTCGTAAGAGACTCAACCAGTCAATTCTTGATGAGTTGGGCGAACTTGATGATGACGATAACTTTGAAGATGATCCCATAATAAGAGCAATTAGGCAAGAAAACCAGTAATGAGCATGTTGGCTGAGATTTTGTTCACTGTAACTAGTAGTAGTAGTAGTAGTAGGTTGCTTGACTCCTTGAAGAATAATGAAAATGTATAGTTCCCTTCAAACTACATCTTAAAGCGGTGTTTGACAAGAGCCCTGAATAAAACTTCCACGGACGGATAACAACTTTGTTAGAACAGTTAAAATGGGACAAATTCAGTTGTGTTTGTCCCATTTTGCATCCAACTGAAACTGGCTATGAAGTATAATCAGGAGCAAATGAAACCACAGTAATACCTGTATCTTGGTACAATTTTTTTTGCCAATCATAAGACACTGCAATATGCAACTAAATATATATATATATATATATTTCTTAAAATATATGAGTTTCAGGCCAAGTAAAATGAGGAGATTAAATCCTTAAATTCTTGTATAAAGTTCTATGGCTTAAGGCAATGCTAATAGGTCCATTAAGCCGAAAGGCACAGATCCAAATCTCCAATGCAGTCAAAATCATCAAATACCTAAAATAGCTTAGAATCACAGGACGACCTACTACTTGGCAGCCTTCCTCTTTGAGCTAGAATTCACTATTTGTGGCTTCGGATGCCTTTCAGCCTCGCTTGAATCCAGCCACTTAAAAGAGTGGCGATTGAAGAAAGGCCAATTGGGAACAGTGATCAAGGTGGTGACTACCACCCCAGCGGCATATACAAACATCATTGTTTGGAACGAGCCCAGCCCATAGCCTGTTGCAAATGCCACTACAGCAGAAGCCACCAGCAAAATCTGCATCAACTGCTCCACTAGCTTCTGCCCTTGCCAATCCATCTAGAGAGAGAGAGAGAGAGAGAGAGAGAGTACCAACTATTACATAATAGAGACCTAATCATCTGCATTTGAATTCAAATTTGCGTTTATGAACAGAATAAAGACCGACTGATCGTCATTTCAAGTCATACTCAATTCTGAAGTGAAATGTAAGAATGAAAGATAAACACCCAAACATGCATTCATTACAAGCATTGCGCACACTTGGCATTGGCATGATTTCTTAAGATGAGAATTGTTAAAAAGGGAATCTCCAATGCACGAGGTTCCTTACACCTGTTTCCCAAATAGGTTTACACAACTTAACTTGTGACCTTCAGAAAACATTTTTTTTCCCTTCTTTTTCTTGCAAGAGAAGTAATCAGTTTTTTAAAAATATAAACTATTTCAAAAGTATTTCTGGAAGCAGGCACACTTGTCAAGAAAAAAAAAACATTTTCTGAAAAGTAGTAATTTGCAATTTTTGGTCATCAAGTGTGCTAACGAAATAGAAAAAAAAAAAAAAAGTGCCCTTACAACGTGTCACTACACATTGGCTTATTGCCAAATCCAACGACCCAAAAAGTAATATATATATATATATATGTGTGTCACATACTGCTGATACTGCAAATTCATATGATTTCATTCTGTCAGACAGTGCGGCTGCTTCGTTGATCTGAGGTGCGTTCTCACATTTGGTTATTGATTTCCACTTCTTCAAAACTCTGGACAGATCTTCCAGTACATGTATTTATGCTTGTATAGTGTGTGCCCATTTGTGTTTGACTTTTCGACAACTGTTTGTAATTGTATTTCTAGGGTTTCTGAATAATCCTCATATTTTTTAGTCAATTCATTTTAGTGTTTACTACTGGCTATATTTGTAATTGCATTTCTACAGTTTGCAGGTCCATTTCCAGGGTTTCTGGATAATCCTTTTACAAGCTCTGACAATTTGTTCCTTTACCAAAATTTTCCCTTTAATTTGATTTGGTTTGATTTAGAATTTACCTTTTTTTTTTTTTGCATCATGGATAAAGAATATGTAAATCAATTTCAAGATTGAGTCTACTTGACACTCAAAAGAACTGAAAACGCTCCAATTTCCAATATCCAATCTCTGCTTGTTGAGAATTGGTTAATCCTCGGCTACTTATCATTATCAATAGATAGTTGATTGTAAAATCTGCAAACACGTTTCCAGAAACTACATTGGCAGCCTATGAAAATTGAAGGGGCATTCCAAGCTGGATTTTTTTTTCTTGATAGGACACGCAATGAAGGATTGATACAGAATGCTTATATTGATAGGGAATAGCTATTTTTGGTTGTATCATTGCAATGATTTTTCTAGTTTTATTATCTTCAAGGTTCAATTTGGTTTTTTCTTATTTTATTACATATTTTCATACAGACCCATCACTTTTTGCTTCAAACCGAAAATTAAGGTTTTGCTTTATCTATTTGCTTCAGATCTGGTTGGAGGTCTAAAATTCATGTGGCTGACCCCACCTACCTAGTGGGAATTGTGATTGTTGTTGCTATTTGCGATCACGACCAAATTCCAAATTCTGATCACTTGATTCAACATAGCCAACAACTTTCATGTAAGAGTTTTAGGCTACATTTGATTTCAATCTCCTTCATTTAACAACTTCAATACTATCATATTCTAGTTGCACTGGATATAGACAGCGGATGTGGCCACACACCCTTGCTTCATATTTGAATGTTTCGCTCATGGGGAGTGCATTCACTAACCAGGTTGAGTCATGTATATTTGCCTTTTCTTAGTCAGCTTTCTATTCGATTACTCTCAGATTCGCCACTAAAGATCAATCCAACAATCAATCTTTTCTCTATTTAATTTTTCTTCTAATTCATTAGATGTTTGCTCTCAACTTTGTCTCATTTTTTTTTTATTCTTCACATATCTCATGGCAGAATCTAATTAGAAAATTAAAGGAAGTGAAATTATTTTAGAACTTTTATGTGGCTAGGTAGCAATGGTAAGGTTTCTCCTTAGTGACCAGAAGGTCACAAGTTCAAGTTGTGTAACCCTTCTCTTTGAAAAACAGGTGTAAGATTGCATACAAGAATGATTCTCTCCCAAACCTTGCAAAGGAATCTCGTGCATTGGGGATTCCCTTTTTTAGAATTATCATCTTAATCAATCATGCCAGTGCCAAGTGTGTGCAATGCTTGTAATGTATGTATGTTTGAGTGTTTATCTTTCATTCATTCATTTTTCTAATTCTTATTTATATAATGTTCCATCGTTTACTGAACCTTCCATCAGTACAATTCAAGAGGTTCACCCAATAACAAAGAAGTTTCATTTCCCTGATGCTTACGAGGGACCTGTCCACAAAGGCAACAGACCCCTGCTTTTTTTCACCAGGTTTTTGGGTCGAAACAGCAAATTAAACTGATCATAAACCTATAGCTTTATTTCAATATGTAACCCACGCCAATCAGATAATCAAGCACTTGCACAACAACAATAAGGACGAACACGCCTATGACAAAAGGTCGGACCACCGACAAATGCTACTATCCAGCTCTTCCAGGAATCCACAAAACTGACGCTATTGATAGATCGCGACCAATTGAAAAATAACAGGCACAAGCAACAGTCATATTTGCCAAGTAACAGAACACTGATATAAGAACGATTAGTATACAAGTACCTTGAAGTGAACCCTGAGAACGGAACCCCTGGCTTTGCAGGCTGTAAAATAAAAGCAAGAGAAAAAAAAAAGGTGTTTTATGGATTAAAATACTTCGTGAAATTAGATTGTGGCCAAACGTGCAGAGGTTGAAGTAGGAAATCACTCACATTTGGTGGGATTGTCCGGCTATCTTGAGTACTTGACCTGCGAGATTGTAGGCTAGATCAGATCCATACATTCATGTGCATTTTACAGCTTCAAAATCAGAAGAGTCAGTAGCTTTAGAACAATTGAGAGAGGGGGAATAGGGGCGCTTATCACGGCTTCTTCTGCCGGTTGAGAAAACGGATGGCTTTGAGTCGAAGCTTTGCTGCTTCTTTCTCAAGCAGAAGCGCTAGAGAGACGCCGTAGCGCTTGCATTGTTTAGGCCGCGAAATGGAAACCCTAGTTACGGCATCCGCTTGTTTGGGAGTGCGATTTTGTTCACCCTCTTTAACGGGTGAACGTAACCTTGTTACTTTTAACACCCTTAAACACTTAAGTTATTCTACGGAATCCGACGAACCTATCGAGTCACTTATAGAAATGGGGAAAAAAATAATTTTGTCCCCGCCCACTTTGCAAATTTATAAAGTGGGCCATTGCCCCTGCCCTTGCTCTCTCGTCTCCCTTGCCATAGCTGCCGTTTCGTCATTGCCCTTGCCTCACCTCTTTGCCATCGCCATCTATCCTCGCCTCGCTAACAGTCGATGCAGCGACTGTCGGCGAAGCGAGGCGGCGATAGTAGAGAGGCGACGACAGTGAGGTATGGCGGTGAGGCGAGGGCAACTGCGAGGCGACGACCATGGTAGAAGAGACGAGAGAGTGGGGGTGGGGCAATCCATGGGAGGGGAAGGGAGAGAGCAGGGCGTGGGGGCAAAATCGTCTTTTTGTCCCCTTTTGATAATCCGGTCGGTAAGCTCGTCGGGCTTTCTAGAATTTTCCTACACACTTGGTGTGACCTCCTCGATTACACCCCCAATATTTTAAATACTCACCCTTTTCTCCCTATCTCTTTGCACCATATCTCCCTATCTCTTTTCCTTGTCAGCTTGTGACCATCATTTGTCGCTTCCTACCTCACGTGCAACTATTGTCGTTGTCCACCATTTCTTGCCTCGCCCTCAACCACCATCTCCGTTCGTCGCCGCTTCTTGTCTCGCGTTTGATTATCGTCTCCATTGCTTCTTCCCCATCCTGGACCGCCGTTGCCATCTGCCACTGTCACTATCGCTTCTTGCCTGGTCGTCACTGTCTCTTCCTATCTCGGTTGTTCCAAACATTTTGACAACTAAGCAACCCTGCTTTTCAAATACTTGATTCTTCACTATTGCTCTACTTCCTTATCCAGGTTCGATGTCCATACTGCTCTTGTTATGTGCAAATTAAAAACTATGTGAGAGGCTATAGTTGTTTTCCTATGCTTAGGATTTAATTCTTTTTTTTAGAAACTAACTCAGGCATAGAGTGTTATCATGTTACTTGTAAAATTAATTGATACCCACACTAAGGATATATTGATTTTTCAAAAGAAATATTAGATGTCTAATGAATTAATGAGTACCAAGAAGCTAACTTGAATGTATGTTTATCTTAATTTGGACACTTAATTAAACTTTTAAAGACTACAGGAAATAAGAAAGAATGGCGGCCAAAATAATTTTCTTTGATATTTATTCTATTTGTCTTCAGTATTGTTTAATAGTTAAATCCCTCTAAGGCCATCAACATCTAGGTTCTCAAGTGTTTGAGAGATTTTGCACAAGCATGTTTCTTAAACATTATGATAGACAAACGTGGGGTTTGTTTTTAGGGAATGTAAATGTAAGGGAAGTGAATTTGCTGGTATTATGTTCATTTTATATCAATTCTTTGTCAATCCAAGAAAAGAAAGAATTGACTGTAAGAAATTTTTTTTCCCATAATTTTGCTAGTCTTTTCTCTCAGTTCACAAATCCATGATCTTGCATTGATGAAAGAAAGAAAGAAAATTCTACCATTGTAATGAAAGAATGGAACTGGAACTTGCCCAAAAACTAAACTATATCGTCTTAATTCCTATCTCATGGTTAGATTACTTCTGTATGGGCTTATGTTCTTTACTCTTATCTTTCTTTGCTTCTGAATATTGCCTTAGTATGTTTTATCTGGATATCAAATTCATAACTTATTCTATGTGCAAATATTTGTCGACTTTTATCAGTCTTTTTTCACTAGCACTTAACAACATTGTATGATTGTTTGTGATTATAGCAGTGCTATTCTTTTAAGTATCAAGTGCTTAAAAGGTCACAATTACAGTTTATCTCACTGTTTTATTTTTTTCAGTTGCTTAAAACATATATCCTACTTTGTTATAATTACATTTTCTCTTTGACATAGTGGAAATATTTTTCCATTCTCCTCTTAGGAAACGGTTCCTTATTAGTTACAAGATTCAATTCAAGTTCATCAATTTTTGTATTTCTTCTTCTTACTATCAAAATAAGAAGTATGAAAAACTGTTTTGAATTGAAAAATTTATTTTCTTAAATTTGATGTAAATTTTGTTTCTGAAGAAAAGTTGATGTCAATTTTGCTGTGGGAAAATGCAATTTTTTTTTTTTTGGTCTTTTGATTTTGGAGTTTAACTGGTATTTGTGTTTTCATCTAAGAAATGAAATATTGAAATTTTGGAGTTTTCGATTTTACTACTATATCTTCCTTGACTAATCGAAGAACAAGGTAAGACGCAAAACCACTATTTATACACATGATTGAAAATATTAAAATATTTTTCTATAGATGAATGCTTTGTTATTTATACATTTCTACATGTTAATATAGATAATAATAAAAATCTAAATATGGATGCAAATATTAGTAGTTCTTGTGAAGAAATGAGTATTCAAGACTTGAATTTTAGTGATGATCAGAAATCTCATGTAATTGATGAAGGGTGTGGGGGTTCAAACGATAAGTTTGAAGATGATATAGATCGCGAGGTGGACCCAAAAATTAGAATAACGTTTAACACAACAAGCATATGATTTCTATAATACATATGCAAGGCAGTTTGGTTTCAATGTAAGGATATTAAAAAAAAAAAAAGAATAGACTTGACAAAAATAAAATCCAACAACAAGCACTAGTTTGTTCATGTGAGGACACTTCTAAAAAAATCAGGACACCCAAAAGAAAAAAAGATATTTGACGGTTTGACTGTAAAGAAAAATTTGTGATTAAACGAGTTTCTAATAATAAGTATAGACTAATTGAGTTTAAGTCAGAGCATACTCACGATCTTGTCCCACTTTAGCATTCTCATTATTTGAGGTCCCAAAGGAAAATTGATTTTTCACAAGCTAAACTTATAAAGAACACGTGAAGATGATGAGATATGTGGTGTATTAATTTCACAAGATTTAACTGTAACAATTTATTATAAAGAACACGTGCTAAATTTTTCAAAAAGGGGTGATGTCAAATGTCTCCTTAAATACTTCAAACAAAAGAAAGACGAAAACAAATATTTTTTTTACTCTTTTCAAACCCATGAAGATGATGAGATATGCGGTGTATTTTTTTGTGATGCAAAATCAATTTATGGGTTATTTGGTGATGCGGTATGTTTTGATACAACATTTTGGACAAACAATTATGACATGTTATGTGCACCAATTGTCGGCATCAACCATCACGGGCAAACATCACTTTTTGGATATGGTCTACTAGATGGTGAAACAACTAATGTGGTAATATGGTTGTTTACTACTTTCTTTGAGACTATGGGAGGAAAAAAAAACCAAAAAGCATATTTATAGACCAGTATGTAGTTATATCAAGTATTGTTGATGCGGTATTGCCTGAAACCCACCATGAATTGTATATGTGGCATTTATATCAAAATGCTGCAAAGAACTTGAGTAATAATAGATATAAATCATTTGTAGCACAATTTAAAGCTTGCATGTATAATCCAGAAATAGTTGAAGAATTTGAACAAAGTTAGGACAAATTGCTTGAAGATAATGGGCTAAGAGGTAATGAGTGGTTACAAAGAACATATGAGATGAGAAAGAAATGAGCTCAAGTGTACAGTCAAGCTCACTTTTGTGTAGGCATGACCACTTCATAGAGAAGTGAGAGCATTAATAAGTGTTTGAATGATTATTTTAATCATGGTAGAATTGTTTTTTGAGAGTTTGTAAGTCTATACTCTAGGGCCATGGATAATTGTCGTGAAAAAGAAATGGAGGTTGAACACTTAACACAACAAACAACACCTAAATTGATTTGTAATTGGTTTCTAGAAGGTATTAAACAAACTATTGATTTGTCATTAGAATTGAAAAATGATGATGGATCTATTCGTACCTATAGAGCTAAAGAGATTGAAGGTCGAAAAAGGATTCGTACACTTACATACAACTATTTGGAACAAACAGTATCATGTACATATAGAAAATTTGAGTCCGATGGAATTTGTCCAAAGTGTATTGATGTTTTTTTGTTAAGTAAGTCACTATTGCTAGAAGTGGAAGCAAAGATTGAGGCCGTTATAGGCTCCGATGAAGCTGTAAACAAGAGCATTCCAATCGACACACATCATAATTCGGTACCAAACATGCAGACTTCTTCATTCCAAATGTTTGCACCTCCGAAAATAACTAGAAACCAAAAATTCGCGAGTTCGTCAACATCAAATATCGTAAAGTGATCGACATTGTAAAAGGTAGTGATTGACCAAGTGTTATATATTTTTAGGGGGGAGTTTTCTCTTGATTTAGAAAGAACTGATCTTCTTTAATGTGTTCTCAAGTGGATTCCATCACTATAATTTTGCTTTGTTGTGTTATCATTTGAAATCTCATCCATCCAAATGTGGGCTATAAGACCACTGAGAATTGGGCACATGAGGAAGCAACGAAATTAGGCTCATTTTCCTTGTATTTTTCTTTAAAAGTGTTGTAGACTAATCATTTTTGAAAAAGATGGAACAACTTTCTAGATTTGTTTATGTAATGGCCTTTCTGGATTTGTATTTTCATTTGTTTATGTTGCAATTTGAAAGGAAAGAACACAGATAGAGAGAGAAAAATGTGCAGCACAAATGTGAGGAATAAGATGCATAAAAATCAAATAATTTCTGAAATCCTTATAGAATAAATAGAGGACAGAAAATTCAAATCACTCAGATCATGGTTAGAAGTTATCCCATGACTAAGATCATGGCTAGAAGTTATCTCATGATCACAACAAACAACTAACCACTTTCTAGAAAAGTGGAACTAACTTGACTTATTCAAATGCAAAGTAAAACAGAAACAAAACACTTAAAATCTACATCAGCATGCACTCCTAAACACATCAGCTAACACTCCTCCTTGTTTAGGAGTTGTAAACACCAAGTTTAGCTCTTAAATCTTCAAATCGGCTAGCTGGCAAAGGTTTTGTGAACATGTCTGCCACTTGACATTTAGACTTGCAGTAGACTAGCTTCACTTCTCCAATTTGCTGTACTTCTCTTAGGAAGAAAATCTTGATATTAAAGTGCTTTGTCTTCCCATAAAACACTGGATTCCTTGAAATGGCTATGGCAGCCTGATTATCAACAAGAATCTCAGTGTTCTCCTTCTGCTTTAGGTTTAAATCAACCAGAATTTTTCTTAACCATAGAGCTTGATTTACAGTTGCTGTAGCAGCAATGAATTCTGCCTCTGCAGTTGACTGAACCACTATGTCCTGCTTCTTTGAGCACCAAGAGAATGCACCAGACCCAAGGAAGAAACAATATCCTGAAGTGCTCTTTAGATCATCTACAGAACCTCCCCAATCACTGTCTGAATACCCTATCAGCTTGAATTCCTCACACTTCTTGAACTTAATTCCAAAATTAAAGGTATTTGACATACCTTAACACCCTTTTAGCTGCTTTGAGATGCATTTCAGTAGGACAATGCATAAACCTTGACAAAATGCTTACTGCATTCAAGATGTCAGGTCTGGTGGCTATAAGGTACATGAGGCAGCCAACCATGCTTCTAAATTGCACCTGATCTACTCTTTCTGTTCCATCATTCTTGCTTAACTTTTCCTTAGCATTCATAGGAGTATTCATGCCCTTACATTCTTCAAGGTTGAATTTATTTAGAATCTCTTTAGCATACTTTTTCTAGCATATGAAGATTTCATGATCTTTTTGCCTGACTTCCATTCCCAAAAAGAAAGCCATCAACCCCAGGTCTGTCATCTCAAAAAGCTCCCTCATTTCCTGTTTAAATTGCTGAATCATGCTCAAATTGCTCCTAGTCACCAGTAGGTCATCAACATATAGTGACACAACAAGAATCTCAGATTCAACCTTCTTTACATATAAAGTTGACTCTGACAAGCTTTTACAGAAGTTCAAGTTCTTCAAGTGCTCATCAATCCTGCTATACCAGGCTCTAGGAGCCTGTTTTAAACCATAAAAGGGCTTTCTTTAGGAGATAAACCTTATCTTCTTCTCCCTTTTTCACATAACTCTCAGGCTGATCAACATAAATCTCTTCCTCCAAATATCCATTTAAAAAAGCAGACTTCACATCAAGTTGATACACCTGCCAACCCATCTGTGCAGCAATAGCAAGAAGAAGTCTGATGATGTCCAACCTTGCAACTGGAGCAAATGTATCAGAATAGTCAACTCCAGGTATTTATGCATACCCTTTCACCACAAGTCTTGCCTTGTACTTGTTGACTGTCCCATCTGCATTGAACTTTGTTCTGAACACCCACTTAACCCCAATAACCTTTCTGTCTTGAGGTTTATCAACAAGCTTCCAGGTCTGGTTCTTTTCTATCATGAACAACTCCTCCTCCATTGTTGCTCTCCATTCCTTGCTTTGTTTGGCCTCATCATAGCTGGTAGGTTCACAAACAACTACATTGCACCTTTGATAAACATTAGTGAGTAGCCTGGTACCTCTCAGAGGTCTATCATCCACAGCATCTTCATCATTCACCAAATTCTAATCTGTAGAGACAAAGTTAGTTAGCTTTAAATTCTGCCTCTCTTCTGCTTTGTCATTCCAATTCCACTATTCTTCTTCAAAGAACTGAACATCTCGGCTTACAACTATCTTCTCATTTTGTGGTTGGAAGACTCTGTAGGCTTTGGATGTAGAGTTGTACCCAATAAAGACTCCAGGTAATGCTCTTTCATCCAATTTATCCCTCTTGGCATGAGGCACATGAGTGAAACACAAGCTGCCAAACACTTTAAGATGGAGTAAACTTGGTTTGTATCCATACCAAGGTTCAAAAAAGGTGTCACATCTCCCACTGCCCTTGAGAGAAGCCTATTTTGCAGGTACACAGCTGCATTTGCAGCTTCTGCCCATAGTTTTTTAAGCAGATTTTTCTCATGCAGCAAGCATCTAGTCATTTCCAGTATATACATGTTCCTTCTCTCACTCACTCCATTTTGTTGTGGAGTGTATGGGGCTGTTAACTGATGATGTATGTGATAGCATGCATATTTATACCATATTTTGGCATTTCACCTCACTCTTATTAGGCCATTTGAAGCAATTTTTGCTGATATTTCATTCTTTGTATTTTATTATGCTTCAAATTGTCCTTACACTATTTTCTATCTTACCTCTACTCTATGGATCCAGGCTTTAGGGAATAAAGGAGCTTGGGCCTACTAAAGGAGCTTTGGCTCAACTAAAGGAGTTTGGGCCTACTAAAGGAGCTTGGGCCTACTTTCAAGGAGCTTGGGCCTACACTAAAGGAGCAGACTTGGGCTCACTTATTTTCTGTTGGGCTAGGCCCAACCCTAGCCTCCCTAGCCTTTCCTTTCTTGGCCATGTATTTAAGGCCTCTTAGCATTAATTTTCAGAATATCATCATAAAGAGAGAGAGGAGGAAATAGAGAGGATTCTACCCGTTTTTGTCATTGTAGTATTTTTCTGTTTTCTACATGTTTTGTTCCATTCTGTTTTCCTTGCTGTAATGATAGGCTAGAACATTTGGTAACCGGTTGTGTGTCTTGAATCCATGTGGAATTTGAGTCCCGGATGAGCTACAAGAATCTGGTTTGTTATTTGTTTCTTATTCATTTCTATTTGGTTTAGTTTGAGCAGATTTGTGAATGCATGGAGTTCATGGCAGGTTTGTGTGAACTTGCATGGTTTCACTTTCTGTTAGATGCTTAAGAGAACAGAATGTTATAGCCGGTTGGTATAACATCTCGGAAATGAATATTGTGTGCTTGAACGGTTGTTCTTGCATAGGTCCGGATAGGTTGAATAGAGAGTGAATGGTTGCATTTTGTTTGCAAGAGATTTCTGCATTCATTTTGTTATTTCCAATCATTCTAATCCTTGGACGGTTGTTGGGGATGCTTGAGTTTGTTTTCCGGAGATCAAAGCATCTAGCAAACCAAGATATATAGAGTGGACAAGGAAGATTTCACATAGGAGACAAATACACAGCCGGTTGCACTCCTCTTATTGATTTTTCATCCATCTTCATCTTTCTGTTTTGCCATTTAGTTTTCTGTCAAAACCCCCCCCCAAACAAACTGTTATTGGTTATGCTGGTTCTTCTTTGTTGGTAGAAGAAAGTGAGGCTCCTTGTGAGAGATGACCTAGGGTGCACTTTGCTGCAAACTAGAGAAGAGATTCATAGATCTCTAATTCTGGAGCGGTTCGACAATTGCTAACCAGAATTTTGGCGCCGTTGCCGGGGAGCCAAGTTTTTTCTTCTAAAAACATAGAGGACCGACCCTATTTTATGTTTGTTTTGTTTTCTTGTTTGAGTGTTTTTGTTTGTTTTGTGTTCTTGGTGAAAAGGCTATCAGTTGTTGAGAAGGTTATCAGTTTTGTGTTCTTGGTGAAAAGCTATTATGTTCTTGAGATAAACTGATAGCAAGCAGCAACAGAGAAGCCTCATTTGCCTTTTCGATCTTCTTTTTGTTTGTGTGTATTTTCCTTTTATGTTTTCTCGTTTTTGGAATCATTTTTGAACCAAGAAGTGGCTGTTGGAGAGGGCTGCACAACCTGAACAACTGAAAAAGCAACCCTGCAGCAACTGAAAAAGCAAAACACCTGCAGTCCTTCTCTGATTTTTTCAGTATCACACCTTGTTTGTGTCCTTCTCTGGTCTTCATGTGCTCTGATAGGCTCTGAAAAGCAAGCTCACACAGCAAGTAGACAAGCCTGCAGCAGATCAGGAGAGCATAACTATTTTTAGAATGCTCTGAATCCCACTTTTCTGCCTCTGACAGCAGATCACCTGACCAAGAGGATATTCCATTTTTCTTTCTCACATTTTCCTTTTGTTTCCTCTCTTTTAACACTCCATTCAACGTTGTCTTTACCTTCCACACTAATCTCCATTTTCGTTTGGCAGAAGACACCAGCAGCTGCAACCAAAAGAAAGCAACCAGCAGCAGCCTTCCATTCAGCAGCGGTTTTGACAACCTTCATGACAGATAGCATTATTTAAGGATTGAGCTCGAGATACCGGTGCTATCCTCTTCCTTTCTCATCCCTACTTGATATTCTTTCAAGTCCATATGCTTTCCTTGATGTTTTATTGCATATAGAGTGGTTTCTAAGGCAAAATAGGAGTAGGTTTTGAAAAAAAATTCAGTTTCCCGGTTACTGTTCATAGCTTTTCACTTGCTCCGATTGAGCTGATTTTTGGTGTCCAAAGAAATGGGGGTGTGGGGATCAATAGTCACTGCTTTGCCGTGAGAAGAGCCTTTTTTGGCCAAATTCCAACGTTTAGACCATTTTTTGGGCCATTTTGTGTTTCTCAGTGCGTAATTTTGTGTGGTTTTTAGTGTTTTTAGGTCCCTCAGTGTTTTTGTGTTGAAATTTTGTGAAAAATTGCATAAAAAAATCGTCTAAGGGCTTATTGTTTGACCTGTCTTTGTGTTTTTGTGTTTGTGGTTTTTAGTGTTTTTGTTTTTGCTTGTGTGTTTTTGTTTGTGTTTCTGTGTTCTTGGTATGCATAGGCCATTTTGTGTGCTGTTTTTGTGCTGATCTCTAGTGCATGACCAGGTCATCTAAGAAAACATTACTTGACTTGGATCTTGAATTAGAGAACACTCTTAGAAGGCAAGCTAGAGAGCTTAAGTCTCGGGATAGGATTGACCCTAATAGTGTGTCTAACACTTCATCTGAACCTATTCCAGCATTCATCAATATGGCAGATAATGGTAATGGAGATAATGCAAACAATGCAAATAATGGAAATAATGGTAATGGCAATAATGGAAATCATGGAAATAATGCAAATCATGGTCATTTGGATGGTAGAACTATTAGAGAGCTGGCTGCACCTGATGTGCATTACCAGCCCCTATGTATTCAATACCCACAGCTAGATGCCAACTTCGAACTTAAGTCTGGACTGATCCATTTGTTGCCCAAGTTTCATGGTCTTGCAGGAGAGGATCCACACAAGCATCTGAAAGAATTTCATGTTGTTTGCTCAACCATGCGGCCACAAGGAGTAGATGAAGAGCAGATCAAGCTGAGAGCCTTCCCATTCTCACTTGATGGATCAGCCAAAGATTGGCTCTACTACCTGCCACCAGCTGCTATCACCAGCTGGGATGGATTGAAGAGGATCTTCCTGGAAAAATTCTTTCCAGCCTCCAGAACAGCATCAATAAGGAAGGAAATTTGTGGTATAAGGCAGATGAGTGGTGAGACTCTACATGAGTATTGGGAGAGGTTCAAGAAGTTGTGTTCCAGCTGCCCTCACCATCAGATAAGTGACCAACTCCTAATTCAGTATCTCTATGAAGGTCTAATCCCCATGGACAGATACTTGGTAGATGCTGCAAGTGGAGGAGCCTTGGCAGAGAAGACCCCAGCAGCTGCACAAGAGCTGATATCAAAGATGGCACAAAATGCCCAGCAGTTTGGCACCAGAATTAACACTCCTACAAAAGCCATAAATGAAGTCAATGTGGCTGCCACTATGGACCAGCAAAGGATGGAAAACAAGCTTGAGGAATTGGCTTCCATGGTCAGGCAGTTGGCATTAGAGAGAAAGCAACAGCAGCTTTGTGGCATTTGCTCCTTGCCATCCCATACAACAGACCAATGCCCACAGTTGCAAGAAAATAATGAGACATGTGCAGGCATTTTTCCTGGAAGACCATTCCAGCACCAGCAGCACAGCCAACCACAACCTTCCAATAGGTATGACCCATACTCAGCCACCTACAATCCAGGTTGGAGAGACCATCCGAACCTCAGATATGGCAGCCCTTCCAATCAACATGTGCACCAGCAGCCTTACCACCAGAATCAACCATTTCAGCAGAGGTTCCATCCTTCAAGCAACCATACTCCACCACCAAGGCAGAATCAAGCCATGCAACAAGCACCACCATTACCCAAGTCAGAACCTACCTTAGATGATCTTGTCAAACAACTAGCAGCCAATACACTCCAATTCCAACAGAAAACAGAAACCACCATTCAAAATTTGGAGACCCAAATAGGCCAGCTAGCCACAAACATCAATGAGTTAAGGAGTCAAGGTTCCGGGCAGCTTCCTTCACAACCAGTTGCCAATCCAAGGGGTAATGTTAGTGCCATCATGCTTCGAAGTGGAAAAGAAGTGATCATCCCAACCCCTCCACCATCATCAAACAAAGGGCAGCATGCAGAGCAGCAGAATGTAGAGGGTAGCAAAGAGCAGCAACCCTCCTCAGTCCAAGAAGCCAAGCAACCAAACTCCAGCTATCAAGAACAAGGAGAGTCTTCCAACATCCAGCCCCTACCATTCCCACATCGAGCAACACAAAACAAGAAAAGAGCAGAAGCCGAAGTGGATAAAGAGATTCTGGAAACATTCCAGAAAGTTGAAGTCAACATTCCCCTCCTTGAAGCCATTAGACAGATCCCCAAGTATGCAAAATTTCTCAAGGATTTGTGTACTCACAAGAGGAAGCTTATGGGGAATGAGAAGATCAACCTTGGGAGAAATGTCTCTGCCCTTATCCAACCTGCCATGCCAGCAAAGTGTAAAGATCCAGGGATGTTCTCCATTCCTTGTACTATAGGAGACATGCAATTTAGCAATGCTTTACTAGATTTAGGTGCATCCATTAATGTCATGCCTAACTCTATTTATGCTTCATTGCAGTGTGGTCCTTTGAAGCCAACAGGAGTGGTTGTCCAACTAGCCAATAGAAGTACTGCACACCCCACTGGAGTCCTAGAAGATGTGCTGGTTAAGGTTAAGGATTTAATCTTTCCAGCAGATTTTTATGTTTTGAATATGGAAGATAACAGCACACTTGAGCATGCACCCTTGATCCTAGGGAGACCATTCTTAAAAACTGCTAGAACTATTATCAATGTGCATGAGGGTACACTTTCCATGGAATTTGCTGGTAACACAATTAACTTCAAGATACTTGATGCCATGAAATTCCCTGTCGAGGATCATTCCACTTTTCAAGTAAATAGAGTTGACCTGTTAGTGAATGAAGCATGTTCTGAGTCTTCTGATTTAATTGATAAATTCCCCACTGTGCATGAGTTCCCAGATACGATTAATTGCACTAAGTGTAGTGATGAAGAGAGTCAATGTGCTGCATGCTTAGAGATTGCTGAATTTTTGCATAGACATGAGTCTGATTTTGATGCTAACATTTCCCAAGTGGAAGATAGTGCTGCTAACCTTGTTGAGCAGGTTGATAGTGCCTTGGAGTTAGAGTTCCAGTCAAATAGATCAGCCCCCTCTTTGCAGCAGCCACCCACCATTCAGTGCAAGCCTTTGCCTCAGCACCTCAAGTATGCATTCTTGGAGAAAGATGAGAAGCTGCCAGTCATCATTGCAAACAACTTGCAGCCTGACCAAGAGAGAAAGTTGCTGGATGTGCTGAAAAATAATAAGAAAGCAATTGGGTGGACTTTAGCGGACATAACTGGAATCAGCCCATCTGTTTGCATGCATCGTATTTTGTTGGAGGAAGGAGCAAAACCAGCAAGGCAGCCTCAAAGAAGACTTAACCCAACCATCCTTGATGTGGTAAAACAGGAGGTAAGTAAATTACTTGCAGCCGGTATTATTTACCCTATTTCTGACAGCAAGTGGGTGAGTCCCGTGCAGGTTGTTCCAAAAAAGACGGGCATCACGGTGGTCCCAAATGAGCACAATGAGCTCATCCCCATGAGAGTGCAGAACAGTTGGAGAGTCTGCATTGATTATAGAAAGCTGAACCAAGCAACCAGAAAAGATCATTTCCCCCTCCCATTCATTGATCAGAAGTTGGAGAGGTTGGCTGGTAAGTCACACTATTGTTTCCTTGACGGTTTTTCCGGGTACTTTCAGATTTGCATAGCCCCAGAGGATCAAGAGAAGACCACCTTCACCTGCCCCTTTGGCACATTCGCTTATAGAAGAATGCCTTTCGGTCTATGTAATGCTCCAGGTACCTTTCAGCGATGCATGGTAAGTATATTTTCAGATTTTATAGAGCATTGCATGGAAGTGTTTATGGATGATTTTTCAGTTTATGGTACTTCTTTTGATGATTGCTTGGTTAGCTTGGGTAGAGTCCTAGAGAGATGCATTGAAAAGAACCTTGTTTTAAATTTCGAAAAATGTCATTTCATGGTAGAACAAGGAATTGTTTTAGGGCATGTTCTCTCTAAGAAGGGTATAGAAGTGGATCGGTCTAAGGTTGATGTTATTGCTTCATTGCCTTACCCCACCTCTGTGAAGGAGGTGCGTTCTTTCCTTGGCCATGCAGGATTTTACAGGAGGTTCATCAAGGATTTTAGCAAGATTGCGCTTCCACTTTCCCACCTTCTCCAGAAAGAAGTGACCTTCCACTTTGATGAGCAGTGCAAGCGAGCATTCGAGGAACTGAAGAGTCGATTGATTTCTCCACCCATCATACAGCCACCCGACTGGGAGTTACCCTTCGAGCTGATGTGCGACGCCTCCAACTTTGCAGTGGGCGCTGTCCTTTCACAACGTGTGGAGAAGAAGTCACATGTCATTGCCTATGCCTCGCGCACCTTGGATGCTGCTCAAGCAAACTACACCACGACTGAGAAGGAGCTTTTAGCTATTGTGTTTGCTTTAGATAAATTTCGCTCCTATCTTCTGGGTTCTAATGTTGTCGTGTTTTCTGACCATGCAGCCCTAAAATACTTATTGAAGAAGCCCGATGCTAAGCCCCGGTTGATACGGTGGATGCTCCTACTTCAAGAGTTCAATGTGGAGATAAAAGACAAGAGTGGGGCCGAGAACCTAGTAGCTGATCATTTGAGCCGGGTCCCTCCTTCTTCAGATTCCACAGTCATGGACTCCCAGCCTATCAGGGATGATTTCCCAGATGAGTTATTATACCACATTCATGGTGTTGAGCCCTGGTATGCTGATTTGGTAAATTATTTAGTTGCTTCTGAATTACCTGCATATTTTAAGAAGGAACAGCTAAATAAATTTAAGAGTCAGGCTCGGTATTATGTGTGGGATGATCCCTATCTGTGGCGCATGTGTAGTGACCAGGTCATTAGGAGATGTGTGCCTAACCATGAGTTTGCATCTGTCTTAAATTTTTGTCACACACTTGCATGTGGTGGTCACTTTGGTCCCCAACGTACAGCTAGGAAAGTCCTAGATTCTGGATTATATTGGCCTTCACTCTTTAAGGATTCATATGAGTTCTGTAAGAATTGCACACGTTGTCAACACACAGGCACTATATCACGTAGGAATGAAATGCCTCAACAACCCTTATTGTTTTGCGAAATCTTTGATGTTTGGGGTATTGACTTTATGGGTCCATTTCCTGTGTCATTTGGTTATGTGTACATTCTGTTAGCTGTGGATTATGTTTCTAAGTGGGTGGAAGCTAAAGCCACCAGGACTGATGATGCTTCTGTGGTTGCAGATTTTGTTCGTTCTAACATCTTTTGTAGGTTTGGCATACCCAGGGCCATCATCAGCGACCAAGGATCCCACTTTTGCAATAGAAAGATGGACACCCTACTTCGTAAGTATGGGGTAATACACAAAGTGGCGACTCCTTATCATCCACAGACTAATGGGCAAGCCGAAGTCTCAAATAGGGAAATCAAGCAAATTTTGGAGAAGACTGTCTAGCCCAATAGGAAAGACTGGAGCACGAGATTAGAAGATGCACTTTGGGCCTACCGCACGGCCTACAAAACCCCCATCGGCATGTCCCCTTATAGGTTGGTTTTTGGAAAAGCGTGTCACTTGCCGGTGGAGGTGGAGCATAAGGCATATTGGGCGGTGAAGCAATGCAATATGGACATCAATCAATCGGGGTCCCAAAGAAAGCTCCAACTTCAAGAGCTTGAGGAGATTAGGATGGACGCATATGAGAACTCACGCATCTACAAGGAGAAGACCAAGGCTGTGCATGACAAGCTTATTGTGAAGAAGACATTCGAAGTTGGCCAGAAAGTTCTGCTATACAATTCCCGTCTCAAGTTGATGCCCAGTAAGTTACGTTCTCGTTGGACTGGTCCTTTCATAGTTATTCATGTTTTTCCCTTTGGTGCAGTTGCAATCAAGGACGAGTCCAATGCAAAACAATTCACAGTGAACGGGCAGCGGCTTAAGCCATTCTACGAGAGCTTTCAGGAGCATATTGTGGAGGAGCTGCATCTCCTCAACGCCACCTACATTTGATACATCAGGCTGTTTCTCTCTCCCTAGTATTTTACATTTACTTGTCTTATTCTTGATTGGAATTGCATGTTTACATTGAGGGCAATGTAAAGTCTAAGTGTGGGGGGAGGCAGCATTCTTATTTTGGCAACATTTTCTTTATCTTTTCATATTTCTTTTTCCTTGGGTTTAGTTGAGTTTGTTTTGCGTGGAAATGCAAGTTAAGCAATTAAGTCTAAAAGAACCCATCATGATTAGAACTTCGATCTTATCTTCCTTAATTTCGAGTGACTTGGCAATGAGTTTAATTTGATAGATTGATTGGGTAGTCTACAGCCGTGAGGATTTTGAGCCTATTGTCTTTCTTGTGTGTGCATTCACCTATCATGATTTCCACTCTAGAACTTGTTTTGATTCTTGGTTGAGGCTATATTTGTTCATGCATGACTCAAACATGATTAAGGCATTCTTTCTTGTCCCCATTTAGCCATTTTGTTATACCAAAAAAAAAAAAAAAAAAAAAAAAAAAAAAAAAAAATTCAATCAATCCCTTTCGCTTGCCACTTAGAGCCATCATTTTTACCCTTCATTCTCATACACCCTTTTTGGACCTTCCAACCTTAGGAAGAGGAATAGTAAGTGCATTCTAGTGAGAGAGATTGAATTCATCGAGCAAGTCATAAGGCCAAAGGCCATTTGCATCCATGAAAAAGAAAAAGAAAAGCAAGAAAAGGATAGAAGGGTGAGAAGGAGCGCAAAACGCACTCACCTCTTTCGAAAAAAAAAAAAAAAAAAAAAAAAAAAAAAAACTTGAAAATTGATGAGAAAAAGAAGAAAGCAAAGTTGAGACGGAGCGTAAAACGCACTCAACCAAATAAAGATGCAATGTTCTTCATAACGCTTGGAAATTCTATCTCTTGATCTTAGAGTTGCATGAAATGTTTTCTCGACCTAAGGCATGTTTTCCTTCATTGTCGTCTTTCCATTTCTTTCTTCCCCACATTACAACCCTGAATAAGTCCTTTTGATTTGTGGCATGCATTTGACATGGATAGTGGAGATTGAGAAGATAAACAAGCTTATGGTAGTGGAATTGTGATTGGGTGAATTTGAGCGAAACAGTCACCACCACCTCTTGAGAGATTTTTGAGCATACACTTGCCCTGTGAGAGGCTTCCACTTTTGATTTGTCTTATTGGATGAATTGCCATGTCACTTGTTTTCTTGGAAGTAGAGGAAAGATGATCTTTGAATGATGAATTCTTGAAGACTTACCTACCTTGCATCTAATTTGTGTTTTTCCACATTTCTATTCTTGAGTCATAGAGTCTAGTGTTTTGCCCAGGAGTGCAAAAGTCTAAGTATGGGGGAATTGATAGCATGCATATTTATACCATATTTTGGCATTTCACCTCACTCTTATTAGGCCATTTGAAGCAATTTTTGCTGATATTTCATTCTTTGTATTTTATTATGCTTCAAATTGTCCTTACACTATTTTCTATCTTACCTCTACTCTATGGATCCAGGCTTTAGGGAATAAAGGAGCTTGGGCCTACTAAAGGAGCTTTGGCTCAACTAAAGGAGTTTGGGCCTACTAAAGGAGCTTGGGCCTACTTTCAAGGAGCTTGGGCCTACTTTCAAGGAGCTTGGGCCTACACTAAAGGAGCAGACTTGGGCTCACTTATTTTCTGTTGGGCTAGGCCCAACCCTAGCCTCCCTAGCCTTTCCTTTCTTGGCCATGTATTTAAGGCCTCTTAGCATTAATTTTCAGAATATCATCATAGAGAGAGAGAGGAGGAAATAGAGAGGATTCTACCCGTTTTTGTCATTGTAGTATTTTTCTGTTTTCTACATGTTTTGTTCCATTCTGTTTTCCTTGCTGTAATGATAGGCTAGAACATTTGGTAACCGGTTGTGTGTCTTGAATCCATGTGGAATTTGAGTCCCGGATGAGCTACAAGAATCTGGTTTGTTATTTGTTTCTTATTCATTTCTATTTGGTTTAGTTTGAGCAGATTTGTGAATGCATGGAGTTCATGGCAGGTTTGTGTGAACTTGCATGGTTTCACTTTCTGTTAGATGCTTAAGAGAACAGAATGTTATAGCCGGTTGGTATAACATCTCGGAAATGAATATTGTGTGCTTGAACGGTTGTTCTTGCATAGGTCCGGATAGGTTGAATAGAGAGTGAATGGTTGCATTTTGTTTGCAAGAGATTTCTGCATTCATTTTGTTATTTCCAATCATTCTAATCCTTGGACGGTTGTTGGGGATGCTTGAGTTTGTTTTCCGGAGATCAAAGCATCTAGCAAACCAAGATATATAGAGTGGACAAGGAAGATTTCACATAGGAGACAAATACACAGCCGGTTGCACTCCTCTTATTGATTTTTCATCCATCTTCATCTTTCTGTTTTGCCATTTAGTTTTCTGTCAAAACCCCCCCCCCAAACAAACTGTTATTGGTTATGCTGGTTCTTCTTTGTTGGTAGAAGAAAGTGAGGCTCCTTGTGAGAGATGACCTAGGGTGCACTTTGCTGCAAACTAGAGAAGAGATTCATAGATCTCTAATTCTGGAGCGGTTCGACAATTGCTAACCAGTATGCCTGCATCTTCACAGAAATTGTTGAAGGCCTCAGAAGTATACTCTCTTCCATTATTAGATCTCAAAACCTGAATCTTCACCCTATTTTCATTCTCAACCTTAGCTTTGAACTTCCAAAATGCTTGTGCAACCTCTAACTTGTGCTTCAAAAAATAGATCCAGCACATTCTAGTTAAATCATTAATGAAAATAGCATAATAAAGGCTGCCATTCAATGAAGGTGTTCTTTGAGGGCCAGCTGTGTCTGTATGAACTAGCTGCAGCTTCTTAGTGGCTCTCCAAGCTACTTTAGGAAAGGGTTTTCTGGATTGTTTTCCTATTTGGCAGGCCTTACAAGATGGGACTTGATTTACAAGTTATGGAAGTCCTATAGCTACTTCTTTTGACTTCATTTGCAATAGGCCTTTATAATTAAAATGCCCTAACCTCTTATGCCATAACTCAAAGATGTTACCCTTTACTGAAAAAGCAATTTGTTCCTCCTCCAATGGATTTAGAGCAAAGCTTTTTCCACTCATTTTTATTCTAAACAAAGTTTTCCCTACTGCATCTTGAATTAGATAGGTTTTTCTCTCAAACAAAACTTTGTTTCCATTTTCATTCAACTATCCCACACTTAGTAAGTTCTGATCTATTTCAGGTACATAAAGCACACCAGAAATTAACTTTGTACCAAGACAAGTTTGAATGGCTACAGTACCTTTTCCTCTTACTGCTATGTATTTTCCATCACCCACTCTGACCTTTGATGAGCTTGTCTTACCCAATTCAGCGAAGAGCTTTTTGTTGTGGGTCATGTGGTTGGTGCAGCCACTGTCTATCAACCAATTCTCACTTGAATTCATGCTGGAGAAGCCGGTTGCCACAAAGAGGTGATCTTCCTCCTCTTGATCAACAGGTTTGGCTTCTTCTTCATGTTGCTGAGACTTGGATCTGCAAATGATTGCTACATGCCCTTTCTGGTTGCACTTAGAGCACTTTGCATCTGGCCTTCTCCAGCATTTGAAAGGTGGATGGCCTTTCCTGTTGCAGTGCTGACATGGAGGATAGGACTTTTTTTGAGTCTCCTTTTTGCCATTAGCATCAGCTTGTGTAGCATTGGTGGCACTATTTTTAGCATCCTTTTTCTTGCCTTTCCACTTGCCTTTTGTTGTGCTTAATTTGATGCTTGACAGTTAAGGCTCCTTCAACTTCAGTATCCTCCCTCATTTGCCTTCTCTGCTCTTGTGCTTGAAGAGCATTTAGCAATTCTGCAAGAGTAATTTTTGACAAATCTTTAGTATTCTCAAGAGCAGTAATTGATGCTTCATACCTCTCAGGGACTGAGACAAGAATCTTTTCTACAATCCTTGAGTCTTTAAATTTTGCTCCCAGCAATCTAACTCTGTTTGCTATGCCCAGTAACTTTTCAGAATAGTCCTTGATGGACTCAGACTCTCTCATCCTTTGAAGTTCAAATTCTCTAATTAAATTTAGAATTTGCATGCTCTTAATTCTCTCATCACCTGCATATTCACTCTTGAGATAATCCCATATCTCTTTTGCTGATTTGAATGACATAATTCGAGTGAAAACTATGGGTGACATTGTTGCAAATAGGCAAGCTTTTGCCTTTGATTTCCTGGTCTTCTTCTCCTTATGTGCTTTTATTTGTGCCATAGTAGGATTAGTAGAAAGTGCAGGTACCTCATAGTCCTCTTCCACTGCCTCCCAGAGATCTAAGGCCTCCAAATAGGTCTTCATGCGCACTATCCACATTTGGTAATTAGTGCCATCAAACACCTGTGGAGCAATTGTAGTCAGGTTGGATTCAGACTCTATGGATGCACAGGTCCCTTAAAGAAAGAAGCTCTGATACCATTGTTGCAATTTGAAAGGAAAGAACACAGATAGAGAGAGAAAAATATGCAGCACAAATGTGAGGAATAAGATGCATAAAAATCAAATAACTTCTGAAATCCTTATAGAATAAATAGAAGACAAAAAATTCAAATCACTAAGATCATGGCTAGAAGTTATCCCATGACTAAGATCATGGCTAGAAGTTATCCCATGATCACAACAAACAACTAACCACTTCCTAGAAAAGTGGAACTAACTTGACTTATTCAAATGCAAAGTAAAACAGAAACAAAACACTTGAAATCCACATCAGCATGCACTCCTAAACACGTCAACTAACAGTTTATGTAATGGGTCATTATACAATATTGTAGTATATTATTTTCATTTCTACATTTCATCTATTTTGTCTTGTTTATAATTTATTTGTAATCCTTTATTATTATATTGACTTGACTCGTGGTGTTGGTTTTTCATTTTTAGTGCTTACATTCCAACCAAGCCTTTTGTGGGTTGGGGGAAGAAATTCCTAAACTAGTTGTGCATCCTGTTTGTTTCTTGTTGGATTCAATTTTGTGTAGTTACTTATCGCTTGTCCTTGAAACTTCTTTGTTCTTACTCAACCAAAGCCCCAAGTTGTTGTTTCCAAGTTCTTTTTTAGTCGGTTGCTTGCTTGCAATGGAAGAAATGGTTACCTCTTTTTTTTTTTTTTGATTGACGTACCATCACTAGTTCTCCCGCTCTTTGGTCCCATGATATCAGTAGGAGACGTAAAACAGAGATCTCAACAGTCAGTTCGATTCTTAGCCCCACCGCAAACATATGGGTAGTAAGTGATTTTTAATTTTTAGAATCGTTTTAAATGCTAAACTTTTTTCCCTAATTGGGGATCGAACATTGAACCTAAGAGTCCAAAGAGCAACACCCCAAGAGTGTATTTCCTTTGCCAGCAAAACTATGTCCTGAGAGAAAAAAACTACTTCCTTTGTTCCATACAATCAAGTGAGAAAAAAAAAAAAAAAATATGGAGCAACAACACAAGTAGAAGATTTGGAGTAAAACCAATATCTCAAATCTTTGCGATAATTTAGAAAATGTTTCAAATTTCAATGATCCTCTTAATCCTTCAATCACAAATCACCACGGTAAAGTCTTTTTACATCTTGAGATTTAAACTTATAACCCATCACATCTAAAGATAAAATTAGTTTGAAACTAATTATATCATTACAACTAAACTTATCTTTACATAAATATTATCTAAAAAATATAAATTTCAATCCAACTCATTACCCACTTATTTGGTTAATAATCTGGGTCGATATTCGAAAAGTCAAGTAATACTAAGGGTGTGTTTGATTGCATTATCTAGAATTTAATTCTAAATAATATTGTCTAGAAAACAAAAACCACCCCACCCCCTTAGAAAATAAATTTCATGGAAATAAACTTTAAATGTTTGTACCATACATATTTTTTCATAAAAAAATTAAGAATGTTTGATTGCTTTCTATAAAAAATGTGTAATAATTACATATTTTTAATAATAAATGTGTGCAATCAAACACACTCTAAATGTTGTACATAGGTCCAATGATGTTTATTAGATTTTTGTAATAAATATTATTAGTTTTTTCATTCTTAAACTTGAATCTTCGTAATAAAAAATTAAGTCAATTTAAACTCATATTCCACCTCTTTTGATTGCTATAATAGCTTGTGCATATAATAAATTAAAAATTACATGCATTTCAAAATGTTACAAATAATAAAATAATATACATTGAAATAAAATAATCACCTGCTCCCTCATGTCAATCCCGCCCTTTTCATGTCAATTGCTTTTGACAAATTTCACTTAATTTATTAATTAATTCTTTCAGTATTATAACAATTATATATAGATACAAGAATCAAAAAAATTAATTATCATACTAACGACCAAAATAATAATAAATTATAAATACATAATTAACAAACAATAAACATATTTTTATACCTTCCAACTCTTAATATATTGATTACAATAAAACCAAATATCTGAATCTACTATCTTCATTTTTCATCAATCATCAAATCAACAAAAAAACAACCAAATCTAACACTATCAAACCCCTAACAAACTTAATTTCTTTTGTCCTATACTCTTGAATTTTCATTTTAAATTTTAAATTTTCTTTCTTAATATATCTAACATTTCTTTTCTTCTTAAAGCTTTTTCTTCAAAAACCCTTGTTTGTTTTTGTAGTATTATCTCATTTTCAACTATTTTTACCATGTTTCGTTTGATTTCATTCAATTTATCCAACAAAACTCTACATAATGCTTTCTCATGAGTTGTGTGTTCATTATCAATTTATTGAAATCATCTGCAATCATTGTTATGTCTACCAAATCATTCAACAATAAATTTCATTCACATTAACAGTTTTTTATTTATAAAATAATAAATTACCTTCTAGAATCGACATCTCAAGAATTTTCTTACAAAATTACACCTAGTCCATGATGTGTAGCACCAAATAGATACACATAATTCTTTGATGGTAAATGAGCTGATTGAAGTTTCGCCTATTTTCAAATTGAAAGTCATCTTAATTAAGACAATAAAACTTGATTTAGTTAAATGATTATAGATGAAAGGTTCAAACATTGTCAATATTCTTCAATTTATACGCTATAAAGTATGTAAAATACATTACTAAAAATTACAAATTTATACACTATAATGTATGTAAAAAAACTTTATTATTACGTTAAAATGGAGACTGTCAAAATAAGTTAACAATAAAATTGGACAGTGATTCGTACATCATAATGTTCAAGAAACATGTGTGCAAAATCTCTCACACACTTGAGAACCTAGATGTTGATGGCCTAGAGGGATTTAATTACCGAGCAATACCCAAAAGACAAATACAATAAATATCAAAGAAAATCATTTTGGCCAACATTCTTTCTTATTTCATGTAGTCTTTAAAAGTTTAATTAAGTGTCCAAATTAGAATAAACATACATTCAAGTCAGCTTCTTGTTACCCATTACTTCATTAGACATCTAATATTTCTTCTGAAAAGTCAATATATCCTTATTATGGGTATCAATTAATTTTACAAGTAACATGATAACACTCTCTATGTGAGTTAGTTTCTAAAAAAATAAAAATAAATAAATCCTAATTACAGGAAAACAACTATAGTCTCTTACAGACATAGTTTTTAATTTGCACATACTATAATGAACAAAAGCAGTGTGGAGATCGAACCTGGTTAAGGAAGTCGAGCAATAATGAAGAAGCAAAAATGTACTCAAAGATTGTTGGTTTTTGGCATAGAAAACGAATTTTGTAATCATTTTTTAACTCTTAGTTTTTGGCATAGAAAATAGTTTTTGTAATCATGTTTTAGCTCGTGGTCTCATTATTGAATACATCTTTATGGATTTCATTATTTTTAATGGAGGTAAAAAAATCTACAATTTTTTCATTTGTTAATTAGTTAAAGAATTCTGATTGATTAGTTTAAGTTTTTACTGTTAGTTTGCTTCAAGAATTAATACATCTGAGCAGCCTATTTTTATTTATTGTCTTGATTGAGTTATTGCATCTACATTGCTTCTAGAATTGAGACACTTAAGTAGGCCTTTTTATGGTGATTTCTTAGTTGAGTTCATGCTTTTAATTTGCTTTCAGAATTGAACCATTTGAGCATGCATTTTTTTTTTGTTTATTGGCTTTGATTTTCTCACGTAGTTTGTTTTCAAAGTTCAGTCAATAAGTAGTTATATTTTTAAAATTCAGTGAGTGTATGTTAAATTTATCTCAAAATTCAGTGGATAAATAGTTATATTTTTAAAGTTAAGTGACTGTATGTTAAATTCTTTAGCCAAATGGGTATTTTCTGTTAGCCACTTCAGATTCCATTAGCCACTTGAGCATTTTCAGTTTGTAAGATTAAACGGTGATGTAACGAGTAATGAATGGTTGACGTTAAATAAAATTTAATAAATAAATAATAACAATATAAAATTTAATAAATAAGTAATTACATTTTTTAACTCATGACAAAGAAGAAACCAAGTTTGAAACACTTTATGTTTGGGGCTGTAAGCAGAGGTGAGGCCGTATAACCCACAGACGAAGAAGCATGACTTGAAAACTGTCAGTGGTTTCTTCATTGGCTATTGTATCGGTTCACGAGGTTGTTGATTTTATTGTCCATATCTCATACCATTAAAGTTATTGAATTCGATCATGTTGTCTTCTTTGAGGTTGACTTGGCTAGTGGGAGTGAGGGACTGCGAGTTTTCGAGTTTAGAGAAGATCATGTCGTGCTTCCTATGCCAATGCCCTCATTGTTAGTGTCTGTAGTGGATGAGGTTGCAGTTTCACATACTGATACGGTTTTGCAACACCAATACCCAATGGGTAACCTTCTGATGAGGTACCATTGAGGAAGTCTAAGAGAGTTTGCAGACTTAACTATTTCTGCACACCCCAAGAGATTTCTATATATATAAATACTTTTAGATACATAGGCAATGCTACATGCACCAGCAAAGCTATATAAAACCAATATATCTTTTCAGGACCTAGAAAATAGATATATATTATTTATTATTATTTTATTTTTAATTATTTTTTGAAAAGAACACAGAATCCATAAGCTTCCATTTTGCCGCCGGAAGTGTATTCTGGCTTCACCGTTGGTAATGAATTCCAAGCCATAAAACGAAAAGCAGAACCGAAGAGTTGAGGAGTTCAAAAATAGAATGGAAATGCAACAACCACGATCTATTCTAGGTTTGGAAATTAGAAATGCAGAACAGAACATATTGCAAGATGAAAGGGGAAGAAACGACGTTACAGACGAACGATTTGCTGATACAAAAAGTCATGAAGATCGATTGCCACTAGACACCTATTAGACATCTATTAGGTTGTGTAAATAATGGTACCACACACCGGGAGGAGAGATGAATTGGGTGTTTAAAAAAATAATTAAGCTCAAAAAGATTAATAAGAGGATGAGTATAGAGTGACGCTTAAAAAGATTGAGGAAATGAATGATAAATATGAAAACGACACAAGTTATTTATAGTGGTTCAGTTCAAATGACCTAATCCTTAACTTCTCATTAAGGATTTTCAACAATTACTAAAACCTCTCACTTGATCCCAAGTAGACTCTCTAGTACAATAATTAGGATTATAATTTCCTACTTAACGAAGTATGCCCTCTAGCAATCTTAGTAGACAACATACAATGAATTTTAAAGAATATATGATCTCTCAGTTACAATATCTTTAAAAAATTACACACAAAGGCATAGGCAAATAATACAAATGATATACAAAGTCCTTTTGAGAGAAAAATTTGAAATTATTAGAGCACTTGAATAGAATAGTATGGCTTGAAATTTGTAATAGTTTCTCTAACCCCTCAATTGCACCATCTTGCTAGTATTTATAGATTTTTCATGACCTTTGAATTTATTAGTCGTTAGTCACATTTAATGATTAAAAAATTAGCCGTTAAAGATTTGCGATGAAAACGATCGATGTGAGAAAGAAAAATGGTTGACCGATTTTTAGGTACTAGTTGTCGACTGAAGCTAGCTAAGTGCCTACATAAGACCAATTGACAGGCTTGGAAAGCCGGTCAACACCTCAAGGGCAAACGATCGACAACTCAACCATCAATTTTAAAAATATAGTTTTGATGCTCAAGTGCTATATAGCCAACTTTGATGGGTTAAATACAAAAGATTCTTTTAACAATAAAAACTTAGTTTTTCAAATGTCATCAAGGATATTAAAAACGTATTTTGGCATTGAATAATTTTCAATATGGTGCTTAAAATAATTTAGTTGCATATATAGATAATCATTTTATAAAGGATGAAGACATAATAACAAATGAACTTTTTCATCATCAAAACAATATTAAAGAGCAAAACCTTGTTTTTGGGTTTTTAAATGAGGAAGACGAATAAATGATCGAAAGAATCATATGCTTCTCAAAGACGATTGGTTCATCAGCTTCTTCGACGAAGCTTATTAGAAACGAAACCGATCGATTCATCAATTTCTCCAAAGAAGTCGATTGGTTCCTCATTTTATCGTCTAAAAAAACACCACCAAGATGCCACCAGAACGCCACCAATTGAAAGAACAAAAAACACCACCCAAAAACATGGCGTCTTGTACCGGAAGGGGCTGTTGGGTGGGAACAGAAAGCATCGGGTCACAGACGAAACCGATCGCATTGAGAAAATAAAGAGTGGCATCCTCAAAACTGCCGACTGGTTTTGAAAAACCAAGATCTGCAGCAACAAAGAGAGGTAACAACCACCACACCACCGATCTTCTCATAACAAGCTTTCATATTCTTCATCTTCTCATAACAACCTTTCATATTTTTCAATTGGTAGTGAACGGACTCTTCATCTTCCAATAACAACCTTTCATATTCTTCCATATAAAATAGAAAACTGACAGAATATAAAGAGTTTGGGCTTATGGAGTGTCTTCCCATTATTCATATTCTTCTCTCTTCTTATTCCAACTAACAACACGAGGAAGACAACGAATGGCTAATGGTGACAACAATGCAATTTATGGTGAGGAAGATAAGGGCATTTGTTGAAAATATTAGATTCGTTTTGAGGACATTGTTCTCCTTTAATTGGTCAATTTTTTTATATATATAATTTAAAGGCTATCAAAAGAATTAAGAAGAGATTAGCATTTTTAAAGCAGTATTAGGATAGGTTTTAAGTTCAAGTATATTATTATCAAACATCTTAAACTCTAAGGGGGCGTTTGGTACGAGAGAAAATTTTAAATTGTTGGGATTTACGATTCCTAGGAATACTCTTAGAAATCTTTGATTTTCAGAATTTATGCAATTCTATATTTGATTAGCTTTAAACATTAATGTTGGGTATTCTTTTTTGGAAATCTTATATTTCTATATTTGGTTTAAATGCAACATTCATGAGAATCTATGTTAATTTTTCAAAATTAGTCTTATTTGATTTTTTTTGTTTAAAAATAATAAATTTCTTCTAATATATAAAATATTAGAGTCCACAACCTTTAAGTCACTTAAAAAAAAAAAACCTCTTTAGGAAGTCAAAAAACTTTATTTTTTTTACACATTATGTATAATATATATATATACATAATATATATGTTTGTACGAATATCTATTTTAATTATTTTTAAAGAATTTTATATACAAAATATTTAGTTATTGTTGCTAATAAAGCTTATGATACATGAAGGTTAACATATGTGAAAATGCAAGTAGTGGGTATAATTGAAATAACGAAAAATGCATGGTTGTCTACTTCTACTTCACTACTTTGGTGGTTTTTTCTATTTTAGAACACAATATTGTTTGTACATAAAGAAGTAAACGTTGCATTACAAGAACCCAAACAAGTTCATAAGGAAAAATTTAAAAAACTATCATGACATGACAAAATAAAAACCAAAGTACTTCAGCATTCACAAGTGCTAATATCAATTTAAAGTTTGCTACATAAGTAGTCACATAAATCCACAAACCAAAATAAAATCCAAGTACTAGAGTCTTCACATCAATTTAAAGACTAGGATTTTCATTTAATATTTGAGCCACCAACATCTTTTTGTGTTCAGGATCCATCTGCATAAAAAAGTCAGTTATATTGCTATCCTTACATATAGTCATACCAACTCAAACCCTCTCTTGAGTAGTCAATCCTTCAATCTTCATAAGTTCTTCAAAAATTGACATCCTCCTATTACTTCCCTCAGATTTATGCTTAAAACAAGAAGTCAACTCCTTAATATTTTCATTAGTGTTCTCATCAACACGACCAAGCCTCTCCATAGTCTCAAATACCATTTCAATCATTGAATCATCATGCCTCTTTCTCTTTTTACCCTTTTTAGCATAATTTGACCCTCTAGTATATCCTCCAACCTCTTTAGCACTATTGTCATTAGTGGATATTTGTTGGGTTTCCTCAATAAAGTCCAAAAGTCCATCTTTTCCATACTCAATTTCAATAACATTAGCTTTTTTGTCCATTGCTTCCACAGCATCTAATGAATTCTCCGCATCAGCTCCGTTAGCTACATCTTTACCAAAAATTGGACCCAATACATCAAAATAAGGGGAGGGCTTATTATAAAGCCCTTTAGCAGAAGAATAGGTTTACAAAATAGAATTATTTTTAAAAATTATTTGACAAATAAATCTATATTGATGAAAAAAAAAAAAGAAATAAGTACAAATCTATTGGTATATTTTACTTTTATCCATTCTTTATATATTTCTTTTTCAACAACAATCAATTTGTCTTTATCATTCTAGCCAAATCCACTAGGCCGCTAATATATATAAAACAGAGCATTACATATGCACATGCACAAAACATTACATATGTATATGCATAATACGTAAAAATATATATAAAACAAAGCATTACATATGTTCATGCATAATACGTAAAATATATATATAATAGAACATTGCAAGTGCTTAATATGGCCAATTGATTGATGCAGCAGTAATATAAAATCTAAAAAAATTAAATAAATAATTTAATGGATATGACATAACATATTTATTGAATATATTATATATCATATACAAGTTACACTATTAACAAAATTGAGATGAAAGAATATATTATATACATGTAATATATTATATCTATTGAATATATTATATACATATAATGGTTAACTTTCACTGTGTTTGATTCTTTAACTCACTCAAACGGAGGAAGAATAAATGGCTGATAGGTTAAGATGGAAAGACGGAAGGAAAATTGCAGGGGAAACGCCCATGTCGTAGCGTCGCAACAAAGGAAACGTAGAAGGAAAACACAGATTATAATAGTGGCCGATTAGGGTAGAAGAAGAACGTAAATGGGGGCATATATATGCGTGGGGGAGAGGGTTATAAGAGGGTGGGTGTTTTAGTTTTTTTATTTGTTAAAATTTTTTTCTTGTCCATGAGAATCTAAGATTTTCAACCCCTTATGAAAATCTTTTTATAGCAAAGTTGATTAAAAATAATTCTTAAAAATGCTATTTTCTCAAAATTCTTTTTTAAAAAAATTATACCTGGGAATATAGATTCCCAATCCAACATTCCCAAGAATGTAAAAATTTCTCCCATACCCAACACCTCCTAAATTCTGAATTATACTCCTCACCTTTAAAATCTAGCAAAAAGATATTCTTGACATTTGAAAAATGACAATTTTTCCTCTTAACTTTAAAACTTTAATTACAGTTTTCTCTGATCATTGTTTAACTAGTTAGTATAATGAACATATCATCGTGTTTCTCTTTCCTCTTTCTATCTTTATCTCTTGTTTAGCAAATTGGCCAAATTTTGACAATTTTTCAATTTCTTCATCTAGTTTAACGAGGACTAAATCATTATTAAACTAAAAAGAGAAAAACCACATATAATTGAATTTTAACTAATTCATGAGAGAGAGAGAGAGAGAGAGATGTAAAAATATTTTAGTCATATAAGGTTTATATCATTTCTAAAATATTAAAAAAGTCTTTATCTTTTTATTAAACTTCAAAAATATTAAATGTAATTTACCATTTAAATTATGTAACTTAAAAACTCTTTGGAATAACCAAACATATAACAACTTTTGTGGGGCCTTTTGTCTAGTTTGGTTAGATAATCAAACAAGTTCTAAATTAACGATAAAATGTAGTAGTCCTATTTTATGTTCAACATTCCAAATTTAAATGAGATATAATCTTAAAATAATGCTTATCTTATGGTTAACTTCAACTTCGCCCCCAACAAACTTGACTTCAAACTCCTTAAGGATTGCTAATAGCACTCCAACACAAAATGTGTTGTGTTGAGTCCCAGCCTCCCAGGCTGGCTAATGGCCCATGCTTAGCAGAGCCCATGGGCCGAACAAGCACGGACTATCTGAATATATTAGATAAAAATATATTTTTTTATTAATTATCATGTAAGGCACAATATAATTCTTACACCTTATTCTATCAAAATAACATTACTAAAAGCATTAAGCATGTATCCATCTCATCAAAATGGTTAATACAAAAAGGAAACGAAAAAGTTTTCTTCTATTTTTCTTTTTCCCCCAATCTTTAGTCTTTACAAAATGGAAAACTGTAGAAGAGTATTAAAAGACGTAACTTGACATAAAACTCGTATAGGCAATGACATCCATCCACTCTGGAAAAAGACCCTTCAACTTACTTGCTGACTCCCACAAATACTGGTCTAACACAGCAACTTCAATCCTTATAGCTTCTGAACTGCTTGCCTGAAATTTCCCAATAAAACTAGCCGAGTTATTTGTCCACAAGTCCAGAAAATAATATCCAAGATGTTACATGTCTAGGCCATATTTTGTTGAACTGAAACCTGGTTTGGAGAAGATGGGCGTTTTCTTGTTATTTGAGATTATGTGCAGTTCAGTGTTGGGTGACTAGAATGTGGATTTACCAGTTTTACGTTGTTTGGCTTTTTTAATGAGCCCTAGTCGATAATTTGATTGCAAATCCCATCATTTTTAAGAACTCTTTCCGTGAAAAGGGTGACCTTTATTCAAGTGCTTTTATCCCACTAGCAATAATGCAAATATATTTTGGACTCGATTAAGCATTTTCCCAATCACTTAGGTCTGCCATGTGTGCTCCTTTCCTTGGGACGACAATGCAAAAGATCAAATTGGTATTGTGAGGCTAGGAAGTGAGCACACGAATTAATACGGAATGATGCTTAGGAGGGAAAAGAAAAGAAGAGCATTTTGATATCTGGAAGCAAAGGTCTCTTTACCTCTAACCAAAAGGTCCAATTATCCTGGCTTGCTCCACTAAGTCTACACATATACGAAGGAGGACCGCCATTCAATCTTTCAGGGGCTGTAAAACAATTTCAGAAGGCATTCATTATACAAGGATAAAATACTTAAAACTTGTACCAGGAGAGAAATGAAGCTGTATTTGTCACCTGGAAGCACATTGTTTGCTAGTGACCAATTAGATAGAGGGCCAGTAATGTTGAGGACTGCCACCCAAACCTCCTTTAAAGACCTGGAAGGGAAGTAAAGAACATAAAACATCATCTTTTGATTTTTTAGAGTAGACGGGATAAATGTGATACATCTTGCTGCTAATCAGCTATGATGGCATTTTCACATGCTGAGCTAATCATCATCTATTCTGTGAAAGGAATTGTTTTCAACCTAGAGGCTGTTGCAATAAATGCTTCCAAGCTTGATATGACCAGTTTCAGAAATTCCTATCAAGACTCCCTGCCTCTCTTACCAAGCTTGAATATGAGCAGTTCAGAATTTCCTCATCCAGACTCTCTCTCTCTCTCTCTGTGATTTTCATTGGTCGGGCGAACCAATTCTAGCCTTTTTTAGTCATGATATCCTATAGTGGTATTGCATCATTATAAGAACATCACAATGTTGTCTACGTTTAGTTGATACATATTTAAAGCAGAGATACTCATTCTGCATGAGGAAACATACAACAATAGTTGTGAATAGAGGTAAATAAACCAAGAGACCATCAACCTGCTCAGAGACAAAGTAAACAAGTTCTGCATTTTTAATGTAAGAATTTTAGATCAAATTGTCACGACCAACAACAACAACAACAATATATCCAGTCTTTATCCCACTACGTGGGATCGGCTACATAAATTCTAGACTTCCATACATTTCTATCTTTTGTCATATCTTCATTTAGGCCCATACACTTCATATCAAACTCTAATGTCTCTCCCAAAATATTCTTGGATCTGCCTCTATCTTTTTTTTTTTTTACTAATTATTCTATTTCATCAACTCTTCTCACAGGGGCATCTCTTGGTCTCTTTCTCACATGACCAAACCATCTTAGTCTAGTCTCTCTCATCTTCTCCTCGATTGACACTACTCCTACCTTATTACGAATAACCTCATTTCTAATTTTATCTTTTCTTGTATGGCCGCACATTCATCTTAATATCCTCATCTCCGCTACGCTTGTCTTTTACTCATACTGGTATTTAACTGTCCAACATTCTGAGCCATACAACAAAACTGGTCTTATAACTATCTGTTGACTTATCAGAATGTTAAGAGATCTGCTTAGATTATGAAAGATTTCTAATTATCATTTAAGAATCTTTCTTGATTATGTCCATATGTATCTTAGTGTATATTTTCTTCTTTGTGTTTTAATTTGTTCCTTAGAGATAGTTTCCATTTTTTATGGAATCTCTCCCTCTATAAGAAGACTGTTGTATCCATCAGAATTTATTATGAAAGTATAATTCTGAATTCCTACATTGTTCTATAGAATTTTCCTTTCAATTTTAATGGAATTTTACCATCACATAGCACCCCTGATACATTTATCCATTTTAGCCAACCTGCCTTAATTCTATGCGTGATATTCTCATGAATTTCTTCATCTTTTTGAATTATTGATCCCAAATATCGAAAATGATCTTTTCTTTGTAAGATTTGGTCTTCCAATTTTATTATAACATTCTCCACACTTGCATTCTTATTAAATTTACACTCCATATATTTTGTTTTCCTTCTACTTAATTTAAATCTCTTAGATTTTCCTTAGATTTTAAATTGTTTCTCTACAACTCAAGCTTAGTGTTTACTTCCTCCTTTGTTTCATCCACCAATACTATATCATCTGCAAATAGCATACATCATGGCACCTCTATCTAAATGTGTTTAGTGAGTTCATCAATTACTAAAGCAAATAAATATGGACTTAGTGCAAAACCTTGATATAATCCCATTATAATTTTAAACGGTTCAGTACTCTCTCCGCATGTTCTAACATTTGTCTCTGCATCGTAATACATGTCCTTAAGAGCTTGTATATAGGCTATTCAGACTTTTTTCTTTTCTAAAACCCTCCATAATACTTCTCTAGGGACCCTATCATAGGCCTTTTCTAAATCTATAAACACCATATGCAGGTCCTTCTGATGATTCCGATACCTTTCCATTAGGCGCCTCAGTAGGTATATAGCTTCCATTGTTGACCTACCAGGTATGAAACCAAACTGATTTTCCGAGACATCTGTTTCTTTTTTGAGCCTCAGCTCTATTACTCTCTCTCAGAGTTTCATAGTATGACCCATTAACTTAATTCCTCTGTAATTTTCACAGTTTTGAATATCTTCTTTGTTCTTGTATATAAGAATCAAAGTACTCTTCTTCTACTCATTTGGCATCTTTTTATGTTTGCCTTATTTCATTTGAACTTATGCGTCGATAAAATGTATAGCTCACGTTCCCTTTAAAGTTATTAAGATGTCCCAACCTAACTCTTGTGTCCCCACCATCATTGAATAATTTTGTGAAATACTCCTTCCATCTCTCCTTAATCGCTCCCTCATTCACTAATACATTTTAGTTTTCATCTTTTATGCATTTCACTTGGTTTAGATCCCTTGTTTTTTTTTTTTTTTCTCTTGCTTTAGCTAATTTATATATATCCTTTTATCTATCTCTTATATCAAGTCGTTTATATAGATTCTCATATGCTTTTGACCTTGCTTCACTAACAGCTCTTTTTACTATCTTTTTCGCTTATTTATAATTTTTTAGATTTTCTTTATTGTTGCACTTATATAAAGCCTTATAGCAAGTTTTCTTATTTCTAATTTTCAATTGTATCTCTTCATTCCACCACCAAGACTCTTTAAGGTTTGGAGCTCTACCATTTGTCTCTCCAAAAACTGCCTTTGCCGTGCTTCTCAGGGCAGTAGTCATTTCCCTCCACACTTGGTTTGCCTGTCCTTCTCCATTCCTTTCCCTTTTACCCCTTAATTTTTCTTTGAAGATTAGTTGTTTCTCCCTTTTTAAATCTCACCATCTAATTTTTGGATTTTATTTTATGTGATTTTTTCTCTTCCAATTTCTTACTTGGACGTCAAGTATCAAAAGTCTATGTTGAGTAGTCAAACACTCCCCCGGTATCACCTTACAATCCTTACAACATAACTGATCCTCTTGTCTCATGAGAAAGTAATCTATTTGGGTGCTTGATGCGACATTTTTATATGTGATTAAGTGTTTATCCCATTTTTTGAACCTAGTATTGGTTATGATGAGCCCATATGCTATAGCAAAATCTAGAATAGACTTACCCTCATTATTAATTTCCCCGAATCCATACCTTCCATGTACCTCTCTATAGCTGCTTCCGTCTCTACCCACGTGACCATTTAAGTCACCTCCTATAATCACTCTCTCTCCTCTTGGTATCATTTGTATGAGTCCCTCTAGATCTTTCTAGAATTTTGTTTTTATCTCCTCACCTAACCCCGCTTGTGGTGCATATTTACTAAATATATTCATAGTCATTCTTTCTAGACCAACCTTCATCATAATAATCATATCCCCTATTCTCTTTACATCCACTACCTCATATACTAAGCTTTTATCCATAATAATTATCACACCATTTTTTGCTCGATCATTTCCTATATACCATATTTTATATCCAGTTTCTGATAAAATTTTTGTTTTTTTCCCTACCCATCTCGTCTCTTGAATGCACATAATATTAATCTTTATCCTAATCATCACATCTACCACTTCCATAGCTTTGCCTGTTAATATTCTTATGTTCCATAACCCAATCCTTGATCTATGATTTTGGTTTTGGCTTTGAATTTGATTTTGTTTTTTATTTTGATTTTGGTTTTGATTTTGGACTAGCTTTTTTATCCACATCCGTCCAAGCAAATGCGGGGACCTTTGTTCATTTGTCACTACATCCGAGCGCCGATACAGCGGCCCTAGCTCACTTGACACTACACGCGGGCAGTGTAGCGCATCGCTATGAAGGGTTGCGCTCCAACGATTTTTCATAGTTTGTCTAAAAAAACCAGGACAATTAATTTATTTTTACAACAAATTAATTTATTTTACAGAAAAAGTTAGTTATTGCTTTTATTTTAAGATTATTATTGGTTATGGGTAATTTAGGAGTAGTTACATGTAGTGAATGAGTGGTAACCACTTTGTACTATGGATAGCTTATATATAAAGCTATACACTTCATTGCCGAGATTATGGTGGTTGCTGTGAATTAAAAGTCTTCTTTTTCTCTACAATTCTCCTACTTTCTCTCGATTTCTCCTTACTTTATGTCTATTGCTCCTTCATCTCTCTCAATTTCCCTCTTATTATGTCTGATTCTCCCCCATTTCTCCCTATTGCTCCTACTCTTTCAATTCTATCTCAAGAAAATCAGAAGTTAGGACCAGGTCCTGACACAGATGTACTAATGCATAAGAGAGGTCAACAATAGCAGTAAAAGGGCATCCCAATGCACCAGGCTCTAATAGGTCAATAATAGTAGTAGCTCAAGGAATCTAAGAGGGAAAATAGAGCAAACATGTAATAAGATGATGCATTTTACTAGGATCCTTTTACAATTGAAACATGGCTATGAAGCAGTGCTAATAACAATGTTCCTAGGGTTATTTGAAACCATCATGAAAAGCTCTCAAATTTAATCTTGAGATCAATGCCAAAACCACTAGTTAATTCCTGAAAAATCCTTTTAATTTGAAATCCATAAACCTGAACACAACCTCACATTTAGTTTTAGCTATAATTCAACGGAAATGACATGTTTAAAAAAGCATATTTTCAATGTATGAATTCACTGTTATCATTTCATTGTTTTCTGAAATGGATGTGTTAATAAGGAACCACTATGGAGAATGATCTACTAATAGGGCATGCATTACTTTGTACTCACCCCAAGGATAACTCCAGGTTTAGTTTCCGAGGTCCCTGATCAGAAATAATTTGAGGCGTATAACTTGACAAATGGGGGAAGTATTTGTATTGTTTCAAGGTATCATCATGTTTTGCAGGGAATTTCAAGCTTCTTGAAAACAAGTAAGACACTGGGTAAATTACCTGCAGAAGGAACATGCTAACCCATTCAATTTCATTAAAAGAAGCAAACAAAAAAACTAAAAGCAATTGAATATAAAGAATATGATAAATTCCAAGCAGAAAATAGCTTAGAAAGAAAACGAAGTTTTTTTTTTTTTCTTGGGGGGGCGGGGTGGCACAACATGATTTAAGCATCTTGATGACTAAGCTGTTATCACAATGCAATAATCCACAAATTCAAGCATCAGGGTAGGTGGGTCAATTACAAGAATGAACAGTATCAGGGATAGAGTAACAGACATCAGCTTCCCCAGTCAATTTAATTGAGAGTCTCTTTCTCATCAGATCATTATCCAACACATTTTCAGAATATTTCCAAAATTGGATCTAGGTTATAGAAGATGACTGCTTTTCTTCCACTTTCATTAGACATAAAAGGGCCCTACTGCCAGAGTCAAAACTAGCTTGCATGACCACATGTTGATCCCACTATTAATATACAGATTTCATTATTATAAGATGAAAATAGTTTTTATGTCCTAAACAATGAGTAATAATTTCTCAATAAAGCAAGAAAACAACAGCTCAATACATGACAATAGAATAGCATTGGCTTAAATCGCTTACCATCCATTTCTCTTGGTGAGATAAATTAGCAGTTTCCAAAGCTAGGTGCAAATCAATACCCAATTCCTTTGCCACTTCAGGTGCATGCTTGAAAACAAAATGTAAAGAGTTTGAATCGACTACAGAAAAATCATGACTGGAATCCTCTATACGACTTGCATCTGTCAATTCCAGAATAAAAAGACTGGCATAAGATACAAGAATGAGGGACATTTTAAGCTCCAAATCTAAAACTAAGATCGAGCTCAACAACATGAAAAGACTGTGCAGGAAGATAGAAACAAAATATTTCCCACAAAATAGACTTCAGAAATAGAAAAAAAAAAAGAGGTGGATGGAGGAGGCAGCTTCACCGTGCAGCAAAAGGTTAGAAATATATGAATTTTTAAATTATTCGATGAAGTCTAGTGATGCAGCAGAGTAACAAAGTCATTGACAATTGTCAATAATGTCCGGAGAGTCGCAACAACTCCACAAAAGTATACCACAGCCTACTTTAGTTGATCCATGGGCAATAATATATAAATGTGCTTACTTAAAGTGCAGAGAATGACAATGGAAAGAGAAGAAACTCTCAGAAAAGCTGAAATTAACTCAAAATTTAATCAATATGATCTATTGCCTCTATGACGAATGAAAATCACATAAAGTAAGAATCTCAAGTCTATTGAAACCTCCAGCTTGTGCAGGTTGTAAAATTCTTCTATTTGATCACTTCAACATTGTGAACTCACATTATGACTTTAATACCACAACTATACTCAAATTAACTGCAATAAGACTTATCAAATTTACCTACCCCTTTCTGTTGTGACCTAAGGCAATAAGGCCATCAAGAAAAATTCAGTAAACATGAATACCAAAAACAAGATGTCTCCTAGGGCATCACATAAGCTAATTTTGATACAATTAACAATCATTAGAAGAAGAACAGTTTTCACACCAATTTGTATCAGAATCCAAAAGAGATCAAATATGAAATAGTGGAAACCATCATGACACAAAAAACATCCCAAGGTGTTATTTAATGAATACTCTAAAGAGGCACCACCTAATAAGCTAGAAATGAAATATTAATGGAATTTAGACTTCAGAAGATTCTCATAAACCTCTCAAACAAGACTTTACAATTTAGCAAATGAAACCAAGGTTGTGACTGCAAGATTATCACTCATCAAATAGGAGTTAAAGCTTTAAAAATGTCAATTGACACAAGATCAATCTTAATCTTCAGACTAGGCCAGAAACAACAATATATAGCACCAAAATAGCAATGGAAGCATTTAAAGAGTTCTTTCTTCAATACCTGCAGTCAAAATTGTATGCTGGAAAACAATCCTTTTAGGAGCATCAATGCTATAGGGAAAGAATTGCGATGACAGTGCCAAAGCAAGCACAGTAAGATGCAACAAGAATAGCATAATGGATGATCTGGCTAACCAATTGCCAAGGACAGGTATAAGAGGTCCAACGCACCAACCAGTTACAACTCCAACAACTGCTGCTACAACAATGTCAGGAATGAAATACCCTGCAACATACAAAATGGTGATGCCATATCTTGTAAAGATATATATTGAAAAAATGGTATTTGGGCAATATTATGGCCTTTTAATATTGAATAAATACAATGGGAGGATCACAAATTATATATGAGTGGAATAAAATATAACTTGATAGCGCACAAACACATTTTTCAAAACTGAATATAAGGAGAATTACCATGGAGATTTGCAACTAGATCAAACAAGTATTACAAAAAAATATATCAGATACAAAAGGCTTACAATCCATTCCCAATCGCTAGATATCACAACCTAAGAGATTTTCCTTCTTTTTCACTAGAACTTGTAATACTAAACCAAGTGCCTTGTTAAACATAATCACCATCTTGCTAGAACCCACAAAAGCAAGAGTAAATCTCCAGAACATTTTAACCCTCACAATGAAGCACTCTCTTGGAAATTGAGAGCACCCTTACAAAAGTCTGTCTTCTTCTCTTGGACATGTATCTTTGTATCTCTCTATATATTGAGCTCTAGTGGCTCATTCTTTCATGATTTACATTTTCCACAAATGGATCAAGTGTTGGAACAAAGAGCAAGCTGTTTAGAGGCTTGGTGCATGATTCCTGGGCATTTGTGTTGTATTGTTGAAAAGCATGCTATATTTGTCATAGAGGGAGTTGAAGACTTGATTTACATATGATGTTGTTGTTGTGGTACGCTGTTTAATGATTGTTTTTAAGGCCTATGATGTCAGGCAAAGATGATTGGGGGTTGGTATTTATGATTTTTCATACACTAAAATGTGTTTTGGTGATATTTGGGTCAACGTATGCATGAAATGTGACTGGGTAGGTGAGTGTGTGTGTGAAATAAACCGAGAAACCAAATAAAAAACGAGTACAAGCATGCCTAAAGATGGTAAATGAACCCCAATATGCTAGCATGGAAGATAGAAAAATATGAGAAATAAGCCTAAGCAAAATGGGCTAAACCATTAGAGTGACAGTGTAGGATACTCAAGGAAGATAGTCAAGTGTCAGGTCAACTAAAAGCTTGGACCTCCAGGTTAACAATCGACTATTGGGTCAACTGAAGGAGGTCTAGGTGTTCAAGGAGTTGACTAAAGATGGTCAAGTTGTTGAGGGGTTGCTAGATCATCGATTGTGTGAGGGTGATAATCAGTTGTATGCCGATTATTCGAAACAATATGTCTAGATCATTGTTGACAAACTCGCAAGTCAAGTCATACGAATTTACGAGTCATGTAAACTTGCTTTTAAACTTGGATTTTCATAGAATTGGAGTTGACTCACGATTCAATATTGTAAATTCAGTGGTAAACTCGATAAATTTTAAACAAGTGATAGCAAAGCCCCAACTTTATTCCCCATATGAGCTACCAAATCTGCCAGACTGCCCCATCAACTTCCAGTATAGGGGTTGACTCACTCTTATGGTCTTCCTTGTCGATTTAATGAAATCATATTCTCCTATGTTAAAAGGATGAAAAAATAATCTCCAATCTTATTCCTTAAGGCTAAAGCACCAGTCGATATATACACATACACGCCTATCATAATAGGCAACATTCCTAAGTCTAATTAGGAATTTTCCTAATTAGATGATATCTAGATTACATTGGGAAATATATACAAAAGGAAAAGAATATACAATTGAACAAAGCAATCAAACAAATAAGGAAAGAGCACCTAAGGAAATCAATCACATTGATCGTGCATAATATCAATGTGCACTAAATTAGGAAAGAAGAATAAATAGGAACCAATAGGAAAGAAGTAGTTGTCCGCCAACACTCCCCCTCAAGCTAGTGAGTGTATGTCATACATTCCCAACTTGCTCAAAAGTTTGTGAAACGCTTGGCTTGATAATCCTTTGGTCAAAATGTCAGCTAGTTGTTCGCCTGTAGGGACAAAGGGAGTACATGTCATACCACTTTCAAGCTTTTCTTTGATGAAATGCCGATTTACTTCCACATGTTTGGTCCGGTCATGATGAACCAAGTTATGGGCTATGCTGATTGCAGACTTATTGTCATAATAAAGCCGCATAGGAATTGTCCACTTAACCTGCAAATCATTCAACACAATTTTTAACCACAATAGCTCACAAACACCAGGAGCCGTAGCTCTAAACTCAGCCTCAGCACTTGATCTTGCAACCACATTTTGTTTTTTACTTCTCCAAGTGATAAGATTCCCCCTTAAGAATGTGCAATAACCAGAAGTGGATCTTCTATCCATAAAAGACCCAGCATAATCTGCATCAATGTAGGCTTCCAAAGTTAAGGTTTCTTGCTTCTTAAACAAAATTCCTTTACCTGGTGTGTCCTTTAGATAGTGAAGGATCCTTTGTACTACCTTTAGATGACTATCCCTAGGATCATGCATGAATTGGTTGGCCACACTTACAACATAGGCAATGTTCGGCCTAGTATGTGACAAATAGATAAGACTCCCAACCAGCCTTTGATAAGAGCCCTTGTCAACTATACTTGTGTCAAGATTAGCCCCAATCCTATGGTTTTGTTCAATAGGAGTATTAGCAGTCCTTCCTCCAAGTAAGCCGGTTCCTTTCAATAGGTCAAGTACATATTTGTACTGAGAAATAAAGATCCCCTCCTTAGATCTTGCTACTTCAATACCTAAGTACTTTAATTTTCCTAGCTCCTTGATTTCAAACTCCTTTGCCAAACACACTCTTAACCGATCCATCCCTTCTAGGTTGTTTCCGGTTACAATAATGTCATCAACATACACAAGAAGCAATGTTATCATACTTGTAACCGAGTGATAGATAAACAAGGTATGGTCACCTTGACTTTGTTTGAAGCCTAACCCAAGCATGACCTTGGTAAATCTCCCAAACCAGGCCCTAGGTGACCGCTTTAGCCCGTGAAGGGCCTTTTTTAATCTGCATACAACATTTTCCCCTTCAATTTGTAGCCCAAACCCCAGGGGAACCTCCATATATATCTCTTCCTCTAACTCCTCATGTAGGAAGGCATTTTTTACATCAAATTGATGTAATGACCAGTCATAGTGAGCTGCTAAGGACAATAGTACCCTGATAGTATTTATTTTTGCTACTGGGGCAAAAGTTTCTAAGTAGTCCACCCCATAGGTTCGAGTATACCCCTTAGCCACCAACCTAGCCTTAGACCTCTCTAAAGACCCATCAGATTTGTATTTGATTGTGAATACCCATTTGCATCCTACCAACCACTTTTCATTTGGAAAATCCACCAACTCCCAGGTTTGATTTTTCTCAAGAGCTTCCATCTCCACTTTCATGGCATCCTTCCAATTCTCACTACTTAAAGCTTCAGACAGATTCTTTGGAATAGGTATGGCATCAAGGCTGGTTAAGAAGGCTTTATCTTTAGGAGATAAATGAGAATATGTCATAAACAAATGGAGAGGATGCTTGGTAAAATTCCGGGTCCCTTTTCTAAAGGCAATAGGGATATCTAGCTCATTAAACTCAGTTTCAGATTGAGAGTTAATACTTGAGTTAGAATCTACCATGGCTGCATTAGAAGGCTGCACTTGTTGAGTTGGTTCATCATTAGAATTCTAGGATTCAGAACTCAGTTCTAGTGATTTAGCATGTGTAGGTTGAGTATTTGGAGTCTTTCTTCTTGAATAAACCTTTAACGGACAAGGCAGAGATTGATGTTGTTCTCCATGTAACTTTTCTAGTGACCTGTGAGGAATATCCCGAGGGGAAGCAGGAGAATGATTTGAGGAAGAGGGAAAAATAGGAAGAGACAAATCCCTATTTTCCTCTTCTAAGAAATCAGTCTCCCCTTGAGGATAAGACTCTCCAAAATAGGATTTTTCTTCCATAAAACTTACATCCGCTGAGATAAAAAAACATTTAGATGGAGGATGGAAACATTTATAGCTCTTTTGAGTAGAGGAATATCCAACAAACATGCACTTAAGGGCTCTAGGATCTAATTTTCCTCGAGTAGGTGAGTGATTGTGAACAAAACTCACACATCCAAACACTCTAGGACAAAGACCATTATAAGTCATGAAATATGTAAAAACTTTAGAAAGAAACTGAATTGGGCTATTTGATTCAAGATTTCTAGATGGCAGCCTACTAATTAAATAGGTTGTTGTTAAGGCTGTTTCTCCCCAATATTGTTTATGAACATTATTGTGGAATATCAATGCCCTTGTGACAGCAAGAATATGCCCATTTTTCCTCTCAACAATCCTATTTTGCTGAGGAGTATATGCACACAAAGATTCATGAATTATTCCCTTTTGAAGAAAGAAATGAGAAAAGGTATGACTAAAGAACTCCTTAGCATTATCAGCTCTAACCCTCTTAATTTCAACCCCAGATTGAGTTTTAATCATGTTGCAAAAATTGAGAAAAATGGAACATATTTCAGATTTAGCTTTTAGAAGATAAAGCCAAACTACTCTTGTACAATCATCCACAAATAACACAAACCATCTAGCCCCAGACAGATTAGGGATTGGAGATGGGCCCCATATATCATAGTGAACAAGGTCAAAAAGAAGGGAACTTCTCTTATTAATAAGAGGGAATGAAGCCCTTTTAAGTTTAGCAAGTTCACATACATCACATCTCAAATTTCAAACATCAAATCCCTTGAACAAAGAGGGAAACATAAACTGAAGTATTCTAAAAGAAGGATGCCCTAACCGGAGATGATGAAACCAAATTAGGTCTTTATTAGGTTTAACTAAAGAAGATGCAGGAGAGAACTTTCCTTTTCCTGAAATTCACAAAACAAGGGATAAAAGACAACTCAGCAATTAGTATCCTTGGTTAGCTTTTGGATGGAAATTAAATTGGTGAACAACTTAGGAACATGTAAGACATCTGTTAAGATTAGGTAGGGATTGATCAATATATCCCCTTGTCCAGCCACCGTTGTTAAAGATCCATCAGCAAGAATAATTTTCCTGGTACTAGGCCAGGGTTTGTAGGACAAAAATTGGTTGGTAAGGGTGTCATGTGGTGTGTAGCACCGGAATCAAGAATCCAAGTTTTCCTAAAAAATAAATCTGAAGCATGAAAGTTAAATGAGTTGGAGGTAATACCTGTGAAAGCCAAATTTGAACTACCTGTCCCTGGGATTTTTTCAAGAGATCTCAACAAGTTTCTTAATTTTTCAATTTCCTCTTGATTTAGCCCCATTGAATCAGGCTGTTTAGAGCCTTTCTCTTCCTCACTCTGATGGTTGCTGGCTGCAAAAACTTGGCCTTTGGACTATCCTCCAAGCTGTCCTCCTCTAGCTGGCTTGCCATGAAGCTTCCAGCACTTGTCCACTGTATGTCTAGGCTTCTTGCAGAAAGAGCACCGTAAGTTGTCTCTGGTAGATGGTTTCATTGGATCCAAGGGCCTCCTTTCTTCTCGAACCCCTCTCGCCTTACCAAGCCCCTTCGAAGTCAGCAGTGCTGAACTTTCCGTAGAGTTTGGTTCCAGCATCACTCCTCTTCTACCTTCCTCTGCTCGGACTATTGAAATGGCTTCATTTAATGATGGCAACCTAGATTTACCAAGTATTTGAACCCTAATAGCATCATATTCTACATTGAGGTCTGCAAGGAAATCATAGGTCCTCTCCTTTTCCACAAATTTCTTTTGGATAGCAGCATTCTCACTACACTTCATTTGGATATACTAATAGTGATCCAATTCTTGCCATAAGGTTTGCAAAATACTTGCATACTTAGTTATAGATCGAGTACCTTGTTTAGTGGCTGCTACCTTAGTCCTAATTTCATAGATTTGGGTAGCAGCATTTACCTTAAAATATCTCATCTTTACAGTATCCCAGATTTCCTTGGCCATGGAAAGGAACATAATTGTGTCACTGATCTCTAGAATTATTAAGTTCCAGAGCCAGGACATCACAAGGGAGTCTTCATCATCCCAAGACATGTATAATGAGTCTACTATTTTTGGTCATGTTCCAAGCAAGTGGATGATCTTCCCCTTGCCTTTCAGAAAAGTCTTGATTAGTTGTGACCAATTCTTCCCATTTAATCAGTAGGCAGCTTGAACATTCTGCAACTCGTAACTGGATATAGTCCCTCCATTGGTACTGCTTGTAGCAAAAGCCTCGCTAGAACTTCCGGACTCTAGGGTTTCAGACATGACTCAAGTTGAATGAAGGAGATTGGATCAATAGAAGACAAGTCAGGGCATAGGTTTTGGTTTCAAACGCTAGGAGATCGAACCCAGCTCTGATACCATGTTAAAAGGATGAAAAAATAATCTCCAATCTTATTCCTTAAGGCTAAAGCACTAGTCGATATACACATATACACGCCTATCATAATAGGCAACATTCCTAAGTTTAATTAGGAATTTTCCTAATTAGATGATATCTAGATTACATTAGGAAATATATACAAAAGTAAAAGAATATACAATTGAACAAAGCAATCAAGCAAATAAGGAAAGAGCACCTAAGGAAATCAATCACACTGATCGTGGATAATATTAGTGTGCACTAAATTAGGAAAGAAGAATAAATAGGTAAGAAGAACCAATAGGAAAGAAGTAGTTGTCCGCTAACATCCTACATTAATCAATTTCCACTCCACATTGTCACACACTAGGTTAAGCTATGGTGTGAAAGGGGATTTTGGAAGAATAATAGAAAAGACCATATGGGAGGGAGAGAAACAATAGACGAGATAAGGAAGGGAAGATACCGAGATAGAAGAAATATTAAGAGCGAACAGCAGCAAGAAGAAGAGGAGACGGAAAAGAATTAGAGAGAATTTAGAACATTCATCAATTCCATTCCTCCTCCAACGTAGGTTGTGGCTTCTACTATATATAAGCTCACAATCACAGCTCCCCTCCTTAGCTACAAGACAAGGCATTGTTACTGCCTTAGGCCCTTAGCTATAGGACAAAAGGGAAAAGGACGAGGGAAAAATATCTTAACAACCACTAGCTATAGGACAATTAACCCTAACAGAAATGGAAATTAAAAAACAGAAAACCAAAATTACAAAAAACCAAAAATACCCTTGGAATGTGACACACATGAAGTTAGATGTTTAACAATGTGTGTTGTTTTTATTTATATTATGTTATGATTGACTTATGAGAATTTACATTATATATAAATTAATATTTGAAATTTTAATTATGGCTAAATGATAGACTTAATATTTAGACATTTCATATTATTTGGTATTTTTGAAATCAATAGATGAAGTTATTTTGAAATAGGTACACACATGTATTTTATTCATAAGGAATACAGTTGCAAATTGCAAAAATCATGTTATTAAGCAATATTAATTACTTTTTTATAAAATTATGTTATTCTGAAAATATATTTACATACATTAAAAGGTATTTTTAATTGTTTCTAAAATCTTACGATTTTACGATCCAAGTTTACGATACAATTTTATGGACCATTCTTCGATCCCATCGTAAAATCTCAAGTTTAATAACCTTGGTCTATGTAAAACTTAGAGAGATTGGAAAATATTTTCATATCTTAACTAATAGAATGTACACCTATTTATGCAAAATCATTCATATGTCATGACATAAACCATGACATAAGCATGACATAAGTCATAACATAGGGCTAACCCTGAGTCTAGAATACACACATAAGTGTTATCTTTATATACAACTCAACACTCCCCCTTAAACTAGTGCATATATATCATATGCACTAAACTTGTTATATATATACCCAATTCGAGGACCTCTAAGGGATTTAGTAAAGAAATCTTCTAACTGGCCATTTGAATTGACAAAAACTGTGGTAATACAATCAGATAAAATCTTCTCTCGAATAAAATGACAATCTATCTCGATGTGTTTGGTCCTCTCATGAAAGACTGGATTGGAGGGAATTGCCAGATCCTCAAGGATCTGGCAATGATCAATTCAGAAATCCTCCAAATTGATGATGAGAACGGGAGATTCGGGAGAGTTCCTTTGAAAGTAAGAACGATTAGAGTGAGAGGGAGATCAGAAAGATAAGAAAAAGAGAGAGAGAGAACAAAAAGTTGGAGAGGAATGTAGAAAATGTTCTATTGAATATTTGGATGCTTCTCGTTGTGGGATGGGTTTCAATTTATACCCATGCCCGAGTACAAGTTGTCTTTCCCACCCAAGGCTAATTACAAATAGCCTAACTACCTTCTATTATTTACTTTCTACTACTCTACCACTTGCCTTATTACATTTTACTTAAGTGCCCTCCTAGCATGTAACATGAACCTAGTATCTTGGAAAAGCAAAAGGCAGGATGTTGTTAGGTCAAATGCAAAAGCAGAATATCGCATTATGGCCTTGGCAACAAGTGAACTTATCTGGTTAAAACAATTGCTTTAGGAACTCAAGTTTGGAGAAATATCACAGATGAGATTAATTTGCAATAATCAAGCTGCGTTACACTGGATAACTATGTGAAATAAGACAATAAAATGTAAGGTCAAGCGTCCGAGATAGTGTTGTCGTAATGTTGATTGGAGTGAAGATGAGGGCTGAAATAGAGATATAATGGAAAGGAAATAATGAGTAAAGGTCCGAGGTGATTGAATATAACTTATGGATAATTCAAAAACCAATATAAGGTTTGTCAAAATATTAACTTTATATTAAAATTTACTGTAACCTTACAAAAACCTACTTGGACCATTTTTAACCTAACAGAAACCTACTTAAGGTCTAAATCTTCATGGAAGAAAATTCTGCAAATGTAGCCAGCATAGTTTCCAAGAGTAGCGAAAAGTGTTGATAAAGTTGCAAGTCCAAAAAAAAAAACATTTGAGGATTTCTAGGTATAAAAAGTCAATTATGAGAGAGAGTTTAGAATCGTTTCAAATGGAAAAAGGTCAAAAACCAAAAAATTGGTCTCAAAGGCTTAGGAAAAATCTGTGGAAATAATCTATAAAAACAGTACAAGACTCAAATGTCATTTAAGAGCTACTAACAAGGTTTCATATGAGAAAGAATGAGGATCTAAATCTATAAAGCGTGGACTTAAGTTTCTGTAAGGTAACAATAAGGCCCTGTTTGATAGCCATTTTTTTCCAAGGAAATAGCATATTTTCCACCCAATTTTCTAGTTGTGCAGTGTTTGATAGCTATTTTTTTCCAGGGAACCCATTTTCCCACTTTTGCTCACGTGATGGGTTTTTCCTTCAAATCAAGGAAATCAAATTCCTTGGGAGGGAGGAGCTCTGATTTTTCAGGCAATTGAAGCAGCAAGCGAGAGAGTCGGGTCGAGACCAAGAGAAAGGAGAAGTTGTGCGCCTTGCTGCTTTACATATATATATATATATATCGCATATATATTTGCAATGGATTTAACAGACAATAGAAGAAGAAGGAAAGAGAAGGACGAAACAGAGGGCGTGCAAAATCGGGAAGAAGGACGAACGACGCTTACAGGGCATTGAAAATTAACGTAAGGGAGAGAGAGAAGATGAGGAGAAAGCTATTCACCATCTGTGCATCCAACGCACTGGAGAAAATTGGGAGGAAGAAGACCACCCATGTGCATGAAATCCAATCAAAAATTGGAATGAATAAATCGCTCAAGTCCAGCTGCCAAACTGCCTTGCTGCTTTTTCAATTTCATCCTTTGCAATAATGCTAGATGCACAATTCCCTTGACAATCTACGGTGAATGTTTTTTTTTTAATAGGATTTAATGTTTTTTAATATATTTTTAGTATTAAATTTTATAAAAAAATGTGTTATTTTTTATGAAAAATAATATCTATCAAACACGAAATGCCAAAAAAATAACCAAATTCTATAGAAAATATTACCAATCAAACACCAAAAGATAGAAAATAACATCATTTTCCAAGTAGAAAATTATACCAATCAAACAGCTTAAATTTCTAATTTTCAGGAATTCATTTTCCCTGCAATTCAATTCCCTGGAATTCATTTTCTTTCCACCTAAATTCCACCCTTGCAATCAAACGCACCCTAAGTTCAATGGAAAGCTATTATTATGGCAAATCTTAGGTAGGTTCTTGTAATTATCCCTATAACCTTAATGAGTTACAAGGTACTACCTATAAGAACCAAATGAGTAAGAAGACCACATTTTCCATTATGCCACCATCCATGGAGGATGATATCCAGCCGAAACATGAATTAAAATTTGAATGGCATCAGAGCAATGGATGAGAACTAATTTAAAGAAACCTGAACAAGATTGGGTGTTTATTTGATTAACAAGGCACGAGCCTGACATATAGCACTTCACTTTTCAATTTTCCTTCATAAATCTGCTTTGCAACCCTTACAGGTCACAAGATATATATTTAGAGACCAAGTTTTCTTCATAAATCTGCCAACACCAAAAATCCTTACAAGCATATGCACACACGCATATATAGTGCTAGCCTATGTCATTTCACAACCACCTTTGTGTTTTAAACATAAACCTCCTCACAGACACCAAAAGAGAAGTATAAAAAATACACACGCAAATACTGCTTAAGATAGGCCAATTTGAAGTTTCATCGTGCTAAAGGCAAACTGGTGGTGGTCCAGGTGGATTAAAAAGTCAATTGCCTGTTTAACAGATTAAAATATTTCTGATAAATATTAGAAAATTAAGCACATAACTGATGTTTCCATTTATGAAGATAGGGTTTTTCAATAAACGGAGCTTAGATCTAACAATCTAGTTTTAAACAAACACAAAAAAATTTCAATCCTGATGATCAATAGTCCAATAAAACTTGCTGAGTTCAATAAAAGACAATTATTTTAGTAAGTAATTGCCTGCTATTTCTTTTCTTATTCCCAAAGATGGGGAAAAATACCACACGCATTTGCCATGAATGACCAAAGGAAAACAAAATTCTAGGACAAGAATAAACCACTAGAGAAAAAAAAAAACATTTCAATTATAGAGAAGTAATAATGATGAAGAGGGTGAGCCTTGGTAGTATTAGTATGGTTGATCCTCTCCTCTATGACTGGAAGGTTACAGGTTCAAGTTGTGGAAATAGCCTCCTTGCAAAGCAAGGGCAACTTGACAAAGCTGTGTACAAGAACAACCTTCTGATCCTTATAAACCAAGGAGTCACGTGCAATAGGGGCCCCATTTGGTAGTAGTAGTGATGAACTAAAACCTCATAACATTAAAGTAGTTTTAGAAAATTTCCAGAAACTCACCATAAGGTGGTGGCAGAGAACCCATCATGCCCATTTTCTCAATTAAGAACTGTGCAAGAAATCCACCAAAGTAGACGGAGTACAAAAGGCAAGGTAATAGAGGAACCACATAACATGCTATTGACCTGAAACTAATGACACATCATGTTAGGATATATATTATCCATCAGGAAAAATACACATAATACTGGGCAAAAGAAGAATCTTTACAACTGGTACCTGAGTGATTGATGACCAAAAGAGTTGAATGATAGGCAGAAGCAGATCCATGCAGGAAGCATAAATACTGACACGGAAAGAGTCAAGAAACCTCCACTCAAACCAGCTACATGATAAGCCTGGTTCCATAAATTTTGACTTTAGCCTTTTCTAATAGTCTTTTGAAATACTTTAGAATACTTTAAAAAAAATACAAATAACTTGGAACACTTGTTGATTAATTTGTTAAAAAATATGAGTAAGTATAGGATCAAAAACATACAAAAGTCAAGAGGGCATAAAAGCCATATGCTCCCCAAAACCTAGCTTCAACAGCCAGTTCCTGCAAGATGCTCAGTTTGAAAGTAAAAAGTACAATCAGTATATAGATCTATTGTGATGTTTTTGGGGTTTAAATATCAATCTAGTGACTTTGCAAAGTGCAAATGCCTCTACCATGATCATGATTATCGTCAACAAAAAGACAGGAGTCTAGAAACAAAAGCCTAGAACACTTCAGCAATTAAGAAACTATTAGAATTATTAGTATAATTGTACATATTTTATGTGTGTTTTATTTATAATTATTAGGCCTTGTAATTAGCCATACGTTAAGCCCGTAGATTAAGGCTCATTATTATGCTTATTATAAATAGTAAGCTAAGAGAGTCTAATCTCTTAGATTTTTCTCTCATAATTATTTTCTCACATGGTATCAGAGCAACCGATGAGAAAAACCCTAAGCTATCACTGTGTATTTTTTCCAGCGGTCTCCAAACCCTAAAAAAATCCTCTTTTTCTCTCTCCTTGTCACCACTGTCAAGGCCAAAACTCCACTATCTGGCCACCGATTGTCAGCACCGCCACCACCATAGGGTTCGCAGTCGTCAAATCTGCCGACCATTGGAGACCCATCGCCGTTGAAGCTGCCACGGGCCAGTTGCCACGCGCTGGCACGTGAGAGCACGTGCATCACTGGAATTTTGTCATCTTCTCACCAGAATTTCGACAGAACCTCCTGAACCCATCCTCGATGTTTGTTTTCCCAAAAACCATCCCAATCTGTGTGTATCAATTACCCAACAGCTTTTTAAACACCAGAGTTTCAGTCTATTCACATGAACCCCATCATGTTGTCCTTGAGTGATTCCAACTCTATTCTTGGTGCCTCATCTACATCTCAGCCCTTCACCCTTTCCAACATAGGGACCCATGTTATCACCTCTAACAAGTTGATAGGTTCTACCAACTATCTCTCATGGGCAGCCTCTGTCAAGATGTGGTTTAAGGGGCAAGGACAAGCAAACCATCTCACCAAGAAGGTAGAGGATGTTAACGCAACCAACCAGGCTAAATGGGAATAGGTTGAGGCTCAATTGTGTAATATTTTATGAAATTCCATTGACTAATCTGTTTTGCAGCTCTTTCGGCCGTTTGAAACTTGTTATGAGGTTTGGAAGAAAGCCGCTAAGTGTTATACCAACAACATTCAACGTCTCTATATTGTTGTCCACTCTATCAAGAACATCTAGCAAGGTCAATCTATGGAATATTATCTAGGCTAAGTGCATTCTCTCATGCAGGAGTTTGAAGCTTTTCTTCCATACGCTGCTTCCAAAGCTGCTCATGATTCTCAACGGGAAAAATTGTTCATGGTCCTTACTTTATCTAGTCTCAAGCCCGAGTACGAGGTTGTCTGCCATCAAATCTTGATTGGGTCCACTAACCCTACTATGAAAGATACATACAAAAGATTACTTAATATGGTTGGCAGTTCTTCCTCTACTGGTGCTTTTACAGGTACCTCCCGAGGCCTCTACTCTTATATCTCAAACTTCAGGTGGTAATCAGAGTCGGTCTAGCAACCACTCTCACCCTCAGTGCAACTTTTGCAAAAAAGAAAGGGCATGAGGAAGACAAGTGTTGGAAGAAGCATGGTAGACCAGTTGCCCCTCTTGCATATCAGACATCCTGGGTGGCTCACATTGCATAGAGTGACCCTAGTCCAGCATCAGGCCCTCTGACGGTAACCCTGCCTGCTACTGACTATGAGGCTTTCTTGAAATTCCAGGCATCTTAGCAATCTACTAGTAATCCCATGGCTTGTGTTACTCAAAGCCCTTCTATTGGGCCTTGGATTTTGGACTCTGACGCCACCAATCACATGTGTGGTAATAAAAATATTTTCTCTACCATTACCTTTTTCGAACATTTACCAACAATCACTTTTACAGATGGTACCAAAACATCAGTTAAAGGGATAGGGAAAACCTCTTCTACCTCCTCTTTCTCTTTGAATTATGTCATTTATGTCTCACGTAGTCCTTTCAATTTGCTTTCTGTTAGTCAGCTTACTAGAGAACTAGACTGCTCAGTAATCTTTACTTTCACTTCTATTTGTGTGCAGGATCGAGGTACGAGGCAGATGATTGGCGTCGGGTGTAAGTCACGAGGCTACTATCATCTTGTTGTGCCTAGTTAGACGGTAGCTTGCACCAGTGAGGCTTCCCCAAACCTTCTCCACTCTCATCTCAATAATCTCAGGCTATCTAAACTGAAAAAATTAGTTCCTAGTTTGTCGTCATTATCCACTTTTGTGAGTCATGTCTGTTCTTTTTCTAATCGCGTCAATAATAGAGTTGAGGCTCCATTTTCCCTTATGCACTCTAATATATGGGGGCCCAGTTGAGTTAACTCTACTCTTAAGTTTTTCATATTTAATTACTTTTATTGATGATTTCTCTCATTGTACTTGGTTGTTTCTCATGAAGAGTCGGTCTGAATTGTTTTCTGCCTTTCAAACATTTACTGCTGAAATAACAACACAATTTGGAGTTTTTATCCGTGCTTTATGTTGTGATAATGCCCTAGAGTACTTTTTCTCTCAATTTACTGCTTTCATGACTGGTAATGGCATCTTGAATCAATCTTCATGTCCTTACACACCTCAATAAAATGATGTTGCTGAGCGTAAAAATCGCCATCTCAATGAAACTGCACGAACACTATTTTTACATACCAATCTTCCCACCAAATTTTCGGGAGATGTTGTCCTTACTACATGTTATCTGATAAATTGCATGCCATCTTTAGTGTTACAGGATAAAGTTCCACATTCTCTTTTGTTCCCTACACAACCACTTTATTTTGTTTCCCTTCATATATTTGGATGTATATGTTTTGTGCATTCTTTTTCACTTGGACAAGATAAACTTACTGCCAAATCTCTCAAGTGTATCTTTCTCGACTACTCCCAATTGCAAAAAGGCTATAAGTGTTACTCTCCTGAGCTGAATCGCTATCTTATGTCTGTTGATGTCACCTTCTTTGAACAACCATCTTTCTTCTCGGTTGATCAAACTGATTCATAGAGTCTTGACCAGGTATTGCCTATTCATTTTTCTTCTCTTCCGCTACCCTCTTCAAGTCCGTTTGTCTCCTCCTCTGTGGACCCCCCCCCCCCCCCCCCCAACTACCATCTTCAGGTCCACGTTCCACAAATCCTCCACTTCTTACATATCATCGTCGTCCTCAGCCCACTTTGGCGCCAGCATTCCTCCCGAACAAGACTCTCCTGACTCACTCTCTCCGTCAATGGTTCCTCCCACCACGGATCCTGAGCTAAATAGCTTTCCTGTTGCTCTCCGCAAAGGTACAGAGTCTACTCATAATCCATACCCTCTTTATAACTTTTTATGCTATAACCATCGTTTGTCACCTGCTTATAGTGCCTTTGTTTAGAGTCTTTCCTCTATTTCTGTTTCTAAAACCACAGGTGAAGCCATGTCACATCCTGGTTGACCCCAAGTTATGTTAGATGAGATTGCAGCCTTACATTCAAATAGTACTTGGGATTTAGTGTCTTTACCATCAGGAAAGATTCCCGTTGATTGCTGGTGGGTGTTCACTCCTAAAGTGGGCCCCGATGGATAGGTGGATTATCTTAAGGCTCGTTTGGTTGCCAAAGGCTTTATTATATCTATGGGCTAGATTACAATGATACATTCTCTCATGTTGCAAAGATGGCCTATGTTCGTCTATTTCTTTCTATGGCTGCCATGCGTCATTGACCACTCTATCAACTGGATATTAAAAATGCATTTCTCCATGGTGAGTTGTAGCAGGAGATTTATATGGAGCAACCACCTAGTTTTGTGACTCAAGGGGAGTCCAATCTAGTCTACAAACTCAAGAGGTCACTATATGGTCTGAAACAATCTCCACAAACGTGGTTCGGCAAGTTCAACACTGTGGTTCAAGCATTTGGTGTCACCTGGAGTGAATCAGATCATTTAGTTTTCTTTCAACACTCCTCTTCTTTATGCATCTACCTTATTGTTTATGTGGATGACACTATTATCACAAGGAGTGAACAAGTTGGCATACAGAAGCTGAAGGAACATCTACATCAGCACTTTCAGAACAAAGACTTGACATCTTAGAAGAAACTAGTATGGTAAACTACTAACCGATTGATGTAGAAGAAAATTAAAAATGTAGAAGAAAATTGAAAACTTGGTATCCACTTAATTACAATATATATAAGAGAAAGAAATCAATCAAATCCCTGTAACTAAGGAAAAAAGAAGTAATCCTAATTACATCAATTACTAATTTACATCAATCAATCAGTCCCAACAATTAAAAATGATTGTAATCAATCCCATAGATTGTGGGACTATTACAACCTTTAAACCTACAAAATATTTGACCAATCACACATAATCACAGCCTTGATTCATGATAGTTGACACTCCAATGGACCCAAATGTCAAATTCTTGCCAGGACAAGGGGAGCTCTTTTTAGATCTTGAAAGGTATCGAAGACTAGTAGGCAAGTTGAACCATCTTACAATCACTCGTCCTAACATTACTTTTGTTGCGAGGGTAGTTAGTCAGTTTCTCAGTTCTCCATGTGATTTTCACTGAGATGTTATCCGAATTCTGAGATACATCAAAAGAACATCGGGTAAAGGGCTACTCTATGAGGATAAGGGACACACACATATGTGTTGTTATGTAGATGCAGATTGAACAAGATCTCCTTCTGATCATAGGTCAATCTCTGGGTATTGTGTTCTTGTGGGAGAAAATCTAGTTTCTTGGAAAAGTAAGAAACAAAATTTTGTAGCTAGATCTAGTGCTTAAACTTATGATCTCATCTAGTTTAAGCAACTTCTACAGGAACTCAAGTTTTGTGAAGTGTCCCCTATGAAGTTTGTTTGTGATAATCAGATTGCCTTGCACATTGCTTCCAATCTAGTGTTCCATGAGCAGATCAAGCATATTGAAATCAACTATCACTTTATTAGAGAGAAGTTGGATGAAAGTGTTATTATTACAGAGTTTGTTAACTCCAATGATCAACTTACAAATGTCTTTATTAAGTCTCTAAAGGGTCATCGAGTAGAATATATTTGTAACAAGCTTAGTGTATATGATATTTATGCTCCCGCTTGAGGGGGAGTATTAGAATTATTAATATAATTGTACATATTTTATGTGTATTTTATTTGTAATTATTAAGCTTTGTAATTAGCTATAGGTTAAGTCCGTAGATTAAGACCCATTATGCTTATTATAAATATTAAGCTAAGAGAGTCTAAATCTCTTAGGTTTTCTCTCCTAATTATTTTCTCACAGAAACACTTAAATCAAACTTGTACCTCTTTTGATGTTTTAAGAGCTGAAACATCTTGAGATAGAGGAAAGCCTCTCCAAATAATCCTTGGGATCAGAAGACCGAGAAGTGAGCATGGTATAAACATCATGAAAGCCAAGAATGGATGAGCAAACCTGCATTTACAAGTAGGCAACTTGTGGAACAACTGGATGGATTCAATGAAGACAGGAAATCACAAATAGAAAAAAGAAAAAAAAAAATTAAAGCAAAGAAATGGTCAAAGCAATCATCTTCAACTTCAGACAAAGGTCAACTTTTGGCCAATCCCTAGGTCTCAATTATTGGATGGTGGTCTTTTGCTATTCAAAGTTTGAGAAATTGTTCAAGAGATCTGTATAATTGCTATTAGCATGCAAAGTCAATACAAGTACATGCTATTTGTAACAGAGAGTCCCTGGGACAAATTCATATCCATTCATATAAAAATCTAGATTAATGCCTAGTCAATATAATTTACTAGAAAGAAATGAACCCCCACCAATTCATGGAATGCTCAGAGAATAGCAATCTGAAGACAGAAAACATCATTGGAAGAGCAATTGCAAGTATGATTCCGATAGCGTGGAGCAAAGTTCCTGCAAAATTTATTGAACTGACTATGTTACACCAATACAAGAAGAAAACTTTAATATACAGCAATGAGAACAATTTTCCAATTACTCAGGCAGTACCATTTACCTTTAATGAAGTCATAGAATGTTGCAATCCAGCAAGAAAACCCAATATTTGTTAAGCGCAATAAAAAGGGCATAAAGAGATAGATAGAAACAGGAATGCTGTGAAGTACCACAGCTTGCCTTCTGGAGTAGAATATCTGAAAGGTTTCGGACATTAGGAGCAATATCTGTTATCATCATACATTTTGTTCTCTAATGGACAATGCATACCAAGAACCATGATAAATAATCAAAGAAGACAGCCTGTTCATCATTGGATACATCAGCAACAGCTCTAAGAGATTCTCGTTCAAAAGTATTCTGTAACATAGAAGAATTGGTAAAGGCTTTAATTATACTGAACAAATTGTCCCCACGGGTTTGGATACTTCCAGGTCTTGATTTACAGAGTTGTACATGCACATGAGAAAGAGAAGAAGTGAATGAAATGGCCATAAGCTTCCAATTAACTTAATGATAATAGCAGTACTAATGCTTACATTAACCTATCAATTGTATCATAAGAGGTGTGATAAAAATAACCGCCAAGGAGAAAGATCATATCCAGACCAGGAATCTTGCCATAATCATTGGCAAACATTCTGTAATCTGTATCTCCAGGAAAAACAGGAAAAACATCCTGCATATAAAGAGATATATACTCACTAGTTAAACGGTTGCAAGTCTAATAGTAAAATATATTGATGTAAATGATGAGATAATTAATTTGTGGCAGTTCCAACACGTTAGTCGTTGCAAAGGATAAAAAATCCCTGACAAGAACAATAATGATATAAACATGTTTAACTGAAAACTTTAAATTAAGAAATCTTAAGATTAGCAATAAAGCCTGGGCAGCAGTATTTGGTAAGGAATTTAGAGGAGTTGACCCTTCCATTGTAAAATGATATAAAGGAGTTCAGAAGAAATAAGAATTGAGGAAAATCCAAAAACCTGAGCTGCGCTATTTGCCATAGGGTATAAAGCTGATTGAGCATAGATAAGCGAAGGCCAGGACCCAGGTCCAGATTGGCAGATTACATCTGTTCAATGGAACAATAAACGTTACCAAAGCTTTCTGCTATACAAAAAAATCCAAGCACAACATGGAAAGAAAGTTGAAGTTTTAAACTCTTCAATAGAGAATACAGTTACAATACTGTTATCAGTTAGGATTGCCCACTCTTATTTTTTCTATTAAAGTTAAGGGAAAATTTGTAATCTACAATGTTTAGGCCCCCCTATCAATGCATCCATTCATCTGTACATTAAATGAAAATAAGAGGTTTAAACCTCATGGTCTCATGCAGAAAGCAAAAACAAAAACCTACCTATCAGAATGGTGTAATGCTAATACAGCTAATGACATGTCAGAAGTTGTTATAGTTAGCAATCAATTAACCATTTCAGAATCCTACCATATATTCATTACAAGTAAAAAAAAAAAATATTATTGCAGAGGGAGATCTCATTGTAGAAGACCTGTGACTAATTGCATTCTTCCTATATATTGTAGTAACCCACTAAAAGTGTAAAGAACTAGCCATAGAAAAATGCTCAAATCCATTACATGTTTGATTCTTATAAATAGCAACAATAATGCTATAGAAACCACCCAAATTCCCCATTCCCGTATATATTAATTTATGCCAGTTAGTGTGAAAATCTAACAGAAGCATACAATTAATTTTGGGCAATTACTTGTTTTTTTTATTCAGGCTGGAATGCATTTTCATAGAGCTTACCAACTATGAGTTAACAATCCATAAAGGTGGTTTTAACATAATTGGTATGAGACTATGAGTGTAATCAAAATAAGATGTAAAACAAAGAGACGTGCAGGCTCCTAGTATCACTGGTTTCTGGAACATATTCTCTATTTTTATTTAGTGCAATTATTTTTTATGAACTTTTTATTTACATTTAATGGAAGCTTGGTCATCATTTACTCCCTATGAATCAGGAAAAGGACAAGGTACATGACTACTACGGATAAGAAATTTAAGAACATGGGTAAGAGAATATGTAGGCTGCATACAGAATCCTACCAAGGCCTCCTGTTCCAGATGCTTCAACATTTACGAAAGCTCCAATTCTATCATGCCATTTGTGTGTTGTCATGAAACCATGTGAACCCTGAAACATTGGAAATCATCAAAAAAATCCAATGAGCTATAGCTGGAGTAACTGGGATTTCATTAACTTGTAACAGGTAACTATGCAAAATTATATGTTATCATTCACAGGTTAGAAATAGTTTGAATGTTCTAAATTAAAATTTGTGCTGATCCAGATAAACTAATGGACACAGCGAAAATTAATGGTCATAGCTATTGAGGGCTACAAGCCATAACTATTTGACATATAGAAATAACCACCAAACCATAATCATGCCTCCACCATAAATACTAGAAAAATTCCTTACCAACATAAAAAGTTCTTCCGCACCATTAAACAAAAATATAAGTGGTCGAGGAGGAACCCAGCCCGAATCAACTGTAAGCCTTGCAACTTCCAGCATGGATGCTTTCAAGGAGAAAGAGAACGATAATAGGAAATCTGACTTAGCAAATATCACTGGAAGGATAAAATATCATCTATAAAACCTACCAACACATGAAGCACAATCACCAGCGCCTGGAGAACCCAGTGGACTATCAAAATGGCCATTCACTAGAACTGATGGGTCTGTGTCGCTTGAACTTACAGCTGATATCCTGTAACTCAACTCAAGTTAGTTCAACTTGGATTCTAGACACCACAACTACATTCCATAACTGCATGGCAAGTAGAACAACAAAACATCTCAAGCTCAGATAAAAGAATAGTGTTGCATTAGATGGTTAGAACAAAAAAAACTATAAGAACTTTTAAGCATGGATTCTAGATACCATATTCTTTTGTTGAGGCATAAACCTCTATCGCTGCTAGTGACAATGGCTATCTCACTGACTTAGTATAAATCAGTGAATAGCAATATAAGAGAGAAAAGTTAAGCAGAAAAGAGGGAAGAAAGAACAGAGAGGAAGAGGAACAACGAGAGAGAGAGATATTAAATTTCAATGATATTCTCGATATCCTTCCTGGAAGGTCTAGGAGGGATATATATTACCTTCTAGCATGGGTGTTGCCATAGCAGATTCTCCCTTACAAGCGGTTATAACAATTGGTTTTGTCCTATTCTAGCCCATACATGTGGGCTCTCCCTAGAATATTCTCCTAGTAACAAACTATTACAGCTGGAAATTAAAACAACAACTACAATAAGCAATAAAAGTAATAAAGGAAATAACAATTACAACATTAAGGAAAAATTTTAAAAATAATAGATAATAAGTCGCCGCATGTGAGAATTCCCTCCCCCTTAAATCATTTCTTGTTCTCAAGAAATGCTAAGGAGGCTGGCAGACCTGGAAAATCGCTGGAGAAGACTTGGCAGGTATTCCCAAGTGTTGCTTCCCGTGTTTCCTTATTGCCATTTCACCAGCACTTGGATCAGGGGTACCCCTTAGTGGTAGATCACCCTTTTGTCCATAATGGCTTCCAGCTCCTCCAAATTTTCCTTCTCCTTAGGAATAGTGGGCAATGTTGGGTTGATCGGCTCAGCTCCAGTTGACTTCTTTAATAGGGAGACATGGAAGACTGGATGAATCTAGGATTCCTCAGGGAGTTGTAGACAATAAGCCACTTTCCCTACCCAGGCCACTATGAAATATGACCCAAAATACTTGGGACTGAGTTTGGACACCAGCCCTTGGGTGAGGGATTTCAGGTGGGGGTACCTCAATCGTAAATATACCTTCTCTCCAACTTCCAATTCCCTCTCACTCCTCTTCTTGTTTGCATATTGCTTCATCCTATTCTGGGCTGAAGTCAGTTCTTGCTTAAGTTGTTGTAGTACCACCCTCCTCTCCTGCATATACTCCTCAACAGCAGCAGTTGTGACATATCCCTCTAAAGCTAGTAGGATGGGAGGTTTGTAACCGTAGTTGGCCTCAAAGGGTGACATTTTCAGGGATGTGTGGTGGTTAGAGTTATCCACCACCGGGCCAATGCTAACCACGGGTGCCAACTCTTAGGTTGTAGAATGCATACACACCTTAAGTAGGTCTCCAAGCTTTGATTGACTCTTTCAATTTACTTGTCCGATTAGGGATGATAGGCTGACATATTAAGCTTGGTTCCCATAGACTTCATCAATTCCTGCTAGAACACACTCATGAAGATCTTATCACGATCTGATACAATGGTGCTTGGGACCCCATGCAACGCCACAATCCATGAATGCCCTTGCCACCTTTTGGGTTGTGTAAGGGTGAGCCAACCCTATGAAGTGGGCAAATTTAGATAGCTTGTCAACCACAACCAGTATACTATCATTCCCTTCAAATTTAGGCAACCCTTCAATAAAGTCCATTGACATGCTGGTCCAGCCTTGGTCAGGTATAGGAAGGGGTTGAAGGAGACCGGGGTAGGCCACATTTTCATGTTTACACCTCTTGTAAGTGTCGCAGGTCATAACAAACTCCTTAACATCAGCCTTTAGTTTGGGCCAATGAAATAACTGCCTTACCCTAAGGTAAGTATTTTGGATTCTCAAATGTCCTCCTACAGGAGATTCATGCAAGGACTGCAGAATCTTTCTCTTGAGGTTCCCACTGCTGCTAATGACAATCTGGCCATTAAACCTTATCGGCCCTTAACTTGAAGTGTAACCCTTAACCTCCTTAGATCCCATTGCTGGTCTTTCCAATATCTTCTTTACTTGTTCATCCGCCTCATAGTTGTCTACGACTTCTTGACACCACTCAGGTATTACAGTGGTGATTACTAACACATTTCCCTCCTCTTGGCACCTCGAAAGTGCATCAGCTACCACATTTTCTTTACCCTTCCAATACTGAATTATGCAATATAATCACATCAATTTTGCAATCCCTTTCTTCTAAAGTTGTGTTTGCAATTTTTATTGCAATAGATACTTCAAACTCTCATGATTTGTTTTGATTATGAATCTCCCATCTTCCAAATAATGGCATCATTTTTCTACAGCCATCAATACTGCCAAGTACTCCTTCTTGTAGATGCTCAATCCTAAATGCCTTGGGCTTAATGCCTAGCTTAGAAATGTCAATGACCTCCCTCCTTGTAACAGCACAGCCCCAATGCCTATGCCACAAGTGTTTGTCTCCAGTACAAAGGATTTGCTAAAGTCTGGCAAACCCAAAACAAGTACCCTGCTCATTTCCACCTTCAACCTTTCAAAGGCTTCTTCAGCGAGCGCCCAGCTAAAATTTTCTTTCTTCAGTGGGTCGGTTAAAGTTTTACTAATGACTCCATACCCTCTAACAAACCGGCAATAATACTCGATAAGGCTAAGGAACCCCCTTAGAGCCTTCACTGTTGTGGGTTTGGGCCAAGCTAACATAGCTTCCACCTTTCTATGATCAGTTCTAACACCCTCTCCTAATATTAGATAACCCAAATACTCGACCTAATCTTGACCAAAGGAACACTTAGACCTTTTGATGAAGAGCTGATTAGACCTAAGGACTTCTAGGGTAGTCTTTAGGTGATGTAGATGTTGGTTCAAAGTTAGGCTATAGACAAGGATGTCATCAAAAAATACAAGTATGAATTTTCTTAGGTAAGGTTCAAAGATTTGGTTCATTAGGGATTAAAAAGTAGTCAATGCATTGGTGAGCCCAAATGATATCACCAAGAACTCAAAATGTTCATGATGGGTTCTAAAGGCCGTTTTGTGGATATCATTAGGGTTCATTTTTTATTTGATGGTATCCTGAATGAAGGTCAAGCTTTGAGAAAAAATTGGCATTATGCAACTCATCCATTAGGTCTTCTACAAGGGGTATTGGGTATTTGTATTTGTCTTTGATGGTTAAGGCATTTAATTGGCGGTAATCCACACAAAAACACCAAGATCCATCTTTCTTTTTTACAAGAAGGATTGGTGAGGCAAATGGGCTCCGGCTAGGTCTTGATCAAGAATAAGAGGGATAGAGAAATGATTCCTATCAGGTAGGTCATTTTCCTGAGTATTGGGGTGTTTAAAATAAGGCTCATTTTAAGAAAAAGTCACATCTGCTGACACAAAATGTCTCTTTGAAGGAGGATGATAGCAATGGTACCCTTTTTGAGTAGTAGAGTATTCAATGAACACACATTTCAATGCTCGAGAATCTAATTTTCCTCTATTGATTGTAGGAATGTGAACATAGGCTACACATCCGAACACTTTGGGATTCCAATTGATAGTCATATGGAAATCAAGGAAATGTTTGGTTAGCAGTTGAATTGGACTTCGGGATTCAAGAGATTTTGATAGTAGTCTATTGATAAGAAAGGTGGTTGTCAAAGCAACTTCCCCCTAATAGCTTTTAGGAACATTCTGGTGAAATAGAAGAGCCCTAATAATAGCTAGAAGATGACCATTCTTCCTCTCGACTACCCCATTCTGTTGGGAGGTGTAAGGGCAAGAAGACTCATGAATAACACCCTTCTGTTGAAAGAAATCAGAGAGGGATTGGTTGAAAAAATCTCTAGCATTATCAAACCTAAAACGTTTTATTTCTACCCCAAATTGATTCCTAATCATGTTGTAGTATACAGGGAATACAATGCTGACTTCTGACTTTGATTTTAATAAGTATAGCCACACTGCTCTAGTGCAATCATCTACAAAGATAACAAACCACCGTGCCCCAAAAATGTTGGGAACACTTGATGGCCCCCAAACATCACTATGTATTAAAGAAAAAGAAAGATCAGCTCTTTTATTAGATAGAGGAAAAGACACCCTTTTGTGCTTTCCAAACTCACACATAGCACAATTGAAATTCCTAACATCTAGATCTTTAAACAATTCTAGAAATATCACCCTAAGAGTTAAGAAGGATGGATGACCAAGCCGGTGATAATGTAACTTGGTCTTTATTAGAATAAGCTAAGTATGATACAAGAGAATGGTTCTTCCTGTTGTCCTGCCCACTCGGTTCTTCAAGATGATAGAGACCATCTCTAACCCTAACAAGCCCAATCATCCTCTTCATGCCTTGTTCCTGCAACTCACAAACATTTGAATGAAAAATGACACTGCAATTAGTGTCCTCAATGAGTTTCTGAATAGATAGAAGGTTAGTACACAATTTAGGAACATGTAGGACATTTCTGAGAGTGAGATGCTTATCAAGAAGAACAACTCCTTAGCCGGCAATGGTGATTAGAGAACCATCTGCCATTTTAATCTTTCTGGAGCTTGGACAAGGATTATACTTGATGAAGAATTGAGAAAAAGGGGTCATATGGTCTGAGGCCCCTGAGTCTAATACCCAAGAGTTGTGGTTCATGATTTCTGAAGCATGTAAGGAAAAAGAATATGAATGAGTACCTGTGAGGACAAGAGAGCAGTTACCTTTCTCGGTCTTCTTGTCAAGGGACCCCAGAAGACCTTTTAGCCTTTCAATTTCCACCTTGTAAGGTTCAAGAGCTTCTCCTTGATCTTGATTTTTTGACCCAAGTGCAAGTTGCTGATAACTATTGGACATATGTACCTGCCCCTGTCCTTGATTCCTTGTTGGTGGTCCTCCTTTGGGTGGCCTTCGATGCAGTTTCTAGCACCTCTTTATGGTGTGCCTAGGCTTTTTATAGAAGGTACACCATAGAGACTCTCTATCCATAGCCTTCTTCTCATCTTTGGGTGGCCCTCTATTCTGATTGTGAGCCTTCAAGATCAAAAGGGCAGAGCTGTCTACTGGTGTAGATTCTAGCATCACTCCTCTTCTCCCCTCTTCTACACGTACTAGGGAAATCACCTCATTTAAGGAAGATAGATCCACCTTGCTCAAAATCTGCACTCTCATTGCGTCAAACTCCACATTAAGACCAGCCAGAAAATCATACGTCCTCTCATTCTCTACAAATTGTTTATGAAGTGTAGTATCCTCACTATACTTCATCTTCAAACACTGATAATGATCCAACTCTTGCCATAGAGTTTGCAATAGATTTGCATACTCTGTTATGGCCTTCGTCCCCTGCTTGGTCGCTACCACCTTAGTTCTTATCTCATATATCTGGGTCGCATCACAAACCTTGGAATAGGTGAGGCTTATTGCATCCCAAATATCCTTGGCTGATGTCAAGAATATTACCGTGTCACTAATTTCTGGAATCATGGAGTTCTAGAGCCAGGACATCACCAGGGAGTCTTCCTCATCCCACGCTACAAATGTTGGATCTCCTTCCTTGGGAGCGGTTCCTAACAGATGGCTGAGTTTCCCCTTTCCCTTTAGAAAGGTCTGGATTAATTGTGACCACTTCAAGTAGTTTTTTCCATTCAATCGGTAAGCTACTTGAAGATTCTGCAATTCTCCTCCTAAGTTCCCATTGTTAGTTCCAGTAAACGGAACTTCTGTCGTGTTGCTAGAATCAGCCGTGTCCGAGATTGGATTTTGGGTAGAAGACATGATGTCGGGTGAAGAAGAAGAAGATTGAATGAAGGAGAAAAAATAAAACCACAAAAGTCACGAAGAAATCAGCGACTAAACTCTTGTGGCTCTGATACCATGTCAAGAAAGAGACTTGGAAATAAAAGGATTCAATTGTTCTTATTCTTTGGAATGGGCCGATTACAAAATATATACAGACTTCCTTGCTGAATAAGGAAGTTATTTCCTAGCGAAGTTTCCAAATATGGTTTTGGAAACTTTGTACATAATATACAATACAACTCCTATTGGAAAGATTACAATAACATAAATATACAACAATCTAAAAGATACATCTTCTGTTTAGGAAACTAGAATCAATCATTCCCGAGAGCTGTAAATAGATTATATCTTGAAATGTGATGTGTAGAAGGTGCAAGCTTGAGACGGTAGCTCACCCCAGCCTTCTACAACATTTAGAAATTCCAGACCGTGCCTGGACCAACATAACAATGGATTTCATATAAGGCCTGCCGAGATCATAAGGGAAAGATTGCATTTTAGTGGTAGTAGACCGGTTCACTAAATTTGGCCACTTCATTGGGTTGTCACACCTGTTTACAGCACAAGAAGTGGCTAGGGCTTACTTGGAGAATGTAGTAAAACTACATGGCATTCCACAGTCCAGTGTATCGGACCGAGACAAAATATTCACCAGTCTCTTTTGGAAAGAACTTATGAGGATATTAGGCACCAAGCTCCTAATGTCTATTGCCTATCACCCTAAAACGGATGGGCAAACGGAGCGAGTCAATCAGTGCTTGAAAGGATACTTAAGATGTTTGAGCTTCTTACAACCTAGAGGATGGAACAAGTGGCTAGCAGTAGCACAATGGTGGTACAACTCGAGCTACCATAGTTCTATAAAAATGACACCCTTCGAGACTCTCTATAGCTATAACCAGACTTACTACCAACCTTGGGAGGACACACGACAGTGGCAGTAGTGGAAGCTTACTTACAACAAAGGCAAGATGTAATGAGAATAGTTAAAACAGAATTGGCCAAAGCCAGGAACAGAATGAAGCAACTGACGGACAGAAAGAGGAGTGAACGGATTTTTTCAATTGGTGAAGAAGTGTATTTGAGGCTCAACCAGAAACACCTCAAGACAATGACCAAACAGCCCATATCCAAACTGAATCCCTAGTATTATGGACCCTTCCTAATTTTGGAGAAAATTGGTGGAGAAAATTGGTGTTGTGGCCTATCGACTACAACTACCTGAAGATGTTAAGATACACCCCGTTTTCCACGTTTCCCTCTTCAAGAGGGCTGTGGGAACACAAAGATCGACCCCTACCTTGCCTCCTATGGTGGGAGAAGTACTAGAAAATGCTAAACTCACAGCTATTGTTGATAAAAGGGTGATCCACTGAAATAGAGTCCCTCTTATTCAAGTACTGGTCCAGTGGTCCTCTCTTTACTCGGATAATAATACATGGGAATACTTGCCAGAATTTCTCCACCAATTTCCTAATGCAGCAAGCCTGCTACACATTTCTTGTGGACAAGAAATGCTTTAAGGGGCGAGGATTGTTATGGTAGCTAGTTGAGTAATATAAATAAATGTGTAATTAGGCTACTAGAAATTGAATTTACGTTTAAGCATAACTGGTAGAATGTTCCAATATGTTGCAGCCAATTTGTAAGCACACATGGCTCAGAACTAACTGTTTTTGGCGCCCAAGTTGCCGGATCAGTATAAATAATTGATCAAGGCACTAAAGCCAGATATGTTGAATGAAATTGGAAATGAGTTTCCCTCCAATCCTCTCTCTAAACTTCTCTTTCTGTTATGATCTCTCTTTCCCTCCCAAATATCTCCTAATTCTCTCCCAACTCTCGTTCTCGATTCCTCGAGAACTCTATTGTCAGACTTGTAATCTGATAGGTACCTTCCCTTGATGTATGATACCTACAAATGATATTGTCTTCTAGTAGAAAAGAAAAGAAAAAACATGTAAATATTAAGCTTGAGTTATGGAAGAACATAACTCACAATAGTCTTAAGGCAAAATTGTTAAAGTGGAACATCGCTTCCAATATTTATGTGATTGTAAAATCCCTTAAAAATTAAAAAGGAAGTCTTATCAAATAACTATAAGACCTGTTCAAAATATTGGATGACAAAGCACCAACATATGCAAAATACATAACTAAGTTGATCATGTTATGTTGATGAGAACTCATATAGAAAAGGACAAAAATTAGAAATTGGGTTATTCATAATAAGATTAAAATGACATTTATTAAAGATAAGATGCATGAAAAGCATTTATAAATTGGGTAATGTTGGAGTTAAAGCCCAAATTAATCACACTGCTCACTTGCTTGGAAGGTCAATCACGAAACTGATCATAGGGATAATTTTGGAACTTCATAACTTTTGAATGGCTTGGAATTATGAGGCGTGGCATATGTCAATAGAAAACTCAAGATCTCAACTACAACTTCCTATATTCATGGGCGCCTTTTCGACTTTCCAACTATATTTTATGACCGTTTCAAGTTTGGTGGTTAGTACTGAATGGGTGGAGTGCGAATTACGGATTTTTGGGCATCTTTTGAATATTTGTCCACCAAACACTTATGACTTTGAATTTGAACATTTTTCTTTGATTATTATGTCTTCCACATTTGAATTTACCCTTTTGCTTTAATTATTATGTCACCCATGCTTGGAAGGATGTTCCAAGACTAGTATTTATATGTGTGATCTTGTAATGTTTTAGGCAATAAACATTTTTATCAAGAAAGTGCATAGAGTATTTTACCCTAATTCTTATCTAAGCAATTCATTTGTTTAGTGGCGAATCTACCTGATTCTTATCACTCTTCCTTCTTCTATCTTAGAGTATGGCGAATCAAAACTGGTATTTTCTTGTTTGTGGCGAATTTTCTTATCAAACAAGGGGTGTTAGTATTTCTTTTGTATTTTGGGCACATCACAACCCTATCTACGGGAGTTAAGACTTGGTTTTACTGTTGTTATTTATTTATTTCGATGAAACCATGTGATACTTTTAATCTCTCTCTCTCTCTCTCTCTCTCTCTAGATAACAAGCTATGACCTGTGCATAAAAAGCCTATGACATCCTAAATTGAAGTATAAAATAAAATCAGCAGCATAATGTGATATAAAAATGCAAATGCAGCATGCCGCCTGCCTGCACTTGGCTGTGTGCAATAAAACCTAGAAGCTGCAAGCAATATAATATGATATTCCAAAAGTTGGCATGAGAATATGAAAATTTCATATAGAACCACCAAAAAATTATGTAAAGTACCTCATAATAATATTTATATGGTTTCTATATCCCAGAGACATGCTATAGCCTAAAAACATCATGTTGAAGGTGCCATTGACTATGGTGTCCTCAATCTCAATCCTGCAAATAAGAGAATCCGCTAATAGGTTCACGAGGAAAACTAGTAAAAAATAACTTAAAAAACTTGGGAATGTAAAATCATTTTACCAACCTAACATCAGTTCTAGACCGCTCCTTCATTATTTCAAGCTGCGCTTTGATGTATTTGGCAGCATCTTGTAAACCTTGACGCCCTTCCTATCCACAATCATGCTAAAAAATTACCAAGAAAAACAATGGACAACTTTTCCTCCTTCCAAACAAGCAACTAACATTATTTTGTATCTCAAGTACAGAGCTGAGCATAAATCCCCCCAATAAAGGCTAGAATCCCAGATAACTTCTTCAACATCTGTTTCCTATACTATGAAACTCAGAGTCAAATTATCTGGATAGCTTCAGCGAGTTCGACCAAGTGAAATTTTCTTTTATCTCTTAATTTGAAGACTTTTGAACTCTATTCCCTCTCTAGCCTTTATTATCAGCCAAACATTACATAGTTAATCTAGACCTTCCATTCTCTAAACTGAATCAAAATCAATTATTTTAGCAGTCATTTTGTATATTATGGGGAAGCATTTTCTAATCTCGAGGCCCATCTTGTCAACAATGTGCCCCAAAATTACCGCAAAAAAGAATGAACAACATTTCCTTCAATCAATAAATTGAATCTTGTTTTAAGCTTTAGAAACATAATTAGTGATTGTTTTACGCATTAATCCTTCAAATACAAGATCCAATCCTAAAATAATTCGTCCCACTTCTGTATGCAACATTTTGCTAGACATTAAGTCAACATAGCCTAACCCTTGTTTTTTTTCTTTTGTTGGTAGCAATGAGAACTTGTGACCAGTACCCTTTAGATGCGTGCCACTACCAAGTAAACTTAAGGGTATGCAATATAACCCGCAAATCACCCGTATTATGTAAACATACAAAATTTATGTGTGGACTTGCATCAAAGAGATTATAGCCTCTTAGCAAGCAACCCTTTGGGGTTCGCCCAACCTCTTCTAGTGAGTTCTGAAGTGAAAATTTCTCTCCTATATTTAAAAAAAAAATATTCCGAATTCTATCCCCTGCCTCCCCTTTCTCGTCAACCAAACACCCCCTAATCAAACCAAACCGAAGTCGATTGCAACGGCAATTCACGACGAAAATACGTATACAGAGACAGAAATGGAGAAATTAATACTGACCTGGCGACCACCGATCTCTTTGGCGAGAACTCGGACGTGCTCGACGGCCCTGGCCTCCGAGAAGCGGTCAAGCGGAGCGTCCAAGCCGAGGGGCTGGACGAACTTCATATGAATGACGAAGTACACAAGCGTAGACATAAGAGCGTAGATAATCGCTAAGCAAAAGAGCAATTTGAAACCGGCGAAATCGCCGGAGTTCCGCCTCACCGGCGCCATTCTCTGAATCCGACCTCTACTCGAAGGGGAGAGATTTCTTTCCTTCGTCAAAACGTATGAATGAATGAAGGAAGGAAGGAAATGGAAACTAGCACAAAATAAAATAATAATAATAATAATAATAATAATGATAGGCTTACTTGCTATTGGACCTTGGCGTAGTTGTAATGGCGTTTGATTTGAGAGAGAGATTCCGGAAGTTGGAAGATGCTTGGTTTTGTTGGGTCATAGGAAGCTGCCGCTCTCACGTCTCCCCAGACAGCTTCTCAGATTCGGGCGTTCCCACGGCACTACTTTAAAACTATTTATTTACGGAATGCGATATACACATATATATATATATATATTGCATATGCTAAGTTAGAATGTGCTCAATCACTTTTCATAAAAATGTTTATGAATGACGTGTCTAAATAAAAAAATTAAGCTACAGAGATCTATATATTTAAAAAAATGTTTAAATAAAATATATCAACTTCTAGAGACCTTTTTAAACTATTGGTATCTCCTTACAAATAAATGATCCAAATCTAAGTGAATATGAAAATAATTTAGGGTAACGTCAGCGGCAGAGCCACCTGAGGCCCAGTGGGGGCAGTTGGGGGCAGTTGCCCCCACTGGGCAGATTTTTTTTTTATAATAATAATTTATAATTAAAAATAAAAATATTATATTATATTTTATTACTAGAAATAAAAAAATAAGTATTGAAAAAAAGAAGTACATAATGGCCTAGTAGTAACCATCACAATATTTTTTGTTCATAATTTTATTTTTTTACAATGATGATGCAAATAAAACTAAGTATTAAAGAAAATTGTGAAACAAAGAAAGTAAATATGGAGGAAATTTAGATTAAAGAAAATGAATAAATTAATAAAATAAGTATTGAGCAAATTGATGTTGCACAATTTTCTATGGATCCGAGACTAAATACTACAATAATATATTATAATGTTAATTTTTAAAATCAAATTAGAAAAGTCTATTTGTAAAGAGGTCTATGTCAACCTCGAAATCAAGACAATTCATTCCAGCTTGATTTAATGTATTTGGTGATTGATTGGAATATAATATAAGCAAAGATGTCTCATTTTACTTATATTGTTATCTTTTTAAAATAAATAATGAGAAACAAGGAGATGTTGATTCTTTCATGAAAGAAGAGTTTAGTAATTTAAAAAAAAAAAAAAAGATAGATTTTAAGTTCATGTTAGAGATGCTAATAGTGCACATAATTAAATTCAAAACAACTATGAAACCTTAATAAATCAAGAACAAAATATCGAGATAGTTTTTTTCAGACAGTTAGAACAAATATTGTGTGATTATCGAATTCGTCTAAATGTGTCAATTAATTGTGTTCGACTTCTTCTACGGTAAGAACTAGTCTTTTGTGGTCATAGCGAGTCTAAAGATTCAAATAATTAATATAACTTTCTTGAACAATTGTAATTTCTAGTATGAAAAGCTATAAGAAACAATTATAAAAAAAATAATAATATTATTATTATTATTCTTATTTTATTTTTAAAATTATATATTTTTTATTTAATTTCATCCCCACTAAACCAAAATCCTGGCTCCGCCCCTGGGTAACGTTATTTTGAAGATGATGATGTGTAAGAAACATTAAAAACACTTACTTTTAAAATAAGCACATTTATTATAATTAAATATTTTTATTAATTAGATTTAATTTTGACCATAATAAATATATTTATTTTAGAATAATATTAGGAGTCATAATTGATATCATAAGTCATGTGACATCTCTTCGCTAGAACAGGTGCTAAGAGATTATTTATTATGTATCTCATTTGTCTAGTTCCTCTTCTAATAAGAATGCGACACATCATCTTTAATCATAACTTCTAATGTACTCTATATTTTAACACTAACTCACAAAAATGTATAGACAAAAAATAATATATAATAAATATCTATTGTTTGAAACTATTGTATTTAGAGTGGTGATTCGCATTAACCTTGTATCAATTTTACTACTTGGCACAACACAACAGTAATATTTATTCCATGGAGTGGACGAAATGACTGTATTAAATTGTACGATAATACCAGCAATTAAATTAAGTTGAAATAACTGCGGCCTGAAGTCCAATAAATGGCGAAATTAGATGACAAACATGAAACATGGACAAAGCATGCTCACAAAACGTATTGGTACGTTTGATAGGTACAACGGCGGGAAGTTTCTTGGGCTCACACTTTGGACGCTGATTGATAATCCCTGGGAATTGAAGATTCGGGGTGTTGACGGGGAATTAAATCCCGTGACTGAATCTCAAATTTAGTTTTTGTGGAATTTGAATTTGAATTTGTCTTAATACACTTTAGATTAATACATCTCCTCCGACTACATCTCTCCCAACCTCATATCTTTCTCTTTTGTGTCTTCTCATCTTTCTCTCCATCCGGTATCCCTTTTTTTATCTGGCTGCCTCTCCTCAACTCTTTCTCTCTCTCTTCATCGTTACTTGATATTGAGGACGAAGAAGAAAATGATTATTCACAATCAATCATGTATATTGTAATACCCCAATAGTTTAAGGTCAGATTTAAGAAGGGACTTTAGAGAAACTAGTATATATATCGAGGATAATAAGAAAGAAAATACACTAGCTGAATACATTTTGGGCTGAATGTGGATAAAGAACTCTAGTATTAAGCATGTTTGACTTAGGATAATTTAAGAATGGGTGACCCTTAGGAAGTTCATGTAAGCTCATCAAGTTAAGTTGATCCGACCCTTCTTATCGCTCGATACTGGATATTACAAGTGATATCAAAACTGACCCTCGGAGAAAGTGGTCCAATGAGGACGGGGAGTGACGTCAGGGTGCGAAAGCCTGAGCAAGGGGCGGCTCCTAGCAGGCTTCTAGGATGACAGCCTCCAAATGGGAGAAAATCTGAAACTAGTTATAATGTCATACGATGAGAATGTCATGTACTTGATGAGGAGAGAATATAATACCCCAAGAGTTTAATGTCAAGTCTAAAAAGAGATTCTAAAAAAATTAGTATATATATCAAAGATAATAAGGAAGAAAATAACACTAGTTTGATATCTTTTGAGCTGAATGTGGATAAAAAACTCCCTAGTTAAGCGTGGATAAGTAATCACTGAGAAGTTCGCGTAGACCCATCAAGATAAATTGACCCGACTCTTCTTATCGCTCGATACGTAATGTTACATGTGTATAGTTCAAGTAACTTTGTGTTTTTTTTTCCCTCTCCTCGTTTCTGTTTCTTTTCAAAATTCTTTTCCTCCTGCTTTATGTTAGTTACATGTATGTATAAGAACTCTGTAACTTTACAAAAAAAAAAAACAAAAAGGAGTTGAGGAGATGTCGAGGGCGAGAGGAAACTTCGAGAGAGAGAGAGCGGGAAAATAAATTAATGTGGCGCTGGGAGCATAAAATGGTGAAGCAAGGCAGGTCGCTTAATTATGAAGATCCATCGATGCCGTGACATCTTATTCTTGCAATTATAAATGTATGAATGTTAATGAATCTCTATGTATATAATTCGATATGAATATTTCGTATATTATTAGTTCTAATTAAGAGAAATACTTAAAAGTCAATAATATATATATGCTTTAAATAAATACCAACCGTATTTATTCATTGAGGATTCAACTTCCCTTGATGTAACCACAAATTAATTATTATAGTAATATTATTATTATGATGATACTTTTTGTATAATAAATTCATAAAAATATTATTTTCTTCGACAAAAATCTTGTGATGTTATTTTTATCATGAAGATTGCTCATATTTTAATAACTAGCTTATCACGCGTGCAATATACAGATTATTTTATATATAAATTTTATAAAATAATTTATAAAAGTTGACTGATATAAAATATATGATATAAGACAAAATGAATACGACATGAATCTAATTCTCTAAGCTCAAAGCAAAATTAATGCAAATTTTGAAACTTCATAGTAATACGAGGCTAATTAATGCACATAGTTTGTTTGTTTAGGTTGATGTGTTACTTTATCTAATTATAATTAATTTTTAATTGACTATATATGCTGTCTATGTGTTAAGTGTGTTAAAAACTGTGACAGTTGAATTTCCAATATTATAATTAGTTACATCTTATATTACTAATTAACCCAAAAATAAAAATATTAAATTTAAAATATTTGTACATTCCTAATAAATTATTATGATTCTTCTTCTATAAAAATTATTATAAATCATAATTTTCATTTTCAATTTTTATCAATTATTATGATTATCAATTTTTGTTAGACTACTTTTTATTAAAGATTAAATGTTCAATAGCTTGAATACAACTTATTATTTGTTTACCATTGTCATCGTAAAAAATACAACAATTAAAATTTATAATGTGGGGTTCGCTCGAGCTCGGTGTCAATGAAGTAAGATTACCGTGAGAGAAGTTGTCTCAAGTAACCTTGCCACAAGGATCTGTTTCGCCGCAAGGATTTTGCCACAAGGATTTTCCTCCACCACAAGATCTCGCCGCTAGGTTTTGTCTTCGCCGCAAGGATTTACTTTTGCCACAAGATCTCACCACAGGGATTTACCTCCACCGCAAAGTCTCATCGCAAGGATTTGACTTCGCCGCTAGGATTTACCTCTGCCACAAGATCTCACCGCAAGGATTTACCTCCGCCGCAAGGTTTTGACTTTGCCGCTAGGTCTCACCATAAGGATTTGGCCATGTTGATACTCAGAAATAGGTTATAAGGCTTGTTAAAATCCTCGCCCACGACAACTCTTCGATGCCTAAGTCGGTACCGGATCCAAATAACTATTCACGAAAATAGTGAAAATGCAGTCATGGTGTAAAAAATTTATCGAAATCGGAAGTCATGTTCATTGTCTTGTAGCTGGGTTATTTATAGGGTGCGATTATTAAGGATGCTTGGTGCTAACACGTGGCGTTTGCCGAGTGGAGTCTTGGCCTCGCCTAAAGGTCTTTTGGATTGCTATGAGAGTATTTGTAGGAAGGCGCTTGCGACAAGTTGTGGCTCACTGTCACAAGGCCGCATGCCTACCGATTTCTTATGAGCAAGCATTCTTCTTTAATAGCCGACGATCTTGAGTATGAAAGTATACACTCCTAGACACCATGATATTTGGAAGACAAAAAGAAAAACTCATAAGAGGAAAGATACAAGACTTGAGATGATCCTAAAGGATTTCAAGAAAAGAGGAAGGAAATGAAGAAGCTAGCGGTAACATGGCTCACAGGAATAAAAACGCCAACTAAGACAAATAAAAACAAAGAGCACAGCAGACCAAGATTTATAGTGGTTCGGCTTTCTAAGCTTAGTCCACTACCTTACCTGCCTACTAAGGATTTTGAAATAACTTCACTATCAACTCCCTACTCAATACAAGCAGGTCCTCTAGTCCTTGACTAGGAAATGTACAACCCTCCCAATTTAATGGGCCCTCTAACTTATGCTAGGAAAATTATAGTAATTGTGAGAATGAGAGTCTAAGAGTATAACCCTTAGTTACAAGCTCTCTCGAAATAAAGAATTGAGGCTTAAAATAAATGTAACAGAGTAGATACAAAAGCCTCAGAAATGAAAATACAGAGAGAGAAAAAAATTAACGCTCGATGTAACAGTCAAAACTCGGTGGTTGAAGATATACAATGTGTTTAGCAACCACAATCAATTCTCTAAACCTATATTTATAGTTGATGGTGGATAAGTTTAAATTTTGAACCGTTGTGGGTAGTTGGACGAGTATTAATTGCGCAAAAAATTAGCCGTTATAAGTTTCTGAGAAACAAAATGTCGACATACATAATTGGTTAGTCAACTATATTTTCAAATAAAACAAGACATAGTCGACAGACAAGAAAACATAGTCGACTATTGTCTAACAAAGTCTACTAATAGTCAACAATCACATTCACACAATCGACAGATCTAAAAATATGAAGAAAATTTTGAATATCATATACATACATAGTCGACAGAAAAAAAAAAAACATAGTCGACAAAACATCAAGCATAGTCAACTATCTTTAGGCATAGTCGATTATCCTCAAGCACATAGTCGACTATTGACAGGCATAGTCGATAACCCTAAAACACATAGTCGACTATCTATTTAGAAAAATTGAATACTTAACATATCCTCATTTTGATTCTTTTGAAAGCAAATTGAGACTACAAAAAACATTTTTATTTTAAATTTAAACACACTCAACCATACTCAACATTTCTCCTATATAGATTTTCATAACTTTGCTTCAAGGAGGTTTAAAGATTGATTTTCTCATTCATATAGATTGTTTAAAAAATAAACTTATCCATATAGATTTACTCACTCATATAGATTTAGAGATTGATTTTCATATAGTCATTATCAATACTATTTTATTATCCAAGAGTAAAATATCAATCTCCCCCTTTTTGATGATGACAAAACAAATATGAAAATCAATTCATTCATTTTATCTCCCCATTTTTGTCAATATCAAAAGATTAAATACTTCCCTTTTTTGGAACACACTAAGGCTTCCCCTTAAGCCAAAAACCTCATAGAATTCATTCAACTATTGAAGCATGCAGTTAGATTTAAACATATATTAACAAGACTAAAATGTCAATACTTAAACATTCATTCATAAAATGTAGTTCAACAAAACATATGATAAAAGAAATATTCAAGACTACCAAGATAAGCATACATATATCAAAAAGTAAAATAGAATGTATGATGAGGGCAGCATCTAAACATCAAGAGAGATGGACGAGAGAGAAAATTGAACTGAGGAAGGAGAAGAAGCTGATGGTATATATGGAGATGCAACAGGATGAGGGAATTGAGAAGAGAGCATCTAAATAAGGAGTCCCATTTGAGATTAAAGCTCTTCTTACTGCCTATGGAGACTCTGCAAATCTGATCCGACTTCATCTCTAAACTCGGTCAAACTTGCTTCAACCCTTGATATATCCAATTTTAAATTTGTCATCCCTTAAACTACTAACTCATCGCGAGACTCAGGTTGTGATGAAGATGGTCCTTCTGATCTTCTCTTTTTCCTAGGATTTTCAGGTTTGTCAACCTTAACCCATTCTCCATCCTTACATGCATAGCCAATCCTTATGGTTGTTTTATCACTAATGTGATGAGAAGAGCTAAGATAAACTTTCCTGACACTTTCCATTTGACCCACTAAATTATCCAATAGTTCACTGATTGTCATACCATAGGGAAATGACCTAGTCTTTGCTGAGAATGATTCTATCATTAGGTTGATCATCAGTAGGCATAGATTGGGCATTCTCTTAGCCTTGATGCATTGAAGTAGCCAGAAGTCAAGTCTAGTAATAAGAGAAAAACTGCCACTATAACACCCTACTTCCACGGGCATGTTATAACTTAGGAAATTTTAACTATATATATATTTTTAATAACTCATCATGATATAATTTCAAAATTTCCCTACTACCTGTCTATCATTAGCTTACTTACTCTGTATATGTTAGGTTAGGTAATCATCAATAGTGGAAGCAAGAATCGAACCTTAACATACCTCAAACATTAATAATATTACATGATCGCCTCAACGAAATTAGTAACACAAGATTATTCAACAATAGTACTTAAGTCCTTCAACATAACATGAAACATGACATAAGTTTTTTTTTTTTCCCAACATAACTTGAAAACCTAACATATCATAATTTAAAGCATAATATAGCACAACTGATACATGATCGGGTCCTTATATAGGAAACTAAATGCAGAAATTAACTTCATAATGCCTTGCGTCTTTACAATTCATCCGCTTCTATGTCTTCGCTACAAACCTCACCTAGAACGTTTGAATGCTCCAGGGGCAATGCCCACATTAGATGATGAATCATCTAAGTAAGAGTACATCATAATACATATGTATGAATGCAATGCACATAACATCATAACTCTCATGTTTGGGTCGACTGCACCTTAAGATTACCTGCTATTTTTACAGTCTCCCTGCCAGACCGGGGTGTATGGGTGCACCCTTGGCAAAATCAACAGCGCCAGTACCTAATCTCAAACCCATGCAACGTATGACCGTGAATCTCATCATGCTCATATGCATACTTTGTCATCAATACATGTAAATGTCATCCACAAGACATATTCACATCAAGACATGACAACATGATGAAAATATTTACATAAAATCAGGTTTTGGTGCAACCACTTAGAAGCCATTTTCATAAACTAAATCCAATTGAATAGTACCACTTACCTTGCAAAAGATAATTTTGCCCCTAGCGTAATTTTGTCTCAAAATTTGCGTCGGACTTCCAATTGTACTCAATTATGAAGCTTAGCATACCCTAGGCATCATAATTATTTAAGAAAATTAGATTCTGATTTTCTCTAATTTTTCTCATTTCCTCCTATTATTTCCTCAAAATTATGAAATAAATACTTCCTTATAAAATTTTTTCAATTTCTCTTCTCAATAATTCCTAAAGCAATATTCCTAAGCCCCAGAAATTTTCTTATAATTTTCAGAATCCATGTTCTATTTATTTCTCATTTTCTCTTTGATTTTCAAGGATCTATTGCCTCAAAAAATCCATAATAAATACCAATAATGCATTTATCTTCCAATTTTATCATCAAAAATTCTAAAATATCATTCTCATATTTCTGAAATTTGTGAAGAAATTTTTGAAGATAACTCACCTTCCTGCGGAGCAATTCGATATTCTTCAGTACTGCGATGAAACCTCAAATTGCGTATCCAACAACACCTTCTGCCACAAATTTTTACACAAACTACTAAACCCAACCTATATGATTTTTCTAGGAATTTTTTGGTATTTTCTCTCTATTTTTTTTTCTTTCTCTTTTTCAAATCTCTCTCCCTCAAATCTTTCTTTCTTACAACATTTCTCTTTCTAATCTAAGTACTCAAACCTTTCAAGTTTCCTCTATTTATAGAAGGTTGTGTTAAGCTTAGCATATAATTGTAGTGACCCACTATCTTTAATTATTTTGTCACATTTTTTAATTATTTTTCACTAAATCTCACTCATAATCTTTAATTATTTATCCACACCCTATTTTGTCGCTCACATTTCTCAATTATTTCACTCATTATCTTTGATTATTTGTCTACACCTTACTTTGTCTCCCACATTTCTCAATTATTTCACCCATCATCTTTAATTATTTTGTCATATTTCTTAATTATTTTTCACTAAATCTCACTCATAATTTTTAATTATTTGTCCACACCCTACTTTGTCTCTCACATTTCTCAATTATTTCACCTATTATCTTTGATTATTTGTTCACACCCTACTTTGTCTCCCACATTTCTCAATTATTTCACCCATCATCTTTAATTATTTTGTCATCTTAATTATTTTTCACTAAATTTTCTTTTGAATAGATTATTCTTTCATTTAGTTTATTAATTTTAAGCCCACTTTCTTAGCCTACTAACTTAAGCCCATTTGCTTAGCATTTCCCTTTCTTTTTTTTTCTACTTAGCCCACTAACTCTAAGCCCATTTACTTAGCCTTTCATTTTTTTAACTTAGTCCACTAACTATTAGCCCATTTACTTAGCCTTTCCTTTTTCAACTTAGCCCACTATCTCTAAACCCATTAGTTTTTTTCTTAATTATAATCACTAATGGATGTCAAAAAAAATTAATTATTATTATTCTCAAAATATTATGATATTACAGCCACTTCTAGGGTAAATCATCTAACAACAAATGAGATGAAGAATTCTAGTGTTCAAGTTCATACTTGTTGTGTCAGTGCTTTTAGATGTAATAGAGTCATCTCCTATGACTTCTTTACTAGCCTGAACATAATCTTGAGTCCAAGAGGCATCATCCCCACCCTCTAACGGAATTCCAAATCAATTATGAATCAGTGTCAAGGTAACTTCTATATGAGAATCCCCAATGTTGGTCTTAAACTTTTTATCTGACTTCCTCTTGTGATGCGTATTATCAGCATTTGAATAAAAATCCCTAACAGCATCTTCATATATGCATCGATGAATCGTTAGGAAATCCCACCAGCCAAAGTCTTTAAATGTTTGAATATAGGGAAAACCAATGGATTCTAGAAATGTTAAGTCCAAGTAACAACCTTCTAGGACTTCTCGAGAATCAAAGTGAATGGAATACCTTTCTTGTTGACCCTCAGAGTTGAAAAATTGGATTTGAGGCCTTGGTTGAGATGGAGGACGGCTTGAAAAGGCTGGTTCCTTTCCTTTTTCCTTGCCCTTGTCCGAGTTCTTCGTTCGTGCGATAGGAAATAATGTTTGAAGATGAAGCCAAGAGAGCGAGAAAGAGGGATAACCGGATATGATGGAGAATATAGAGGAAAATAAGAGATGAGGGTTCGGTACTTTAAGAGAAAAAAGAGCGAAGAAGAAGAGAAAGTGAAAGAGAGCACTCAGCCACAAAACAAATGTTAGGGTATAAAATGAAAATTGATAGTCGCATGAGATTTAAATAAATAGGATTATATAGTCGACAGATGAGACGGCTTTGTCGACTATCATATTAAGTATCTAGGGTATAGTTGACAAGTGCGAGGGGTATAGTCAACTATTATAGAGAAAATCAAAGAAATAGTCGACAGATACGATATTGTAATCGATTGATTTAATTTTAAATATAGCACATAGTCGACTAGGCTAGGCCTTCTGTCAACTATCTTGGCAACCTCATAGCACCTTAGTCGACCACAGAATGATTGTTGTCGACTATAGAATAAGAGAAATTTAATTTTACAGAGATGTGCCCCAATCATCACTTATAAATTTTGGCCGAAATGCATACTGTCAATAGATTACTTCATTTAATTGGCAGATTTAAATGCCTGGCCTTACAACAGGAAACTCACAAAAAAAAAAAAAAACATCTAAAAATGTTTAATAAACCAGTGATAATGTCTAGGCAAATAATATCATAGACAATCATGTAATAATCGATCCTAGCTCACTCCTAAAATATTCAAACTTTTCTCTATCAAGAGGCTTTGTAAAGATATCTACTACTTGATGATTTGTACCTATGAATTCAAGATTTATGTCTCCTTTTTGAACATGGTCTCTAATGAAGTGATGTTTTACTTCTATGAGTTTAGTTCTTGCATGAAACACTGGATTTCTTGTTAAAGCTATAACACTAGTATTGTCACATTTTATTGGAATGTTTTGAAGTCTTATGTCATAGTTTTCTACTTGATATTTCATCCATAATATTTGAGCAGAACAATTACTAGCTGCAACATACTCAGCCTCAGTAGATGATAGGGCTATTGTGTTTTGCTTCCTATTTGACCATGATACTAATCAGTTTCCTAGGAATTGATATAAGCCACTTGTACTTTTTCTATCTATTTTAATCCATCATAATCAGCATCAGTATAGGTTATTAGATCAAAGTTGTTTGATTTTGCATAAAATAGTTCAAGATTTGCAGTTCCTTTTAGGTATCTCAAAATCCTTTTAACTGCTTTCAAGTGTGATTCTTTTGGATTAGATTGGAACCTAGCACACAAACACACACTAACATAATGTCAGGTCTGTTGGCTGCTAAATAAAGTAAAGAGCCAATCATACTTCTATAAAGCTTGTTATCTACAACATTCCCTAATTCATCTTTATCTAAACTTTGAGAACTACTCATAAGTGTATCCATAGGTTTACAATCTTGAACATCAAACCCCTTGAGAAGATCTCTTGTGTATTTTTGTTGAGATATATATATACCCTTATCTTCATGTTTTATTTGTAATCCTAGAAAGTATTTAAGCTCACCCATTATGCTCATCTCAAATTCTCCTTGCATAAGATTTGTAAATTGATCGCATAGAGATTTATTTGTAGATCCAAATATGATATCATCCACATAGATTTGAACTAATAGAATATCAATGTTATGACTTCTTATAAATAAGGTTGTATCTATTTGTCCTTTTTTAAATTCTTTATCTAAGAAAAATTTACTAAGCCTTTCATACCATACTCTAGGGGCTTGTTTTAGACCATATAAAGCTTTAGACAATTTGAACACATAGTCTTCATACTTGTGATTTTCAAAGCCCAGGGGTTGTTCTACATAAAATTCTTCATTGATGTACCCATTTAAGAAATCACTCTTAACATCCATTCGATATAACTTTAAGTTTTTGTAACAAGCAAATGCTAATAACATTCTTATGGCTTCTAACCTAGCAACAAGGGCATAAGTTTCATCATAGTCAATACCTTCTTCTTAGCTATAACCTTGAGCCACTAGCCTTGCTTTATTTCTAGTTACAACACCATTTTCACCCATTTTATTTCTAAATACCCATTTTGTGCCTATAACTGAATAATCTTTTAGTCTTGGAACTAGTTTCCAAACTCCACTTCTTTCAAATTGATTTAATTCTTCTTGCATGGCAATAATCCAATTTTCATCTTCTAGAGCTTCTTTGAAATTTTTGGGTTCAACTTGAGATAAGAAGGCAGCATACTGGCATTCATTTCTAATGAATGATCTAGTTCTAATGCCTTTGGATGGATCTCCTATAATTTCATTCTTTTTGACATATTTCCTTTCTCTTGGAAATGTTGGTTTTTTTTTCCTCTTGATGCTCTTGTTCTCCCTCAAAAGGATCATTGTCTTGAGTATTTGATTCAGTTTGCTCTATTGAAAGCTTTTCAAAATTATGGGTTACTTCATTTTCACCATATTCTCTAAGTTTTGGAACTTCAATGCTTATATCATCAACTATTACTTGAATTGTTTCCTCTACTACTAGGGTTCTTTTATTGAATACCCTATAACCTTTACTTTGAGAAGAGTATCCTAAAAATATACCTTCATCACTTTTAGCATCAAATTTACCTAGAGATTCTTTTCCATGATTGAGAATATAGCAGGTACTTCCAAAAACATGAAAATAACTTATGTTAGGCTTTCTTCCTTTGAATAATTCATATGGAGTCTTTTTCAATATTGGTCTTATTGAAATTCTATTTAGAATGTGATAAGTAGTATGAACAGCCTCTGTCCAAAAATATTTAGGAAGATTTTTATCACAAAGCATTGTTCTAGCCATTTCTTGTAAGGATCTATTCTTTCTTTCTACTACACCATTTTGTTGAGGAGTCTTAGCACAAGAGAAGTTATAATCTATTCCATTTTCTTCACAAAATAGTTTAAAGGATTCATTTTCAAATTCTCCTCCATGATCACTTCTTATTTTTGAAATACAAAAGCCTTTTTCTCTTTGAATTCTCTAACTGAATATTTCAAATGACTTAAAAGTTTCATTTTTGGATGCAAGAAATATTACCCATGTGAATCTAGAATAATCATCTACTATTACCAAAACATATTGTTTACCTCCTAAGCTTAGAGTTCTCATTGGACCAAACAAGTTTAAGTGAAATAGTGTTAGAGGTCTAGATGTTGATACTTCATTAGTTGGTTTGAATGACACACTAATTTGCTTACCTTTCATGCAAGAGCCACAAATGTGATCTCTTTCAAATTTAAGCTTGGGCAACCCATTTACAAGATCGTGCTTTACTAACTTGTTTATTAGGTTCATACTAGCATGCCCTAACCTATTATGCCACAACCAAGAGTTTTGAGATGAATTTGCAACTAAATAGTTTTCCATTTTAGATGATTCTAGAAATGTGAGATAAATGTTCCCTACTCTATTTTCTTGTAATTTTATTTCTTTTGTCTTAGAACATATAACTTTACAAGAACTAGCATTAAAACAAACTTCATAGCTTAAATCACACAATTGACTAATACTAATCAAATTATGTTTAAGTCCATCAACAAGAAATACATTTTCTAATGTAATGTTTTCAAAAGAAATGGAACCCATACCTATGATCTTATCTTGAGAGTTGTCACCATAGAAAACCTTACCTCCTTCCTTGAAAACGATGTTGCTGAGAAGATCTTGATCTCCTGTCATGTGTCTTAAGCACCCACTATCAAGGAACCACTTGCTCCTTGAATCATTTGAAACCAACGCAGCCTACACAAAGAATCATTCATGTTGTTCCCTTTGGTACCCACATCATCTTGGGTCCATTCTTGTTAGAAGATACTACATCTTTAAGAACCCAAACTTGTTTGAATTTTTGAGAAAAATTTCGTATAAAACATTTGTTAACTAAGTGACCACTTCTTCCACAATAGTGACGGTAATACCTCTTTTTGAAAACTTTGGTTTGAAGGATGGTTTTCTTTGAATAAATTTTTGGTTTGAAGTTTTTACAAAAACTGTTTTATTGGAGCTTGCATGGAATGGATCAAATCCAATTCCTTGTTTGTCTCCAAAATTTCTTTGAGCTCCAAGGATTATTTCTAGTTTCTTTTCCCTTCAACTAATTTTTCTGAGGATTCCTTCATGTCTTTATTTTCTTTCAAGAGATTCTCTTTTTCAATAATCAGACTATTTCTTTCATCTTCCAACATTCCTATTTTATTTTTCAGATCATTTACCTCGTTTTCTAGTGAACTTAATTCCCTTTTTAAATCAATGTTTTCTCATTCATATGCTCACATTCACTTAGCAAGTCATTGAATGCATTATGAAGTTCTTCAAATGTAAATTCAGAGATTGAATCAGGATGTTGAGAAGTTATCTTGTCTTCAATATTAGCCACAAAACAAATATTGACTTCATCATCTTGTGATTCATCACTTGATGAGAACTCATCTTCTCCCCATGCAGCTAGGGCATTCTTCTTCATTTTTCTTTCCTTGCGATCCTTCTTTTTCAATTGAAGGTAGTCACTTTTAATGTGACCTAGCTTCTTACATTCAAAACATTGAAGCTCATTAGATGGGTTAGTCTCTTTTTGATCTTTCTCTTTTCGAAAGTTTATCCTTTGATTAAATCTACCATTCTTCATAAATTTCCTAAATTTTCTAGCTAACTGTGCAAAATTATCATCTTCACTTTGTGAGTCTTTATCTTCATCCTCAATTTTAAATGCTACATTTTTGTTTTTCTTGGAGTCATCAACTTCATTTATTTTCATCATAATTTCATGTGTCATAAATGAACCTGGCAAGTTGTCAAATGGAAGTGTATCTAAATCTTTAGCCTCTGATATGGCAGTGACCTTGGATTCCCACGATCTAGGTAAATTTCTTAGAATTTCTCTAACTCTTTCTCCATTTGTAAATGTCTTACCTAAAGCTTCTAAGGTAGTAACAATATCATTGAATCTAGTGTACATATCTTTTATAGACTCATCTTCCTTCATTGAAAATAGCTCATAATCATGGACAAGAAGATTGATTTTCCTTTCTTTTACCTGATTGGTTCCTTCATGTGTTACCTTTAGTTTGTCCCAAATTTCCTTAGTTGTTTTGCACATTGACACTTGGTTGAATTCCTTTGAGCTCAGTGCACAGATAAGTGTATTCATAGCTTTTGCATTTATCTCCATGTTTCTTCTTTCTCCCGCTGTCCAAGTCTCAATTTTTTTCATATCAGCTAGCTTGATATCCTTATAAACAGCTTGCATTAAGCTTGAGTCTTGCATTAAATAAATCTGCATTCTTGTCTTCTAATAGTTATAGTTAGTTCCATCAAAGAATGGGGGACGAGTGGTGCTTAGACCCTCGGATTGGGATGAGGAGGCAAAATGTGTCATTCGATAAGATCTTTTTCCCAAGGTTGTTAGACTGATAAAAACAAGGGAACCTCGCTCTGATACTAATTGATAGAATTGAAAAGATATGACACACACCAAGAGTGGGGGGTGAATTGGTATATTAAAAATAATTTTAGAAAAACAGAGAAGTCGTATGTTAAGACTACGGATTCGTTAAATCTCAAGACCTTGAAATGGCACGATGAGGTATCAACCATGTAAAGACAATCTCGTTTTAAAAAAAATGAAATCTTATGAATGAATAAACGAATTAAGTAAGAATAAAAACGCCAACTAAGACAAATAAAAACAGAGAGCACAACAGACCAAGATTTATAGTGGTTCGACTTTCCAAGCCTAGTCCACTACCTTACCTAACCACTAAGGATTTTGAAATAACTTCACTATCAACCCCCTACTCAATACGAGCAGGTCCTTGTCCTTGACTAGGAAATGTACAGCCCTCCCAATTTAATGGGCCCTCTAGTTTATGCTAGGAAAATTACAGTAATTGTGAGAATGAGAATCTAAGAGTATAACCCTTAGTTACAAGCTCTTTAGGAATAAAGAATCGAGGCTTAAAATAAATGTAATAGAGTAGATACAAAAGCCTCAGAAATGAAAATACAGAGAGAGAAAAAAATTAACGCTCGATGTAACAGTTAAAACTTGGTGGTTGAAGATATACAATGTGTTCAGCAACCGCAATCAATTCTCTCAACCTATATTTATAGTTGATGGTGGATAAGTTTAAATTTTAAACCGTTGTGGGTAGTTGGACGAGCATTAATTGTGCAAAAAATTAGCCGTTATAAGTTTATGAGAAACAAACTGTCGACAGACATAATTGGTTAGTCGACTATATTTTCAAATAAAATAAGGTATAGTCGACTATTGTCTAACAAAGTCTACTGATAGTCGACAATCATATTCACATAGTCAATAGATCCAAAAATATGAAAAAAAATTTGAATATCATATACATACATAGTCGACAGAAAAAAAAAAAAACATAGTCGACTATCCTTACATAATAGTTGACAGAATAGAATATAGTCAACAGAAGTCATACATAGTCGACTATCCTTAGGCATAGTCGACTATCCTCAAGCACATAATCGACTATTGACAGGTATAGTCGACAACTCTAAAACATATAGTCGACTATCTATTTAGAAAAATTGAATACTTAACATATCCTCATTTTGATTCTTTTGAAAGTAAATTGAGATTATCAAAAACATATTTATTTTGAATTTAAACACACTCAACCATACTCAACATTTCTCTTATATAGATTTTCATAACTTTGCTTCAATGAGGTTTAAAGATTGATTTTCTCATTCATATAGATTGTTTCAAAAACAAACTTATCCATATAGATTTACTCACTCATATAGATTTAGAGATTGATTTTCATATAGTCATTATCAAAACCATTTTATTATCTAAGAGTAAAATATCAAAAGCAACTCAAAGAGAAGACTTGCAGCAAAGAAAAGCTCGTGGCAGAAAAGACCTAGAGTCAGGGAAAAAGCACAGTAAAACCCTACGGTAAGGGGTATTTATAGGAGTGTCATAAGACCAATGAGCGGGGAAGAAAAATTACCCCGCAGGTAAGGACAAGGCTAGCAGCAGTGTGCCTCTAACCCCTTACTTTCTGTTAAATTTTTACTCTTCCATTTTGCCTAAAGACAAAACAGAAGAATGGAGGGCAATTGTTGTGCCACGAGAATCGAGAGAAAGAAAATTGAGAATTTTTAAAGAAAAAAAAAATAGAGAAGATTGTTGCGCCAAGTCTTGTGGCTGCCTTCGCATCATTGTGTCACATGGCCTTGTGGTAGTATGCCAAAGGACCTTGTGTCCAACCTGTTCTGCAAGACCTCGCAGTAATGTGCCGTGAGACCCTTGCAGCCGGTCTTGCGGTGCTACCGTAAGGCGGTCTTGCAATAGTGAGCTGCAACACTTTGCGGCAGTAAGCCGCAACTTGCCACAAGCGCCTTCTAGCAAATACTCTCACAATAATCCAAAAGACCAATGTGCGAGGCCAAGACTCCACTAGGCAAGCGCCACATGTTAGCACCAAGCATCCTTGAGAATCACGCCCTATAAATACCCAGCTATAAGACAATGAACATGACTTCTGATTTCGGTAAAATTTTGACACCTTGACTGCATTTTCACTGTTTTCATGAATAGTTATCTGGATCTGATACTGACTTAGGCATCGGAGGGTCGTCGCGGGCGAGGATTCCCGTGAACCTTCTAACCTATTTCTGAGTATAACAGGGTTAAATCCTTGTGGCGAGACCTCGTGACAAAGATAAATCCTAACGGCAAAGTCAAATCCTTGTGGCGAGATCTAGCGGCGAAATCATAATCTTGCGGTAGAGGTAAATCCTTATGGCAAGACCTCGTGGCATAGGTAAATTCTTGCAGTGAAGATAAAACCTAGCGGTGAGACCTTGTAGTGGAGGAAAGTCCTTGTGGCAAAATCCTTGCAGTGAGGAAGATCCTTGTGGCGAGAAAGATCCTTACGGCGAGACAGATCCTTGTGGCAAGCATCTTTGGGGCAATCTCTCTTGAGGCAATTTCTCTCACAACAACCTCACTTCACCTGACACCGAGCTCGAGCGAACCCCACATCATAAATTTTAATTGTTGTATTTTTTTCAACAACAACCATTTTTTAATGTTTTATGTTTATTTTTGTTGTATTGTATTATCATTATAACTAAGCATTATAACAATTTCATTGATTTTATTTTTTTATTACTTGAAAATTAAATTCTTTAATAGATAAGTGATTATTCTACTTAATAAATGAAAGAACTACTTCCAAATAAAATAAGAAAAAAATTCAAATTCAAATTTTTTGGTTTTAGGATTAGGGTTATTTAAAGTATTAATCACACTATTATATAGAATAATTCTTTAAGATATAATAATTTATCAAACTATTGACAAGTAGTTTACTTATTATATTATCAAATAAAAAGGATAATTATAGTTAAATAAACAAATAACACAACAGATATTTTGAGGATTTTAAGAACGTTGCTCATTTCATACTAAATATTTAGGACAATCATAATTAATGAAAATCAACAAAGTAAACATCATTTGATTGTCACAAATAAGGTTATAGGCTTTATTACAAAAATACGAACATCCTCAAAATTATAACCTTAACTCAAGAATAATCTAACGCAATTTAGTCGATCATAAGATATTTCATGAGTAAAATAAATTTCTTTAAACCCAAACCCATTTTCACAATTAAGGTAATTTTAGCATTTGAATGACCAATTTCGATATTCTTCTACTTTTTAGCTATATTGTCAGCATTTCTTTGCATGTTAACAAAATCATCTTCACCTAAAAAGTGCAAATTATAAATTTTTAATTATTTGCCGTTCAAATAAACAATATAGAAACATTCATTTGTGAATTGTAGAACAATATGTATACCTTAAAACAAAATTCTTCCAACTCATTTAACTCTTTACCTTTCTCATTCAATTCCTTCTCCAATTTTGTTACTAGTTCTTTCCTTCAATTCTTTTTCCTTTTTCAAGTCCAAAATATGGCTCTTGATCATCCCTATTGTCGACGTTGAGAATCAGTCAACCGTGATTTATTTGCCCATACTGAGAAAATAAATACGATTTCAATAGAAAAAGAAAGGAGGAAAAAATACGCAAATAAATTTTTACGTGGTTTGGCCTGAATGATGCCTAGTTCACGACTGTCATTCTGGTTATTTTGGTAGAGTAACAGTATATTCTATATAATGGCTTTCAACCCCTATTTATAGTATAAGGTGTTTATAATTTAAATAAAATCCAAAATGGAAGGATAATATCATGAAGAAAATATTTTCTTATCAGATTCACCTAATCATGAACGGATTCCGCATTTGCAAGGATTTGATTTGCCTTAGATTAGGAAGGTTAACTTCTTCTATATTCGTTTCCGATAAATTCATTATCCCTTCGTGATGTGAGTTGAATAGCCTGACGGCGTGTCTCCCAACTTAAGACATTCCACAATCTGAACCTAGTCAAAACGACCTGCGACTTTGATCTGATGTCCTCAACTCGAGACTTACTGGATTTCAAAGGATTGGGTTGATCCACTGGACCGTTTCCAACCCATATAGTGTGGTCTAAAAAATACTCGTAGCACCTATATACAAAATATGAAAAATAAGTTATTCAACTAAATAACTGAACAAGCTACCAGAATCTCAAATTAAAAAAAAAAAAGTTTTACTAAATAAATTTTAATAAAAAATTTTAGATATGTAAGATTTAATTGGGTATGTGGTGCTCTTATTCAATAAGTTCATCCTTTCCTTTTTATCTGATTTTTCATGGTTGAAAATACTAAAATTTTGAGATCGCTAAGTGTAGTTTATCTTTTTTTTTTTCTCTCAAAATTCCAATCTTCTAGTAGGAATTCCTCACAAATGTTCATCCTTCCATCCAAAAAAACATTTAGATGTTTACGATTGATGAGAGTCGTAAAACTAAAAAACTTATTATCTAGTCATGGTACCAATTCCTTCATTATATAATATTTTAAAATTTTGACATGTAGATTGAAAATATAATTTTCATCTTTTGGTGAATCTTTTATAAATACTCGATGATGTGATCTTTCTCTTCAATTTGATATGATAGTTCATCCTCAAAGCATTGATTTCTATAATTGTTTTCGCCACACTAATTTTCATTAGTTCTTACAAAAATAGTAAAAAAGAAAAACACAAAACTTCTGGAATGATTATAGAATTCGAGAAAGAGAAACAAATAAGAATTGGTATATATATATATATATATATAATTGTGTTAAACTTTCTAGAAAGCTTGTTGAAAAAGAAATTAGATGAGAACCGATATATATATATATATATAATAAGAAGGGTAATAAACCATAAACAAAATAAATATAACATAAAATAATTGATGATGCGAAGCTGATTACCCTCTTCTGCCTCAAACCAAATACTTATAAACGGAGTCGGGGACTTGTTTTCCCGTGATCACTCTAATGCTCAAGTTAGCTCACCGGGTTATCAAAATTGAAGTATGTAGTAGAAAACTCAAGAAAAAAGATCCTTTTACTTGTCATGGTTGCTTCCTTTTTATTCTCATGCCTTCTCTCCACTCTTATCAAGATAAGAATTCCCCTTTCGAATTTTCGGGATCAGGATCCCATCCCTTCCAGAACCATGATCTTTGTGGAATGGATATGGTAATTGGTTTCCAAGGGACTCAAGATACTCCGTATCTCATGATTTTCGGAATGATGATTGAGGTCGAGGAATCTGGAGAATTCTCGTTGAGTAAAAAGCTAAGATTACTAGTTGGTTTGTTGAGATGTATCTATCACATGTCATCCCCGAACTTGGGCTAAATGGCAACCTTGGCTTGATTATCTAGTGAACATTTATCTTTGTTTTTATTGGCTATTTTTTCGGGACGTTGGGATAATTATGAGCCCGATAACATTTCCAACAACAACAACTTACATAAAAAGATAGACAAATCAAACATTTCAAGTGTTTTCACTGAGAGTACTCGCAACCAAAGATTCGTTTTTAGAAAGATAGTTCGAAGAAAGTGAATTGAAAACATAACATGAGAACTAATAACATTTAAAAAAAGATGAAATAAGACTAAGAATTAATGGTTTCAAAATTTTGGAAAAAAAGGAAAGAATGAAAATAGAAAATTAAAATCAAGAGTGCGCACACCAAAGACGAAGAATTTAGAAGATGGATAGTTGAAACAATGAGAACTGATAAAATTTATAAGGAGAATAGTAAGAACGTCTAATTTCAAAAGCACATACTAACAAAATATATGTAATGCTATTTGTTAATATATAATGTTATTTGTTATGATTAATGCCATTTATTAAGAACACATGTCAAACTCTTTTTAGTATAATATATAGATTTTAAAAGTAGTTTTTTTTTTTCATTTTGTGCTCAGTTGTTAGTTATGTAAATATGATTGGCTACGTAATACATTTTTAATAAAAATAAATAATGATGATATCATAATTTATATAGAAGTGTTTAATTGGTATTATATATTTATTTAAAATATATAAAAAATAAAATATATTAGATATTCTTTCATTTTTCTTAAAAAAATATTTTTACATAAATTATCACATTAATTACTATTATTTATCTCGAGTGAGATAATACCATGCTGATGTGGCCTCTGATATGTTACAATCATGAAAGGGCCACCTGTACCAGATCCCAACACAAGCAAAGCAATGGCCCAATTTACATCTCCCACCATAAAATATATCACGTAATTTATGAAAAAAAAAAAAATTCACGTATAGATATTTTCCTTATTTTAAGTTTTAAACGTATATGCTATTCTCTTTCCTATTTTAAGTTTTTTTTATTAACGTATCAGCCCACGATATTCTACCCCACAGTAATAGGAATATAAATTAAAGAATTCAACGACCAATTTAATCCCTAGTCCTACTATAATTATAAAGACGAAAAATAATTTTTAATTTTTAAAATTACTTTAACTACTAAGTTTCATTCCTTGACTGAAACTCTAACACTGGAAATTTGAGGACTCAAAAAATAAATAATTACTTTGCCAATAAAATTATGGGCTGGGGCGTTTTTTTAAATCTGGCTTGCTTATGTTAGACTCTTAATTTTAAGTGAACACACAAGACAATACAATACTATTAAAACAACAAATAAAGCAATGATAATTAAATCACTTGAGACTTGATTACTTTTCTTCTTTCCTAATGACCCTTCGTCCCATTCAAAAGTTTAAAATCAAGCCAACGTGGCATGGCATCGCTGTCCTCTTTTACAAAAGAAAGTTCAAATTCGATCTACTTTATGCCGAGCATGGACCAGGTCTGCATGTATATCTCGATCGCAGCAGCAGCAGCAGCTTGCTTTTGGAATCCAACTTCGCCGCATGTCATGTCGCCAGCCCGCCACGTGTCATACATGTGGTATAATACATGGTACAAGTAATTATTAACATTTCACTTAAAAACTTTTTAAAGGCCGCAAGTAGGCATAGCGGCGACAATGCATTTGATTAGGAGCAACACGGAACGTCAATGTCAAAATCATGGCTGCTAATTAATTTATTAAGCCTCCCCCAATTGGAAAGCGATTTAATTAGCATTAATTAATAATGTGCCCACACTTTCAAATTATTCGTGACAAGGATCGAAGGCAGCATAAATCTACCGAACTTTTTTTTATGTAAAAGCATGTTCATTTGTCTGTCTCCGTAATTAATATGGTTATCAAGTGTTAATAATAATAATTATTATTATTATTGTTGTATCATTAATAAAAATTTATTAAAAGTCCAAAAATGCCTAACATCCTAAAATAATATTTTGAACAACAAAGGTGTAAATTTTTTCTTAATTGGGGATCTCGTGTAACACATAAATTAGATAATTTTGATATTTGTTAATCTTTTTGAGGGTCTCATAAAATGGATAAATATTATTTTAAGGAATCCTAATAAAACTTTGATAAAATCTTAATTCTAATAAAATATTAAAATATTATTTATAAAAAAAAATCTCAAATCGAGGAGATTTAAGATTGTCCTATTTTGCTTTATAAATAAGTTAGCCTACATTTCAAAAAATATATGTTTATAATATTGGTAAAAACTCTATTTTATGGTTTTTAGCATTCTCTGTGTTTGACTAAAGTATTGAAAATTTACGTGGAGATTTTCGGGCATCATTTGATTATTTTCTCTCGAACAAAATCAGGTCTCAGTACAAAAGTTTCAAGACGACATCAAGTCTCGAGATGAAGGTCTCAGGATGACATTAGATCTTAGAACAAAAGTTTTTCGACAAAAATCTCAAGACGATACCAGGTCTTAGGATAAAGATTTTATCATAACATTGAATTCCTTGACGAAGAAGATCTCGAGTCGAAGATAATCTCAGGCAATATCAAGTCTTGACTGAGAAAGATTTCGGGTCAATGATAATCTCAAACGATTTGAAGATGACATTTTTATCAAATAAAATTTATTATTATATTCTAGTAATAATAATAATTATTTCAAAATCTTTATTAAATTATACAATGGAACCCTAGGGCCCAGCTAATCCACGTTCTACCTACGGCACCCATTTTTAGGATAAATATGATTATTATTATTATGGTTGTTATTATGTTTTGATAGCATATATAAAGCAATATATAATTATTATTTTTGTATAGATAGCACTAATTATTATTCAAGTACAAGTCCAGCTGTAGTTGATAGGTGTGCAATTGGACAACGTTTTAAACAATTGTATAATTATTATATATAGTGTGTTAGGTCGGTCAGCAATTAGACGTGCAATTTTGTGACGTGGGGGAATATGGTGCAGTGTACGCGCCACGATTGGCAGTCAGTTTTAAGGTTGAAGCTGTAGAGTCTGTTGAATTAGTTTGGAATTTAACCGAAGTTAGTTGCAGTGTTCACAACAAAATTAACTGTTTCCGAAACAAACCCCCGTGTAATTTTGGAGACAAACGAACCATCCTCTTTCTTTCCTTTGGTCCTCCTCTCCTCTCCTCTCCGGTGAAGAAAGAAAGAAGTCAATAAAAGCTTCCTTCTTTAATGCTTCTCTTTCCTCTGTGAAACGAACAGGACCCATTTCCATTTTCAGTACTCCACAACAGTACAGATTCGGATACAGATATTACACAGAAATTCGTCCTCGTGGACGACGAAACCCCCGCCCCGCCGGTGTGGTCAACACGTCGTTTGGCCGATCTCAGGGCTACTATGGTAAATAAGGGAATTTATGTTTGCTTTTTTGCTTTCCGCTCTCTCCGTCCTTTGCTTTCCTTTTGGTGGTGGGTTGGTGTTGGGCTCCTCCACAGCTCTCATAAAATGCCATCTCCCCCCGTTTGTTGTCCTCCCCTTCCTTCCTGTTTATGCTTTCTCTTTTATGTTATCTCCACAGGGACAAGCAAAAGCAATTTCGTATAGACACACATGTACAGATAAGGTAGAGAAATAGAGAGGGATATGATGACAACAACGAGGGGTGTCTGTTATCCGAAAATGGGTCTGTGTTGGGAGAGAACACTGAGGAGAGAAAGAAATTTGCCCGGAGAGCCCACAAATGGCGGCCGGAAGCGTTTCAAAGTTTCGCCTGAGAGCGCCGGAAGATGTGATTTGTTCGAGGAGTTGCCTGACGATCTCGTCGTTTCTATTCTCTGCAAACTCAGCTCCTCCGCCACTCGTTCTGCGGATTTTATCAACGTTTTGATAACGTACGTACGCGCGCTCTATCTTGCAATTTGTTCTCCTTTTTGTTAGTCCCGACCTCATCTGGGTAACTGGGTTCCACCTTTTCCGCCGAAAGATTGAACTTTCCGGCTACGATTACTGATTTGAAGGATTAACATTGTTTGCCGTGGCTATATTAACCTCATTCTCTAAATGCCTGTTCTTTAAAATCAACCACCAGGAAAAAATGACCAATTTCCATGAAGCTTCTCTTTTTTGGGTTGAGAAATTATGATCAGCCCTATATCTTGGTTGGAATCTGATGTAATGGATTTGATGAAAACAAACAGGTGCAAGAGGTTAAACGATTTGGGGCATCGCTCCATGGTTCTCTCCAAGGCTTCGATGAAAATGCTCGCCGTTAAAGCAAAGAACTGGAGTGAGTCAGCTCACCGATTCTTGAAACAGTGTGCCGATTCGGGGAACATGGAAGCCTGCTATACTCTCGGCACGGTCAGTTTAAATAAATACACACACACAAAGAGAACGTATTCTTTGCTATATTTATGCGTTCCCGTTCTGAGTGACTTCGTTGCTATATTTGATTCTTTTCTACAGATTCGTTTTTACTGCTTGCAAAACCGAGCGAGTGGAGCTTCGCTAATGGCCAAGGCCGCGATTAAATCCCACGCGCCGGCGCTTTACTCGCTGGCCGTGATCCATTTCAATGGAAGTGGCGGCTCCAAGAACGACAAGGACCTCCGAGCCGGTGTAGCTTTGTGCGCGCGAGCCGCGTTTCTCGGCCACATCGACGCGCTGCGGGAACTGGGTCACTGCCTCCAGGACGGCTACGGGGTGCGCCAGAACATTGCCGAGGGACGCCGATTCCTTGTCCAAGCCAATGCTCGCGAACTCGCCAATGTCCTCTCGATGCCCGGTTCGGCTCTCAACTCGCGCTCCTTGCTGGCTTGGGACCAGCACCGCCAAAACACGACGGGCTCGGCTGGGTGTCCGTTGCTGAGCGACTTTGGGTGCAACGTGCCGGCGGCGGAGGCTCATCCTGCCAGTCGGTTCCTGACGGAGTGGTTCGGGGAGGATCGTGGTGGCGTGCCGGGTCCGGGGCTCCGAATGTGCTCGCACAGCGGGTGCGGGCGACCCGAAACAAGGAGGCACGAGTTTCGTCGGTGCTCGGTGTGCGGCGCAGTGAATTACTGCTCTCGCGCATGCCAGGCGCTCGATTGGAAGATGCGCCACAAGGCGGAGTGCGCACCCATGGAAAGATGGCAGGATGAGGGAGACGCTAACGTTAACGGGAATAATATGAACGCGGATGATGATGGGGAGAGCTAATGGTGAGGGTGACGGTAACGGCAATAGAGAGTCCTTCCCGAAAATTGAATATAAAGTTGGGGTATTGCATTGTTCTCTTACACCTAAATTATATATTTCTTTGAGTTTATACTAACTAAATTATCAGGATGCTTTTGCAGTCACTTTTAGTACTGGAGGAGATGTAACAGATATTAGTTCAGCCTCTTATATTTTTGTTTGTATGGTTTGTATAATTAGTTGATTGATTGGTTAGAAACAGTAATTAACAGTTAAGAGTATGTATTTAAATATTGCGAGCAACTTATTTAGTGGAATGAGAACAAGGTATTATTTTTATCTCCTTTGTCTCAATATGGTATCAGAGTAATAGCTCGCTTCGTTTTTGCAATTCGCTTCGTTGTTTTCTAGTCATTCTTCGGCAACCTCAACAAATCTTGCATTCTTCTTTGTTCGAAGTTTGCAATTTCGTGTTTCTTTCAAATCCTATTGTACGTCCATACTTGTTCTATCGTGATAACAATTCCAAATTCGTCCTCTCATTGATGAGCAATTCCACCATTGATGATGGTTCAAGTCTATATTTTCTTCATCATTCCGATAGTCCCGGTCTTGTCCTGGTTTCCCAACCATTAATCGAGGACAATTATACCTCGTGGAGTTGAGCCATGTTGATTGTGCTATCGGTGAAAAATAAGCTAGGGTCCATTGATGGATCCATTGGGAGGCTGACAATTGGTGATCTGTTTTTCAATGCATGGATCTACAACAACCATATAGTCATCCATTGGATCCTCAATTCGGCGTTTAAGGAGATATTGGCTAATGTGATTTACTCAGAGTTTGCACATGAGATCTGAACAAATCTCAAGGAGCGCTACTAGCAGAGCAATGGACCTCATGTCTTCCAATTGCGATGTGAACTGATGAATCTAACTCAAACCCAACTTTCTATAAGTTCTTTTTTCATTAAATTGAAGACAATTTGGGAGGAACTTAGCAATTATAGACCTATATGCTCGTGTGGGAAGTGTTCTTGCGGAGCTACTAAAACTCTTGCAGATCACTATCAAACTGAGTACGTCATGTCTTTCCTGATGGGGGCTAAATGACTAGTTAGAGGTCAATTTCTTCTTATGGATCCTATTCCCCTTATCAAAAAAGTTTTTGCTCTTATATCTCAAGAAAAAAATCAAAGAAATATAATTCCCTCTAATGGTGGGAATGAATCAATAGTGTTTTCTGTTAAACATGATGGGAGTAAACCTGGTTACGGTAAAAATCAGAAGAATGAGCGTCATTTTTTTACACATTGTGGGTACAATGGACATACTATTGATAAGTGTTACAAGTTGCATGGATATCCTTCGAAATACAAACCTAAACAGAGGGCTAACCAACTTGGTTAGGGAAATTCTGTCATTGTTAGTCAAGTCTCTGAATGTGTTCCTAATCAGCCTAAAAATCATGAAAATTTTAGGAGTTTTATGCAAACCCCAAGCTCTACTCAATATTAGCATTTGATGGAAATGCTTAGCTCACACTTTTTTGATGCTAAGACAAGCACAGATGCTTTTCCTTATCAAGCATCAGGTAATTGCTTCTCTGTTTCAATTAATCTAGACTTTAGTTATCCTAGGTATTGGATAATTGATTCAGGTGCCACAAATCATATATGTTGCAATCAGTCTTCTTTTGAGTACATGAGGCCCGTTCAAAATGTTTTTGTTACACTACCAAATCATAGTTAAATCTTTGTAAATTTCATTGGAATTATGAAGATTAACTCGCACCTAGTACTTAAGAATGTGCTTTATATACCTTATTTCAAATTCAACTTGATATCTGTGAGTGTGTTGATTGGAAAAAATTCTATGACTCTCAGTTTATTTAATCATACTTGTATTACTCAGGATGTGCGCCACCTGAGGATGATTAGCAGGGGTAATCTTCTTAAAGGACTCTATGTATTGTATGCAAACTCACCAAGGCTTGGTAGTCAAACTGTAGATAAGGGCTATACTCCTTTAATTGGACCAACTTCTTAGAAGAAATGTTGAATTTTATACATGACTACAAGAAGACTGATATTCCTTGTTCAATTTGTCCTTTAGCTAAATAGGGACGATTATCATTCATTTCCAATAATCATTTGTCCAAGTGTGCTTTTGATCCTATCCATTGTGACACTTGGGGTCCATACTATGTTCCTACATATGTTGGGCATAAATATTTTTTGACCTTGGTGGATGATTGTACACGATTTACTTGGGTTTTTCTCACGAGGCATAAATTTGATGCTAGGTCTATTATTCCCAAGTTTTTTTCACTTGTTGAGACTTAGTTCCATACAATGATTAAAACATTTAGGTCTAATAATGTTCCTGAGTTGTTTATTGATTTCTTTGCTTTAAAATGGATTGTTCATCAATTCTCTTGTGTTGAGAGACCTAAGCAGAACTCAGTTGTAGAATGTAAGCACCAACACCTTCTTAATGTGGCTAGGGTCTTATATTTTCAGTTTTGGATGCTTATTAAATTTTGGGAAAAATGTGTCCTTACTGCTGCATTTATGATAAATAGGACACCAGGCTCTGTTTTGCAAAATCAATCCCCTTATAATCTATTATATCATTCCCTTGTTGACTACCTTTAAAGTGTTTGGAAGCCTATGCTTTGCTTCCACTTTGCCCTCTCATAAAACCAAGTTCCGCCCTCGAGCTACAGCTTGTGTCTTTATTGGTTATCCTCTAGGTATGAAAGGATACAAGCTATATGATATTGTCACTCAAGCCATTTTTGTTTCTCGAGATATTGTTTTCCATAAACATATCTTTCCTTTCCATTCCGTCACTACCTCTGATGAAGAGGTAGATGTAACACACCGTCTCGCCAGGCGTGTCACTATAAGGGTATTCCCGGGATTTCTTTTTTTTTTTCTCTTTAAGTTCAACACGCGCGGTATTTCAAGAACAATCTTCACATGCAGAAACAAAACCCCGCGAACCCCAGTCTTGCCCGTTTAACTATCAAGATCAATAATCTTAAACTAAACGAGTCTTAATACAACGCAGCGGATACACTAATACCAAAACACCATAGTTCTTACATTGTATTTCCATAGCAAAATACGTAATACAGATCAAATGATAAAATTGCTATATACAACTGTTCATTTACAACCTGAAATGCATATTAAATCCTCCAAACGTTACAACGACTTAACAAACTAAGCACCATTGGCCCTCAACCGGCCACATCCTTGCCCTCGCAGCAGTTCCTGGCTGGAACATTAAACGTTCCAGGGGCATAGCCCAAGTTAGATGATAAACATCTAAGTGACGGCATAAAACAGTTCATACAATGCATGAGAGACACATGAGCATGGCATACTCAGACAAACGTAAATATGCAAGACACGTCTAACCTGAGAAACTCCCCTGACATACTTAATCCCTCGAATGCCCCACTGTAACACCCGTTCACCTGGTCTAATGTTAATCCCTCGAGTGCACCGTCGTGACACCCGTTCACCTGGTTTGACATTGTTCCCTCGAGTGCCCTAGTGTGACACCCGTTCACCTAGATTAACATTGTCCCTTTCTCAAGTAGACCCCAACCCGTCCAACACAGAAGACAACATTGACATGAATATCAATACCCCGATGATATGAAAATCACACGCCATGCACCGACTCTTTTGTAAGTATAAACAATTGATGTAATACATCTCATGCACAATATGCAAATGATGACATAAATACATAAATGAAATGCTTTCGCAGTACAACCCAAGTTCCGGAGGGTAAAACCGCTCACTAGAGTTGATCCCATTTGCGTGTAACCTAAGTTCGGGAGGGTAACACCGCCCACCTGAACTCACTACACACCTTCCAACATGTTTTCAAGATAAGTAAAGATAGGATCAGACCACTCACCTCGAATGTATTCAGATCGTCTCGATCCTCGTGCAACGCCTCGGTTTGCGTGTCAAATCCCAAATGCTTGAACTTATACTCAACCTTGAGCCACAATACTTCCTAAACACCATATTTAATTAAGGAAGCATTAAAATCCATTTTCCTCAATTTTCCATAATTTTCTCTATTTTCTCTCAATTTTCTCCTCGATAATTCCAAAATAATTATTTATTCAACTATTTTCCGAAATATTTCAACACAATAAATCCTAAAATAATTAATTAAAAATACTGGAAGAAGAAATACCCAAAATGCCCATTTCACGCGCCCTCACGCGCCTGGCGCGTGGGTGTGTGTGGAGGCTGGCGCGTGACTGCACGCGCCACCTTCTTCCTCGTTGAACCAGTCTCCGACGGTTGCTCCGATGGCCGAAATAAGGGCACCCCCTTGAAGCCCTTTGCAAGTTGATCCCAACGGCACCAATTTCAGGCCGAAAGGCCACCGGAAAATGCCCCTAACGGGCAGTTGCAGGCGGCGGAAGGCGGTCCGCCACCCATTCTCGGCCAAGCTTCGTTTGGCCTCTAAACTGATCCAAAATGCTTCAAAACACTCCCATTTTCTTCTCCTTGACACAAGGATCAGAAACCCCTTAATCACTCTCCCAAAATCATTCGAAAACAAGGTCGATTTCACGCCCCAAAATCCGAAACCCTCGGCCCCTTTTATACCCAAAAACCGATCGAATTCCGGCCAATCAACGGCCTCAACTTGGACCCCAAGCATCCCATCGCCGTATACGACCTCCCCCGAACCTCCCTCGCCCGTCCAATCTCCAGATTTGGCCTCCATGTGCGTGGATTTGCGGCGGCCGATTTGTAGGTGCCGTGTTCACACTATGCAATTTTCCATTTTTTGCACTTTGACCCCCGTAATTTCTTCTAATCCCATTTTAGCCTTTCCCATCCACCCCTGAACTATCCAATATCACCATTAAGGCCTACAAGATTTACATTATTCATTTCACCTTTGAAATTTCTGAAAAATAATCGTTTTGACCTCCCTCGAGCAAAATTAGAAAACTGCGCTTAGGCCCAACTGGTCAAATTGACCCTAAATCCATTTGATTCAACCCAAAATTGCTTAAGGGTTGTTCTACACGTTAAATACTAGTCCTTGACGCGCTCCGTTGACCTTTTGGACATTTTCTACATCAATTCGGTTTTCTTAGCCCGGTCGACAGCTGTACCAAAAACTGTTCCTGATCCCACTTCTTTCATCACTAAAAATCATACTTCGAATCACTTGTCGATACTGTACAATTATCTTTAGCTATCTAAGGTCCGGGTTACTCCCTCCGACTGATTTGATCGTCTAAAACTGCGTTAATGTGCCATATAGCCTTATTCTTTTGCTAATTCCAGTTATACCCTTCCTTAAAAATCATTTATACTCTTAATAACTTCCCGGGTATTACATTCTCCCCCCCTTTAATAAATTTCGTCCTCGAAATTTGATCCGCGATAATTGTATCACCACTAGTGCGATTGACTTCCGATTGCAATGTCCTAAATACCATTGTTAGTCTTTAACAATCATTCATAGCTTATGTCTTCATATGGTTTGAGTTTACCAAACTCGTTTCTTATCTTCCAGAATATCTCGTTGTAGTTCCATACCGGCGGCTACTCAACTCCCAAAATAATTTATAAACCCTAATATCATTCCCAATTGTGTCCTCAAATTACCTTTTATCTGGCTCCTAAATCTCCCAACCCAATATCAGGATCACACCACGATTGAGTTAACTCGGCTGCCATGATGGCACAGAAATTGATAACATTGAACTAACTTGGCGTATCTTTCTCAGCGTATCTTTCTCAATTATCAGTACCTCGATTGCACATTAACCTTAGAGATAATTTCTTAGCCTTTTGTGGCCTGTCACACAAATCATCAATGTAGGTCTCTCAAAAACACAATTTTTCTTACAGCAACTTAACATCCTGACATGCTTACTATTTCCTTTTCAAACACCGACCATCAATCATGACCTAAATTGTCTCAACACATTATCCGTTTCATTTTAATTCCTTATTTCCTTTTAACACAATATTTCATAATCACACTGTTAATTCGAATACTTAGATCCATGGTATCTCACCCTAGAACTGCCAAATGTTCTATCACACCTAATTGATGCTTTCCATATGCTTTTCACATGAGAAACAATCTCTCTATTGAGTCAAACAAGATCCCTATTATTCTCGATTCTAGGAGTAGATTTAATCTTGCCCCTTTTAGGCGACCTAGTTTTCACACACTTCCTTAAATGATAACCTTACTGAACAACTTTTGGTTCTCATCGGGTCTTTAGCAATACCTAGCATAACTTTAATAGCCTACTATCTTACAACCCAAATAAAATTTTCGTAGTGGAACTAGAAACTCACGTCTTCCTTTATAACAACTCACTATATGTTTCCTCAAATCATAACATGTCTCTTGGAAAGAAAAACACTTTCGTTTACTTATCAATTTGTAACTTACCATATCTTTATATTAACTTCGACTCATTTTAAAAATCAACTCATGTTCTCAAGGGTACCTAAGTATAGTTACCATTGCTCCAACCTTTTTATATCATCAAAGGCAAGGTTTGAAACAACTAAATCGGAGCCAATTGCTCACAATTCTTGGGGTGCGTATTAATAGGCACACGAAACTTAAAGTTAAGTCAATAACTAGAGTTAAATTTCTTCCAGATGCCACATCCGAGAAACACATTTTCCTAAGAAAGTTCGTAACACATGCCTATATCAGGGTTCGTTCCATTCCTAGTTAGAACCTACCCCGACCTATGAACACAATTACTGTTTCACCACAACTCCCGAATTTCTCGAACATACTTGTCATTTCTTAGTAACCTTAACTTCACGAATTTCTGTCGTGGATGCAATTATCCTAGAAGAATCCTTCACAAGTCTTTGTTAACAGCTCACCAAACATTATTTCGTCGCTTGAGATTACATTTCCTTCTTCCGATTCTCTTTTGACTATCGACTATCATAATCCACATGGCAACTATCCCGCTTAGGTCATCTTTCAAGATGTCAACCTTTTTATACCAGTTAGGGATTCTACCACAATGCTTTGTCCCATAGGAAACTTGGACTCTAATCCGTACATAACATCCACGTTGCCACCCAAACCTTGGCACCTGACCGTCTCCACAGTTCACTGTGTTGCTCCGATTCGTGGGTATCACACCCCAAACCGCGAGCCAACCACCAGTCCTCTGCCTTGGTCCCTAGGCTCATATCCGTTGTTACAGGCCAAGCACCAATGGTGTTATCACTGCGCTAGAATTCCTCGTTCCATTTTCGAGAATTATAGTGGTTCTTTTAATACCAGCCCAAATCCCTGATCTCTTGGATTCCTGATTTTTCTTTTCTAAAGAAGATATCACTCAATTTGAGTGGTACCCTTGTCCATTCCCAGCACCTCGTATTTTCTTCCAAAATCTAATCTCCTTTCGTTTCCACGTTTCCAACTTATCAGGGAATCTCACTCCCTTGCTACTACCCTTACAGGTACTATAATTATTTCTCCCCAAACTACTAGAAATCCACCCAGCGCTATTATCGTATCAGAAAGTTATACTCCTTGTGCTTCAATCATGTGTTCCGTCTATCTAGTTCTAAAAGCTCTACCCTCCTGTATATGCTTCTAACATCCTATTTCAACTTGACACCTCACTTTTTGAATCATCAATCCCATTTTTCTATTTGAATCTACCAAGATCAACTTTAACTTGTTAAGATCTAATCGTGCCCCAAGATATCTTTACGAGCTTAATCAAGCTTTAGCAAGCCTATCTCATTGCTTGGTGCCTTAAAATTCAAACCAAGACTTTTATGACTACCTCTCAGTCCTTGATAATCATCGTTATGCTAACTATTTTCTTTGAGTTTGTATCTTCTTAAATCAGCTAGAGTCATTTCAAGCTTAAAATATAATCGTCTCCATAGGTTGAAATACCATTTTATCTCCAAGTATATACGGTACACGTAAAATTTCTTTTAGCAACCTTAATAGTCATACGCATAATTCCCTTATCCCAAGATTTTTTTTTTTCTAATTTCCAAGGTTCGTTTTAAATCAGAAATCTCTAATCTATCGTTGTTCCCTATATTATTTACAATCTCAAAATCATCAAGTAAGCTTCCATTTTGCAAATTCTCTATAAGCCAAAAGATTCTTTCAAATTTCCAAGGGAAAATTCTAATACCCAAAACATGCGAACTTCACGTTTCGTAACCTAGTAGTTTTCGGTCGCATCTCGACCTTAACTACAGCTGATTTATGGTCGTTCCCTCTTTGACTAGTAGTGACCATATGTAAGGGAAATAAGTTTAGATCATACTCCAAAATTTTACTCGAAAGAGAAATTCTCATTGCCACCCAAAATCTGTTACCTAAATCTCCAGTTGCCACTAAGAAAACTTCCAAAACTCCGAAACAGGAATTTGACTCAGTCAATTCTGATTCGTTTTCCTTGTCAGATCCTAAACTAATATCCTTGATATAGCTCTTTCTTCTATAATTTCCCAAAACTTTCACAAGACTCAAATCTACACCCTAACTCTCTTTGCCCTTGAACAACATATGAAACCATACACATACGACTCGTTCTTATGAGTCGTTTTCTTAAGGTAATATTTCCTTATTTCCTCTGTCATCAATTCCGGTTTCTCTATCTCTATATCCCCATCAACAATTTCGGATTCCTAAAATCCTCAAATTCTATTTTCAAAAGCTTTTATCAAATCATATTGGGTTTTTTATCGGGTCGTTCCTTAGGATTCTCGATCTATACCAAGTCATTCTTTCCCTTGAATCCTTATACCATTCGATCAAAACCTGACTTACAATTAGGTTATGTTATATCAAACTAATCGTCCACAACTTGTTTCTTCTTAATAACCACCAGTTATCCCAACATTTAGTGAGATTGATTTTAACTAATGATCTCCAATCTACGGTTTCCGATTCTTATGAATCCTCAGTTATGGTTTGTCGAACCAACCTTACATTCGACCCATATTGTTCGATGCTAACTCCCAATCCAACGTTTCATCACTCAGCAAAATCTAGTATTCTCCAATTAATAAGTTCAAAGACTTCAACCGACAAACCCCCAAATCTCCAAGAAGGGATTTTGTCTTTATGACCTATCGGCTCCCTTCCTCTAAGTCTCCGTTCGAGATTTTCACTAGTTAGCCCTAACTGAATCCATTCTTCTTAAGTCCTCAATTTGGATATCTAACTTAACCTTAAGATCTTCAAGTCATTTTTCTTTCCCACGCCTTTGACAGGTTCTCCTAATAATCTCCATCGTTTCGCTTATCTTTGTCAGGGCATGACACCACCATTATTTAACATGTCCCAAACGGGAGGGTACTAAGACGATTCACTAAGATTCTTCCGAAAGAGATTTTATACTATACTTCAAGTTGTACCGGAATTACCAAAGTATTTATTCCTCAAAGGTTTTGGATCATATATCTCTTTCATTTCGACGACCCTCTTCACTAGCTTCCTAATTTCCAAAAGATGTGAATAGAACTTGTTCGTCTCCCCTTGACGCTGAAAGTATATTCAAATTGAAAACCTCAAATTTCACCTTTCTAGAGTCTCCATACCATTTCGACTATGTTCCGAATGTCTCCTAGAATCCATAATCCCGTTCTAAGTTCTCATTCAATAGTTCTAATCATGCTAAGTTCAACAACCTAGTCAAATCGTCCTAGGGTTTTAACCTAGGGCTCTGATACCAATTGTAACACCCCGTCTCGCCAGGCGTGTCACTATAAGGGTATTCCCGGGATTTCTTTTTTTTTTTTTCTCTTTAAGTTCAACACGCGCGGTATTTCAAGAACAATCTTCACATGCAGAAACAAAACCCCGCGAACCCCAGTCTTGCCCGTTTAACTATCAAGATCAATAATCTTAAACTAAAAGAGTCTTAATACAACGCAGCGGATACACTAATACCAAAACACCATAGTTCTTACATTGTATTTCCATAGCAAAATACGTAATACAGATCAAATGATAAAATTGCTATATACAACTGTTCATTTACAACCTGAAATGCATATTAAATCCTCCAAACGTTACAACGACTTAACAAACTAAGCACCATTGGCCCTCAACCGGCCACATCCTTGCCCTCGCAGCAGTTCCTGGCTGGAACAGTAAACGTTCCAGGGGCATAGCCCAAGTTAGATGATAAACATCTAAGTGACGGCATAAAACAGTTCATACAATGCATGAGAGACACACGAGCATGGCATACTCAGACAAACGTAAATATGCAAGACACGTCTAACCTGAGAAACTCCCCTGACATACTTAATCCCTCGAATGCCCCACTGTAACACCCGTTCACCTGGTCTAATGTTAATCCCTCGAGTGCACCGTCGTGACACCCCTTCACCTGGTTTAACATTGTTCCCTCGAGTGCCCCAGTGTGACACCCGTTCACCTAGATTAACATTGTCCCTTTCTCAAGTAGACCCCAACCCGTCCAACACAGAAGACAACATTGACACGAATATCAATACCCCGATGATATGAAAATCACACGCCATGCACCGACTCTTTTGTAAGTAAAAACAATTGATGTAATACATCTCATGCACAATATGCAAATGATGACATAAATACATAAATGAAATGCTTTCGCGCTCCGTTGACCTTTTGGACATTTTCTACGTCAATTCGGTTTTCTCAGCCCGGTCGACAGCTGTACCAAAAACTGTTCCTGATCCCACTTCTTTCATCACTAAAAATCATACTTCGAATCACTTGTCGATACTGTACAATTATCTTTAGCTATCTAAGGTCCAGGTTACTCCCTCCGACTGATTTGATCGTCTAAAACTGCGTTAATGTGCCATATAGCCTTATTCTTTTGCTAATTCCAGTTATACCCTTCCTTAAAAATCATTTATACTCTTAATAACTTCCCGGGTATTACAGTAGATCCCTTTCCTAACCTTGTTTTACCCAAGCCAGTTCTTGACTTGTCTTGTACTTTCCTACCTTCACCTGACCCCATTGCATCGCCCGATTTAGCTAGGGATCATGCTATCCTTTCTAATCCTTAACCTTCTGATTTACCTTTTCTTCATGTCCACAGGTTAGCTAGAGTCATAAAACCTTCTTCTTATCTTCGAGAATTTCATTATAATTAACTTCTTGGCTAGCAAACCACCCCTTCCTTGCTTAGACACTGTATCTCTTGCACCAATTCCTCTTTTACACTAATTTTTCTTCTTCTCATAGATATTTTCTTCTTACAGTGTCTTCCAAACCTCCACATTTGAACCCTAATACTATAATCACGTTGTCTAATATGATCATTGGAGGGATGCCATGGCTGCTGAGTTAGAGGCTATGTAGAAAAATAACACTTGGTCTGTTACCCTTCTTCCACATGACAAACACTTTATTGGCTGCAAATGGGTATATAAGTCAAGTACAAATCTGATGGCACCATGTAAAGGCATAAATCATGTTTAGTGGTCAAAGGGTACACTCAACAAGAGGGCTTAGATTTTCTTGACACTTTTTCTTTGGTTGCCAAGTTGGTCACTGCCAAAGTCTTACTTGCTCTTGCTACCATTAACAAGTGGTCTTTAGCTCAACTTGATGTTAATAACACTTTTCTTAATGGTGATCTTTTTAAAGAGGTGTACATGGATCTTCTCATTGGCTATTAGCCTTAAAACTATGCTTATTCCTAGGGGAGAGTTGAGTATGTAAATTACACAAGTCCATTTATGGCTTAAAACAAGCCCCCAACAGTGGTTTTCCAAATTCTCTACTATATTTGCTCAACATGGTTTTAATTAGTCTTAGTCTGATTACTCTCTTTTCACTAAGGGTGATGTTAATTCCTTTGTGGCTCTTCTTGTTTACGTTAATGACATCATTATCATTGGTCCTAACATTCATAGACTATCTCAAGGTATTCCATCATAGTCAATTCAAGCTTAAGGACCTTGGCTAGTTAATGTACTTTCTTGGTTTGGAAATAACTCAATCTGCTAAAGATATGTTTTTTCTCCCAAAGGCACTATACTTTACAGCTCCTTGAGGATATTAGGTTTTTGGCTTGCAAACCTGATTCTTTACCTATGGTTCCCAACTCTGAGTTAAGTTCTTTTGAGGGGGATTTATTTGAGGATCCTTTTGTGTATAGAATGCTTATTGGTAGATTACTTTATTTGACTATCTCCCGGCCTGATATTACTTTTGTTGTCCACAAACTTATCCAATTTGTTTCTTGGCCTCTACAGCCTTACCTTGATGTAACTCATCACCTTCTACAATATTTGAAGGTTACTCTAGGTCAAGGGTTATTTTTTTCAACATCATCCTTTTTTTAACTTCGTTTCTTTTCTGATGCTGATTAGAGCTCATGTCCAGACTCAAGGAAATCTATTATAGGTTTTTGCATATTCCTTGATGAGTCCTTGGTGTCCCGGCAAGAAAAGAAGTAGAGCATTATCTCCCAATCTTCTACTGAAGTTGAGTATCGTGTTCTTGCCTCTACTGCTAATGAGCTTGTGTGGCTTACTCAGCTTTTGTTGGACTTTCAGGTCTATTCTCTTGCTCCTGCCCTACTCTTTTGTGACAATCAAGTGGTAGTACACATAGCTACTAATCTTGTCTTCCATAAGCATACAAAGCATATCGAGCTTGATTGTCATTTTGTTGATAAGGGGAATAGGATCCATAACTGACCTCTAATTGTGCGTCCGATTATTCTCTAGCAACCTGGCTGCACTCTCACCCTGCAATTAAAACACAAAACAAAACACAATAAAAAATTTTTATATTTTTTTTTATTTAGGTGAGAGGTTTATACTCGTCAGTATACGAATGCAGTTGTAGTCCAAATTTAAATTTATTTTTTCTGGATGAGTCCAGGTCGTCCACTGAGAGGTTTATTTATGGCAAAAGAAAAAGAATGTCACACACACGCACACGCATTTGAATTGGCAACAAGATTTTTTTATGGTTTTTTAGACAACAGATACTAGGAAATAAAGTAAGACAGAGGTTGAAATAAATACTAGACATGAGAATATAAAATTGGATAGCACTTGAGTTAAGACAATTTCAGCATCAACCCGTTGATTCCCAAATTTTAGCAGACAAGGTTAGTAACATTAATTTAATATCAGATATGAGGGTTTGTTACTAAATACAATTAGAGATGATGATAGTTCTAGTTTAAGCAATCCCCATACATGATATGCGGGATTCTATTTTAAGCAACTACCATAAATTCAATTACAATTAATATACAAAACAACTAAATTAATCATCCGGGTTTGGGTATGATAGCATTTCCAATTCTAGTAACTCCCATGCGTGACATGAAAACTCTAAGTTAGGCTTACGCTCCAATCCAAACCTAGTGATTTCCTAATAATTAAAACACACTCATACTGAAATTTAACTTAATATTACTCATTTAAAGCGCAGTTTTCTTTGGAAATCATTGGCGTTGGACACTGTCCTTGCCTTAACCCAAGATTAGATTTAGCTACTCATTTCCATTTAAAAGTTAATTAACAAGAATTTAAATGGCGTAATTTAAATAACAAAATTTAAATGACAAGAATTAAAATAGTATAAACTAACCGGCCATTTAGGCGGTGGATAATTAAAAGATAAGAATTAAAATTACAGAAATTTAAAGGCATAAATTAACCGACCATTTAAGCGGTGGATAATAAAGTATCAATAAATGACATAAGAATTTAAAAGAAGAAAGGAAGGAAGTAAGATTACAAGAGAAAATAAGAGAGAGAATAAGAGCAATTCTCTAAGAGAAACTTTAAGAACAAAACTAAACTTTGATTCAAGTAATAACCACCTTCTCACAAATGCACCCAAGTGAGCTATTTATAGCCCACAAGATGCAATACAAACCACACAATTATTCAACTAAACATAATTATATCTAATGGGCACTCACAAAACATTCACCTAACTAATGGAAGAAAATTAGGTAAAAGACAAAAAATACCAAAGACTTTAGGTGGTGGACTACTCATAAGAATACAAAAGACTTTAGGTGGTAAATCACTTATAAAAAAAATACAAAACAAAAAAAAGTCTTCCACAAATTGGGCTTTGTTGGGCCTTTGATTGGTCTTGGGCCTTTGGTTAGTCTTCGGCCTTTGGTTGGATTCCATGTGATAGTTGGGCCAAGTGCACTTGAAACATCCTCTAGACTCCATAATTGGCCTTTGAATTTGAGCAATAAAAAATGGGTAATCCGATGTCTTCGATTATGCCCCTAATTAATTGTAGAAGCCAACTTCCTTGTTTCATCCTGAAAAAATATATAATACGAATAATTATTTACTTTAAGCATAAATATAAAGCCAAAATAGGGATATAATTCATTAGGATATAGGAAATATTGACCTTTATCACAACCTCAACAAATCTTGCATTCTTCTTTGTTCGAAGTCTACAGTTTCGTGTTTCTTTCAAATCCTACTGTACGTTCATACTTGTTCTATCGTGACAACAATTCCAAATTCGTCCTCCTCGTCGATGAGCATTTTCACCATTAACGATGGTTCAAGTCCGTACTTTCTTCATCCTTTTGATAGTCCTGGTCTTATCCTAGTTTCCCAACCATTAATCGAGGACAATTACACCTCGTGGAGTTGAGCCATGTTGATTGTGCTATCAGTGAAAAATAAGCTAAGGTTCATCGATGGATCCATTGGAAGGCTGACAATTGGTGATCCGCTTTTCAATACATGGATCGATCTGCAACAACCATATAGTCATCTCTTGGATCCTCAATTCGGTGTCTAAGGAGATTTTGGCCAATGTGATTTACTCAGAGTCCGCACATGAGATCTAGACAAATCTTAAGAAGCGCTACTAATAGAGCAATGGACCTCGCGTCTTCCAATTGTGATGTGAACTGATGAATCTAACTCAAAGCCAGCTCTCTGTAAGTTCCTATTTCATTAAGTTTAAGACAATTTGGGAGGAACTTAGCAATTATATGCCTATATGCTCGTGTGGGAAGTGTTCTTGCGGAGGTACTAAAACTCTTGCAGATCACTATCAAACTGAGTACATCATATCTTTCCTAATTGGGGCTAAATGACTCATTTGCACAGTTAGAGGTTAGTTGTTTCTTATGCATCCTCAAACTCCTTCCTATTCGCACTTAGCATCAATTGGTTGATGTGCATACTATGCCTCTCTCGGTTGCATGGTTGTTTCCTTTATTAGCTAAGATGACCATTCTTGATATTCATGGTCCATCTTGTGGGGGAGTAACAGATATTAGTTTAACCTCTTGTATTTTTGTTCGTATGGTTTATTTGTATAGTTAGTTGATTGATTGGTTAGTAGCAATAGTTAATAGTTAGAGCAAAGCATTGCATTTTATGTATTTAAATGCTGTGAGCAGCTTATTTCTTGGAATGAGAATGAGGTATTATTTTCATCTCCTTTGTCTCAATAAGATGCTTAGAAAGGTTAGACTATGGAAAATTGATAAATTTAACCATTGATTGTGTGTACAATTTTTATAAATAAAATAAACATAAATAATTTTGAGATTTACAATTTAAATTTCAAAATTGGAAGAATACAAATTGGTTAGCAGTTTATTTAAAATTTTGTAAATAAATAAAAACATTTTTGAAATATTTGTTATTTATATTTTATAAAAAAACTAGTTCATCCCCCATGCAATGCACAAAAAGTTCATATATATATATATTAAATTTATTTAAAATTGATAACCTCAACCATAAATTTCATCTTAGGTTTCAAGAACTATACATTTTCCACAAACTAATAACTAATTTAACATATGATAAATATAAATAGCTAATACAAACTAATAAATAATATGACAACATATAATAAATTAGTAACATAAATAATAAAAATATAAAACATAATAAAATTTTCAAAAGAAATATGACAACATATGATAAATATAACTAGCCTATACAAAATATTAATTTTGTCAAAATAACTTAAACAACTTATTTAAAATAATTCAATTTTACCTAAATAACTAATTTAACATAACCTACAAACTAATTATTTTTCAAAATTAAGTAATAACATAAACATACAAGATTTGTACTTTTTTTGTATGGTTATGAAACTAATTAAGGGTTTTAGAGTTTTGAATGGTATCTTTATTGAGAGAAAATGAGAGGTAAATTATGGAAAATAAAATAAAAAATTAAATTTATTTTCTTTAAAAAATTATTTGTTAGTCAGTATTTGGCAGTATTACTTGATATCTGAAGATTTCTCTAGATTTAAAAAAAATATCATTTTTATGTAATTTATTTTAATTAAAATTTTATATTAATATTTAAAAATTAATAATATGGGTTAAATCTTGCCTCTTCATATATCAGCATGCTTACACATTCTCCAAACACTATTCAATTATGGAAAAAACCATCTACAGGTTCCAAGAATTACACATTTTTCATAAACCTAGAATTAATTAATGACCTAAAAAAATTTCATTTTAGGTAAGTAAAAAAATAAATAAAATATCGAAATAGAAAGTAAAAATGGGCAAGAAAAATTTTTGACTGCTGTTTTGTTATAATATATATATATATATAGATGTGTGTTTAAAATAGTTATAAAATATTTTCTAAATGATAATTTTTTCTTTTAGAATTTACATAGATTCACCCCTTAGCCCACTAATACTAAAGCTGGTTCAACATGTGATATAATTTTCTTAGTCCAACCTACCAAAACAAATGATACTAATGATACTAATAATTGTTGGCAATAATGGTTCAAATTTTTCTTTTTTCAACATCATACACACAACATAAGCCTCTCGATATACATACCCTCATCATATTCATTTTCCGACAATCCCGATTATACTTTCTCAGCATATCAAAATTTAAAAATTAATAGACTAAGACAGGTATTATCAATCACTTCAGCGGAAGCAAAGTCGAAACCTCAAAAATATATAACTAACAAATTCCTTTTACAGTCAAATAACCAAATCGATGTTTCACATGAAAATATCAAAATATTACATACCTTTGAACATCGTAATCATAGACAAAGACCTACGAAAACTAAACATAACAATTACATCTCGATGACATCATTTCCTTTAGCGCCACTGCTTTTACCTGGAATGTTTGAATATTCCAGGGACATAGTCTAAATTAGATGCTGAATCATCTAAGTGAGAGTTCAAAAATATTTTCATGAAGATATGCAAAATCATATATAAAATCGACAAATCCTGACATGTCCCAGCCTAAGAGAATCCCACATAGCACTTAGCCCTAACCGGGAAAAATGCAATCTCTCTAAAGGCGACACGACCACATCGACCCATTGACAAACACAATATTGCTTAAGAGGGACAACCTCAACATATGAACCCAAAAATCACCCCATTATCATTGTTAGGCATTACGCTCCTACTCAAAAACATTCCAAAACCCAACGCAACCATAGCCCCAAGAGTATCACATGAGCACTATCCCCGGAATCAACGACACTTTAGTATTAATGCTATTGCTCAAAGGAACCTAGGGTGGTGTCAACACTCAGCCCCGCCACTTGAGCCAACAACCGGGGTGGTGTCCACTCTCAGCCCCGCCACTTAAGTACTGTAGGGTAAAGTCTGTCTCAGCCCCGTCCCAAGTGGGTCACATAGCATTAATCCTCGGCACGCATCCCGAGTGCTATCACTCAAGGGCCACGTCACAGGTTAACAACCCACATCCCACATGGACAACCATAACATGCCAATGCCGAAAATCATAATATGCATAACATAAAATCAACATTTCAATGTATGCAATTTATCGTACGAAATTCAATGCATGACAGTCACGCGCCGGTCATCTTCTTCGATTTTTCGATCACCAGTGATGCTCTAATACCCGATTTTCTTACACCATCTGAAAGCCCTCATCCAGTCGATCATGATGGCACCAACCCCTAGCTGAAAACACACCGAAAAAGCCATCGATCGGGAAGTTGCAGGCGCGGTGCGGCGGACCGCCTTGCTTTTTCGACTAGCCTTCGAAACCCCCTTGAACCAGCTTGAAAACTCACGAAAATCTCCAGAAACTCTCATCTTGCCTCAAGGATCAAAAGCCCTTTATTGGCTTTCTTCAATTCACCCTCAAACTCGAGCAATTTGTGTTGAGCCAAGTTTCTCCAATCAACCTATTGTGTATTTTGATGTTTAACAAAATATAATTTTAGTAAAACAATTTTAGTATGTTTAAAACCCCTAATGGATTTTTGATACTTGTTAAGTATTATAGTATTTTGTGTATCAAAACGAACCAAGAAATGCTATTTGATTCTAAGTAGAATATTAGCACACTATAAGGGAACATATAAGAAAATGTTTTCTTTTTGGAAAACTAACTCCTGGTATTTTCATAGCTAGTATTCATTATTGTGAAAATAATTTTTAGTGAATTTTTCAAGTAATGGAAAGTATGTATTTTAGAAGTGCTAAAATCATCAAAACCGGAATTTGTTTTAAAACCCAAAATCTACTTTCTTATCTATTTGGATTTTGATTTTTTAAATATTTTTATTGAATCCAAATGGGGAGTATTTTGTTATTTACATTTATGTATTAAAGTAAATGGAAGATAAAATATAAATAAAAGAAAATGTGGACATTTACTTAAACTAAATAAATGTAAATATCGTGTAATGAATTTATGTTATGTACTGTATTATCAAAGCAAATCTTATTTTTCTGAAATCTGGACTGAGAATCGACTCCAGATAAGGGACAGTCGACTGTAAGTCAAAATGACAGTTGATTGTGGATGTGCATTAGTCGACATAACCGAGCATTGTTTATGTAGAGTCGAGGTAGCCGAGAGTGGATTTTGGCCAGTCGACTGTCGAGTCGACTGTAAGCCAATGAGAGTCGACTGTCTGTGAGAAAGTCGACTGTGGGTTGAGCGAGAGTCGATTGTCGGCAGGAAGAGTTGACTATGGGTGTCGCGAAATCAACTGTCACTTAGAGCAGTCGACTGCTAGACTCCAATGATCAAATTTTTGGAGCTGTTGCAGGTCGTTTTGGGAGCCTCAATATAAATATCAAAAGGAGAAATCTTGAGAAGGCTAATGCTCTACCATTTCCTATCTTCCTAAAGCACACCCAAGCTCTCAAGCACTCAATCAAAGCAATCCAAGGCCCAAGGAGCTTCAAAGATCTATCCATTGGAGCCTCAAGGCAAAGAAGAAGTTTTCTTCTTATTGGTAACTTGTATCATTTCATCTTGCCTTGTATATTATTCTTGTATTGATATCCATTGTAGTCCAAGTGTGTTGGACATAGGATTAATTTATTTGTATTAGATTGTGGATTGTGAGTGGCATTCTAGAACCCAAGTAATCTAGGTGTATTATTGTGTTGTAATAGTTTCTGGGGTGAGCTAAGGGGAAACCTCGGGGTGTACAAGTTTGCTAGGTGTTTTTGTGTGGAAACCTAGTGGTGGTTTTAGTGGAACCTCAAGTGTCGGTTTGACTATGAGAGAGTGGAGTAGGTGTTGGATACACCGAACCACTATATATCTTGTGTTTATATTGTGGTTGTTTGTGTATTTATAATGCTATCATTTCCAAACAACATATATATTTATAACAAGTGTATTTTGTGTATAAGAAAATCTCAGGAATTTTAAAAAGGAAAGAATTGATTCAATAAGTTTTTAATCACTCAATTCACCCCCCCTCTTGAGTGGCCATTGTGTGTGTCAAGGGACCAACAATTTGATACTTAAAAATTGGCCAAAACCCTTTGTTATTTATAGGCCAAAACTGACCCCCGCATGGTCAATCTCCAGCCATAGCTTTTCCCACACACCTCCTAGACCAACCTTGGCCATGCCCTAACGAGATTGGCTGCCATTTTTTCCAGATTTTCTGGCCAAATCCGCGGCCAGTTCAGCTATGCATGTGCAGATTTTTCGAAAATTACAGTTTGGCCCCTCTTGAACTTACTTTTACATTTTGGCCCTTATCCTCAAGCCCCTGACTTACCAAATAATTCCATCAAGTCCCTTAAGTTCCAAAATCTTCATTTCCCCCCTAAAAATCTCGAAAACCATCGTTTCGGCCTCCCTCGGTCAAAATTAATAAATTACACTTATGCCCGAATATTCGTTTTGACCCTAAATCTCTTCATTTTTTTCTGAAACTACTAAAAGGTTGTTCTTTGTGAAAAACCAAGGCCCCCTCAAGCTTCTGTTGACTTCTCGAAAGTCATCTATAACAATTCGGTATTACAGCCTAATTGGTAGCTATATTTTAGCTGTACCAAAAACTGTATTCGGTATTCAAATTGATTCAAATAAGGTTACTGTTGCATTCGAATGAGTCGCTTTTTGCCAATTCAAAAGTTGAAAATTTTCAAAATTCATTCGAATGAATTTGAGAGTCATTCGAATGAGTCCCAGATCAGATCCGAATAGCCTTTGAATATCATCAGTCATTCGAATGAGCCTTCTGTCATTCGAATGAGTCTCTGTCATTCGAATGAGTTTTCTGCCATTCGAATGAGCTTGCTGAAATCCATTTTTTTCATTCGAATGAGCTGCTTTTCATTCAAATTTCCTCCTTAGACTTTCTCAATCATCCAAATAGTTTCAAATGGCATCCAAATAGCTTCCAATAAATTCTTGATTCAAGTCTTAAATTTAAAATAAATATTCAATTATTCAAATATTGAATTTTTATGCCAAGATAAGACTAAATCCAATATGCCATGCCTATACTTAGAAATTTCAGAATATTTGAATCTCAATATTTCTAGTAAAATCATATACCATGTTTATCAGTTCATTATGACATGGTCAGCATTATTTTGTGAGATTATGCGCATACACATTGTATGAGCATTGAGCATGACTTATGTGGAGCACTACATATCGTGTGCCAGCATTTATATGAGCATTGCATTATGCGCGCCAGGCGGCTTGTCCGCGGGGATCCCACTAGTATCAGTACAATTATATCTCAGTTATGAGTTGCTCGCCTGATGTCGACCAGGGAGCTAGGGGCATATTGCCCAAAGTATGTGCTTACAGTTTTTATGTTTGCAGGACTCAGATCAGTCAGGTATGTGTTACAGTTATGTGGGCCTATGGGCCAAAGTTGCATACCTGCATTTAGTTTACAGCTTATGTGCATTTCATCTTATAAATGCCATCCAGTGATTATTATATCTCTCAGTACAAGTTCAGTAAGTATTTTTATCAGTATCGATATTCTTCGATTCAGCTTCAGTTATTCTTTCCAGTTTATTACTTGCTGAGCTTTGTAGCTCACCTTGTACTCTTCACCATTCCAGGTCCTAGTGGGGGAGTACCAGACGTGGGGCCTAGCAGCAGTGTCCAGTAGTGTGTGTACGTGGAGCCGCTCAAGACCAAAGATGTCTGGGAGTTATTAGTTGTTAGTTAGTGCTTGATCAGTTTAGATTCATTTCAATTTCGAGTTTAGGGAATTTCCCTTAGATGCAATTATGATTTCAGTTTTTGTTGACTCAGCGTCTTATTATAGTTAATTGATATATACAGTATTGGTATCAGAATTCAGTTATCAGTTGGTTTATTTTATTATCCCCAGTAACACCTCTTCTCGGGCAGTTCTAGGAGAGGGGGTGTTACAGTATTGGTATCAGAGCAGTGTTTTGAGGAGTCTCCAGTACACACATAGGATGTTGGGTAGAGTTAGGACTTGTGTCCGTCAGTTAGATACGTTAACCCAATTTACAGTATTCTAACCCTAAGTGGTGATACAGGAAGATGAGTAATCAAAGAGGACGACCCCGTACTCGCACCCAGGCTACTTCTACGCCAGGCGAGGTTCCAGTTCCCACACCAGGCTCACCAGGGGATTCTGGCAGTGACTTACGACAGGGTATGGCCGAGATGCGAGGCATGTTGGCAGGTTTGATGAGGGTAGTCGATACCCTAGTGACGAATCAGGTGAGGCAACCGCAAGTGCACCAAGAAGCAGGAGGTAGTGGAGGCGAACCGCTAGTCGCCCCAACAACTCCAATTGTAGCGACAGACACTAGGAGTCAATTATTGAAGGACTTCATGGCATTCCGGCCACCAGCATTTCATGGAGGTACAGATGCAGCAACAGCGGAGAATTGGATGCTATCAATAGAGAAGCATCTCCGATCTATTGGTTGTGCGGATGACCGACGAGTTCGACTTAGCACGTTCATGTTCAGAGGCGATGCCGAGAGATGGTGGGAGACTGCCCGCCAGAGGTTTGGTGATCGAGAACCCACATGGGTTGAGTTTCAACAAGTGTTCAACGACGCTTATTGCCCAGCATGGGTCAAGGAGCAGAAAGTTTATGAGTTCGTGGAGTTGATACAAGGTACTAACACGGTGGCTCAGTACGAGGCGGAGTTTACAGCATTGTCAAGATACGCTCCAGAGTTGGTGTCCAGTGAAGCAAAGAAGGCCGCCAAATTTCAGAGAGGATTGCGTGCGGATATCCGACATGCTTTTGGAGGAGCTCTAAGCGTGGATTATGCCACGGTGGTCCAGCGAGCATATGCTATCGAGCGAGATCGCAATGAATGGAGAGCAACACAAGCAGCCAAGAAGGGCACAGGTACATCTCAGGGTTCGTCCAACAATAATAAGAAGAGGAAGTGGACAGCCGGACAAGGAAATAAAACAGAGAATAATCCACAATGTGGTCAGTGTGGAAGGAAGCACGGAGGACCGTGCCTAGCTGGAAAGAACGTTTGTTTCAAGTGTGGACAAGAGGGACATAGAAAGAAAGATTGCCCGAGGAATCAAGCAGCACTCCCTGCGCCAGAGGTCACTTGTTTCAGGTGCGGACAAAAAGGACACACAGCCAACCGATGTACTCAACCGCCCCAAAATAGAGGTCAGCAGGCGAATCAGAGGCCACCAGCAGCTAGAGGGCTAGGAGCGGCACCAATACCAGCGCTACCAGTAGCTCAGCATCCACCGCCCGCAGATAGACAGGTGCAGGGTAGAGTTTATGCCCTTACCACAGCTGAGGCAGAGCAGGGCGACGGGACTATCCAAGGTATTCTATCCCTATATGGTCATGATATGCGTGCATTATTTGATACTGGTTCTACACATTCTTTTATTGCACTGCGCACAGTATGTTATGTTCCCCATTCCCGGATTTCTTTGCCGTACCACTTGATTGTGTCTACGCCGGGAGATAAGATTATGATAGCTAGAGAAATGTTTGAGAATTGTGAGATCGAGGTCCATGATAAGAAGCTATTGGGAGATTTGGTAATTCTTGATGTTAAGGATTTTGATTTGATCCTTGGCATGGATTGGCTATCACGACATTATGCAAGAGTCGATTGTCGGCGAAAGATTATTGATTTTGAACTACCTCAACAGCCAATTCTCATTTATAGAGGAGTCAAGCCTATGTCTACGATTCCTATGATCTCGGTGATGAAAGTTGAAAAGCTAATGCGTGATGGATGCGAGGCCTATCTAGCCTTTGTAACCACTGATGAAGGAAGCAAGAAGAATTTAACTGAGGTACCAGTAGTACGAGATTTCCAAGAAGTTTTCCCAGATGAGCTACCAGGATTACCTCCTCGGAGAGGATCGGAGTTTACTATTGAATTATTGCCTGGTACGCAGCCTATCTCTAAGGCTCCATATCGGATGGCACCTAATGAGCTAAAGGAGTTGAAGGCCCAATTAGAAGAATTAATAGAAAAGGGTTTTATCCGACCCAGTTCATCCCCGTGGGGTGCACCAGTATTGTTCGTGAGGAAGAAAGATGGATCTTTGAGATTATGTATTGACTATCGTCAATTGAACCAGGTGACAGTGAAGAATAAATATCCCTTACCTCGAGTGGATGACTTGTTAGATCAATTGCGAGGAGCTAAGGTATTCTCGAAGATAGATTTGAGATCGGGATACCATCAGGTGCGAGTTAGAGATAATGATATTCAGAAGACTGCTTTCAGGACTCGCTATGGACACTACGAGTTTGTGGTGATGCCATTTGGGTTGACGAATGCCCCAGCTATTTTCATGGATTTAATGAATCGAGTTCTACGTGAGTACCTAGATCGATTCATTATTGTCTTCATCGACGATATCCTAGTCTACTCATCTAATGTGGAGGAGCATACAGAGCATCTTACTCTGGTATTACAAAGACTTAAAGAAGAGCAACTGTATGCCAAGTTCAGCAAGTGTGAGTTCTGGCTCACTCAAATTGGATTTCTAGGTCATGTGGTGTCTGGAGATGGTATTTCAGTGGATCCAGACAAGACTAAAGCAGTCATGGATTGGCCGAGACCTACGACAGTGACAGAGATACGTAGTTTTCTGGGTCTTGCAGGCTATTATAGACGATTCATTGAAGGGTTTGCTCGTTTATCTTCCCCCATGACTAAGCTGACAAGAAAAGGAGAAAACTTTGAATGGAATGACGCGTGTGCACGTGCCTTCCAAGAATTGAAGCGAAAGTTAACTACTGCACCAGTTTTAGCCATTCCAAGGAGTGGAGAGAAATATTCCATTTACAGCGATGCATCCCATTCAGGTTTGGGTTGCGTATTAATGCAAGAGGGTCGAGTTAATGCTTATGCATCCAGACAATTGAAGAAACACGAAGTGAACTACCCTACTCATGATTTGGAGTTGGCAGCGGTAGTATTTGCATTGAAGATATGGCGACACTATTTATATGGTGAGAAAGTTGAAATTTATACAGATCATAAGAGCCTACATTATCTTTTGTCCCAGAAGGAATTGAACATGAGGCAGAGACGATGGGTCGAGTTATTTAAGGACTTCGACTGTGAGATTCTATATCACCCAGGAAAGGCTAATGTAGTAGCCGATGCTTTGAGTCGGCGAGGAGCTTCTATGGCTACGATGATGGTTCAAGAATGGAGGTTATTAGAACAGTTGAGTGTCTTATCTATTTCAACCCCAGAAGATAAACCAGCTGTGAGTTGCGCTTATATGAGAGTACAACCCGAGCTATTTGAATTGCTCAAGACACAGCAATCGAAAGATGTGAAGTTAGCACAAATCTTAGCAGATATTGAGAAATTTTCTCCTTTGGGATATACTCTACGGAGTGATGGTATACTTTTATTTCAGGGACGTATTTGTATACCCGATGGTGGAAATCTTAAGCAAGAGATTTTGAATGAAGCACACAAGAGTCGTTACACTATTCATCCAGGTGTTACGAAGATGTACCACGACCTTAAGCGACAGTATTGGTGGAGTGGTATGAAGAAAGATGTAGCCAGTTATATTTCACAATGTTCAGTATGCCAACAAGTTAAAGCGGAACATCAGAAACTCGCAGGTTTATTACTTCCATTACCCATTCCGGAGTGGAAATGGGATAATATTGCTATGGATTTTGTGATGGGTTTACCCAGGACTACTAGAGGCTATGATGCTATATGGGTGATTGTTGATCGTCTAACTAAATCAGCCCATTTTCTACCTATTAAGAAGACTTATCCATTAAATAGATTTGCCAAAATTTACATTGAGGAGATCGTGAAGTTACACGGTGTTCCATCCAGCATTGTATCAGATCGAGATCCTCGTTTTACTTCTCATTTTTGGGGAGCTTTGCATGAGGCATTGGGATCTCAGTTGAAGTTTAGCACGGCATTTCATCCGCAGACAGATGGCCAGTCAGAAAGGACTATTAGGACTCTCGAGGACATGTTGAGAGCTTGCGTTCTAGATTTTCAAGGTAGTTGGGATGAGCATTTACCTTTGGTGGAATTTGCTTACAACAACAGTTTCCATTCAAGTATTGGAATGTCACCATATGAGGCTTTGTATGGGCGACCATGTCGATCGCCGATATGTTGGGAAGAGATTGGAGATAGGACTTTATTGGGTCCTGAAATTGTGGAGCAGACGACAGAAAAGATCCGGGTGATCAAAGCAAGAATGAAGACAGCACAAGACAGACAGAAGAGCTATGCAAACAAGCGACGGCGAGACCTCGAGTTTGAGGTAGGTGACCATGTTTGGTTGAGAGTCATGCCTATTAAAGGTGTGCGAAGATTTGGCGTAACAGGAAAGCTTAGTCCCCGTTACGTTGGTCCATTTGAGATTTTGAGACGGATAGGGACTTTGGCATATGAATTAGCTTTGCCACCGCAGTTGTCCCATGTCCACAATGTATTCCATGTTTTGATGTTGAGGAAGTATGTGCCAGATCCTCAGCATGTGATCGATTTTCAGACTCTTGAAGTTAAAGAAGACGTATCTTATGAAGAGATGCCTACCAGTATTTTAGAGAGAAAAGAGAAAACTTTGAGGAATCGATCAATTCCTCTTGTGAAAGTACAATGGCAGCGTCACTCGGCAGAAGAGGCGACGTGGGAGCTAGAAGAAGAGATGAGACGTCTTTACCCCTCATTGTTCGAGTAACCAGATACGAATTTGGAGGACCAAATTCTTTTAAGGAGGGGAGAAATTGTAACGACCCGTTAGAGGGCCTAGTATTTATTAGTTAATTAATTATTGAAGCGATTAATTAAGAGGATTTGCCATTTAATTATTTAATGTGGCAATTTAGAGATTTAATTGAGAAAATAGCATTTAATTATATTTAATTGTTGTGAAAATTAAATGCAAGGACGTGTTGGTCATATTACGGATTGGATGTTAATATTCAATTAGTAAATAGAATTATTTTGATTAAGGGATTAATTAACCCAGCCGGGAGAAGGATTCGGTTTGAAAGACTCCTAGTTATATTAGGAGAGAGAGATGGCATTAGGGTTTCTCTTAAGCATATGTATATATATAATAGTCATTAGCCATGTTGTCTTCGCCGTGTGAAGAACAACAGAGGGAAGAAGAAGCTTCAACAGCGAATTAAAGGCTTTGCGTTGGAGGCTTCTGTTAGATCATTGGATCGATCAGAGAGTTTGAAAGGCAAGTTCTTCTCCGTGTAAACCTTTCTTACAGGATCGTATTTAGCATTCGATCATCAGTTTCAGCAACTCTTTGTTTAAGTTTCAGATTTATGTTACAGTCAGTGTATATATATATATAGGCACGAGCAGTGAGTTCAAGTCTTGCATAGGAGGCTCTCGTGAGATCATTAAGTCGATCAAGAAGATCATAAGGCAAGTATCCTTCCCCTGTAATCCTTTCTTACAGGTCTTGATTGAGTTGGATATCAGATTTCCATAATTGAATCAGTTCCAGTGCATGTATATTCATATATGTGCGTTACAGTGAGTTATTTCAGTTCAGTGCATGTTTATATATGTATTTACATGCGTACAGTGAGTACCAACCAGTTTATGTATATATTCCTTGCAATGTTTACATTAGTTATGATCAGTAAATCATCCCTCAAGTTGTTTATATATCAATTGGGATTGTTCTCCCAAGATTTCTTTTGGAATGGTGTAGTAAAGCTAAGTTTTGATTCAAGTTTTGATCTCTGTTATCGTAAGCTGTATATCTGATAAGAATCCAGTCATTCGAATAAGCCTTGAGTCATTCGAATGAGTTTCAAAGTATCCGAATAAGTTTCAGTGTTATCGTAGGCTTTTCCCCTATAATATTCCAGTCATTCGAATGAGTTCTTGGGTCATTCGAATGAGTCATGTGATTATCATATCATTCGTATGTATTTTTGAGGTTTTTGACTGTCATTCGAATGAGCCTTGTTGTCATTCGGATGAGCCCTTGAAGATGTGAGTAAGTTGTTGCTTTGTATAGCTTAGCATTCGAATGAGCCTTCTTGTCATTCGAATGATCTTCAAATTGATTCGAATAAGGTTACTGTTGCATTCGAATGAGTCGCTTTTTGCCAGTTCAAAAGTTGAAAATTTTCAAAATTCATTCGAATGAATTTGAGAGTCATTCGAATGAGTCCCAGATCAGATCCGAATAGCCTTTGAATATCATCAGTCATTCGAATGAGCCTTCTGTCATTCGAATGAGTCTCTGTCATTCGAATGAGTTTTCTGCCATTCGAATGAGCTTGCTGAAATCCATTTTTTTCATTCGAATGAGCTGCTTTTCATTCAAATTTCCTCCTTAGACTTTCTCAATCATCCAAATAGTTTCAAATGGCATCCAAATAGCTTCCAATAAATTCTTGATTCAAGTCTTAAATTTAAAATAAATATTCAATTATTCAAATATTGAATTTTTATGCCAAGATAAGACTAAATCCAATATGCCATGCCTATACTTAGAAATTTCAGAATATTTGAATCTCAATATTTCTAGTAAAATCATATACCATGTTTATCAGTTCATTATGACATGGTCAGCATTATTTTGTGAGATTATGCGCATACACATTGTATGAGCATTGAGCATGACTTATGTGGAGCACTACATATCGTGTGCCAGCATTTATATGAGCATTGCATTATGCGCGCCAGGCGGCTTGTCCGCGGGGATCCCACTAGTATCAGTACAATTATATCTCAGTTATGAGTTGCTCGCCTGATGTCGACCAGGGAGCTAGGGGCATATTGCCCAAAGTATGTGCTTACAGTTTTTATGTTTGCAGGACTCAGATCAGTCAGGTATGTGTTACAGTTATGTGGGCCTATGGGCCAAAGTTGCATACCTGCATTTAGTTTACAGCTTATGTGCATTTCATCTTATAAATGCCATCCAGTGATTATTATATCTCTCAGTACAAGTTCAGTAAGTATTTTTATCAGTATCGATATTCTTCGATTCAGCTTCAGTTATTCTTTCCAGTTTATTACTTGCTGAGCTTTGTAGCTCACCTTGTACTCTTCACCATTCCAGGTCCTAGTGGGGGAGTACCAGACGTGGGGCCTAGCAGCAGTGTCCAGTAGTGTGTGTACGTGGAGCCGCTCAAGACCAAAGATGTCTGGGAGTTATTAGTTGTTAGTTAGTGCTTGATCAGTTTAGATTCATTTCAATTTCGAGTTTAGGGAATTTCCCTTAGATGCAATTATGATTTCAGTTTTTGTTGACTCAAAGTCTTATTATAGTTAATTGATATATACAGTATTGGTATCAGAATTCAGTTATCAGTTGGTTTATTTTATTATCCCCAGTAACACCTCTTCTCGGGCAGTTCTAGGAGAGGGGGTGTTACATTTACTATGTGGGCGAAGCATCTGCCTGATGCCTATATGTATGGGAACCAGTGTATCTAGTTGATGCTTACTACGCCTTGCATCTTATATGCACATTGCATGGTTACTATGAGTTTAGTAGTCTCAGACGGGAGTACCGTTCCGATGGAGCCTATGGCTCGGTTATTCAAAGGCTCGGGTGTCGAGAGCACCAACCCGAGGAAGTGCGCACAGGTATGTTGAAGACTTATGTTGCCTTTGTTAGAATAGCAACACAAAACGTATGCAAAATGTTGGCACAATCAACAATAATGGAAAACAATTTTACTAAATCCCCAAACCCACTAGCAGCAACGTTGTCTACACGAAGTTCCCAAACACAGAGTATAATGAACACAAATACTCACAACAGTATATTCCCGACAATAGTGGCAACAAGGAAGATATAATTGGAATCCAAACCCGGTTCTTAGTGAGGTGAACGACGGCAGATACACACACACTGCACAGGCAGAAAGCCACCAACAAACCGACCGAGGCACGCTTAAGAGCGCTGGCCTGAAGATAGATACGCCCTACTCCAGTCACTGGCAGGCTATAGCGACTGTTCACGCAGGTTACAATGGTCAACTCCGACGGACGGCGACCGCGACTGTTCGGATCTAGTAGAACTCGATGAAGCCGCACTCTATGACAAACGACACTTGAGAGGAAGAAGAAGCACTGGGTACTCGATGATCCAAGATCGAAGCGCGACCAGCCTTTTATAGGTTGCGTCGGGACACCGAAGAGATGGAAAACTTAAAGCTTGCATTGAACACCGGCTTCAATGTCCATCGCTTGGGGAAGATGAAGCAACAACTGAGTAAAGAGGAGTCGCTTCAGAAACCCAGACCGCTTCTAGAAGAAGCAACCTGACCCGACCCGTCCGTCCGTCCGACCGACCGACCGGACGGACGGCGGTGCGCGAGGCCCAAGGGGTTCGCTCGCTCACAAAATCTGGGTGCCCCTTAGGGCCCAACCCCAAGTGGGAAGGTGGAGTATAAATACCCACTCCCATCTCTTTACACAACCAATGTGGGACAACCACCCACACACACACTTACACTCACACACTAAAACCACAACAGCCTTTCAGGGCAGGGGTAGGTTGGTATAGGACTTTGGTGCCGGGTGTCTAGTGTAAGCCCCAAGAACCGGTATGTGCTTTCATTATGCTATACTATTGTGTTGTAGCGTCTCATGGCTTGTGTGTATGTTTAAGACTATGTTTGGGGAGTTCACTCATTCTATTTAACTTACAACATTTCTTTTCTTATAAACTTGCTGAGTCTTGCGACTCACCTTGCTTTCCATCGTTTCAGGTAAGGGCAAAGCTAAAGTCAAGGGCAAGGATCGCAGTACCTGGCAGCCGCGTTGGTGTGGTGTACAGTCAGTTTCTCCCTCGTTGTCTCTGATGTTTTGATAGGATTTTTGTCCCTTTATTTTTGACTGTGCCGGGTTGTTCCTTGCATTTTCTATTTGTTGACACAGGTGTTTGTATGTATTTATATACTTTGTGACCACTGTATTAGCGGGGTACTTGTGTGCGTGCATGTGTATAGCTTTGCTTTCGTTATTTTATTTCTTGTGTATGCATGTCAGGGTAGTTCCCGTCTTGTGATTCGTTCTTTTCCCTTCTGTAAGCACTCCCGTTCGAGTAGTCCGAGTGGTTGGGATATCCGAGCGGAGGTGTTTACACATCTGTTTCTTTGCATGAAGGTAAATATATAATTTAATTATTAATTAAATGCTTTATTCAATTCAAATTCATTTAATTTTCATTTATTCTAATGATTTTCTTTTTGGTAAATTGAAATTATGGAACAACAAGAGAAATTATGAAGCAACAAGTAGATGAAGATCAAGGATGCTTGGTGTCAAGTAACTTTATTTAGTTTTTATGTTTCAAGAGTGAAAGTAGCTAGTATTTTTTTGGAGCATTGTTTTTATTTTAGGATCAATGACTTTCCATATATGAAGTTTTTTTATTTGTATTGTTGATTTTATTTATTATATTTAGCATTGTTGACTTTATTATATTTCAAGTTTTTTTTTAATTTTTTATTTGATATAAGGATGAATAAGATCTGTCTTAAAAATAATTCTATCAATATGACTTTTATTGCTAAAAATAATTTAAATAAAGAAAAAAGTTGTCATTGCTTGTTACTATTATAGTTACAACAAATGGATTTTTTTTTGTCACAATTAGATTATTGAAAAATAATTTTATATTTTCAAATTTTGACAAAAAATCACATTTTTCAAAAAATTAGTAATTTTTACCATCTTTTTGACAAAAGAAAATCACTTTTTATAATTATTGATATAAATAATTTTGTCACCATTGAGAATATGACAAAAAAATATTTGTCACCTTTTAATAATGTTGATGAAAATATTTTTGTTGCTATTTATGATTTTGGGAAAAAATAATTTCATCAATGATAATATTTTCTTACAAAAACAATTTATCACTTTTACGAATTACTACATAAATATTTTTCTCACAATTAAGACATTGAGAATATGAAGAAAATGTTTGTCACCCTTTGATAATTTTGACAAAAATATTTTTGTCACATTTTTTGATTTTGTGAAAAAATAATTTTATAAGTATTAATATTTTCTTACTAAAGAAATTCGTCACTCATGTGAATTATTGACACAAATATTTTTTTCATTATTGGGACATTGAGAATATGACAAAAATATTTGTCACCCTTTTATAATTTGGACAAAATATTTTTCTCACATTTTTTGATTTTATGAAATACAATTTCATCAATATTAATATTTTGTTACTAAAAAAATTTGTCACTTGAACTAATTACTAACACAAATATTTTTGTCACTATTGGGACATTGAAAAAAATATTTTGTCACTATTGAATAATTTTGAGAAATTTATTTTGTCACTATTTCTATTTTATCAAAAAAAAATATTTGTCACAATATTAGATAATTAACAAAATTAATTTTATCACATTAAAAATTATTTCAAATAAATTTTGTCACTATTTAAATTGTGACAAAATATTTTTCAATTTTATGACATAATAATTTCATTAGTATTAATATTTTCTTATTAAAGAAATTCGTCATTTGTGTGAATTATTAACAAAAATATTTTTATCACTATTGGGACATTGAGAATATGACAAAAATATTTGTCACCCTTTCATAATTTTGACAAAAGAAAATTTGTCACATTTTTTAATTTTATGGAAAACAATTTCATCAATATTAATATTTTCTTACAAAAAAAATTTGTCACCTATACTAATTACTGACAGAAATATTTTTGTCACTATTGGGACATTAACAAAAATATTTTGTCACTATTAAATATTTTTGAGAAATTTATTTTCTCACTATTTCTATTTTATCAAAAAAATATTTGTCACAATATTAAATAATTGACAAAATTAATTTTATCACATTAAAAATTTTGTCACTATTTAAATTATGACAAAATACTTTTTGTCACAAGATACATTTTTTCACTATAAAACATATGATTTTTATCTAAAATTTGGATTTATTGTGACTAAATAGTACCTATTGTGACAAAAAAAATTATTTTATAACAAAATAATTTGTCATAATAAGTTGGTTTAAGTGACAAAATATTTTTTATCACAATAGAACTGTTGATATTGTGACAAAATTCAGTTTTGTCACAATATACATATTAAGACAAGCTTGTTGTGATTGACATAATGACAAACATTTTCGTTACAACAAATATGTTGTGACAATTTTCATAGTTATTGCGATAAAATATTTTATCACAAGAAGACTAATTTCTTATAGTGAATATGGACAGTTTGACAACAGTAACTCTATATAAAAAAATAGAAAGAAAAAAAAAGAATTTGAAGCTGTTGCGCCAACCTAATCGAGGTCCACATGGATAGTCAGACACAATCTCTCTACTCCTAAGTTTCGTGAATTTTAGTAGTCTTGATGTTGTTTGATTCTATTGGTGGCAATTTCACTTCAATATTGAGAAATGTAGGTTTCAAAAGCAATAGAAAAGTGTTGGTCTCGCGTCTGGCATTGGATTGAACTCACAATCGACATTCATGAGGGTTCATTCATGATCGACGAGGATGCTTCCCTACAAGCATATATAGTGCCAATTGGGGGGGGGGGGGGTTGGAGAATGTTACATAATAGTTAATTGCAAATTAGGGGTGATTCCTTGCTTCTGCATGATCAAGAAGGTCTTTTTTATTGGAGGATGTTACCATGTTTGCAAAGTAAGGAGAGTGTCTTCGAAATGATAGGGCATGCAAACTACATTACATTTCCATTCCATTCACACCTCAATCCTAAAGACTAACATAGATTACATGTCGCCCCCACGAGCATAGCCCAGCGGTTGAAACTGTACATGTGTTGGTCTCAAAGAGTCTTGAATTTTAACTGTTATATAGCCAGTCACAGGTCCTGTGTTCGAATCTCACTGCTAGGTTTCGTGATTTACCTCTCCTGTAGAAATCTTAGGGCTGAGCTGCGGATGGGCCCTTAAGGTGAGGGATTTCACCTTTTGGTCCCAAATATAGATTACATGTGATGTGATGTGCCTATTCTATTTGATCTATTTTCATTCAGTAGAACTAGAACCATCAATTGGGGAAGTAGCAGGTCCTTTCTCATCTTCCATCTACAGCAATATGCCTAGAGGAAAAAAATTTGAAGGTGGTATAACCCTTGTCATTAGTTAATTCCACATCTAGTTTGTTGTACTTCTCTATCCAGCTAGTAAGCAACAGAAGAAATAGCCATATTTGCAACCACATGGAAGGCGTCTAACTTGTTGGTCAGGAACCTAAACCTCAATACTATGCTCCACAACAACCACATGCATGTATGACATAGCAACAACATGGATTTGTTAACAAATATTTCGCATTACATATAAACTAGATAGTATATTTGATTACTTAGAACATTGAATAAATTTAGATCTATAGACAAACTTGATTTTGCATCCATCTTTACTTAAGCAGCCAAATCTACAAATGATCAATTTTGCACTAGGAATTTTCCTTTCTTTTCTCTATATGAGTTTTTTTCCAATGGGTGAGAAAATGATGGCTCATTTTTTATTAGACAAAAGATGAGACATAGCCTTACCTTTATATAAAGTTCCATTAGGTTTCCCCATTACTAACCTAATGGACTCTATGGGCCTATACTAATAATTTGGCTTACAACACAAAACTTAGAATATTAGCCCATTTTATTTAGATCAATTATTTATGGGTTATCAAATGTCTTATAATAGACTAATTTATCTTAAACTTATTTAATTTAAATAATAAAACTCAAAATTAATGGAAACCCATTATATGAAAATTTTCAACATTCTCCCACTTGGACGACATTAGTTGTGATTGGTTTTGTAAAAGATTTTAAAACATTTTCAAGTTAAGTTTAAAACTTTAAGGGCCCACATTTTGTAAAGAAAACAAAATTGGTCTTTAGACAACTCCAAGTTACCGTTTAGTTCAATAAGATCTTTGATACCAAACTATAGCGATCAATACATTATTGAGCGACATAAGACTTTACATGGTTATGTGTATCAGTCAACCTTATCAGCATGAACTAGATGTGTTAGTGTAGCAAAGAATGATAATACTTATTTATGATTTAATATGTGTTATTTTCTATCTGTTGGTCACTGATTTCTCTTTTTTAAGCAGCATAAGCATGCTTAAGAAATTCCTTATGACTTATGAAATAAGCTTGTATGTCTTAATTATAAGTGAATATCTTGAGATAACTTTATGTGTCACAAGCTATACAAACAAAGTTTTAATTAACAATGCCCCAAGCCTTTGGTTAAGATTGACTTTATGTAATGACATGCCATGTATCATATAAGATAACCAAAACTTTATGATTAAATATTATTGATGATCATAAAAAAAAAAAATTGTTTCAAATACATTAATAAGAATGTAGCCAAACAATATATATAGAGTAAATATGCTATCTCTCACTAACCAAACATATCAAAAGACTCAACTATACCAATGCTAAACATGTTTCCTAAAAGCATTAGGGCAAAGTCCCTTACTAAAAGGATCCACAATCATATTTTCAATCTCGATGTGCTCTACTGTAATGTCTCATTTCTTCACAAGTTCTTTCATTGTCAATTATTTAACTTCCACGTGTTTAGACCTTGTTATACCCTTGTTGTTCTTACAGAACAAATATTGCAAAAATGTTATCACAATACAATTGTATGAGTTTGGCAATGGAATCAACTACAACTATTTTAGCCATGAGATTTCTCAACCAGACAACTTGTGTAGCTACTCCAAAACATACTACAAACTTAGGTTACATTGTGAAAAAAGTTACCAATAATTGTTTTCACTTTTCCAAGATAATGCACCACCTGCTAGTGTGAAAACATAACTTGATATGGATTTTCGATCATCTATACAACTAGCAAAGTTAGAATGTTTATACCCTACTAACTTAAGATTATCAACCTCTTTATAGGTTAACATGTGATATTTAGTCCCTTTTAGGTATCTTAAAAATTTCTTAATAGCAATCCAATGGTCTTTTCTAGAGTTAGATAAATATCTCCCTAAAAGGCTAACTACAAATGCAATGTTAGGTCTAGTGCATACATGTGCATACATCGAGCTATCTATTGTACTAACATTAGGTACTGCTTTCCATCTACTGGAATGTAGGGTCGCAAATTGTAACACCCGATGTTACAGGTGTTAAAAGAATGAGAAAGAAAGTGAAAAAATTTCAAAAATGCCCTTGAGAATGTGTTGGATCCTTGAGATTGAGGGTGCCCTATGAGAGGGGTATTTTGGTAATTTGGATGGAGAAATCCAATAAAGGGTATTTTGATAAATTAAAAATAATTCCTATGTGGAATTAGGTGTGTAAGTGAATAAAAATCCCAATTTGGAATTTATGTGGAGATATATGGGATTAATAAATTCACAAAGAGTATTTGGGAATTTTAGAATTTAATTCCATAAAGGAAATTTAATTTTGGAAATAGGAAAATGGTGGATATTAAATTATTTGAGGAGAGTAATTATATTTTTCCTAAGTTGTGAATTAATGTGATAATGCCACTTGGAGAGATGAGATTAAACTTGGAAGCCAAGTTAGTGTTTTGTTGTGACACTTGGCATTTTGTGGTTCAAGTATAATTGGGTGAATTAATTAAATGCAAAAGAAATGTTAATTGATCTTTCAAGCATTTAATGAGAGGCATGATTATATGGATTAAAGAAAATCCAAAAGAAAATGGTAAATGGTCACCATTAATGCCTTGGAAAATATGAGAGTTAATTAAATCAAAAAGGAAAATAGGAAAATGGTCTCCCATTAATGCTTTGGAAATTATGAGATTTATTTAAATGAGAAAGAAAGCATTTATGTCTTTCAAAGTGGTCTCTCATGTGATGGTGGAAAATAATCCCATTAATTTAAATGGGAAAGAAATGATATTTCAAAGGATAAGATTAATTCTTGAAATGGGAAAGTGATCCAAGGGTTGCCATTAAATCTTGGAAGTTGGCATGGATTGCCAAATGGGTGGAGAGATTTTAAAGAGAAATGATTGGAAGGTGGAGATTTAATCTCCAAATTAAATCAAAGGCTAGGATTAAAACCTAGCAAAGCACATGGATTGTGCTTCCTTGGATGGCTAAGATGTTGTCTTGTAAAGTGAGAAAAGATCCAATGGTGGATTTTAAGCAAGACTTAATGCCATGGATTGTGTTAGTTTGGAGGGTGAGGATTTATTCTCACCAAATAAATCTAATGGCTAGGATGCATTCTTGAAATATGGGAAATCTAGTATAAAAAGGCAAGTGTGGAAGACTTGTCTCCCTTTTGGTCATTTGTAGAAATGAAGAAGGAAGAAAAGAAAGAAAGAGAAAGAAGTCTCCATGGAGGGAAAAGTGAAGAAAGGAAGAAGATGATGAAGAAAATCAAGGCAAGTATTCTTTCTTCTCTTTATTTTTGGAGTGCTTGTATGCAAAAATTAAGTGGCTTGTTGAAATGCCATTTTAGGTGGGAGAAAATGAAGATGGAAGCTCTCTTGAAATGGAGATTTAATATTCAAGAATGAGGTAAGGGATGGCCCCAAGTGGTGAAGGCCTTGCCTTGCATTGCATTGTAAGTAGGTTGCATAAATTTTTATGTATCTTTTTGCATGCTTTATTTGTTCATGAGACCTATGGCCATGGGGGTGGGAAAGAAATGGTAGGTTGATGCCTCAAACCATGTTGGGTTGTGAGGATGGAATGACCTAACCATACTTGCATGCATTTGCCATTACATAGACTTGTTATGCTTTTATTTACCTTGCATATGCACCCTTACTGAGCTTTTGAGCTCATGAGGTTTTATCCTCCCTTTGTAGGTTGTTCTTATGTTAAAGAAGAGAAGGGAAAGTGCAAGCTAGTGGTTGGAAGCTCTTGGAGTATGTTACATTTATTTTTGTTGTAAAGTTAAGGCTTAAAGAAGCCTAGGCATGTGATTATTTTATTTGTGACCTTATGGCTTAGGGAAGCCTATTTGTTGTATTTAATCATGTGTGGTGTTTATTTATGGATGTTGTTATGTGAGCAACAATAGGTTGTGTAAGGCTCATGTGTGAAATGGAAGGAGACTTTGATGTATGTTGTGTAATATTCAAGAGCTGGTTTAAACCTTAATTTTTGGAGAAAAAGCGGCTAAAATTTATGGAAAGTAAACTGTTTTATTTATGTTATTTTTCTGGAAAATATGGGTTTAAATGCCCAAGAGAAAAAAAAAAAAAAAAAAAAAAGAGAAATGAAGTGTGAAAATGCTGCAGATGCAGCAGCAGGGGGGTAGCAGCCCCGCGCGCGGGTGGCCGCAGTCGCGCACGCGGGGGCGGTCGGGCACGCGCGGCCGTGCGCGCATGCAGGCGCCCGCGCAGCCATGCGGGCATGCTGGCGGCCAGCACCCAACGGGGCCCCGCGCGGGCCCCGGGCGCGCCAGCGAGCCCCGCCGACCAAATTTTTTAAAAATTTGGAATTTTTGAGAAATTAAGGGGCATTTCTAAATTGATTTTGGGCCCCGGACAAATTTTCAAAATAAAGGAATTTTTGGGCATTTTTGGAAAAAATGCCGAAATTTTGAAAAATTGAAAATTTGAGTTTTTCCTCCAAAATTAGTAATCAATCAATGGATTGATTTAAATGGTGATTTAGGGAGCCTGGTAAAATTCCTGGTTGGAAAAGAATTAAATAAAATTGAGAAAATGGCGATTGGGCATCGGAATGAGATTTTCTTTATAGCCTATGCGGTGTGGTTAAAGCCCAATTCTACTAGTAAATCCTGGGATTCAGCGAATGGAAGGACGAGCCTAGTTCCCACCTAGGGCGTTTCGTCTTGAAACATGGTCCACTCTTCGCCAAAGGCCGGGCATGTGGACAATTCGGGCGATTGTTCACGAGTAACACCCGTAAGTGGGAGCGGGGCGTTACACAAATGAGCCAAGTCGTTCGAGAGCGGCTCGGTGTTCATCTTGTTAAAAGCTCATTCGAGTTCGTTTGTTAAGGTAAATGAGTAGAGCTTAAGCTAACTTTAAACCTTGATTTATAAATGAAATAAGCTTAAGCTCAGTAAAACTCAGCTCATTAGCTCACGAGCTAGCTCAAATAAAGGCTAGCTAGTTGGCTCAATTATAGGCTTGTGAGCAAGAAATACTTGAAAGGAAAAATAGATAGGGGTGTATGTGAAAAATAATAGAAACAATAAGGGTTGGAATGAAATTAGTTTATTTGTTACCATATATAATAATTATAATAATATAATTTATATGATATAAATAGTCAACTTGTAAAACCCTAATTTATTTCAACTTCATTTGAATTTCAATTGCAGCCTCTATTAGGAAGAAACAAAGAGGAGACTAGAAACCCACTCGCCCCGCCGCCTATTGCCAAAAGTTTCAACCGCTCTTGTTGTCACCTTGTTGTTCTCACTATCGCCTCGTCGTTCTCTCCGACCATCACTACATCCTCCATTTTTGTTGTCTCTCGCCGCCATTGCACACCCCTCCCTTTGTTGTCATCGCAACTACTGATTAGTGGTTAATTTTGTAAAAATTTTGTTATAATTATACCTTTCTTTTGATCTTAAAAATGGTTTAAATTAGATATTAATATATATTTTACGGTTATATGCAAGTTTAAATTGAAAAATGAATGAAATGAAATTTTAAAGTAAAATTTAATAATAATAATAATAATAATATATAAAATTATATATAATACATATACATCATTATATGCATGCATGTAATATATATATATATAATATAATCTAATATATATATGTGCCATGTGTAATACATATATATAATATATAATTTATTAATAACATTAAATTATTTTTTTTTTTTGGCATGAAGAATTCAAATCCATGAAGATTTAAAGTCCATGAAGAATTCAAGCCCATGAAGAATTAAGGCCCAATTTGAGCAACCCATGGAAGATATTATTTGGAGAAGGCCCAAGGATTATTTTTAATCCTAATGAAGATTAAAAATCAATTTATAGAAATCTATTTTTATTTTTTTTATGTGAGAGCTTTATTAGGTGTGTTTTTTTAGCTAAAATCCATTTAACTATTAAGTGGATATTATAGCTAAAATCCATTTAACTTTATGAATGTTTTATTAGGTATGTATTTTAGCTAAAATTCATTTAATATTAGGTGTGTATTATAGCTAAAATCTATTTAACTTTAAGTGTGTGAGTGCCTATTAGATATAATTATGTCTAGTTGAATAATTGAAATTGTGTGGTTTGTATTGCATCTTGTGGCCTATAAATAGATCACTTGATTGCATTTGTAAGTGTGATTATTATTCTTGAATAAAAGTTTAGTTGTTTCCTTATAATTCTCTCCTTGAGAATTGTTCTTGTTCTTTCTCCTTTTCTTTAGTACTTTCTCTTATAATCTTACTTCTTTTTTTTCTTTTTTTAAATTCTTATGTCATTTATTGTCTTTTAATTATTCACCGCCTAAATGGCCGATTAATTTATGCATTTAAATTCCTGCAATTTTAATTCTTGTCTTTTAATTATTCACCGCCTAAATGGCCGATTAATTTATGCCTTTAAATTCCTGCAATTTTAATTCTTGTCTTTTAATTATCCACCGCCTAAATGGCCGGTTAGTTTTTACTATTTTAATTCCTGTCATTTAAATTCTGTTATTTAAATTACGTCATTTAAATTCCTGTCAATTAACTTTCAAAAAAAGATGAGTAGCTAAATCTAATCTTGGGTTAAGGCAAGGACAGTGTCCAACGCCAATGATTCCCAAAGAAAGCTGCGCTTTAAATAAGTAACATTAATTTAAATTTCAGTATGAGTGTGTATTAATTATTGAAAAATCACTAGGTTTGGATTGGAGCGTAAGCCTAACTTAGAGCTTTCATGCCATGTATGAGAGTTACTAGAACTGGAAACGCTATCATACCCAAACTCGGATGATTAATTTAGTTGTTTTGTGTATTAATTGCAATTGAATTTATGGTGGTTGCTTAAATTAGAATCCTGCATATCATGTATGGGGATTGCTTAACCTAGAACTATCATCATCTCTAATTGCATTTAATAACAAACTCTCATATCTGAAATTAAATTAATATTGCTAATCTTTTATGCTAAAATTTGGGAATCAACGGGTTGGTACTGAAATTGTCTTAACTCAAGCACTATCCAAATTCATATTTTTACGTTTAATGGTTATTTCAATTTTTGCCTTACTTTATTATCTAGTATCTGTTGTCTAAATAAAAATCATAAAAAATCATGTTATCAAACCATCTAAATGCGTGTGCGTGTGTGTGACGTTCTTTTTCTTTTGCCATAAATAAATCTCTCAGTGGACGATCTGGACTCATCCAGAAAGTATAAATTTAAATTTGGACTACAACTGCACTCGTACACTGACGAGTATAAACCTCTCACCTAAATAAAGAAAAAAATATAAAATTTTTATTGTGTTTTGTTTTGTGTTTTAATTGCAGGGTGGGAGTGCAGTCAACTACATCCTTTATTTCCTCTGCCATGCAACTTTCCCTTTGTCGCCACAACCATTGCATCCCTTATCTCTACCGCCTCTCACTATCGTTGCACACCCCTTCCTCCACCATTGCTACATCCTCATTCTCCACTAGGCTTTGGTGAGCTCAAGCATGGAGCTCGAGCTAAGCTTTCAGGCTTGACTCGAGCTCGAGCTAGAGCATGAGCTTAGGTTTGTCAACTCGACTCGATTACAACCCTATTGAATGGCATCCGTTATGCATAGAGGTACTCTTCACACTTTTTGTTTATGCCATACTATCTCAGGTAACTATTGAATTGTCGACACTAGAGCATTTGGCCATATGACCCGTTCCTTCATTTTTTTTTTTCTACATACCAAAAATGTACTGATGACATAAGAATTTCAATTATTAATGGAAAGGTATCTAAGGTGGTTGGTTAATGAACCATTAGTCTTTCTGGTCTAAAATTACTTTTTGCCTTTCTTGTCCCAAAACTCCATTGCAACCTCATTTCTATTAGTAAGTTGACTAGAGACCTTATTTGTGTCGTAATTTTTTACTCTTCTTATTGTGTTTTCCAAGGCTTGACTTTGAGGAAGATGATTGACAATGCTAAGGAGCTAAACAACCTTTACTATTTTACAAACATGGGTTCTCCTTCAACTACTCAACCACTTCACCATCTCTCTTTGTCTACCACTTCTAATTGTGAGGTTATGTTTTGGCATCAACATCCTAGCCACCCTAGTTTTGAGTATCTTAAAGCCTTGTATCCAAATTAAAGCCTTGTATCCAAACTTATTCATCAATAAGAATCTTGCTTCTTTTTAATGCGAGCACTATATTTATGCTAAACAAAGTCAAGCCCATCATTCTTTTCACCAATACAAATCTTCATAGGTTTTTCAATTGGAGTTTCGTTTGACCTTAAGTCCAATTGTGGTTGATGTTTCTAATTAGGGTTTCAAGGGCACAAGGCCATTGATTATTCCAATGTTGTCATCTTGGATATTTTCTTGTCCATATCTTTGATTGTAGCTTCTTGATTGCAGAGATAGGTGTTAAGAAGTTTAGAAAATCTATCTGACCTTATGCATACATTCATTTGAGAAGTTTAGAGATATCATGCAAGGAGAAAGTGGCCAAAAATCCATCATTACAAAAAGGTGTTGGATTAAGATGACAACTAGATTGGATGTATGCAAAAAAGATGAGAGAAAAAAGAAAGAAAGAAAAAAAGTGGTGAAGAGGTAGCATGGACGACAATAATGCTTATGTGTTGATTAATGTGATTCAAAATGCATTAAATGTTTTATCATTTATAGTTTGATGTACAATCTGATTGCATTTATTTTATATGAAATTGGTTTACATTTAACTTTCATTTAAATTGAATTTTAAATGTGTATATAATATGTTGTTATATCATGTGAGTCAAGTTTCATTTGGGCCAAGATTTGTTATGGGCCAAGCCCATAATCATGCGATCCATATGTGTTGCGCTTGCTGGATTGGCCCATTCCAGTCCCGCTGCTATTGCTATATAAGGGCTCTGATGTTGCCCTAATCGACAGATTGCGTTTCTCGCTCATTTTTGAAACCCTAGTTCGGCGCTTGAAGCGAGACACTCTCTTGTGAAGCCTTCTCTCGATCGATCGATTTTATTTCTGTGGTAAGATCACTCAAAAAGGTAAAGGTATCGTTTAATCTCTGTTGTTGTTTAATCGCTTGAGGCGTGTGAGATTGGTAGAAACTGAAGAGAGCAGATTGGACTTGATCTTGAGATCAATCGAATAGATCTTACACGTGTTCTTGTTTTCTATTTTTCAGTTCTGTATTTGTAATACGTTTTATTCTTATTGTGATCTTGTAATCCGATTGTAATCTTGAGATATTTAGTAGATTGATTAGAGGCGGAGCCTGTACCGTGAGTAGGATATTTTCTTATTCAAACACGTATATCGTGTGTTCTTGATTTCTTTGAAGTTCTGTTTTATCTTTCCTTATTTTACGTTTGATCTTGTGTTTGGCCGAGACATAGCTTGGGTAAGAAAACCAACAAGTGGTATCAGAGCCATGGGGGATCCAAGATCTTGGTCAAGCCGTCTCCGATTCAAAAGCTAAAACGAATATCGAGTTAAATCTTCGACAAAGTATGGATTTTCCTTTCTCAAGTTCTATTTTGCCCTAATTTATGTTGAGTAAATATCTATCTACACTAATCTGTTTCATGTCTGCTGCATGCCCTAATCTTTCATAAGTTCTTGATCTTGATTTAGTTTTGTGTGGATTACTCTATTCTGTCAGCCCTATACTATCTTGAGTTCTTTTTTTTTTTTTTTTGAAAACCTAATTAAGGTTTAAGTAATTTCTCGATTATAATTTCATTTTTTTTCCTTGTATACAAAATCTAAAATAAGATTTATATCTTATTTGTATCTTCAAAGTTATTGTTCCTATTCTGCTTTGAATTTTTTTTTAATATTAGTCTCAGTTAACCTAATTATCACTTGTGAATATCATTCTGTTTTAAAGTTCATAATAAAATGGCTCCATCTAAATATGAACTAGAAAAGTTTAATGGTAGTGGTGACTTCTCTCTATAGCAAAAGAAAATAAGAGCTATCTTTGTTCAAAACTAGTGCTCTGAGGCACTGGATGAATCACCTAAAACTGAGAAAGATAAGGTAGAATCCTCTCTGGCCCAAAAAATGAGTAAAATTAACCAATTAGCTTATAGCCTTATTATTTTAAATATTTCTGATAAAATTCTTAGACAAGTAAATAAGGAGGATACTGCTTTAAAAGTTTGGACCAAACTAGAATCTCTCTATATGACTAGATCTTTGACAAGTAAGATTTATTTAAAAAGAAAACTATTTGGTTTTAAAATGAATACCTCTAAATCTCTAGAAGAGAATTTAGATGACTTTAATGTTTTCGTAATTGGCTGAGAAAATATTGATGAGAGTATTTCAAAAGAAAACTAGGCAGTAATTCTTTTAAATGCTTTGCTCGAATCCTATAGAGATCTAAGGACAACTATGCAATATGGTAAAACTTCCCCATCTTTAGAGGATGTTGTATTCACTCAAGATCAAGAGATCTTGAAGATGATAAGAAAGAGAAGAAAATAAATAATGTAGAAGGCTTAAGTGTAAAGGGAAATTGAGAACATAAACCAAAGCCTAAAGGCAAAGGTAATTCTAGGGAAAAAAGTAAAACGAGGTCAAATTCAAAATCTAGAGGAACAAGTAGGTGATCCTCAAAAACAAGAGCATGCTAGTATTGTAAGAAAGAGGGGCACTTAAGAAAGAACTGTTTTAAAAGAAAGAAAGACTTAGAAACTAAAAATAATAATCAAGAGGCAGCAAACCTATCTGACTGGTATGATAGTGCAGAGGGTTTAATACTCTCTGAACATGCTTCAAGAGATAAGTGGATTTTAGATTCAGGTTTCATTTTTCACATGACACCTAAGAAAGATTGGTTACTTAATTTCCAGCATATTGAAGGTGGAAAAGTCCTTATGGGCAATAACCAATCCTGTAACATAACTGGAATAGAGTCAGATTTAAGATGTGGGATGGAATGTATAGGAATTTAGATAATGTGAGTTATGTGCCTAACCTTAGAAGAAATCTTATTTCCCTAGGCATGTTAGATTCAAATGGAGGGTCTTATAAGTCTGAAAATGGTATCCTTAGGGTTATGAAAGGATCCATGGTAGTTCTTAAAGGAATCCTTAAGCAAGGGTTATATGTTTTGCCAACAGAGACTATCTCTGGGAGCACTACAGTTCTATCTTCAAAAAATGATGACACTGTGTTATGGCATAGGAGGCTATGTCACGTAGGAAAGAAAGGTTTACAAGAATTAGGTAAACAAGGCATCCTAGATGTAATACCCCACGTTCATATGAGGCCGCCACGTAATTTCCATAAGTTTGGAATACCGAAAGATCAGTTTAACGATAAATTAAGTTGCCGAACCAACTGCAGGGAATGCCTCGAAGTGAAATTGTCTAAAGAAAATTACATGGTCTCGATGAGCGTTTCAGGATAGAATTTATGGGATCGAAAGAAATCAGATCGGGAACAATTTTCGGTACAGCTAAAATATAGCTACCACTTAGGCTGAAAAATCGAATCGTTGTAGGAGACTCCTGAAAAATCAACGGAACCCTAGGGGGGGCTCCGGTTTTGCGTAATGAGCAACCCTTCAGTGGTTTTGGAATGAAATGACAGCCCGGTGAGGTCATTGGGGCGAAATCATCATTATCGAGTAACTTTAAAGTTATTAATTGGGAATTTTCGGTATTGTAATGCAAATTAATTTGAGATTTAAGGGCCTAGTTGCAATTAAGGAATTGCATAGATGTAATAGGGATAAAATTTGGTTTAATAAGTAAATTTCTTTAAATTAAAGTATAATATATAATTATATATATGTATTTTATATGTATGCGTGGCTGTGTGCGCGTGGTGGCTGAGCCAACTTGGTGGCCAAGTTACGGAGAAATGGCAGCAAAGATAAGAAAGAGATCGTGCTTTAATGACCGAAATTTGGGCTGCAAAATGGAAGATTGTGGCAGCGTGAATTGAGGAAAGAATTTGTCAGAGGTATGGAGTGAGTAATGAAGCAATTAATATGATGTATAAATGGAGTAGCGACCAAGGTAATGGAGGCTATAAATTGGCAGCCATCTTGGACGATTGAGAAGCAACAAGGGAGGGAGATCAAATTGGGAGTTGTGGCCGAGAGCATCAAAGCAAGAGAGAGAGAGAGTTGGAAGGAAGATGGGCCCCGGCCATGGCAGTCGCGGCAGTAAGCTGGGCGACGTGAGCTCCAAGCTGCTGTGCAGCACAGGGGTGATCGGGCAGCTTGCGGAGGAGCTTCCAGCAAGGAGCAGCGGCGACCTTCGAGCTCGGAGGCGGTTGAAGCTGGCACGGCCATGGCAGCCATGGCCGCAACCAACTGAAACAGGGCCGCTACCAGCCGCGACCAACGGCAGACGCGGGCAGCTCCAGCGGTGTGCGGATGTGGGGTCAAGGCAACCTTGTGCGATGGCGCGCGGTGGTGGCGGAGCAGCTAGAGGGGTCGATCATAGCCGGCTGGAGGCGGCCAAGGCAGCAACCGAGTTGCTGTTGCAGAGGTAGAGGAGCGAGGGCCGCGAGCAGCGGGTCGCGGCGGATCGGGGCAATCGGAGGTGGTCGTTGGGGTGACCGGTGGTGAGCAACCACGGCAGTAGGCGACGACAAGGCTGGCTGCTCGCAGGCGGAGGCAGCTGGTACGCGCTGTGCGCGCATGGCAGCAAGCCGCGCACAGGAAAGAGAAGGAGAAGAAGAAGAAGAGAAGGAAGAAGAAAAAGAAGAAAGAAGGAAAAGAAGGAAGAAGAAGAAGAAGTTGCAAGCACAGGAGGCGGGAAGAGGAGGAAGAAGAAGAAGGGAGGAGAAAAGAAAAGAAAAGAAAAAAAAAAGAAAAGAAATAGAAAAGAAAAAGAAAGAAAAGAAAAGAAAATAGGAAATGATGAGGGAAAATCCTAGAAAATTCCCGAAAATAGGAAATTTTGTTTTGGTAATATCCTGGAGATTTTGGCAAGAAAAACGGCTTGGGCACGCATTTCGGGAATATGGCACGCATATCGAGGAAACCGGAGATGCTGAGTTAAGGTAAGTAAAATCTCCTAGAAAATTTCAGAAATTCAAGAATATTATTTTATGAATTGTCGTAGTGAAATATTTGAGAAAATATTTTTAGAAATATTTGAAATTATGAAGGAAAAATAGGAAGAAATAGAGATAAAATTATAGAAAATGCTAGAAATTATGAAAAAATAGGTTTTAATGTTTGTTTAAATAATTATGGTGATTATACTTTGAGGCTAAAGTTGAAGAGATTGGTGCAAATTTTGAGATTGGCACGTAAATCGAGGTGATGCACGAGACAAGGCACGGAGATCGAGGTAGCCCGATAAGCTTGAGAAGGTAAGTGGTACTTCCTCGAAAATGTTTTCATCATATTGACATGCCCTGATATGTATCCATCACGTAGACTGCATACATGACTATGAAATGCATAAATACACGTTGATATCATTGATCACTCGCATTTGAGGCCGTAGGGCGTACGAACTGGCACCGCTACTTTACCAAGGGTGCACCCATACACCTCGGCTTCGAAAGAGGGAGCCGCTAAAATGGTAGGTAGCATGAGGGGTGCAGTTGACACCTACGAGGTAAGACATTGCATACACACATGACATAGCATTATGTACCCTTTCTTAGATGATTCATCATCTAACTTGGGTTTTGCCCCTGGAATATTCAAACGTTCCAGGTGGAGATTGTAGCAGATTCAAGGATAAATAAGGCATGAAACGGCACTTAGCAGAGTGCATGAAGAATAAAATGTATGTTGCTCATGTATTCTGAATGTTTTGAGAAATGTTGAAGATATAAGATTTGATTTATAATCAACGTTAAGATATCAGGTTTCGATCTTTGCTTCCGCATTTGATGTATATAGTGATTCTCTTACGAGAAAAATGATTGGGAATTCTGGGACGGATTCGAGGTATGATGTGGTTTAGCTTTAGCATTTGAAAGAAAAAAAAAAATTATTGTCCCGGAATTGTCCCAATTTATAACGCGCTCGAGAAAACGGGGCGTTACACTAGATCCTAAAAGGATTAATGATTTAAATTTTTGTGAGACATGTGTCTTGGGCAAGTCACACAGGTTGCAATTTGCACCTACAACACATAAGTCAATGGGTGTCCTAGAGTATATTCATTCTGACCTTTGGAGATCTCCCCAAGTTCCTAGTTCCCTATCAGGTGCCCAGTATTTTTTTCTCTCTAATAGATGACTATTCTAGGAAGGTATGTGTTTATTTCCTTAGGCACAAAAATGAAGCTTTTGCAAAATTTAAGGAATGGAAGACCTATGTAGAAATCCAAATAGGCAAGAAAATTAAGACCCTAAGAACAAATAATGGGCTGGAATTTTGTAATCATGAATTCACAAACTTTTGCAAACAAGTAGGCATTGCAAGGCATAAAACTTGCAGTGAGACACCTCAGCAAAATGGTATTGCTGAGCAAATGAATAAGACAATTCTAAATAAGGTAAGATGTCTATTAAGGGACTCTAACCTACCTAAGAAATTATGGGTTGAAGCAATCGCAACTACTTGTTATCAAATAAATAAATCTCCTTCCTCTGCCATAAATTTTAGGACTCCAAAATGGTTATGGAGTGGGAAATTACAATCATTAGACCACCTTAGACCGTTTGGATGTATTGCATATGTCCATAAGAAAGAAAGGAAGCTAAACCCTAAAGCCAAAAAGGTTGTATTATTAGGATACCCTCAAGGGGTAAAAGGATATAAGTTATGGTTGATTGATGAAAAGAAGACAATCATCAGTCAGGATGTAGTATTCAAGGAATCAGAATATTATATGCCAAATAAGGTGGAAAACTCTAAGGCAGACCAAACTGAAACTTTTTAGTTTGAGGTGGAAAGGGACAACCCTAGTGATAAGATAGTGGAGACTAACCAAGAAAGTCCTCAATCTTCTAATTCTCCTGAAAATGCTGGATCTGAAATAGAAATTAAGGAAAATGAGGGTTCAGCTGAATCTCTTCCTGATTTGGATGATTATATCCTATCTAGCGATAGGGTAAGAAGAGAGATAAAACACTTGCAAGGTATGCCCATGCAGATGTAATTGCCTATGCTCTTAACATTGGAGATTCAATTGAGCATAATGAACCTATTAGTTATCAAGAAGCTTGCTCTAGCAAGTATAAAACTAACTGGTTAAAGGCAATGAAGGAAGAGATGAAATTTCTTGAAAAAAATAATACCTAGATACTTGTAAATAAACTTAAAGACCAAAAGGTTATAGGCTACAAGTGGATATATAAAAAGAAGCCAGGTGTACCAAGTGTAGAACCAGTCAGATTTAAGGCAAGGGTAGTGGCTAAGGGGTTTTCCCAAAGAGAAGACATAGACTACCATGAAGTGTTCTCCCCTGTAGTAAAACATACCTTAATAAGATTAGCCTTGGCCTTAGTAGCTTTACATGACTTAGAGTTTGAACAATTAGATGTCAAGACTGTCTTTCCACATGGAAACCTAGAAGAGAGTATATATGGATCAACCGGTAGGTTTTGTAGAAAAGGGAAAGGAGAATAAAGTTTGTTTGTTGCAAATGTCTCTCTATGGTCTTAAACAGTCTCCTAGATAATGGTATAAGAGGTTTGATGAGTTTATGCTCAAAGAAAATTACACAAGATGTAATTTTGACCATTGTATTTATTTTAAATAGCTTAAAGTGAAAATGTTTATTTATCTCCTTATATATGTAGATGATATGCTTATAGCATGCAAGGAAAAAAGGAGAAATAAATAAATTGACTCAAGCCCTTAAATCAGAGATTGAAATGAAAACTCTAGGTGTAGCTAAGTGTATTTTGGGAATAAACATTAACAGAGATAGAAAAAGAAGTATCTTAACCCTGTCTCAATCTAGTTATCTAAAAAAGATAGTAAATCTCTTTGATATGCAAGACTGCAAAGCAGTCTCTACTCCTATTCCCCCATATTTTAAGTTTCATGTTGTAAAATATGGTTTACCTAAGGAAGAAGCGGAATACATGAAGAAGGTTCCCTACTCTAATGCAGTGCGAAGCCTAATGTATGTTATGATATGAACCGGACCTAACATAGCCTATGGAGTCAGCCTAGTAAGTAGATTCATGAGCAATCCATCAAAAGAACATTGGTCAGTCATTAAATGGATCCTTAGGTATCTAAAGGGGTCGTTAGATAAGGGTTTAGTGTTCAGTTCTAACATTGAAAATTCCAGCTGCATTCAGGGCTATTGTGATTCTGATTTTCCAACTGATTTAGATAAGAAAATGTCTTTATCTGGATATGTTTTCATCATAGGTGGAAATGTGGTGAGCTGGAAATCAAATCTCCAGCACATAGTGGCTTTATCAACCATTGAGGCAAAATATGTTACCTTAACAGAAGCTATGAAATAGGCAATTTGGTTGCAGGGAATAGTTAGAGAGTTAGGTCTAGGTGACCAAATCCCTAGGGTATTTGTGATTCTCAAAGTGTCATTCATCTCTCTAAGAACAGTGTGTTTCATGAGAGAACAAAGCAGAAAGATGTACGTCTTCACTTCGTTAGGGATATTATATCTAAAGGTCAGAATAAGATAGAAAAGATTTCTACAAAAATAAATCCAATTGATATATTAACTAAATCTATTCCTGTAACTAAATTTGAGCAAGCTTTAGATTTGCTTAATGTTCTTCCAATGTAACTGGGGAAGACTTACAGGGGTCTCTAGTCAAAAATTCATTATTTAATCTATTCTTGAATCAATGTGGAATTTGTTGATTAATGTGATTCAAAATACATTAAAAGTTTTATCATTTATAGTTTGATGTACAATCTGATTGCATTTATTTTATTTAAAATTGGGTTACATTTAACTTTCATTTAAATTGAATTTTAAATGTGTATATAATCTGTTGTTATATCATGTGGGTTAAGTTTCATTTGGGCCAAGATTTGTTATGGGCCAAGCCCATAATCATGCGATCCATGCGTGTTATGCTTACTGGCTCAGCCCATTCCAGTCCTGCTGCTGCTGCTATATAAGGGCTCTGATGTTGTTCTAATTGACAGATTGCATTTCTCGCTCATTTCTAAAACCCTAGTTCAGCACTTGAAGCAAGACATTCTCTCGTGAATCCTTCTCTCGATCGATCGATTTTATTTTTGTGGTAAGATCACTCAAAAAGGTAAAGGTATTGTGTAATCTTTGTTGTTGTTTAACTGCCTGAGGTGTGTGAGATTAGTAGAAATTGAAGAAAGCAAATACGACTTGATCTTGAGATCGATCGAACAGATCTTGTGCTTGTTCTTGTTTTATGTTTTTCAGTTCTGTATTTACAATACGTTTTATTCTTATTGTGATCTTGTAATCCGATTGTAATCTTGAGATATTTGGTGGATTGATTAGAGGCGAAGTTTCTGTCGTGAGTAGGATTTTTTCTGATCTAAACACGTATATCGTGTGTTCTTGATTTTTTTGAAGTTCTATTTTATCTTTCCTATTTTACGTTTGATCTTGTGTTTGGCCAAAACATAGGTTGGGTAAGAAAACCAACATTATGATTACCCAAAATTGATGAGAGAAAAAAGGAATGACCTAACAAACACATACATTTTGTATCTTAACTCAACTTATTATCTTAACAGTTGATAATGAAAAATATCGACAACTAATGACGATATACAACTCAAAAAAAGGAAAAAAGTTGAGCAACCGTATTAAAAAAATTAAAATTTAATAAAAATTTAAAACAAAAATAAAAGTAAAATATCTCTTTATAATTTAACCAATAATTATTTTTAATAGTAACAATTTAAAATTATATATCAATATTTACGATCCTCTACTTATAGATAGCATGGGGTCACTTAAAACTAGAGGTGTCAAAAGGGCCGAGCCACCCGCGGGCCGCCCGGCCCAGCCCGTGACGGGCCGGGCTTTGGCCCGGCCCGTTACTGTTCATATGGGCCGGGCCCGGCCCGGCCCCCCAAGCCAAAGAAATTGGGCCCACGGCCCGGCCCGGCCCGTGGCCCGTTGGGCCCTTATGGGCCGGGCCCATGAGGCCCTTATGGGCCAGTAAGGCCCTTACTCATTTTTTTTTTAAATTTTATTATTATTTAGTAATTATTGATATTGGATATTAAAAAATTTAATTTCACAATATATATAAATAATAACCATCAATTAATTTATTTAAAATTTTTAAGTTAAATTTTTTATATATTTAAATTATAAATAAACATTTTTCTTTTTATATGTACATTATTTTTCATATCAATTCACAAGAAAAATTATAAGGCATATAAATTAATGAAATAATATTTAAAACTTAAGAATTAAGATAGAAAATATTTTAAAAAGAAACAAATTAATTTTTATATATGTATATATTATATGTATTATTTTTAAAAAAATTATTTAAAAAAAAAGAAAAAAAAAAAAGGCCGGGCCCGGCCCGTTAGGCCCTGTGGGCTAAGGGCCCGGCCCGGCCCTCTAGCCCACGGGCTGGCCCGGCCCGGCCCAGCCCGACCCCTATGTAGGGGGGCTGTGGGCCAGGCCGGGCCCTATCAATGATAAAAGGGCCCGGGCCCGGCCCGGCCCGTTTAAAAAGCCCGTGGGCCGACTCGGGCTAGACCGGGCCGGCCTTTTTGACACCTATACTTAAAACACTTACACGATGATTCTAAGGAAGCCTCTATCTGTCAAGATATTAGTGGACGAGAATTCTACAATACTAGTCATATATAATTCTAATAAATTACACCTCGCGTAATAGAACAGAATCTCGAAGACTGTCCCTTTTGAGTAAAAGACTAATGAACGGAAATCCCGACCTTCATCGTTCGAAGGAGATGTCCATGTGCTTATAGTAAGTTCTGCAAGTTGGACCTTCCATAGAAAATGTTCCAATTATTGGGAAACATCGTCAGACTTTTGGCAAAATCAATAATAATCTTTTATATATAGACAGACAAAATTGGTTATATTCATGACATTTATTTATTTGAGTAGTTAAGAGTAGGCTGTCTAACTCTCCTGAGTCTCCTCGCAGTCGACTTCCTGAGCCACCTTAGGCTGGCTTGCAGATCCACTCACAATTGACAACATCCTGTACGAGTCATCGTCTTTAATAAGGGAACTTTAGTGCCGGAGCCCATTCCTGGTGAAACCCCACACAACAAGGAGCAGGGTTCTAATTTTCACATTTTAATGAAGAATACTGTTCACATTTTATTGAAATAATTTTCAAAAATTTGTCCTGCATGACCTATAAATGTAAATTATTCAACAAAGGACTAAAAAGTGGAGTTTTCAAACGTGAAACGAGGCATTTGCTCCGCGGTTACCAGTCAGAAGCTATACAATTCAGCAGCATAGGGCGCTGGTTCTCAACCAGATCAGAGTGCAGAATCAATCATATTCTCAAGTGTTAAAACATTGTGACACAGGAAAAAAATGGCAGGAAACGGCCCCGCTAATGCAATTATAGATGAGTGTTGAAAATAATATCCTCTCTTCTACTAGTTTACCTGCGTGGGGAACATATTTTCCCACGTTCGTCTCGATATATGAAATGTAATGAATTATCAAGATTGAAGAGGGAAAACAGAAGACGTGAACAGGAAAATTAAAAACATATAAAGACAGTGCTCTCTGTACTGAATTAGTCATGTAGTGGAAGCAGAATTAGTGAAGTGATTAGGAAAGGTCACCGCTACTAATAGATCAAATCAATGGAGATATATTTAGACAGCTTGAGATTTCTGGCGCTTCGTGTACTGAAGAATGGGCTCCTTAACCTGCAAAAGAAGGGTTAGGAACAAAACAAGTTCAGATATAGCATTGACTTTTAAGTCTGTCTACATGTTGATGAAACTATCAAAGCATACCGTGCTTGCTTTCCTAGATTGCTTCTCTTGCGTGGATCTACTACATATAACCGTGTCAAACTCATCAAAATGATTGGCATGTCCGTTTGCTCTGCCATTCTCATTACCTGGGACAAAACTCTCTCTTGATGCTACTGGCTGCAGAAGAACCAGGATACATCTCCCATTAAAAATCCGTGGAACTTGTGAGAGACAATCTATGGCAAGTAACTTGGTAGGTTCAATTACCTATATATAATTCTACATAAAACTTGGAAGCCAATAATGATGACTAAACAGACTGACCTCAGCTCTGCTTGTCGGGGTGTTTCTGTGATCCGCTGCATTTGAAACAGTCTGATCAGTCCTCATGGAGCCATTTTGATGTGTTTTACCTCTAGTACGAGTGAGATCTGATCCAATCGAGTGGAGAAAGCCACATGTCGACATGTCCTTTTGGTTGCTCTCTGTTTGCAAAAGAACGTTGTTATTTTCTAATGTTGCGGGTAGGAACCGTTAGGTAATTAAGCATCGAGCATTATCCACCTACCCAGTTTCTGATGTTCAACATTTCTGGACTTGTTATGCGATTCATCAGCATCCACATCCTGTTCAATTTAATAAAGTTTCTGTAGATCAATAGAAAATCTTTGAAGATGTATGCAATTTTTCATCCCCATAAACTTTCACATCACCATGGTATCAATGTCCAAGGCTTTCTTGACTTCCACCAGCTTTTTCTGAGTCAGGTGGGAATGAATCACACGTTTGCCTGTGACATTTAACAAGGAAATTTTAAGATCAGCAATTTTACTATAAATTTCTCCATATATTGAACGAGATTTGCAGTTTGACAACACACACCTAGCCTCCTATTGCTTTTGGCTTCAAGAAACCCATCATGTATCATTTTATTAATTAGCTTGCGTGCTGTAGTTTGGCTGACTTCTCCTTCAAGCTTGCTCTGAAGCTTTGCTACACTAATATAGTTCATTGGAAGAGCATGATACAAGGCCTGTAATTATAATGCTCCAAATAATTACACCATGCAGGAAGTTGGCACATACCACATTATAATGCTCCAACTGATGGGATATAGAAAAGAGATATTAATAATCAGTCAGGAAAAAAAAAAAAAAAAAGGTCAAGACGATCTGCCAAATCTACCACAATGACTTAACATTTCATACTTTTATCCAGAATGTTATTCACATGTCATACTGATGACTAAGTTAATTCAGAAATTGATACAAAAAAACTGAAAGATTTGTAGGTTCACATAAAAATTTGACTCTACTGCTCTGCAGACTTCTTCAAACTCTTGGTATTAGTTTCAGCACATAGTAAAAAGGAATTTGAAGGGCCCAGGGTTTAAGATCCACATGAAAATGAGCACTTCCAGAGTGAACTGAAAACTGAAAAATTGGGAGCTAAAAGGTAAAGGTGAATGCAAGCATATGCAGTAAATTATGGAAAAGTAATAGCACTAACCTTCATATACATGGGATCTTCATCCATAACCTGCTGAGTTTTCTTGCCATCTTGGGCATCCATTTCTTCTTTTACAGCGTCAAATCCATAGTCAAACTTCTAGGTGGTTTTGTTATAAAAAAGAATGAAGGTTATGAGCCAACATTAACAAGCATAAACAGAATTAGAACTGACCACAGAAATAAGCATATAAACAAGCAACAAACAACCTTTTTCTTGTTAATGGTGTAACTGTCAGTTCCACTTTTAGATAGAATACCTTCATTGACTAGATTGTCAATAATTTCTGAAAATGAATCAAAAGATTAAAAATTAAAATTAATGTAGGGCTTAGAAGTGCAGGATTGGATGCCCTTCATTATATGGGCTTCAACATGGATCAAATCATCCATTTACCTTCTATTAAAACCTGCAAACATTAAGGCTCCCAACAATAAGAAACAGCAGGATACAATATGAACTAGAAACAGTTCTGAACCAAAAATAATTTTTTAACACCATTTTGCAAGGTGGGTGAAGGTCTTTACCACTGAAATGTCAGGAAAATTTGAGAGAATATCAGTAAGCTCAATGATGTCAAGGTGGTGACAGTTGATCCAGTCCTTTACGCGGCCTAATTGTTGTTCATCTTCCATTGGATCTTGAGTACCATCTGCATTGATTTTATTAAGCATAGCAGTGATCCCGGAGCATGTTCTAATACTGAAGTAACATATGCAATTCTTTTAACTGAAATCACCTTCGTCAATCAGGGCGCAGTCATCATGGGCATGCTTCTTATCTGTAGAAGAAGCTATTATCATCCACTGTTCAAATTTGAGATTGTATTGACAATTGACAACACCTAATATGTAAACAAAAAAACACCACCAAACTCAAACAATGGGATATAATGACCTATTGGTGCGACTATGTAATTGTCTTCGGGTGAATGGCTGACCTGAATTGAGGTTCAAAATGTCAGTGGTTAACGAAACATTTGTGTTATATGAAAATTGAAGCTTTGGAAGTTAGTGAAGTGATGCTAATACCTCACTGTCAGAATCAGAATGCTGATCCCTTCGCGCAGAATCAGCTCCCAAGCTCAAATCATCATCTTGAATGTCATCATTTTCATCCTCACAAGGATCAAGCACACTCTTAACCTACGAAAATTCACATTTTTAAAGACTGACTGAAATCTAAATAATCCCAAGTGCCTCAAATCCTGGCTGCTCGTGCTAAATTCTACCTTTACCTTGAGAGCTAATACAAAATGCTTGCTGTTGACATTTCCAACCTCCATTCTCAGTGGATTTTTTGTCCATGGATTGTGAACTTCTTGTTCTGTGAAGCTTCTGAAGAATGGTGGCTCATAATCCGCAGGCTACAAGATCAACCCATGTTTGAACATAAATTTTGTGGACAAATAAGAAGGCAGAGAAAGTAAGGGTTTTGCTTTTGCCGCGCATTATTGGACAATGGGCAAAGGGCAAAACCCCATAGAATATAAAATTCAACCCATGCTTTATCTTTCTGGCATTTCCCACTAAATATTTGCAGGTGGAAAAGCACACAAATATAAGCAGATTACATGAGATGTCAGAACATATTTATTTCATGAACCCCTACAGCGTATGCACGGTTTGGTTAAGTATGGCTTTTCTACAGCTTAAAAAAATTCCTACCAAAAAAAAAAAAGGAACAGAAAGAAAAGAAAATGAAAGGATACATAATAAACAAAGCTGGGATACTAATTAGCAGGATGAAGTACAAAACAACCAAATTTTAATGTAGGCATACCGTAACATCATCGTAATAGAGGAGTTTCATCAAAATAGTGCGCTGAAACAAGGATAGAATAACTGACAGTCAAAAAAATTGCTTTGAGATATTTGGAATACATTTATCAAAGTGCATACAAGATGCAGCCTCTTAGTGCCATCTCTTAACCCCCATAAACATTACCTCTTCTGGCATTCTATCCAGCGTTCTCATCAATTGAATCAGCGTGCGGACCATTTTGCAAGCAGAACTCCTGGATTGTTAATTTGAATCACAAATAGCAGTTATACTTGTAAATGTGACATCCAACCAAACATAGACCGAGACTTTTGGATTAAGTACCGCATTTGATTTGGAGTAACTTCAGTTGTGGATGCGCACTTGAATGTTCCCCCTTGCTTCTTGTTTCCAGTGCGATTGATATTCATTGAAACCTCTTGGCTGTCAGAATTACTGTAACTGAAAGAAACTGCAGGAAGAAATACAAGTATGTCATACTAATAATCCCAACAGGGATTTCGAGGTAATGTGCACAGGCATTCCCATGTAACACAGTCATATTAACAGATACTTCTCAAAAGTTTTTCTGACAATCAAGGATTGTCGTATTATCTTATAACTCACATTGGGCTATTGCTTAAATTGTAAATTAAAATAGATAAAGAAAAACAGAATGAATTAATGCCATTCTATAAAAGAAGAGAGAGAGGGGGGGGGGGGGGGGGGGGGGGGTGTCCATCAGCCTAGTGGATGCTCCATTACTGATGTTATATAGAACAATTATGCCCTATCCTCACTAATCATAAAACATCATGCCAGTTCCATGATCAGGTATTAAACATCAAGTCACTGATGCTCCTAAGGGATAGTAGATTGTGAGAGTCTCACATGCATATTCCTCAATCATTGGACCATCAACTGTTTCACAAACACAGAACAACAACGTCCTCAGGTACTTTTTCTGCAGTGCATCATAAACACCTAGAAAGATGAGGGGGAAAAATGGTTATGAAGCGTGTCTCAACATTAAGATTGATAAACATATTAAAGCAACAATATCTACATGCCTTTCTCCATCCAATCTATCAGTCTGCGTGACTCTGCATCCATTGGCATGAGCTTCTTGATTTTCATCTCTGTCCATCATTTTATCATTGTACAAATACATTTTGCCAATGAAAATGTGAATCATGCAAAATTCGAAGGTATATCTGCTTCTAAAAAGCTTACCTAATGCAGGAACAGACTTATCATTGAAATATTTCTCGGGAAAAAGACCTCTGATGTAACTAATGTTGAAAATGGCAATGCGAAGCAGGTTCCTTGTCTGTGTTAGAAAAAACCAGTGGAGAACATGAACCCAACACTGAATAATAAATTAACAACATGAAGAAATCATAAATTTGAGAAGCAATCTGCAATTGATGGTTAAAGAATTGGCGTCTTCTTCATAAGAAATCATGTCAGTAATGTTTTGAACATACATTTTCTTGATAATAAAGTATGTTTAGGTTTAGTCTCCTGCAAAATTTACTGTAAGCTCAACATTGTAGCAAGAGTTGACTCACAGAATATCACTCATTTCTAAAGAACACAGAATTAATATTGCAGTACACCACAATTTGCATCCAAATGTTGAAGATTCTACAGAATTTACATCCAAACTTACTGGGAAAAAAGCAGGTGTTTCGAAGGCAGAAAAAGCACACAGATTAATTACCAGAAAACAACATCAATTAATCTAGGAATCCTTTTCCAATAAAACATATAAAAACGAGAGAATTTCAAAATCAAAATTAGAATCAGAATTCAGCGAGAAAAGAACGCTAAGTTCTGATCTATCTTGCATTATTCAAAGCACTGATTTGAAGATCAGAAAACGATAAAACAGAAAGTTCAATTAAACTTCAAAAGCCACAGGAAGCAACATCTCGATTTTGTTAACCAAACTAGAAATTCAAAATAGAACTTGAGAATCGGATCAAATAACAATGCGAAAAAATTAACTGAAAAAATGTGTCCATAGAAATATGATTATTAGGAGATGAATATCAAATTCTGAACTATACCAGCAGAAGCGAATCCTGCTCAGTGATCTCAGATTCCTTCACCCTTTGTTCGACAACCTGAGCATTCGAGAAAATCACATTACAGCAGTGAGCTTCGATCGTAATAAAAAAAAAAAAAAAATGATCACGGAGACGAAGAAGGCGAGAAGAATATGAACTAGAAATTAAAGAACTGCCATCATCATCCTTTGAATTCTAACCATCTTTAAGGAACTCTCAGCGAAACTGGGACTAGAGAACCAGAGAAATTGAGAGCTCTTGCTTTTGAAAAATAGAAATTGAAACGAACAGACGATGGAAACTGGCGGGACTGGGAAACGCGCAAAGCTCCGGATATTTAAGGGGCTGAGCTTAACCATGGTTAGGGAAATCTAACTGTGGTTAGGATGAGAAACGCAAATCGCGTGGGCTTCGATTACTTAAATAATTATGTCTAAGCATACTCTATATTTTAGAATTCAAATCTCCCCTTGGAAGTTTATTTATAAACCAAGTTTATATATAACCAATCTCCTCGTCAAGCCGTTCGATAAGTAATATATCAATATTAATTTAATAGATAATAAGTTCGATTCTCATTATACGCAAAAGTTAAAGACCCAATTTATAATTTATTTTCCTTAACATAATTGAAAACATGAATATCGAGAGCCGCATAAAAACGATCATCTCAAACTACTTCCTAAATTGTAATTGGGAGGATTAACGAAATCCAATTACAAAAGGTAGAAGTCAAATTTGACTCTATGATGTTTTATCATTATGTTTTTAATTTTTTTTTCATTTTTAAATTGCATATTTATGTGTTTTGCAAAAATTAAAAATAAAATATGATTATTAAGAAAATATATTTTTACTAGCCATTAACAAGTATGGGCGGAGAAAATATATAAAATATAAATATAGCTTTTGTTAACCAAAGTATAAATCAAAAAATATGAGATATAAAAAATATCACGCACAAAAGTATTTTTTATTGTATTTTTTAAAAGAAATTACATGATTTTTTATCTTGAACTTTTAAAATAAATTTATCTATTTCTTATTCGGATAACTTATCTTAAACTTTACAAATAAATTATTTTAATGGAGTCTTTATTTTACTCATTTAACAAACACTACCAAAATAAAAATAAAAAAAGTAAATTAACTATAGGAATCACTTAATTACCTAATAGTTTGAGTTATATAACAAAAAATATCTTATAATTATTTAATAAAACTTCATTTATAACTTTAAAGCAATTTTACAATAAAATAAAATGATGGTCATCGTGCTTGATTTTATGAGTAACATATTTTATAAATTACCTTTTTCATTAAAAATGCATCAAAATTTCATCCATGCTTCTATTTGTAAGGGTGCCAATTTTGGTTCATTTGTTTAATTACTCTTCGCTTAGTAAATACTAAATAGATTTCTAGTAGCATTTGTCTTAATTATGATTGTTCATTTTTATTCAAATGGATGATCAGACAAGGGCTTGCAACGATAAGGAATGAGCTCCAACAATTGGTTCGTCAAAGGGTGATTGATACCCACAAACACTCCAACGCTCAAGTAAATAATGGAGTAAAGTGATAGAATATTGGTAGACTATAAAAAAACATACATTAGCTATTTGATAGAACTGGTTTATATAAGAGGATGAGAGATCATCATATATGCATGCATCAAGCGTTGTAAGGGATAAGATTGAATATCTAATCATAAAAAGGCTCTTTGACGGTGGTATGGTGATGGCGGGACCTTTATTAAATGTGGAGAGAATTTGTCATTAATGAGGATGAGATATGGAATAGGCACAGAGATACCCAACATATATAATAATGATGGTTGCTGTGGATTGGTGTAGAGTTAAGATCAAGTCGCGAGCCAATATTGGGCCGTGGGCCAAGGATGTCGAGCTCAACAGCAGTCGAATCATCTCAACACTAGCTCGGTAGGGTATCTACAAGCTCGGATATCCTCTCTACAAGTATTTGACTTGGGGGGTCGAGAGTCGCATCGACCTACCAACTTAGCCCTAGTTAATGAACAATGATGAAAATTTTGATGGAGAATAGTGATACCAATTAGTAAATTAAAAATTTGTATCAAAATTACGTGTATCTAACCATATCCAATGAATCTATTCCTACCATTTGGACGGACTGATTTAAATTTCCGAAATTTTTAGATGAGAGGTTGGGTGAGTGGCCTGCCATGTGGAGACGCCTGTTGTGGACTTCTTGTCTCCATGCGCGGATACATCACCTCAGCCTCTCGCGTGCTAACTCCAAATACACTAGCCTGACATGCTGCTTTCTGGTTTTCTACATTGCCCTTCACTTTTCCTCTAATGTCAATTGTGTCCCCGTTCAATTACATCGATAGCCATGCTTCTCACTGGATCCTTATACTCACGTACACGTTTAGAAGGGATGTAATTATCCAACTTTAATGCGTTTCAATTAATAAATAATTAAAGTTAATCAGACGCATTTTGCATTATTACACACATTGTGCACCCATTTTTTATTGGCAAAGAGTCCCAATGTTTTAAGTATATTGTTTAAAGTCCCAATGTTTTAAATATATATTGTTTAAACAATAGATTAGTTAAAATCCAATAGAATCAATCCAATAAGGTGATAACTTTAATTTTTCTATTGTGGGATTAGAATCAATCCAATAGATTAGTCAAAATTCTTACTAATTTCCCAAATATCATATTTCAAGTGTAAGGAAATAGATATAATAAGTGTTGAGATGATATTTGTTAATTAAGATATAGAGTAGAAAATATGAAATATTAAAATTATTATAGATAAAATTGTTTTTTATTGTATTTATTACATTTATTTGACGATTCTTGAAAAAAAAGTCACGTTACTTCTTATCTGAGTTTTTTCAGATAAATTTATCTCTTTGTCCTTTAGATAAATTTATTTTAATACTTACAGATAAGAAAAAATAACGCATGTATTTTTCAGTGTATTCAAATTTTTTTAAATAAATAATAAATAATTTGATAAAAATTTTAGAATAATTTTTAATCTTATCTCGACAATTCTATATCTTAATTCATAAATATTTTAACTTTATTTTACTTATTTTAATAAATACCGTCTAAATATATAATGTCTCAACCATCTCACTTAAAATTAATTTTATTTTTCTCTTAATTTATCTCGTCATTTATCGAGACAATACAACTATGAATCATTAGCCATGTATAATAGAATTCTCAATAAATGCAAGATTGAGCATTAATTAGGTAAAGCCTAAATAAAATTGACGTAAAGACATTCTAGAAACTTATTATTAGAGGGTAGCTTGAGTTTGGGTACTGTTGGTCAACGGAATGGAACACCACGTTATTATGGAGTAATTAAAATAAAGAGCAGGGGTGTTTCCGTCTTTCCATAACTTGAAAAACGCTTACCCTCACTCACGAAGAAAGACACGAACAAAAGCCGCGAAGAAGACGACGAGAGCTCTTGTCTGTCTTTGTATTTTGTATGGAACGGTGCATATTTCAAAGGGAAAGGGAAGGGTCGATCGAATTCAAAGCAACTGCTTCGTAGAGCAAATTCACGGCAGCGATGAGCGTCGAGAGAACTCACGGCAGCTGCGTCGCAATCGGCACACTTCCTCCGTCGTCCAGATGCTCTCACTCTTCTGCTTCTCCCCGTACTCTCTATCGATTTCCTATTTTTTTCTTTTGCTTGCTTGTTTTAATCTTTGCATACATGTATATACTTGTTTGGCTATATACATATATTTGTATAGTATCTTGTTTCGTGTGTAACTTTGTGTGCGTAAGTGTAGATAAATCCCAAGATCTCCGAGGATGTATATTAGAGTCTGAAACCTGGACGAATTCGATTTTATCTGTTATGCGACACTAAGCGATCGATTTTCAGTCTCCATCATTGGATGACGATATTTTTCCAACTGGTAGATATTTCTTGAGCTTAATTGGGAGCACCATAATGATTCATCCAAGTATGTGACTTTGGCGTTTCTGAAATTAAAAGAATCCGACAAACTATTTTTCATCCGCTGTAAAAAATTTGAATGCCACCAGAACTTTCATACAGAGAACTCGTGGCCATAGGATACGATAAAAAGCATCACGGGTATTTTAGTACTTATGTGATTTCATTTTTGTGGCATTTTGGATGCTACAGGTCGTTTTATCGTGGTGTCTGTTTTCAATTGAAAGGCTTCAGGGATTGGACCTTTTTTTTCTCTCTCTTGAAGCCATCATATTGCCTTAAAGTATCTGCCATTTTAAGGCGTCACCTCTTCAATCCTGTTCTCTATCTATTTCTTTTCCTTGTCTGTTAATGAATTTCAAACAATTTCATCGCTTTTTGTACTTTTACCTGGTTTTACTTTTCTTGAGAAATTTTGGAGTGCCCTAGTATTTATCTAGTTTAGGTGTTTTGTCACTCGTGTTTTTAGCAAGAACAGTTGATAACCTTCTGTATTTGATCAAATGCAGTTGTTTTCTCTAAGTTAAACTTGAAATAGTTATGAAAGCAGGATGACGACTAGTTTGATTTTCCAGTCGAGGTCATCCTCCATTAAATTTTGCAGCAATTTGGTGGTTACCTTTAAAGATTTGTTAAATTTTCTATTTGTATGGCAAAAATTATTTTTCCAATTAGCTCAATATGATTGTATCTGGTCATGGGTTTGAGGTGTGGAAATAGCCTCTTTGCAAAGCAAAGTTAAGGCTGCATACAAAGGTGACCATTGGAAAACAGGGAACTTTGTGCACTAGAGATGCCTTTTAGTTCAACATGGTTGTGCTCAAGTCCCACCTTATCTTGCCTAATATTAGAGAAAAGAGAGGGGGAACCAAAGAGAAACTTTTTACAGGCTGACCCCTAGTAATTGATTCATCAGCATTTCTTCCTTGTGGTCCTCACCACTCTTGAACTGCCAGTTCATAAGATGGATTATTGCTCTCTCCACTAAAATCAGCCTTGTGCTTTCAATAATGATGTTCATAGTGCGCTATAGCCATTTTATCCCTAGTGTTGCAATAAAGTTCATAAATTGATCACAACAACAATCACAAGCCTTAGGTCATAAAATTGATGAAGTGATGATCATTATTTTGTTAGTAAATCAACTGACTTAGAGTCCTAGGCTAAAGCCAGAAGTCAACTGGTTGATTGCAGATGATGCAACTTGTGGGACACCGACTCGGATGGGAAGAAGCCTCACTTGTGTTTGCTTCAAGCTCAAGGGAAGTTATGAACGGATTTGCATCAATTTGACACCTATGCAGGTGAGTATCAACAATCTCAAACATTATTTAAAGGGAGAAAAAGGAAAGATACAAAGCAATATTGTTCTTTTGATTTTCTGCAATAACCTGGCTCTTTATCAGAGAACCAAGGTCTTTGTCTGTGCTGCATAAACATGTGAAATAGAAATCTGTCTGTCTGTCTGTCTCTCTGTCTCTCTCTCAAAGCCACGGGAACTGCTGCATGCCCTCTTGTGGAAAGATCAAGTACATTTGCTACTTGTTTGTGAGGATGCAAATGAGTGTTGCCACGTTGAGAGGTGTCTTGACTCCAGTTCAATGGAATTTGTTCAGTTTTACCTTTTGTTGATTAATTTTGAATCTAGATTGTTCACAAGCTTATGTAAGCTGTCTATTTGGATGATTCTATCACATACACTATTAGTTTTTCTTCTTACCTCAATGACTCAATGTACATCATTGCAACTTGATTGTGGAAGAATTTTTGTGGCTTAGTTTTTCAAGGGATTCTACAGATCTATCAAATGCCTACCTCACCTATTTGACCACCCAGTCAGACTAATTCTCTCTTTCTCTCTCTCAAACACACACACGCATGAACACAAGCGTCGGAAGCTAAATTTGGGAGAGAGTGATTAAGCAAAGGTTAAGAAGAGATACAAAAGTCTTGAAAACTACTACGGCTTCATGCCTATTAGATCAACAATAGAAGCTATCTACTTACTAAGGCATTTGATAGAAAGGTATAGAGATAAGCACAAAGTTTTTGTTATGGTCCACTGCAGGGTATGAGACTTGTCCCACATTGGAAGTTCAGACTCCTCTTGGTGTGGGATTTATAATTTCTTGGACACCATCCTCTTAACAGATAGCTTTTGAGAATAGTTCTACCTGAGAGTCGGTCCCATGGCTCCCAGTACAAGCGACTTACGACGGAGGTGACTCCGGCATTGCAATGTTCGCCCGGGACTAGCAGTGACTAGTGCACAGCCTGCTGTCGTGGGTGCCGGGTTGCAGAGCGTGATGGTATTTTATGGTCCACTGTAGAGTATGAGACTTGCCTCACATTGGAAGTTCAGACTCCTAGTGTGGGGTTTAGAACATTTTGGGCACCCTCCCCTTAACAGCTAGATTTTGAGGGTGAGTTCTACCCGAGGGTTGTAACAGGTGTGTTGATGCAACACGAGAGAGTGATTGCATATGGATCTCGACAACTACAACCCCATGAGAAGAATTACCTGGTGCATGACTTGGAATTAGCAGTTGTGGTGCATGCTTTGAAATTGTGGCGACATTATCTGTATGGGAAAAAAATTCACTATATATACAGATCATCAAAGCTTGAGGTATGTTTTCTCCCAGCAAGACTTGAACTTTTGCCGACGTTGATGGATGGAACTTTGTCGCAAATGCACTGAGTCAAAAGAGTTTCATGTCAGGAGTTCGATTGGTCGCTCATTTGTGAACCCTGATTGAGAAATTTGCAAAGTTAGCCCTCAAGGTAGAGCCATGTGGGAACACCGCAATTATGGCTTAGATGCACTTGCAAGTTGACTTGTGGGAAGACTTAAGCAAGCCACGACTTGAGATAGCTATTTGAAGCAATGGGTGGATGAAAATGGACAACCCAAGCAACCTGAATTTGAATATCGTAATGGCATACTTTGGATGGATGGTAGGATATATGTGCCAAACAATGGTGAGCTATAATAGAAAATTTTGAGTTAGGCACATCGTACCACGTATACAGTGTACCCTGGAACCACCAAAATGTATCAGGATCTTAGGGAAGTATATTGGTGGTCAGGAATGAAGAGAAGTGTAGTTGAATTTGTGAGCAAATGTGATATGTGCCAACAGATAAAAGTTGAACACCAAAAACCATCAAGGAGATTACAACCTTTGGAGATTCTCGAATGGAAATGGGAACATGCGACGACAGATTTTATCATGGGATTACCTCGAACTCCAAGAAAAGTCGATGCCATCTTGGTGATTGTGGATCGATTGACAAAGTTAGCGCATTCCTTAAATGTTAAAAATACCATAGGAGCTAAACAACTTGCTCCGCTTTATATTCAAGAGATTGTTCGGTTGCATGGAATTCCAATAAGTATTGTGTCTAATAGGGATAATTGATTTATGTCCAACTTTTGGAGGACTAGGTAGGAAGAATTGGAAACCCGACTGAACTTTAGTACAGCTTATCACCCCCAGATAGATGGTCAAACAGAGTGTGTCAATCAAATCCTAAAAGACATGCTTAGAGCGTGCATTCAAGACTTTGGGGGTAGTTAGGATGAATACTTGTGTTAGCAGAGTTTGCCTATAACAATAGTTATTAGGCAAGCATGGGGATGACACCCTAGGAAGCATTATATGGACAGCAGTGTCAGTTGCTGATATGTTAGCTTGAAGTAGGAGAAAAACACCTTGCTTAGACTGATCTTGTGGATAAAGCTACCCAGCAGATTGAGGTGGTTCGCAAAAACATGGAAGCAACCCAAGATTGACAAAAGCAGTATGCAGACCGGCGAACCCTACCCTTGGAATTTGTTATGGGAGATTTGATGTATCTTCGAGCTTTACGACTAGCTTTTAGACACCAATGAAGGGGAAAGTTGGGACCTTGATATTTGGGGCTATACCAAATTAAAGAATGAATTGGTCCTCTTGCCTATCGGCTGGAATTACCAGAGACATTGACTGAATTGCATGATGTGTTTCATGTCTCTTAACTACGGAAGCACATCTATAACCCTAATGTTGAATTGTTAGTTGAGGGAATTAACCTCCAGCCTAACTTGACATTTGAAGTACAATCAGTGCAGATATTGGATTAACAAGACCATCAATTACGACATAAGGTCGTTCCCATGGTGAAAGTGCAATAGAGTTAGCACTCAGAGCGGGAAGCGACATGGGAGATTGAGGTAAGAATGCGGGAAGGATTTCCTTACTTATTTGAGAATTGTGGTTAATTCTGAAAGTTTATTTGTGATATAAATGATTATTTACAATTTCGAGGACGAAATTTATGAGGGGAGACTGTAACATCCTGGTATTAAAAAAATAAAAAATAAAATTTTGAGTTTAAGATGATTTATTAGTGATTTTTGGGTGTGAGAAATTTAATGGGAGAAATTAAAATTTATGTGTTTTGAATGGGGAGGTGATTGGAAGTTTTTTTTTTTTTGGGGGGGGGGGGGGGGGGGGGGAATTTCTGAGGTCTAAGTGTAATTCGGAAACTAGGGGTTGGATTGGTATAAAATTAATTGGTGCATATATATAAGTGAGAAGGCTTGCAGCTTGATGGTTACGCATGCGTGTAAGGGTCCTAGCAGCAGGTCGCCCCGGGAGGGGGGGGGGGATGGCTGATTTTTTTTCCTGGAAGCTGCCTTTGGGCGAAACAACATCGTTTGGGACTCATCAGCTGCTGAGATGCCACATATGGTTGCTTACTGTTGTTGATTTGCTTGCAATCAGAAAGTACGAAACATTAATGAGATGGGATTAGAATTAGATCTGATTAGATTACTCCTTGCAGTGATCTTGTGGTGAATTAGAGCAGCACGTGGAAGAGGATTTGATTACAGCCCTTGATTTACCTGCAATCAGAAAGTACGAAACATTAATGAGATGAGATTAGGATTAGATTGCTCCTTGTAGGGTGAATTAGAGCAGCACGTGGAAGAGGATTTGATTGAAATCTACTGTGATTTTTGACTTAAGAAACCCAAGTCTTGGGCAGCAGGAAAAAAAAACTCTATATAAAGCACCTTTGTAAAAGGGAAGTGCGTAAGAAACAAGAATTTGATAGAGGTTGGGCAAGCCAGAAGGTTGACCGTATAATTAAAGAGCCAAGGTACGAGCAAAAACAAAAAGGTCCAAGATTGGATTTAAAAGTGGTTTAAGCAATACCTAGTTAAAATAGTTATTTTTAACCTATTATGTTTAATTTTTGTTAAAAGAATTTTGAGACGTGACGTCGATGTTATCAACACTTTGGAGGAATTTTTTCAAAAGGACTATCAAGGCATTAGAAGCAAATGGTAAGGGTCAATATATTTTTTTTGTGCTAATTAAATGATCATAACTTGCATGTGATGATAGGGAAATGCCTAGGCATAAGGTTATGAATTTGAGACTGAACAGAGCTTGTGTTGGGGTCTAGGGAAAAATCGTATGGGGCCACCAAGAGTCCGAAAGGAATGAGGTGGACGGGTCTGCATCCATGACTCATTTCATGTTTTTCTTTCCATGTTTATTATGAATTGTGGTTTGCTATTTTATGTATATTGCCTTTACTAAGTCTTAGGACTCACCCCTAACCAACCATATAGATAGCTCGGGCCCTAGCAAAGGGAAGGCGATGTTGGAGGAAGGATCGTTGATGGATGTGATCGATGAGCCGTGAGGGGATTTTTGATTGTTGGTGGTTATTTTAATTACAGGGTTCTCTATTTGTATTAAGTGTGTGAGATGAACGGGATTTTGAGTATTTTATTGAGAACTAAGTTTATATTAGGAAAAAAGGTACTGAGCATGTGATTGGAATCTCTTTTAGCTATTTTTTTGAAAATATAGGGTTTCATGTAAGTTTGTTTTTATAACCTCATCATGTCTCTGTAATAGCTATGAGATTTTAGCGTGTGGCTCGACTGAGATTCGAGTGCCCTCTGCTGCCTATTTTCTTTTGGGACTCAGGTTCTCGGCGAGGGAAGGCAGTGAAACTTGAATCACACCCAGGGTGCCCAAACTTGTAAGGGCATAGCCGACCTTCAATTCGGTAGGAGGTCATAGTTATAACCGTGTGTTACGGTGGCACCTCGGAGGTGGGACCGGACTCGCCACATTTAATCATACCAAGCACATGGTATGGGTTTTAAAATGTAAGCTTGTAGCTCTAAGCAGATATCTGAAAGAAGAATTCTTCTTGATCCATTGATTTTGAACTTCACAGAATTCTTTTTCTCTCCTAATTCTTCAAACTTTCTATGTTTCCTTGAGAAAAAATCATTTCTTGCCATCCTGCTTGCTTTTCTTCATAAATTCCACTATTGAAAAGAAAAAAAAAACAAAAAACCAGCAGCAGCAAGTGATTTCCCATCACATATGGCCATGATTCAATTCTTGCCTCCTGCGCCATAAATTTAGGACTTTAGATTCCTTTTTCACCTTGTGGAGCTTGGATTAAGGTATAACTGAAACTCATCAAGGTCTCCATCCTCATTGCAACTTCCCTGTGGGTATAGGCTATTATAATCACATTCATTTACTATCCTTTCTACTTTGTAAAAGAAAAAGGAAAGAAAGAAAAATGGAGGGAAAAAAAAAACCTTCTACTAGAGTTGTGATGATGTCATGGAGATATAATGCCTTCTGCATTACTTTTTCCTGATTCTGTTAATATTTTCTAGATCTGATAAAAATCTGCAGGAAGAGAAACTAAGAAGGCTGAAGCATCGGACAAAGGTTACCTTTGATGCTTCTAGAGTAGATCATCAGGTGTGTTTGCCACTGCAAAATTATTTTAAAGAGCAAATTTTGCAACTACTATTACTAAATTTCCTGTGGAACCTCAATAGGAGTACTAAACACAGGGTCTTCTTATCTAGATACACCAAGATGCACAAACTTGCAATGTAATACAGAAATACCAGGATTCAAAATAGTAAACATTATACTTTCAATGTTCGCTTAGTTGCATGATTTGTTTGAGTTAGATCAGTGATTATATAACTGCAGGCTGCTCTGAAAGCTCTATGGTCTGCCACATACCCTGGTAGGGAACTCCATAGTTTAGTTTCTGATCAATGGAAAGAAATGGGTTGGCAGGGCAGGGATCCATCAACTGATTTCAGGTTGCTTTCTTGTTTCTTGTGTTTTAATATAATCTGATGATGTTGAATTCCAATGTCTCTTACATATCTTTTTTTCCTCTTTTTAACATGGATAATGTATTCCTGTTAAACAGAGGAGCTGGATTCATTTCTTTGGAGAACTTACTGTTTTTTGCCAAAACATTTCCGGTAAGATCCTAGAATGGCAATACATTTTTCTTTGTGACAACACCACCTTTGATGTTCATTAAAATAGATAAAGGAACTCAATTTTATTCTATGTTATTTATTTTGACTCAGCTATTGGGACATCATGCTCAAAATCCACCACCTAAGTGGGTATAGCTGAAGTGTAGGGCTTTAGCCCTTTGCTCAAGTGGTTGATCTTTTGCAACCACTAACATTCTTAAATACTGATTATGTTTGTTAACCTTTCATATGACTTTGCTGCAGACATCTTTCCAGCATCTATTGAAAAAGCAAGGAGGGCAGCGTTCTGCATGGGAATATCCATTTGCTGTGGCTGGTGTAAATATCACATTCATGATCATGCAAATGCTTGATCTAGATGCCAGTAAGGGAAAATATTAACTCTCTTGTTCAGTTTAAAATATTTGATCCAGTCAAAAATATATGCAGAAAATGCAAAAGCCCCACTCCTTCACTCCAAGTTTCCTCCCTGAATGCGAGCTTTCTGGGGGTTGAGCTGACCTAGATGAGCTCAAATCCAGTATTTCGTCTCAACGTGATAGTTCTTTAATTTTTAATTTTATTATTATTATTATTTGCTGTCTCTCTCAGCCTGCTAGTTAGCTATAATTTCTTTATGGGGCTGCTAATGCACGTGAATGTGTACCTGCAGCAAAACCCAGAACGTTTGTTAGAGCAGTTTTCTTGCAGATGTTATCAGGTAGAACCTGCAATTGCTCCTAATATTTCAAATCATAAAATATTGTTTCATGATATTTATCCACTTTGATCAAACATAGGAAGATGAGATTGTTTGAGAGTAGTTTTGGTGTCCTGATTATGATTATGGTACTAGAAGTTGCATGATATTTGTAGTTTTAGTTCTGACATAAACCTGACAGTTCACGCTCACGCTAAGCTTTTTAAGGCTGTAGTTTTGAGATTAATCAGGATGTTATATCTGTCTTCAGAAAATGAGTGGGCATTTGACTTGCTCTATTGTGTGGCTTTCGTGGTCATGGACAAGCAATGGCTGGAGAGAAATGCCACATACATGGAGTTCAATGTGAGTAACGTACCTTGTGGTTTATTGTGGGCTAAGTGAAATGAACTTAAAGCAGCCTGATATGAGACATGTATGAGTAGAGGTTCATAATGCTAGTAACTTAAAGAACTTGTATTTCCCAGGTTTTTCTTTAATGCTTATTTTTTACTCCCTTCTGCTGCTGGTGCTGCTGCATCCTAATTGGATTTGGGTAATAACCGTATCTTGTCTTCCGTAGGATGTTTTGAAATCCACTCGGGGTCAGCTTGAGAAGGAACTTCTAATGGATGATGTCTTGAGGATTGAAGATATGCCCTCTTATAGCCTGCTCTGCTGAATTGTAGCCACGATATTTGAAACAGTTTAGGCGGGGAGTCTCAGATTTGGATCGATTTTTTTTTTTTTAACTTATTTAGAGAGCCAAGCTGAAACATCTCTTGCCACCAGTGGAAGCACCCAATTTATTTATTCTTTCCATTACTAAACCTCTGGATGCCGATCTCCACAACGGTTTTGAATCTGTTAACAAGCACGCATTGGGTGCATGATAGGTAAATACGAGGTGATTTGAAAGTTAAATCTTGTGTCTTCCTCTCTGTATATGAGAAACTTAGGAGGACGAAGAGTCTTCTTTGCTTTTTTATGGGTTTTTTTTTTTTTTTGGACTCAAGTTTGAAAGTAGTTTGTAATTTTGATCTCAAGGAATAAAGCCGAGGTCTCATTTGGATCCGCGAATTCAGATCTGTTTACTGGACTGATGAGTTGTTCCACTGAAAATGGACAAATATTTGTGGATAAGTGACTGTAGGGCAATTACTTACTGTTCATGGAATTTCTTTGGTCTCTCTGATTGGACAGGATTGCAGAGAGGACGAGATCGTGGTAACAAAATTAGGAAGTCAATGGGTTTTGTTAATTTTTTTTTTTTTAGTAAATTTTAATCTTTAATATGTGACATTTATTTAGATCAACTAAAGTTAAAAGTTGTTCCATCACTTACCATTTCACTGAGTTTGACTAGGCGTAAAATATAATACACAATTGAAAGAGTAAGTAAGAATCAACATTAGGCCTTTGGGACTCATTCAAGAATAACTATCTTTAAGGCAAGGCAGGAAATTCTAAAAAAAAAAAAAGAAAGAAAGGAAGAAAAAGAAAGAAAGAAAAAAATGTGCCCGGGAATCTTTGGTTGTAGGGTAGTTGTTGATAGAAAGAGGGAGCAGGACAGGGCGGGGTGGCAATGTGAACCACCAGCTTCTGATTATTCCAGGTAGGCAAGCGAAACTAGAGGTGTAAGGCTAGACAATCAGATTCTGCATGCCACGTGGTAACTAAGCGGCCAATAGACATCAACGCACCTCTATCCTTCAAGATAAGCCTCCTCTCCTCTCTCTCGTATCCTTACTTATCTCTCACAACACACGCCAATCAAACCCACTTCCACTCATCAACCCAAATCCCCCCAAAAAATCTCTAAAATGGCGTCCTCTGTCTGCGCCTCTTCAGCCGTTGCTGCTGTTGGTCTCTCTTCCCCAAGCAGGTTTGTACGTAATTACTTCTTTTCAATCATATATATATTTCTTCCATCGTATTAATATTATTATTATTATTATTATTCATCATTCAAATTAATAATCCTAGCTACCTGGAGAAGCATTATTGATTTAATCATGCATGAAAGTAATTACTTGCAGTTCCCAGAAGAGTGGGTCAATTATTAATGTTGGAGCAACAAAGGCTTCTTTCCTTGGAGGAGCGAGAAAGCTCAGGCTTCGTAAGTACACCGCTCCGGCTTCGGCCGGAACGCGATCGGCCACCGTTTGCGTAGCCGCTGCCGACCCTAATAGGCCTCTCTGGTTCCCAGGGAGCACCCCTCCTCCATGGCTTGATGGCAGGTAATTAAGAATTAAATTGGATGAATTGTTTCATTAACTAATAAATGAGTAGCTGATTGATAACGAACTCTTTCATTTAGCCTCCCTGGAGACTTTGGATTTGATCCCCTTGGGCTCGGATCCGATCCGGAGACATTGAGATGGATGGTACAATCAGAGCTGGTTCACTGCCGGTGGGCAATGCTGGGAGCAGCCGGCATCTTCATCCCCGAGTTCCTAACCAAGATCGGCATCCTCAATACTCCTTCCTGGTACACCGCCGGCGAGCTGCAGTACTTCACCGACACCACCACCCTCTTCATCGTGGAGCTCATCTTCATCGGCTGGGCGGAGGGCCGCCGCTGGGCTGACATCCTCAAGCCCGGCTGCGTCAACACCGACCCCATCTTCCCCAACAACAAGCTCACCGGCACCGACGTCGGCTACCCCGGTGGCCTCTGGTTCGACCCTCTTGGCTGGGGCAGCGGCTCCCCTGAGAAAGTCAAAGAACTCAGGACCAAGGAGATTAAGAACGGCCGGCTCGCTATGTTGGCCGTCATGGGTGCTTGGTTCCAAGCCATCTACACCGGCACCGGCCCCATTGACAACCTCTTTGCCCACCTTGCCGACCCTGGCCATGCCACCATTTTTGCTGTAAGTACACCATCCACATGCCTTCATAATTAAATATATATACACCCGCACGCGCGCACACATATAGCCTTAATTATTATCATAATTAATTAATTAATTTCAAACGTACGTACTGCAGGCTTTCACCCCCAAGTGAAGTGATGAAAGCAAGCAAAAGAGTGGCAACAGCTGGTGGATGGAGGTCGATGCATTAATTCTGCAAACATCTCATCTTAATTAAGACTGTTTGTCTAAGTAAGTGATGGAAGCATGTTTCGTCTGTCTGATGATTAGTAGTAGAATTTGCAGTGGCTTGCCTGTTTAATTCCGTCTCGTCTAATCTGTAGAAAGACCCCATATTCTTGCAGTGTAAAAATACCTCTTTAATTGTTTTAATATATTATTATTATTATTATTATTAAAATTAGTACCTATATATATATGTGGGGATAATGTTAATTATATTATTTTTAGAATAATGGTTAATTTTTAATAAATCTATTTTATTAATGAATAAAAATTATTTTAAATTTTCAAAAAATAAAATACATTTATTAGAGATAATTAATGGGGTTGTATCTTAACCTTTTCCATAATTACATTTCATGGCTTCTTCACCTCTACTACTGTCACAACAGGAATTGAATCGGTCTGCTCTGCCACCTGCCAAAGTTTCATAATTTCATTGGCATTTCCTAATAATATGATTAAGATAATAAGACTTTTGTATCCCTTGCAATTTTTAAGCCACAACTGAAGTAACTCCTTATTGCTCTAAAAATTCACTTGTGTTATTATATGGATTATTATAAATCATTATGACTTCTGCTACACAGCGTTAAAATAATTAAATTTTTTAATAAACGTATTAATGTTTTGCAATTTCATTGTTGGAAAAGAGTTTTTGGAACATATTGAGGTGCTCCATTAATAAATACAAGGCTTTGTTCTATTGTTCATGTCGAGTTTGCTTGATGCGGGCATACAAAAGGGGGGCTCATGCCTCCTCTCTAATTTTATCTGTGTTGGATAAAAATTATGTTGTCTGACACGAATAACATAATAATTTTGAATAAATATATTTAAAAAATATAATAATAACCATTTTTGTCGTTAAATAAATAGATAATAGATAAAATAACTAATTTATCTTTCATTCTCTCTTTTCTCCCCCTCTAATTGAAAAATAGAAAAAATTTACCTAACACCAAATGAACCTATTGAGTTCATCAAGAGCGTTGACAATGAACCTAGTGAGTTTTGTTTGGTGTGCAATAAACCCATTTGGGTTCTTTCCAATAGATTGCAATGGGCTCATCACCCAACATGTGACCAACATAGAGAAAAGAAAAAGAAGAAAAATAAAAAGAAAAGTTTAATAGAATCTAAATCTAGATTCCATCAAACTTAGAATTGAAAGAGAGAGAGAGAGAGAAGAAATAAATCCATATGTGAGTTTCGTTAAATCTAGAACATAAAGAAAGAGAATCCAATGAGAAGAATGAAGTTTTTGACAAAATCCAAGAAAAAGAAGAGGAAAAGGAAGAACTTAAGAAGAAGAAGAAGAAAAGAAAGGTTCTAATGAAGAAGAAGAAGAAGAATGAGGAGGAGAAAAAGAATGAGAGAGAGTCTTACCACTATTGTCTCCCTTGTTGTTGCCACCATTGTCGACCATTTGAAAAGAGAGAAAAATTTATTATTATTGTTTCCGTTGCTATTATTGCTACCATGATCGGCAATTTGAGAGAGAGAGAGAGACGAAAGATATGATAAAAGAAAAATGTAAATAAAAAGTAAGAAAAAAGTGTTTAAATATAGGCACATATTAGTTATTTTTTAATATTGAACAAGTTAATTAATGATGAGAAAAAAATTGTAAAATCACATTAAATCTTAAACATTAAGAGCATTTTTAATAATTATCTTAGATCTCAAAGGTATTACATAGAATTTTTCCTAATTCTAAATATCTTTAAAGTTCGTAATTATATGTTTTAGTAATATTATTATATTATGGTATACCAAATACTATATTATACACTAATTTCACATTTTTGAAGACAAATAACAAGTAAATTGAGTCATCATTTTTCCCGATTGTACTTTTTATAATATCCATTGTTTTCACTTGACCTATTAATATTCATATTTTTATTTAATCGCCTTTCAATCTCATTAATATACATATCTAGAATATATATATCCCATAATTGAGATTTTTTGTGCAATACACAAAAATAATCTTAATATGAATAATTACTTCTATATATAAATATGAAGATGGTACTTTTATCTATCTAAAAAGATGAAACATTAAAAAGTTTAGCAAAATTATAGTTAGAACTTAGTGATTTTAACGATGAGTTAATAAGAATAAGTAATGATCAATTAAATTAACGAGACAAAATGTAATGTGATGGATCATTAAGGTTGGGGTTTGGACATGGCTCCTACATTACTTTACATCTTTGACATTAACACTTTGTCCGTCTTGAAAAATCAAAATTTGGAAAGTACCCTTGACTTAGGTTAGTGTGCAAATGAAGAATTAAATAGATTTAAAATTATTACATACAGAACCATCCAGCAACAGTGGAGATGGCCGAGTTGGTCTAAGGCGCCAGATTAAGGTTCTGGTCCGAAAGGGCGTGGGTTCAAATCCCACTCTCCACAGGAAACGAGAACTTTTTTGGCTGAATTCTTCCTTCCCACCGAGCTTATTTCCATGGCTGACGAAGCCAAGAGGAGCATCATGCTTTATTATTATTTTTAATTTTATTTTTTGTGGGCGCAAGCGATATTTCGTGTTGTGCTGAAGCTAAACATCTTATGCTCATGTTGTGTTACTTCCAATGCGATGGCGTCTTGCTGAGGAACCATGGGGACACTAGGGCTCAGTGATAAAAGAAACACGACCAGATGATTGAAGTAAAATTGCTATTACAAGAATGAACGATCTCTAAGTTACCGTCTTGAATTCATCAAAAAAGAAAAAGACAAAAAATTAAGGAATAAGAAGAAATACAGCTAAAAGACTTGTCTGATATTGATATTGATTCTTGATGTTCTAATGTATTCCAGCAAGGCAAGATCATTTTGGTCTGACAAGTGTCGCTCCAGAGGGCTAATTTCAGCATTTTCCTCGTCTGTGAAGATTCTGGGCACACCTGCAAAACAAGGAACCAATCAGCAGTTGCAGTTGGCTTGTAGAAATTCTGCTCCCCATATAAATCATCATATTGACTAACAAGCATGCTTGGAAATCACAAATTATGCACTATATAGATCCAACTACAGCTTTCAATGGATTGATACAGTATTACTTGTAAACCCCCCGCCGCACATCCCCACACCCAAAAAACAAAAAAACAGAGAAAAGGGAGTAGCAAATCCTCGATAAGCTTCCATCAAAGTGCGAAAGGATATATCTTGACTCTATTTCTGAACAGAAGCCAATCCTGCAGTTTGTGGACGTTTGAAGAGCAATCTAGTTAAATGCTCAAATGGGTATTCTAAATGCTAGAGTTCTCAGGAAACTAAAGTATTATGCATGAGCGCAACTCACATTGCAAATACATCCAAAACAAGGCCATAAATTTCTTAGAACATAAGATGTTCTCTGCTGAAAGTATTAACTCCGAAATCATCAATAAGAACAAGAGTTTACAAATGTTTTCCATACTCTCATGGGTATCCCACACTCACAAAAGAACTAAATCTGAATATTACATTATTCATAGGGAAAGAAAAGAGTGGAAATCCAGCCAGGTCAACAGAGTAGAGTACCATAGGCTATTATAATATCTTCTCCACCTGGCTAAGCAATGCACACCCAACTCAATGGCTCAAGCATCATCACAACCTCCTCTCCATCCATATTTTCTTCAACCTGATAGGAGTGAGAAGTGAAAACTGAACTACAAGAGCCCAATAAATATCCCATGCTCACACATATGAACAATTCAATGCAACATGTCTCTAGCATCTCAAATCAGTCCCTCTCTGGCAAGGGAAATAGCCTCATTCTCATCAATGACTAACCACAATCAACCCAACATTGGATTGATTTTTCATGTGGCATATTCTATCAAGCATCTGACTAATGCACACATAGAAGATTCACCACAATTATTCCTCTTGCAATCTCTCTCCCTCCTTGCCTTTTTACCTTCCTTCTTCACCTCTATCTACTCTCCAATTTCTCCCATGAATTGGTTAGAGATGGTTATTATTACTAGCAGAGAATTTGCCTAACCATCATCTAGAAGCTTCTGATTTTTGACACTTTCTTAATTTCTCACTATTTATTTGGGATAATTTTAGGCGATTATCTCATATACATATGTATATGTGACACTGTTACTGCACCTAAAAGGTGATGATATGACATTGCTACACCCAAAAATGATCTTTATAGACACCTTAATCTCTCTTCTTGCCCTTTGCTCAATCACCCTTTCTCCAGTTTTATATTGTAGCTCGTTAGCTTGATCTCTTTGTGATTTTCACAATTTTGAACCTCCTTTGTTCTTGTAAATGGGCACTAAAATGGCTCATAAGAGTTATGCAAGTTGTCAAGATCTTCACTTAATGGGGCGAAGTTCATACAGCGAGCAAATTGGCAAGGACACTAGGTTTAGGCCACCTCTTGCATGCATACATGGCCTGCAACAAAAGATCATCCACCCACTCACCTTATGATTGAGTGATTGTGAGTTGAAAATCAACAAAACTCAATGTAAAGTTTTCTTCTACAAAGAGATTAATAAAGTCAAGAACCCACCAAATAAACATTAATTTTGTCTTATTACGATGATTTCTAGATTTTCTAGTGAGATCAAAGCTTTGAGGTGATTATGATCTGAATAATTGTTGATTTTAAATTATTAGTAATTTAGTATTGTTAAGTTTAGCTTGAATTATTTTGTTTTTAGTGGAAATCGCATAAACTAACCACTTTACAAATAGTAAATTCGTTTTTATTCCCTTTTTTGTGAAAAAACATTTTAGTCCTATCCAAATAAATTATTTACATCCTATAGCCACTTTCTCAATACTGACCCCACCAACTAATATTTAAATCCAAAACTTTATATAAATATTCAAAATGAAAATAAAAACACTAAAATACCAAAATAACCCTAACCATTTGAACCCCGCCCCCCCCCCCCCCAAAAACTCGATCGTCTCTCCAAACCCAAACCTACGACAGCACTACCGACGGGAACAACGGCCGCCACCGCCAACAACCACCGCCACCATTTCCAATCGCCTACAACCCCAAAGCAGCATCGTCATGAGGTAAGTCTCAACATTTCAGATTTTTTGTAATTGGGTTGGGTGGCGGCGATGGGGCTTTGTTCGAAGCCCTATCCACGCCGGCCGATGGCGATTCAAAGGAAGCCCCATCATTCGATGGGGCTTCGTGCGAAGCCCCCATCGCTCGGCGACTTTGTTGGAGAAGACGGAGCCCGGGTTCAGGCTTCGTTGGATACGAAGCTCGGATTTGGGTTACGACCACCACGTAACCCGAATTTGAAAAATAAAAAAAGAAAAATTACAAATTTTATTATTTTTATTCTTATAATTGATAAGATCTTACTCATATGTCCTATTCTACTTCAATATTGAAAAATGTAAACAAAAAATATATTGTTTGTTTATTTTATTTTTATATCAATTTGCCTATTACACTGCTTCAAGAACAACAAGATCTTGAGTTGAATCTCTGCTCATATGTCCTTTTACACTGCTTCAATAAGATTTTGTTAATTAATAATTTTATTGTTATTTCAAATATAATATATTGAGTTTGAATATCTAGTAGTCTTGTATCTTATTTTAATTTGTCACTTCAACAAATAAATGAATACACCTACTTGCACACTTTGTCAATCTTTTCTTGACCAAGACAATTGTTATTTTTGTATTGTTTTTTTCTTATAGATGGTTGGCCAACAAATTAGGCAAATTACTTATGTTCATACTCACCGAGTAATACCGTCTGGAACACGGGTTACTACTCATTGCAGGATCAAACACCTTGAGACAATGAGGATTGCTCTAAACCGATATGAGCTATTGGATAGATTCCTAGAGGGCCCATTAGGACATTTCTTAAAAACCCCTTCAGCACTCCATTTGACTGCACCGCAATTGATATATAATGTTCTGGTTAGGGAGGTGACATTCCTGGGTGCCCGCCACGATGAAATGTGGTTCGAGATCGGTGGCATGACATATAGGTACGGGAAGCAGGAGTTCATACTTATTATCGGACTTCGATTTGGGGCAATTGATAAAGAAATCCTTGAAATGAGTCCTAGTGCGCTGAATAATTTACATGCGCGACTATTTCCACAACACCAGAAAGGAGTGTCTAGAGACGACATCAAAACCCTACTTAATAACAAAGAGGACCCAGTTTCAGATGATGTCCTGAGATTGGTTTACGTTGTTATGGTTAACTTGTTATTGTTGGGCCTAGATGAGCGTGCACGCGTGGATGATTTTTTGTGGACTATGACTGAGGATTTAGATGCATTTGAGACCTTCCCTTGGGGGACATACGTGTACAGTAAGAGTCAACATTACATTCGAATGGCCACGAGCGAGGACAAGTTGAGTGGTGGAGTTGGGAAAAAAGTAAACATTTATGGTTTTGTGTGGACATTTCAAGTACAAATTACTCTCTTCGTATTGTTTTATATTATAATATTGTATATGATTTGTCTATACTAACTAAATATTTGTTTTGTTTTCTATTATAAATTTTTTTTACTCTCTTCTCTATAGTGGTGGTTGATCGAAAAATTCACATGGATTCAAAATAAATGGGTCATCCCACTATCGAGTGCATTCATTCCCAAGTGCAAAAAGTGATTATAAAAAAAAAGGCCACAAATAAAAAATTACAACGATTGTCTCACGAATGAAGTAAGTGTGCGACTTAACCTAAATTTTATTTATTTTTGTTTTAGGTAATATCTATCTAAATAATACTATGTTGTAGGTATGAGGATTGAGTCCAACACTTGAGCCCACCAATGCTGAGCGGGAAACGGATTTTTGGAGGTCCTTTAACCCTCAGCACTCAGTCAGAGAGTACGTATTCAAATTTGGGGGTGACGAGGATGAGGAGGGTGGTGACGAGGAGCCTATACATGGCCATGGAGATGAGCAGAGAAGGAAGGAGGAGGTTGTACATAAAGAGACAGATAAAGAAGATAGGCAGGAGACAAGACTCCTTGACCAAGCACGGGATATGATTACTATTATTATAATAATGATTTTTATTTTTTTTTGCAATTATTTTTAATGTTTAAAAATTTGTGTGTTCGCCTTTTGCAAATTACCAAGATGCTAAACGTTGGAGATGTTGAAGACGATAGACGAGGAAATAAGTCAAATGAGGACAGAAATGGTTGAAATGAGGACACATTTTGACCGAAAAATAGGTCAAATAAGGATATAGAAATAGGTCAAATGAGTGCCCAATTGCTGCAACTAGAGAGGGCGCAACGTAGTCCGCATATTGACCATTCCCCAGTTCACATCGATGATGGCGATAAGCAGCACCAAGGTGGTGATCAGATATATCCTAATCATCACGATGAGGAGGATCTACATCTGTAGTAAGTTCAAAATTTATACGTTTACATATCAGAATCTGAAGTACAATATTGTAATAGTTAGTTTATGTACAGTTGCAGGAAAAGGATGTGGTTAGGTTGGCAAGTGACCTGTGCGAGCCAAAAAAAAATCGCAATTTTATAAGACACCTTTTACTGATCCTATCCGACCAAAAAAGAGAAAGATGAATGTCGCGGTAGAGGGGTCGGACCCAGTGCCACAAGTGGGGTACAATAATCTTAACCCCCTTGAGGGTGACACTGAGTTCATCGCCTCCAAAGAAAACATTTTGTAAATAACTAGCACCATATAGAATTAAATTAACAATACGTTCTTACATTTACAAATTATAATTCTTGGTTATTGTAGTCGTGACACCGAGTACCTTGAATATCTATCCCCGATTGACTTCCGGTACACAGAGGACATGAGTGAATGGTTGGATGAGGCAACACATATAACTATCAATGTGACGCCCGTCCAACCATTCGCTCATGTCCTCTATGCACCGGAAGTCAGCCGAGGATAGATATTCAATGTACCCGGTATCACGACTACAATAACCAAAAATTAGAATTTGTAAATGTGAGAATGTATTGTTAATGTAATTCTATATGGTACTAATTACTTACAAAATGTTTTCTTTGGAGGCTATGAACTCAGTGTAACCCTTAGGGGGTTAAGATTATCCTACCCCACTTGTGGCACTAGGTTCGACCCCTCCACCGCGACATCCATCTTTCTCTTCTTTGGTCCGATAGGATAAGTGAAAGGTGTCTTACAAAATTGCGATTTTTTTTTTTGTCTCACACAGGTCGCTTGCCGACCTAACCATGTCCTTTTCCTGCAACTGTATATAAACTAACTATTACAATATTGTACTTCAGATTCTAATATGTAAACTTATAAATTTAGAACCTACTACAGATGTAGATGCCTCGTCTTCGTCATCGAGATGACTAGCATATATCTGATCACCACATTGGTGCTGCTCATCCCCATCATCGATGTGAACTGGGGAATGGTCAATATTAGAGATGGCAAACAGGCCGGGCCAGGCCAAATCGGCCCGCTTAAAAACGAGCCAACAGATTGCTAGCCCTAGCCCGGCCCTACACGGGCCCGCCCAAATTTTTTTTTTTTTTTATACCATTTTTGGCCCAGAGGCAGGCAGCGTGAGCGAGAGAGGGCGAGGGGCAAGACTGAGAGCGAGGGGCGCGGGCGACAGAGGGTGAGCGAGGGCGACTGAGGGGCGAGGGCGAGAGCGAGGGGCGCGGGCGCGGGCGAGACAGAGGGCGAGGGCGAGGGCGAGGGCGAGACAGAGGGCGAGCGAGGGGCGCGAGTGAGGACGAGGGCGAGGGCGAGGGCGAGGGCGAGAGTGAGGGGCGCGAGCGACGGCGAGGGCGAGGGGCGAGGGCGAGGGCGAGAGCGAGGGGCCCGGGCGAGACGAGGGCGAGTGAGGGGCGCAGGCAAGGGCGAGGGCGAGGGCGAGAGGCGAGGCTGAGGGAGGGGGTTTGTGGCCGATTAGCGGGCCAGCCTGGCCCGCCACCATTTGGCCCGCCGGGCCAAATCGGCCCGGCCTTAAATGGGCCAGCAAAATGCTGGCCCTAGCCCGATCTCGGGCCGGGCCCATTTTGACATCTCTAGTCAATATGCAGATTGCATTGCGCCCTCTCTAGTTGCAATAATTGGGCACTCATTTGACCTATTTCTATGTCAAAATGTGTCCTTATTTGACCCATTTCTCGGTCAAAATGTGTCCTCATTTCAACCATTTCTGTCCTCATTAGACTTATTTCCTTGTCTACCCTCCTCAACATCTCCAACGTTTGAACTAGCATCTTGGTGATCTGCAAAAGGCAAACACACAAATTTTTAAACATTAAAAATAATTGCAAAAAATAAAAAATAAAAATCATTATTATAATAATAGTAATCATACCCCGTGCTCATTTGGTCCATGTTGTGGACTGTCAAGGAGTCATGTCTCCTGTCTACCTTCTTTATCTGTCTCTTTATGTATAACCTCCTCCTCCCTTCTCTGCTCATCTCCATGGCCATGTATAGGCTCCTCCTCGTCACAAGCCTCCTCATCCTCGTCACCCCCTTCATCCCCAAATTTGAATACGTACTCTCCGACCGAGTGTTAAGGGTTAAAGGACCTCCAAAAATCCGTTTCCGGCTCAACATTGGTGGGCTCAAGTGTCGAACTCAATCCTCATACCTACAACATAGTATTATTTAGATAGATATTACCTAAAACAAAAACAAAAATAAATAAAATTTAGGTTAAGTCACACACTTACTTCATTCACAAGACAATCGTTGTAATTTTTTATTTGTGGTCTTTTTTTTTTTATAATCACTTTCTGCACTTGAGAATGAATGTGCCAGATAGTGGGATGACCCATTTATTTTGAATCCATGTGAATTTTTCGATCAACCACCACTGTAGAGAAGAGAGTAAAAAAAAATTATAATAGAAAACAAAAAACAAAACAAATATTTAGTTGGTATAGACAAATCATATACAATATTATAATATAAAACAATACGAAGAGAGTAACTTGTACTTGAAATGCCCACACAAAACCATAAATGTTTACTTTTTTTCCCAACTCCACCACTCAACTTGTCCTCGCTCGTGGTCATTCGAATGTAATGTTGACTCTTACTGTACACGTATGTCCCCCAAGGGAAGGCCTCAAATGCATCTAAATCCTCATCCATAGTTCACAAAAAATCATCCACACGTGCACGCTCATCTAGGCTCAACAATAACAAGTTAACCACAACAACGTAAACCAATCTCAGGACATCATCTAAAACCAGGTCCTCTCAGTTATGAAACCAAGTCCTCTCAGTTATTAAATAGGGTTTTGATGTAGTCTCCAGACAATCATTTCTAGTGCTATGAAAATAGTTGCGCACGTAAATTGTCCAGCGCATTAAGCCTCGTTTCGAGGATTTCTTTATCAACTACCCCAAATCGGAGTTCGATAATAAGTATAAACTCCTGCTTCCTGTACATGTATGTCATGCCACCGATCTCGAACCACATTTCATCGTGGCGAGCACCCGAGAATGTCACCTCCCTAACCAGAACATTATATATCAATTGTGGTGCAGTCAAATGGAGTGCTGAAAGGATTTTCAAGAAATGTCCTAATGGGCCCTCTAGGAATCTATCCAATAGCTCATATTGGTTTAGAGCAATCCTCATTGTCTCGAGGTGTTTGATCCCACAATGAGTAGTAACCTGTATTCCAGACGGTATTGCTCGGTGAGTATGAACATAAGTAAATTGCCTAATTTGTTGGCCAGCCATCTATAAAAAAAAGAAAAAAACAATACAAAAATAACAATTATCTTTGTCAAGAAAAGATTGACAAAGTGTGCAAGTAGGTGTATTCATTTACTTATTGAAGTGACAAATTAAAATAAGATACAAGACCACCAGATATTCAAACTCAATATATTCTGTTTGAAATAACAATAAAATTAATAATTAACAAGATTTTATTGAAGCAGTGTAAAAGGACATATGAGCAAAGATTCAAACTCAAGATCTTCTTGTTTTTGAAGTAGTGTAATAGGCAAATTGAAATAAAAATAAAATAAACAAACAATATAGTTTCTATTTACATTTTTCAATATTGAGGTAGAATAGGACATATGAGTAAATTGAGATAGAATAGGACATATGAGTAAATTGAGATAGAATTAATATTAATTAACAAGATCTTATCAATTATAGCAAAAGAAAAATAAAAAATAAAAAAAATAAAATTTGTAGTTTTCTTTTTTTATTTTTCAGATCCGGGTTACGTGGTGGTCGTAACTTAGATCTGGGCTTCGTTGGATACGAAGCCCGAACCAACGAAGCCCGACGACTGGCTTCGTCTTCTTCAACGAAGCTGCCAAGGCTTCATTGGAGAAGACGAAGCCCGTCGTCCTCACCGAAGACAGTGGTGATGGGGCTTCGTTCGAAGCCCCATCGACTCCGGCCCAGTCGAAGCCCCATCGCCCCCATCAAACGATGGGGCTTCCTCCAAATTGCCATCGGCTGGCGTTGATGGGGCTTCAAACAAAGCCCCATCGCCGCCACCCAACCCACCGTACTCACCCAACCCAACTACAAAAAATCTGAAACATTGAGACTTATCTCGTGACAGTGCTGCTTTGGGGTTGCAGGCGATTAGAAATGGCGGTGGTGGCTGTTGGCGGTGCCGGTGGCGGCCGTTGTTGGCATCGAGTTTGGGTTTGGAGAGACGATCAAGTTTTTTTTTTTTTTTTTTTTTTTTGGGGGGGGGGGGGTTCCATTAGGGTGGGTTTCAAATGGTCAGGGTTATTTTGGTCTTTTAGTGTTTTTATTTTCATTTTGAAGATTTATATAAAGTGTTGGATTTAAATATTAGGTGGTGGGGTCAGAATTGGGAAATTGGCTATAGGATGCAAATAATTTGTTTGGATAGGACAAAAACATTTTTTCACAGAAAAGGGAATAAAAACGAATTTACTATTTGTAAAGTGGTTAGTTTGTGCAATTTCCATTAAACAAACCAATTGTTCCAAAACTGAAACCCTATAACCAAGCTATTAATTCAATCCTCAAGGAAAATAAAAATTTCAACACGTTACAACTTCGGAAATGTTGAAGGAAACTTACTCCGGACACATAAACCAAACAAGAATTAAGGAGATATAATACCAGCAACATAATTGACTACAACAACAAAGAATGTGAAGCTGTAATTCACAAATATACACAGCTATGGACTTATATTACCTATAATGTTGGTAAAATTTGAGATTGCATGGTATAAAAAAACTAAATATATGGATTTCATAGTAGGCCATATCTAAAAACTACCACGTTATTGATATGAACAGACTATAAACATAAACTGACCGTGAAAACATTCCCTTGCTTCTCCAGCCATTAATACAACATCACCACTCCGAAGGAACATTGCCAGGGGAAGAACCTGTCTAGACTTCCCTCCAAGAAGGAAAATAGCTTTGCAGCCCAAACTGAAAGAAAGGCAAATATAGCTCAGCCTCAACATGATTATCCATCCAGCTGTTATCTATTAAGATTTATCTATAGTATAGATAATTGTATGATACCTCATGCTCACAATAGGTTTACTCCAATCGGCTTCCATGTCATCAAGGTGACCCCCGAGTGTATCACCTAGAATAAGCAAGGCATGAGCATTTTTCCTAACCAACAATACAAGTTTTCAACTTATTTCAATTAATTAATAAATTTTAAAAAACAAACAAGAAGCATATACATGGTAACAAACTCCAAGTGCTGATGATAAATAGACAACCGGAAAGAAAAAGTAGAGGAAAAGAAAATAAAGCATAAATCAAATATACCCATGGCTGAAGATTACCTAAGCCAAAGTAATTCACTATAGCAGCTTCTGGCAGGAAGTTTTCCCCAACCGGCATTGCAGGAATTGCCATTCTTTGGGCCAGTTGACAAAGTGCTTGAGGGATCTTGCTGTGAGGAAGATAAATATCATAATTCCGCTGCACAAACATGCAAAAAAGCCGTTCAGCTGTATGTGCAGAATTAAAATGAGCATGGCATGCAGACAAATGCATAAGGTACCTAAGGCTGAAAATTCTTAATTTCTGGGGCTAAGACATTGTTTAAGGTAATAGAACTCAAAATGGGCCAATTTATCTCAAAGAACCATTTCATACCACGCATCTGGTTGAGGAAAAATTAGTTTGTACTATGAATACAGTATGTCACAGTTAAATAAATTGTACAAACCAAACTCAAACCTACTTAAAGCAACATTATTTCAACAACACAATAAACCCAGAAAATATCACATTAACTAAAACAGCATCTCTTCAATATGGCATATCACAAAATTTTGACTCAAGGTGATTGATGAAAGAACTGCTAATGGACAACAGTCGCAACAGATAATGCAAACATCTTAAAAAGGTAAACAGTCATCAAAAAAAGGAAGAGCAGTAGCACCATAGCGGTGACCTCACAGGCTTAAGTTCAGTAAAACATGGTCCAAATTGGTTGAAATAACCAATGTGGTTGAATCTAGCTACAATGACCATTAAACCAACCAGGCAATATTTCCAAATTTCTCAGACTAGTTATGCTGTCATACATGAAATGGCATATCTCTCCAAGTACTCAGGTTAATAATAGATAACAGACAACAAAAGAAGGCTATGATACTTAATTTGAGACTCAAACTGAAAAAGAATTACAAAGAAATTAGCAATGACCTTAGACCAGTCAAATTGTAGGCCCAGGGTACTCCACCGTAACTTCCGCAGCAAAAGAGATGCTGGTATTGATTTCGATGTGTTTGCTCTTGCTGATGCAACAGATTCCTCATAAAATTTCCATCTAGGACCTTCTACACTGTTATCCAAAGAATTAGACTCAGAAACCCTATCTGCGCTGGGACAACCCTCTTCAACTAAAATTTTTCCTTCTCCAGCAGCAGGAAATAAATCACATACAGGCCCATAAATTGCATTATGGTTTGTTCTATTAGGAGGCTGTGGGAAACTTGTTAAGCTCTCCCTAATCCAGTGGGATTGTTCCTCAACACTGATTGCCCCTGGAAGAAAATAAAACCCTGTGCCCAACAAGAAAAACACATTCAAGTTTTGAAGACAATTTCCGCTCTAAGAAGCTAGTTATAAATAGCAATGGAGAATTTTGAGATGGAAGTTTGCTCTATAAATTGAACTGTAATGAATATATCTCTCGAAAGATTTAACTTTTTGGAGTAAATTCTGAAAGACTATTCATGGCACCTTTACAGTATCTAGTGAAGAGCAAAAATATTGTTGAATATCTCAACTGAAACACTAGAACAACAATAATCACAAAGCCTTTATTCCACTACGTGGGGTCGGCTCCTCAACTAAAAGTCTAAAGATCATATCTAAGAAAATAACATGCAAGTAACAGACAAAGTACAAGCAAGCCGAGAAAATAATCTGAGTGTCAGTAAAATGCACAATCATTGAAATCGCATTTTTATTTCCTTTCACTTGATTGCAATTCCATTTAAACCCATACCAAAAGCCAAAAATTATTTAACTTCGTCGTTCAGACAATTCATAGTGCGAAAAAAGTAAAATTGCAAACCAATATAACTAAGGTTTTTCACTTTTTTTTTTAAATGCTAGCTACCTGGGCGACTCTCCAAGGAAAAGATGGGTTGATCAAAATCACACGAAAGCATGGAAACTCCGGGAGGGAGTTCACCATTGCGGTTGAATGAGTCGAGAATGGACTTGAAATCAATAACCTCTGACAAATCAACTGCTCTGGGTTCCTTCTTCCTGGATTTAGACACAACTATGAGATGCTAGAAAACAAAAAGAAAAAAGAAAAATTACGCAACCAACAAAAAAAAAAAAAAGGAGTTGAAGAATATAAAAAGTACTTTTTGGAAGATTTAGGGTTTTGATCATAATAGAGCTTGTACTTCTTCTCTGCTTTTCTGAAAGCGGTTCGATCTGAATCGTCGGTAACTGCTTCAGCTCCATACATTTTACAGGCTGAGATGTCGAGATTGATCTGAAGCGCCTTAGCTGACGAACTAATGAGGGGTGGGTTTTGTTTGCTAGGGTTTCGGTGAACGTTAGCGGTTCGGCGAGAATAGTTCGACGTTGCTCCTCCGACCACTACAATTCCTTGGTCCGCCCAATGGAATGATGGCCCAAAGAATTGTTTTTTATCTTCGTTTATGATGTTAGTCTGTGTTTGGTTGGGGTTTTAAAATTCAGAAAAGCAAAATATAGTTTTAATTGCCTACCAAAACTATTAGCAAAAATAAAATAAAATAAAATAAAATCTTTATATATATAAAAGTACGATACTTTAAGAAAAAAAAATCTCTCAAAATTTGTATTAATAATTTATATTCAATACTTATTATATTAATAATTTGTATTTAATAATTTATATTAATAATTTAAAATTTTTAATTATTTTGAAATAGTAAGTACTAATTACTGTAAAATTAATAATAAATTTTAAATACACGAGTTTTTCAATGATAATTATGAGTTTTTCAATACATTATTATATGAATATTAAATATTTAATAATCCGTCAATCAATCAAAAATAAATACTATTTATAAATAATATGAATAGACACTTAAATATTAATTAAATCACAAAAAATTGTCTATTAAAGTAAAATAGTTTGCAAATTTTTTTCTTCCAAAAATCTGTCAAGCTATTTTTTGACTCTAAAATTTATATTAAATTTATATGAGTTTTGTAAGAAATATTAATAGACAACTTGAACTATTAATTAAGTCATATAAAATTGTTTATTTATTTAAAACTTTTTTTTTATATCTTTATTCTATATATATATATATATAATATTAAAACAAGATAGTCACGCAAAGCATTTTGTCAAGTGTCAATCAATGGTGAATTTTTTCTCTTAAAAACTTACATTAAATCAAAGGTAGTAATTAATTAATTATTAATTTTATTTTAATAATTATATTATAATCTTGAAAATGTGATATCTTAAAAAATTCATAAAAAAATATTTAAGATTGTCAAATTCTTGAGTTTTTCAATGCTAATTAATATTTAAGGTATCACATTTTTAAGACTATGAAATAAATCAAAATTCATATTTTTAAAGTTTTGTTATTATTGAAAACTTATTCTTACTCTCATTTAAGAGTTTTAATTTATATTTATAATATAATAAATAGAAAATAACGAACATCTTTGAGTGGATATATTATAAATTTTATAATATAATAAATAAAAAAATTATAAGTATTTTGCCAAGTGATCTACTTAATGCGTTAATTATTTTTTAACACATTAAATGACGGTACATTGAATTAAGAGTGTTCTCCGTTAGCATATTAAATAGCGAATAAATTAAACTTAAATTTTGATAAAAGACTAAATATTAAAAAAAATTGTAATTATCAATTATGTTATAATTATTTAAAATAACGAGTTTAATTTTTTATTTTTAAATTAAACTCTCACGTGTATGGCACGGGTTTACCTCTAGTTGCCTGGTAAAACTAGTTTTGCATTTGTATATAAAAATTTGTATATAAAAGAAAGAGTTTCTGAAAACTATATTTTTTGTTTGAAAAATAGTTTAGTTAAAATATTGTATGTAAACAATTACTTCATGCAAAATAATTTCATTTTATCTTTACATAAAATATTTTATGTAAACAAATTAAAGATCCAAACATTAGAGATAGGTCAAATATTTTATAAAACAATTGGAACTTTAGCATATTTAATATATTACTATTGTCCTTTTAGTCATTTGATAAAATATTAATTAAAATTAATTACTTACTTTTAATATCAATAACACACAATATCACACTTCATTATTTCATAGCTTATCACAAACACCATATACGATTAAAACTTTATGTTATGAACAAATTAAGACTTTAAGAGAGACTTGGTAATGTCCTTTTATTCCACCTCCATGTATTTGCACTTTTTTCATTGGTCGTATACATTGAGAAAATCTCAGGAAAAAAAATAAAAAGTGCATGTACGGATAACGAGTAAGAAAAATAAGTTAAAAACTTTCTTATATGTTTATTTTTTAAAAAATAAACTTTACTTCTTATTTTTAAAACACTATATATTATAGATATATTTTAGGTCTAGTTGGAACTTCAATTCATATATATATTACAAGTCACCTTTTGAAAGAAGAAGAAGATTAGGAGAAAAAAAGAAGGAAAAAAAATGGACAAAACAACTATAATGGTTGGTTGTAGGTGTAACGTCCCGTTTTTTTTGGTGCGTTATAATTTGGGATAATTTTGGGACAATAATTTTTTTTTCTTTCAAGCACTAAACCTAAATCACATTATTCCTCGAATTCGTTCCAGAATTCTCATACATTAATCTTGAAAGAGAATTACTTACACATCAAATGCAGAAGCAATGATTGAAACCTGTTATCATAAATAAATTCTTACATCTTCCACATTCCTCAAGACGTTCAAAATCTAAAGTAGCAGAACTTAAATACAGGGGCTACGTTACATATATTTCATTTCTCATGTACTCTGCTAAGTGCCATTTCATGTCTCATTTATCCTCGTATTTGCTACAATCTCCACCTGGAACGTTCGAATATTCTAAGGGTAAAACCCAAGTTAGATGATGAATCACTTAAGTAAGGGTACAGAAAACATATTTCGTACATGAATGCAATGTCTTTCATCGTAGGTGTCAACCGCACCCCTCATGCTACCTATCATTTTTGGGGCCCCATCTTTCGAAATCGAGGTATATGGGTGCACCCTTAGTAAAGCAGCGGTGCTAGTTCGTACTCCCTACGACCTCAAATACGAGTGATCAATGATATCAATGTGTATTCATGCATTTCATAGTCATGTCATGTATGCAATCTAAGTGATGGATACATATCAGGGCATGTCAATATGATGAAAACATTTTCGAGGAACATAAACCAAGCATTTTCCATAAAACTAACTTTAATTGAGGAGTATCACTTACCTTCTCAAGCTTATCGGACTACCTCGATATTCGTGCCTTGCCTCGATTTGCGTGCCAACCTCAAAATTTGACAAGTTACTTCAACTTAAGGCTCAAAGAATCCTAACCACCATAATTATTTAAATAAATATTAAAACCTATTTTTTCATAATTTCTGACATTTTCTATAATTTTCTCTCTATTTCTTCTTATTTTTTTCTCAATAAATCCAAACTAAATGTTTCTAAAATATTTTCTCAAATATTTCACTACGAAAATTCATAAAATAATATTCTTGAATTTCTGGAATTTTCTAGAAAATTTTACTTACCTTGACTTAGCCTCTCCGGTTTCCTCGGTATGCGTGCCCTATCCTTGAAACGCGTTCTTGAACTGATTTCTCACCCAAAATTTTTTAAATATTAATAAATATCCAAATCCTATTTTTTGGGATTTTCCTGAGATTTTTTTTCTAATTATTATTTTTTTCTTCTTTTTCTTCTTTTTCTTTCCTTTTCCTTTTTTTCTTTCTTTTTCTTTTTTTCTTTCCCCTCCACTTCATCTTCTTACTCCTCCCACCCCTGCCATGCGTATACAGCTCTGCTCTTTTTTTTTTTTTTCTTTTTTTTCCTTTTCTTCTTTCTTTTTCTTTTATTTCTTCTTCTTTTCTTCCTTCTTCTTCTCCCTTCTCTTTCTTCTCTTCCTCTTCTTCTTCTTCACCTGCGACTGCTTGCAACCAGCACCTGCGCACGCATAGCATTGCACCCGCCGGCACCCGGCCCTTTCGCCAGCCGCCACTGCTTGCCCGCACCATTGCGTGCCTTCGCCAATCGCCTTTCCGCGCTTTCGGCCGTCCATGCTCACTGCCCGTGGCTCCTGCGCGCTACTGCCACGTTGCCAAGTTGCTGCAATGGTAGCTCCACGGCTGCCGTGGTTGCTTTCGCCAACGCCAGAAGCCTTTCGAGCCTCCACCGAGCTCGCCCGCTGCCTCAGAACCGCCGTGGGAGCTACTTTGCGCTTGCAAACCAGCCGTTGAGCTTGCGGCTGCTCTCTCTCCTTCTCTGCAACTCTCTGTTACACTTCCCCATTTGCTCACAACCTCCCCATTTTTATAGCCGATTTTCATCGCTTCACCTCACGCTTTTGCCCATACCTTCTTTGCGCAAATCTCGACCGATTTTCAGAGGCATGGCTTGAATCTTGTAAGGGCGCGGCTGATCTGGAGTTGCAAGGCATGAGTTGCATTTATGGATTGATTTTTACAGAGGCATAGGCGATGTACACACAGCACACGCATATACTTATATAATATATATATATATATTTTACACTAATATAATTATAAAAAAATACCCATTAAGTTCTCAATTTTATCATAATATCACTTGGGCAACTCCATAATTTCAATTATATCCTCAAACACTGGATTAAATTGCATTTTAACACTGAAAACGCAAAATTAATAACTTGAAGCTTTAATTAAAAGGACGATTTTGCCCCAGTGTCTTTATCGGGCTGTCGTTTCATCCCGAAACCACTAAAGGGTTGATCCTTATGCAAAACTGGAGCCCCCCTAGGGTTCCATTGATTTTTCGAGAGTCTCCTACAACGATTCGGTTTTATAGCCTAAATGGCAGCTGTATTTTAGCTGTACCGAAAACTGTTTCCGATTTGATTTATTTCGATACCATAAATCCTATCTCGGAATACTCATCAAAACCATATAATTTTCCTTAGACAATTTCACTCCGAGGCATTCCCTGCAGTCGATTCGGTACAAATAACTGCTATTAAGTCAATTTTTCGGTATCCTAAACTCATCGAAATTACGTGACAACTTCATACGAATATGTGGTATTACATTCTCCCCTCCTTACAAAAATTTTGTTATCGAAATTTGCCACATTCTAAACCTCAAAATTAGAACTCTTGGGCTGACCACACTTATCAATCCCTAGACAAGTACACTTGTCAACCATGCATACCTTTCAAATCATAACTGCATAACTCGATTCTTGAAGCAAGAGCCTTAACTTGAACTCCCATCTGAGCCGGTACCCACATCAATATAATACGCCCACGGCTCTCATATCCATATCCTCAATTTTCAATTTGCTTTTCACTAAGTCATCCAATCGATATCCTTATTTTTGTCACTTCTCTATTACCGATTTTGCACGACGTCAATTCTCTTGAACTAATTAATCATGCTTTGATAGTCTTCCAACCTTAGCACAACAGTCCTTGATCTGGATACGTCTTGACTTTTATTAAATTGATCATCGAAGAAATATTTTTATGTCATCAAACTATTTCATGTATCCTTGGGTCCTCAAACATCACAAATTTACGTCATCTCATATCATCGAAATTAGCTATGCCTCATCTTAGGTCATCATAAACTTAATCATTGCTTGATCTTTACCCGAGCCAATCTATTCGAGGTTTCTTATTCTCGTAGATACTCATCACCTGATATAACCTCAAGTTTATGCCAATTGACCGCAATCATCTTTATGTAACTATTTCCTCAAGAATTTTTATTAATAGATTATACATGTCTCCAAATCTTCCTAACTTAACTTTTAATCTCAATCGAATTCTAACGATGTCTTCCAAATCTAGCAATATTAATATCCTTGCATTGCTTGCTTATTTGTTACTTAGTCGCCAAACTATTACCTATTCATCCATATACCTATAACTTAAATAACTTCTTGCACTTTTCGAAGTGATCCTCAAATAACATTTTATATCATCAGATTAATCATTTGATCATCGAGTAATAATATCTCATATCAACTAACTCTAATCCTGCTCGATCCTTAAGGTACTATCTCATGCCAATCATACTTCATTATACAGATATCATCTAATTTCTTTTCTCACATTCGACCATTGGTTCTTTTGACTTCCAATCAATTGTAGCACATGTTCACTTACCAACTTGCAATCACTAGACTTGCTCATTGACTCTATTGTCTACCAATCTGTGACATCATTATCATCCAATCAAAATCTCGGGACCATTTACCCTCAAGCATCACAATGAAGAGCATCACACGTAACCTTAATATTACAAAGGTCTATTTTATTCCTCGATTGCGCATCAATCCTAGAAAGTATTATAGCCTCTTGCAATTGTTTAATAATTCACCAATTCTGAGGTAAAGACATCGACTTTTAATTATCACCTCTTTCAAAACCCAATAATTTACGTCCTCAATCAAGCCACTTATAGCTAAACATCTAATAACCTCAAGCTATTTTTGGCAATTTTATCATTAAAAATAGATCCGAAAAAACCTTCTGAGAATATCTCCTGGTATTTTCTATTTTTCGTACGGCTTTTCATTGACCTCAAGTGTTTGTACAATAGATCAATAGGCTCCTTGTAATCATAACTTGCTATCATCACTTTAATGGTTATCTAGCTATACATCTCTCAATTTGTCTACCAAACTACCTAGACTAGCCATACGAGAGTTTCATTCTCCAAAATCGAAAATCTCAATTTTTTTTAATTGATCTAGGTTTGCAGCTTTTCTTATTATGACCCATTATCCTGGCATATCTACCATCACTTGACTCTCTCAATCACATCTAAGATTCACACAATCTTCCAGACGACAATCCATAACCATACTACTGACTAGAGTAGGCAAGTACTTACGTTACCTACGGTACTCCAATTTTCCCTGGATTTCTTCCTGCAAACTCTAAAGTTTCCTTAGATCCTCAATCATTTTTTTTTTTTTTTTGAAAACTCTATAGTCTCCTCATGAATCCTCAAATCTTTAATCAATTCTTCTAAGAAATTCTCAAGAATCCCAAACCGATTTATCTCCAAAAATCTCGAATCAGATCACGATATCTAGTTCCAATCATCTTCTGAGAACTCTATTTCCTTGCAACTATTGTTCTCAATCCATCATGGTACTTCCGAGTTCTCCTCGTCGGGTTGACCACTGACAACTTTACCTGATTTCGTAAGTCTTTTTGGCACACTAAACCGTAGTCACGACCTCTGTTGACTAGGTCTCCTTATCATTCCTTTTGGGTCGATACAACCTATCAAGCAACTCTTATATTTTTGGTACCCGAACTCTTCTTTAAACCAAGGTTCCCATCTTACTATTCATTGTCAAGGGTTTTAGACGAGCCGTGCTCCATTACTTGAGATCTCACTTACCGAGAATCCACTGACTTTTGCATTTCGTTCTTTAAATCCAGTTAACTATTAGCACACGACCATCTCACGATCTTATTGCCATACTAGACACCGAGGTATTCTACGCCTCGGGCTTCGCATTGTTCGTCGTGTCACCTTCTCCCAAGATAATTGCGAACTCCGATGCAATTATTTAAATAGGTCACTCAGTCCATATTCGATCCATCTCATTTCGGGTTGATTCCCTAGGCTTTCGGCCTCGATCAATCATAGCTAGTGGCATACCTCGCATCCTAAGCCATTGGGACTTAAACCTATACAAGGTACATATCCTACTGGGTTGTCCTAGATCTTCAGCATCTGATTGTCTCCCAGGCAGTCTACTATGATGCTTCGATCAACAGCCTTCCCGTACCTTATCGCAAGCCAACTATCTGCACGTGGGTCCCTAGATCCAGATCTGTCACTGCAAACACCGAACCAGTAGTGTCGTCACGTTGCTAGGGTTCTTATCCCATCCCTGCGAGTCACATCGGTTTCACCACCGTTGCCTTATCAATTGGTGCAACTCTTACGCCATCATTTGGCCATCTTCGGCCTCTTGTTTGACCTAATCTGTTAGATCCCTAATCTTACTTCTGAGACACTAAATGGTCCTCGAAATACTTATCATTTGATCCTAGCTTAACAGTTAGGCTATGTCACATCAGACTAATCATCCATGACTCAATCATTCTCGATAACTACCAGCTATCTGTCATTCATCACAATGATTTCAACTAATGACCTCAAATCAACAGTCTGTAAATCTCTCGGATCCGTAATCACGATTACCGAGTCAACCTTATTCTCGAATCATATCATCGGTTTCTAACTTCAATAGCTAGATCATTGCATTAGCTTCCATCAGGCTTTTACTATTCACCAAGAATAGTAATTGTATACTGGAATAGTGTTTGTGCGTGAATAGTACACCAGGTAAGTTCCCAGGAAAGAGAGGTGGGTCAGAAATGAACACACTTAAATACCAAGTCTTTCCTTAACCAGAACTTGTCTAGACATGCACTTCCACTACACAACACTTAAATCCAATAACCTCTAAGCCTTCAACCAACTATTCCCGAATCTCCAAGTAGGAATTTTGTCTTACGAACCATTAATTTCTTTCCCTTAAGCCTCCACTTAGGGTTCCTACTAACTGGTTCTATCAATATCGGATCCTCTTAAGTCTCCAATTTGCTTTTCCCTAATTTCCAAATAGGGTTTAACTCTGGTATCAACTACATCCGGGTCACTTAAGGCTTCCAATAAACTTAAGCTCTGATACCAACTGTAATGCCCTGCTTTCCCGAGTGCGTTATAACTTGGGACAATTCCGGGACAATAATTTTTTTTTTCTTTCAAGCACTAAACCTAAATCACATCATTCCTCGAATCCGTCCCAGAATTCCCATACATTAATCTCGAAAGAGAATTACTTACACATCAAATGCGGAAGCAATGATCGAAACTTGATATCATAAATAAATTCTTACATCTTCCACATTCCTCAAGATGTTCAAAATCTAAAGTAACAGAACTTAAATACAGGGGCTACGTTACATACATTTCATTTTTCATGCACTCTGCTAAGTGTCATCTAAGTAAGGGTACATAAAACATATTTCGTGCATGAATGTAATGTCTTTCATCGTAGGTGTCAACCACACATCTCATGTTACCTACCATTTTTGCGGCCCCTTCTTTCGAAGCCGAGGTGTATGGATGCACCCTTGGTAAAGCAGCGGTGCTAGTTCGTACTCCCTACGGCCTCAAATGCGAGTGATCAATGATATCAACGTGTATTCATGCATTTCATAGTCTTGTCATGTATGCAGTCTAAGTGATGGATACATATCAAGGCATGTCAATATGATGAAAACATTTTCGAGGAACATAAATCAAGCATTTTCCATAAAATTAACTTTAATTTGGGAGTATCACTTACCTTCTCAAGCTTATCGGGCTACCTCGATATCCGTGCCTTGCCTCGCACATCGCCTCGGTTTGCGTGCCAACCTCAAAATTTGACAAGTTACTTCAACTTAAGCCTCAAAGAATCCCAACCACCATAATTATTTAAATAAACATTAAAACCTATTTTTTCATAATTTCTGGCATTTTTCTATAATTTTCTCTCCATTTCTTCTTATTTTTTCCTCAATAAATCCAAAATAAATGTTTCTAAAATATTTTCTCAAATATTTCACTACGAAAATTCATAAAATAATATTCATGAATTTCTAAAATTTTCTAGAAAATTTTACTTACCTTGACTTAGCCTCTTCGGTTTCCTCAGTATACGTGTCCTATCCTTGAAATGCGTGCTTGAACTGATTTCTCACCCAAAATATTCGAAATATTAATAAATATCCAAATTTTATTTTTCGGGATTTTCCTGGGATTTGTTTTCTAATTGTTTCCTATTTTTCTTCTTTTTCTGTCCTTTTCCTTTTTTTCTTTCTTTTTCTTTTTTCTTTCCCCTCCACTTCATCATCTTCCTCTTCCCGCCCCTGCCATGCGCAAACAGCCTTAGTCATTCTTTTTTTTTTTTTCCTTTTTTTCTTTCTTTTTCTCTTTCTTTTCTTTCTTCTTCTTCTTCTTCTTCTCTCTTCTCCTTCTTATCTTCCTCTTTTTCTTCTTCACCTGCGACTGCCTGCAACCAGCACCTGCGCACGCACAGCATCGCGCCCGCCGGCACCCGACCCTTCTGCCAGCCGCCGCTGCTTGCCCGCACCACCGCACGCCTCCGCCAATCGCCTCTCCGCGCTTCCGGCCGTCCATGCTCGCTGCCCGTGGCTCCTGCGCGCTGCTACCATGTCGTCAAGCTGCTGCAATGGTAGCTCCACGGCTGTCGTGGTTGCTTTCGCCAACGCCGAAAGCATTTTGCGCCTCCACCGAGCTCTCCCGTTGCCTCAGAACCGCCGTGGGAGCTATTTCGCGCTTGCAAACCAGCCGTTGAGCTTGCGGCTTGTAATATCCCGAAAATTGAGAAATAAATTAATTTGACGAATTTTTAAAAGTTTTAAGGTGTAAGTGAAATAAGAAGAAAATGGAGGCACGGGTGTATGCGCAATTAAAGGAAATTAGGAGTGTTTAAATTAGGGTTTGGGAAAATGGCTGATTTTTTTAATCGGCCTCAGGTGCCAAAACGGCGTCGTTTCATGTGAGGCGGTGGGCAGCATTTGGCTGCCACGCGGCGCTTGCTGGGCCGCTCTCTTTTTGCCTTTTAAATTGCTAATTTCAGTGTGTGTTTGGGCAGTTGAGGTCGTGCATCAGAAGAGAAAAAAATTTAAGAAGAAGAAGCAGCGTTGAGGAAGAAAATGGAAGGGAATTTGGGAGAAAAGAGAAGATTAAACTCCATTTAATCGCTGTTTAATTAGTCAGGCAAGCTCCTCTCCTCTCCCTCTTTGATTTCTTCTTCATTTTTAGTTGTTCTCAGTAATGACTTGGATATGAACAGTGGTTGTGAGTGCAAAGTATAGCAAGCTGTATATATATATATATATGTAACATAGGTATTTATATAAACTATAGCACGCAGGGGCTGTTTTGCACTGAGTTTTAATCCATTTAATTGTGTTTTGGGTATACCTTGGATTGGAGGGTGGTTCACTGTGTGTGATTGAGGGTTATGATGCAGAAATTGGCTTGTGGTTCACTGTGTGTGATTGAGGGTTATGATGCACAGTGAGTGTTGAATATGTGTGTGAGGAAGATTAAGTGGCCTTTGGCCGTGAGTTGCTGTGTGCGTGTGTATGTTCACTGGGGAAGCTTAAGATAATTAATGGGTGTGTTCATTAGGTGTGTTCATGAGAGGAGAAATTGAAGTGATATATTTATATATATGTATATATAATGTTGAAAGATGAAATTGGAGGCAGCAGCACGTCCATGTGCTCTTGGAAGTGCTTAAATATATTTATATATATATATATATATGTATATATTTATGTAAATGTTGCTTAAAGATTATAAGTATAATTTGAGTTATCTAAATAAGTAATAATAGTAATAGGAATGATTTAATTTGACTCGGGAGCTTGAGAGAGGTCGGAATCAGCTAGTTTCAGGCAAGTTCCTAATGCTTTCCTCGTATTCTTTAATTCCTGTGAGAAACCCTGTGATTTCTCGTATTTTATACGCTCCCTTCGTCTGTTTCGGCTTGTTTATGAATTATGAAATTTGAGTTGTTTAATTTAAATTTAATCTATTAAGCGGGCTTTGATGATTTTATTAGCGTGATTTAATTTAAAATAAATATGAGACTCGTTGAGATTTTAATTGTGGTGCGCTTACGTGGGATTTTAGACAGTTAATTATTTATATTATTAGGTTAGATTTAATTAATGCGAGCCATGGTTTTACTAATTACTAGGGAAACGTTTTATTTCGCAGCGGGAGTGCAAGGAAGAGAAGAAACGGCCGTGTAAAGGCAAGCTCTTAACCCTCTCTTCCTGACTTTTAGATCCCGTGAAAGACCCCGTGATTTTCTGTATTTTATCACATCTCTTACTCTAATTCGGCTCCTAACCTTATTTGTTAAATTATTATTCATTTGTTCTAATTTAAATTAAATTCGAGGCTTCTATAATTTTATTCGTTGTGAGCTTACGGGGGTTTGTACCGCCCCCATTCCTTTCAGAATGATGCTGAACCCAGTTGGGGAACTAGGTTCCTAGTCGTGCGGGTTTTATTTACGGTTTTTCTCGGATTTACTTATGATTTGGTTAGAGTTATTTAGCAGTGGGGCAGGGGTTAACCGTTTGGTGACGTTGGGGTAGACTACGGTACGGCCCTGAAGTGGACCGTCGGGCGGACACTCCTAGTCACTAACCGTTGGCCGGTGTCGGGCACTGTTGACTAGCTCTGCCGGTATGTGATTTACTGCAGGATTAGATACCTTGTATTACTGTTCATGATTTGATATGCACATGGGTACGGGATGCATGTTGGGATATTCATTTATTGATTATGCTTGGACACGGATATTCTAGCTTGGTTAGGTTGCATTTAGCGTGGCATATGCATGGCGTGTGGTTTACTATGTGGGCGGAGCATAGCCTGATGCCTGGATGTATGGGCGCCTTGTATCACGTTGATACTCACTACGCCATTGCATTTCTATGTGCATTGCATGGATACTGGTAGTATTGAGTTCTCGGACGGGAGTACCGTTCCGAAGGAGCCTATGGCTCGGTTGTCGGGAGTACCGACGGATACGGGTGACAGGAGCACCGACCCGGGATTGCGCGCGCAGGTTTGTGGAGATATTTGTTGCCTTTCAGGGCAGCGGCAGGTTGGTATGGGACTTGGGTGCCAAGTGTCTTATGTGGGCCCCAAGGACCGATATGTGCTTTTATTTTGTTATGCTATTGAGCTATTGTGTTGTAGCGTCTCATGGCTTGTGTGTACCTGGGGGTTTATTCTGGGGTGAGATTTCTGGTTTTGTGTAGCCTTCAGCCTTTTCTTCTTTATACTTGCTGAGTCTCTTGACTCACCTTGCTTTCCATCATTATAGGTAGTGGCGACATGGGCCATAGCAAGGGAGTCAGCTTTAACGGTAGAGTCGGTGTGGTGTACAGGCAGTCTCATCAATCCCTATCCACTCTGATGTCTAAGTAGAATTTGCTCTATTATTTCGTACTATGCCAGGTGTTTTCTCGAGTCTTGTGTATGTCAGCACAGGAGTTTGTGTGTATTTATTTATCTTGTGACCGCTGTGTTAGCGGGGTACCCATAGTGCATGCATGTCTTGAGCTTTGCTTCCCCTGTTCTTATTTTTGTGTATGCATGCCGGGGTGGTCTTTGTCTCGTGTTTAATTATTTTTCTCCTCCCATAGGCGCTCCCGTTCGGGTAGTCCGGGTGGTTGGGGATATCCGGGCGGGGGTGCTTACACGGTTGCTCTCTCTCATTCTCTGCAACTCTCTGTTGCACTTCCCCATTTGCTCACAACCTCCCCCTTTTTATAGCCGATTTTCATCGCCTCACCTCACGCTTTTTCCCATACATTCTTTATGCAAATCTCAGCCGATTTTCAGAGGCATGGCTTGAATCTTGCAGGGGCGCGACTGATCTGGAGTTGCAGGGCATTGGTTGCATTTATGGATTGATTTTTACAGAGGCATGGGCAACGTACACACAGCACACGCATATACTTATATAATATATATATTTTACACTAATATAATTATAAAAAAAATACCCATTAAGTTCTCAATTTTATCATAATATCACTTGGGCAACTCCATAATTTCAATTATACCCTCAAACACTGGATTAAATTGCATTTTAACACTGAAAACGCAAAATTAATAACTTGAAGCTTTAATTAAAAGGACTATTTTGCCCCAGTGTCCTTACCGGGCTGTCGCTTCATCCCAAAACTACTGAAGGGTTGATCCTTATGCAAAATCGGAGCCCTCCTAGGGTTTTGTTGATTTTTCGGGAGTCTTCTACAACGATTCGGTTTTATAGCCTAAATGGCAGCTGTATTTTAGCTATACCGAAAACTGTTCCCGATTTGATTTCTTTCGATACTATAAATCCTATCTCAGAATGCTCATCAAAACCATATAATTTTCCTTAGACAATTTCACTCCGAGACATTCCCTACAGCTGATTCGGTACTAATAACTGCTATTAAGTCAATTTTTCGGTATCCTAAACTCATCAAAATTATGTGGCAAATTCATACGAATATGGGGTATTACAGTAAGGTTGGCAATAGTTCGGTTTGGTTTCGATTTTTGCCAAAATTATAATCAAACCAAACTTAAATTACTAAAACCAAAACCAAACCATTACCCATTTGGTTTTAAAAATTTAAAACCATAATCAAACCGTTTGGTTTCGGTTTAACCATGGTTTTTTTAGTTTAATCTATACCAACAAACAAAGACAAATAGCATTCATAAATTTTTTTGATAATTTCACAACAAACAAAGATAAATTCTAATAAAGTTATCTTATTCTTACATAAAGTTACAAAACTTCTTGGATATAAAATCACATCTCCAAACCTACAATTGTTACGATCAATAAATTAATATTTGCAAAATTATATTGTAATTTAAACTAAAAAAAATTAGCTACGAAAGTTAATACCTTCATCAACAACATTAATATCTTTTTCGTAAATTGATGCATATCCATCTGAAATGAATAAGCTAACTACATCTAACAAAATTATAAATATAAAAAATAAATTAATATGAAAATGTAGTCTTAACAATAAAAAATAACTAGTAAATGAAATAAATTCACACTTTTTCACTTCATTTGATAATCAACTTTGGGCACACATCAATACTTCTATTGTCTTTGGATGATGTCAATTACGATGAGGACTCACCAGTCTTCCACTAGAACTGAATGCCGACTCTGAAGCAACAGTAGATACAGGAATGACTAATATATCTCTTGCAATAGTTTGTAAGGTAGGATACTTTACCCCATTCACTTTCCACCAAAGTAAAATATTAAACTGACCATTATCAACTATAATATCTTCATCCAAGTAAAGGTCCAATTCAATTCTGAAACTAGTAACTTTAGTAGTTTTCCTCTTTTTAAGAAAAGATTGATGTTCATCATCAAAAGAAATGAAATTCTCTCTTGGAGTTGGAGTGACGCTCCCATCCAATGTACATTATTGGTTATTCACATAATTGACTTTGTTCTTTTTAATGTGATATTCCTCCATTAAATCATAACAAAGGTACTTGATGTTGCTAATTTGTTCATCATAATCATAAGGATAGATTTTAGGAGAGTAAAAGTCAAGAAAAGTCATCTTATATCTAGGATCTAACACAACAACAACACCCATCAACTTATGAAGGAAAAGAGAAGGGGAAGAAAAAGAGAAGGGGAAGAAAAAGAGAACGGGATAAGGGTTTGCAAGCAAGGCAATTGGGCTGGGGTGGGTTGGGTTGTATATAACACTACAAGAAATTCGGGATTTAGCGACGGATTTTTAGCGACGGACATTTCCTTCGCTATTTTGCGACGGAACAGCGATGAAATTGCGACGGAATACGAAATTTTTTTTTTTGTAAAATTAGCAACGGATTTTAGCGACAGAAAATAATTTCGTTGCAAAAAAAATAAAAAAAAAAAATTTAGCGACGGAAACAGTAATCCATCGCTATAATTAGCGACGGAAATAATTTTTCGTCGCTAAATTTTAATAATAATAAAAAAAATTTAATTTTAGTGACGGAAAAAAATTCCGTCACAAAATTTTAAAATAAAAAATTAATTTTAATATTAAACGTTAAAATAAAAAATTTAAATTTAAAATTAATTTAAATTAAAAAATAAAGTTAGCGACAGATTATCCAATTCCGTCGCTGATTTAGCGACGGAAGATTTAACACAATTAAATGTATAGACATTATAACACAATTAAATGTATAATTAAGTCATTCATAATAAACAACTAGAGAGGTGACATATGCTTACCAGGATAAGAAAGTATCAAAATAAGTCCGGGATGATTTTTGAACGAATTTATGGAATGATTTTCCCCCTTAATAGTTGTACTATAAAAAAACTATATGGGTTAGTTTTTATTTTTGAAGTTTAAGTATTATGTATAAAACATTAATGTTGACTAATAAAAAAATAAATATATCTCTTTATCATTTGTCCTCTCTAATTTTGTCTCTAAGTTATAGATGAAATTCAACAATTTAGAACCCATTGTGTTGATTAAATGAGTTCTGCCATTAGTATAAATATTATGTAGATTTTGTTTAATATAATTTTTATTTATAGAAAAAATTTATTTTTTTAAGATTACAAACTATTAATAAATAATTCAATATATCAAATTAATTTATTATAATCATTAGATTTATAATATAATTAAATTTTTAAATAAATATTATTTTGAAATACAATAATTTAAATTATTTTATTATCACATTTTAGATAATTACAATAAAATTTTATTTAAATTATATTATTTTTATTAATTAAATAATTATTAATATTATTTTTATAAATTATATTATTTTTATATAATTATTAAATATTAAAAAAAATATTTCAATTCCCGCCTCTGACAAATCCCGCCCCTCTCCCCCTACCTTTTCCCCCCAAAATCCCTAAAGTCCCCCCTCCCCCCAAATCTCTAATCCTTTGGCTCTCTAGCTCTCTCTGGTTTGCTTGCCCTCACCTCTCGCCATCGCTCTCTCATCTCGGTCGCTGCCTCGCCCTTGCCCCCGCTCTCGCTCTCGCTCGCTGTTTCGCCCTCGCTCTCGCCTCTCGCTCGCTGTTTCGCCCTCGTTCTCGCCTCTCGCTCGCTGTCTCGCTCTCGATCGCTCTGTTGCCCTCGCTGTCTCGCCTCTTGCTCGCTGTCTCGCTCTCGCTGTCTCGCCCTTGCCCCCGCTCTGTTGCTCTCGCTCGTTGCTCGCCCTCGCTCTCGCTTGCGGCTCGCCCTCGCCTCTCGCTTGCTGCATCGCCCTCGCCTCTCGCTTGCTGCATCGCCCTCACCTCTCGCTCGCTGTTTCGCTCTCGATCGCTTTGTCGCCCTCGCTGCCTCTCGGTTGCTCGCCCTCAATTGTCGCTTACTCGCTCTCGATCGCTCTGTCGCCCTCGCTGTCTCGCTCTCGCTGTCTCGCCCTCGCCCCTGCTCCCGCTCGTGGCTCGCCCTCGCCCTCGCTTGCGGCTCACCCTCGCCTCTTGCTTGCTGCTCTGTCGCCCTCGCTGCTTGCCATCATCCTCGCCTCTTATTAAATTTTGTAAATTTGGTGTTTTCTCATTTTTTTGGTTTAATTTTTTTTATTTTTCTTTCTTTCTTTCTTTTTTGCTGCCCACGTTAAATTTTGTAAATTTGTAATGTTTGTTGCTGTCGTTTTTCCAATGAATTATTAAAAATATTTTTTTTATTTTTTATATATATTTTTATGTTATTTTATTAAAAATTTATTTATTATGTTATTTGCTGCTCATGTAATATATTTTTTATGCTTCTTTCTTTTTTGTTGTATTATTTTATTTGTTTTCAATAAATTATTAAAAATATTCATTAGGATTTTAGTAAATTATTTTATTTGTTAATATATTTTTTAATAATTATTATTTTTTTATTTTTTTATATACTTTAGTGACGGAATATTTTCATCGCAAAATATTTTTTTTATTTTTTATTTTATATTAAAAAATAAAAAATATATTTTATAAAAAAATTAAAAAATAGTGACAGAATATTTCGTCGCTAAAATAAATTTTTTATTTTTTAAATAATTTTTTTTTAAAAATAGTAACGAAAATTTTCGTCGTTATTTTTTTTAAAAAAATATATTCAAACACGGAATTTTTTCCGTCGCTGATCTGTCGCTAAATTGGCGACAGATCCATCGCAAAAAAAAATAGCGACGAGTATTTCAGCGACGGAAAAAATCCGTCGCCAATTCGTCGCTAAATTTATTTAGTGACGGAAATATTCCGTCGCTAAATGGCGAATTTCTTGTAGTGTAATATAGATATTATATATATATTATACATATTATATATATTCGGTTTGGTTTGGTTACCCATCATTCGATTCGATTTCGGTTCGGGTTTTGGTTTGGTTTTAGTGAAAACCATAACTAAACCATACCCATTGAAACAGTGTTCGATTTTTTCCCAAATCAAACCATTACCCAATCAAATAATTTTTAACCGCGTTGACCAATTTGATTTTGGTTCGGTTCCCCACGATTTCGGTTGCAATTGCCATCCCTAGTTGGTTGGTTACCCAACCACTATAGAATTCAATTTTATACTTACTTTTATAATAAACTAAAATCGTTAGATTTTATACTTAATTCAACCACTATAAAATAACTTTATAGAATTCAATTTTATACTTAATTTTATTATTATAAACTAAAATCGTTAGATTTTATACTTAATTCAACCACTATAAAATAACTTCATAGAATTCAATTTTATACTTAATTTTATTATTATAAACTAAACATCGTTAGATTTTTATTATTAAATGGTGATGCAACAACTTAAGGTGGTGAATATTCATCACCTTAACTAAGTAGCAAGCTAAGGTGATGAATAGTGTGAAAAGTAGCAAGTTAAGGGGACTAATTAAAAACAAGGTGTTATTATTCTTTTTATTGGTGAAGCAATGAGCAGAAAATTCCATTTTTTAAACTAACCTTATTTCATGCCAATAAACTCATTGAAAATATTACGTCCTGAAAAGTACAAGTTTCTAATGTTTTAAAAAAAGTAAATTATAATAAAAAAAAAAGTACTTAACTTTTACATTATTGTTAATTTTAAACATCAACTTAACTTCAAATGCCTTAGCTGTTACTTACTTTTAATATCAATAAACATAATATCACACACAAGCACAACCTAAGATTAAGACTTTTATGTTATAAACAAATTAAGACTTAGGATTATTATTCTTGCACGATCTCTCGTTGTTCGTGTCATCAATTTTGGTAGAGAATGTAAATCACAGACGATCCTTTACTTAAGTTGAGTATCGAACTATTGATTTATTCAGGGACGGATGTAGGGGAAGCCATCTAACTGAGCTATATTAATATTTAGTTAGGGTTTTGCTTGGGATTTTACATATATATATTTATATAACATATATTACTGCTGTTTAGTTGGGGCTGGCATGGGTTGAAGCCCATGCCAACCCCCCCTAAATCCGCCCATGAATTTACTGGTACTAATTCTAGTGTATCACTTGTCCTAATTTCCAACATATCACTTGTCCGCTACTTAATCTATATCCTGGGAGTATGAACAAATTAAGACTTTATTTGAGAGAGAGTTGGTAATGTCCTTTTATTCCATCTCCATGTTTTTACACTCTTTCATTGGGCAAGCAAGTAAGATGACCACATAGATAAAGAAAAACTAAATTTTTATTAAAATGCTAATATTCGTAACGATGTTAAATTAACAAGATAGTGTGAAAAGTAGAAACTAACATAAAAAATAATGGAAGAATTACAAAAAAAAAAAAAGGGGGGGGGGGGGGGGGGGGAGGGAGGGGGGAATATCAAGTGCTTGGAAAACATTTAAGAGTTGAGAGAATATTTTTGAGCACATCAAAGTCAAAAACAAGAAACCAGAAGCTTTAACACAAAGGTTTTTTCAATTTTTCCTCAAACATAATCAAGAAATAGGATATGAGCATTTTATTTGTATAATTAACATGAAAATATGTGATTGCATATCACTATATTGAATAGTATGTGATAAAATGTGAAAAATAGTCTTGCATGTGTCAGATATATATTTTGAAAAATTTATGTGAATTTGCAATATGTGATATTTTGATACTATTAAATTGCTGAAATTAATTATTCATGTCACGAATCTTATGCAAAGATATATTTGAAATGTATACCTCATCCCCAAATGCATCTTCTTCTCTAAAGTATATATATGTAGATGTGATGAATGATTCATAAAAAAAAGGTATTAGTTGATGTGTAAGTCATCAAGATAACATATATGTTTCAAACTTTCAGATTCACTTGCATATTTATATTCAATGTTTCGAATTTGTACTCTTATTTTGTTTTATCTTGAACAAATTTATGTTATTGTTTGAAGTCAACTCGAATGTATATACAAATATTGTTTTTAAAGTTTATACTTCATTCTAGATTCAATCTAAACTATGTTCCTTGCTAAACTCTAATTACTTGTCTTAATTTTATTTTTATTAAAGTTGTTATATTATGGGGGTAAAAAAAAGACTCTTGAAAAACTTTGGGTTGAAGAGTAATTATTAACTTGCGTGTGATGAACTGTGACAATGACACCTAGAACACATACACAAAGAAGAAGAAGAAAAAGAAAAAAGAGAAAGATTTTACATAGTCCGTAAGTGAGTTTCGTTAAATTAGAACACGAAGAAAAAGAACCCAAGAAGAAGAAAAGAGGAAAATAAAGAACTCAAGAAGAATAAAGGTTCTAAAGAACAAGAAGAATAAGAGGAAATTGAAGAACTCAAGAAGAATAAGAGTTCTAAAGAAGAAGAAAAAAAAGAAGAGATAGAGAGCTAGTTACCACTATTGTCTTCACTAGGGGCGGAGTTAAGTGAGGGCCAATGCTATTGGGCTGGATTTAAAAAAAAAAATAATTCTATATTATTTTTAACCCAAGCCCAACTCCCAAAATCAACCTCAAATTATTGTATTAAAGTTTAGGCCAAATGGTCCCAAATCTACTAACTCCTGAGTGCTAATCATTTCATTTTTAAATTTATCTCATTTTTTACTTTATTTCCAATTCTCCATAATTCGTCTTGCTGAGTATTATCTTGAAGATTTTTCAAGAGAAGAGCTCGTGGCACTTGATGATCAATTTTAAACTTGTATTTTTTATTTGATCTCCAACAAATGGTTTGAAGAACTATGGGGACTCAGTGAACTTGTACACAAGTTAGTTGTGACGAAAAAAAAAATATAGTGTACCTGTTAGTTTATAAGCTTGTGACTTTGGCATTAACTCTTCCGTTGCTACTGGTACAGTTCAAAGAATATTTTTTGTAATAAATACTGTGAATAATCGATTGTATAATATGACTGGAGACCAATAAATGAATGATAACTTAGTTATATATTGTTGAAAATAATATATTTAATAAAATTGATAATGAGGTCATTATACGACGTTATCAAAGTATAAAAAATTGTAGGGAACAATTATAAAATATTTTTGCATTTTAATATTATCATTATCGTTTAATTTTTAAAATTACATTTTTTATATTTAATTTTACCCCTACTGAATCAAAATCCTAACTCTACTCCTAGTCTCCACCATTGTTATCGCTGCCATTGTTAGCCATTTGAAGAGAGAAATATTTACTGCTGTCATATTTACTATTACTTGATTTTAAAATAAAAAAAACATAATATCACACTTTGTTATTTCATAGCTTAGCACAAAACACAACATAGGATTAAGACTTTATGTTTTGAACAAATTAAAACTTTGTTTGGGAGAGAGTTGGTAATGTCCTTTTATTCCATCTCCAGGTTTTTACACTCTTTCATTAAGAATAGCAAGTAAGAAAAATAGGAGAAATAAGTTCAAAACTCTCTTATATTTTTGAAAAAATAAACTTTACTTATTATCTTTAAAACACCATGCATATATCATAGGTATATTTTAGGTCTAGTTCGAATTTATATTCTATTATGAGAGTACCCTTAAACTATTTATGAATTTACACTTTAGAAAGCAGCTTTATTTTTAAGCTCTAGAGTTTCTCATATATATACTTACATTTTAAGATAACATTTTGGTTACTTTATTAAGGTTAAAAGTTGAGAGAGAGCTGGGAAAATATTTTGTGTTACTAAAATCAAGGGGGTTATTATTCTTTTTATTGGTAAAGCAATCGCACTAACAAATCCCATCTTTTTTAATTCATGTTAATAAATTCATTGAAAATATTACATCCTGAAAAGTACAAGTTTCAAAAAGTACTCAACTTTCACAGTATTATTAATTTTGGACCTAACTTTATACCTAACTTTATAGTATTCAATTTTGTACTTGTTTAATTATAGACTACTATTAACATCGTCGGATTTTTATTATTAAGTGGTAGGGGTATTCGCGGTTCGGTTTAACCAATATTGAGCCGATTTAATGCGCCGAACCGTAAGCTCGATTTTCTACCAAATCAAATTGAGTGGTGCGAAAAATCGAATCGAACCACACTGCATTTTGCAGTTCGGTGTGGTTCGATTTTCGCGATTTCAAAAATTTTGCGGCTAATCCCAAAAATTCTAAGGAAACATCAAATTGATCTACTAGCAAACGCAGCACAAACACATCCCCAAGGACCCTATCAAGCTAGTACAGTACAAGACGAAACCGTTGCTGAAGTGAGTCCATTGCTTGAGTACCGAAAACTTGCACTAAAAAATAATCAACAGAAAGTGAGAGAGAAAGAGCATACCAGCGACCGACGATCGACGATCGGAATGGGAGGGCGAAGAAAATGGGGCGACGGGCGTTAGACTGCTGTAAGCCTGCGATAGTGTGGGGGCCGTCGGTGTCAGGTGCTGACTGCGACTGCGTGAGGTGCTGACTACTGCAAGTCTGCGACAGCATGGGGGCCGCCGATGGGTTGGCATCGATCGACGATCATCCAAGGGAAAAGGAAGAGAAAGAGGGTGCGATGTGACGGACGTGGGTGGGTGCAGTTCGGTTCAAGCAATAGGGTTAGGGTTTGGTTGGGGGGAAATGAGAGAGAACGAGGAAAGGCAGAGCCAAGAGGGTCCGCTACACCTTTTTAGCTTTTATATTTATAATATATAAATTATATATATTTTAAATTATATATTATATATACGGGCGGTTAGATTTTAAACCGAACTGCCGGTTTGCCAAACTGCGAACCGTGCGATTTGGCAATTTTCCAAATAGAACCGGACCGCCAATTCAAAAAAATCGACCGATTCAGTCCGATCCGATCCGGTTCGACCGAAAATCTTGGTGTAACAGTTTTTTTGAACACTCCTATTAAGTAGTGATGCAACAAGTTAAGGTGACGAATATTCATCCACGTGGCTACTATGTCAACTCTTCTTTCCCCTCCTCCCATTATCTCTTTCACACACACACACACGCACACGCACACGCACACTTCTTTGCCATAAACGATTGGTTTGACCATAATTGTTTCTTATTGTATCTAGAATTTTTAAGATAATTTAAAAAATTAGGATTTATTATTTTAAATAAACAAAAATGGACTTAATGACAATTTCTTATAATTTAAAGGTATTTTTGATAATATTGCAAGGGCTTGAGAACTTTTTTATGTTGAGTTAGGAGTTATTTTACTAATTTGTCAAGACGCTGCACTTGATGTAATTTCCAAAGTGTGGGGTCTTAAATGGTGTGGATTTTGCGTAATTTTAAAAAACAATCAAGGCTTAAGTGAAAGCTTAAGCTGTTGTGGGTCTTGGTATAATTTATAGAAGTCATAATGTAATATATCAAAAGCAAAAAGCTGGAAACAAGAGGACTAAATTAGAATTAACAAAACTTGAGGGACATAAATGTAATTTCTCAAAACTCTACCACTTGCTGGAGGTCAAATCCTGAGAACTGACCTACAATGAAGAAAAAGGGATGAATGATAGAGAAACAAAGATCTAGGCAATGAATGTCGATTATAAAAATAGAAGGGTTTTAGTCAAGAGTGGGGGTATGAAATTGATTGTGCTTGAAAATTTTGATAGGTTTGTATAGAAGGTTTTGATCCAAGTGGTCATGAGGAAAAGATTGGAAGATATTTGAGAGAAAATGGTCAATCTTTGAGGATGTGATCAAATGTGAAAAATTGACATACGAGTCAATTATATATTTTGAAAAATTTACCACGAATGTATAATATGTGGTATTTTTTATGCTATTAAATTGCTAAGATTGGTTATTCATATCATGTATCTTATGCAAAGATATTTTTGAAATATATTTCATCTTTAAATGTATTTTCTTCTATAATATTGATATGAGTATTTTTGAGACCGCATGATTATGGGATGGGGACGACCTAGCGGATCAGTCCAATCATCCAAAGCCTGACCAGCTCAGGTTCGAAGCCAACAAGGATAGCTCGTAGGTCGCTTAAATCATATCCAGTTCGCAGAATAGCGTGAACAACAACTTATGTCTTCGGCTCCTCGCAAGGTTGCTAAGCTCGCGTAATGTAATAAGAGCGAGTTTATTGGAGTTTCTCAATAGCCTAATTGGAGGAGTCGTCTTTCTTAATTTTAAACAAATCAAATCCCTACTAAAGTGGAATTCATTCCTGATTAGAATGAAGTAGATAAGGAAACGTTATCAATGTAATAATATCTTTTTATTTTGGAAACTTATCTCAATTGTAAACACCCTATGCTATAAATAGGGGTCAAAATTCATTGTATAAAAAATAACAAACAATAACCTACTATTACTCTGTTAGAATAATCAGATGAACAGTCATGGACTAGACATCGTTCAAGCTGAACCACATGAAAAACTCATTTGCATACATTTTATCTTCATTTTTTTTCTTTGAAATCGTGTTTACTTTCTTAGTTTGGACAAATGAATCAGTATCGACTAATTCTCAACGTCGATAAATATATATATGTATATATATATAGATGTGATGAATGATTCATAAAAAATGGACTAGTTTTTAAAGTTTCAAATTCATAAAAAAAGGACACTTAAAGTTTCATATTCATTTATATATTTATATTCAATGTTTTGAATTCGTACTTTTATTTTGAACAATTTTATATTGTTGTTTGAAATTAACTTGAGCGTATATATAAATATTGTTTTTAAAGTTTATACTTCATTCTAGATTCAATCTAGACTATGTTTCTTGCTAAACTTGAATTTCTTGTCTTAGTTTGGTTTTTAATAAGGTAGTTATATTAAAGGACTAAAAAGGGACTATTAAAAATTTTGGGTCAAAATATAATTATTAAAAAATCTTGAAATTTCAAGATAGTAGCATGGCTATACTTTTTTTTTTTTCTTTTCTGTCTTTTGTCTTATTTTCCCATTTTCTCACACTTACTAGAAAAACAACCATGGTTGAATTGGTACATTTGGCCATGGTCGTGGCTTCGTTTTCTCCTTCTAATTTTCTTTTTATTCTTCCAATTCTCTTTTTATCTTCTTTTCCCCTCCATCTCTCTCTCTCTCTCTTTGAAAATTATCTTCCCCTCCATCTCTGTCATCTCTCCCATTCTTTGAAAAAATGATAGCTATGACTGAAGCCACCAATGGATTTGAATGGTTGCCATTTCTTCTCCATCATCATAACCTTAAATCCCCTAATTAATATTCAAACGAAAAACCATCACATCCCTTCTTGATAGATTTTCCATTTCATTACAAGTCTAAATTCCCCCACTCGCATTTAAGCTCTACAACATAAATTTTTGAGCTAATGGCAAGATCAAGTAAAAGAAAAGAAAAAAGAAGAAATAGTCAAAGCAATGGTGGTTTTAATCACGGTGGTTGTGTTTTTTGGAGTGTAAGAGAGGGAAGGAAGAAGAAGACAAGACAAGGATGCCCAAACCCATTAGTACAGCCATGTTTTAGTGTGAAAGCATTGGGAGAAGAAGACAAAAGATTAAAACAAGAAGGAAGAAGAGGAACTATGGCTGGCTACCATTTTTGATAGACAAGAAAGGGAGAAAAGAATGAAAGGGAAAAGTTGGTGTCCTAAATGAATGTTTATTCACGCCCGGTAGATTAATGGTAAAAATCTAATCGATATGTCAATGGTAGTTTAAAGTTGGGGCAAGTGCAAAGTTGAATATCTCAATTAATTGATAAAATTAAAAGTTAGGGCTAAAGAAAGTTGAAAACAAAGCAGCAAAAGTTGATTATATCTTTAGAAATTTGTTGGTTTAGTAATGTAAAAATTTTACAAAAAATGGAGTATACATTTTATGTTATGCATCACACAAAATAGATAGATAGATATGGTAATACCTAAAAGTAATATAATAATAAAAAAAAATAAATGAGCAAGGATTTGTGATAAATAAATATAAATACATATAGTCTAGCAAAAGGGGACAAAAACAGGAGGGAAAATGCTAGAAGGCCCGACGAGTTTACAGAAATGGGGCAAAAAGACGATTTTGCCCCCGCCCTGCTGTCTCCTCTCCCTACCATGGAAACCCCCCACCCTGCTTCTCTTATCTCCCTCTCATGGCCGTTGCCCTAGCCTCGCTGCAGCACTCGTCTCGTCATTGTGCCTCGCTGCCATCGCCACCTCGCCTCGCCGATTTATTACAACGACGATCGATGAGGCGAGGCGGCAATGACAACGAGGTGAGGGCAGTGGTGAGGCTAGTGCAGTGCCCACGGGAGGAAAAGAAGAGAAGCAGGGGCGGGAGGTTTCCATAGAAAGGGAAAAGTAATTTTATCTTTTTACCCCTTTTTTTTTTTTTTGGTAACTCTTTATGTGATTCTTTTCTGATTCTGTAATGGAGCTCAAACAAGAGAGGAAAGGAGAGGCGGGCGTGTACGTGTAGGTGTAGGTGTTACGTGTAGGCAGGGGGAGGGGGACAGGAAAAATAATAAATAATAGCATGGCCGATGGAAGGGACTAAACTAATAAGTCTCTCTCTCTCTATAACTACTACTACTAAATGCCCAATAATTAATCAGACACTCTGTCTCTCTGTCTGTCTGGCGTTGAACTGGAACCTGGATTATTATTTATTCCACTCAGAAGAAAGAAAATCATAAGGGGCACATTAGTCATTTCAAATCGTATTTAGTAATAATAATAATAATAATTATTATTATTCTCCTCCTAATAAGTCCTATTTTTAGGGGCACCATCTAGTTCTATTTATTTATATTACATAACAACCCTCCCTCCCCTCCCCACTAACCCAAACAGGCACTACCTATGACGTGTTGATTTTGGATCAAATCCAAATTAATTAATTAAAACACACAACACGAAGCTGGAGGAGCCTTTTCTTCTTCTTCTTCGCCTCTACGTTGAGAGCCAAAGCCAAGCCCAAAGCCAATTCTCTTTGCGTAATTTTCTCCAGAACCAATCGGAGTCAGGGGGGGATCATGGATCGACCAATGAAGAGCCGTCTCTTCCTTACGGAAAAGCCATGGTTCCAGGTCGCGGTTTTCGGCGGCCTCATCGGTGGCGTGCTGCTCATTGCCGGATTATTCCGGGCCGCCGACAATCCCATCACCTGTAGGATGCAGCGGCCGGTGGAGGAGGATCGGTACCCCGCGGCGCCGCTGCAGCTGCGAGCCATTCTCCACTACGCCACATCCCACGTCGTCCCTCAGCAGTCCCTGGCCGAGATCAGCATCTCCTTCGACGTCCTCCGATCTCTGTCGCCCTGCAACTTCCTCGTTTTCGGCCTCGGCCACGACTCCCTGATGTGGGCCTCGCTCAACCCCGGCGGCACCACCTTATTCCTGGAAGAGGATCCCAAATGGGTCCAAACCGTACTCAAGGGCTCGCCCGACCTCCAGGCGTATTACGTCAAGTACCGGACCCAGCTCTCCGAGGCGGATCACCTCCTCTCCACGTACAAGTCGGAGCTGGAGTGCTTCAAATGGTATCTGAAAGGGAACGAGAAATGCAAGCTGGCGCTGAATAATTTGCCGAACGTGGTGTACGAGAAGGAGTGGGACTTGATCATGGTGGACGCGCCGAGAGGGTACTTCGCGGAGGCGCCGGGGAGGATGGCGGCGATATACTCGGCAGCGGTGATGGGGCGGAACAGGAAGCGATGGGGAATGACGCACGTGTTCCTGCACGACGTGGACCGAAAGGTGGAGAAGAGATTCGCGGAGGAGTTTCTGTGTAAGAAGCATTTGGTGAAGGGCGTTGGGAGGCTCTGGCATTTCGAGATACCGCCGTCCGGTAACGACACCGACGGGAGGGATGCATCCCGGTTTTGCTAAGCCGGAGGCGGCCGTGTGTTCCGGGCGGTTCGAGCCAGAACCAATACTAATCTTGACCGATCTTCATTCGTCTACAGACCATATTTGCTTTTCCGATCGATTCTGACTTTGAATTTTTCCAAGTTGAGGGGAGGGGGCGGTGCTCGTTCCTACACGAGTCCGAGTCTCGTCGGATTGATTAGTAGATGATTTTTTTATTTTTTATTTTATTTTCTCTATATTTAATTTAATAGGGGCCGGCGGGTATAATGATTAATGATCTCTGGATCATCATGCTGCTGCTGCAGCTGCAGCTGCTGAGTTTATTTAATTATTATTTATTTATATACAAGCTGAATTTTACGACGTCGTATTATCACTAGAGTTGGTTAAATTTTTAATTTTACAAAATAAAAAAAATCTAGTCGATCAGTCATAAATTACCTTGCCCTCCCCTCTCGCCCCCCGAAGCCTTCTGACATGACATATTATGTCATGTCATGGCATACGCCAACCCCCTGGGAGGGAACTTTGAGACTGCCACTTGGGAAGCAAGCGATAGCGATCGATTGGGGCTTGAAGATTGTAGAAATTTTCCATGCCATGACGTTACAGTGCTGGTCTAAGCATGCATACTCACGCTGTACCCCCACCAGCATAATTATTATTCTTACAAGTAAAAGAATTAAAAAAACGATTTAATTTTATTAAATTTATTATTTCAAAATTAAAAGCTTTTTATTAACTAAAAAGCTTTTTTTAATTATTATTATTATTATCAAAAACTTCTAATCATATACTGGTATAGCATTTTCATTCAAGTTCACTGATTTTAGACAAAACGCTCCATATGAAATAAAATTTAGAAGATACCTTCAGGCTTCAGTCTTATTAAATATAATAATAACAATCACAATCTTGGTTGTAGCCATACAACACAATTTGGGTTTGCCGGTTTGATAAGAAGACCAATTTGTCTCGAGCTTGGGCTTGCCGACAAGAAACAAACATGCTCCTCCGGGTAAAAGAAAATTGCTTTTTCCTTCATCCAACGCTCGCTTACTGGCATCTTCATGATTCATGACCCATCCTCCAAAAGAAAGAAAGAAAACCACCCACCACGACGACAGATTTTACTTATTTCACATGAACTGTTTTGGGACAACCCTAAATGACCAAAATAAGGTGGTGATTTGGTGACTGATGTGTGCGGGATGAGAGAAAATTTCTAGTTCGGAGTTCCGTCACGTCCAATGTTCAACATCGTAACAGCGTATTTATTAAAAATTTTGGATGATAACTGGTTGGTATCCATCCCGTTACTCACGAGGAGAATGCACCTCTATAAGTTGGGCTAAAAGGGCTACTTTGAGCTCAGCACCATGAGATTACCCAAGAATACAACACAAGATTTACTCCATTGTGAGTGTCACTCGGGTACTTAGCCTTGCCCTTTTCTTCAGGCAAAAATAAATAAATAAATAAATAAACAAATCTCTTGATGAAAAGGGAAAACATCTGGGGATATGCCCGACCATGCATTCTACAACTACTCAAAACCTCATTTTACTGGAATAATTATGCCCCCACCGACTAAAATTAAAACTTAATATATGGTCATTTAGCTAAACCTTTTAAAATTAATCTTCCGTTTGATGCTCCAATACGTACAAGGAGAAGAAATAAAAATGGGAGATAAATATCACTACATATGCTTGTAAAACACGCGCAAACAAATATATTCCATTTTCCTACTGACTTTTGAGAATCCCCCAAAACATTGGCTCAAGAGAGTGGGCTCTTCACAGTTGGAATCTCAGCAGCACCTATGCAACGAGAGAGAAGATAACTATTGCCTGTGAAGCAAACCATGCAATTTCCTGACGCATTGCATCGGGAAGTAGTTTTTTTTTCCCCCCCCCTTCAAGGGCTGCCAGTGTCAGTGTGGGAGTAGCTCTTGGCTGGCCTGTAAATAGCGAAATCATAGAGATGGAATGTAAACGGGCCCCTAACAACTTTGGGCCTTGTGGGTCGACACCTCTACTACCATTCTTGGGTTTCCCCCCGAGAAGAAGCCATAAAACTTCACGTCAACCCTTCAAATTGAGATCCAAAATCCAAGATTTTGCCCATTATATATATATATATATATGGACCTATGGATATCTGGACTTAAAAAGCCATCAGAACCCCTAGCACCTAATAAGACTTCATCGGGGTGATAAAAGGCATTCATTCACTTTACCTGCTGCACCAAAGCAGATCCTATAACAGATAAGAGGAAGAGAGAGAGCCGGGGGGTGGATCCTACATATTACATTTCTGCAAGGCCGATCCTACATATCATCATTTCCTGGGTTGACAAATATTTTACGGGATGAGCAGACCAAAAATAAAAGGATTTTATGGACTCCTGAGAAAAACATCTGCTGCTACTAGAGCAGAAATAACTCCAAACAAACTCTGAGAATAGACACAGTTGAAATAGACCATACACCACTTTATAACAAAGCTTCAATGCATGTTAACATACCCGCTAAAACAGATATGCAGTAGAACAAAATCCTATCTAAAAGTTACCACAAACCCACCTGAATAATATTTGCCAGACAAAAAGCTAGCAGACGCATGGTACGTTTGAATTAAGAAGGATCCATAAAGACCGGATATACCATCCCAGTTAATACAACAACCTGACACAGATCATGAGAAGGTAGATTAACTCGAAAATGGCTGCAACATGAAGACGACATGACAGACTTTCAGATACCCATAATGAGCAATGCTGGACGACAACTCTGGACCTTCTCAAGAATCTCAACCCTCATTAAGTCCTAGAACTCACTGGAACAGTAGACAACTGTGTATTAATAAATGCTGAAATAGAAGCAACATCATAACTGAAAATGAAAATGCAGCCACAAAAACTTGAACATAGGAAGCAAATTTGTGTATGTGTGCGAGGGGGAGAGGGATGGTGATCCAGTCAATTATTAACTGAGACATAATAGACGTTTGGATTTTTCTGAGTTTGTGTAGTATACATGGAAGGTCAATAAACTTTGCAACAAAGAAACAACTGGACATTGGAAATAAACAAACGGCACAACAGACCTGATCGCTCTCATCAGCTGGCTCTGAAGGAGACTCATTTGCCTCAGATGGTTTATCTGCCCCACAGTTCTGTCTGTTACACTTGGTCCTAAAAGGGTAGTTTATGTTATTGCATGTCTCACACTTCCAGCTTCCCTCAGGCATCTTTTGTTCTGCATAACAAAAAACATATAAGCATGACAGTAAAACAGTGCAACCAACTTTTTAGCTGGTTAAAAAGTACTTACTAGAATTCTTGTCTGATTTTGCAGCCTGCATTAAAGGTAGTAGCACATCGAGTTAATAAAATTTTGGATAAATGGGAGAATCCTTCCTAAACTACCAAAATGACAGTGATAAAAAAAAAAATAGTCCAAAATTCAACTTTTAGAATAACCAAGTGCAGGCACTAACATGAAAGTCAATTCAAACAGTGAAATCAAGAAGGCAAAAAATTTAGCTCTGACCTGGGAACCAGGCTTTGGGGTATTGCATTTTCTCATATTGCAAACTGTTCTAAAAGAAAAGTTAACATTGCCACACTTAGGACATGGCCAGTCATTATCCCGTGTTCCATCTAGAAATGGATGGAAAGGAAAACAAAGACACATTAGTATAGTGGAAGTACTATATTCCTTAACCATTGGCCAGAAATTTGACAGCTATATGCACCTTTCTTTTGAGGTTTGTCATCCGGAAAAAATCCCGGCCTTGGTCCCTGAAAAAAATTTCGAATCCAAGGAAAATTATTGAGGGGAAACATACTCCATTTAGCTTGTTACAACACTTTATATACATGCCATTATGAAAAACCCTGAAGATACATATTTGGCAAGAAAAAGATAAGGCAAGGAAGGCAATCAATGAAGCGAAGTCAAAAGCTTATAAAAATTTGCTTCACTAACTTGACAGAAAAGATGGAAAAAAGACACACACACACATATATATAAAAGCTGGGTAAAGCAAGAGAAGAAAAAATGCTAGATTTGAGCCGAGCGAAGCACGTAAAAAACAATATTAATAAGTGTTGGTAAATACGCGGGCAATCAATAAGAGTGGGAAGAGTAATTTTTCAATAGATGTAGAGAAATAAATGTTATATTGAGGCATCCAAGTAACTCTAAATTCTAAAAGGATAAGAATTGAATGTTCTAAAGATGTACTTCTCTCTAACATAAACTAAGTTATGAAAATGATGGAATGGCAAAACAATTGGACTATATAATATACTGTTAAAAGGCATAGCAGTCAAAGGTGCACCTAGGTGCGAGGCGCAGCTCTGTGCGCCTCATCACCACAGAGGTGTAGCGCCATGCATGAGGAGTGCACCTCATGCAAGGCGGAAGGAGTACGTCTCACGCACTTATATATACAAGAGTTTTAAAATCCTATTTCTTGTCCATTTTGTCATCTTAGACCTTATTTTACTAGTTGATTTGATTGCGTATTCTTGTATATCGGTGAGCTGTGAACCTAGAAGTGTAAGCCGAAGGTTTGCCAGATCTCTTGCTAGCCGGGATCCTTTGGCAGTGATATTCACTTGCTGGGAACTAGTTGCATGTGTGGACACATGATAACCCTCTCGGTGACCTTTTCTCTATTAGCCAACATGAAATTGTGGGTATTGATCACATCACTGTGCATTCCCTGTGCATTCTACTGTATTTTTCTTTCTTTCTTCTGATTTCTTTTGCAATTTAGAACGAACAATTCTTTGCTACAATTGTTTTTCGTTGTGTGTTCTACCATAATTTCTTTTTCTATCTCCTAATTTCTGTTTCAATATAGAATAAACTAATTGCAAAAGAAACTAATTGTTTTCTATAATTGTTTTCAGTGTCCTTGACTGATTTTTTTTCTCTTTTATAATTCTTTTGCACTTTAAAAGAAACTAATTGCAAAAGAAACTAATTGTTTTTGTCGTGTTTTGGTCATGTGTTCTGCTTTAATTTTTTTTTCTTCTAATTGCAAAAGAAATAAGAAAAAACTAATTATTTTTGCAGTGTTGGCTGTAATCTTTTATTTCCTCTACTTTTTTTTTTTTGCAGTTAGAAGTAACTACTTGCAAAAGAAACTAATTGTGTTTTGCAATAATATTAGTTGTTATTATAAGGTTCGTTATTGTTATTTTTCATTTATGATTTTATGAGTTTATATCTACATCCTTATAGGTACATAAAAGAATAGTGTATAAGTATTTTATAAGCATTTTGAATAAATGAATGCCTCATGCATGAGGCTCCCGCTTTGCCTTGCGCCTCACCCCTAGCTCTTTTGCACCTCAATGCAACTTGCACCTTTGACAACTATTCTTAAAAGCATGGAAATCCAAGGAAATCCATGGAAGAAGATGACATTTTTTGGTTAATGAAATCATTTATCATGAGCATCCAAGAAAAGGCAAAATTATAAATGGGAATGCACATATTAAAATTGCAGAGGCTTCTATTAAAGATACGATATACAAGATACATATAAAATAGCATTCTTATGTGTGAGAAGAAGATTGATAAATGCGCCTATGAGGCGAGTGGATGAGATAAAGAAAACTCATAGCAAAAAATATAAAAGAAAAACCAAAGAAAATTTGGCTAAAGCCTCTTAAACATGACATAGGATATAATAGCCCGACAAAGATTATGGCTATGGATAGAGGTTTGGAGAAATAAAATTCATGTGGCCAGCTTCACTCAATGAGATTATGGTTTGTGATTGTTATTGTTGTTGGAGAGAGACTCAATAGAGAGAGAGGAGGGTTCTTGGTCTAGTAGAAGAAAGGAACCCAAAATTTTTCAATAATTGGTTGGGGAAGCATTAATCCAAAAGTTTTTGTGAACATTAATATTGTTATGATGGTAGTAGGTAGCCAAACCATTTTTGTAAAGCATTATGCTTCCATGCGAAAATGAACCAAGTTAACAAATCCATACATAATGGCAAACTAGTTCCTCATACCATTCCAGCATGGCCCATGGCCATTCCCAAGCCATAGCGGTCCATTAGGGGTGGCATGCCATACATCCCACCTAAACAAATCAAAATATGAGTTAATTAAGTGTAACAACAAACAAGCAATAAGGATAAATCAGCAGATTTAAAATGTGCAAAGTGCTTAATGGTATGTTGGATTAGTGAATGACATGGCGAACAATAAAGAACAGAGGTTATAGATCATGATCCAATTCTCATCTCGACAAGATTGATAAACCCTCAAAATAAAATAAAAAAAGAAAAACAAAACAACTTGATGCATGTGGATAAGTAGGTTGAGGGAAGCACATGAGGATTCAACAGGAAATTAGATAAAAGATAGCATATTAACACCAGAAAATAATATGCTTCAAAAAGTGTGACAGATAAGGTATTTACAAAATATTGAAAAAGAAATTTTATATTGCACATATTCTTTTAGGAATAACCAATTAGAATCAGGAGAGAAGAATATACCATTGCCCATCATAGATCCACTAGAATATGGTGTTGGACCAGGTAGATGGAGGGGTCTATATGGGCTGCCTCCAGAAAGACGACTACCATAATTGTAATGATACGCAGAACCCCCAGAAAATGGGACATCATAAGGAGGCATGGATGAACCATTGAAAAGAGAGGAGCCATATGGCGGCACACCCATATACATTGATGAGGGTCCCCCAGAGTTTACATAAGGAGCTGCAGATGAGTAGCCAAGAGGTGGCAAGGGTTTCACAGCAGATTTCTGAAACATAAGAAAGTAACTTGGTTGGAAATTTTAATACAAGTGACAGAAACTACAAAACAACTAGAAGTGAGAGGAGGGTGAGATGATTACAGATAAAACTACAAATTTTATTCCTAAAACTATCAGAAATCCTCCAGCAGACAGAAGGAAAAAGAAACCCACAGCAAAGCAACATGGAACCAAGTAGTCCAGCTGAATGGACTCATTGTGTAGTACTTCTGGCGTTCAGCATGACAAAACACAATGAAAGTGGCAGGCGTGATATAGTAAAAGTAAAATCTAAAAAAGCAGTGAAAAATAAAAACATAGACCAGACCAAGACATTAAATAAAGAGAGCTGATGTTATAAATAAGCTCAAGGAAACTTTAGTAAAGATCATTAACAAAAGACCATCTGTAACTTAGAAGATGTTAATATAACAACCATACTTTGAAAGCCTTAATCATGACTCATAAAGAAACAATCTACTTACTTGAGAGCCTTATGCCTTTTAAAGAGATCATACTTACCAAATAACATGAATCTCATTCTTATAAGGAACTTTGATTATACTTAACAAATTATTGTATGTAATAACATCCAAGCAAAATGCTGTCAGCCTTCCAACTCGGGAAACAATAAAAAAGTATAAACTTTTTCTGTCCTTGTTTTGGTCCTGGAGGGAGGGTGTTTAAAATTGGCCGTGGTATTTAATATCTTACTGAATGGTGATCTGCTGGTCTGGACTGAGTACAATTACGCATATTGCAAGTAGTCCTAAATGAAAAATTGACATTGCCACAGCTAGGGCAGGTCCAGTCATCTTCCCTGCGACCACCTACAAACATAAAAAGAGATTGTATAATGACAAATCATTTTTTTAAAAGAAAAAAGAAAAAGAAAATAACACATATCAGGTTCAATCTTTGACACAAAGAGAAATGAAGATCAAGATAGATTGGCAGCATTTGTACAAAATTTGCATATAGATTGATAGGTTAGCATCTTTTAAAGAGGGTTCATTCCTCCAAAGCAGTCTTATATGTCCTTATTACTTATAGCATCTACAAAAAAGAGGGCAAAAAATATGCCAGCAATCAGAAGCTCATTTCAGGAAGCATGACCAGGAGCATCAGATAGACATCACAGAAAAACAAAACTACATATCTAACTACAGACCTATACTTATATCTCTTGTGAATAGACTTCTTTTTTTCCACAAATATAAAGATAGTCTCCACTTGCCACTGGATTAGCATCAAAAGAGAACCTTAGGAGCTGTTTAGTTGTGAGAAACGGCCCCATTTTTCCAGAAAATTACTCCACAGAAAATGAAAAATTAGATAATTTATTCAAACACAAAAAAATTTCAAATAGAAAATGGAGATTTGGGAAGACACGGTTTTATAGAAAATTGGATATAGGAAACTGGAAATCAGTTTCCACAACTAAACAGCTCCTTAACCATTATAGAATTTAACTACTGCAGGATTAAAAGATGGCATTTGCCAAAATTTAATGTGAAAAGGTATCTTCTTTTACTTTTCCAGACATAATTAGAAAACATTAAGATAAGTAGTGAGGACAAAAAACATATGGGTGAAGCCACGCAACATATCCTCTAATCAAGTAATATTTGCATGATGATTGAAAATGTCCAATATGCAGCACAAAGATAATCAACACACCAAAATTTCAAGCAAGCTTTATAACACATAGAAAACTCCAGAAAGTGTAGATGGCTTGACATTGAACTTAGTGCTGGACTATGTATTTACAAAGTAGTCATAAATCTAGTGAAGAAAACTGGGCTCAACAAGTCATAATCAACTCAACCCTGTCAGATTGCTAAATCTGACTAGGGGTATTTGAGGAGAAACCAACGGGAATTAGGAGAAGAGAGGGGAAGAGATAGAGAGAAGGAGAGAGAGAGAGAGAGAGGAGGAAATTAGAGAATATTCAGTCAATTTCTATTCATAAAATCCAACCTCCAGCCATGGCTCAATATATAGGCTCACAACTGTAACCGCTTAGCTACAGGAAAAAGGCATTGTAACCACTTTAGCTATAGGACAAAAGGAATAAAGACAGGAGAAAATATCATAATAAAATGTAGGGACACAATTACATAGCTACCCTTGGGCATGTGACAACTTTCCCCCACTTTTAACACATTGCTTATCCTCAAGAAATCATAACAGTTGTGCCATCCGAGGAAATTGCTTGAGGAGGTCTGGGAGGTATTGCCAGGTAGTATGATCGAGATGTAGATGGGCCCATTGCAGCAAAACTTGAGTCATTGGCAGGGAGTTCCGATAAATTACTCTTCTTTCCAATATGGCCAGGGTTCTATACTAGCCTCCACCTCTTCCAATGGTGATGAAATATCCACAGTGATGCTGTCCATTTGTCCAATGACTTTCTTCAACAGAGAAACATGAAAAACTAGGTGGATTGATACGCCCTCCGGTAATTGTAATCTATAGGCCACCTCCCCTACTTTTGCTACTATGGGAAAGTGGCCATAGTATTTGGGGCTCAGCTTGGAGGGAGGACTATTAGAGAAGAGATGTTGCTGGAACCTCTTTAACTTTTAAGTACACCCTATCCCCCAAGTCAAATGACATCCCTTCTCCTCTTGTCAGCCATCTACTTCATTTGGTTTTGTGCAGTAGTTAGTTCTCTCTTAATTACCTGTAGAGCTTCCTGTTGCTGCTATAAGTAATGGTTCGCTGCCAACTCTACATTCGAGTACTGCATAACAGCAGGAAGAATAGGGGGTTTGTAACCGAATAAGGCTTCAAATGGGATTCTTTTCAGTGAACTGTGGAAGCTGGTGTTGTACCACCATTGGGCTAGGGGTAGCCATTTGTTCCAACTATTAGGTTTAGCAAAACAAACACACCGGAGGTACGACTCCAAGCATTGATTCACCCTTTTCGTTTGTCCATCCGTTTCCGGGTGATAGGCGGTTGACATGTGTAATTTCACCCCTAAATTCTTGAATAATTCCTGCCAAAAGTTGCTAGTGAAGATCTTATCCCTGTCAGAAATAATGGATAGAGGCAGCCCGTGTAATTTAACAACCAAATCTAGTAACACCCTAGCAACTTCTGATACTGTGAACGGGTGCCAAGGCCAAGAAGTGACCAAACTTGGTCAATCTGTCCTCCACCACAAGGATCACATTCCTCCCCTCTGATTTGGGCAACCTTTTCACAAAGTCCATGGAAATTTGTTCCTATGCTTGCTCAGGTATGCTGAGTGGCTGCAACAGCCCTGGGTAAGGAATCTACTCATGCTTGCAGTGTTGGCAAGTGGAGCACTTCAAGACATAAGCGGTCACATCTCGCTTGAGCCCTGGCCAATAAAACAATTGTCTTACCCTATTGTATGTAACATTCATACCTGAGTGTCCCCCTATAGGAGAGTCGTGTAGGGACTGAAGGATCCTTTCCTTGAGAAGGTTGTCATCTCCTATCACCAACCTTCCCTTGTATCGTAGTAACCCCTGCTGTTAAGGTATAACCGGCCTGGTTTAAAGGGTGAACCGCCAACTGTGCGATGATATATTATACCCACGCGATCTGCTTGTAACTGGCAGAAATTTCCTTAACCCACTCAGGGATCACAACTGATATTGCGAGACACTCAACCGTCTCTTCCCTCTAGGATAATGCATTAGCTATTGTGTTTTCCTTCCCCTTTCGATATTGTATTACATAGTCCAACCTGAGTAGCTTAGACACCCCATTTTTTTTACAACTAAGTATGTAGCCTCTGCTGTAAAAAAAACTTAAGGCTTTCATGGTCGGTCTTGATTATGAATTGATTGCCTTCCAAATAATATCTCCTTTTTTCTACTGCTATTATGACTGCCAACAACTCCTTGTCATATATGCTCAAACCAAAGTGTTTTGGAGCTAAAGTTTGACTTAAGAAGGCCAAAGGCTTCCCCTCTTGCACCAAAACGGCACCCACCCCTGAATCACAAGCATTTGTTTCTAGAATAAAGGGCCTTGAAAAATCAAGGCCGGCCAATATTGAGGCCTGTGTCATAGCTTTTTCCAAGGTTTGAAATGCTTCTTCTGCATTGCTATTCAACCAAAGTTATTTTTATTGAGTAGATCTATCAGCAGCCTACTAATAATCCCATAGTTCCTGATGAACCTCCTGTAATGCCCTGTCAGGCCTAAAATACCCCTTTAACTCCTTGACTGATTGTGGTTGTGGCCACTCTAACATGGTTGCAATATTTTTGGGGTCCGTACTCACCCCTTCTCCTATGATTACATGGCTGAGATACTCCACTTTTGCTTCAGCAAAGGCACACTTGGATCCCTTCACAAACAATTGATTGGATCTGAGAATTTCAAAGGCTACCCTCAAATGGGTTAGGTGTTGGTCCAAGGATGGGCTGTAAACAAGGATATCATCAAAGAACACAAGGATGAATTTCCTTAGGTAAGGGCTAAAGATGTGGTTCATCAAGACTTGGAATGTTGCAGGAGCACTAATCAAACCAAAGGGCATTACTAAAAATTCAGAGTTCTTGATGAGTCTTGAAGGCTGTTTTGTGCACATCCTTAGGTCTCATCCGAATTTGATGGTCCCCAGATCTAAGGTCGAGTTTTGAGAAAATTGTGGCTCCGACTAGTTCATCGAGGAGATCTTCAATAATTGGGATGGGAAATTTGTTTTTGATAGTGATGGAGTTCAGTTGATGGCAATCTACACAAAACCGCCATCCCATCCTTCTTTTTGACTAGTAGGATAAGAGAGGCAAATGAGCTTTGTCTTTGACTTGGCTGGATGATGGATTTAGACAGCATTTCATTCACTAATCTTTCTATCTCAGATTCTCAGACTTTTGTTTTGGGGGATACCTATAGGCTCGTATATTGATAGGATTAGTGTTAGGTTTCAAGTGCATGGCATGGTCAAGGAAACAGGTTGGAGGGAGGGTTGAGGGCTCCACAAAAACATCCTCAAATTCATTCAACAGTGAGTGTAGGGAGTCAAGAGTGTACCTTAGTGAGTGAGTTCAGTGTGGACAACGTTGCTGGCCATGGGCTGTCCTCCCAGCCTGTTGCTGCCTCCTTGTTCCCCTCTTGCCCTCCTCTATTTCGACTGCATATATGCAGTGCAGTTGGGCTATCAAGGACTCCCCTTGTTGTATTAGTTTCTGCATCTTCTTTCTTGTTAATCCTTTGCATTCTCTAGTCTCCTCACTTCCTGTCAATGTCAGCTTCTTCCCTTCTCTTTCAAAAGTAACTTCTATCTTATTAAAGTCGAAGATTAGAGGGCTTATCGTCTTCATCCAATCCACCCCAAGTACGATATTGCAGCCACCCAGCTTTAGGATTCGCAAATCTGCAGTGAACTCTCCCCCTTGCATCATCCACTTAAACCCTTGGCACCTTGACGTACTCAGCATTTTGTTGCCATTAGCTACTATCATCGATATGGGAAGTGTCTTCTGTGTTGGCCATTGTAAATCCTCAACTATAGTTTCATCTAGAAAGCTGTGAGTACTTCCACTATCAATGAGAATCATCAGCCACTTCTTCCCCACTAATTCCTGCACCTTTATTATCTTCCCAGATGGACTTCCTTGTAATGCATGCAAGGAAATCTCACCACCCTCTTCTCTAGCACCCTCCAATTCTTCTGCTACTTCTACTACTCAATCTTCTTCAAGTCCTTCCATTTGAAGCAACTGTCTCCTGCACTGGTGACTTAACCCATACTTTTCCCCACAACGAAAACACAATCCTAGCCAATGAACTAAAACTCGGCCTAGGCGGCGCCAAGGCGCTAGACAGACACTGGTCGCTGCAATTATGGCCTAATCGGCCCCCTTAGGCACCGACCTAGACTAATCGGTACTAGGTGGCCGCCTAGCCGAGTGAACCACATAGCCAATTATGGCCTAATTGGCCACCTAGGCCGCATGAATCGCCTGGGCTGCCAAATCCATTTTGTATAAATTGATTATTAGAGTTTTTGTTTCCCCTTACCCCTTATCTCTCTCGTCGATTCCCCATTCTCTCTCTCACACACTGCCACCGACTGTCTTTTGCGGAGTCATCGTCACCGTCGCTGCTTGCCCTTTCTGTCTTAGCCTTTCTTGTAGCACGCCACCGTCGTCTCTTGCGAAGTCGCTGTCGCCGCTTTCTATTTCTGTTAGCCTTCTCGTCGCACGCCGCCGTTGACCATCGTGAATGGTGGACTCGCCGCCGACCTTCATTCCACTCTGCTTTCTAGTTCTCTCTTTCGTCTTCCTCACTCCTCACCCTTCGGTAAGAAGCAAGCAACAAGCATTGTTGCTGCTTGCCATTGCCTTTTTTCTTTTCGTTATTTAATTTATTATTTATGTTAATATTTGATTATTTGTTAATGTGTGAATTTGTTATTTGAATATTTATTAATGTTTTAAATATTTTAATATTTGTAACTTGCAAGCAAGCAAGAAACAAAGCCAACATGTAGCATGCAGCAAGCTACCTTTGTTTTCTCAAGCATAATTCTATTATTTCACTACTTGTTTTAACTTTGATTTACTTGAAAATAACATCAAAATGTTAAAAAAAAAAAAAAAAAAACAGTTTTCCTAGGCCCCGCCTAGCGCTAGGCCCTAGTCGAGCGCCCGACTAGTGCCTAGCGCATTTTAGAACACTAATCCTAGTTGCCTTTTTTGCTCCAAGGACAGTGACTTCACCTGAGCTGAATTTTGGGTAGTTTTGGGCATCGTATGCCCTTTCTGTTGGACCGAGCTAGACACCTTAAACTCCCCTCCGCCTCCTACATGTGGACTGCTTGTGTTTAACCCCCTTGTTAACATCCTCTATTTCTTGAAAATAGCCTCTAGGGCCAACTCCTGTAGCTTGGCCTTCTCTGTAGCTTGATTGATGGTAGTGGGCAACATCATCTTGACTACCGATCGTAACTCCTCATTTAACCTACTGATGAAACTGGATATGAAGTAGGCTTCATCCAACGTGGGGTGAGTGATCTCAATCAACGCCTTAAGTTCTTCAAACCTCGAGAGATACTCGTCCACCGATCCTTATTGCTTCATTTTGTTAAATTCTTCTATAACGTCTACCATCTTTCTTTCTCTGAACCTCCTGCATAGCCCCTCTACAAACTTCGGCAAGCTTAGGATTGTTCTTCCTCGACTCCACCCTTGAAACCATATATCCCCAATGTCATAAAGGTATGCCGCCGCTATGTTTACCTTTTGATCTTATGCCACCCGATATTGATATACAACCCCTCTAAAAACTATTCACACCTGCGAACCCACCATCTTGGGATGTCTACTTCGAACAACGAGATGTCAAGTGTGATGGGCCTTCGCGCCCCTTGTCGCAGGTTCCATCATCTCTGGTGGCTCCTTTGCTACTGCCTGGTCTGGAGTGTGATATTCAAGTCAGCCCCCTACGAGTATTGGAGCTGGGTTGGTCCTTGGTGGAAAATCTGTCGGCAGGCTCATGTTCGGAAGCCTAGAGAACAAGGCCAAAACGATGCTTAATTGCTGCCCGAACCCTGCAATTTCCTCTCGAAGGTGGGAGAAATCTCCTCGCAGGTTCCTCTCTACTGCCATCGTCTCTACGTGTCCTCGACTGACCTCCTCTTGAGTCTGTCAGAGGCCATGTTCCATCGTCTCTAGCCTTTCCTCAAACACCTCTTGGTTCTAACAAACACTCGCCTCTATTGCATCCAACCGTAACTCCAGTTGCTTCATCCGAGTTCCCTCCGCCATCACCGTTTCTTTTGCGAACAACCCACCAAAATAATCAATTGATGAGAACCGATTGTTTTCACCTAGGTTGCCGATTGTACGGCTAGGAATCGCCTGCCTCCGATACCAATTGCCAGATTGCTAAATCTGACAAGGGGTATTTGAAGAGAAACCAGCAAGAATTAAGAGAAGAGAGGGGAAGGGATAGAGAGAAGGAGAGAGAGAGAAGCAGAAGATAGGAGGGAATTAGAGAATATTTAGTCAATTTCTATTCATGAAATCCAACATCTAGTTGTGGCTCAATATATAGGCTCACAGTTGTAATCGCTTAGCTACAGGACAAAGGCATTGTAACCGCCTTACCTACAGGACAAAAAGAATAAAGACAAAAGAAAAAATATCCTACCAGAATGTAGGGACACAATTACATAGCTACCCTTGGGCATGTGACAGAACCATTGCTGAAAATACCAATCACTTCTACACCATAACTATCCTCTAAATAATACTAAACAAAGAAATTTAATAATTTTGTTGCAAAGTCTGAAACCATTTCTTTCACCTTCACAAAGCTATTAATAGCCATTAGAATCATACCAGAGAAGTTGCCAGATCTGTTATTGGTATGGCACAGTACCAGTAATAAATGATATCTGATAATGTTTTAGATATATTACAATAAGAAATTAATAATACATATTATAATTGTTAATACCTTATTGGATATAATAAAAAAATTGTCATCAGGTACAATACCAGGAATAGGTGAATAGAAGTTAAACATCACTCACAAAATTAAAAATTTTAAGTATGAAAAAATATTCATAATTGTTGGAAGGAGATAAGGAAGAATGAATGGCTCGAGAATGAAGACCAAGATCACAACAGAAATTCAATCTAAGAATAAGGATAAATCAGTCTCGAAATATCAGAATTCTTGCTAATCCTAAATTCCTAATCTGTAAAGTAGATAGCTAAAAATGTTGTAATCCACTCCTATAAAATAGGAGGATAGATAGGAGAGTTTTTAGCAGATTTTTTAGGAGTTTTCTATATATATATTTCCATAGTTCAATGAATCATTCAAGGTGGAATGTTTTCATAATTCTCTACCTAATTCTTTCATGGTATCAAAGCCACGTTCTTGTGGCACCCCATAGCTTGTGTTCTAGTCCATATAGGACTCCTACACTCACGGTATGGTTGAGAATCCAACAGCTAGCGAGACTTCCACCACAAGTCCTCCTCTAATGAAGAATACTCAAGTTCCAATCACTCCAACAGCTCTCGATAGCCATTCTCTTCAAATCACTCTATACAAATTGAATGGAACCAACTTCAGAGAATGGTCCCAACCAGTTTTGTTGGTATTTCGTGGAAAGGAAAAAGTAGGCTACCTAACAAGAGTTATGTTTAAGCCAAGTCCCAAGGCAGCAAGCAGAGAATGCCATTGTTATGGCTTGGTTAGTCAATTCCATGGAACCCAAAATTGGAAGAACTTATCTATTTTACAAGACAGCTAGTGAAATCTGGAAGGCTGTCCAAGAAATCTAGTCAGACCTTGAAAACACAGCCCAAAGTTTTCAAATTCAGTCAATCATCTGAATCACAAGGCAAGGTACAAATTTAGTTACTGAGTACTACAATACTTTAACTGAATTATGGCAAGAGATGGACCTTTTCCATGAGATTACATCGTAGTGTTCTGAAGATGGAAGAAAATATGACAAGATGGTGGAGAAAGAAAGGGTATTTAATTTCCTACATGGCCTAAACTCAAATTTTGATGAGATAAGAGGCAGATTACTCGAGACAGAGCCCATCCCATCCATGAGAGAGGTCTTTGTTGAAGTAAGACCAGAAGAGAGTAGGAAGAAGGTAATGTTGCCAGCATCAGGGCATTCAAACAATGAGGTATATACTCAAAATTCTGCCCTAAATATTTCGCGTGTAAGATTTCCTACCACATATAAAGGAGAAGTCTAGAAAGATAAACACTGGTGTGACCACTGCAACAAACCCTATCATACTAGGAAAACTGCTGGAAAATCCATGGAAAACTAGCATATTGGAATGCAAGGAATCAAAGGAAGGGTGGTCAGTCTACATACATGGTAGAAGCTGAGAAAGGGAATTCAACTAATGTCACCTTAATAGCTGATCAACTAGAGGTTTTACAGCAATTACTCAGCCAAACTAAAGTGAATAAGGCTGAAAGTACTAACACAAATCCAGTGGTATCCCTAGCAAAACAAGGTGTCATGTACCTAGGGTTTAGCTTAGGGTTGGATTGGAATTTGAGAGAAATCAGAGGGGAATTAGACGGATAGGGAGGAAAATGCAGCAAGAAATGGGGAAGGATTACATAGGAACAACAAGGAGAGGGAATTAGAATAGAGAAAGAGAGAAATTAGAAAGAGTAGAGGGAAACGAGAGGGAGATTGTGAGAGAATTCTAGAGAGGGAAATCATAACTTCATTTATCAATTAAAACATAATTCTTCCCATCCTCAGCTATGGCTTATATATAGCCTAATAGCCTCCCCACATGCAACCATGTGCAATACAACAAATAGTTTAACTGCCTATAGCTAAGGACAAAGCCCCATAATAGAAAAAGGAAAAGGAAATTACAATTATTGTGTAATGCATGTAAGCTATCTACTAATATAATGACAATTATAGCAGTGGGGATCTTTGGGGTTGTGACAATTCTCTCTCCTCGAGAGAGTTCTTCTCCCCAAGAACTTAAAACCATTGCGCCGTTGTTTCTTCATTCAATACCAGCTCTCTCTATCTGGTTTATTCCTCTTTCCCTTTTTCTCCATCTAGGCCTTCTCCTCTTTGCCCTTATGTTCTCATCAACTGGAACAAAACCACGGTTTATCACCACAGCTCGTACAATTGCAATCAAGGTTGCATTAACCTCCAAGGTGTAATAGACCATTCCCTTTGGGTTTGCAATAGCTACCCAATTAAGATTGTTGGTACTCATGGTCTGAGGATCCAAAATGGTGCCAAAACCTGTCAATGTCCACCATCAAGTGCCTTTAATCAATATAGTCGCTCCCTGCCATAATTAACAACTGAAACCTGCAACCCTAAAGCCATCAAATGATGATCATTTTGAAAGGCACACGTCCCACAGTTACCACATATGTTCCCCTCTTCTCATCATCTTCAGAATCTTGAATTACCATTGACAAGTTCACTTCAGTTACAACATCAACTTCCTTAATGTGGACTGAATTTTCCATCGAAACCATAGTTCTGAAAGACGATAGGTGCATTGAGACGCAAAGGGTCCTGAAGCTTGAGGCGCGAGGCGCACCTTTTAGAAAAAAAACTCAAAATCTTATAAAATCATAAACAACTATCAAATTATCAATAATAACACATGCATATCATTCATGATTTATCATCTTCAAATTCTAAACTAACAACATCAAAGTTAATTCATTCATCATGCAAATTCTAAACTAGAAACATCATCAAAGTTCAAACTCAAAGTCTCAAACTCAAACAAATACCAATCATCATGTAAAGTTCTAAACAAACACATAAACACTACAAGTCCACAATCAATAAAGAAGTTGTTGAAGTATATCTTGATTTCTAGAATGAAGCTCGTTATTTGACCCAGCCCGAATAATTTGGGACAAGACCCAAATGTAGATTTTTCAGGAGAGCTGTGGTGGTAGCGAGTTTGGGACAAGACCGAAGTTGAACTCGATTGTGATCGAGTTTGTTTAATTCTAATTCTAATCAAATAAAACAAATAAAAAACTCATGAGAACAGGTTGGAACCAAGAACAGGGGAGGTTGGAATCGAGAATGGTAGCTGGTTTCGGTGGGCAACGGGTTGCTTGACAGCTAGTTTCATGAGGTGCACGTAGGCACGCCTCATGCCACAGCACCTCGCCGTGCAAGGCACGCGCCTCTCGAAAAATGCCTCGCCTCGACCTAGTCGAGGCGCTGAACTGGCGCCTTGCGCCTAGGCGCGCCTTTAACATCTATGGTTGGAACCTCCAGATTCCATGCCATTAATTCAACAACTCATTTTTCTTTGTGTTTGCTGGAATATCCCTCTACATGAACTTCATTTTCAAAAAAATCAGATGGTCCCTTTGCATCTGCTGCCCTAGCAACCTCACCAGAGCTCATGTTCCTCCCAATGTTGCCCCCACTGACTATGTTTCCTATTGAGCTTGAAATTTGAGATCCTGCATTTCCAAGAATTGGAGATACTTCCATTCTTGGAATAGCACCCCGGTTACCAATTGCAATAGAGGTTGGAAGACTCCCAGGAATAGAACCACCAACTCCATTTGTGCTACTACTATATCTAGGGTTTCCAACAACACTCATTCCACCTCTGTTTGTCACTCTTGAATGACCATGTGAGTTACCATGAGATATCTGAGAAAGGGCAATAGGGAGATTGTTTGAGGCAAAACGACCACTAGAAAGGCTTCCAGCAGGTTGTTGAACTCCACTTGAAGGAACATTATTTATTGTAGAGTTTCTAGATGCAAGCGTGTCAAGCATGGTGGGAACATTAAAGCTCCCATGTACATTGTGCAGCCTTGAATGGTTCTGTCAAGCATGGTGGGAACATTAAAGCTCCCATGTACATTGTGCAGCCTTGAATGGTTCTTGTATAATGAAAAACAGGGGATGCAACACCAAATTGAGCAAAGAAATATGTAGCAAAAGATTCCCAGTACTCTCTAGAATATTTGAAGTCAATCCATTCAGAGATGATTGATTTTGGTGAGTGAACATGACCATGAAAGTCTGTACTTGATCCCTCATCTGAGCTCCCACTTCATCTATGATCCCATCCAACCTTCTCTCCAAGCCCCCCAGAGAGGTAACCAACTTTTGATCCATCACCATGGTTGCGATTGGATCCGATCTCCAGTAATTCCACTCGAGCCTGCAGATCACTGATCGTCGAGTGGAATTAATGCACCTAGGACTCAAGGTTCTTCATCCGTGTCCCTTTCATCATTGTTGATCTTGCAAAATTTTCTCGATTCATCAACCTTCAACTCGAATTGAAACCACAGCCAAGGATTAACTGCTCAGCTACGTTAATTCAACTCTGATGCAACCACGAAATTCACCAGATCTGCTTTGCCTCTCAAAATTCGAACCAAGAGCCATCGAAAAGTAATGGCCTATGAACAATAAAAAATTAACCATCATGGAGCGTTGGAAACCCAGGTCTACTCGCCGCCAAAAGTCGAACACACTTGTGAATTTCACAACAATCTCCTATCAATAGCTGAAAATTGATCAACTACTAAAATTACCAAAATCGTACCCAACTTTGATTATGCCTTTAAGTTCTACTCAGTATCACTATCGGAACTCTCTAGACTTGCGTTGAATTCAATTCTTGAGTCGAACTACTTTGCTTGCTTTCCTTTCACTTTTGAACAAGGATGATAGATTCACTGCATCGAAAATTAGCAACGATGGAATGGGGCAATCACAGCTTGAGAATCGTTGCACTCGCCACCAATCAAGACTAACAACAGTTGCGACCCACACCCCAATCACTGTCCAATGGCCAGGGGGCCACTGACTCTGCTTCGGAATTCAAGTGACTCTGCCTTAATCGCACACTGTAGCAATCGTCGGGAATTGATCTGCCGAGAATCAGCTTCTTGTGATTGAATCGTTCCTTCAAAGTTGCCTTTGAAGCGAATTGAATCCTTGCCTTCGATAATCTAATCTAGCCTCCGAGATTCACTCGCTCTATTTCACCATGAAATTCAGACAAGAGGTGATCGGAATTACTATATCGTTGAAGTCGTCTGGCTTTGTTTCTCCGCCATGATCGCTAGAATTCGAAACTTCTTGTGATCTAATCAGCTCAATTCAGCCTCTTACAAGTCACCTCACTTCGTGACGCCTTCCAATTTGGAATCACCTGGGCTGTTCATCTACAATTTCTAACCAACACTTACTAAATTTCACAATCGAGCGTCACTGCCGACTTCGCCTTTAAGACTCGAGCGAGAATTACTCGCTCATATTTGCTAGAATCTCATAAATCCGCCACTCAATTGATGTGCTTAAAATACAAAAGAAATACTAGCACCAATTGTTTAATAAGAAAGTTCGCCACAAACAAGAAAATACTAGTTTCGATTTGCTACACTCTAAGATAGAAGAAGGAAGAGTGATAAGAATCAAGTAAATTCGCCACTAAACAAATGAATTGCTTAGATAAGAATTAGGATAAAAATGCTCTCTGCACTTTCTTCATAAAAATATTCATGCCAAAACATTACAAGATCACACATATAAATACTAGTCTTAAAGACAAATCTAATAATTAAAGACAGACAACATCATTGCCTCTTTTGACAAAAGAGGGCTAATGATGATAAAAGACAAACCAAAAGCATAAAGTAAAACATCATCATGCCACTTTTGACAAATGGAATCATGATTGCCTCTTTTGATAAAATGGGGCTAACGATGATAAAAGACAAACCAAAAGCATAAAGAAAAACATCATGCCACTTTTAACAAATGAAGTCATGATGATAAAACACAATGATACATAAAGACAAAACACTCCCAAACATAAAGGACAAATGAATGGTGACATCATCCATGACATCAGTTATGAGACTTGGGTCTGGCAGATGGGCTGATTGCTTGGGCTTGATCATGGAGTGCCTAGATTGCATTTTGGTCCTAGGCTTCCGAGCAAACAAGCAATGTGATTAATTTGGACTTTAACTCCTTCACTTTGAATTCTAACTCTTCCAAATGGGCTGGAGTCTTCCTAATAAATAACTCAAACTCCGTTTGAAATTCTCTAGCCCTTGAACGAGTAATTGGCCCAAGACTTACATACTCTTGGACAACCCTTGCCTTTGTTTTTTTACCATTCACATCATCAACTGCTTTGCTAAGAATCGCCTGAATTTGCTTCCAATGACCGATTTGCCCTACTTCGAATTTGGCTTGATTACTTTAAAATCGAACTGGACAACTATTGAATTTCCAAGCTCACAGTCGAGGAACAACGGCTCTAATATTAATTTGTCGTGTACCTATGGTTTAGCCTAGGGTTGGATTGGAATTTGAGAGAAATCAAAAGGGAATTAGACGGAGAGGGAGGAAAATGCAGCAAGAAATGGGGAAGGATCACAGAGGAACAAGGAGAAGGAATCGGAATAGAGAATGAGATAAATTAGAGAGAGCAGAGGGAAACGAGAGGGAGATTGGGAGAGAATTCTAGAGAGGGAAATTGAAACTTCATTTTCAACTAAAATATAATTCTTCTCATCCTCAGTTGTGGCTTATATATAGTCTAATAGCCTGCCCACATGCACCCATGTGCAATACAACAAATAGTCTAACTGCCTATAGCTAAGGACAAAGCTCTATAATAGAAAAAGGAAAAATAAATGACAATTATTATGTAATGCATGCAAGTTAGCTACTAATATAATGACAATTATAGCCGTGGGGATCATTGGGGTTGTGACACAAGGTAATACAAATTACTCTCTACTCTTTCAAAAGTTCTCTACAAACTTTCAAATCATAGATACCGGAGCATTAGATCACATGACAGGTTATCTTCAAATCTTATCCAATTATGAACCTTGTGATCAAGGAATTGTTGTTTTTATGGTTGATGGTACAACCTCTTTAGCCAAGGAACAGCTAACATAGCAAGCTTAACCTTAAAATCAGTATTTTATGTACCTGATTTAACATGTAACTTGCTATTAGTAAGTAAACTAACCAAAGAAAGGGGTTGTGTAGTAACATTCTCTCAATCTCATTGTGTTTTTCAGGACCTATCCTCGGGAAAGATGATTGGCAGTGCTAGGGAGAATGGAGAACTCTACCAGATTTCAAGACTTGATCATCCTACTGAATTTAGGTCATCAATTCAATCCTCTTTGGTTACTGTTTCAGAATCTAACAAAATATTATGGCATCAACAATTAGGACATCCTAGCTTTGAGTATCTTAGAGTTTTGTATCCTTCTATTTCTAGTAATAAAATTCAAAATTTTCATTGTGAACATTGTATTCTTACAAAACAAACCAAGAGCTCACATCCAAATCATATCTATAAACCCTCAAAACCATTTCATTTGATTCATAGTGATGTTTGGGGACTGGCTAAGACTACCAATCTAACTAACACTAGATGGTTCATCACATTTATAGATGATCATATAAGAGTTAGCAGGGTATTCCTAATGAAAGACAAATCTGAAGCCTACCTCATTTTCAAAAGGTTTCATCAAATGATGCAAAATATCTTTCAATCATCTATTCATATATTGAGATCTGATAATGGCCGAGAGTACTTTCCAATGAATTCAATCAATACCTAACCGAGCATGATATTATTTATCAAAACTCATGTCCCTATAACCCCCAATAAAATGAGGTAGCTGAAAGAACTGTCATCTTCTTGAGACAGAAATGGCTCTAATGTTTACCCAATCAATTCCAAATGCCTATTAGGGAGAAGTTGTTCTTACAGCAGCTTACCTCATCAATAGGCTTCCTTCTAAAATTCTAGAGTTTAAAACTCCATTGAATGTCTTTCTTGAAACTTTCCCTCACCATACCAGAGTTCTAAACTCCCTCTCTCCTAAGGTTTTTAGATATACTATTTTTGTACACAAAAACCAACTTACACAATCCAAATTAAACCCAAAAGCACTCAAATGCATTTTTGTTGGATGCTCTCCTACTCAACAAGGATATAAATGCTACAATCCTACTACCCAGAAGTTTATTGTGTCCTGTGATGTCTCTTTTATTGAGCATCAACCATTTTTTCAAGACAACTCCTTGCATGAGAATACCTCTCCAATGCTAAAGATTATTGGAATCAAATTAGTCCTATACTTGCTGATCTCTCACCTACTTCAAACCCTAATCCATCACCTGCTCCTATTCTTGATCCTCAAACATATAATGACATTCCTGCATCCAGTTCAAATTCTATTCCTTCAACCCTACGCCATCAAGGGGGAGAGAGAGAAAACCAAAATTCTAGAAAATGATCAAGTCTAGAATAAACCACCATTAAAGGTTTATTCCAGAAAGCCTCGTGATCCTCAAGCAACCAAATTATCTAACCCGAAGATAAGTCCAAAAAATATAGCTGCATGATGTTGAGGCACTGAACAGGATGGAACATGAAGGAGGTAACAAAGAAAATGATCTAGGTATCCCAATTGCTCTAAGAAACAGGGTAAGATCCTGCACAAAGCACCCTATTTCAAATTTTTTGGGATACTCAAAATTATCTCCTCAATTCAGGTCATTCACTATTAGTCTTGATAGTGTGGCTATTCCTAGAGACATTTATCATGCACTACAAGATGAGAAATGGAAGGCAACAGTCATGGAAGAAATGCAAGCTTTAGAAAATAATGATAAATGGGAAGTTGTAAACTTACCAGATGGAAAGAAGACAGTAGGTAGCAAATGGTGTTCACCATGAAGTATAAAGTTGATGGGAGTATTGACAGGTACATAGCTAGGCTTGTGGCCCAAGAATTTACTCAAACTCAAGGCTTGGACTACGAGGAAATGTTTGCTCCAGTAGCTAAGCTAAATTCCATCCAGGTATTGTTATCCATGGCAACAAATCTAGATTGGAGATTACGTCAATGGGATATCCAAAATGCTTTCTTGAATGGTGAGCTAGAAGAAGAAATATATATATGAGAATACCTCCTGGTTTTGAGGAGAATGACACAAGAGAGAAGGTATGTAGGCTGAAGAAATCATTGTATGGTCTTAAACAATATCCTAGTGCGTGGTTTAAGAGATTCAGTGATACCTTACACCAGCTTGGATACAAGCAAGGGCAGGTAGGTCACTGTCATCACAAAGATCAAAAATGATAGAAGAAGAACAATTTTGATAGTATATGTAGATGATATTATCATCACGGGAGACAACAACCAAGAGATTGAAAAATTAAAGTATCAGCTGAGGGAAACATTTGAGGTAAAAGATTTGGGACAATTAAGATACTTCCTAGGATTGGAAGTAGCTAGAAGCAAGGAAGGTATATTCATAACTCAAAGGACATACACCTTAGATTTGCTAAGGGAAATAGGCAAACTAGGGTGTAAACCAGCAAGTACTCCCCTAGAGCCCAATTGGAAGAATAAGGAAGGAAAAGAAGAGTATCAAGTTGACAAAGGAAGATATCAACTCCTAGTAGGGAAGCTCATCTACCTATCCCACACAAGGCCGGATATAGCATATGTTCTAAGCATTATCAATCAATATATGCATCTTCCAACTAAAAGACATCTTAAAGCAACTCACCATATCCTCAGGTATCTCAAAGGAACACCCAGGAAGGGGCTAATTGTCACGGCTATGGTCCATTTTGCATTTTCATTTCTGTTTGTTTTGCTGTATTTCCATTATTGCATTTATATTCCAGTTAATAGTCATATTCTAGCTAACAGATTTTGTTAGGTATAGGAGGCCACGTGTAAAGGCCCTAGGAAAAGACAAAACATTATGTTGCAACCGCTAGGGAGGGAAGGATCCGCTGCATCTATTTCCACCCGGCGCGCCTATATGTACTACTTCCATTCCACGGGAGATGGCTACGAAAAGATTGAATACAAAAATCACTATGTTTCTCTCTATCTCTTCCTCGCATTCTCCAATTCTCTCTAATCCTATGTTCTTTCTACCTTCTTACTCGTCTCCCTACTGTCATTTTCTTTCTAAACCACCGAGCCCCGGTTAGCTCATTGTCACTATGGCCTAGGACTGTGACAATTTGGTATCAAAGACTCGATTCTGGCCGAAACTTATAGAAGCTTATGGCGGACTATACCCGCATGAAGAATATGGAATCACAGTTGCAACAAGCCAACTCGTCCATGATCGAGGTCCAGAGACGCGTCGACCAGCTGGAGTTGGGAAATGGTCACAACCATGAGGCGATCATAGCAATGGACCACAAGCTGGAAGGAGCGATAGACAGCCTGGAAAGAAGGCTGGATGGAATGCTAGTCCAGATGCGAGAGGAACTCGGAACGCAACTACAGTAATTCATGCTGATGTTCACTCGCCAAAATTCGGTGAGCATTGCCCCAGAATTCCCTCTTAGAGATAGAACCAAACCCCTCTTAAGGAACGATAGAACAGTGCACCGACCAGAGACTCTCGATATAGGAGGGGAACAAGATGAAGAGGGGGCGACGATGCTGCACAGGGGTCGCATGGAGCAGGCACCTCGACAACAGCTGAGATTTCCTATGCCCCGAATGGAGATACCCATATTTGAAGGGGATAACCCGCGTTGGTGGGTGAGAGAATGTTTGAATGGTATGACATTCCGGAGGGTAGAAGGGTGACCTTAGCTGCCGCTTACTTTAATGATGTAGTAGATGCATGGTATCAATGGTGGATTAGTGTAAGGCGCGATCCTACATGGGGTGAATTCACTGAGAAATTATGTGAGAGATTCGGGGAAAGAAGTTTGTCTGATATTGTTGAAGAATTCAACAAACTCAGACAGGTTGGGGAGTTGAACGCTTACTTGAAAAGGTTTGAGGAGCTTAGATCTATTATGAGCAGCCATGACCCACATCTCTCAGAGGCCTACTTCGTGTCCAGCTTCTTGAGTGGACTAAGTGAGGACCTCAGGCATATGGTCAAAATGATCAGACCACGAACAGTGGAGCAAGCAGTGGAGTGCGCGAGGCTGCAGGAGATGGTGGTGGAGGCCTTGATGAAGAAGAAGAGGCAGCAGAGTAAGGCTATGACGACAAGGACCTCTCATCAGGGAGGCAGAGGATATAACCAAGAGTGGGCAGTTAGTAATCTCGGAGCTAAACCGCCGGGTGTACCTCAGGCCATAGGGAGGTTTAACGAACAAAGGAGGCAACCAGGTTTGTGTTTCAAGTGCGGGGATAAGTACTTCCCAGGGCACCAATGTAGGAGACAAATTCTCCTACTGGAAGGAGATCCAAGAGAGACAATGGAAGAGGTAGAAGATGTTACTGAGAGGGAAGAGTTGGGGGAGGAAGACAATGGAGAAATATCACTCCATGCGTTAAAAGAAGTGACCAACAACAAGATAATTAAAGTCAAGGGAAAGGTGAAGGACAAGAACCTGATGATCTTGATCGATAGTGGAAGCACCCATAGCTTCCTTGATGAGGGTACCGCGAGGAGATTGAGAAGCCCGCTCTCGGATACTCCACCCCTTAGTGTGACAGTGGCTAATAGGGGGTAGAGTGATTAGCCACTCGGCTTGCCCAAGGTTTATTTGGGAGATGCAAGGGGAAGAGTTTGAAGCTGACCTCAGGCTTCTGCAACTGGGGGCCTGTGATGTGGTTTTAGGGGTTGACTGGATGAAGGAAGTCAGCCCCATTAGTTTCGACTTTAACCGTATGGAAGTATCTTTTGAAAAAGGAGGAAAAAAGATGACACTCAAAGGAGGGTGCGAAACTGGAGCCTGCAAGATGATGATGGGAAGGAGCCTACAGCGAGTCCTTCGGCACAACTGGGGAAAACTGACTCAATTGTTTTCGATTGTAGCGGGGGAGGAGGGGCAGGAGACAATGAGGACCGGGGAGCTCACCTTATCCATTAGCAGCCAGCATGGAGAAGTTGGTCAGGTACACTCTAGCCACCTTATTAATGAACTGTTGGTAGAATTTGGGGACTTATTTGTTAAGCCTAATACCTTACCACCCAACCGAGACCTAAACCACTCCATCCACCTCAAATCAAACTCCGAACCAGTAAATATCAGGGCTTACTGATATTCACCCATCCAGAAAATAGAGATCGAAAGGATGGTAAAAGAAATGCTAAACCAATCCTTTATAAGGCCTAGCCACAACCCCTTTGCCTCACCGATCTTTCTAGTCAAGAAGAAGGACGGCACTTGGCGTTTTTGTGTAGACTACCGACAATTGAATGCCCTCATCATAAAAGACAAGTTCCCCATACCCTTGATAGAAGACCTAATGGATGAACTGCATAATGCCATCATTTTCTCCAAGCTCGACCTTAGATCGGGCTATCACCAAATCAGAATGAAAGCTGAGGATATCCACAAAACTGCCTTCAGAACTCACCATGGACATTTTGAATTTCGAGTGATGCCTTTTGGGCTCACCAATGCACCAGCTACCTTTCAATCCCTCATGAACTGAATATTTGATCCTTATTTGAGAAAATTTGTATTAGTTTTCTTTGATGACATCCTCGTTTACAGCCCAAACCTCGAACAGCACCTATCCCATCTCAGAACTACCCTAGAAGTCCTCAAATCCAACCAACTTTTCATAAAAAGGACTAAGTGTTGCTTCGGCCAAGATCAAGTGGAATACTTGGGCCATATAATATCGGGGGAGGGAGTGAGAACAGACCCAAAGAAAGTGGATGCCATGATCAACTGGCCCAAACTCGCGAACTTGAAGGCTCTAAGAGGGTTCCTCGGCCTCACAGGATATTATCGACGGTTTGTTAAACGGTATGGCATCATCAACCGCCCCCTAACTGAGTTGCTGAAGAAGGGGAATTTCAAATGGGGTGAGGAGGCTGAAGTAGCCTTTGAGAAGCTTAAGGTGGCGGTGAGCACAGTGCCGGCTTTAGGGTTACCAGATTTTAATGAACCCTTTGTACTGGAGACAGATGCTTGCGAAGTTGGTGTAGGGGCAGTCCTAATGCAGAAGGGTAGGCCTTTAGCATTCTTAAGCTAGGCACTTGGGATTGAGCATATATGAGAAGGAATTCCTAGCAGTCTTGATGGCAGTTGAGAGGTGGAGACACTACTTAGAAGGGAGTAGATTCATCATCAAAACAGATCATGAAAGTCTAAAATTTTTACTACAGCAGAAACTACAAACTCAGCTACAAAAAGAGGCATGGCCAAGCTGATGGGGCTCAACTATTCCATACAGTTCAGGCGAAGGAAGGAAAATATAGCTGCAGATGCACTATCAAGGTGTCAAGAGGAAGGCAGCTTGGCAACTATTACTAAAATAGTTCTCAAATGGTTTCAGGAGGTGGTTGACAGCTATGCCGACGATGAGCAGATTGTGGAGCTAATGGAGAGGTTGGCGATGGAACCTAATAGGGCTGGAAACTATACTCTAAAGGACGGGATGTTGAGGTTTAAAGGCAAGCTGGTCATAAGGAGCAAGGGGGACCTTAAGCAGAAGATTTTACATTCATTGCATGACTCACCCGTGGGGGGGCATTTGGGGATCCAAAATACCTACCTCCGAGTTAGGCAGTTGTTTTATTGGCCCAAGATGAAGGCAGACGTAAAGAACTTTGTGTTGGCATGCGATAAATGCAAGAGGTGTAAACTGGAGAACGTGGCCTACCCGGGTCTCTTACAACCTCTACTAGTACCGGGTCGAGCTTGGGTTAGTGTATCCATGGATTTCATCAAGGGGCTACCTAAATCAAAAGGGAGGGATAGTATTTTGGTTGTAGTGGATCGATTCACGAAGTTTGCACAGTTTATAGGGCTGGCCCACCCTTACACAGCCAAGGAAGTGGCTAGAATGTTTATGGACAGAGTCGTATCACAACATGGAGTGCCAAGCACCATCATATCAGACCGCGACAAGGTGTTCACAAGCCACTTCTGGCAAGAATTGATAGGATCTATAGGGATTAAGCTTAATATGTCAACAGCATATCATCCCCAATCAGATGGGCAGACTGAGAGGGTCAACCAGGTGGTGGAAACCTACTTAAGGTGCATATGTATACAGCAGCCCAAACACTGGCATAGGTGGTTGGCATTGGCACAATGGTGGTATAATACCACCCACCATACATCCTTAAAAATGTCCCCCTATGAGGCACTATATGGATGTCCACCGCCGCTATTACCGGCCACTGGAGGGCATGCAACAGAGATATCGATGGAAGAATACCTACAACAAAGGAGGGTGGTCTTGCAGCAACTAAAGCAAGAATTGGCATCGGCCCTGGAATAGGATGAAACAGTATGCTGACAAAAGGAGAAGCGATCGGGAATTTAAAGTGGGAGAAAGGGTGTATCTCAATCTAAGATACCCTCACCTGAAGGCCCTCAGTCAAGAGGCAGTAACCAAGTTGAGCCCTCGGTACTTTGGACCATTCACTATAGCAAAAAAAATAGGTAAGGTGGCTTACAGACTCCAACTACCCGAAGGCTCCCACTTACACCCTGTCTTCCATGTATCACTACTGAAGCGATCAACAGGGGCGGAGTCGGCAGACACGGTCTTACCAGCACCGTGTAGGGAAAAAGAAGGTCTGACGGAACCAGAAGCTATTATAGACAGAAGGGTGATCCACAACCAAGGGGCCCCTCTAATTGAAGTGTTGGTGAAGTGGAACCAGGGGAGTAACAAGGACAACTCGTGGGAATATCTACCAGGCCTACTCCAGCGTTTTCCAAGATTAGCAAGCCTACTCGGCATTTCTTGAGGACAAGAAATGTCCTAAGGGGGGGGAAAATTGTCACGGCTATGGTCCATTTTGCATTTTCATTTCTGTTTGTTTTGCTGTATTTCCATTATTGCATTTATATTCCAGTTAATAGTCATATTCTAGCTAACAGATTCTGTTAGCTATAGGAGGCCACGTGTAAAGGCCCTAGGAAAAGACAACATTCTGTTGCAACCACTATGGAGGAAAGGATCCGCTGCATCTATTTCCACCCGGCGCGCCTATATGTACTACTTCCATTCCATGGGAGATGGCTACGAAAAGATTGAATACAAAAATCACTCTGTTTCTCTCTATCTCTTCCTCGCATTCTCCAATTCTCTCTAATCCTATGTTCTTCTACCTTCTTACTCGACTCCCTACCTGTCATTTTCTTTCTAAACCACCGAGCCCCGGTTAGCTCATTGTCACTGTGGCCTAGGACCGTGACACTAATGTTCAAGAAAAATAAGATAGAGGAATCCGTGGCTATGCAGATTCAGATTGGGCAGGCTCTATTGATGATAGTAGATCCACATCAGAATACTGTACCAAGCTGTGGGGAGATCTAGTGACTTGGAGAAGCAAAAAACAACAAGTTGTTCGCAGCAGTGCAGAGACTGAGTATCAAGCCATTGCTCAAGGTATTTGTGAAATAATATGGATAGAAAGATTGATGAAGGATCTAGCTATGCCTATATCATCTCCTAAACTACTTTTTAGTGACAGCAAATTAGCTATCAGCTTTGTAAACAATCCAATACAACATGACTGAATGAAGCACGTGAGAATTGATAGACATTTTGTCAAGCAAGAGATGGAAAGAGGAAACATAAGACTCACTTATGTTCCTACAGAAGGTCAAGAAGCAGATATCTTGACTAAAACAATGCAAAAACAAGGCTTTGAATTGCTTAGAGACAAGCTGGGAATGATTGACATCATTCACCAGTTTGAAGGGAAAGTATTGGAAGGATATAAGGAAGAATGAATGACTCGAGAATGAAGATCAAGATCACAACAGAAATTCCATCTAAGAATAAGGATAAATCAGTATTCGAACTCTTGCTAATCCTAATATGTAAAGTAGATAACTAAAAGTGTTGTAATCCACTCCTATAAAATAGGAGGATAGATAGGAGAGTTTTTAGCAGATTTTTTAGGAGTTTTCTGTATATATATTTCCATAGTTCAATGAATCATTCAAGGTGGAATGTTTTCATAATTCTCTACCTAATTCTTTCAATAATAAATAAGATATAGGCTAAATACTTGATAAAATAATTTTTTTCAATCAAATAATATGCATCATATACTTATTTTTTTGCTGGGTAAAAATTCATAAATTTTGATACTAACATATGTTATAATATATCTATATTATATATCATTGATTATGTATACTTGTATCTGTATATAACTAATTGATAAGGAAGTTATGTATCCCTATTGACCCTCTGCGTCCCTATGAAAAGGGAAGCAAAAGGTTACACTGTGCCCTGCAGAGGGGAGTCTTTTGTATCTCTTTTCACATAAAGAAATTTGTATTGCATTTGTCCGGTATGGAGCATATTGGCCAGAACAGAAATAATAACTATGCTAATACTATGAACTTGTATACAAAAAAATCCATGCATAAATAAAAAACATGCAAATAATTGAACGCAAGCATATATAGATTGGTGTATAAACCAACAAAGCAAAGTATTGTTGCACCCATTACCATCTGTTCGAGCTCGCTTGGCTGCCGAAGAATTTCTGTTATCCACCTAAAATTGAAGGAAAAACAATATTACTCTGGTATATCAATGCTATTGTGTATATTCCTACTTTTGAAGTCATGTCACATTTTGTATGAGAAACTTTATCCTAATATATATATATATATATATATTCTTAGTTGATTGCAGGGAAAATATTAAAATTTTCATGTCAGATATAACTTCTCTATTACCTTAATTGCATCTAATTGTTCAGTTTTTCTTTTTCAGCTTTACAAATAGAGAGGCAAAGAATAAGAACAAAGAAGAAAAGAAGGAAATCAGAAAAGAAGTCGCTGCAGGATCTGTAGGAGAATTCAAAGTAGGAAGAATTGATGTGTCCATTAATTTATACACACACACACACAGAGAACTATCATAATTGAGACGCGTTGGTCCAGTTAACGAAAAATATTTTTTAACGAAAAACAATGCGTTATATGTTGTCAATCATTTCCCTCCAACACACAACTTTTCAAAGTCAGCTATGAAACCCTAGAAGTTGAACCCAATCAACGATGATAGGAATTCACTTAGATACTGCTAAATAGATTATTAATCCCCTGAATACACACAAAAATACGTATTTAATACTCAGGAACCAAACTCTGCTCACATCGGCCCAATAAAAAATCAACGAAACGATCCACGAAAACATAGAGAAAAAGGAAACCAACCACAGAGAGACATGCTTTGGTCTGATTCAGAAAATGAGAATTGAACAGAGGAGAAGAAAATCGATTAACCTGAGACATAGCGACGGCAAACTGAGCCGGAGAGAGCTTTGGATTAGATAGGAAGGATCGAGTTTTGCCGGCCGAGCGAGAAAATGTCGAACAGAACAATACTGTCTATAAGGGCAAACAGAGAGAGGAAGGGTTCTACAAATTATCACGACTAGATAGAGTCAAGGCCCAATGGCGCTTTAGCCCACCCATGATTCAGTATCCGCACCTTTCCAGCGGGTTATTGGTCATTCATTTTCAACGGGATAAATTGCGCTCAGGACATTGAGAAAATTGTAAATAACAATTTTGGTAAAATTATAAGAAATTTTCTATATTTAAAAAATAGTAATAATCAGTCTTATTATTAAATAAAGGATAAATGACCAATTTATCTATCATTCTCTCTCTTTTCTCTTTTAATTAAAAAAATAAAATAAAATAAATAAAAAATAACAAATGCAGCCACTAAGTTCATCACAGACGATAACGATGAATCCAATAGATTCTATGTTGGCATGCAATGAATCTAGATTAGTTTTTTTTTGTTGTGTAAATAAAATAACGATGAATCCAATAGATTCTATGTTGGCATGCGATGAACCTAGATTAGTTTTTTTTGTTGTGTAAATAAAATATATTAATAGGAAAAGGCCCACAAACGTCTACAAAAACAAGTTGGGGCATTTATTGTTAGAGTGTGATAAACCCAAATCTAGGTTTGAAGAAAAAATGGAAAAAGAAAAAACAAAGAAAAAGAAATTAGAGTGTGTGTGTGTGTGTGTGAAACCCTTGATAGTGATATGCCCTGATACTATATTTTGATGGCGTCTGACGAACTTATTAAATATTTGATGTATCTTTGCATATATAAATGATAAAGTCATGTTCATTCATTACTCTCCAAATTTGTATGAATGATTCTCTAGATTTCTTGTTTGATCATTTAACAAAGTTATATTCATTCATTACTCTCCAAAGTTGCGATTGTGAAATTGATCTTTTGACTTAAAGTGACATTAATGTTGTCTTGTGTGCTAGTGTGCGAGATTTGTTGATATGCTAAACCATCCAATTGCAAGTTGGGGACGCTTATCTTATATGGTCATGTATCGCTAGTGCATGGAGATAGGTGTTTGTGGATAGGATTCATCACCCTTAAGTTGAAGCGAACGTTGTGATGGGAAAATTCTTGGTCAGGGTAGAATGAATGATAAGGAAATGATTTTCTTGATGTGTCATCTAGTCACATTGATGAAATCAGACATATAATTATCAGGTTTGTGAATTTATCACTCCATAGCTTTCACTCGATCAAGACGTTTGGTGGTGGAATTATTGTATTATATGGTAATCGTCAGCTATAATAAGTTCACATATGAATAGACTCCATTGCCTTTTAGAATGTTCTGAGTCGTTGTTGGGCATTACTCAATATCGTCAGAACGTCTCGTAGAGATGGAGAAGTTCTTGAGATAGGCGAAGTGTTTGACCGATATCAAAGGGATTTAATATTATTTGATTACTACTAAGCAGTGAACTTAGAAAGTTACACACCGAAAAGTGTGGCATTCGAAATTGGATCTATGCACCTATTATGTTCTCAAAATCGTAAACTGTTTATGGTAGGTCTTGATATGTCATTAAATGTTAATGATATGGTTCATTAAGTGTTAATGGAACAGATACAACTAGATGTTGGACCATACATCATGCAACACATAACTATAGCCTTTTTCTTGTAGTTAATTGGCCGATTTTCTAATAGTGAGGAAAATGGTTGACTGCTTGTTGAAGACTATAGATCGATTTTCCAAATAATGGGAAAAATATCAACTTTTCAATATAAACTATTTATCGTTTTGCGTATTAGATAGCTAGTGGATGTTTCAAGAGAAATCGGTTCTTTTGTACAAATGGCTTACATGTCGTTGTTGGTTTCAGATAACTTTTTTGGCGTGAATAGACTAGGCCTTCCATAGCTTGAGGAGGATATGATCTCAGTGTTAAAATAGTTTCTACACCCACCTAATATCAGTCATTTAGGTACGTATTTATTTGATTACATATGATGTAATATTGAGTTGCTTAAACATTCAAGTTACATATGATTTGTTTAGAATTTCGTTGCACATCTCTAATGTCAAATTTTTAAAATTACATATATATCTATATGATGCTTCCAACAGTGGTATCAAATCCTCGACTACTTGTTTAATGCATATGCAAATGTGTTTGTGTTAAGTTTTGCAGGTTGTTGGGCAATCGGTTGTGTGTAAGATGAATTTTTTTTGGCTATTTTCTTAGCCCAATTGATTGTTTTTCATATAATCTTAAATTTTGTCCACTTCTTAAAGTAATAAGACGACTGTTTTTCTAAAAGACTAAAATCGGTTAATAGTTTACCTGAAACAAGTTGACTGTTTTTAGATGCCAAAATCAGTCGACAATTTTACCAAAATACTCGAGCATTTTTTACTGTGTTACACAACTATTTGAATAAGATGCTAATTGTTGTTGATTATATAATGAGATTACATTGGACAGTGACATGGGCATGTTAGACATGGGATGCCAGGTGTTCGAAAGTTAATTCTTGACATCAACATGTTTTGTTTTCAAATGTGAATGTGAAGAAGTTTGATATGATCAAATATGATGAACATGGACTAGGATGTGAATGAATGAATGTTATAAGGTTTTGTGTTAATTTGATTAACATGTAATTATTCTTTCTTTTGGGTTTGTAATTGAGGCATAAGTTTTAGTAGTTTTTGTTGAGCTAAATTGCTCCAATCAACTTATTGTGTATTTTTTGATGTTTAACAAAACATAATTTTAGTAAAACTATTTTTAGTATATTTAAATCCCCTAATGGATTTTTGATATGTCTTATGGTAGATAATATATTTTAAGTATTATAGTATTTTGTGCATCAAAATGAACCAAGAAATGCTATATGTTCTAAGTGGAATATTAGCGCATTATAAGGGAACATATAAGAAAATGTTTTCCTTTTGGAAAACTGTCTCCCAGTATTTCTATACTAATATTCATTGTTGTTAAAGTAATTTTTGATGAATTTTTCAAGAAATAAAAGGTATGTATTTTGAAGGTGATAAAATTATCAAATCCTGAATTTGTACTTATCGACGTTCAATTTTAGCTGACTGTGATTCGTTAAGGCCGCAGTGAATGAGTAAGTCTAAGATACAAGGAGGAAGAATAACACAGAAAGAACACAAAGAATTTTTACATGATTCGGCCAGAACGATACCTACTCCACGACTGTACCCTGATTATTCTTTCAGAGTGACAGTATATCATTATTCCTATCGTCCCCTTCCTTAATGATATTTCCGCCTCCTATTTATAACGAGGGTCTTTTACAATTTGCATAAGATATAAAAAATATAAAGATGATATAATGGGGGATAAACAGTCCTTATCATCTGCATAAAATCGAGAGTGGGATCCTCATTATAAGGGATATGGCTAGCCTCAGATAAAATGAGTGGGTCCCATGCATCTAGTTGTCCAGCAGCTTTGTTGTCTATGCGATCTGAAGGATTTAGAACCATCGGGCCTGAATAGTTAAGCTAGCGAATTGGGAATGTCGCTAGAAGCTCGTTGGGTGTATCATTAGGAGCTCGCTAGAACCATGTTGGGAGCTTGTTCGGAGCTCTCTTGGTTCCGCGATCAGAGCTTAGATTTCAGCAACGTATGAGCTCATCCTGGTGAGCTCACTTGGGCCTTTCGGGCTTTAGGTGGGTGGGGCGGGCCTATTGGACTAGCTCTAACCCATAAGAAGTGGTGCGGGAAATACATATAATAGTACTAAAATCAAAATTATATTTTCTTATTGTTATGAATTTTGATTTTTTAGATATTTTTATTGAATTTAAATAGGGGGTACTTTCTTATTTACATTTATGTATTAAAGTAAATGGAAGGTAAAATATAAATTAAAGAAAATGTGTTGTAATATATTCATACTATATTCATGCTATGAATTATATCATCAAAGCAAATCTATTTTTTTTGAAAATTTGGATTGAGAGTCAACTCCTAGTAAGGGACAGTCGACTATGTGTTATATAGAGTCGATGTAGTCGAGAGTAGGTTTTGGCCAATCGATTGGGAGTCGACTGTAGGCCAATGAGAGTCGATTGTCGGCATCGAGAGTCGACTATGGGTGTCGTGAAGTCAACTATCGGTTAGAACAATCGACTGCTAGACTCTAATGGTCGAATTTTTCTAGCCGTTATAGATTCGTTGAAAGCTCAAGTATATATATCTTCAAGAGATTTCTGACAAAGGCTAATGCACTATCAAGATCTATCATTCTAAAGCACACCTAAGCTCTCAAGCACTCAAGAAAAGCAATCCAATTATTAAGATTAAAGATTACATCATTTGGGGCCTAAGGCAAAGAAGAAGAAGTTTTCTTCTTATTAGTAACTCTTGTATCATTTATATTTGCCTTGTAATATCACTGTGTTTATTTCCATATTAGTCCAAGGTTGTTTGGACATAGGATTTATTGTCTTTAATTGTGGATTGTAAGAGGTCTCCTAGAGCCCAAGTAATCTAGGTGTATTGTTGTAATAGTTTTCGTGGTGAATTAAAGGGAAAATCTCGGGATGTATAACTTTGCTAGGTGATATTGTGTGGAAACCTAGTGGTGGTTTTAGTGAAACCTCAAGTGTCGGGTTAACCTTGAAAGAGTGGAGTAGGTGTTAGAGACACCGAACCACTATATATTCTTGTGTTGATTATTGTTCTTTGTGTATTTATTGCTATCACTCTCAAACAACATATATATTTATAACAAGTATCATCTTTGTATAAGAAAAGCTCAAGAGTTTTAAAAAGTAAAGAATTCAGTTTAATAAGTTTTTAACACTCAATTCACCCCTTCTTGAGTGGTCATTGTGTGTCAAGGGACCAACAGTTTTTTTTAGTCTTTATTTTACAAAAGTTGTAATGAATACGACATCAAGAGTTGATGAGAATGAAGAGATCAAGAGTTTATGGATTCTCAAGATAAGAAGTTGGAAGTGTTGAAAGGATTCAAGTTGCGTATGGTGTGATTTGTGAAAAATGTTATTTAAATCTTGAGGCTCACGTTTAATTAATGCTCAAGTCCATGATCATCCCAATTTTATTTATCCATTCGTTTTTATATTGCGTGAGATGTATGATGGAATGGATGGATGGAATGATAAGACCTATTGTTAGAAGCCCAAAAATCTTCCCATGTGCAAATCAATATTATATCTAAGTGGTGAATATTATTCTTCATAGCCTTCCATTGTCGTAGGGGTGCATTAGTCTTATTAGGTGTGTTTTGATTACGGATACGTAGGGTGGCACATTTCATGAAAGATTGTTTGTTTACTCCTATTTAAACCATATGATGGAGTGGTGTTAAACGATATACATTTGACCAAGAAACTATTATGTGAGGTTTGATGTGTTCAAATCATTGCACTTAGTTGAGACAGTGGGTGGAATCTAATTAATCCAACCAACCAAGAAACTATTATGTGAGGTTTTTGTGAGGTTAAAGGCTAAAGATCGAGCTCCACATATGATGTGGTGGCAAGTTGTTGCTTACTCAATTATGTGAGTACTCCAAAAAAATATTATGTGAGGGGTATTCATATGAAAGAGAATTCGATCACTAACTATTGAGTCCTAACGGATTCATATTTTCTGCTTGAAAAGTATAAAATTTCTAAAAATTTAGTGAAAGTAACCATTTAGTTTAAAGTCCTTGATTAAATGGTATTTTTCAAATATATATTTGTTAGTGATGCGCCTTAATGCTAGATTTAGATGACATATAGCATATGTAATAAATACATTTGATGTATCTTTGTATGTATTTTTAAGAAATGTAAATTTATCATCATTCATTAAACTCTCCAATTTGTTATATGAATGAGTCCCTAGATTTTTTGTTTGAGAGTTTTATTCTTAAGGTGTTAAGAATATGAGACGATATTTCTTAAATATTCTTGATCCTTAGATTAATCAAATGGGGACTCTGATTAATCAATTATGGACTATCATGATATATATTATCTTGATTAGTATGAGATACTAATAGTTAGGGGTGATGAATTATATGCCATATGATATGGGGATGTCTCTAATAAACTCGTGGGTGATTGTTGGAGAACAATGCACTAAATGTGACACTGATGATTGATCACATGGCATTGTGGATAATGATCTTATTATTGAGTTGCAATTGTGTAACTAATCCTTAGACTTGAAGTGGCACGATTGTCTTGTGTATTAATGTACAAAATTTGTTAATGTGTTAAACCATCTAATTATAAGGTGCGAACGTTCATTTATGTGGTTGCATATTGCTAGTGCATGGAGGCAGGTGCTTAGGGATAGGATCTATCACCCTTATCATCATTGATAAGGTGAACGCCACATGTGATCTATTATTAGTGTGATAGAAAAGTCCTTGGCCAAGGTATAATGATTAATCAGGAAAATGTTTTCTGAGGTGTCACCTAGCCACGTTGATAAGATCTGACACATAGTTACTGAGTTTGTGAGTTCATCACACCATAACTCTCATTGAGTTGGGACGTTAGGCTATGGAAGAATTGTATTACATGGTAATCATCAACTGTAATAGGCTTACTTGAAGTTAGACTTTATTTCTTTCTATATTGTGTTGGACCGTTGTTAAGCCCTTTTTTAAGACCTTTCAAATCGTCACCAAAACATGGAAAGATTCTCGTGATGGGTTGAGATGTTTCGACATGCGTCAAAAAAAGGTTTTGGCACTATCTGTTTGCTAGCGGGCAATAAACCTAAAAAGTCACACACCATATAGTGTAGTAGCTGGTATCGACACCGTGCACATGTTGTGTCTTGGATGTCATTAAGTGTTAATGATTCAGGTTAATTAAATGTTAGAAACTATTTCTTTAGAAATAGCTAGAGATGTTGATTGCTTCAGCATAGCCAATTGACCATTTTTGTCGCCTCAGTTGAAATCGATTGATTGCCTCTGAGGAATCGATCGACCGTTTTTGTCGCCTTAATCGGTTATAGTGTCGTCCACGTGTCAGACAATTAAAGAGTGCTGGTGGGAATTGCGGGAGGCAAAAATTGGGCAAAGACGAGAGATTTTGGTGGATGTTCTTGGCTGTTTCTTCCTCATATGTCTTCTTTTGCTTCTACTCCAGAGAATTTACAGTGGCATAATAGTTACGTGCATGACAAATTTTGGAGAGTCCGGGAAGACACGTGGGTGATGGTGAATCAATGTCCTCAGGCTAGCATGGGACAAGGATTGCGATGTGGTACTTGATAGCTTGCTAGGTGTGGATAGACTAGGCTTACCACAACTCGAGATGGAATCGGTCTCAATGTGGAAACAATTTCTATACTCCACTTGACATTGAGCTACAATGAGATGGAATCGGTATCAATGTAGAAACAATTTCTACACTCCACCTGATATTGGGCTACATGTATGTGTATTATTGTATTTCATAAGATGAGATATCATGTTGCTTAAATACCCAAGCTAAATATGGTGTGTGCATTTATGTATTCCGTTGCACATCCCTAATGTACAAAATTTTTAAATTTATCTAAACCACCATAAGTGTATTCCAACAATATCTACTAATAATCTCTTTATTTTTTGCAGTGCAAATAGTAAGCAATATGAATCTGCTTATATGTATTTTGGACACCAATAGGCTTATTGGCCAAAAATTTTTGGACTAGTTTTAAATTTAAAAACAATGCTTAGCATGAAAAAAATTGCCAATGTCTTGTACCTTAGCCCCCCTAAGTCTTTATATGAGGATGTACCTTAGCAGGACACTTGCAAGATGTTAAAGGATCATGACTTACGAGCCTGTAACTATATTCTTGGCTTGATGTCCAATGACTTGCAACATTAGCATGAGAATTTTCTTGACATTGCGAGCATGATTCAAAATCTTAAGGACCTCTATGGCGAGCATAGTCAAATAGCTCGGTATGAGATATCGAAAAAGCTATTTCGAGTTAAAATTATGGAAGGGTTTGATGTGGGAGATCATGTTATTAACAAGATCAATTGGATTGGTCAACTTGATATGTTGCATATCCCTACGGATGCTTATCTTATGATTGATCTAATCATGTAATTGTTGTCAAATTTTTTCTCCTCTTTTATAACTTATTTTTATATGAATAAAATTAAGTGTTCCCTCTTAGAGTTGTTAAATATGTTAACGATGGTGCAGTCACAAATGAAAGGAAAAGGCAAAGAAAAAGTTCTTGTTATGGCCTCATATTCTTCCAAAAAAAAATCAAAAAGAAGAAAAGAAAGTCCTTGGCCTACAAAGAGACATAGATAAGACAAAGTTGTAGGATAAGGTGGCAGGTAAGGGTAAATGTTACTTTTTTCAAAAAGATGAGCATTGGAAGAGAAATTACTCAGACTATCTTAGAAGCTTGAAGGTCAAAAGTCAAGAGGGTCAATGTATTTTCCCTTCCTTATTTGTGATTGAGACCAATCTCATGATTGGTCAGTACCCTACTTCTTGGATTGTTGATTCTGGTGCCATATCTTATATATGTTTTATCTGTTATATTAGATCTGATCATACGCAATAGGAAAAAAATATTTTTTTGGTATCACATTTTTTAGATTTTTACAATCTACTAAATGAAGAAGGAAATATGGATGAATACCTTTTGACGAAATTTGATTTCCACTTGTGTTCACCCGGCCGTGTAATTGTCCACGTGTAGAATGTTGAGTCAGTCCATTGAAACCATTTTTGATTCAAGATAGTCTCTAGAAAAGAAGGAGAAACTTTTCTCTAAAAGTTGATGATCATATTAGTTCATGTCAATCGCCACGTCATTTAACCATAAAAATAATATTTCATTAATCTCACACCCAAGAAGGGGTAAATTGGATGTTTATAAATTTTAAAAATTTGTGGAGGCTTTAAAGAAAAATATAAAAATAGTGAATTAGAGTAAGATAATATAAATTAAGGTAAGAAAAAGACACAAAAGATTTAGACTGGTTTGATTCAATCCGACCTACACCATTACTCTACCTCTCCCTAGAGATTTCAAAATCCACTATAACCTCCTACTTAACCAAATAAGCCCTCTAACCCAACCGTTAGAAAATACAACACAATTTATAAAGAAAATAATCTAAGAGTTGACACTCTCAATTACAAAGTTTCTCTAAAATATCCAACAAAGTTTTAACAAGATATTACAGAAGATAATTAGCATTAGTTGAGAAAAATATTGAAAGTACAAGTATAAGTGAGAAGAATAATATCACTAGTAAGCTTTTATCACTTGATCAACCTCTTTAGTGCATCATGGGTTGGTATTTATAGGCTTTTTCCATGATTTGAAATTATTAATTGTTGCAAGAGCCATTGGGAGCTTTTAAAGCCTACAAAAACTAGTCGTTTAAACATATCATAAAGAAATGATCGACAATTTATCAAACTAATCGACAATTTTCTTTGAGAAAATTGAAATTTACTCACGGCCTTGGACAAACAATAGACTTCTTTAGAAAAATAGTCAACTATTTTAACAAGAAGTTGACATTATATAGTGATGGTTGACATTTTTTAAACTTATGTGAAAAGAACAAATAATTCAAATTTTTCATATCGAGAGTTCAATGCAATGGTTGATTGTTTTTACTGAAATGCCAAAAACGGTAGACTATTTTGAAAAAACGATCAACAGTTTTGCCTTTTAAAGAGTGTTTATATTTTGAAAAATATTTTGACACTCTTAACACATTTAATTTTAATATAAATACAAAAAATTGATTTCAAAATAAATACAAAAGATTTTGCATTTGCATACATTGAAAACATATTTATCCTTTGGCATTATTTAGATTTTTCATTTTTAATTTCTAAAGATAAAATATATTTCATTTTTAAATGCTAAAGATATAATATATATCATTTTCAAATTTCAAAAATATAAGATTGCGTTCTCTTTACTGTTTTCAAGTCATTTTTAGTTTTCGATTTTCTAAAATAATAAAAACGCGTTCTCTTTACTATTTTTAAAAATGTATTTTTGAAAACAAAAAAAAAATATAAAGAAAACTCAAAACAACAAAAAGTTATTTTGAGTGTTTTCATCCAAAACAAACTCTAAACTCAAAACACATTTATTTATTTATTTATTCATATTTTATTATTGTAATGGGAAAAATATTATAAAATTCATTAACTTTAAAATGTATATATTTTCAATAATATATTAATATTAAATATTTTTAATTAACTGAATAATTAAATTTATTGAATAAAATATTATTAAAAAATTATTTTTAAAATTTCAAAGAGAACACATTTTCTAATTTTCTATTTTGATAAATAATTTTTCAAAATGACAAAAAGAACACGTTTTCAATTTTCTAAAAACAGATTATCAAAACAAAAAACTGAAAATTGAAAAGCAAAAAGAACACAGGTTTTTCATCATCAAAACACCATTAAAAACAAAACAACAAGATTACTCATTTGAATTATAATACTTGAACGATTTGTATTTCTTACATATATAACCTCAAAATCATAGGAATACATAACCATCAAGGTAGCTACCTATACAAGGTACTACCATCCTCGAGTCCTAGCGTGTAAAGAGGTCATCTATATCATTTGGCTCATTAAAGTTATTGTCTAATTCACTTGCTTGGGGTTTTAGGGTCATTTGGGGTTCACCTGATAGAGTCTCCTCGATCTTGGTTAACCAACCCATTGGATGTCTCATTTTTCTCCAAACCTTGGGTGATAATCCTTATATGTTAAAGGTACTTTGAGTTATTTTTTTGCGAAGTCTTTGTGATATTACGTGACTTTTTCTCTTCACTAGTTTTCTCTTTTCTTTCCCTTCATTAGTTTGATTCATCCTTCTTCTTTCATTCACTAATTTTCTCTCTTCCTTCTTCCTTTCTCTATTATTCTTTATTTTTTTTTTGTTGTCTTATACTTGCTTAAAATCCCTCAAGTGAGAGTCCTTATCTCAATTTATAGGACTTCTCATTTTTTTTATAAAGAAACTAATTAATATGAGAAATTTGTATTTTATTTTTATTTTTAAAGTCTTCAATTTGTGTAAAATGTTCCTATAAATACATGTGAAAATGGAGGAAAAGGAATAGGAATAGGGTCAATGGTCAATAAAGGAATCTTTTGGAAGCCATCTCCAATGTTGTAAGAGGGCTACCCAAGGCAATCCCTCGGCCATGTAGGCGAGCAATGATGCCAGTTGTCGCCATTTGTTGCCCTAGCTGAAAGGGACTCCACATAATTGTGGGGTGCCTGGTGGGTTGGCTTAATTGTCAACTTATTTGCTTGCCTTTATATATATATATATATATAATATTACACACGTATACATACATATATTTAAATTATAAACCCAGTTAATGGGCCAAATAAATTATACTCTAATTTAAATTTAGGCTTTTATTTCCTTAAACTTTCAAATATTTTTAAAATATTTTTAGGTATTGATGGTACTCATATTTCTACTCGTGTGTCAGTTGATGAACAAATTGCATTTCATGGGAGAAAAATTACACCCACACAAACATAATGTGTGTTTGTTCATTTGACATCCGATTTACATTTGTAATCACAAGTTAGGAGTGAAGTGCAAATGATGTAAGAAATTTTCTTGAAGTAGTGAATGACTTGAAAAATAGGTTTTCTATGCCACCAACAGGTAAATATTACGTGGTTGATTCTAGATATACCAATATGTTGGGATTTCTTACTCCATATTATAGAGAGAGTTATACTTTGTGTGATTTTAGGGACAGGTAAATTCCAATAAGTCCTAAGGAGTTATTTAATTATAGACTTTCTTCATTGCACAATGGCATTGAAAACATTTCAAAGTGTTGAAAGCACGCTTTCCCCTTCTTAGAGCCAAGCCTTCTTATGACTTCAAGCATCAAAATTTCAAAACACTTGCCTATTTTGTTGTGCATAACTATATCAAAATTCATAATAGGATGGATTCATTATTCACGAAATATGCAGATCAAAATATTATACTTGGAGTTGACCAAGAAAATAAGGATAAACTTCAAGCAAGTGAAAATATTAGCTTTGATTCAAGTCAAATTGGTCAAGTGAATAATGTTTCGGGATTGAATAACATAACATTTGTGGACAATAATATTAGATAATTATGCGACTAATTTTATTGATTTCAATGTTATGATACAGTATTTTATTAATATAAAATTTTGAATGAGTTAATTTATATATTTCTTAATTTATTTTATGGCCAAATGTTGTAATAGATTTTCATCATAAATATTTGTACAAATGAAAAAAATCAAAATGTTAAAATCAACAACAATTTTTTGAAAAATAAACAATGCAAAACAAAAAAAATAGCTTCTAATTTTATAACAACAAATAACACAAAATGTCTTTTTTTTCTTATTTGATTTGATTGTTGTTGGTTTGTGTTTCCTAATAAGTCCAAGGCAATGACAATTAAATCGAGCATGAATAATCTTCATAGGCTTCAACTAGTAATTGGAGAAATAACCAAATCCAACATCACTTATTGGCAACCCAAATTTAGAAGTCGGTCCATAAGCTGATTAGCCTTTTTTTCTTTGGAGGTAAGATGGGCTTATCCCATTTGCTCAAAAAAGGAAAGCTTGCTTCCCTTTTACCCTAACCTAAACCTAATTATCTCTATATAGTTGGAGTCCTCCTTCCCCCTCGAGGACACGCCGTAAACCTTAGCCATGTGCTCTATTTTGTCGGGACCTCTTAGCCGCCCTCTATTTTCTCTAGTTCAATTGAAGTTTTGTGTTTCTCCCTTGACTACTTTCTTTGACCCTCACTTTTTTGATCCTTTGCCTGCGTTCATCAAACTCCCCCATTTCTCTATGATATTCTTTCTCCTTTGTGGACTTTACTCTGTGTAGAGGATTGGGTTTATTATGATAGGTTGTTATGGGGATCGAGTTTATTTGAAGCTTGGTGGTCATATTCTATGGTGTTGCCTAAGTGGTATGTTGGATATATATGATATGAGCCTTGAGTATCCATCTTTGTGATTGTCATTGGTGACTGAAATGGAGTTCTTTTCATTCCCTTTTATGTTTCAGTTTCCCATGTTTGTTTGTTTTTGTGTTCAATCGTTGCACTAATGTGTTTCATTGTAGGTTTTTTTCGCTCACAATTGGTATCAGAGCCTTGTTAAGCATCTGGGTTGTGCAAGGATTGAACCTTGATCAGAAATCTGTTAGAAAACTTGGGATCGATTGCCCTTAGGGTTTTCATACCCAAATATGAAATTTCTTGATTTCTCTCTACAGGGACTGAGTTGTGGCAAAGGGACCCCATACTCAAGATCAGTAAGCCTTGGGTATTCTCCCTGATGACATGCGTCATTGCACTCGTTGACTAGCGAAAACACATGGATAACCAAAGGTGGCGTGTGGAGGGCAGAGACAACACAAATTTGATCCTCTAGTATCAGAATTTTGTTTCTGATGTTGTGGGGTAACCATTGTAAGATTTAGTTCTTCGTGATTCATCTGTGCTTATTTATTTGCTTAGTATCTTAAATTTGCATATTGAATTTGATTTAACTCTCTAGTTGCTATATTATTGTTAGAATACCTTTTCTTTGTTGAGTCTTTGCATATCTGCTACCTAGGATATTGTGTGAAACTTTGTGTTTTCTTTGATCCTTTTGGTTGCATATTTGTGTTTGTGCATTTTCTTTGTGAACATGACTACACGTCATTTCGAGATGGGGTTTTCAACGGGAAGGGTGATTTTTCTATGTGGCAACAAAAGATGAAGTGTATACTTGTTCAACAAAAAATTTCAAAAGTCATTGATGGCAAATTTGTTGAATCTAGCACTGCAGAACAAAATAAATAATTTGATGAACTTGCATACACTTCAATTATTTTTCACCTCTCTGACTCAATTTTACGAAAAGTTGGTAAACTTGAATCCATTAAAGATCCTTGGAAAAAGTTAGAGGATTTATATTTGACAAAAAATACTCCTAATAAACTTTTCTTACTCGAAAAATTTGTTAGTTTTAAAATTGGCTCCTCCAAGGATTTAGATGTTTTTAACAAACTTGTACAAGACATCACGAATTGTGGTGAAAAGGTTATTGAAAAATATAAGGCAATCATCTTATTAAATGTTATTTTTGATACTTACAAAAAGGTTAAAAATGCTATCAAGTATGGGAGAGACATTTTGATACTTGAAATTGTCAGTGATTCACTTAGAAGTAAGGAGATGGAGTTGGAAAATAAGAGAAAAAATGGTGAGGTTCACATGTTAAGGGGTATATCTTAGTTGAGGAGTTGGGAGAGAGGTGGCAAAAAGAAAGTGAGGAGTAGATCTAAATCTAAGGCACAAGGGAAGGATAAGAAGTGTTATAGGTATGGGAAGACCAGGCACTTCATTAAAGATTGTTATGCTGAGAAAAACAAACAGAATGAGAAATGAAAAGAGAAAGAAGAGGCAAATGCGATCACATCATATGATCCGAGTGATGTTTATATGCTTTTAGATTCTAACTCTACTGAATTGAATGTTACTGTTAAATCTCATGTGCATAAATGGATTCTTGACTCTGGTGCATCATTTCATGTAACATCTCAAAAATATTGGTTTGAAAACATGCACGAATTTGATGGCGGTTATGTTATTGTCTACAGTAACATTCCATATAAGGTCATTGGGATTGGGGACTTCACTATTAAACTTGATACTGGATATGTTTTAAAATTGAAAGATGTCGAGTATATTCCCGAAATGGATAGGAATCTCATTTCAGTAGATGAGTTAGAAAAGAATGACTTGATTGGTAAAATTGAAAATTGCATGCTTAAAATGATTAAAAGAGCTATGGTGGTATGTAAGGGGGTTAGGAGAAATGGTATCTATGTTTCTACAACTAAAGTAGTGGGTGACTCAGGCTCCCACATTGCTTCCATTAACACCGATGACATACACAAATGGCACAATAGATTAGCCCATGTTAGTGTTAAAGGGCTTAAACTTCTTAATGATAAGGGGGTATTTGGGAAGGATTGTGTGTCTAACTTTCCATTTTGTGACCATGGTGTGCTTAAAAAATATCATAAACTGTCATTCTCATCTAATGTGCATAGATCCACAAGGGTCTTAGAGTATATTTATTCAGACCTGTAGAGACCGACTACTAACCCCACATCTGGTGGGAATAGATATTTTTTATCCATCATTGATGATTATTCGAGAAAGGTTTGGGTGTATCTTTTAAAAGATAAATTTGAAACATTTAAGAGTTTTAAAAACTGAAAAATACATGTGGAAACCTAGACAAGTAAAAAGGTGAAATATCTTAGAAATGATAACAATATTGAATTTTCCAATGTTGACTTTGATGATTTATGTAAAGAATGTGGCATTACTAGGCATAAGAATGTTTCTTACACCTTCCAATAAAATGGGGTGGCTGAAAGGATGAATAGGAATATACTTGACAAGGTGAGAAGCATGATGATTAGTTTTGGAATACCTAAATCTTTTAGGAGTGAAGCTATCATGATTGCATGTTATCTAATTAATATAACTCCATCTGCTACATTGAATGGTGACACTCCGCATGAAAAATGGTATGGTAAATATGTTGATTATTCGTTTCTCAAAACTTTTGGTTGTGTTGCTTTCTCTTATCAAAATGAGGGAAAATTAGAACCCAGAGTTAGAAAATGTGTTTTTCTTAGTTATCCAGAGGGAGTTAAGGGTTATAGACTTTGGGATAGAAGACAAAAGGGGGTGAGAATTATTATGAGTAGGGATGTCGCATTTAATGGGATCATAAATGCCTTGTTTAAAATCAAAAAGTGAAAAACAACAAGAAAATGAGAGTAAGAAATCCCAAAAGGAGTTGAGTAGATTGAGTATCCATATTCCTACCACCTCAAGCAAGGTGGAGAGTCAAAGCCAACCCATATTAGATGAGAGGAGAGAGGAAGTAGTAGAAGATCACCTTATTAACCAACAACCATTATTTGACTACCAATTAGCCCGAGATAAAGAAATGAGACCTCACAGAATACCCCAAATGCTAGAATCTGATTTTGACCTAACACGTGCTAGTTATCAAGAGCTAGTTGACAAAGAGCCAAACACCTATAATATGGCCATTAGAAGTGAGCATTTTAAGGAGTGGGTAGAAGCAATGAAAGAAGAGATGAGTTCCCTCTCTAAAAACTAGTCTTGGGAGTTAGTGCCTAAACCTAAAGACAAATCCATTATAGGTTGCAAATGGATTTATAAGGTTAAAGAGGGTACGAGTAAGAGTGAACCTATAAGATTTAAGGTTAGATTAATAGTTCAAGGGTTTACATAAAAGGAGGGGGTTGATTATAATTAGATTTTTTCTCCTGTTGTTAAGTATACCACTATACGTGTCATACTTACATTGGTTGCATATTTTCACTAGAAACTTGAACAACTTGATGTGAAAAATGGTTTTTTGCATGGTATTCTCGATGAAAAAGATTTATATGGCTTAACCTAAATGTTTTGAAGATAAAACGAAATCTAATTTTGTGTGCTTCTTGAAAAAATCTTTGTGTGGTTTGAAACAATCTCTTAAACAATAGTACAAATGTTTTGATTCTTTTGTGCATTCAATTGGTTTCAAAAGAAGTGAATTTGATCATTGCTTATATTTCAAACATCATAATAAAGATTGTGTGTTTCTTTTATTATTTTATTATATGTTGATTATATGCTCCTAATTGGCCTTAACGTGAAGATGATTAATGGCATAAATACTGCTTTAAGTAATGAATTTGATATGAAAGACCTAGGAATAGCTAGACGAATCTTAGGTATAGAAATTGAAAGAAATAGATCAAATTCATTATTGTTTTTGCATCAATCATCTTATGTGTTAAAGGTTTTTAATAGATTTGTCATGCATGATTGCAAATTTGTTTTGTTACCACTTGCTAATCATTTCATTTTGTCTAAAGACTAATCTCTTGCCAACGAAGAAGAAAAGGAATATATGAGCAGAATTCCATATTCTAATGCTATTGGATTTGTGATATACTTAATAGTTTGTACTAGAGCTGATTTAGCTCATGCTACTCTCAGCAGGTTTATGACAAATCCCGATCCCGATCTCAATCATTGGGAAGCTTTGAAATGGTTGCTTAAATATCTGAGGGGTACTTATAATATTGGCTTAGTCTATAAACATTATACTATTAGTGTGAAACTTAAGAGTTTTATTGATCTTGATTATGCGAGTAATAGAGAAAATAAGAAATCTACTTTTTCCTATGTGTTCATTTTGTGTGATTCTTGCATTAGTTGGAAGTGTCTCAACTCCAACATATTGTTGCTCTTTCTACCACCGAATCTGAATACATTGTTGCCATGAAAGTTATCAAAGAAGATTTATGGTTTAAGGATTTACCTATGTGTTTTAAGTAAAAATATGATTGTCTATTCAGATAGCCAATCTACAATCTATTTGTGTAAGAACCCTATTTTTCACTAATGCACTAAGCACATTGATGTTATATTTCACTTTATATGTGATATTGTGTCTCAAGATATTATTAGACTTGAGAAAATTCTCTCAGAACATAATCTTTCAAATATGAGAAATAAGATACTTTCATTAACAAAGTTTAAAAGTTGCCTTACACTTCTAAGTATTGGTAAAATCATGTAACATCTCCAATTTGTTTGATATGTTATATTGACGGTCAATTATGCGTATACTATTGTGTGTTGGTCTTATTGAAATTAAGGTTGAGAATGTATTTTTTTTTTTTATTTGATTTGATTGTGCTAGCCCAAAATTACCATAAACTTCTTTCAATAATCTTTTCATATATCCAAATACTTCTTATTTTTAATAACTATCACTTCAACCTTATAAAATATATATGGTCTTGTACTTTTTTATATATTTAATTTTATCTTTTCTTTACTATACTTACATTTGACACACATTAAGTTAATGATCCAACATTTTATAAATGACAAAAATGATCTTAGAACGATCTAGTAAAACGTCTCTTCAAGAGAGTTTCTACATTCTACAATAGATAACATGCTGGCCACGCTGTTTTAACTTTCACTTATCTGGTCACCCTTTTGCCTTAGTTAAGGCATTATGCAAATACCAGGGAGTCCTGAGATTTTGCCATGTTCCAGGAAGTGAAGACGGAAACGTTTTGAGAATGATAAGGCAAGATAATGGTCGATAATAATTCTCTTTACTAAAGCAGTTAGCGTATATATGGTTGAAGAAACAATATCAACGGTTATGAATACCACCAATCCAATCAATCTTAATGCCAAGCCAACGCCAATGCCAAAGCTGCAACCATCTCGAAGTAGAGAAGTTCAGTTCTCTAAATTCTAACATAGATGGAGCCAGCACAACTTAAAAATTGACAATATATAGAGACCAAGAGAACTGCTTATCTTTTACTATACAAGATGATCAACCAGAAACCGGATAATTTGTTAACACTACTAGCTGCCCAGAACTCAAAATGGCGCTTCGCCCCACCTTGGTTCCTTGCTCAGGTTGAAGTAAACCCACAAATCTAAATCTCTATATTCGTTTTCTACGCTAGACTGCACTCCTTGAAGGAGTTGTGCTCCTCGACGATGCATCAAGGTTGCTGCTGCTCTTGCAGCTGTTCTTGTAGCTGCAGCTGCCTTTTATTTGGGACGATATGTTCGCAAACACTTCCTCCCTTCGGGGGCGGTTTGCATAGAGTAACCAGAGGGCGAGACACAGCATGAGTCCTACCGAGATTATGGCCAGTCCAGCATTTACTGTTTGCAGATGGTGCTGCAGGGGAGGGCAGTGAGACGAGGTGATGTTCCTGAAGGTGTCACGTACAAAATTGCAATCCTGGAGACTTAGCAACGGTGGAGCATAGAGCTGAAGGGCAATGCTTATGTTAACAGCTGCCACCATCTGCGTGTACATGTCTGTCGTCACCCTCCCAACGCTAGTGCACAAACCAGATGGTGATCCTGTGCAAATGAAATCCTGCCAGACCTGTAAAAGTATATTCGACAAGTTATATATAGCTCATTTTGAAGTTACACCTTGATCTCTTAAACAAGCTCACGGTGAAGCCAATCTCCGATCCAAGATCTTAACAAGGCATTGAAATTAAATTTACAAGACTTCCATTTTCAACGTATAAGAAAAACAGCAGTTCATCTCCATCGATCTTAAGATCAAGACCAAGTTGAACAGTTTCAAAAATCTCTACATGAACACTAGTATACCTAAAAATAGAGCAATGATAAAAATAAATCATAAGAAAAGACCACGTACCAGAGATGCATTAGTCATAGACACCTCCAAGGGTGTGCACTGGCGAGCTTGTAGTTGATTGTCGTATGGATAACAAAGTGGTGACATCAAAGGCCCGGACTGGTTGTAGTAATAAGGGTAGGCCTGTGGAGGCGGGTTTGTGTTTGCAAAGGTGTATATGAATTGGTTGACAATATTTACTATATCCACGGTGACTTGTTTACTCTGAATAAGAGTCCGATTTGTGGTTCTCTCATCAACACATGGAAGGATGTTGCTAAGAGCAGTCTCTGCATGGGGATTATCTACCCATTCTCCCATAGCCATACAAGTATCAGAAATTGCACTGAAACAGATCATAATTTGTAATGTCCAGTCAGTACATTGGCTTAGCTTATTCTATGATGATTTGTATTGTCCATCACAAATTAGAATAATAAACTAAATAGTTTTGGAAACAATTGCCAGAAAAAAGGGAAATGAGCAATGGCAGATCTAGAAAGATAAGAAAATTGAATGAAAATCCACAGCTTAGTAATGAAAAGATAACTGGCTTTAGCATAAGGTCAACAGAGAATCCAGATATGTAAAACCAACTGTTGATGCGGCTGTAAAGAAATTACACCTTCCAAGGCACCATTGAAGCATCCCATATAGATTTGGGGGGTAAATAATCTTGTACCATCCTTTTACCATAAAAACATTAACATATTGCAGGAGTAGGACAGTTTGAAAAAGAAAACTGTCTTTTCTGGTCCATTTAATAGAGGTATTACCACAGGGGAAGGAAAGTTGGAAGCATAGTAAGGAATATATATCGTTAAGAACCTTACTTGTTGAGTATTACAAAAGTGCCACAAAGAATGAATGTGACCACCACGAGAAGCCATCCACTAAAAATGAATCTGCATCAAATTGAAGGTAAAATCAGATACTGAATTATGGAGGAATATCCCACAAGGAAAACATTGTTCGCTCTATAAAAGTGGAAGAAATCTACCAATAACTAGAAATCTTACATGTGAATTGCATGTTTGTGCCCAAGGAGGGATAGTACTGCAATGAAAAAGCAATAATGTTCAAGATCAAAATAGCCAAGAGATATCAAATCAAGATGGCAAAATCAACTAGCAAAAAAAAGGTCAATGCAGATTTCCAACAATACATACAAAGACCAAGAAGAGTTAGAACAAGCATCAATGCAGCAACAGTGATCAACGACGTTCGCCTGCATTTATATTTTTTTTGCCTGTCAGTGCCATTGGTTCGATGGAATAGCTAAAGAATAATACTAAGTTCATGAATTTTACACTAGGTCGAAGACTCTCTCTATTTTTTTGGAATTTTCACTTGTCTTCTCGCTCAGAGTATCTGCTGCAGTGTCTAGATCCACACTCAACTTGTCAATTTCATCTTTGACATCTGAAGGAAGGTAAACCTGGGTTACATTAATACTTTTTGCAAGTATTAGATACTCCGTGACATTTCTCAGCGTCTGAACAGCATAGTCAGATTGATTGACAACAAACTTCAGTGTGTGCATCGCTTCATCATGGAAATCATCCTGCCCAACAGAGAGAAGTATACATCCAATCCTGGGCAGTGTAAGATCATGTGTCAGTGAAAGATACATTGGGCTCATGGAGAAAAAAAAAAACGCAAGACACATGGGACACCAAATTCTCCATTTGACAAGTGGAATGCCAAGCAGAGGTGATGCCGTGAATGCCTCAAGAAAGGAAATAACAACTGAATGTACAATCAGTGTCCATATGAAAATTTGAATGGAAATGGAAAATTTTAAAAGCTGTTCCAGATTCCGAGAAGATATGCATCTTTATGAAAACATAAACTTCAAGAAATTCACAACGTAAGTGACAATATCACTAACATGAGAAAATAAAGGGAACCAAAAAAATTATTAAGTAATAACATTAGCAATATTACTAACATGAGAAGAGCACCATTCATGGGGAGGCAAACCTATAAGGCTACTTACAATGAAGATCATCACAAAAACAAAAAGGAGTCTAAAGGTTGCTCCCTCCAATCCACATCAAAACAAAAACATAAATAATTCCCTAACCATATGAATCTCATTCCTACGCCTTCAAAAGCACTACTATTTCTTTCTCCAACATCATCAGAGTATGCTATCAAGCATATACAGTTTTGTATACAAGGACATGCATGCTAAGTGCACCCACACTGATTCCCATGGATGTCAGTAACATTCACTTACCAAATTGCTTTTTGAAAAACAACAGTCAAACCAGATATGGAAGAATTAAGATATTTGCAAAGAATTAAAGTCAATAATGAACCGGTATGAATATTGAATAATAGTACTACTAGCTTGAAGTTTGGAGTTCAGATGAATACGCTGCAGCACATGTGAAGACGACAAGCAGTATCAGACATATTCTCTGCAATAAGCTTGATCCTTCCCCTTTGACTTTTATTCTCCATCCACAGCAATGATGTACAACAAGAGCCACACCAAAGCAAACAAACCAGAGCACAGCCAAAATAAATCCGAAGGCACCTGTAAATCCAACCGACTATGGATAAAAGTGGTCAGAATGATGGGCAGAATTTTTTTTAGCTGTTTCATAGACATAAATGCTTGAGCTGTGCATACTAGGACACAAACCAAGGACAGAGAACTAGGAAAAATAAGTCTCTAGTCTTGCCATCTTTACAAATACAATTAAACTTCCCTAGACACAACCTCAAAATTGAGCTAGATGACAAGGCCAATATTCACTGCAGAAACTGTCTCGTGTTAAGTGAAGTGTATATTTTTTAAAACAAAGCAACTTAACCACTATCAAACTACCATCTTCCTGAGCACCAAAAAATCCAAAATTGGAGATTCCACAAATGCTTGTATTTTTGAGTTATATCAATATCATTAGGATTCCCTTTTTCTATAATCAAATCATTCCCATTCGTTGGTTCTTATACCAAGGCTTTAACTAAATGTAACTGTCACTGTAATTGTTAGTAACAGACAAGATTTGAGAATGAAGATACCAGTCAATGCAACGACAAATGTGATTATTCCAACTATGTTGAGTTTCATGCATTCTAGTTCACTCGGGAAAAAAAAAAACACCAATTGTTAATCTCAACAATCTGATTTTGATATTAGAATATATTAATTAACTGTCCCAATTCCTATCTCTAATTAAAAAAGTTACACTGGGTAACGAGCAGCAGAGAATGTCCACGTGTACATGAGTACCATGCATATGAAACTATTAAGCAGGTCACAAGACATTTCTTTGAGTTCATATGCATCCATTCACAAGGTTCTGTTTATTGTGATTAGCCTATTGGACAAAATGCTTCTTAAAATTTTTTAAATGACACGATTTCTTAATTCCAGGAACTCTGAAGGACCTTCTACATGTTTTGATTTTTCCAATAGGAAATCCTATGATTGGCCTTCTCAACAACAAAACACATCAGGGAGCCGAGACACCAAAAACAATTGAATCCGACCCTTTTAAGAAAAAATCTGCAATTTGTAAGTACCTATGCTGTTTATGAGCTGTGTTTTTCCAAGAATGTTTCTATTCCCAGTACTGACCTACAATTGACATGAACTTGGCAAAAACAAACCTGGATCCTCTAATTCAATAGAAAACTAAAGTTAGTTCACCATTACAGAGGAAATACTTTGAGATCGTATCAGAATTTTCATCTCCATAAATCAAGAATTAAGTTTTGCTACAGAGCTATAACCAGACCAATCAAGTTACCATCTCAAGATGAGGAAACAGCACTTACTGCCCAGTAATGCTTATTGGCAATGTCCCATCCACCTCGATATCTTTTAAACCCATGAAGAATGTCCACCCTCTTTGTCCTATTCGCTGCTAACACAAGAGTGCTTGCTGGGGGGTTGCCACCAGGGCCCAGAGCTTGCTCGGTGGCACTCAAGATGCCATCTTTCCATTCCCCCAAATTCCCCTCTCCTACGTACAAAATGCCAAAATAAAAGACAACCCAATTACTACAAAATCAGTTCTAGCAGTAGAAAATCCGAGAAACGAATACCATTGTTCCATAAAACACCAAGCAATACCCATTCAATAATACATATGACGCATATATCAGTTTTCAATCTTGTAATCAACGAAAGACTTGCCAATCAAATTCTTCCATCAAAAGCCAACCTAACCTAATTCTCATACTATAACATAAAAGGCAAGGAAAACAATTCCATGATTCCAATAAAGCAAAAGCACCAGACCAGACGATAACCATTTCAGCAAGCAATACATTTAATCCCTTATCGGTAAAACTTGAAATCAAAGAAAAACTCGTTACTTAAAAATCTACCAGATCAATTTTAAGTCACCATCCTCAGATAACAACAAAACAATACTCATTTCAGGAACACACGTAAACTCACCTAAGATGGGCTTGAGAGGATCTCTGAGAGGAGAGACAGCTGAAATGGAAAAGAGAGAGGTTGAAACGGCAGTGAAGAGGGCGAACTGGGTCACAAAGAAGATCTTCATCTGCGCGGGGCTTCTCTGCGAATCTCAGAGCCACAACCGCAGTTGAAGGGATTCCATCCCAAGATTTGGCTCCTTCTACTTCTACACCTAGAGAGAGAAAGCAATAAACCCATTATGATACATACACATAGATAGGAGGAAAAGGGTGCAAAGGAGCAGAAGAGATCCTAGGCTAGACACCAGAGACTTGGTACCATTTCAACTACATGCATCTATATGGGAGGGAGAAAGCATTTCGCATGAACACATATGGCCAACACTATATATGTAGATAGATAGATATTCATGTGCATATGTAGAGAGAGAGAGAGAGAGAGAGAGAGTCACATGGAGGTTTGATGGGGAGACGGAAAAGGCGGGTGTGTGTGAATGAATGAACGACCTCACCGCCTCACTGTGATTGAATGAATGAACGAAGCAAAGCTGAAGTGCTATTCCACTTCCACTTTTTGTCCTCTCACTCACTCTCGCTTTTTCTTTTCTTTTTCACCAATCAATCAATTATTCAATTAATATAGTCAGATTTGCTTCCTCGTTAAATCAGCGCCGCGTCCCTTCCCAGTCAATGAATCCGGCGGATTTGTTAATCCTCCTACCAAATTCCCATTTACCAGATTGCCACTAGCGTCGGAGGGAATTACCATTTCCAGAGCATTCATTCTCCTTTTTTTCCGTTTTGTTTTTCTAGATGGAAACAGCGGTTTTGGGGAGAAGGGCCGACGGTAATTCGAGTGAAGCTGGAAGCCCTTTATGGGAATTTCGGATCTCAGAGTCACAGAAACAGAAGCGGCAAGGCAAGACGTGACGTGACGGGCCTGCCTGATCCCACTGTATGGATGGATTAAACTCAACGAATCAGATTAGTTACTTAATTTGATAAACTAAATAACATTTATTACCAAGGAACGGTTCGGTTGTACCAGTGGCAGGAGGACTCATGTGCGGGCAGGTGCACCGATCAGAGGTGGGACCCATCAGGATCCTCTACTTCTGTTATCTCTTTCTTCCTTTTCCACTTTCTCGTTTGGTAATAGTAATTCAATTCCTGGTGGTGGAAGCACCGAAAGAATTAAATACAATAAAATGGAAATGGGAGCAAATATGCTCCGTAAGGAATCTGAGAGCCAGTTGTCACGGGCAGCTCGTTCATCCTTCTTAAGTTGCTGAAGATGCCCGGTTATCCTTCTTGGGCAATAAGCGTAAATAATGTTACTTTGTATGTTAAAAGGTTGTAAATTTGTATTCACACTTAATATATATTAAAATAATATTATAAATTATGATTGATGACGATATCATTAATTATGTAGCATCTCCTTATTGAATGAGACTAAGAAAATCATGTGTTATTATTTTCTTTACTTAATACCTCTTCCAATAAAAATATGACACATAAATAATAACATTGTTATCAATCATGATTCCTAATATTACTTTAGCTTTTACAAAAATTTGGATACTATCTTAGTGCATGGTTGACTTATCGACACTAGAAATCATAGTTTGTGACTGAAACTTGACTTGCTCTAGCTCTTCTAACTAAGTTTGTTGTCACTTTTGTTTGGTCTCAAGAGTGATGATTAATGACTCTTTATCTATAAGATGAACTTATAAATAAATTTCATGTCACAAGGTTTATAATATCTCAAATTTTTAAGATAAATTAAAAAATTATGATTTGTCACTTCAAATAAATAAAGGGAGTCTAATGGTAAATTTGTATTGATTTGAGGCTATTTTGGGCAATTTGTCAAGAAGTTTTATATGATGCAATTTTTCAAAGTATAAGGGGTTTTAGTGTAATTTTTTTAAAATTATTGAGAGCTTTTACGTAATTCCTAGAAATTTTTTAGGCTTAAATGATAACTTAAATTGTAGTGGGTTTAAGCATAATGAATAAAAGTCATAAGTCTGACATATCAAAGGTAGAGGGACAACAAAATAAGGATAAATTAGAATTTAACAAATTGACGGGCAAAAAATGTAATTTTAGAAAAATCTAAAACTTGCTGGGCAACTTGCACTGCCACCATGGTTGGCTGAATCTTGAGGATTTGACCTAAGTGTTAATATTTGTGATTCAAAATATATTGATGTATTTTATTTGTATTACATTTGTATTTCATGTGGGTTTATTTCATTTAAATTTGTGTATATGTATATAAATAAAGTAGGTTGGATATATAATATAATATGGGCCGATTTCATTGTGGGCTGTTAATTGAAGCCCAAGCTCATGTTTATGTTAAGCCCATAATTTCTATTATGTATCCATTGGCCCGTGTATATATATAGTTGTTTTAGGGCAAATGAAAGGCAAGGAGTATGAAGGCAAATAGAAGGCACGAACAGAGGCAACGCGCAAGAACAGAATGAGGAAGATCGAAGGCACTTTCTGTTAATAAGAACCAAGAAGAAGACACAAGGTATTTCGGATCTCGTCCCTAGTAAGTGTGTATCACTTGGGGCTTTATTGTTTGGGAGTGAGATTGAGTTTGAGTGCATGTGTTGCTCGGGTATTTGGGGCTTTATACTCTAGTTTGTTTTGGTTTCTTGTTTTTGGTTTAGTTTCTGATTTGAGAGTGGTCGAGAGGATCTTGTGCGTGTATTGTATAAATCTCTTGATTATTATTTTAGTGGATTGACTAGAGGTGGAGCCTCTGCCGTGAGTAGGATTCATTCGAATCCGAACACGTATATCTCTTGTTCTTGGGTGCGTCGTGTTGTGATGTTCGTTTCTGTTTTGGCTTCCGATTTCGTATCGTTTCTTGGTATTCTCTTGGTCTTGGCTGTGTAGTTGTGTGTTGATTTACACAAGTGATTTCTCAACACTAAGGATGAAAATTGAGGGTTGGGGCAATATGGACAATAGAGATATGCTATATAAAAATCGAAAGGTTTGACTAAAAATTTAGAGATAAATTGATTATTATTATTATTATTTTTTTAATAATTTAGATTTCGAGTTTTGCTCGATTAGTCGTAAAGACAGGCGGTCTTCCTCCCTAATTTGTTAGTTGGATAAATTTGAATGCGATCACGACCTATATACACAGAACAAGACATTCAGTTTATACATCTACATGCAAGGGCTAGATCTAGGGAAGGACTGACCCCTAGATCTATAAGCCATTTCAACTCTCCCCTTCCAAGTAGTCAAATTTGCAAGGGAGGGCTAAATCTGGGGGGGTTACAGCCCGTGTCTACCTCCCCTAAATTCGCCCCTATCTACATGGGATAAATGCCATAAAAAAGATTTGATCATTGATACTCTGTCACCATGTGAAACTTTATATGCCTTATTGCTGAGCGATGCCTGTGGGGGTGACAAATTGACCATGTTTTAATTGGTCTTGTGGGGTTTTAACATAAGCCTTTTGTGAAGGAGATCAAAAGAATAAAATTGAGAGAGAAAAAAAAAAAAAACACATTTTAAGCAATTTTTTAGACTCATCAGAAAGTCAAGAAACCTGTCAAAAACCCAATTTGATGAGGTAACAATGCTTAAATGACTGGGAAATGAAAATAAAAAGAATAAGAGATAAAATGAGGGAGAAGAAAATATGACGAAATAGCAAAGTAGTAGTTGTTGATGATGAAAAACTCAGTGATCAGGGATTGATAGCACGGGCTCATGGGACCATGCGACGGTAAGATACGAAGAGCGTGGCCTTGTACATGAGATGAGCTGGGACCATGTGCTAGGCAGAAAATAAAGAAAAATAAAAAATATAAAAAAAGTAAAATGAAGAAAAATTTAGAGAAAAAAATGGAAAAAGTTATATAAAAATAAAAAATATTTGAAAATATACCAAATGTTCTAAAAACATTTTAAGATTTGAAAAATAATTTCAAAAACGTCGAGACCATAAACAAGCAGTCAGAATTTAATGTCGATATAATTTTTTTTTTTCAATTCTCTTTAACATAATCAAAGAACAGGATAAGAGTGTTTTATTTGCATTTGCATAATTGACATAAAATACGAAATAGCATGGTATTATGTTGAATAATATGAAATAAAGTGTAGAAAAATAGTCTTACACATGTCGGTTTGTATTTTTTAAAAGTTTATGCAAATGTGTATTCTTAGATATTCTAATGTTATTTGTTTGTTGAAATTGGTCTTATGTAGCATTACGTCGATTGTATAACATTATATTGAATAATATGAAATAAAATGTGAAAAATGGTCTTACACATGTCAGTTTCTATTTTTAAAAAATTTATATGAATGTGCATTCTTTGATATTCTAATACTATTCTTTTGTTGAAATTAATTTAACATAGAATTATATTGATTGTATGGTATTATCTCAATAGAGTATAGAAAATGGTCTAACACGTGTCGGTTTTTATTTTGGAAAGATAATGTGAATATGCAATTTGTGATATTTTGATACTATTCATTTATTGAAATTGATTATTCATGTCATATATCTCGTACAAAAATGTCTCTAAACATATAATTTACCTAAAGGTCTGTTTGATTATATTACCTATAATTTAATTCTAGGTAATATTATCTAGAAAACAAAAACACCTCACTCCCTTAGAAAATGAATTCAATAGAAAGAACCTTTAAATGCTTGTACCATACATATTTTTTTCATAGAAAAGTTAAGAGCGTTTGATTGCTTTCTACAGAAAATGTATAATAATTACATATTTTTTATAGTAAATATGTGCAATCAAACGCACTCTAAATGTATATTTTTTTCTATAAAATGTACATAAATATATATATATATATATGTAGATATGACAAATAATCTGCAAAAGAAAGTATTGGTTTATGACCAAGTTATGAAAATAACAAATTTATTTCTTAAAGTTTTATATTCAATTGCATGTTTATAATTCAATATTTTCAAATTTGTACTCTATTTTATTGTATCCAAGACAAATTTATATTAATATTTGGAATCAACTGGAATGTATATATATTAGAAGTTTATGCTTCATTTTAGGTTCAATTCATATGTTAGATTCTAATTATTTGCCTTAACCTTGTTTATTTGATGTTACTATATTATTAAGAGGGTAAAAAGATAAATTTTGAAAAAACTTAGGGTCAAAGTGTAATTAAAAATCTTAATTAAAAATATTGATAATTAAAATTAACCAATATTTTTATTTTTTAGTTATAACGAGTAAGTATAAGTTTTAACAAAATTAACCATTATTAGTTGATGAGTTGCTCGATATTAACCTAAAAACTGATTAATAACGTTTTAAAAAGTACATGGTAAACCACATATTTTAACCAAAATTCAAATGTGTTGAAAGAAATTTATATAGCTTACACCAAGTGTATAAGATAAAGTTTGAAAATTTTAGTAGATTCATAAATCTACTTAAATATTAATATTTTATTAATTAAAATTAATATTTGATCTTTAACATTTAATATTAACCTAATCAAAGTTCAACACTTTGCTAGTTTGCCTATGTTTGTTAATCCACCAAATTTCTCAAACACAAGTCTCGATCGTATAAAACTATGGTGTTCATAAGTGATCAATAACCAAATAATACATTTTTAAAAAAAAAAAATTCACGTTACCTCTTATATTTCTCTTTCAAGATAAATTTATTTGACATCTCTCATCAAATAAATTTATTTGACATTTTACAGATAAAATCTAATTACCTATATGCCCTTTATAGGATAGTTAATGTTATTTAATACATTTTAAAAATTTAAAATTATTAAAAGAACTTATTCATTTAAGTATTATAATTAATATTATTATTTAATATATTTTTAAATTGTCATATATTTTTGACAATTTTTAAAATTTAAATGAAATTATTCCTTTCATTGATTTTTTAATTTTAAATTTCTCTCTCTCTCTATATATATTTTATTAACTAATATAATTTCTTTCACCAATTTTTAAATTATTTTATTCAATTTTATATTTTATTATCTATTATGAAAATATGTTTTTTTCATTTTTAATTATCTAGGTGAAAATATTATAATTCCAACAATAATTATTTCTACTTTTTAACCTTTTTTAAATCTATTTTTAAAATGAATTTAAAAATAAAATATTATTTTTAATTTTTATTTTTTTGACAATTCATATTAATCATAAAATACTATTTTAATTATAAGTTTGTTGTTGATGTTAGCAAACATTTTTAAATGAATTTAGTAATAAGAAAATTTTGGTAAAAAAACTCTTATCTTGATACTTATTATATGTATTAACAAACATATAAAAAGAACAAATATAATTATCAGTGAATTCTAAAAAATTTAATAAACAATCTAATAAAAATCTTGAAATTCTTCTCAGTTTTATCTTGATTATTTCATATCTTAATTCAGAAAGTATTCTAAATTTATTTTGTTCATTTTAACAAACGCCCCTCTGAGGTATTTGACTTAGCTCGACTAATCCCTAAGAACGAGTAATCTTTTTTCTTGATGCATCTATTAAGTAAATTTAGATACAGACATAATTTATACAAATTTAAAATTAAACATTCGATACAATTCATATAAGACTTATTTTTAATTTTATTGTTGCATTTGAACTATAATTCTACCTGTCCTTTAAGCTTTGATATTTTGTGAAATTCCATATACTTTTCCGGAAGGCGCAAATACTGCATTATTGATAGGGTTGGCACGTGACTACACACATAGCAACAGAGACCCACACTTGACGACATGCTTTTCGTGTCTCGGGCGCGGGGGGCGGGGGGCCCATCATTCATGAAAAGGCAGAGGACACTTTTCTTTTCTTCCAAGGTAAATTCAAGAAAAATAATTAATAAATAATAATTTTAATTAATAAATTAACGTAATATGGTGAATTATGAGCTGTGTGTGTAGTGTTGGCATTAGGCTATTGGCTTGACCTAATCCACTCTTCATTGCAGCTTGGTTTGGTTAACGTCTCCATCAAAATTTGGGAGCCGAAAGAAAGGAAAAAAGCAACGCGACGAAACCGCCACTGATTTTGCTTTGCTTTGCTTTATATCCATCCATCCTCTCAACTTTCTCCCCGTATCTTTGGGAATCGACAATTAATAAATGTAGATTATTGATGGGATATTTAATAATAATAATAATAATAATGGAGTTGCTCTAATTATAAGAGAGATGAAATATAAAAAAAAGAATTATGATATTTATATATCACTTATATGTATTTTAAATTATATAATACACATAAATAACATAAATATCTCTCATTTTATTGCGCCTCAGCATCTTGGATGAAGACATTTTAGACATTGAAATATCATTATGCAACTTAAGATGTATATCATAATGTATCAATAGTAATTTTTTAAAAAATACTATTTGAAATTTCATTTCTATTAGTTATTTTTAATCAAATAAGACTATTAATTTAAATATAATCAGTATAGTCAAGTTTAAATTAAAAAAATAATTTTAAATTTAGTGATAAATATATATATATAATTATTTGTATATTTTTATATTTCTAAGACTAGTAGTAGATTGGAAGGTCCCAATTGGACTACTGGATTCCAATGAAACAAAAGAAACACACAAAGCAGACGGAAAGAAGAGAAAAGTTAAAAAAAAGAAAAAAGAAAAAAGAGAAAAGTTAAGAAAAAGAGAGGATTGGCTTCTTTATCCCAACATGCGAGCTTTAATTGTTTTGTCGCTATTTGTTAGTTCTATCAAATGTCACGTTTTAACTTTTGGATATGTCCTTTTCATTTATTTATTTCTATTCAAGCTAGCAATTGAAGTGGGGGAAACGTTACTAATAATTAAATTAGAGAAAATAATACCCATTTTTAAGTTAAATCAATTATTTATTAAAATAATATTTTTTAATATAAATAAGATAAAATTATATTAAAATAAAATTTAAATACTTTTCCGATCAAGATATAAGTATTTCAAAATTTTTATTAAACTATTTTATTTAATTTTTTGAAATGCATTAGAACATATATGAAAAAACTAAAATAAATTTATCGGAAAGATGAGAGATAAATTTATCTGAAAAAATTCAGATAAGAAGTCACGTAATTTCTTTTTCAATGGTTATTAGATAAATTTAATAAATATAATAAAAAATACTTATCTAGAAAATAATACCCATTTTTAAGTTAAATCAATTATTTATTAAAATAATATTTTTTATTATAAATAAGATAAAATAAAGTTTAAATACTTTTCAGATCAAAATATTTAGATCAAAATATAGAATGATCAAGATAAAAATAATAAGTATGTCAAGATTTTTATTAAATTATTTATTAATTTTTTTAGAAAGCATTAGAACATATATGAAAAAACTAAAATAAATTTATCTGGAATATGAGAGATAAATTTATCTAAAAAATCTCATATAAAAAGTCATATAATTTCTTTTTTAATGATTGTCAAATAAATTTAATAAATATAATAAAAAATAGTTATCTGTAATACTTTTCATATTCTATTTTTTTGAGTCTATATATTAATTAATAAATACTACCTTCTTAAAACGTTAGAGTTTCGTCATCTATCTATGTCTTGGCTTAATTACTCATGTTATAGTCATGCTTGCCCTTAATGACAATTAAAGGCCGAAATTATGCATGGGATCAAACTTAAAACTCATAATTTCTCCCCAAAATTTTCAAAGATTTTGTTTCGGTTTCCAAACCAAACTTTCCTTTTTCAAAATCTCTCATTTCTAAATTTTACTTTAGAAACCAATTTCCACCGACCCCTTTCAAAACCAAGCTAAATTTTTAGGGTTCTTCATTTAGTTGTTGAAAATATTTTTTTTTAGTTTTTAATCTTAATTTTATAAATAAATATGTGTTACCCGTATTATATTTTTTAAAAAACAAGAACGTTTATTTCTATAAAATTCAGAAAATAATTTGATTCTTTACAAATATGTACAGAAACTAAAACCCATTTCTGTAACTTTCAAAACAAAAACTTGCACATCTATCTGTTGGGGATTGTACCACAAAAGGATGCATCCTTCCTATATATATATATATATATAGATCGTCTTAGACAATAACTATAGAAAAAACTGATGTAACTCCCAATAACTGACCATGACTTCCCATAACTATATAAAAAAAAAATTAAGTTTAATTTCTAACACTATTACATTACAAGATCATACCAACATGCATAATCTCATGGATTTCGATCAATGGCTACTATGGATTGTATTTGGAAGGTTTGAATCGTCACTCGTTGGTGCTAAAGCAGCTGTTGTTGGATCCCATATTTCTTGTTGCTGGAAATCTGTGTTGTAATGTTAGACGATTGTGTGAGCCAATGTTACTGTTTATTTTTTTTTACTCACCAATTTAAGACTGTTTTGTCGTTGCTTTTGGTATGATTTCTTGGCTTTGTATATACATCCTATGAACTGCAGCTTCCTACATCTCTTTTTATATTCTAATAATATAAAAGAAAAACAATCATTCTTCAAGTTGATATTGACTTTAGAGGCGTTTGGTACAAGAGAAATTTTAAGATTTCTAAGAATGTTAGGTTGGGAATCTGTATTCCCATGTTTGGTACAACTTTTTTATAAAAAGAATCTTGAAAAATAAAATTTTCAAGAATAATTTTTAAGCAATTTTCCCCCAAAAAGATTTTTATGGAGGGTTAGGAATCCAAGTTTTCTATGGACTTGGAAATGTTTTTAACAAATAAAAAGACTAAAACACCCCCTTACCCTTTTATAATCCCATACAAACATATTATATATATTATATATTAAATATGAAAACATATTATATATATTAAAGTAGATATTCATGCAATCATATATATTATTATGTATATATATATATTATACATATACATAATACGTAAAAAAATAATATTTTTTTTTATTTTCTAAAGATATTATGAGTCCCAATATTTTATATAGTAGAAGAAATTTATCATTTTTAAATAAAAAATTAAATAAAGATAATTTTGAAAAAAGAACATGAATTTCTAAGAATATTACATTTAAACAAAACATAAGAATGTAAGATTTAAAAAAAAAAATACTTAACATTCCTAAGAATGTTTAAATTTATCTAACATAGACTGTAAGAATTGCATAAATCCTGAGAATCAAAGATTTTCAAAATATTCCCAAAATTTATAAATCCCAAAAATTTAAAAACTTCTCCTATACCAAACGCTCCCTTAAATTCATTTGCACCACGTGCCATGTGATGTTACAGACGTGCGAATGAATATATAATTACTAAATGTGTTTATGGATACATGCCTCGTGCTTTGCCTAATTAAAACACAGTTTACATGCTGAGACCTGACGGCTGAAGCACTATTTTTACTGTTGACACCCGTCCATCCTTAGTGAGCTAGGCACCACGCAAACCCAATTACAATGTTTGTTACCATCAAAACTTTGCTCGTGTGATTGTCAAGCTGACAAAATTACAAGAATCGCAACCCAAGTCTGAAGATTATGAGCATCGTTATAGAGTTCAGGATGACCAAATCTTAAAGGTGGACTGACTCTAAGATAAAGATGGCCCACAAATGCTTGGCCAGCCTATGGATCTCATTTGCAAGTTTAAGGCCCAAGCGAGGCCCATAGCTGAAGTGTACGAAAATAAAAATAAGAAATGAAAATGACATGAAATTACTTAATTCGAGCTAGTTTGGAATGAAGTCCCTCTACAGAGATGGTAAGCAGCAAAGGTACCAGAGGTTTAAATGCCTGACAAACCCACTTAATCCTTGAGTAATAAGACTGTTATATTGCTTGGCCATGAATTGGAGATATTTCTATCTTGGTCTCTTTATCCCTTGCCATAGCATCAGTCATGGCAGCAACATCCTTGGACAAAACAGATTCCAGAGGAAGTAGAATTGCAGTTGCCCGACCAAAAATAAACCAAACTCCAAATCTAAATTTGCCACATAAGCAGACCAAATTTTGTGTTTTTTAGAAGGCCTTCGAGAGCGAGGCAGTCCAAATGTAACAAATTGCAAAACCATAACTAAGAGAAGCAAAACCTTAGAAAGATCTTTAATGAGAGAACAATGTACTGAAGCGGCCCCCTTCCCCAAAGTGTGAACATCATCCAGGCCTTCGGTTATTGCAAGGACTTTAAAGCAGAGTGCAATGTTGTTAACTAGAAATGACATCATAAAAACCATAGCTACAAATGGGATCACAAAAACCAAGAAAGCCAAGTCATAAACCGTATGGACCCATATGGAAGAACAGAACTAAGGAAGAGAAAACAGGAGACATCTAATGAATATATGATGCTGCCAATTTTGTGAATTCTCTGCCAATTCTCAAGCAGTGACGGAGAAAAGAGGTATCTGTTACTCAAGCAGATCAAAATTTGACACGTGCAGAGAACTCAATCAATCAACTGATTCTCAAGGGCAAAACAAAATCTACATATTTTCAGAAAATGAGTGCTGGATCTCCCACCAGTCAATTTCCAGGGAATAAAAAATGCACAGAAGTAAACTATGAATTTTAAACATCCATATACCAAAATCATAAATATAGAAATTTCCCCGTCTTGAGTATGCTACAACAGATCAAGAATAGTGAGATTATCTATAACAACTTTACCTCTTCAAGCATTGAACCACATTCAGAAGTCAAAGCACTGCGTCTCCTTATAACACGCCCAAAAGCAGATAGTGCCACACTGGCTTAATAGGCACAATCTCTCATTGCAAGATGAGTGCTCTGTAAATCACCTTCATACGACAAAAATTAACAGTGTCACATCAATGGAAATACTTAGCACATCCGGACCAGCATAAACTCAGAATTTCTAATACAAAAGAGAACTAGCATTTGGATAGGGTTATTTCATCCTGTCATTTGTCATTAGGGATTTGAAATTTGAAATTCATTGTTTTGTTACATGGAGTGTTGGAAGCATTCCAAATCCAGGATGGATTGCCCAAAAAGTAGAAGGATTTGAAATGACACCTACATTGGTAGAATTCAAAATAACGTCATTCGAAATCCCTCGATACAAACACAAGCAGTGAAAGTGACTTAGTACATACCATCTAAGCAATAATATTGTGATTCCAGAGGGTGATCTTACAGATGGAACAGAGTTAACATCCTGACCCAATAAATAATGATCCACATCTAGGTTGAAAGCTCAACATCTGTAACCTCACAACTAAATGACACAAAGGCTAGAAAGTACAAATGCCTGGCAGCAAGAAGCTTAATTTCCATAATTGAGAAAGTCAATATACCGTCTGTAATTCTCCCCCAAAAATATTCTTGCCATTCCCAAAGACTGAACCAAAAGATCCGCCAATATGAATTAAATCTAGCATAACACCATTTGGATATATTTTTTACTGATAGTTAAATAGGCATTTGACAACATTTGTGCTCAATCAATATGTTGGCTGCACGGAAGTGAAGAGGGACCATTTACGTTCAGTAGTCATCATTAGCTATTCAGATTTGCAGTCTCAACTATGTCTTTGTGGAGTTTTCATCAGTATTAGAGTTAATTCAATGTCAAACTATATATCTACTTCCTAATTTACTTTATATTGACATTGAAAATATGTGGGAAAAATAAAAGCGGACAAATAACTTCTGTATGCAGATCAGCATGCTAATTTCTTGTTTCAACCCCACTTCAAATGTTATTTTAGCATTACAAAACACATGTGACATGTCTTAATCACTTTTAGCTTTTTTTCTTTGGGATGGGTGTATTTTTTTTTTTCCTTTCTTTTTTTTTTGGCCCCGGGGGGGGGGGGGGGGGGTCCTAGCAGCCGGCACCTATAATCAGTTACAGACCTTGTTACGTTGGCTGCCCATAACTTAATCTAAAACTGGAATTACTTCTTAAGATTAACCCAAAGCCAAAAATGTACAAAGAAAAAAATAATAATCAGTGATTTAAGAAATTATATAAAACATTTTACATGCAGTAGCTCAAAACTTCAAAGATAGTTGATGGAGCTAACATAACCTAATCTTATAGGTCTCAACCCATTTTCATCCATCTTGTTGAAGTTTGCACTCAGTGAAGTCATCAAATCAGAATTAAAGGCATAGAAGAAACCGGAAGACTGTATGTTTTGTTTTATGTTTTATTGTAACGGTAACCAACCATGTAACGGTTAGTACCGGTCTTTTTTGTTTCGGTTATTTCCTTGTAAATGCTGCCTCTATCTTCTATAAATAGAGGGCCGGCCTATGTTTTTTGAAGGTCTTCTTCTTATCGTGTACAAGTGAGAGAAAAGCCTAGTGTTGTTTTAGACTTTGTAATCTCGGATAGGATAGCCTGTGAGAAAGAGGGCTGTGCGATTGTACCGATTGTATCTTTCTGTGAGATAGTGGATTGTGTTGTCTTCCTCAGTCTGGACATAAGACCATTGATTTATTCATGGTCTGAACCAGGATACATTTTTTGGCCTCCTGTACATTCTGTTCTTATTGTTTCTTGTCTATGGTTTTCTGTTCTTGGCGCATTAGTGTGTGAGATTGTTGTAAGAAAGGTGATTCATCACTCAACAACTTGGTATCAGAGCTGGGATCGCAATCAAGCAATCAAGATTCATTCTAAATAAGTCAAGACAGAATTAACAATAAAGAAATAGCTTTTCCCGCATCCTCTTCAAGGTACGATATTGAAAAGTTCAATGGGAATGATGACTTTGCTCTCTGGAAAATTAAAATGCAGGCTCTCCTCGGAAATCTTGGGTTGGAGGAGGCACTGGAAGATGAGACTAAGAGTCTTACAGAAGAAAAGGCAGGAGTCGGGACCAAGACTCTTTCAGCAAAGCAGAAGGCGGACATTCAAAAGAAGGCATTCAACACCTTGATCTTAAGTTTGGGTGACAAGGTCCTTCAGGAAGTTTCCAAAATGAAGACCGCCTCAGAGATATGGAAGAAATTGGAAAGCCTTTAACTTGACAAAGTCATTGTCAAGCTGTCTATTCCTAAAGGCAAGGTTCTTTACTTTTAAGATGCTAGATAGTCAAAAATTACAGGATCATACAGATGATTTTAACAAGCTCTGTCTAGATTTAGAAAACATAAACGTTTTAAGTATGATGATGAGGACAAAGCATTGGTTTTACTGCATCCCCTGCCAAGATCATATGAAAATTTTGTTGACATCTTGAAGCATGGTAGAGATAAGCTGTCTCTAGATGATGTTATAGGAGCCCTGAATTCAAAAAGATTTGCAATTTAAACTGGAAGAAAAATCCTCCTCTGGTGATGTTCTAACTGTTCTAGGAACTTTAAAGAGACCCCAAGGGAAGGGGAAAATCTAGATCTATGTCAAGAACAGGAAGAAATCCAGTAAAGTGCTATTACTGCCATGAAGAGGGTCACATTAAAGGAAATTGTCCAAAAAAGAAAAAGGATTTACTAGAAAAGAATCTCTCTGACGGTGGAGCCTCAATATGTGAGTTTGGATATGTAGTGTGGATGCTTTAGTGGTGTCTGAAAAATCTGAAAGTGAAGTTTGGATAATGGACTCGGGATGTTCTTATCATATGACACCAAACAAGCACTGTTTTTTGAACTATCAGGAAACAAATAGGGGAAAAGTTCTTTTAGGAAATAATCATGAGTGCAGGGTTCATAGAATTGGAGACATTAGGCTAAAGATGCATGATAATTCTTATAGGACTCTACAATCGGTTAGACATGTCCCTGAGTTAAAAGAGAAACTTGATTTCTCTTGGAGAACTAGATAGGCATGGTCACAGCTTTAAGGGTGAGGGTGGAGTCCTAAAAGTGACTAGAGGGTCCTTAGTGTGCACGAAAGCACTATTGCAGAACGGTATATATGTTCTGCAAGCCACTGCCTTGAATGGAGAAGAAGCAGTGGCCGGAGGAAAGGCTATCACACAGTCAAGACTGGCACTGCAGGATGTCCCATATCAGTGAACTAGGCTTAAAGGAGTTGTCAAACCAAGGGATTCCAAAGAAGGATCAGGTGGCAGGACTCGACAAGTGTGAGTCTTACATTTATGGGAAAGCCACTAAGGTTAAGTTCAGCAAAAAGGCCATTCACTCTTCTAAGGCACCCCTAGATTACATTCACAGTGACTTATGGGGTCCTGCCCAGACCCTAACCCATGGAGGAGCTAGGCATTTTTTGTCCATAATTGATGATTATTCAAGGATGGTCTGAATATATGTTTTGAAGTCTAAAGAAAATACATTTGAGGCTTTCAAGACATGGAAGACCATGATAGAAAATCAAAAAGGGAGGAGTATAAAGACTATCAAGACCGACAATGGTCTTGAGTTTTGCAATAGGGAGTTCACAGAATTATGCAAGGATCGGGGGATAGTTAGGCATCTTACTGCCCTGGAAATCCAAGACAAAATGGCCTTGCAGAAAGGATGAATAGGACACTTCTAGAAAGAGTGAGGTGTATACTATTTCATGCAAATCTATCTAAGGCATTTCGGGGGGAAGCTGTGACTACTGCTGCATATGTGATCAATGGATCACCCTTAAAAGCCATTGGATTTAAAACTCCTCACGAAATGCAGACAGGGCATAAACCTAACCTAGAGCATTTGAGGGTATTTGGGTGTATTGCATATGCTCATATAAAGCAAGGAAAGTTGGAATCCCGGGCAAAGAAATGCATTTTCATTGGGTATCCATTTGGAGTAAAAGGGTAGCTTTGGAATTTAGAACCTGGACATCAAAAGATCTTGATAAACCGAGATGTTATTTTTTATGAGAATTCAATAGCAAGGGCAAAAGGAAGATGATCATGAGAGACCCACATCTACTTCAGAAACAATAGATGTTGAGTGGCAGGATGTAGTCCAAGAAAATAACACCGATACGTCACTAGATCAGGAATTTGATCAACAAGAAGAAAGTGAGGAGACAGTGGAAGACCAAGAGTTTGACCCTCAAGAGGAGAGAAGGGATGAGTTGGAGGCAGAAAGTGAGCTTTACTTGCGAAGGTACAATGTTGCAAGGGATAGGCAAAGAAGACAAAGTAAACCCCCCAAAAAGATATGGGGTTTTCAGACCTGTATCATATGAACTAACAAGTGCATCAGAGGTGGTTGGGGATGAACCCTTGACATATGAAGAAGCAGTTCACTCAAAGGATTCAAGTAAATGGATTGAAGCCATTAAGTTCGAAATAGACTCCCTAAGGAAAAATCAAACTTGGACTTTGATTGAGAGGCCTCAAGGGCAAAGAATAGTGGGCTGTAAATGGCTATACAAGATAAAAGAGGGATCTGGAAGTAGTGCAAAACCTAGGTACAAAGCTAGGTTAGTTGCAAGAGGCTTTACCCAAGTCCCTAAAGTGGATTTCAATGAGGTATTTTCCCCAATGGTAAGGCATATCTCTATCAGGGTTCTCCTAGCTATGACAACAAAGTTAAACTTGAATTTGGAGCAAATGGATGCAACAACAACATTCTTACATGGGGAATTAGATGAAAGAATCCTTATGGAGCAACCAAAAGGTTTCGAATCTAAAGGAAAGCTAGAACAAGTTTGAAGAAATCCTTATATGGACTCGAGCAATCCCTGCGTCAATGGTATAGAAAGTATGGCACATTCATGATAGATCATGGGTTTGCTAGGAGCTCATATGACTGTTGTGTGTACTTTAAGGATGTATCTAGTGCATATCTATATATCTCCTGCTATATGTTGATGACATACTGATTCCCAGTCAATCAAGGAAAAAAAATTCAAAAACTTAAGCTGGAGTTGAACTCAACATTTGAAATGAAGGATCTAGGAGAGGCAAAGAAAATATTGGGTATAGAGATTACTAGAAATAAGCAGCAAGGAACACTCTGCCTATCGCAGAAAACTTACCTAAGAAAACTAATTCAAAAGTTTGGAATGGCAGAGGCAAAGGCTGTAAGTGTTCCATTTGCCCAACACTTCAAGTTGTCAATCAGACCAATCACCTACAGATAAGGAAGGTCTGGAAGAATGAAATCAATTCCCTACTCAAGTGCAGTAGGCAGCCTGATGTACAGCATGGTGTGTGCTTGACCTGATCTAGCCCATGCCATGAGTGTGGTTAGTAGGTTTATGGCAAACCCAAGAAAACCACACTAGAGTGCAGTTAAGTGGATATTCAGGTACCTAAAAGGATCAATTGATACGATATTGGTCTATGGTGGAGCTAAGGCAACAAGTGTAGCAAGAATTCTAGGATATTCAGATGCTGACTATGCAGCAAATCTGGATAGAAGAAGGTCCACAACTGGATATGTGTTCAAATTATGAGATTCAACAGTGAGTTGGAAAGCAAGTCTACAACATGTAGCCTTGTCAACTACTAAGGTAGAATACATAGCAATTTCGGATGCTATTAAAGAAGCCTTGTGGTTGAAAGGACTAACAGGAGAATTACTTGGAAAACCTATAGAAACGACACTGATGTGTGACAGTTAAGAGTGCCATACATCTATCTAAAAACCAGGCCCCATCATGAATAGATCGAGCACTTTGATGTGTGTCACCACTTCATCCAAGAGGTCTTAGACAGGAAGAAACTCAAGCTAGTAAAGGTTTCTGGGGATGATAATGTGGCAAATGTGTTCACCAAGGCTATTCCAGTAGCCAAGATAAAGCATTGTTTGGAGCTACTCCAGGTAGCCATGAGATGACTAAGCAACCAAACTTAGTGAAAGGAACAAGGGAGATCAAGAATCCATTGACGATTTGAAGACATTTGAAGACTCAACTTATGCAAATGGTGGAGAAATTGTTGAAGTTTGCACTCAGTTAAGTCATCAAATCAGAATTAAAGGCATAGAAGAAACCGAAGACTGTATGTTTTGTTTTATGTTTTAATATTGTAACGATAACCAACCATGTAACGGTTAGTACCGATCTTTTTTGTTTTGGTTATTTCCTTGTAAATGCTGCCTCTATCTTCTATAAATAGAGGCCTGGCCTATGTTTTTTGAAGGTCTTCTTCTTATCGTGTACAAGTGAGAGAAAAGCCTAGTGTTGTTTTAGACTTTGTAATCTCGGATAGGATAGCCTATGAGAAAGAGGGCTGTGCGATTGTACCGATTGTATCTTTCTGTGAGATAGTGGATTGTGTTGTCTTCCTCAGTCTGGACATAAGACCATTGATTTATTCATGGTCTGAACCAGAATACCTTTTTTAGCCTCTTGTACATTCTGTTCTTATTGTTTCTTGTCTATGGTTTTCTGTTCTCGCCGTATTAGAGTGTGAGATTGTTGTAAGAAAGGTGATTCATCACTCAACACATCTATTTCAATGTAACCATTTACTATAATTTTCAATTAATTTGCAAATTACATGAGATACTTTGGAACAGGACATATACCGGCATAATTATATCAGTATGCATACAACACCAAGCCCTGCCACCTGCCACTGGCATGTGGAGAGCCAAAAGAATCTTATATATAGATCTTAAAGATATATCTTCCTGGCTAAGCCTGAAGCATTAATTGCATAGGTATATAAATGTAATATCTATCAACCGATAAAAAAAATTACCTCAAGCTGACTTTGCTTTCACAGAAGCAATGTAGAGTTCATTAGGAGCAGAAAATAAGCCATTTGATGCAGCTTCCATGTTGCTCTGAGCAGCCTTCCACTCTTGCTCAGTACCTAATACACAAACAACATAAAAATACTCCATAAAGAGGGAAATCAAATGAATTGACATTGTCAACTTCAGATATGAGTAAAATTTGAAACTCACGTGTAAAAGAATGATAGGTGACATCCAATCTTGTTAGTGCATTCAAGTAATCTTGCTGCCATGTCCTCCCATCAGCACCAGACCTAAAGGGGTAAAGCTCTCCTGAAGTGCGAAAAATGCCATCTCTAGATGCTTCCAAATCTAATATTGGCATGCAAATTTTAATGATATCTGAAGCTTTTTCTCTGGCTTCCTGCCATCTCATCAGATGGTTATGAAATTCAGGAGGCATTCCTAAATTCCTCGTTGAAGTACTCCGTATCACACTGGAGTTTGGACCACAAGAGGCCCAACCCATGGCTCTCTCAAGCTGACCTTCTGCTGTAACAGAAGTTCTATCACAAGTTGTTAGACCCTCTAGTGACCTAGCTATTTTTGAATTTTTGACACAGAAGGCACTATACTTTCTGATAGTTCAGGTCTACTGAGGTTCAGAATAACTGGAAGTAATGTATCCTCACTTGCAAGATATTTTTGAGATATGAACCTGACATTATGAAAGGGTTTCGGAGTAACATCATGCATCCATTCCATCTGAACTATCTTTAGGCTGGTCTTGCAAAGAGCATCCTTAAGTTCATCCACCTGCCTTTTCATGAGGGAGGCAGCTGACATTGCTGCTCTGACAGTTTCATGCGCATTGCAGTACTCCTCAAGCATAAGTTGTACCCTTCTTACAGTCCCCAAATCCTTCTTCGTCTGACCTAAAGCAAAGTCTTTTGCTGTCTCCGTCAATTGCTTCAAAAGTTCACTTTCTTTGTCTAATCTAGCTAACAGAACAGGGCCAACTCGCTCTTTCAGGTAGTAGCCAATATATTCTTAAAGATGGATTTCAAGCTTTTTCTTGAAGACATAAAGACGTGGCTTATGTTCAACTTATAGTCAAAATAGAGCTCCAAGATTAGAGCCTCAGGAGAAATTTTAAGAAACAACCAACAGACATTCCAAAAACATATTTTGATAAATAATCGTTCTAAATCATCCATGGAGAATTAGCAGCAACAAGAAGAGGTGCTGAACTCAAAATAGGTCAGTAGATAATTGGAGAAACCGAAAACAAATTAGCAGCAACAACCGGTGTTACCAAAATATTCAAATTTTTTGTATTCATTTTGACAGGATTTTGTTCCCTAGAATCCCTCAATACTTGTATCAATTGATTTGCTAAGAATATCAAAACCCTCCTCCCCTGTTACATGAATAACTAACTAAGCTCCACTTTCCCTAGACAGAAAAGCAGAATCCAAATAGCCTACATTATGATGACAAGTCCGGCGCCCGATTCAAATTTGATCAGTAAAATACTACGTAAGGAGGTTACCCATGCGCGTACTTGTTCTTCACTGTGACGCCGAGTTCGCCGGCAACAATGACCGTCGTTGCCATGCCCAGAAACATCCCGTGCTCCACCACACCAGGAAGCCTCAGAATTGAATCGCTGGCAGCCCCCAAATCCCCAATATCTTTCTTGAAATACAAATCGATGATGTAATTCCTGTTGTCAGTCACAAATGGTTCGCCGTTTTCACTGAAAGTCCTGAGCTTCGCGACGCAACCCACATCCTCAAACAACAATTTCAGCCTCTGAGAAGTGAATTGCCAGCAAAACGGAACAATCTCAACCGGCATAGCAAGGCCACTGCCCCCCAAATGCTTCACCAACTTGGACTCATCAACAATGACGATGAATTTCTTGCAAGCCCCCTCTATCATCTTCTCCCTGAGCAACGACCCACCTCGGCCCTTGACCAGATTCATGTAGGGGTCGACCTCGTCGGCGCCGTCGATGGCCAAATCGATGACGGGGTGGCTGTCGAGGTCGGACAAGGGAATCCCGAGCGACGCGGCCTGCTCGTGGGTCTTCTTGGAGGTGGGAATTCCAACGATGTTGGTGAGCTTGCCTTGGCGCAAGAGCTCACCGATTCGGTCGATGGCGTGCTTGGCGGTGGAGCCGGTGCCCAGGCCCAAGACCATGCCAGACTCCACGAACTCCACGGCCTTGTAGGCGGCGATCTTCTTGAGCTCGTCCTGCGTTAGAATCACCGGCGACGGAGACATCAGCGCCACCTCGGAAGTAGGCGCGTTATCTGACCCAATAAAACGGGGATACGCAATCGCCATACGCGACATCTGCATTAATCAACGGAAGGAAAATCTAGAACAAAAAATTGTCAAGAATGCAAGAACGTGTAAAAGAAGAATGGGGGCGCCGGAGGGGCGGGCGGGCGAAGAAGACTATTGGGTGTTGAGGCGGCGCTTCTGGTGGAGACGGAGGAATAAGATACGTATGGTCATAGAGCCTCAGCCACCATTGCTGGTGGATAGGGGAATGAGGGGATCAAACGGTCGGGATAGAGAGAGAGAGATAGGGGGGGGGTGGATTTTGGCTTTGTGGGCAGTAGTGGTGTGAAATTTAGGGTTTGGGAGAGGACATTTATATAGAAATTGGACAAGTGTGGGAGGGGGGAAGGAGGGGGATCATAAAAGGTGGAAGGTTCATAGAATGGGGGAGAGAGAGAGAGAGAGAGATGAAAAATTTGAGGGGTATTTTAATTTTTCAATTTTGTGCGGTGGGGAGGGGAGAGGAGAGGAGAGGAGAGGCATGGCATGGCATGATAATTACGATTCTGTGGGGGCGGTCCAATCTAACCCTACGACGCTCTGCAATCTTTCCTCACACACGACCAAACGACGACTTACATGTTACGCGCCTCCCCCGCACGTCTTTCTAAAATTCTTGGTTTCTTTTGGACTCTCCAATTCATAACCGAATATCAGCGCAGCAAGTCAATTGGAATGTCTAAACGAGTGTATAGGAGGAGGTTTTATCTTATTAAATACTTTGTTGAAATCTAAAGATTAATTTAATCTAAACCTCAAATTAATCTGATTTGATTTTGCTAATTAGCTAAAGGATTAAACTGAGAATCCAATCCATAAATATAACAGATAGCAAATACAGTGGCTTTGGTTTAGTTTGTAATTTTTGTTTTTTTGTTTTTTGTTTTTTTTAAAAAAGGAGAGAGAATAGACAGATGGGAGGAGGAGGGAGTGAATGATATGAATGGAATAAATTGAAAGGTATATATTTGTATAATTTAAAGGCAAAAATAGGAACAGAGAGAGAGAGAGAGAGATGGGGAAGGCATGGGATGGGGCATGCCTCCGTTGCGTTGATTGCTAAATATTCTCAGGACATGCCTATTATTCCCTACTCTACCATCCAATTCCAATTCCAATTTCATTGGTTGGTTGTGGTTATTCCCATGCCATGCCTTTCTCTTTCATTTTATTGTTATTATTATTAACTCCAAGGCCATGCTGATGCAGCATCTCGAGTGCTCCTCCCTCCTCTACTCTACTGACAGTGATATCTGTGGTGTGCGTCCGAAGAAGTACAAACAAACACACCATTTCCTGTTTTTTGGCACCTTTTTCCTGATGGATTCACCCACGCACCCACCCACCCAAAACATCTCCTTTCCCTTCTATCCTATTTCTATTTATATTTCTATTGTTGCTAGTGGCACACAACTCAAAACCATAAAGTAATTATATATATATATTTATTATGAATATCATGTGTATTTTTATGTAACATTATGAGAGATTGATATGATTATCTATTTTTCATCATCTTGGGTTTCATCATCTTGGGTTGCTTAAGAGTATTTTTTCAAGTTTTATATAAATTTATCATTACGATCAAATTTAAAATTTTGAACCCAAAATCAATTTTGTCACATGACAGAGTAGAATAAACTCAAATCAGTCGTTAAGATTAGGTATAATTGGGTTAAATTTCAGTTATAATTATACCAAAATATAAGCAAATTTAGGTAAGTTTGGAATAAAAAAAGAAACAAAAACCAAATCAAATTGATACAATCAGTTTAATTGTGATCAATTTTTAATTAGGATTATTCCTTTATATTCTCCTATCTAAATCTTTTATGCACGCTAACATTGGATTTGGACCCAACCCCGTCCTGCAATCCATATTTTGAGTGAAAGAAGCATTTACAAAACATTAATTTTCCTTTTAAGAGCAAACTCAAACTCACATGCAAATGCAAATGCAAATTTACTTAATACATTGATCCATGATATTCTTAATTAATTTGCATATGTATTTTATGTTATTATATAATATATAATATATTTGATAAATTTAACCAGCTAGTAACGCTTAAACAAAATTGCTCAACAGGTACCCAAAAAAGTAAAAAAAACAGGCGTTCAAAGGGGGGATTATAAGCAATCGTCCAAATTTGGTCAAAACCCCAAACGTACGTAGAAGAAGGTGAAAGGGTCAAATGCATGAAATCACATGAGGTGGTGGGTGTGATTTATAAATACATGCTTTTTGCATGCAATGCAATGAACCAAACTTGGATTAAGACTCTGACTGTGTGGGTATTGGTCAGACCTACGATTTGTCTTCCTTCCATTCAGATCCGCCTTCAATCCTTACATTGACCACCAACCTCCTATTGGTCAAACAAATAGCTTTAATTGGGATAATTGTGAAGAATATCTTTGCTATTTAATAAAATATTGCTGAGTACTATCTTCAAGTTTAATAGTATATATTTTAATTTTTTTTATCGTTAGTTAATCTCTGTTATAGTTTAATGGTATATTGTAATTTTTTTATTCTTAGTTAATCTTTTTACATATTAAAAAATTAAAATACTTTTCCATTTACATTTTTTTTTTCTTCTCTTTCATTTTTACTTTCTCTATTCTCAAATCTCCCATTTATTTATCTCTTTTTCTTGATAAGTGACGACAACAACACAATAGCAACGGTGACAACAATAATGGCAACAACCACAACAACGAAAACATTGCCTTTCATTTTTCTAAGACTTTGATCATATTAACGATCTTTTTAGATTCTATATCTAAAATGATTTAAACGACGAAGATGGTTCAACAAAAATTATGATAATAAGCCTTTCTCTTATTTTTATCTACAATGATCTGAATAATTACACAATAGAATAATTATTCTATAGACGATCACTTATATGTGAACGATCATTTTTAGATCTTGAATAATTTGAATAGTTAGACAACAAGATAATTTGACGATAAAAGTGGCGATGCAAGTCTCTCTCTCACTTGCAATAAATCTCAATTCATTCCCGATGAACCCAAATTTGGCCGAAGTACATCATCATCATCATTTCTTCCTCCCTCACTGATTGCTTGTTTTTTTTAATTTTTGTCTCAAAAAATAAAGGGAGAGATGAATGAGAAAAGGAAGAGAAATGATGGATAAAATAGCCATTTCATTTTCTTAACAATAAAGGTAATTATTATTATTTCACAAATATCATAAAATTTCTTACAGTTTGGCCAAACTTCACAAGTGTCATTTACAATTTATCTTTTCTTTTTTATTCCCCGTTTGTTTCTGATGCCGTTGTGGTTACGTGGCTCGGGACATCCACCCCTTCCCTCCTTTGGGCCAGATGGGGCCCAAAGACAAAGCAAACTTCCAAACTCACATTCAGAGGAAGTACGTCGGCCCATTCCAATGAAGAAATGCACCATAAAAAATAACGAGACACTGAAAATACTACAATCAAACAGTCGTCGATCTCTCCATATATAAAACCTCAAGCATATGATAACAGTTTAAAGTATACCACCATGTACAAGGAGCATGAGAACAATGCACACAAATGCTGCCAAAAGAGAAGAGCTGAGGCCTCCCTAATGGCGTAACCCCTCAAGTTGGCAATTGCTCCCAATAAGATGGCGCTTGGTGTTGTGTACTGCAACAAAAGCACAAACTTGTACATTTGATCGCCATGAACAAGAATATCCAATTTATCAGCCGATGCCGCTATTCCAATTCCAAGCAGGGGAAGCACGAAAAGCCTAGCCGCTGTTATACCGATTGTTGTTCGGAGACCCAGTTTAGAATCATTCGGCCCCTCAGCCAGCATACCTCCAAGAACAAGCATGACGGATGGAACCATGGCACCGGCCAAGATCTCTAGACTGTCCGTTATGAAAGACAGTGGGGCGTCATGCCCGAAGAATAAAGATTTGATCTGAGGCGCCATCCCGACAATGATAGCTAACAAAGAAGCAATCATTCCTGGCAGCAGTATGTGCTTTAGAGTAGTCTGTTCTGCTACTCTAGGCTCGGCCAAGTAACTAATTGACTTGGGACTGGTCGCGACCCCTTCCAGTTCGACATCAGCGTCAAGACTACACGAGTGCGTTTCACTTGTCACACTATTGAAAATACGGGCAACAAATGGGGTCTTTGAAAGTTCGGTTGCTTCATCCTCAACCCCAGGCCGTTCGGCTTCTTTGAGAAGGGGCTTACCGAAATTATTGACCTGATTTTTTTCCCCAATTTGAATTTGAGTTCCTTCCTCAACAATGTCATGGTACCTGAGAGGTGGTTCCATCATGTGATAAACAAGGGTATAAACCAGAATTACAGCAACCCAATGCGCGAAAGTGACATAAGCCACGCCTTTATGACGGCAATGAGGTCCAAATGGATTACCGGCACTGTGACAGATAGAACTAACAACAGAAAGAGGAAGATTTCCAGTATTGCCAAATGCAGTCATGATGATGGTGAACCTAGTGAATTCGGCAGGCGGCCGACATATAATTACCACCAAGAACCCCAGAATGCATCCTACAAGAGTACTTACTAACACATTTGCAGGGATGAACCACCAGAGTGTGACATTTTTCAGCGTGATGGAATTGCCCAAGTGGGTGAAGATAAGGCAAGGCAAGAAGAGAGTGAAAACAAGTTTGCTAAGTAGCCTGAAAGTCGCCTTGGGGATGATTTGGGTTCTTGGGTGTGCAAGAACTAGCCCTACAACTGTGAGGGTGAGAAGCTTCAACAAGGGCACCACGGCGCTTAGCACATCATTGCTCAATTTAATGTTGTTATAAATTTCGGCTAGGAACCGAAACATCTTTTTCCTTATAAAGCTTTGAAGCTAAAGAAGGGTGTTGTTTTATTCCTGCACAAAGTAAGGGATAATTAAACCTCAGATACGATTGATTCCATAATACGAATAGCAAAGCATTCAAAACAAGAGTTCAACACCGCTACACATGGCTCCAACAGAGGATCATGAAACCAGAAGCAAAACAATCCAAGAGAATTTCACAAATTGTGAGACCCATTCGAATCACAGACTGTGGATACATTGATTGAGGAGATAAAGTATCAAATCGTACGCAAGACCCATTAACAAAAATTCCCAACTTTAGACACATGAACAAGAATATCACATTGTTCAGCAGATAAATCACAAACAGCCAAAAAAAACGAACAGAAAATAAGAACCCTAAACCAGAATCCAGACACAACTATAGAAAATGGATTTTACAGATTCAAAAAGCTTTCGAAATGGGTATGTAGAGATTGCTTCATCCAGTGAATAACAAGAGAGAGAGAGAGTGTGAGAGAGAGAGGAGAGAGCTTACAGTTACAGATCAGAGGAGAGGATTCCTGAGAAGGAGATTTCACGCTGTATGTCTTGGAAGAAAACGAAAGCCAAGTTGTTCACTTACTAAAAAAAGGCTGTTCGGTTGTCCAAACTCAAATGTACCACGTCAACATGGCTGAAACCAAAATGATACACGTGGAAAATTTTCCAAATCCCAAAGCTTATATTTTTGTTATTATGTGACATGGTGACGTGACCTATAAAAATGGATTTTTATTAAGTTATTAATTAGTTCTCCGAAAAAAAATCTATATATTAATCAATATTAACAGGATACAATGGGAAATAATTATGATTCTCACTTCCTGCAATCATCCCATGTTTTCTTCTTTCTGTGCTCAATATTTCAAATCAATAATGAATCAAATTATTTTAACCATCACTTAATTTGCTTGTACTTTTTCCTCACAAACACCAGACTCTGGGTGCTCATTGCTCAAGAACTTAGGTAGATTCTAGAATCCATATAAATTAGTATAATTATTTTTATTATTTAGCATAGATATCCATGGTACCAGAACAACTAACCAAGACCCATCCATTGAAATACCCAGCAACTCTATTTTTGGGGGTATCTGTCCTACAATATGCGTTATAAGAATAAAAGAAAACTGTAAGTTTTTCAAACAAAGTATATATCTCCAAGCTTAGACACTAGGCATAACTTTTAGTGTATAAACAAGGTTTTTTTTACCTTCCACTTACCCTAAAATCAAGGGATGTTCTGTTCATATTTTAAGCCTTTCAGCTAGCTATATAATATATATATATATATGTATGCATATATGGGTTGAGAGACCACGGACTCTTAAACATATTAAGATTTTAGATTGTCCAAAAAAGTTAGAACCTAAATCTGAGAGAAAAAGATTTGTGGAATATCCTAAAAATTGTTTATGGTATTATATCTATTTTCCTGACAATCTAATGGTTGTGGACATATCATTTTCTTGAAATAAGCGTTCATCTAAGAAAGAGATATGAGAAAGTAAGTAGATTTAAAAGAAGAGTCTTCAAATCCCTAGTCAAATAATTGACCACGGTGAGACTAGTCGAGTTATTATTCCACAAGTTCCTTGTAGATCTAGTAGAGTATCGCATCCTCTGAAATATTGGTATGGACTAACCATGAAGGAGATTAATGAATTGTTTTTGTATGGGAATAATGATCAATTGATTAATTCTACTATCTATGAGGAGACGATATCAGATATCGATTCTTCGAAGTGGAAAACAACTATGGAATATGAGATAAAGTTTATGTACTCTAACCAAATTTGGACATTGGTAGATTCGCTTGAAGGAATTATTCATATAGACTGTAAATGGATCTTCAAGAGATTGGTATTGATGGACATGTTCAAATATATAAGGCACAATTGGAGACAAAGGGATATCGTCAAAGATAAGGAGTTGACTATGACAAGACCTTCTTGTTGGTCGCAATGCTAAAATCTATCAAGATGATCTTGGCTATTGTCGCACATTATGATTATGATATTGGAAAATGGATGTCAATACTACATTCCTAAATGGATATCTTGAAGAAGAAATCTATATGAAACAGTCACGCGATTTTGAGTCCGCCGATACTAATTAAGTGTGTCAGCTTAAGAAATCTATTTATAGTCTTAAGTAGGCTTTGAGGAATTGGAACATTCGTTTTGATCATGAGATCAAAGAGTTTGGTTACATGAGAAATCCGAATGAACCATGTATATATAAAAAGACTAATGGGAGTGCCATTATGTTCCTTGTCTTATATGCGGATGATATATTAATTATAGATAATAGTATGGATATGATATTGTTTATGAAAGGCTGGTTGTCCAAAGTATTCTTCATGAAGAATTTGGGAGATGCTACTTATATTTTTGAAATTCGAATTTATAGAGATAGATCAAAAAAATTGATGTCTCTCCCAGATCTTGTATATAGAAAAAATGCTAAAGAAGTTTAATATGTTGAATTCCAAGAAGAAAGGTCTTCTACTTGTTAGACATGGGATTCATTTCTTTAAAGGTAAGATACCTTATGCTTCGACGATTGGGAGCCTTATATATGCGATGATATGTACAAAATCTGATATTGCTTATGCAATAAGTGTTACTAGTAGATATCAATCAGATTTGGGTGAGCATTACTGGATCTCAATTAAACATAGTACTTAAAAAGAACTAAAGATATTAGCATATGGAAATGGTGATATCCATATTGATTGGTACACAAATTTAGACTTTTAGTCTGACATCAATGATCGTAAATCAACATCGAGATTCATTTTTCTATGTAATCGTGGAGTAGTGAGCTAAAAGAGTTCCAACCAAGAAATCACTATAGATTCCACTATTGAAACTGAATATGTGATGGCATGTGATAATACTAAGAAAGCTATTTGGATAAAGAAAATTTATTTCTAAACTGGAAGTGGTTTCGTCCATTCAATTGTCGATATTTTTATATTGCGACAATAATGGAGCTATCACATAGGCTAAGAAACCTCGGTCTCATCAAAAGTCCAAACACATTGAACGTTGGTTTCATCTTATTCGAGAGATTATCGCACATGGAGATAATGTGCAGATGTAGAAAATTATTCCAGCAGATAATGTAGTTGACCCACTTACCAAGGCTTTGACTCAGTCATAGTTTGATCGTTATCTTGAGAAGATGGGTATTCGATACCTACCGACGATGATGCATTAGTGCAGTAGTTTACATGTGATGTAAATTAGTATTAGTGCAAGTGGGAGATTGTTAGTGATTTGCCCTAATTAATGCTAGATTTAGATGATGTTTAGCAAATGTGTAAATACATTTGTTATATATTTATATATGCCAGTTTTTCATCATTCATTATTATCCAATTTGTTGTATGGATGAGTCATCGGATTTTCTATTTGAGATTCTTATTCTTAAGGTGTTAAGAATATGTGATAAGATTTTCTAGTAACGAGATTTTTTAAATATTCCTAGTCTTTAGATTATTCATATGGGAACTCTAATTAATCGATTACAGACTAGCACGTTACATGTAGTTTACTTTTGAGTATTATGAAATACTAATGGTTAAGAGTGGTGAGTCATGTACCGCATAGCATGTGAAACTTATAGTAAACTCGTGGGTGATTGTTGGAAAACAACGCACTGAACGTGATATCTATGATTGATCACATGGCATGGTGGATAATAATTTTGTTATCAAGTTGTGATTGTGCAATTGATCTTTTGACTTGAAGCGACACAATTGTCTTATGTATTGATGTGCAAGATTTGTTAATATATTGAACCATCCAATTGCGAGGTGGGGACATTCATTTATGTGGTCTCGTATTATTGGTGCATGGGGGCTGGTGCTCATGAATAGGATTCGTCACCCTCATTAAGTTAAGGCAAACGTTCTATGTGGTCTATTGTTAGTATGATAGGAAAGTCCTTGGTTGAGGCAGTATGACTAATCATGAATGAGTTTTCTGAGGTGTCATCGAGTCATGCTAATAAGATCAGATACATAGTTATTGATTTTATGAGTTTATCATTTCATAACTCTCGCTCAGTCAGGACGTTAGGTGATAAAAGAATTGTATTACACAGTAATCGTTAACTATAATAGATTCACTTGAAGTTAGACTTTATTGCCTTTTATATTGTTTTAGGCCGTTGTTAGGCATTACTCAAAACCATCAGAATGTCTTGAGGAGATGAAGAGATTCTTGAGACGAGTCGAAATGTTCGACTAGCATCAAAAGGGTTTGACATTATTTGATTGTTATTAGACAACAAACCTCGAAAGTCACACACCATAAAGTAAGGCATCCGAAATCAGAGCTATGCATATGTAGTATTCTCAACATCATTAATGGTTAATGATAGGTCTTAATGACGAGGTTCATTAAATTTTAATGAATAAGATGTAGCTATATGTGGGACCATGTAGGAAGTAGGTCGAAACTGTTGACTACTTTTGTAAACGGTTAACTAGTTTTCTCTATTGCTGGGAGAAATAGTCGATAGTTTAAGGAGATGGTCGACCATTTTTCTAAAGAGTTGGAAAATGATTGACAGTTCAAGTGAAACGGTTGATCGTTTTTATTGCCTTTGATCAGTTTAGTGGCTTACACGTGTTATTCTTATGGCTATCTTTAGGGAGACACGTAGAGACAATTGGAGGACCCAATTTGACGTAGAAATTGAGAGTTTGAGGAAGAGAGAGAATTGGGTCTTGTAGAGATGGGTTTCCTCTTTCCTATTCTATTTTTCTTCTCTACTTTTGCTCTTTGTTTACTGTGTTGCTGTGAGTACCTTAATCATTGAGCTAGGAAATTTCATATAGAGTCTGACGAGTGCGAATGACTCGATGTCCTATACTCTAGTTAGCACGAGACAAGGACAACGAGTTAATACCAAAAGACTTGGTAGGTGTGAACGATCTAAGCTTTCTATAGCTTAAGGAGGATATAGTCTTAGTGTAGAAATAATTTGGTATAAGAACAATAGAAAATAGTACATTTTTCAAACAATGTATGTATCTCAAAGGCTAGACATTAGACATAACTTTTAGTGTATACAACAAGGTTTTTTACCCTCCACTTACGTACCCCCCCCCAAAAAAAACTTTAAACCTTTGGTACGTCTAAATCAGGGGATGTTCTGTGTGCGTTCGTGCATGTGCGTGTATAGTTACCAATCTAGCCCTAAAAACAAGCATCACATCGCTTAAAGAATTTTTAAAAATATTTTTTCTAAACAAAATTTGTATAGAATTAACTAAAAATTAATTTCATTTCTCTACTCAAATTTATCTTAACATAATATTTATATTAAAACACAGCACGCCTTTAATATATATATATATATATATATTACATATCACATATGCATTTACGTGTTTAAATTATTTCAGAAATCCTTCACTTTTGAGATTAATATCATGGTTAAATTGCAATTGCATTTCATTTGAGCAAATAAAAATATTTTTATCCAAAAATGATCCTATTAGAGGACTTTCCAAGATTAAATATGAAAAAAATTATTTATGTAATGGATGCATGAAAGAAAAACAAAATAGGAAAACATTTAAAATGAAGTCTCTACCTCAGGTTCCTAGACATACCTCATTTAGACTTTTGTAGACCTATAAAAACCTAATGGTAAACAATATATACTTGTAATAGATGATGATTACTCTATATTTACTTGGCTAATATTTCTCACTTCTAAAAATAAGCTTTTAAATCTTTTGAAAAGTTTTGTAAAAGATTACAAAATGAGAAATGTTTTATCATTTCTAAAATTAGATCTGATCATGGAAGAGATTTTGAATGTAAATTAAGGTTCAAATTATTTTGTGAGAAAAATGGTTTTGATTATAATTTTTCGATTGCAAGAACACCTCAACAAAATAGTGTGGTTAAAAGAAAAAATAGATTCTTGTAGAAAATGTCAAGGACTATACTTTTAGAAAAGAATTTTCTTAAATATTTTGGGTTGTAGTGATTAATACTTCTTGCTATATTTTAAATAGGTTTCCAGAAGACATATTTTAAAGAAAACTCCCTATGAACTTTACAAAGAAAAAATATCCAATATTTCATATTTTTATACTTTTGGAAGTAAATGTTTTCTCTTAAATAATAGAAAAGATCTAAAAGAGATGAAGGTATTTTCTTTGGAGATTCTTTTCAAAGCAAAATTTATAGAGTTTTCAATAAAAGAACTTTAGTGGTAGAGGAATCAATCCATGTTGTGATCCATGAATCTAACCATCTTTAACAAAATCATGTGAAGGTAATTATTAAAATATTTTAGAACAAAACTTGGAGAAGCTTACGGTAGAAAAAAAAAAAAAAGAAGAAACACTTCTAAAGAAACTGATTCTCAAGTGGAAAACTTAATGGAAAATCAAGAAGAAAACGTACCTCATTTCCCAAAGAGAAAGAAAGTATATAGAAAATAATGAAATCATTGGTGATTCATTTAAAGGAGTTAGAACTAGATTATCAATTGAAAATGAATGTAGATTTATATCATTTTTATCTCAAATAGAACCTAAAAATTTAAATGAGGCTTTGGATGATGAAAGTTAGATTTGAGTAATGCAAGAAGAGTTAAGCCAATTTGAAAGAAGTAAAGTTTGACATCTTGTACTTGGACCCAATGATCATCCAACAATTGAAATTAAATAGATATTTAGAAATAAAATGGACGAAAATAAAATTGTGATTAGGAACAAAGCAAGGCTAGTAGCTCAAGAGTATAGCCAAGAAAAAGAAATTAAATATGATGAGACTTATGCCCTTGTAGTTAGACTAAAAGCTATTAGATTGGTTTTGGTTTTTACATGTTATAAGATTTTTAAGCTTTTTTAAATGGATATTAGAAGTGCATTTTTAAATGGTTTTATAAATGAAAGGTTTATGTGAAACAATCTCCCGATTTTGAAAATCCCCACTTTCCCAATCATGTCCTCAAACTTACTAAAGTTTTATATGGATTGAAACAACCCCTAAAACTTGGTATGAAAGGTTAAATAAGTTCTTATTAGAAAAAGGTTTTAAAAGAGGAAAATGGATACAACTCTTTTTATTAAAACTCATGATTATGATTTAGTCAACTAAACTTACTTTTGGATAGTTTTTACAACAAGCTTAGCTACAACCCTTTACAAAATATGGCTTTTACAACTAGGTCAACCACAACCAATGTCTTTTTCAAGGATTAGACTTAAGCTTTACAACTTCACAGTAAAATGATGTTAAAAGATACAAGAGAAGGTTTTAGGTGATACAATAAAACAAACACTTCTCTTGGTTGTAAAAGGAGATGCAAAAATAGGAATGGAAAGCACAATTTCTTTTTCTTTTCTTTCGAAGGATCACTAGCATTGAAGCACTTGAAATCTTTAGAGTATCGTATGCATTATTTGTTCCAACATTCTTCTTTCTTTCAGACTTCAACCCATTATATTGTGTTCATCTCTTTAATGCATCTGCTAGAATATACTTGGATAAAGAATGTTCTATGTGTCTAACTGCCATTTTTTGCCTCTTCAACATCTCACAAATCAGTTAGAATATCAATTTTAATGTGCAAATTATCTGAAAACATCCATCAGCATTTAATGTTTTTATTAAACTCTGAAAATAAACTTTGTGCATTAAATGCTCTGTAATAGCTATAAATTCAAAAAATGCCAAATATTACTCAATTACAAACAATAGTTTAATCGACTAAGTTGTATACTTACTCGAGTGTATAAAATTTATATTCAACTATTTTTCTGATTTACTAGATTACAAAATGATTGTACTCGATTAAAATTTTACGATAGAAATTTGTAAAACTTGATTAGAAAGTTTAATTTAGTCGGGTATAAATAAGCATTTACTTGATTACAAATTCAAGTATTCAATTACATCAAAGTACTAGACACTCAACAACTTTCTAGAGAATAAGTACCCGATTACAAGTAAGATTTACTTGAGTATATTTAGATAATTACTCAATTATAAATTTTAAGTACTCAATTAATTTTGTTTTGCCATAAACTTGTATTATCTATTCGAGTACAAGAGTATATGTAGTCGAGTATAGTCTTATGTTTACTCGAATATACTATAATTTGTAATCGATTATCTTTTAGATAAAATTAGTTTATTTGATTACAAATGAACTTTACTCAATTAACAAGATAAGCCTAATTGATTTGGTTTTCAAACTTATTTTGAATGAGATCATTACTCGAGTATAGACATGTGACTTTATGCTCGATTAAGATAATGAAATTTCTGACTTGATATATTTAATAGATGTACTCGAGTAACATGGATTTATACTCGATTGAAAAGATTGATATACTCTATTGATTTACAAGCCTCACTCAATTGTTTTCTGTTATCTCTAATATACTATTTTGATCATCATCATCATCATCAATAAGTATCTTTTTTTTTTTTCTCATCAAATCAAAATTTAATAGATGATGCAACAAAAAAAGAGAAGAAGCAACAAACAAAAATTGAGAATAGGGTTAGTGAAATTAAGTTAAGTTAGGGTTAATTAGAATGTAAATTATAGAGTATTTATAAGCTTAATTTGAGTGGTATAATCTAAATATATTGGACCTTGAGTTTGGCTCGGCCTTCTCCTAATGAGTTGGGTCTAGGCTTTTTTTGAATTCTCTTTATTAATATTCATTTAAACTCTAACTTTTTACATTTTGTTCTTGTATTGATTATAGGTCAACATATACATATATATGTTATTATATATGAAAAAATATAAAGGCATTTTGGTGAATATATAACTTATTAATTTCCATATGAAAAAAAATAATATACAAATTCTGTGAATTGATAAATTGTTTTTTTTTCTTGAGGTAAAATATGTATAAATATATGTTTAATTGATATTATCAAGACTTAGTACATACAACAACCTCTCAACAATTAAAAAATATGACATTTAGTCCCTAATAAGCAAAATGTCAAGATTCGGTATCTCAATTATTAAAAATTGTTGCTTTAAATTGTTACCATGATGGAATATTAGCTTGTGCACAAGGTTGTTAAAATCGTAAAATCGTAAGAGGGTCTTCGACATGTAAAATCGTAAAATCGAGTGTAATTTAACTTCAAAATCATAAAATCATAAGGGTTTTCGGTGCAAAAAATCATAAAATCATACCCATAAAATCGAGAGTTTAACAACCATGCTCGTGCATGAACATGTCCATGTCCATTTCTGCCAATAATTTTCACGTCATTAAACGTGCGCACGAGCACACCTATTTCATGGTCTACTCCATCATATGGCTCATCTTCTCATCTCGTTAGTTTCTCTCTCATTTTTCCTATTTCTCCTAAATTTCCCTAGGTTTCCCTCTCATTCTTTTTTCACCAGTAACAAGAGAGCATCAATTGTGTTTTTGTGCTTGTTTGTTGAAGAAGTTGAGCATCCACTATGTCCCATTATCGCAAAACAATAATTTGGTTATTTTGCATAAAAGGTCGGGTTTTTATGTCATTTTCTTCCTATTGATTTTGACTAAATTGATGTAAAGAATCTAGTTAAATGGGGACCATTTGGGTTTCTGTGTTTGTCTTTATTAGGGCTTTGATGCAATCAATACTTTATTTAATTTTATATGTATTTTCTTTTTGTAGAATGGGTGGTGTGGCATTAATTTTGATATTTTTTCATGGTGGAACTGTAGTAAAAGAAGAATGATGGTATTTGGGTAGGGAAATCACTGAGCACCTAGGTTTATTAACTTGGAATAGTTTTCATTAACTAGGTTAACTTAGGTTATTGCTAATGTGTTGAATATTAACAAGGTTAGTGCAATTTATTTGAAATGTAAGGATGTGTTTGGTGAAATATTTGATGATGAGAGTTATAATACCTGAGAAATTCTTGAGATTATAAATGGTATTTTACGAAGGGTATAAGTGAAATTTTTGAAAGAATGAGGCTATAGGGTACACTATCACAGTTTTAAGTAACCAAATCGACCGAAGAGAGTACCCCAAACCCTAGATATTTAAGGAAAATTGAATAGTATCGACGAGTGATTCGAGTTATGATTTTAGGCATCAAAAGAAGTTGAATTGGAAACAGTTTTCGGTATAGCTGTGGATCAGGCTGAAAATCGAATCGTTGTAGGGGACTTCCGAAAAGTCAACGAAACCCTGAGGGAGTTTTGATTTTGCATTAGTATCAACCCTGAAATGGTTTTAGAATGAAACAAGGGTCCCATGAGGGCCTAGAGGGCAAAATTGTCTTTATCGAGTAATTTTGAATTATTAATTTTAGAATTTTGGTATTTTAATATAAATAAAATTAATATTTGAGAATATAATTATAATTATGTAATGTCTAAGTGGGATTAAGAATTTAATTAAGAGATTTATATATAATTTTTATGATTTTAACAAATTATATGTATTATGCATAATATATTATATAAATTATATATACATATATATGTGTGAGTGTGTGCGTGGTAAGTGAAGGCCAAGTTCCCTCATATAATATATGTGTGTGAAGTGTGTGTGAAGGCGTAGGATAGGATTTCCCTAGCCGAGAAAGATGCAAATATAATAGGTATATAATGTAATTATTATATGTATATATAGAGTGATGGCCAAGTTCTTCATATAATATATGTCTTTATGTGTGTGAGGTGTGCGTGAAGGCAAGCTCCTTAGCCACGATGATGAAATTATAATATGTATATATGAAGTGGTGGCAAGACAACTGTTAGAGTTCAATTTGGTTGTTATCTCTTGCACATGGAAAGAATAATTATAGAGTGAGATAAGTTACAGGAAATTACACGATAACCGAGGCATGTAATGATCACTTCTTGGTGGCCAAGGCTCAAATCACCTATAAATAATTGAAAGGCTTAGGAAAACTGAAAAGAGAAATAAAGGACGTGCGGAGAAGGAATACGCAGGGAGGAATGAAAGGAAGAAAAAATAATAGAAAGTTAGAAAGTTTTTGAAAATATATTTGAAGCTTGAGGAATGTGGTGGGGTTTGAAATTTAGTATTTAAAAGCTTGACACTAGAGTCGAGGTTGAGTTCAAATTTTAAGGCATTTTGAGTTACATTTAAGGTGAGTGGTTCTATCCCAAAAGTCAGTTTTGACTTGTGAGTGGTTCTATCCTAAAAGTCGGTTTTGACTTGTGTGTGTTCTACCAAAAAACTTGATTTTTAGTTTATTATAAATGTTTTGGTTAGTGAGTGTTCGCCCCAGAACTTATTTATTGAGAATTGTTCTTATCCTAAAAACTTTGTATTTATTATATTTAAATGTGTTTTGGTGTCATGCAAAATGGTTTTGTTGCATGCGAACGGTAATCGGTGACGGTTGGTTTCATGAAAGAGGTTCGTCCCTAAATGTTTTGAACCTGTGCCTTGTATTTTATAAATTGTTGTTTATATGATGCATTGAGTTGTGATTTGTGGCATTGTCATGCGTTTTGTGTTGTTCATATGGAATGTCAAGCTGGAATGTTGTCTGAATAGTGTAGCCATAAAACCCCAAGGGTATTGACGGAATAATAGGGGTACTTGTGCTGGTGTGCATGCCGAGATAGTCGCCTTGGTTTTCGTGCCGAGTCGTTTGGTCAGGGAACTTGCACTAGGATGACTAGGTGGTCCATATGTGATTTGAGTTGGGACTGGGTAGTGGTTTCTGGATGCTTTTGAGTGGGAACATTGTAACATCCCAAAAATTTGGAAACAAGTCAAAATAATTAATTTGGGTGTTTGAGGATATTTTAGAATATTTAGAGATTTTTGAGAAAACACTTATCTATGATATTTGGAGGAAATAGGAAATTAAGGTGATTAATTAAATTAATTGGAAGTATTTATGGAAATAGTAAAATAAATTAATTTGGTGGATTTCTGGAAATTATAGGGTGAAAGTGTAATAAAGGGAAAAGAAAGTTCGGGTGTGTGTATAATTAATGAAAGTTGTGGGTGCTAAAACGTGATTTGCGGAAGTGGCCGCAAATCACTTTAAATTTAATTGGAGCGCATATATGTATGAGGGAGCGGCTGGCGCGAGCGGCTACGCGTGCAGGCGGGGGATGCGAGATCGATTCCGCGGGCGTGCACGTGAGGCTGGGTTTTTGGTTGATTTAATTTGGCCAAGGGGGGATCGAAACGACGTCGTTTTGGCCCCAAAGGCGTTGGTCGCATGCGTGGCCCAGCGACTACCACATGGCTGCGCCTCCCGCCTTCCTTTTTTGCTGATTTAAGGCCGAATTTGGCCTTCTTCAACCCATTAAATAGAGAGAAAATAAGGAGGAGAAGAAGGAGCTTAGACAATGCGAGAAAATGGAGGAAAAGGGAAAATTGGGGAAGAAATTCATGAATCTTGAGATTATTTCGTGATTAAATTAGTTAGGTAAGTAGGTAAAATTATCAGAAGTATTATACGTTTAAATCACGAATTTTATACGATTAGATTTGATTAATATATGCTTTAAACTTATTATTTTATGTTAAACGTTTTTGTTCGCAGTGAGAGTATGAGAAAAACTAGGATCGACTATCCACAGGCAAGCTCTTAACCATCTCCTCGTGTTCTTTATTTCCCGTGAAAGTTTCTGTGGTTTTTCGTATTTTATTCCCTTCCTCACCGTAACTCAGTTTCACGCATTAATAATAATAATCCGTGTGGTAACCACCCTATGACTTATATTTTATTAATGAGTTTATTATTAATGGAATAAGCTAAGTAAGGATGTCATGGTGTCTTTTATTTCGACCGTCATGGAGCTTCGTATCGCTCTGCTTTCCTTGGGAATGATGTCGAACCCGTTGGGGTTAGGTTCTTAGAAAATTGGCTATGGTCAGGATTATGAGAATATGTTAAGAGTCTATTATGTATGTTGAGATGGTTTTCTGTGAATGAGAAGGAATGAGAATAGTATCATGATGCTATGTGGCTATGTACATGAAGAGTTATGGAGAAATGTTGTGTAATATTAAGTTTAGAAGATATAAAGTTAATAGTATCAGTAAGTGTGTCTAAGGGTATGGGATACAAAGCCACTGACTGCCGACCGTGGGTCGTGACAGTTGATGGCTGGATGTCTGGGCGCCAGTCATTGGTTGTTACGATAAGCGCTAGACTGGTCAAAAGAGCTGGTATTCCAGATTCTCGCATTAGCTTGTGCATATCATGATGTGTGTGCTACATAGGGACTGGGTTGCATTCATTTGGGGAAACATGTTTTGTGTGTGATGGGATGTGTGAGCATTTGCATGACCCGGTTGGTCTAAAAGCCAATTTGGGTACCGTAGGCGAACATGTGCATTTAGAGCATGTCGCATGTGTGTATTCCTATGTGGGCGTAGCGTAGCCTGATGCTTGGTTTATGGGGGCCTTGCCATTACGTTTATGCTGCAGAAGTCATTGCATTTCTTATGTGTTTCATTGCATGGTTCTATTGTTACTGTTATTTTGGGCGGGAATACCGTGCCAGTCTAGGTGTTGGGAATACCGACTCGGGGGAGCTTCGGCTTGACTTAGAGATTAGCTTGAGGGAAGCCCGAGGCCATGATCTCGGAAGGATATGACAATGTGATGGATGATAGGAAGAACATATGAGGGTATGATAGGTATCAGGAAAAACATGTAACGAGTATTCAGGAAAAGCCAACTAATGTCAAGAAAAGGCGAGTCTTTATGGATAGTGATATGGTAGCTTATGTTAGGCTACAACAGGTTTGTATGCGGGACTTGGGTGCCAATGTGTGGCTTATGTGGGCTCTTAGTTCCTTTATGTGCAGTTAACTTTATGTTATGCATTTAGAAGTAAGACACTTATGGATCATGATATGGTGTGACTACATTGGCATGAATTGCTTTGGGTGTCATGGGAAGAGTCATATCTTAAACCTATAGTCTTTCTTTCTAGAGCTTGCTGAGTCTTGTGACTCAAGTTTGCTTTCCATCATTCCAAGTAAGAGAAACGTCTGTGATAATAGGTACGTTCAGCGGGGTTTGGGTCCAGGCCGTCATGTCATGGTAGCAAGTACAGAACTCTCCCAAAACTAGATCCTGGGTGTCGTGGTGCTTGTGTTAAGGTTAATGTTTTATGTTTGAGATATATGTGTATTATGTAAGCCAAATGGGCACACGATGATCAGTTATGTAATGACGATTATGAGATATCATATTAAAGGAAGATTATGATTTCAATAAGGTTTGTGTGTGAGTTGTAGTTGTGCTATTGTTCGGTATCATTTTAGTAATGACCATCTCACGGATCCTCTTAGTGCATAGGGGCTCCGGGAGACGGGCCATTACAAACGTAATCCCTGACGTAATTGTGGTGAGCCGGGTTCCTGCGTTGATGTTGTTGGAAAACTTTGATCTGATCATACGCAGCGGAAAATAAAATCTGATTTTATTGGTATCACGTTTTTCAAATCTTATGGTTAAATCGAAGACATAAAACGAAAAGTTACCTCGAAACGAAATCTGATTTCGTTGCCGATAACCCGCCTGATATCTCCCACGCGTGAGATGCCGAGTCGGTCCACCCGAAATCGTCAAGACTTCAATAGACTTGAGAGAAAAAGGGATTCAGAAATTTTCTCTAAAATTTTCGTTTTGATTCAACTGATTGATTGATTGGATTTTGGGTTTAATGTTATATTTATAGACAAGAAACCCTAAAACCCTAAATGCTATTGGGTCGGGCTTTAGGTGCTAGCAAAAAGCCCAAACCAAATTAATAATTAAATAAATAATCATATTACTTATTTAATTATTCTTATTTCTTAAATAATTGCATTTATAATTTAGTAATTCCATAATTACTAAATTTGCCCCCCTTTTCTTTTAAAACGATTTCTATTGGGTGGGACTTTCTGGGTTCACAATTAAATTGGCAACGAGAATTAATCAATTATTAATTCTCGTAAATCACGAGTGACATTTAGTAATATGTCATGATTATCCAATTTAATGTGAAGCAGGAATGTGAACCTTACATTACGGTGTCCTGCAATACAGTCCCTCTATCATACTATATCCCGACGAGATATGAGATCACGGTCAGTAGGTCAAATCTCTCGATCTCGTCGTATGACCAAATCCAATAATCACACTTGACTAATATGACACAACCTCTACGGAATCCAAATTCCGTCGTCATATTACCTCGGCCAAGGATTTATCGTCAAGTGACCACTGGATCGCATAGGATATCTTCCTCGTATATCTCGAGATGATAGATTCCATGTCTGATGCACACATACCTCGTGTGTCACTGATCTAGGCACATAGATACGTACGACTATCCCTGATTAGGACAACCATATAATATCGCTGATATCCTAATCCACTAACACACAGATATCTATGTCATCTCAGGTCTAAGGACTAATGCAAATTCGTAGTTAATATTAAATCATTGACCCGTGAGATAAAACTCATGTGATTCAATATTAATAGTCCCGTTCAGTGAACTCGTTCCTATAACGAGCACCCACTCGTCTTTCTTCTGTATCTTATACAGAGTGGTACGAGACCCACCAATCTTGTCTTTATGTATCTTATACCGAACAAGGAGGAAGACGATGTGCCAGTCTTTGCGAGTTACTAATTATCCAAGTTAGGAACTCTATGGCCAGGAACATATTTATAGTATAACGTATTGTGGATTATCCATTTTGATTATTCTTAACAATTAAGAATGGTATCCACTCCTTATTATACTAAAGGATATTTGTATGTTCAATTTAAATCATATTGCAATTTCAATTAAACATAAAACTTGCCATTAAATAAGGTTTAAAGAATTACAAGATCAAGCCCTATTGTGTCACTAGAACTGGTTTTAAGGGCTTATATCTAACAATATCCCACTAGCCCTAAGACCATTCTGAATGATATCTCATACCCCATCTATCTAGATGAGAATCTAGTTGCTTCTGGTTCATGGCCTTGGTCAGTGGATCTACTGCATTCTCTGATGTATCTACTCTCTGCATATTGACATCTCCTCTGCCAACAATCTCTTGAATGAGGTGGAAGCGTCTCTCAATGTGTTTGGACTTTTGGTGAGACCTTGGTTCCTTGGCTTGCGCTATGGCCCCATTGTTGTCGCAAAACAAGGGCACGACAGACTCTATTGAGGGAACCACTCCAAGTTCTGTCACAAACTTCTTGATCCAGACGGCTTGCTTCGCAGCATCGGATGCCGCGATATACTCAGCTTCTGTAGTAGAATCGACGGTAGTATCTTGTTTGGAACTTTTCCAACTAAATACTCCACCATTGCAAGTAAACACATAGCCTGAGATAGACTTTCTATCATCAATATCTGATTGGAAATCAGAATCTGTGTAACCTTCCACTTTAAGTTCTCCCGTTCCATATGTAAGAATCAAATCCTTAGTTCTTCTCAAGTACTTAAGGATGTTCTTAACAGCAATCCAGTGTTGCTCACCTGGATTAGACTGATATCTGCTTGTAACACTTACAGCATAAGCGATATCAGGCCTAGTACATAACATCGCATACATTAGGCTTCCTATTACCGAAGCATAGGGAATCCTAGACATGCGATCTCTCTCTTCTTGTGTTTTGGGACACATATCTCGAGAGAGGTGGATTCCATGTCTAAAGGGCAATAGGCTTCTCTTGGAATCCTCCATGTTGAACCTCTTCAACACTCTTTCTATGTACTTGGTTTGGGAGAGCCCTATCAATCTCTTGGTTCTATCCTTATAGATCCGAATGCCGAGAATGTAGGCAGCTTCTCCCAAATCTTTCATGGAGAACGTACTTGACAACCATGTTTTTATTTTTGATAGCAATCCTACATCATTCCCAATGAGTAGGATGTCATCAACATATAAGACCAAAAACGCAATCGCGCTCCCACTAACCTTTTTGTATACACAGGGCTCGTCAACGTTTTGAATGAACCCAAACAATTTGACTTCATTATCAAAACGAATGTTCCAACTCCTGGATGCTTGCTTAAGACCATAAATGGATCTCTTAAGCTTGCATACCTTCCCTGTTTGATCCTTGGGTGTGAAGCCTTCAGGTTGTTCCATATAGATATCTTGATCTATATAACCATTTAGAAAAGCTGTCTTCACATCCATTTGCCAAATCTCATAATCATAATGAGCGGCAATGGCTAGTAGAATCCTAATGGATTTAAGCATGACAACTGGAGAAAAGGTTTCCTCATAGTCAACACCTTGCCTTTGACGATAACCTTTTGCCACTAGTCTTGCTTTGTAGGTCTCTACCTTTCCATCCAAACCTATCTTCTTCTTGAAGACCCATTTACATCCAATAGGTACTATACCTTTTGGTGGATCTACAAGAGTCCAGACCTGGTTCGAATACATGGAATCCATTTCAGATTTCATAGCCTCTAGCCATCTTTGTGAGTCGATGTCTGACATCGCCTCTCGGTAAGTGGTAGGGTTATCTAAGTGATCATGGTCTCCTACTAAGAACAACTCTTGTTCACTTAGGAAACCATATCTCTCAGGTGGCCGAGGTATCCTCTCACTCCTCCTATTGGGAGGTGTAAGACTCAGCCTTGGCTCCTCACTTGGTAATTGGACATCTTGTGGGATAGATTCAGGTTCGGCGAACTCTTCACCAAGTTCTATTTTCCTTTTTGTTCCACCTTCTTGAATAAACTCTTTTTCAAGAAAAATGGCGTTTCTGCTAACAACTACTTGTTGCAGCTCAGGAATATAGAATTCATACCCTAAGGTATCCTTAGGATAACCTATGAAACTACCATTTAAAGATCGAGTTTCAAGTTTTTCTGATTTAAGCTTTTTCACAAAAGCTGTACATCCCCAAATCTTAACATGTTTCAGACTTGGTTTCCTACCAAACCATATCTCATGTGGTGTTGTAGGAACTCACTTGGAAGGTACTCTATTTAGAAGGTATATTACAGTAAGAAGGGCATGACCCCATAGGAACAATGGTAAGTCAGAATAACTTAACATGCTTCGGACCATATCTAATAAAGTCCGATTCCTTCTTTCTGAAACCCCGTTCAGTTAAGGTGTTCCTGGTGGAGTGCGTTGTGAAATAATACCCGAGACTTTAAGAAAATCTTCAAACTCGTGACTTAGATATTCGCCTCCACGATCTGATCGTAAGGCTTTTATCTTTTTACCAGTTTGATTTTCTACTTCAGCTTTAAAATCTTTGAACATTTCAAAAGATTCAGATTTATGTCTCATAAGATAAACATATCCATATCTAGACATATCATCTGTAAAAGTTATGAAATATTGATAACCCCCTCGGGCCATTACATTAATTGGCCCACATACATCAGAATGTATGAGTCCCAACAATTCTGTAACTCTAACCCCTTGTCCAACAAAGGGTGATTTGGTCATTTTGCCTAGGATACAAGATTCACATGTTGGATAAGGTTCAGAACCCAATGGGCCAAGAAGCCCATCTTTCTCCAACCTAGCGAGTCTATCATCCCCTATATGACCTAATCGATGATGCCACAAAATTTTGGGATTTGGGTTATCCCTTTGTCTCTTGTTATTATTCAATACACGCAGATTTTTATCATTATCAACAGTTACATTCAAAATATAAAGACCATTGACAAAATTACCAGAAGCAATCAATTTATTTCCAAAATAAATCTCACAAACATTATTTTTAAAAGAAAATTCATAATTCTCTTTCACTAAAGCAGGAATAGAAATAATGTTCTTAAAAGCTCCAGGTACACATAAACAATTGTTTAAAACTAAACTATGTCCATGCAATAAAGATAAAGTAACAGTGCCAATAGCCGTGGCTGCAACTCTTGCCCCGTTTGCCACCTTCAGCACGATCTCATCATCTGCGAGCCTTCTACTTTGCTCCTGATCCTGTACAGAAGCACAAACATGAGTTGTCGCTCCAGAATCTAGAATCCATAAAGTAGAACAATGAGCAATGGAAAAATACTCGTGAACTATCATCATACCTTTCGCTTCCTTCTTCAAGGAACTGAGGTAGTCTTTGCAATTCTTCTTCCAGTGCCCGTCCTTGCCACAGTGGAAACATTTTCCTTTGGCAACAGCTTTTCCCTTCTTCTTACTTATTGTCTTGGCCCCCTGTGGTACTTGTGTGGCCTTTTTCTTGCCTTTGCCTTTCCTAGTCTTACTGGAAGAGGTAACAGCCATCACAGTACCCGTTTTCATGTTGCTTATTGCCGTAATAAGCATGTTCATTAACTCAGCCGGAGTACACTCTATTTTATTCATATAGAAATTCGATATGAAATTTCCATACGAATCTGGCAAAGACTGAAGGATCAAATCAATTTGGAGGTGAGGATTCAACTCATCCCCCAAACCCTTCAACTTCTCTAACAAGGAGATCATTTTGAGAACGTGTTCTCCCACTGATCCTCCCAGAGACATCTTTGCCCTAAATAGTGCCTTAGATATCTCATATCTTACACTCTGACTTTGTTCACCATACAACTCTTGTAGGCGTGTGATGATAGAGTACGCGTAAGGCATATTCGCATGTTGACGCTGTAATTCACTGCTCATTGAAACAAGCATATAACTCCTAGCGGTGAGATCATCATCTCGCCACTTGATAAGAGTATCTTGCTCCTCTTGAGTAATGTTTTGAGGAACACTTTCCCCTCCATCATCATTAGCAGGCACGGGTACAGGAGCATCCAATACATAAGTAATTTTCTCCAAGTTCAAAATCAGTTTCAAGTTTAAGAGCCAATCATTAAAATTTGGTCCAGTTAATTGGTGCTTGTCAAGATTTCTTGTAAGTGGGTGCAATGAAGCCATTTGATGTATCTGTAGAAAATAAATAGATTATTAGATATCTTGTTTTCCTTAACTATTTGACTTTGGTCTTTAAATCAAACAGTGCCTCCCACTAAGTTTATCAGATTCCTTACTCCCAATGAAGGAAAATGCGAATTCACGTTGGCATGAATTCTAGTGGGTATTTGGATTCTTATTAAACTTATTATTCCCCACATAATAGATTCTTGGAATAATAAATTCAAAAAGTGGACAACTCTTGTCCAGTACATCTCATGTACGGCCTAAATATTATTTTGGCTCCCAGTCCAATGTACCTCACGCAATAGTTTCTTGGCAATTGAACATGGTTAAATTATACCATCACGCTGACAAGTCTGCACAGTTGAATATCGATCCCCTCACATAATAGGTTCTTGGGTCTCAATATTTGTGCATTCCCGTCTCATCAAATGATAAATAGAAATTAAAAATATTTTAACCAGTGTGCAACCCCTATGTATCCATAGCTGGTCAACACACGAATCAAAATGCCCTAATCTCTACCGTGATGGAGAGCCCCGATTAAATTGCCTTAACTCTTAAGGTCTAACCGGTTACAATTTAATTTTATAAATATGAGAGATTTTCGGTCTAATTTTTAGGTCTCACTTTACACATGCAACGTTTTAATCATCATACATCAACTATGTAAAATAAACATTGCATAAAGTAGTCGATATGGTCATGGACTCAAACATGCATTCTAGGCACGGTTCCAGCCATTGGTAACGTTCGGTGCATACGTGGGTGCATAAAAAGAAAACTACTTATAACTATTACAAGTATAACCCGTTTACATAGGGTCTTCGTTTCTTCGATTGTTTCACCTTTGATGACTCTATTCCACGTCGTGCCTCCATCGATTGGATCCTCGCTTTTACATTTACTATAAACTATTTTTACAATAAAATAAAAACGAAAATAAAATTAAACAATTAATTTTACAACCATTATCCAAAAATGGCAAATCCCGGCACGCAGGCCTTCAAATAAAACAATCCATACATCCACACAACACATACATCATCTATGTAGTGTCCTAAATCCATGACCAATATCGATATGCGACAAGGCATTCACAGCATGCTATTTAACAATTAAAGGCATATTATAAAATTTATATGATTGTCGGACATATGTATAACATTTATACCTTAAGTGCTTTGAAAACCTTTTTTTTTGTGGAAAATATTTAAAATAAATTAAAATAAAAAAATGGAAAAAGGGAGGGGGTGTGCACCGCACGCGCGTGTGCAAGCAAGGCCCAAATGACGTAGTAAATGACCTGGTAGAAGATGTTACTAATCTATCAGATAATAAGAATGAGGAGATGCAAGCTGCAAGACAAACTATTAGGAGGACCAAAGAAATATGTAAGATGAGAGCATGGAGAAAGAAAGATAATGAAGGACCACATGATGCTGTTGATCTAGATGTAGATGTTGAGGTAGTAAATGAAAAACAAGCTGAGAATGATGCATAGCGGGAAGCAAATGGCCCAAATGACGTAGATCCATTATTTGAAGTTGAAGAAGATTTGGACAACAATTGCTCCAACTACCTTGGAAGTGATGGTCCATGGAGTCTATTTGATACCTCTAGTAAAGATGACTTAGAAAATGGAGATTATTTTGTTGTTAAGCCTAGCTCTAGAATTAGGTTTGATTCCCAAGCACATGTACTTGATTTCTGTCTTGGTATGTCATTTGATAGCATTATTGAGTATAAGAAGGCTGTAATAAAGAATGTTGTGATCAAGGGAAAAAAAAACTGAAGCTAAAGAAAAATGATAATAGAAGGGTAGGTTTGGGTTTGTAATTGGTTTTTCATTTGTTATATTTTCTTCTATGAAAAAAAATGATGAGAGCTTAAGCATAAAAACCTTCTATCTTGAACATGAGTATGGGAGAAGGGATAACAAAAACAAATTAGTCAGTGTTGGGTTGGCACAATGAATGGCACCACACATCCAAGAGGGGGGGTGAATTGAGTGTTTAAGAGTTTAAAAACTTTTTAGGAGGTTTTGAAAGATAAAACACAAAATAGTGAATTGTAAACAAAAACACAATCAAAATAAATGCTAGAGACACAAGGATTTTTGAGTGGTCCGGCTAAACCCAGCTTAATCCACTACTTTACCTTCCTACTAAAGATTTTAAATAATTCATTAAAACCTCTTACTTCACAAGTAGACTTTCTAGTATAAACCAATAAGAATTACAATCTTCTAGCAAAATTCGATAGGCCCTCTAGGTCACTAGGTAGGAAATACAAGAATGATATATAAGAGAGAATTTGAGAGTACACTCTCAATTAATTACAATGATATCTCAAAATTAAATGCAAGGCTTTGAACAAATTATACAAATGAAAATCAAAGCCTTTTGAGAAAAATAAAAACATAAGAACAATTGAGAAGTAAAATTCAAATGTTAGCTCAAATGAATTTATTTTAGCTCATTAGTTTTCTCTAGAGGTTCATTGAATTGTATTTATATGTTTCTCCAAAGCTTGAAGAGGAACTTGTTGGTCTCTTAGGGTATGGCCACTCAAGAAGTGGGGTGAATTGAGTGATTAAAATTTATCTCAATTTTAATAAATATTCCTGATTAATGATTTTATTGAAAAATATATATTTGATAAATATAATAAATTATATTTGAGATTAATAATAAATGTAACCCACAAGATATGTTATGACCCGAAATCTAATAAGTCATGACCGGCACTAATCCCTAGGCCCAACGGCCCCACAATGGACTAGTAAACCTCTTTTCTAGCTCGATTTGATAAAAGCATTAATACTACTGACAAAATATTGAACATGGAGTAAAATACCATTTCACCTTCTACAATAACATTTCAATATTCCATATACAACAGCTGTACAAAAATAAAAATGTCCATCACACTGCTATCATAAATACGTATACAATCTCATATCTCAGGCCCTTGGCACAGTTATGTGCCACAAAAATAAAAGACAAAAGATCAGACTCCACAGTACGTGTATGTCTCCACAGAGCATCCTATATCACATCAGGAGTTAAAAGGGGGTCTGATATCATACCAGAAGATCTACTGGACCAATATTCAAAAAGGAGAATTCCCTGAAAATATTTTAATGAAAAGGGGTGAGTCTTGTGGACTCGCGAGTATAAGGTATGTCATGCCCACTAGGAGAGTATGCAATAAAAATGATAAGATGAGTATCATGGATACAATAATATAATAGTAAGATGAATAATGAGTAAATGTAACATAAGTTACATAATTTGAGATTCAAAAGAAAAACATAGTATAGGAAACCCCATAAGTTGTTCTCTAACCACCTAAGTCCCCTATACTTTTATATGAGATGCATGCACTGATTTTGAGAACACACTAGTAGAAACTGGCCTAACGCTTATACACACATGCGCTCAAGTATATATACTGGCACATACGTCATCATCACTATAATATCATAATGGCCCACGTGATAGTAGTGCTGAAACATACTATCCGTGTCTCTCATGGCCTTGGCATGCCAAGCCTCACAGTATCATGATCTTTTCCTGCTGTGAGTCACCACGGAATCTACTAGATAGTCCTATAATAATAATGCAAATGATACCCTATTTAAAGCACAAGTCATAATCATTTATCATTTCATATGGTGCCTAAAATATACCATATCATTCAATATTTCACATTCTCAAGACAAGAAATCAGTTAGGGTATATTTTAGCTTATGTCTCTCCTAGTAGGATGAAAATATTTCATACAAGTTAGAACATTTAAAAGTATTCTTCTATGATCCGCATATAAAAATCATGTATAAGTTATGCATATAAAAATCAGTACAAGTTTATAATCTTTATGAATGAAACAGTATATACGTGCATAATATAAGATAAACATAACATATCCTGTCTACTAGCCAGGGAAATGATAACTCAAGTCCAAGTCTGGGCAGAAGATCGAACAAAATCCTAGGAATCCAAGCCTACAATAAATAGAATGGGATGGTCACATTTGGGAAATAAAAATAACGACGTAATAAAATTACTGAAGATCCTAACTATTGCCTAACACCCTGAATTGGTTATTTTATACTTTGGCCCACGCAATATTTGAATTTAGCGTCATGGAATTAGTCAAGCTTAGCCATCGACTACATCATCATGCCTTGCCTTGCATGTTACACGTAAGTGTATAGTGAAACTACACACCCACTTATAGGCTGCAATAAATTAATATATATATATATTTCTATATTCAGCCATAAATTAGATTTCTTTTAATATAGATAATATTTTCTAAAGTTTCTATTTTTCAAAAAAAAGTTCATATAAATATAAATATATTTATAACTCAATTGATAAAATTTTAAAAACATAATAATTAATTAATTAATAATTTAATAAATGGCTTAACAAAAATAAATTGCAATATTCTAGGCTCAGAATAAAATGAATACATCAGAAATTAGGATTCGGGATAAACCCACGTCATCATCATAGACTAGCCTAGAACGCACTCGGGGTCAGTCTTGCTCGGCCTCGAGTCATTTAATAGGGCTAAGGGTGTGCAATGGTTTGGTTAGACCGAACTAACCGAATCGAACCGACCGAACCAGACGGTTTGGTTCGGTTAGGTTAATTATATAAGGATAGTCGGTTCGGTTAGCTTGAGGGAGTAAATCGGTTATCGCTACGGTTCTCGGTTTTATGCGTCAGAATAACCGAATAAACCGAACCGATCGACTTAAAAAATGACATCGTTTAGTTCTTCATAAAACCCATTGATCGGACAAGTCTTCTCTTCTTCACTCACACGTCCACACCCTATTCAACGAGTCGAGAGAGAAAGAGATCGAGAGAAACCCTAATCTTTAGATTCTTCACCGAGAGTCAGAGAAATCCGACCGTCTGTTTCATCACCGTAGCCCGTCAGTAAGCTCCTTTCCTTCTTCCTTAGTCCTTTCGTTTTACTTCTAACCGAACCCTAACCCTAAATCCTAATCAGTTAGTTTCGATTCTTTCGACGATATCGACCCGACGACCGGATTGACCGACAGACTTCCTTCCCTTGTGTGCTTCGACTATCGACTCACACCGACGATGATCCATAGAGGTTAGTTTCGATTTTATTTTTTTTATGTTAGGGTTTAGGGTTTCTCAAATTTGGGGACTTTTTAGTTATGAAAATATTGATGTTTGTAAGGGTTCTCTTGTTCTTTTTATCATTTCTTGTTGCTGCCCTTCTTCTTCATTGATACTGTTGACTTGTTTGTTTAGGTGTAATTTTTTCGTTCAAATTTGTTTCGTACTATTGCTACTGGCCTGCTGTTGCTATTGTTGTCCAGGACTCCATGTTGGTGCATTTTTTAATTTTTTTTAGTCTATATATTTTTTAGAGTTGTATGTGGGTTGGATTGAGTGGCTCAATGCTTTGATTATTCTGTATTTTTGTCATGTTTTAGGGTTTATGTCATCTTTATCTTTTCTATAGTCTATGTATTACCTCTTCTATGACTTTGTCTTTTATTGAATTTTAATTACAGCCCCTTAATTTAAAAACCCTTTACGACTAGTGGTATTCTTCATGGAAGGAAATGGAGTTTCTTTTGTGCCTCCAGTTTGGGTTCAATTTATCAATTTAAGACTTTTTATGACTATGATTATTGGGTAGTTTACTATTGTTTTTATCTATTTGGCATTAAAGTTATGGATGTGTATATAGAAGTGTAAACTTGCATGAGATATTTTTCACCTGAAATGTTGTCTTAGTCTTAGAGGCATGGGACCTATTGATCTGTTATGTGATCATTTGTTATTGATTATGCCTTGTGGAATTTGCTATTAATTCCTTTATTATGCTTATTATGCATTCCTTGTTTTTAGATTTTGGTTTGGTCCTTTTCCTTTCTCTTATGTTGTTATAACTTATATGGTCATAATATCTTTAGCGTCATGGTGTGTGTTTCGCTATCTCTTTTGTTCTGGTTCTATAAGAAGTGGTTATTTTCTCATGTTCTAATGCTAGTACTAGGAGTGTAGGACAATGATAGAATTTTGATTACAACCCAAGGGCTATTTTTTTTTTTTTAATAATAAGAGTGTAATTTAATCAGAAGAAGACATTTAAACTCACTCTTTAAATACACTACATATTAATTATAATTGTATTAATTTTAGATGGAAAGAGAAGAAGACATGAGTCACACCACAAACATCCCTAGTATGGATGATAGTTTATGGCCTACACCAATGCCAATGGCACCAAGCCAAGGTAGCCAATCTCAACATGGTACAGGTGCAACATCACTAGGAAAGTCAAAGAGAAAAATAATTAGAGCTAGGTCAGATGTGTGGGATCATTTTACCAAGTTTACAAATTCAGAGGGTCATATTAAAGGGAGATGCAACTATTATTCTAGGGAGTTCCATTGTGATCCTAAAAAAAATGGGACTACGGCTTTAAGGAATCATATGGGAACTTATAAAAAACACCCCCATGCTTTAGAGACCCACCAAATGCAATTAAACTTGCAACAATCTTCAACATTGGCTGAGAAAGAAGGGGAGAGTATGGGATTGGTGAATTGGAAATTTGATCAAGTGCTTGCTAGAAAGGCTTTAGCTTGCATGGTGATGGTAGATGAGATGCCTTTCAAATTTGTTGAGCGTGAAGGGTTTAGGCACTTCATTAATGTTATTTGTCCAAAATTCAGGATTCCTTCATGTTAGACAATTTCTCATGATTGTTTTGAATTATTTAATGAAGAGAGGTTGAAATTGATGAATGAGTTAAAAAATTCTTGTCAAAGAGTTTGCTTAACCACAGACACATGGACCTCCATTCAAAGGATTAATTATATGTGCTTGACGGCGCACTATATTGACAATAATTGGACATTGAAGAAAAAAATCATAAATTTTTGTCCAATATCTAGTCACAAGGGTGATGCCATTGCTATGGCAATTAAGAAGTGTCTAATGGGATGAAAACTTAATAGAGTTTATACTTTGACAGTAGATAATGCTAGTTCAAATGATGTTGTCGTGAGTAATTTCAGGAAAAAAATGGTGAAATGGGATGCTAGCATTATGAGTGGCCATTATTTGCATATTAGGTGTGTGGATCATATAATAAATCTGGTTGTGCAACATGGATTGAGAGAGCTAGATGAATTAATAACAAGGGTTAGGGATGCAGTCAAATATATTAGACAATCCCCAGCAAGACTAAGAAAATTCAAAGAATGTGTAGAAGTGGAAAAAATTGAATCTAAGGGCGTATTGTCGTTGGATGTTGCAACTAGATGGAACTCCACATACTTGATGTTAGAGACCGCTCAAAAGTTTAAGAGGGCTTTTGAGAGATTTGATGAGGAAGAACCTTGTTTTATGCTTGACCTTGGTACAAGTAATTGGAATAATGAGTTGCAACAGGTTATTACTATTGATGGAAGACCCAAGCCAGAGGATTGGACAAGAGTCAGAATGTTTGTTAGAGTGTTGCAACAATTTTATGAGCTTACTTTGCGGGTTTCGGGGTCTTCATATGTCACCTCCAACACATTTTTCCATGAGATTAGTACTGTTCATTGTTTCTTACATGAGTGGCAAGAGGGTGACGATCTTGAGTTGAGTGATATGGCCAGAAAAATGAAACAAAAGTTTGATAAATATTGGGGGGATCCGGATAAAATAAATCACCTACTTTATATTGTTGTGGTGCTTGATCCTAGGCACAAGCTAAAGTTTATGGAGTATGCACTTAAGGAGATGTATCCGGGTGAGAAAGGGGATGTTGCAGTATTGTTCTTAAAAAATGCCATATATGCTTTGTATGAAGAATATAAGAAAAAATTGGCAACTCCAGGTGAAGCAGGAGAATCGTCTCAAGTGTCTACTCCACCTGTTGTGGAGAATGTGGAGAAGGGAAAATTTGGTAAACCAAACTTGCTTAGTTCTCGCTTTAAAAAGTATAAGTCTACAAGTGGTAGTGGGTCTACAATTGTGCCTTCAGAATGGGATAAGTATTTAAGTGAAGTGTGTGAGGAGGAAACTGATGACTTTGACATTTTGAATTGGTGGAAAGCTAATTGTCATCACTTTCCTATTTTATCTTCTATGGCTCGGGATGTGTTGGCAATTCCAGTATCTACTGTTGCATTCGAGTCTGCCTTCAGCACAAGGGGTCGAGTACTTGATCTATTTAGGAGTTCTCTTTCTCCTAAAGTAGTTGAAAGTCTAGTTTGTACGCAAGATTGGCTTCGGTCATCTACCACCCCAATAAGTATTGAAGAAGATTTGGATCTTGTTGGATAACTTGAAGAAGGTAAACTCATTGTTACTATTTTTTTTTTTTAATTTTAGTTCAATACTTGTTACTTTTAAATTATTTAATTAATTTTTTGTATTGTTTTTAGAATTGACAAAGGTTACCAACAGCCCCGCACCTATGGAAATTTAGATTTTGAAGACTCATGCATTTGTAAGTAAATTTGTATTTGTTTTCTAGTATTCAGTAACTAGTTCTTGTATTGTCTTTTATTATGATATTAGTTAGAGATATATACATTTTTGTTGAACCTGTGTGTAGTTAGCCATGTCAGACACAATACTCATTTTACACCATTAGAGGACTTAACATTATAATTTATATCATGTTTGACATATGATCTAATGAATTATGTGGCCTTCAATGACCATCATCAATTCTTTACTTTTTCTCACTCCTTTTGGTTTCAAAGACTTCCTTTTTATAGTTTTATGTTTTTTAAATCGCTGTTAGTTCCTGTGATGGTCTCATTTGTACTTGTGCTTTCCCCCAATTTGTTTCTTTTGAAAACATTGAAAAATCTGGAGTGAGTCTGTGCTACTGGTGAGCACGCACCTGGGACACATTCCATGTTATGGATCTTAAACAGTGGTTTACTTTAAAAGCCTCAAATCGTTTGTGGCTTTATGGGATTGACTTGCCTTGTGAGTGAACTTTCTGTGTCCTGGAGGAATTTGATTGAAACATGGTAATGTTTCATTATATTCATCTCCAATGTATTTTCATCCATTAAAGTTTTTGCAACTTAAGCTGGTGATTAACAATTAATTTTACAAAAAAAAATAAATTTTTTTATCTGTTTTGATATTTGATCAATTGAAACATACCATACTACCAAGTCCAACATTTGCCTTGTCTCTTAAATCTTAATTAAGTGAATATATAACAAAGCTATGCTCTTTGCTAATGATCATGACACATAATTTTTATATATGTATATATGTGCAGGGGATGGTGGGGCTAATGGTGGAGTCAGCACTACCATTGGTGAGGAAGCCCGGGGATGTAAAAGAAGCTAAGCTAATGAAGAAGGAGGACCATCTGGATCTGATCTAGCAAATAACAAGAGCTAATGAAGAAGTAATTTTGTAGAAATGTATGGGGTGTTATTTTGTAGACATGTTTTTCTTATAAGTTATAACCAGCATTATGGTATATTACTATTTAGGAACATGTTATGCTTGGTTTGTTTTGTTGATTGAATATGTCAACTATTAAACAATTTGACATGCTTACACAATTTGAGTTCTCAATTTATTTCAAAAGCTGGTGATTTGGAATTTCTGTTTTGCTCGGTCTCAATTTCTATTTGATGATGGTTTATGGCATGCTTGCTGAATACAACCTATCTTGTTTGAGTTCTCTTGCTGAAAAGTATAATTGTATGAGTTGTATCTTCCTTCCAGCTATTTGTTGTAATCTAGCTAGCTAGCCTTCTTATTTGAGATTTGGGGTTATTAAAAGCCATTATTTTGTAAGTTTAAAGGGTGAATTGATTTATGACACAAGATTGGCTTTGGCTATATGTCTACTTAAAATTCCTTATTTTGCTCACTACTGTGACATTTGCTTATATTAGAAATTTTACCTCATTGCTGTGACATTTGCTTGTGTTAGAAATTAATGTACATCTTCAATGATTTATCAATGTGTTGCATATAGGTCTTTTAGGAAAGAAATGTAGCTAACTGGTAATATGATTCTCAACCAATAATAATAGGTCTTTTAGGAAAGAAAAACATTGACAAGGACTCACGTTAAAAGGCCTTACAGAAAGTTAGGCCAATAGCTGACCTTACATTGTTGGATAAAGCCATGATATGTTGTTTTTATCTTACCTTAGTGGTGTAGATAATGTTTCGTCCAACTATTTGCCTAATGGAGTAATATTTCTTTAAGTCACCATGTGGTCTAACTGTTGGTTAAAATATCTGCATGGATGAGAAATTTTATTTATCACAAATCCTTTTATAGTAGTGGACAGGATATAGATCCTTGATCCTTATATGAATATTAGCATATTGTTATGTTGTGTTGGCATTGTATTAATGTCCATACATTGCAATACGACAGCTAGGGCTGTGCAATATCTACTTCCTATCTAACTGGGCTAACCGTAAGGTTTGGTTAGATCAAACTAACCGAATCAAATTAGTTAGACCGAACAAACCGACCTAATCTGTCGGTTCGGTTCGGTTCGAGTATATTATGATCAGTTATCGGTTCGGTTAGTATTCTATGGAAAATTTCGGTTATGCCTTTGGTTCGGTTAGAGCAATTTAGTGTTCGATTATTTCGATTTCGGTTAGTTCAGTTTTATTGGGGTTGTCGGTTGGTTCGGTTCGATTATTGGGAATGGTTCGGTTCAGTTCGGTTAGTCATTTTCAAGCGGTTTGGTTCGGTTATAACCGATTGCTCACCCCTAAATAGGGCTTCATCCTTAGGACTCTGATCAACAAAATGACTCGCCAATCATATCGCTAATTCTAAGAGACCTAAAGAGAACCCAAATTAGACTGACGTTGATATCCTGAGTAGGACCAACCTAACCAAGTCATCCTAGGTCCACGGACAAGCAATAAGAAGGGAGAACAAGCCGAGTAGGCTAACCCAAGGGCTGCCACAACTGGGTCAAGTCATGCCCATCACATTGGGCCATCCTACAACCCAATTGAGCCCTGCCATCCTAGGCCAAAACCTAACCAGACATGCCCAACCCCAAAAGCCCTCATTTCTTTTTTCTTTATATTTTATTTATTTTTATTTTCTTTCCCTTTCTTCTTTTTCTTTTCTTTTCTTTCTTTTCCTTTTCTTTTCTTTCTTCCCAACAGACTGCCGCCGTCAGCGACCACTGCCGTCTAGTGAAAAATGGCCGACCAGCATACCAATCCGAAGCCCTCGCCACGAACAACAACATATCTCAAAATGAGACCCATCAGACGACCGGATCTTAACAGATCTAAAAATTAATTTTTGGCCAAATAGGGACGTGTTCTGGCCATCGCCGGCCATTTTTTCGACTATCAGAGGCTACCACAAGGTGCACAGCACCTAGGCGACCAACATACCCGAAAATAACAAGGATTGGACGGTTAGATTTTTGTAGATCTAGGGTCAAACTCTCGGCCAAAAAGAGAACAAACCCACTGCCAACGTTGCTAGCCACTGTGGCCAGCAATTCTCGGCGATTCGAGACTGCCATCAAACTCCCTCAAGCAATCCGACCAACATATCCCAAAACCATCAAAATCCAACGGTCGAATCTTCGTAGATCTGACCTTAAACAACCAGCCAAAAACCCACATCGCGCCTCAATACACACACCCTCGAAACAGCAAGAAAAACTGACAAGATTAAGCTAGAACGCTTACCTCTTTACAGATCGGGGGCTTTTAATTAGTGAAAACGAAGTCGGATCGAAGATCAAACGGATGGATCGCAAATAATCGATAGAAATCCGAGAGAAAGAGCAAGAGAGAAAAAAAGAGAGAAATTTCTGGGAGGGGGGCTGCTCGCGTGCCTCCCATTTCCTTTTATATTTTTATTATTTTTATTATTATATATATTTTATTTATTATTATTATTTTATATTTTATTTATATATATATATATTTTTTATCTTTACAAGATATAAAAAAAATAGATACAATGAGATACAACACAATTTATAGTGGTTCGGTGTCTTCACACACACCTAGTCTACTTCTCCCAAGATCTAACCACCTTTAGGGTTCCACTAAAATAATTTCATCAAAGTTTTCACACCAACTTATATTGAAAACTAGATACACACCTAGATTGCAACGGATTCTAGGCAACCACTACACCAAGGTTTTCTTCATAACTTATATTTGAAACTAGATTCACTTAGATTTTAATGGTTCTAGGAAACCTATACAATCTATAATAGTAATTTAAATGTTACAAATAATTTGTCCACACTTTGACCCAAATAAGTAATTAAGAACAGATTATATAAGGTAATAATATTTAAATAAATAAATAAATTTGTAACCTCCAATGGAGAAGTTTGGATTTGTAGTAAAAGACTTGAAGAACTTTTCTCCTTTTACCTTGTAGCTCTTCGGTGGATGTGCAATAATATTTCGAGAGCCTTGGATTGTTTGGATGCTTTGCTTAAGTGCGTTTGAGAGTTTCAGGTGCTTTGGATATGCAATGGAAGTACTTGGATACTCAAAAAATGAGTTTGGGGGATATTTATAAACATTTTAGCCACTAAAGAAAGGGTTAATATGAAGTTTGAATGTAAGGCCTGCTTCCGAATACTCGAAAGAAGGTCATTACAGAGATGATATAGAACAAAACTGAACTCAACTCATTTCATTTCTAGCAGCAAAAATTTAAAGAAGATTTAATTATATTCCCAACATCTCATAACTCTAGGCTCGATGGCCATACAAAATAATAAGAGGCTCAAATGCCCATAACATAATAAATTCTCATTATTTCAAATCTCACCAAATCACTAACTAGGACCTTTAAAGTTAGGACGCATCTCCGTACACCACTATCCCTAGGCTGTAGTCTTACTGGACTCGCCCCCAATGACCATCTTTCCTTTACCTGGAATGGCAAAGAAGATCAAGTGAGCCACTAGGCTCAGCAAGTTCGAGAAACAATGAACAATAAATAGGATCCAAGAACATGATGACACCAAGAAGAGTAATCAAGGACTTCACAATTATATACAAGATTCATAATTCATGAATTTATCAATTCAACTCAATATATCATGTCACCATGTATCACTATGTAAATGTGCATAAAATTTCAATGTCATTATTAATTCTCATAAGCTCGCAAGCCATCATTCAATACATGCAAGAGTGCATCATTTCATTATTAATATCAATTTCCCCGACTCACAAGCCATAAATCGATGCATGCAAAAGTGCATAAGTTCTATAAAACCTTACAACAAATACGGAGCCAATCTGTCAGGCTATAGCCATCTCGTCTCGTGCCAGGTGCTCTAGGGTACCCTTTCTCTCTCCGCGCAAAATAATAGGTGCGCAAAACATATATATATGTAACATGTACATGTATGCATCATGTATGCATTTTCCAACCACATGTATTTAAATTCTTGATTCCGCGATGTTCATACTTTCAACATCACTTACCCATACTGGGTACTTTTCTATCATCAGATAAATTCAACATATCTCACCTCATAACGTTTATCACATTCAAGATATAATTTATGACACATAAATGCTTAATGTAATTTATAACACATGAATAGTTTTTGAGAGATGCTATTTAATGTCAAATGTCGATTCACCAGTTGAGAAGTATTATAAATTTAATAATTATTTTTCCCATTATATGATTGATGTGATTTCATTTAACTAGTGATAGTATGCATTTACTTGCATTCGTACTCATAGCTCAAATTCATGATTAGTCCCCATGCAATCAAATGACCACACCATGCGAAATTCCTGGCCAAACATAAACCTGAAATTTTTCTAAGGCGTAAGACCAATTAGAACATATTTTGAAAATGTCTTCATTTTGAAAAACTAACTCTCGGTAATTTGATAACTAGCATTCATTATTGTAAAAATGATTTTTAATGAATTTTTCAAAAAAATGGAAACTATGTATTTCGATGGTGGTAAAATTGCAAATTCGTGAATTTGTACGTATTTCTCGCTCTACTTTGTGTGGGCTAAACTTAATGCCGTGATTCGGCCCGAACGCTCAAGGCCCAGTAAACATTGAACTGAGCTCATTAAAGCAAGCTCGTATAATGCTGGATCCCAGGCTCAAACGTTAGGACCAAGAGAGCTCCCGGTAATGCCCCTAACTCATCAACGTATTCGTGCAGGCTCCCAGCTATGTTCTGAGCGATGTCCCAGCGATCTCTATAACCCACCGAGTCAGCTCGTTAGTTCGCATTATTGAAAGGGCGTATGTCGCGGTATATCAGCAGGCCAAGGGCCGCCCTGGCTGGACCATTCAGGCCCATTTTCTCGGCCCATTTGAACGGCCCATGCCAATTCCATCCTGGCCCTCTCGCAACAACATCATTATAGCCACGCTTGGGTTTCCGGGCATCCACCTCAGATCCCATCCTTATTAATGGCAGATTTCATCCTCATTAATGGCAGATCCCATCCTTATTAATGGCGGATTTCATCCACACTAACGAGGGTCTCGTCGACACCTAACTGCTGCAGAGACGCCCCCGCCGGCTATTCTATCCCATCGCATGTGCAAGTACGGAGCATGCAGAAGAGGTCCTTTTGATATATATATCGACCAACCCTCTTGAGGGCCGAGGTATGTACTCTTTTTCGCCAATTTACGAACACCCGATATACTTGCTTACTTGCTTGCTAACTTGAGCTTCGGAGTACCTTACAAGGACGGGCCAACGGCTTAGCAAATCAGACTGGATACTTCTTTGTTCCTCTCTCAGATCTACCATACCAGTGTGGGCCAACAAATCTCCGTTAACCAATTCTAAACTAAAACCAAAACTCTATCTTTTTATTATTATGAATTTTGATTTTTTTGATATTTTTATTGAATCCAAATGGGGGTATTCTCTTATTTACATTTATGTATTAAAGTAAATGAAAGTAAAATATAAATTAAAGAAAATGCAAACATTTACTTAAGTTAAGGAAAGGTAAATAAATAGGGTGAGAGCTGAAAGCTCCCATTCAAAGGCATATGGGATGAGCTCAGGACGAGCTTGAGGTCATGAGCTCACGGCTTATGGAGAGAGCTCGGGAGAGGACATGCGGAAAGAGCTCGGGATGAACTCGAGGTCATGAGGTGAACAAGAGTTCACTGAGCGAGCTTGCGGTCAAGGGGTTGAGCAAGAGCTCGCTGAACGAGCTTGAGGTCAGGCGCGTGGCAAGAGCTCGCGGCCAAGAGCTTGAGAAATGAGCTCATGGGAACGAGCTCGCAATTAAGCTTATGGTTAGAGAGCATATAGGAGTGAGCTTGAGGCAAAGAGCTGGAACGAGCTCGCGGAAAGAACTGGAACGAGCTCGTTAGAACATTAATGAATCTGAACATGAACATATATATATATATATAACTGGGTTTGCAGAACATAACAGGGGCATTCGAACAACTGTTTAAGCATGAGTATATGGTGGATTAGCTAGGCAGGGCATGCTCTAATAAGTTTTACAAATCTCTGAGGGGGTATTAACTTGTTACGCATGTTGTATATATGTATTTACAAGTGGGTCTCATATATGGGTGAACAGTATATATATATTTCCATTTCAACTTTTGCTGTTTGATGCAAGACCTCCGAATACCTCAATGAAATCATTCGAATGAGTGGCAGATGACTTAGCATTTTACATTTTGAATTAGCACACACAACTATAAGAGGCATTTGGAATAGCGAGCTCATTCAAAGGTGATATACACACACACACATATATATACATACATTTAACACTACTTCTTTGGATGCAGAACGAGCAGAGGTTCTCATCCTCACCTAGCTATATTAAATGCCATTCACGAAGAAAGCTTAGGGTGAAAACAAGCCCCATTTTGAGATCGCAAGGAGACTCCAACAGATACCCAAATACGAAGACTCAATGAACACTAGCAGAAAGTGAACCATACGTAGCAACAAGCATATAAATATATATTATACATGTCTATATATATAACCCCGCACAGTGACTAAAATGAAAAGGCTAACAGGGGAACTTACGCGAGAAAATAAATAACAAGGGAGCTCGCACTGACAAATAAAGTGGGAGTGCGAGAAGAACTTGCAGAACAATAAATGAGATAGCAGAAAATCCAAGAGAGTGACATACAGGGCATGGAAGCGAGCTTGCACTGAAAATAAAGAGGGAGTGCAAGAAGAACTTGCAGGAATGAAAAGAGAGTGAACGAAGGAAACTTTCCTGATGACTTTGCTTATGCAGAAAAATCATCCCTTGCTGAAGCTGCTATCAACCCAGACAAAAATACCAGCAACCATGAGGGAAAATGAGAGATAAGAAGAAGAAGTCTTAGATGGGAAAAGAGAGTATGCATAAGAGAAAAGGTCTCCAATGCAGATGAAACATGAAGAGGGCAATGCACAGTCTGCACCTACAACTTGGTCGAAATAACCTGATTGCCCTTCACCTTTACAATGGTCAAAAGGAAGACCAATGGCACTATTGACATTTGCTGGCTCATTTAATTTATTATGATTTTCTTTTAAAATTTTCAAATTCCATTTCTTAATTGGGCTCAGCCCATGCTGTGGGCCATTCCATGGCCCAACTTACTAACCCAAATAAATTATCATAATCCAAACCCATTCAATATATAATTAAAATTCCAAACACATCTCAATGACCCAATTTACTTGGACTTTTCCCACATTTTTGGATTCCATTTAGATGGGCTACCAAATTCTTATTTATACTTACTCTTCATTCCATAAGCAAAGAAAAATATTTTCAACCCTCAATTAATTAAAGAAAAAAATTTTTTTAACCCAAAATAAAATACTCGAAAACGTCTAGACCCCCTAATGGGTCGTTACATTGAAATTCAAAAAATGTTTAGACTTTTTCAAACAATAAGAAAACATGTCTTATCTTTAATTTAAAATAAATTTACTTTTTGCATGAGAAATCAAACTTTTTAAATTTAAATATAAGCTTTTGAGACATAAATGATTAAAATAAGAAAACATGTCTAAAAGCAATATCCTTTAATTCAAAATAAATTTACTTTTTATATGAATAAGAAAAAACATGTCTAAAAATAATTCTCCTTTAATTCAAAATTTGAGAATTCAAATATAAGACTGCGTTCTCTTTGTTGTTTTCAAATCATTTTTAATTTTCAATTTTCTAAAATAATGAAAACATGTTCTCTTTGCTGTTTTTAAAAATGCATTTTTAAAAACAAAAGAAATTTTGTTAAAGAAAACTGAAAACAATAAAAAGTTGTTTTGAGTGTTTTCATCCAAAACAAACTGTAAACTCAAAATATATTTATTTATTTATATTTTATTATTGTAATGAAAAAAATATTACAAAATTCATTATCTTTAAAATGTGTATATTTGTTTAATAACATATTAACATTAAATATTTCTAATTTACTGAATAATCAAATTTATTGAATAAAATATCATTAAAAAATTATTTTTAAAATTTTAAAAAAAACGTGTTTTCTAATTTTCAAAACTCAAAATTAAAAATTGAAAACAAAGAGAACGCAACCTAAGCTTTTGAGACATAAATGATTAAAATAAAAAGACATGTCTAAAAGTAATTCTTTTTTAATTCAAAATAAATCTACTTTTTGCATTAGTAAGAAAAAATATTTATATCATAAAAATATTTTTGTTAATCATCAAAATTTAATTAATATGAGCAAGTTGGCTCAACAGAACTAACTGCTATCTAGCCTTTGGAGCCTACAAAACTAGCTGTTAGAGAGACCTGCGACAAAAACGGTCGAAATGTTTAAAGAAACGATCAACTGGTTAAATTGAAAACAAAAGAGGCGGTCGACCAGAAATGATGCAGTGGCTATCGACCGCTCAGGGGCGAGAGCATGCATAAAAATGATTGATATGCTTGGAAAAACAGCTAATCCTATTTTAAAAATGGTTGACCGTTTTTCAAAACTGGTTGACTACTTGGCCTTTGATTTTAAAACATGGCTTTGACTACAAAATGAGTTTTCTTGACTGAAAAATATTTTGACACTTCTTAATACATTTGATTTCAACCAAATGCCCAAAATTCATTTCAAAATGAATATTTCCCATTTTCAAAGATAAACTTTAATTCATTTTCAAATGCTAAGAATATAAAGTTTTTCATCATCAAAATATTAACAAAGACAAAACCACAGTTAGAAGCTTAGGCAACATATTAGTGAACCTGGGATTAAGTTGAGGACCCTTAAATCTTGTTGCAAAAGTGTTTTGAAAGTAGAGGTAAACACCAGTGTTTGCAAAAATGGAAAGAATAAGGTTTTAGATTCTAGTATGAGGTATTATATTGAGGAATATGGTAGATTATGGGATTATATAGAGGACCCTTGGAACCACTGTTGTAAGCACCCCTGCCCGGATATCCCCAACCACCCGGACTATCCGAACGGGAGCACTTACGGAAGGAGAAACAAAATGAACACACATGACTAAAACCACCCTGGCATGCATACACAAAAATAAGAACAACGGAAGCGAAGCTGAACACATGCATGCACTACGGGTACCCCGCTAGCACAGTGGTCACATGATAAATAAATAAACATAGACTCCTGTGCCGACGTACACGAGACTCGAGGAAAGACCTGGCACAGTACAAAAATAATAGAGTAAATCCTACTCAGACATCAGAGTTGACAGGGATTGACGGGATTGCCTGTATACCATACCAACTCTACTGTTAAAAGCTGACTCTCTTTCCCATAGCCCACGCTGTGACTACCTAGAATGATGGAAATCAAGGTGAGTCGAGAGACTCAGCAAGCATAAGAAAAGAAAGGTTGAACGCTGTATAAATCCAATAAACTTCCCCCTAGAACACCAACCCCCAAGCACACACAAGCCATGAGACACACGGCACCCAAGTCCCATACCAACCTGCCGCTGCCCTGAAAGGCAACATGTATCTCCAACAAAACTGCGCGCGCTGTCCCGGGTCAGCACTCTCGTCACCCGTCCATGTCGATACTCCCGACACCCGAGCCATAGGCTCCCTCGGAACGGTACTCCCGTCCGAGAACTAATAATTACCAGTAGCCATGCAATGCACATAGAAATGCAATGGCATAGTGAGTATCAATGTGATACACTGGCGCCCATACATCCAGGCATCAGGCCATGCTCCGCCCACATAGTAAACCACACACGATGCATATGCCCGTACTGGATGCAACCTAACCAAGCTAGAATGTCTGTGTCCAAGCATACTTAATAAATTAATATCCCAACATGCAACCCGTACCCATGTGCATATCAAATCATGAACAGTAATACAATAAATCTAAACGTGCAATAAATCACAAACTGGTAGAGCTAGTCAGTAGTGCCCGGCACCAGTCAACGGCCAGTGACTAAGAGTGTCCACCTGACGGTCCACTTCAAGGCCGTACAATAGTCCACCCTAATGTCACCAACAATCGACCCATGCCCTACTGCTCGATAGCTCTAATCCAACCGTAAATAAATTCGAGAAAAACCATAAATAAACCTGCATGTCTAGGAACCTAGTCCCCAAGCTAGGTTCGGCATCATTTCGAAAGGAATGGGGGCGGTACAAACCCCCGTAAGCTCACAACAAATAAAATTCTAGAAGTCTCAGATTTAATTTAAATTAAAACAAATGAACAATAATTCAACAAATAAGGCTAGGCGCCGAATTAGAGTAAGGGATGTGATAAAATACGAGAAATCACGGGGTCTTTTACGGGAATTAAAGATCACGAGGAGAGGGTTAGGAGCTTGCCTGAAATTAGCTGCTTTTAGCCTCTCTTGTACTCTCAATGCGAATTAAATCATTTCCTAGAAAATAACACAACCGGGACTCAAATTAATTAATTCTAATCGCGTAAAATTTATAATTTAAACATATCACGCTTCTACTAATTTTTACCCACGTACCTGATCACTTTTCATGCCGAAAAATCCCAAAATTCTATTATTTTTCCCTTATTTTTCTTTTCTTTCCTTTCTTTTCTTTTCTTTCTTTCTTCTTCTTCCTCTCTTCTTCTCCTTCCCGCGCCCCTGCTTCTGCGCCTTGCTTCTCCCTCTCCCTTGCTTTCCTTTTTCTTTTCCTTCTTCTTTCCTTTTCTTCTTCTTCTTCTTCTTCTTCTTCTCACGCACAGCTGGCTCGGCGTACCAACACGGCCGCACGCACCAGCGGCTACCCGCCGCTGCCTCCTTTCTCCAGCCGCCGCCACCTCTAGCCAGCGCCGCCCTCGCCGTTCGCCGCTGCTCTGCCCTCGCTGGCCCCTCTAGCCGCCACCGCCGCAGCCGACTGCATCGCTTCCACCCGCACCTCACGTGGCCGCCGCTGCCGCCCTGCTCGGCCAGCCTCTCTCCCTCTCAAGCTCTCTCTCTCTCACTCTCGATCTCTCGCCCCCCCCCCCCCTGATCTCTCTTTCTCCTCTGTTTTCCATTTGACAGAAAGTGGCCACTGTTTCAATCTTGGCCTCCAAGCCATTCACACGCACCACAACCACAAAATTTAACATATTAATTAGTTTAATTTCATTTAATTAACATATTAATTAATTATATTATTATCTTTAAACACTAAACACTCGATAACCACCAAAATACAAATTAAATCATTATTTCCTTAGTTCCATAATACTCCCAATTAAATAATTATTTTCTCAAAATAACATAAATAAATTATTTCTCTTAAATTTCCAAATATTCACTAATGTCTTCAAACACCAAATTAATATTCATTATTTATTTCTCAATTTTTGGGATATTACAATTCTCCCCTCCTTAATAAAATTTCGTTCTCGAAATTCGCGCTCAATCCATCTCCTCAAGATACGCTCACATCTCGCAAGATATTACTCAACAACACCTCTGGGATATTCCATATCATCATTTTTTAGTATTCTTACAAGTCCAAGTCTACTACGCATCCTATTAGATTTAATACACTAGCACATCTCCCTAATCCATCACCTCACTTGGACCACATTATGACCACATATCAATCTAAAGGCATCTCAAAATTCAGAGATATTCAATCTCAATGATAAATGAATCCGCAGCACAAAGTTCAATGCAAATGCAGCTAGCGTTAAACGTAATCGGCAGTGACAGGAGTAGAGCCACCCCCTTGCATGACGAGAGGCTAATACTCGGTAATGTGACCGGGAAACGATACTACATATCCAATCAAGAATTCAATAGCAATATCCTTTAGTCTGACTTTTTCAACTGATTCTTAACCAGGTACGCAGCATTTTCTCGACAGTACTTTCTCCCATAATTTATCGCGTATGCTCGAGGTCCCGTCAATAAATATGGGTAGCCATTTGATCAGAACTATCAAGGGATATACAGTCTCCACTCAATACATCTCGGGATCTAAAATGTCATCAAGTCTCCCCTTCTAAAGGAATCGGCACATCCAATTATGACTTACTCGATGACCACCAACCCTCAATCTTGTCCTGCCGCCGATCTTAACTCCAAATAGCTAATTGGACATACCTCATCTTGATCGCGAAATACTAACCTTGACCTCCTCAAGACTTTATACGGTAGCTGGGACTTGATCTTTAGAACTGGTGTTATCAACTTCGTAGCTTACTCGACTGAAAGCACCTCACCGTGTCAGTACCTGTCTAATCCCCAAGGCATCTCATAAGTCTCCTCAAAAACGAAAAGCAACTTAAAGATGTGGGTTAAGCGGTCTTCTGGTTGGCATAACAGACCATCTCATGCTTCCGTCGATGTACTACTTGACCAGCACCCAGAGGAGTCTCATTCCCTCACTTGGTCAATAATCGACCCTAGGGCATGTGGTCCGTAATTAGTACTGGGCGTACTCATAGCAACCACTATCCTTAAAACAGAACCCAACAGTGACTTAGAAAGACAACTAACTTCGATCCTGACCATACACCTGAGTATCTCCTGCAATCTTAGAGGGGTTTTCTTATTTCTAATTCACTTTATTACAGATACTCTACAGCAACTCAAAACGTCTACTACCACTTTTGATTTACCCTATTTATTATAGAATCCACTACAAGAAAAATCAGTTTTAGTGACGGGTTTTGTGACGGGGATGCTCCCGTCACTAATTTGTGACGGGTTTAGTGATGGAAAGCCGTCACTAAAGTGGTTTAGTGACGGTCTGAAATTACCGTCACAAAATTGTGACGGGATATCTATTTCCGTCTCAAATCAGTGATGGGATAGTGTATCCCGTCACAAAATAGTGACGAAAAATAATCTCCTGTCGCAAATCAGTGACGGGAGCGAGGTGTCCCGTCGCAGAACTGCGACGGGACTGATATTCCGTCGCAGTTCTGTGACGGGACTGACGCCCCATCACAGAATTGCGACGGGACATGTCAATCCCGTCGCAGTTCTGCGACGGGGACTGACGCCCCGTCACAGTTTTGCGACGGGACTGACACCCCGTCACAGTTCTGCGACGGGACTTGTCAGTCCCGTCACAGTTTTGCGACAGGACTGACACCCCGTCACAATTCTGTGACGGGGACTGACGTCCCGTCACAATCATTCCTTTAAAATAACCCCCGCCCCCCTTTCCCTCCCACTCTTCCTCCACACCTTTGAACGACCCCCCCTCTATTTCTCTCACTGTCTCGATTTTTCTTCTTCTTCACAGTTTCCTTGGTTCTTCTTCTTCTTCACAGTCTCTTTGTCTCCTTGGTTCTTCACAGTCTTCTTGGTTCTTCTTCTTCTTCAGTTATCTTCGGTGCTCTCAAGCTAAATATTTTATGTTTTTTATTTTGTTTTAGTTTTAATTATATTCTGTTAGTTTAATTATAATTTATTTGTGTTAGTTTAGTTGTAGTTATTTTATTTTTGTGTTAGTTTATTTGTAGTTATTATTTTTGTGTTAGTTTAGCAGTTTATTTTTATATTAATTAGTTTAGTTTTAGTTTAATTATTTATATTATTTGTAATGCTTAATTAAATAATTAAACTACAACTAATTAATTATTTAGTTATTTTGATATGTAATAATTGGACTAGGAAACTCGTGCATGTGTAAATAATGTTTATTTTTTTATTTTTAAGTTTAGATATATTTTTAATGAAAAATATTGTAATTTTAAATAAAATACGTAAAAAATTATATACTAAAAATAAACTTACTATTTAAGAAAGCATATATTTTAAGAAACTTAATATTTTCTAAAAATATTAAGTTTATATACTAAAAATATATACTAAAAATAAACTTAATAAAATATTTTAAGTTTATATACTAAAAATAAACTTAACATTTTCTTATTGTCATAAGAAAATATTTATGTGTATACATTAAAAAATTAAAAAAATTCTATTAAAAATATAAAAGAATTCTATTTAAAATATAAAAAATAATAAATAATAAATAAAATTTTAATTAAAAATTTTAAAACTAACATATGAAATAAATTAGATAATTCTATTTAAAAAATTAATATTAAATTTGTTTTATTTTTAATGTGAATGTGGGTAATATTAATTTTATTTAATGTTATTTTTAATATTTTATTTAAAATTTTAAAAAAATTCTTGTTATTTTAAATTTTTTTATTCTTATAAAAGAAAATATTAATTTTAATAAATATAAATTTTAATTTTATAAATTTAAAAACTAAAAATATATTTTTTGAAATTAAAAATATATTAATTTCATAAAAATATATTATTGATTTAAAATATTAATATTAATTTAATATTTTTTTCAAAATTATTATTTTTTATTTAAAAAATATCTGCGATGGCTGTCCCGTCGCAGATTGATCATATTAATTTTATTATTTTTAAATAAAATTTTTTATTTAATATTATTTTTTTTGTATTTAAGAATATTTGTGACGGGTACTCCCGTCGTAGATCTGTGACGGGGGTACTACCCGTCACAGATTGTTTGTTTTTATTATTTTTTTTATTTTAAGAGTGTTTGTGACGAGTAGCGCCCGTCACAAATCTGTGACGGGGTAGTACTTCCCGTCACAGATCTGTGACGGCTTGTCATATCCGTCACAGATTTGTGACGGACAGTTCCCCGTCACAGATTTGTGACGGGAATCCCCGTCACAAATCTGTGACGGGCAGTACTTACCCATCACAGATCTGTGACGGGCACTATTTCCCCGTCACAGATTTGTGACGGGCAGCACTTCCCCCGTCACAGATCTGTGACGGGTGGAACTGCCCCGTCACAGATCTGTGACAGGTACTACTGCCCCGTCACAGATCTGTGACGGGTGTCCCGTCACAAATCTGTGACGGAATTGCTATCCCGTCACAGATCTGCGACGGGTAGCACTCACCCCGTCACTAAAATTCTGTCACGCCCCCTTTAGTGACGGATTTTACCCCGTCACTAAACCCGTCACAGAAAAATTTAGTGACGGATTTTATGTTTTTAGTGACGGATTTTTCCGTCACTAAAACTGATTTTTTTTGTAGTGATCTCATAGCCTTAGTCCTTCGTCATACCAACCACGGGGTCACCTGTACTCCGCTCCACCTGTGAGACCTAAACACCTATAACTCATCTAGGTAGTAGGGCCAAATCTCCGAGTAGCATAACCGTTGTAAACTCCAAGCCCACAATTCCATAATAGTCCTTCAGTGAATTCCCATCATAGATCTCTCTTGGGACTTTGTATTGGTGTTCCGAGTTATCCATCCAGATTCGATTAAAACTTAGGGTTGCTACCCTAAACCTCCAAGGAAATGCAAACCCCCTAGAACTTCAATTTACCTTCACACCTCCTTACATTACATATCTCCAGTTCGAATATGTACAGACAGTCAACTATCAACTACACATAAGCTACCGCATTATCCAACCTTCAGGTTTCATCTCGGTACGCCATGTACACCTCTCGATTCCTACTCATCTACCATTTACCATCGAACTCCTATAGCACATTCCCACATAGTGGGACCTTTTCGTACCACTCCTGGCAAAATTCAATCATGGACCTCCAACTTATGTTCTTCCATGACCTCATCTCTCAAGAAATTGACGCAAGCCTTTATAGGGCGTCGACAATGCCTGGCGAGACCAAGGAAACTCCAGACCTCTATCTCTGTCGTCGGTCCCGACCAATCGATAAATACTGCGAAGGCATCGGTCAACCCCAAATGGCATGGCCACGAACTTATAGCGGTCGTACGAGTACGATAAGTAATTATTAGAAAACACCTCGAAGTTAGCCCGACAAATCATCTGTTCAGGATGAAGAACATTTATACCTCAAGGTTGCCCGGTTCAATTGTAAGGTCAATCCCTTACTAAAACAACCTCCTTGATAAATCTTCAAGAAAGACAAGAGTATCCTTTAATCACTTCCCATAAACGAGGTACGTGCTATCCCTAATCCGCATCACTAATAGACAATGGTTAGGGACCCAACAAATCCACCACAAGTCAGGTGTCCAGTCTACTCGGTCTTAGCGAAAATAGTCCGCAACCAAATATCCATCACATGTCAAACTTGTGACTTCCTAGGTGCATACGATTCATCACATCATGTCACTATGATACTTTTTGCTAATAGAAATGACTACTTGATTCCTAAGGATCCCAAGGTTCATAAATTTACTAGATACATCCCATTACATAATACCTTCAAACATGGTACATGATGTTTCTCACACAATTTCCATCCTTACAAAACTCGTAATTTACAACCACACATTTACTTTACAGCCCCTTAATAACCCCCAAAAGATCTCATGGATCATTTCTTGAAACAACTCGTCAAGCCAATATATATAACTCACTAGGTATTCCTCTTCGTCTTGCTCGCCTCCCCATCCAGAAGCAAACTCTTGTTCCCACCGACACCATAAATGCTCCAATCCCGGGAGGTCATTCAGATTGGGTAAGGGTACATCGGGATCTAGGCCTCCGGGTTCCATCGGGAATACTCAAAATCTGCATACAACACCAAATATCAGGCCAATTTATTAAAGCTAAGACAACCTCTTACCCAAACACCTAAGGGTAGGTACAAGTCCTAAATAAATTCCATTCATACCACCTCACGGTCACATCCTAACGTGCACTTATCACCCTTACACGAATATAAATTTGAACACAGTCTCTCACACGAATCAACAACTCAACTTGACGCAACCTGATCCTACTCGATTCACCTATACCTCCCTAACTCTACCTGACAACCTTGGTGTACAATAACTCATCCCACAAAAACTGACTCAAATTACGCTCTGATACCAACATTGTAATCACCCCGCCCGAATATCCCCAACCACCGGGACTACCCGAACAGGAGCACTTACGGAAGGAGAAACAGAATGAACACACATAACTAAAACCACCCTGGAATGCATACACAAAAATAAGAACAACAGAAGCGAAACTGAACACATGCATGCACTACAGGTACCCCGCTAGCACAGCGGTCACATGATAAATAAATAAACATAAACTCCTGTGCCGACATACACGAGATATATATATATATTCATTTGCAAGTAATAAGTTTAAAATAATAAATACGATACTCACTGATTACACTGTTCATCGCAAGATAAGTATTTTCGACCATCTCCTCGGTTGATGCCAACCGGGTCAGTTGGAATGGGCTCAGAGTGTTGTGCAGAAGCAGATGATGAATTGAGTCCTTGCGGTGTCGGCATGATGTGTATGGGGAATGTCTGTCTGGCATATGAGAAGTTCCCCCAACATATTGGCCACTCGGTGGTACAACATCTAGTGGGTAGAAAGTATGTGGAATACCATAATAACCCCATGGCGGCATCGTGGTTTCAGGATATGGAAATTGATGAGGCATGGGAGCAAAAGGTTGTGAGGGTGGTGGTGGGGGTGGTGACTGGAGATTGAATTGTGTGGATTGAACAACAGGTGTGGAGTCAGGAGAAGAATATTGTGAACCAGAATTGGCATCTGGAGAAGGTGTGATCCTATAAGATGTTCTACTTCTACCTCTTCCCCTACCCGAAGGTGTTGAATGTTCTGACATCTATTTCGATAATTATATATATATGAAAAAAAAAATTACATTAACATCAAAGTCATCATACTAAAAGTACAGGTACACAAATTATAAATATTCATATTTTAAAAATACAAAGGTTATTAATTAACATGCACAAAAAAAAAAAAACCATAAAACTATCAGTCATCTTCTTCTATATATTCATCAATGTCTTCCTGGTCACTATCTCTATCATCAGATAATATATCTTCCTCGTCTTCTTCTGAAACAAATTCTTCATACATATCATTTTCTTCTTCCTCAACAATATTGGAGACATCAACTTCCTCTACTAGCCCATTATCATCTTATAAAGTGCCTCCAAGGTCAATATTTACATCAATTACAGGCCGTTGCAATATTTCATCCTCTTGAAAAGGCTCTTCCATGTTAGCTTCAGGAGCATTTATTGTACCTCGTGCCTTTGTTTTAATTACAACCATCCAACCATTTTTTTCACGACAGTAATCAGAGTAAGGCGCATAATACACTTGTTCAGCTTGTTGGGCAAATATGAATGGATCATATTTCCTATATCTTCTTGATGATCGAATGTCTACAATTTCATATTTATCATGAATTTTAGTTCCTCGTGGACTTGGATCATACCATTCACATTTGAACAAAATTACTCTTTTTATTGGTAAGCTTGCATATTCTAACTCAAGTATGTCTATAAGTTTTCCATAATAATTCATATGTGAAGCTCCACCTCCTGACGCAGACACGCAAACACCATAATTTTCTGTCGACCTACTCTGACTCCATTCAACAGTATGAAATTTATATCCATTGACGAAATACATTGGCCAATGTTTCACGTTAGGAGTTGGCCCCCACCCTATGCTCTGAATTAGTGGGTCTGCAATAACTTTGCCACTCAAATTCACCTAACCAAATATTTTCATCAATTTATGTATACATAATTAATATTAAATTAAGAAATATCTTAAACTTTACAAACTTACATGATTATGGAACCAAACACAAAAATGCTCCTCGATTTGTTTGTTTAATTCTTCGTCACTGATTACTGACGATAATTCACGTAACATGTTTGTGTACATGCTGAAACATTAAAATATATATATCAACATAATATGAAAAAAATTATTAATATGAAGTCATAAATATATTAATATAATTAAGTTTGGGTTCTTACTCAATATAAGGTTCGACCTCTAGCGTATTTAGCAAGATATATAACTTTGCTGTTTGAAACTCATTCACATCCAACCATCTTTTTTTCATTGGACCAGCTGCACGACCCGGATAATTGAAGATAGAAATTTGTGGATGCGAAGATTCTCCCCCATCATCATTTCGAGGGGCTCTCGTCCTCCTTGATTGAATATTTGATTCAAAATAATATGAACCAAATGTAGTTGTCTCCTCAATTAAATATACCTCACAAATAGATCCTTCTATGCGAGCCTTATTCTGAACTTTCTTCTTTAAAGTATTGAGAAACCTAAATCATTTTAAAGTTATCTTAATTTATGAAAAAGAACATAATAAACTATACGACAAAATCAATAAATTATATGAATATAAAATTTATTACCGTTCAAATGGATACATCCATCTGTATTGGATTGACCCTTCGACCTTTGCTTCGTAAACCAAATGTACCGGGAGATGTTCCATTGAGTTAAACCATCCAGGCAGAAATACACGCTCTATTTTGCATTGAATGATTGGGATGTTCTGTTCCATAACTTCCAAATGTTCAGTTCTTAACGTTGTTGAGCATATTTCTTTGAAAAACTGGCATAATTCAGTTATTGGACTCCAAATTCGATTTGGTAATCCTGAAATTGCCGTTGGAAGTAACCGCTCCATAAGAACATGACAATCATGACTCTTCAAGCCAAACAATTTTTCATTCTTCATATCAACACATCTGCCCAATCTAGATGCATACCCGTCAGGGAGTTTAAGTTCTTTTATCCATTTCAAAATACTTAACTTTTGTTCTCTTGTGAAAGTATATTGAGCTTTAGGTTTCCAATATTTACCCCCACCACGTTCTACTAATTCCAACTCCTTCCGTCTGCAATATTCTTTCAGGTCCATTCTAGCTTTTGCTATTATCTTTAGTTTTACCTTTCACATCCATGATTGTATTGAAAAGATTATCAAAAATATTCTTCTCGATGTGCATGACATCTAAATTGTGTCGAATAAGATTATCTTTCCAATATGGCAAATCCCAAAAAATACTTCTTTTTGTCCAATTGTGTTGCACACCATATCCGATCATAACACAATTTTGTTGTTCTAAGATAGACGGGACATTACATACTCTACCAAATACGTTTTCTCCACTTAAACGAGGAGATGGACAAGAATTATCAACTTTATTTTTTCAAAATACAGTTGTATTCCTTCGAAAAGGGTGATCCATTGGCAAAAATTGTCGGTGACAATCAAAAAATGATGTTTTCCCACCGTACTTGAGATTAAAAGCTTTTGTGTTTTCCATACAATACGGGCATGCTAATCTACCTGATGTCATCTAACCAGATAACATTCCATATGCAGGAAAATCATTGACAGTCCACAACAGAGCTGCTTTCATCATAAAATTTTGCTTTGTAGATATGTCATAAGTCAACACTCATTCGTGCCAAAGCAATTTCAATTCATCAATTAAAGGCTGTAAAAATACGTCTATCTTACTTTTGGGATTTGAAGAACCCGGAATAATAACCGTTAAAAACATAAACTCTCTTTTCAAACATAATCCAGGAGGCAAATTATATGGAGTCACAATTACTGGCCAACAAGAGTACGGGCGACCCGATTGACCATATGGAGTGAACCCATCTGCACACAAACCAAGCCTTACATTTCTAGAATCAGCAGAGAAGTCAGGATGTGTCCGATCAAAATATTTCCATGCTTCACCGTCAGACGGGTGAGACAATACCCCAAACTCTCTCCGATTTTCATAGTGCCACCTCATGTTCGAAGCAGTAATGGTTGAAGCATAGATTCTTTGCAATCTTGGTATGAGGGGCAAATACCACATTCTCTTAAAAGGAATTTCTTTAAATTTTCCTGTGCCACTTCTTGCAAACTTAAAACGAGGATGACTACAAAACTTACAACTCCTCTCGAATTGATCATCCTTATAATATAACATACAACTATTTGGACAACAATCAATCTTCTGACAACCAAGTCCAAGCTTAGAAACCAACTTTTTAGTATGATAAAAGTCATCGGGCACACGATTACCAGTTGGCATTGTATGTTGCATAAACTGCATGATTTCATTATAACAACCTTCAGGCATGTTGTAATCAGATTTAATGCTCAACATCCTAACTGCAGCAGAAAGTTCACTCTCTGCATCACAACCCGAGTATAATGGGGATTATGCAGCAGATAACATCTCATAAAATGCTTTTGCATTTTCATTAGGTGGTTCCTCAATATAGTACGACTGATGACCACTTTCGCTAAACGCTCATTGCATTGTAGCAGGCGCATGTGACGGTCCTACTGCATCCATTACCATTTGCTCATACGGATTAAACTGATCTCTAAAATTATCTTCTCTATAATGTTCATTTACAATAACATTTTGAGGCATTATTGGCATTTCTTCCCCATGGTTCGTCCAATAATAATACCCTTTCATAAACCCATGCTTACAAAGATCCCTTTTCACCTCATTAACTGGTTTAAACTTCAAACACTCACATTTCATACAAGGACATTTCAACACTCCTAGCCTTATGAAACTTTCTTGAGAAGATGCAAGTTGAATAAACTCATCAGCACCAGCATAAAATTCAGGAGTGATCACACCCCTTCTTGGCATACACCGATTATCAATCCATCAACGATGCAACGGAGCTTCCATTTTCAATTGAAAATTGTATAACAAGCACGATTCCTAATAGATATTTTATCCTGAAAACTAACCAAATTATATTTCATCATTTCAGACTGTTATAAATAATTGATAAATATGAACAAAAATTAAATATAATAATAAATAATTTATTGAGATAAATTTTGCATCTTTTTTATAAATTAAGATAATAAATAATTAAGATAAATTTTAATATTTTTACTTAACTCTACATGTTTGAATTGAACTTTTTTTTAAATACTTATTTAAATTTGTATTTCCTTTAATACTTAAACAATTATTATAATTTTTAATTGTTACATTTTTTATTTTATTTTGATTTGAGTAATTAAGAACAATATGGTTAAAATAATGTATCTAATATATTTTCTAAGTTAGCTATAAATGTCTCACTTTGAAATTTAAAATCCATTAGTGTACTTATTTTATTTTATAACAACAAATTATATTACTCATTAATAGTATTTTATTTTTAATATTGTAATAAATAAATATTTCAATTTAAATATTTATCTAATTTATTTCTCATGTAATTTTTAATTTTTAGTGTTTAATTTAAATAAAAAATTAAATTTTATACCTTTTTAAATTCATTTTAATTTTTAAAATAATTATCTAATTTATTTCGTACATTATTTTAAATATTCTAATTTTACTTTTATTTATTATTTTTAATGTTTTAAAAAAAATAATTTTTAATGTCTATACTTAATCTTATGGCAGCAAAATATATGTTTTCATAAATATTGTATTTACTTTTAGTATTTTATTTTTAACGTATTTTATTTAAAATTACAATATTTTAAATTAAAAATATGTTTTAAATTAAAAACAAAAAAATAAATATTATTAATATAATTACATAACAAAATAACTACAGAAATAATTTATAAACAATTAATAAAATTCACATTTTAATTTCTAAACATTACAAATAATATAAACAATTAAAATAAAACCTAAACTAATTTAAATAAAATAATCATTAAACTCAACATACATACTAAACACAAAAATAAATTAACTATTAAATAAAACTAACGCAATTTAAACTTTTATTTCCTTTACTACTTATACAATTATTCAAATTTTGATTTGTTACATTTTTTATTTTATTTTCGTTGAGTTATTAAAAATATTAAGGTTAAATTTATTGTTATAAAAACTAATAATTTTTCATGGTAAAATTTTATTTTGTATTTTTAGTCCTTAATTTTTAAGAAAATATATTCGGTAGTGTATTTTTAGTGTTTACTTTTTTATTGTATTTTATTTTTAATATTGCATTTCTTATATATTTTAATTTAAATATTTATCTAATTAATTTCTCATATTATTTTTCAATTTTAGTGTTTTATTTTAAATAATAATCTTAATCTATACCTTTTTAATTTTAAAAATAATTATCTAATTTATTTCATATGTTAGTTTTAAAATTTTTAATTAAATTTTTATTTATTATTTATTATTTTTTATATTTTAAATAGAATTCTTTTATATTTTTAATAGAATTTTTTTAATTTTTTAATGTATACACTTAAATATTTTCTTATGACAATAAAATATATGCTTTCTTAAATAGTAAATTTATTTTTAGTATATAATTTTTTATGTATTTTATTTAAAATTACAATATTTTTCATTAAAAATATATCTAAACTTAAAAATAAAAAAATAAATATTATTTACACATGCACGGGTTTGCTAGTCCAATAACATATCAAAATAACTAAATAATTAATTAGTTGTAGTTTAATTATTTAATTATAGTTATTTACATTTTAATTTTTAAGCATTACAAATAATGTAAACAATTAAACTAAAACTAAACTAATTAATATAAAAATAAACTACTAAACTAACACAAAAATAAAATAACTACAACTAAACTAATACAAAAATAAAATAACTACAACTAAACTAACACAAAAATAAAATAACTACAACTAAACTAACACAAAAATAAAATAACTACAACTAAACTAACATAAAAATAAAATAATTACAACTAAATTAACACAAATAAATTATAATTAAACTAACAGAATATAATTAAAACTAAAACAAAATAAAAAAACATAAAATACTTACTTGAGAGCACCGAAATTAACTGAAGAAGAAGAAGAACCAAGGAATGTGAAGAAGATGAAAATCGGACAGTGAGAGAATGGGGGGGGCGAGACAGTGAGAGAATGGGAGGGAGGGGGGCGAGACAGTGAGAGAATGGGAGGGGGGCGTTAAGTGTGGAGAGTGGGGAAGGGGAAGGAGAGGGGGGGATTTTTAAAGGTGAGATTGCGACGGGACGTGTCAGTCTCGTCGCAGAACTGCAACGGGACTGACGCGTCCCGTCGCAATCTGCGACGGGGCGTCAGTCCCCGTCGCAGACCTGCGACGGGTCTGACGCGTCCCGTCGCAGTTCTGCGACGAGTCATCTGTACCCGTCACAGTTCTGCGACGGGACGTCGGTCCCGTCGCAGAACTACGACGGGATTGATGTTCCGTCGCAGTTCTGCGACGGGACACCTCGCTCCCGTCGCTGATTTGCGACGAGAGATTATTTTCCGTCACTATTTTGTGACGGGATACACCATCCCGTCACTGATTTGAGACGAAAATAGATATCCCGTCACAAAATTGTGACGGTAATTTCTGACCGTCACTAAACCACTTTAGTGACGGCTTTCCATCACTAAACCCGTCACAAATTAGTGATGGGAGCATCCCCATCACAAAACCCGTCACTAAAACTGATTTTTCTTGTAGTGGATCAATTGAGTAATGACTTAGTCATACTCGAGTAAGCTCTCTATATAATCTATTATTTGAAATATCCAATTGAGTATGCTCGTATAATAATCAAGTATCTCTAGGAATTAGTCGAGTAATCAGCATCTAATTTTGAATAATATAGTCATTACTCAAAAAGAAAAAAGATGACAGTTTGACCATTAAAGCTTTATCTAATTATTCTACGAAGTCTAACTTTGTTCTCTTATAAAAAAAATTGATAAATATAATTATGCATGGTGTGCTAAATGCTTATCCATATAAAAAGCATATGCTTTCTAACAAATTTGATTGTTATTGGTTAAATCAAAAAAAGTTGAGTGTGCGCAGGTTTCAATGCTCAAATCCAAAGTCTCAAGCTTCTATAAAAGGCTAAAAGCTGCAAAGAGCCATTGTTGTTGCCATGGCTGATTGATGAATGGCTATAGCTAATGTCCGATGAAACTATAGCTTATGTTCTAGTAACATAGTGCAAATCTACACACAACAAGCCTTATTCTTTTCAAGCCAATTCAAAAATGCTTGAGTGAGTGTTCATCTTGTTTATCACCTTTCACTCCAAGCAATTATATAGTAAGGATTCATGTATATCTTTGTAAACTAGATTTTAGAAAAAAGAGTTGAGTGTTTCATTCATTTATTCTAATAACTCTCTTTTAATCAAGAGAATATTTGGTGTCATTGTATAATCTTATATTTTTCTCTTAAGAAATCATTTCACAAGTTTTGTGAAACTTGTAAAAGGTTAAGCTTGCGCCTTGCAATACAATATCTTCGTTGTGGATAAGCTAAGTGTGAAAAAAGCTTATGTAAAGGTTATAGTTGCTCTTGTAAAAGCTGTGGTTCCTATTTAGTCAGTTAAAAGTGGAGGTTATTGCTTAACTTGTAAAAGTAGGAGTTCCTACTTAGTTCGTAAAAGTGGAGATTACTACTTAGCTAATAAAAGTTGAGGTTCTTACTTAGCCCGTAAAAGTGAAAATTATAGTTGGACCTATAAAAATTTTGTATGAATTATAACTGAGTCCTAAAAACTAAAATTTTGTATGAATTATAACTGAGTCCTAAAAACTAAAATTCCATAGTGGATATTTTCAAATATTTAGTAAAAAGTTAAGGTAGTGAATTAGGCAGTTGGCCAAACCACTCTAAATCTAGTGTATTCATGGTGCTTGCTTTTTATGTTTTTGTTCTAACAACATTATTTCTACTTACATGCATTCTTCTCATATATATATATATATATATAATATGAAATTTTAAAATTATATTTAGAAATGTTAGCATGAGCATTTTATATCTTCAAACCTATTTTGCTCATTCTTATTTTTAAATATTTTAATTCATCATTTCATATATTCTCTATTATTGAAGGAGAAGGTTTAGATTTGTTTGTCATACCATTCTTTTATTTTATATAATGTATTCTTATTTCATTTTAATCATGATCAAGTATCTTTGTAAAGGTTCTTAGTGCTTACATAAGAGTTTTCCAATCATGATCAAGTATCATGCCTATATTTGTGTGTATAGTATCCACTGCTGCAACTATTTTTAGTTTAAGAAAAATATTTTTATTATATAATTTTACTGCATTATATTTGAAATTATATTAAAAAATCTCCAAAACATCCAATTCAATCTCCTCTTAGATGATCTTTCAATGTTTTAATAAAAGGATGGCTAGCAGGGTGTAGGAAGATATTGGATATTGAAGACTTTTTTTTGAAAGGGATATGCAAAGGTATTTTATTGGTTGTTGTTGGGAAAAATGAAAATAATCAAATGTTCCTGATAGCTTGGGCTATTGTTCCAAATGAAACAAATGTTATTTAGACTTGGTTTATTAGACTACTCCAACATGATCTCTAGCCAGGACATGGTAAGAGATTGCTATTATCTCTGACATTCAAAAGGTAACTTTCATTTGATTATAGGGCTAATAACACCAAAAAATCAAAATTTTTTGGATTTTGGCGATTTTATCCAATCTTTTTAATTTTGGCAAAAAAGTACTGATTTTCTAAAATTAGTTACAATTTTGTCCAATGCTGAAATCAATTTTGACTAGCATATGATTTTGCCCAAACGACATGCCATTTGGAATTTAATTTATCTTTTTAATTTTTCCATTATTTTCTAAAAAAAATGCTTTCTCCTCTGCTATGGTCGTCTCCTCTCTCTTTTGCCATGGCCTCCTCTCGTATTGCCTCATCGTTGCCCAGCACCGCCTTGCTTCATATATACACACACAACAACATGTACACACACGCACACACAAACATTTACACACAAAAACATTTATATACATACACTCACACACACAACAATATACTTATACACATCAATATATATACACACACACAACAATATATACACAGCAATATACACACACACAATAATATATACACAACAATATACACACACACAGAGCAAAACATACAACAAAATATATAGTGGCTAGCAGCGAGAGGGCGACGGACAGCGCTGGTGACAGGAGGGCGAAGGATGGCGCTGGCGAGAGGGAGAGAAAGAGAGAGAAAGTGGGTCGATCCGATGAGAGAGAGAAGTCCGATCAGACTTCGGACTTTTCTTTCTCTCTTTCTCTCTCTCTCTTTTTCGTCGAACTTCAATAGAGAAGTCCGACTGGACTTCTCCGCCTTGGTCCGTCAGACTTCTTTGACGACCTTTGAGAAGTCTGATTGGACTTCTCTCTCTCTCTTTCTCTCTCTCTTCCATTGGACTTCAACTGAGAAGTCCGATCGGACTTCTCTCTCTCTTCCATTAGACTTTAACAGAGAAGTCTGATCGGACTTCTCTCTCTCTTTCTCCCTCCATCTTCTATTGGACTTCAACAAAGAAGTCTGATCGAACTTCTCTGACGACCTTGGAGAAGTCCGATCGGACTTCTCTCTCTCTCTTCTCCGACGGCCATCGGACTTCACCGACCATTGAAGAAGTCCGATCGAACTTTTTCGGTGAAGTCCGATCCTCCTCTCTCTCTCTCTCTCTCTCTCTCTATGCATGCGTGTATATATATTGTTGTGTGTGTATATATATTGCTGTGTATATATATTGTATTTGCTGTGTGTGTGTATATATATATATTGCTATGGGTATATATGTTATATTTGTTGTGTGTATATATGTTGTTGTGTGTGTGAGTGTATGTATATAACGTTTTTGTGTGTGTATACATGTTGTGTGTCTATACAAAGCAAGGCAGCGATGAGGCAAGGCAAAAGGCAGCCATGGCAGAAGAGAGAGAAGGCATGGTAGAGGAGAGAGCTTTTTTTTTAGAAAATAATGAAAAAAAATTAAAAAATAAATTAAATTCCAAGTGGCATGCCACTTGGGAAAAATCATATGCCAGTCAAAATTGATTTCAGTATTGAACAAAATTGCAACTAATTTTAGAAAATCGATACTTTTTACCAAAATTAAAAAGATTGGATAAAATCGCCAAAACCCAAAAGGTAACTTTCATTTGATTATATTGTGGTTATTTTTCAATTGATTATATCGTAATGAAAAATGTACATTAATTTATTTGTGATGAAAACTGACTTAATTTCTTATGTGCAGGGTCTTAAACGTGCTATGGCTAATGTTTTGCTCAAAGTAGAACATAGGGAATGTGTTAGACATATTTATCATGCTTTTGCTAAAAAAATGGATGGGTGGAGAAAAAAAAATGGTATTTTGAGAGTGTGCTAGGGCTTCCTTTAAAGAAGATTTGAAAGAGAAAATGAAGAAGTTGGCAAAGTTGGAAAAAGGGTTAGTTGAAGATGCATTGAATTGGCCAGTGGAGAAAGAGCATCGGGAATTGTTTAGAATAGATATTAAATGCGATGTGGTGGATGATAACATGGCCAAGGCTTTTATTGGATGAATATTGGATCCAAGACACAAGTCAATCTCATTGCTTGAGGAGATTAGGGTAATGGTGATAGAGAGAATAACAAGTAAAAGAAGGGAAGTTACAACCTGGGTTTCTAATTTATCTCCAGTAGCTATGAAGAAGTTAGATAAAACTAAAGAGAATTCTTATGATTGGATGATGGACTAGAATGAGAGTTTGGGTATGTGTTGTTGCCCAAAATACAACAATAAAAATTGTGAGGTGGGAAGGATCCGGGGTGACAAGATATTGTCTAAAAGTAGTGTCAGCATCCTGAAGCAGTCACCATATCAGAAACGGAAGAGATTCTCAAGAATAGTAATGATAATGGTGTCATGAAGCAATGTTAACACCTTGAAGGTATGCCCTAAAGGTATGCGTTGAAGGTGTGCCCTGAAAGTATGCCTTGAAGGCATGCACTGAAAGGATGTCCTAAAAGTGTGCTCTAAAGGTTTGTCTTGAAAGTGTACCCTGAAGGTAACTCAATGCCCTGAAACCATCTTCATGTCTTGAAACGAATCTGTTGAAGCAATGCTACCAAAAACCATGAAATAGGTTAGAAGGTCCATGGGGGTGTTCTCCCGCGAAAATCTTCCGATGATTAAGTTAGTACTAGGAAAATATGGTTCACACAATAGAAATCGATTAAGTGTTTAGAAATTACTAAATGTGGAAAAAGTCTCATTCTTGGTCTTGTAGCTGGATATTTATAAGGCTTGATTGTAGAGAATCGTTAGAAGACGTGTCAATTATTTGGGCATTTAAGAGATGTGTTGCCTGGAAGCTTATGCCCAAAAACATCTTAATGCTCGAAAACACCTTTTTATGCTCGGAAGCTCTTCTTATGCCCAGAAACACCTTAATGCCCTAAAACTCCTCTTATACCCAGAAGCTCCTTTTATGCCCAGAAACACCTTAATGCCCTAAAACTCTTTTATGCCCGAAAGCTCCTTTTATGCCTGGAAACTCCTTTTATGTCCGAAAACACTTTAATGCCCAGAAGCTCCTCTTATGATCGGAAACTCTTATATGTCCGAAAGTTTCTCTTATACTCAAAAGCTCCTTTTATGCCCGGAAGCTTCATTTAAATGCCCAAAAACTTTCCTCCTGCACCCGAAAACATTTTTTGGTGAGACCATTTTATCATGGTACAACAGTATGAAATCCAGAACTTGTGTGACCTTATAGACAATCATATAATTGACATGAAGAATAAGGCTGCACATGCAGATAATGGGACCTCATTGGTATCCCATGTGGCGGAGCATCTAGAGGCTGATGTCTTTTTATGATACAATAAGGAAATATACTAGAAGTCTTACAATGACTACTTGCAACCCTTAAAGAGGAAAGAGATGAGCAAACAACCTCTGTACCTCCACTATGCTAGGCAACACCCCCCCCCCCCCCCCCCCCCCCCCCCCCCCGAACCCACACACACACACACACAAAAAGATGAGACAGTGATGATTCAAAGAAAATGGGTACACTGTAAAAAAAAAAAAAAAAAAAAAAAAAAGAAGAAGAAATTATTATGACCTGTAGTTTATACAAGACAATAGGACACAATGCATACAAATGCCTAACTAAGCCTGTTGGAACTTCGGAGGTAATACACTGTCATTTTTACTTTTAAGTTTCCATTTCAATGTTTAAGTTTCCAAATTTGCATCTGTTGCCCTTTTTCTCTGTCCTTTTGAATTTTCAGGCCTTACGTCTTAATTTGCAAATTTAATTTCTTGTTATCACAGTTTCCATTATTTTTTTTTATGAAATTTAATCTTTGTTTTGAATATTTTTAGATCCACTTTTTTTTATGAAATTTAGATTTTTTATAAAATTTTTGGATCTTTAAAAAATATTTTAAAGTCTTTTTAAAAAAAATAGATCTTTTTATGAACTTTAAGTCTTTCTTTATCAAATTTAATTATTTTTTTATATTAAAGACTAAATATCAAATTTAGTAATTGTTAAAAAATTAAATATTATATAATATATTAAACCTAATTTGATGTATCTTGCTCATATAATTTTTTTTATAAAATAATATATTACGTAACGTAAACATGGCCACGGTTCATGAACCGCCGGTTCCGGTTCATGAACCGCCGGTTCCGGTTCAAGAAATCTTTGAACCTGAACCGAACCGCCCAAGGGCGGTTTGGGACGGTTCGGTTCCGGTTCCGGTTCGTGCCGGTTCGGTCAACGGTTTGGACCGGTTCGGTCAACGGTTTGAGCCGGTTCGGTCAACGGTTCCGGTTCCGGTTCCGGTTCAAACCGAATTTTTTTAATTTTTTTTAAATATTGTTGTATTCAATTTTGGTCCTTGTTCCGTTGTTCGGTTCGGTTTGGTTTCGATTTTTAATTGTTAAATGTAATTGTAAATATAAATATTCTCAACCATATTTTTAATAAAAAAACACTACTAAAAATTGAAGAAATATAAGTAATAATTTCATTAAAAATAATTAAAACAACTAAACAAGTATGTAATACAAGTAATTAATTTTTACAAATGTGAAAAATAAAAAATAAAAAATAGAATTAGACTTAATTTCATTAAAAAATAATTACAACAAAAATGTAATACAAGTAATTAATTTTTACAAATGTGAAAAAAAATAAAATATGGACTTGGATCCTACGCATCTTCATTGGAGTCGGAAGTCGCCGTTGTTGAACCATCATTAACCCATTCGTCAGATGATGATGAATGGATAAGTTCTTCTTGACGTCGCATGTTAGCTCTTTCCCAATCATCGAGGCAAACTTGAGCTTCCAATGATTCTGGAGCCAATCTTGATCTTCTTTCGTCTAAAATGTTGCCTCCACTACTGAATGTTTGTTCAACGGCTACAGTTGAAGCTGGAACTGCAAGAAGTTGACTTGCAATAATTGCAAGAGTTGGAAATGTCTCCTTGTGCCTTTTCCACCACTCCAAAATTTCAAAATTTAAACCTGTATCATCACCAAACTCAAAAACTGTGGTTAGATAAGTTTCGAGCTCCGAATGTGAGCTCGATCTAGGTTTTTTCCTCATTTGATCTAAAAATTTATGATCCCATTTCATTGGTTGGGAGGAAGAGGAATGTGAAGCCATGGATGGAAATGATTCTTCACTACTAGGAGCAATAACATATGCTTCATATAATTGATTGCATAAAGTTCTAACCTTAGAAATTATAATATTCACATCAATTTCTTCATTATTTTCTAATCCTAACAACGAATAATAGTTAGACAAACACTCAATTAAACCATCAAATTTACACTTAGGATCAAATACCATAGTAACAAGAAAAATTTCAGGAATAAATTGATAATAACGTAACTATTTTTCTCTCATTTCTAAAACAGCATGACAAATTTCTTCAACATTAATTCCTTCCATTAATACACCGGCCACATTCATTGCTTCTATTAAAAATTGATGTGAAGTTGGTTTATAAACACTACTAAGTGTATGAGTAGCATCATTAAAAATTCGTAAAATATTCAAAATTGAACTACAAACATTCCACATAGTTGGAAAAATAGGATATTGTGGAATATAATTTGCTGCAAAAGAACACAATAAATCTTTATATTCAAAAGATTGATTAAGTAATTTAAAAGTTGAGTTCCAACGAGTAGGGACATCTTTTGAAAAACGTTTTGGGGTTTGACCATTGGAGGTGCAAAAATGTGCCTATGCTTTTGCAGTTCGAGGGTGTACCCAAATATAAGAAATAACATTTCTAATTGGATCTAAATAAGAATTAAGTGACTTAATACCATCTTGAACACATAAATTTAAAACATGGCATGCACATCTAACATGAAAAAATCTTCCACCAAAATTTGGTTGGCAAATTCTTTTCAATTCATTAATAGAAGCAGTATTAGCCGATGCATTATCAAAAGAAATTGAAAAAATTCTATTAACTAATCTATATTCTTGTAAAATTTGTTGAATTAATCTACAAATATTTTCAGCATTATGACTTTCATCAAAACATCGATACGCAAGAATTCTTTTTTGTAAAACATAATTTTCATCAACCCAATGACAAGTAATACCCATATATGAATGAGTTTGCCAATGATCACTCCAAATATCACTACAAATAGAAACATTAATATTATTGTTTTGAAAATATGTTATCAATTCAATTTTTGAGTTTTTAAACAATTTTAACAAATTCCTTTTCAAAGTATTTCTAGGAATTGATTTAAAACTAGGATTAATAAAGTTTTGACAAAATCGAGTAAAACCTAATTTTTCACCAAAACTAAAAGATAAATGATCAATTGCTACCATTTCAGCTAAACCAGACCTACAATTAGCTTCATTATAATGAAATAATTGAGGAGAGTTTGAAGAGGTAGCAAACCCGGATATTTGTGTTTGATCGCGGCTCAATCCAACCTTGAGCGGGTGCTTTGTTTGCAAATGTCGGGCGAAAGTACCATATCCACCTCCTTGCTTGAATTTGTATACCTGATTACAATAATTACAAGATACATCAAATTTACCATCTCCTTTTGGTGTTTTCTTGAAATGAATATTAAAAATATCAGAAGTAGAAATTTTTCCACCTCCCTTTTGTTGAGTTTCACTCTCTTGTGTTTGAAAATTTTGAGTTTCAAACTCAACATTTTCAACATTTTCAAAATTTCTACCTTCACTTGCCATTTTTTTGAAAAAAGTATGATAATAAAAAAATATAATAATGATAAAATAATATAGTAACAAGTAATAAATAATTAACAATATAATTGAATAAATTGATAAATAACAAAATGAGAAGATTGAAGAAATTGAAATTGAAATATTAAATGAGAGACAAAATTGAGAGAATAATAGCTTGAGACTTGAGAGAGAGAGAGAGAGAGAGAAAAAAAGTGTGAAAAATGAGTGGGGGAGGGAGGGGTATATATAGATAGGAATTATAAAATTAAAAAAAAATTAATAAAATTGGACTTGGACCGTTGGGGGGGGAGGGGTGCTGCACGGGGGAGGGGGAGGGGGGTGGTGGGGGGGAGGGGTGCTGCACGGGGGGAGGGGGGGTTGTTCCGGTTCCGCGGAACCGGCGGTTCCGGTTCCTCGGAACCTTGAACCGGAACCGGACCGAATTTCGCCGGTTCAGTCCGGTTCCGATTCCGGTTCCGGTTCGGCCAGTTCCGGGTCCGGTTCCGGTTCGAACCGCCGGTTCGATTCAATTTTGGCCATGACTAACGTAACGTAGAGATAACGGCTCTATTTGCTTTTGCTCACAATAAATATTTAAAATAATAAATTTTAATAATTAAAATATTAAAAATTAGTATTTTATATATTAAAAATTAAATATGTTTTTTAAATATTTTGTTAAGACGCCACGTATCTCGTAAGCTTATTATCAAAACACATGACAAAAAAGGAGGGATAAAAGGACGAGATGGGATGGGAGATGGATGCCAAAAATATGAGTTGACAATTGAAACGACAACTCCATGCCACGGTTCCTGAAATATGAGCCACTTTCGTGGGTCCCACAGTCTGGGCTTCCAGTGCATATATCCGATTTCTTTTCCTTTTTCTTTTTATTTTTTCAAAAAATTATTATACAAACAACGTAATATTATAATTTATAATTTAACTTAAGATCACTATCTTTACGTTATTCTGTCAATTTTATTTTTTATTTTAATAAAAAAATAAATTATAAATATAAAATTTATCTTATTATATAAAACAATAATTAAACTCAATATATTATTTGTTCGATATATTACACAATGAATCTAATATCTATTCAACCATCCTAAAATGAGTAAATATAATTCCAAAGTGGTTGGTTGGTACATAACTACGAGGCAAAATATCTTCTTCAAGTTACTGACACAGTGAGTGAACAGCGAAAAGAAAGTTGAATAATTTGGATATACATAAACATAATATAAAATAAAAATGTGGAAGCAAGGACAGTGGGTGGGTGTTCCCGGGAGGATCAATTTAGACTGAGACATGGTGAAAAGAAGGCGCATGCCACGCCATGCCATACCCTGAGGGCAGGCAGGCAGGAACACTGCTGCACCATTGCGCTCACAGTCACAGCTGGATGCTGGATGATTGGATAGACAGCCACCCCAGAGTACGGATCAATTCCCCCTAATTTCCCCGCTGGCAGCGACTTATAAAAATTAATTAAGGCTTTAGCTTTTAAATTATTAACTAAATGATGCAATCAACCTACTATTAAGGGTTACTAGTTGGAAGGTACGTGCAATTACTGAATAATGGTTTGGCTAGAAATCTCTTTAATATTTAAATTAAAATTATATGATATCATCCTTTTTATATGGCTCTCGATACTAGTTGGAAGGTATATGACAAAGATAAAATTCATAACTTATTAGACTGATACTAATATATTATTTATCTGACTATTTAATTTATATTTTAAAAATTAAATTAAAGTAACTTATAAGGATGGATTGATGGAAAAATAAATATATTAATGTATAAAAAATGTAATATTGAGACAGTAATAGTAAAATTAAATTTAGGGCGTAAATGAAGTGATATTAGTACTTGTGAGTTGGGTCGGATACTTGATTTTATAGGCAAAAAAATATGATTGCAATATATGTGCATGTAAGTTAAAGTTGTCAGTTTGGCATGATAAGTGTGGACTCTTTTATCATCATTTTTTGGATAAAGTTGTAGTCACCTTTCTTGGGTTGGCATAGTGAATGATACCACACGCTTAAAACGAAGACATGAATTAAGTGTTTAAGAATTTACAAATTTTTAACAGATTTTGAAAAAATAATGAGATATCAATAGTTGATAGTGATTTGGTTCAAATCCAGCCTATTTTAGTGCATTACCTCCCTATTAAGAATTTTAAAATTAATTTATTAAACATTATATTTAATCAAATAGATCCTCTAATATAAATAGTTAAAGAAATGTAATTTCATACTTATACACAAGTAAGTCATTTATCTTACAAGATAAAAAATACAAGAAAGATATATAAAGAGATAATTTGAGAGTAAAATAATCTCTCAAATATTACACACAAAGGTTAAACAAAATAATATAAATGAAGAACAAAGTATTTTGAAAGAAAAATGAAAGCATAAGTACAATTGAGAAGTAAAAATACAAAATACTAGATCAAATGATTTTATTCTTACTCATTAGTCTTCTCTAGAACTTTCTTGGGTTGTATTTATAGGTTTCTCCAAAATTTGAAGTAAACTAGCAATTATTTAATTATTGGAGCTTGTAAAATTAGCCATTAAAATAATATGCGATAAAAACGATCGATTGAAACAATGGATCAATTGACCAGTTAGTGCAAATTCAAAAAAAAAAAAATGATCGACAAGATAGAAAACGGTTGACCGAAAGTGATACAATAGCTATCGACCACACTTAGCAGAGAATTTGCATAAAAGTAGTTGACATGCTTAAAAAAATGGTCAACACTTTAAGAAAAAACAGTCGATCATTTCAAAAACGGTGAACCGTTTTACAAAAACGATTGACATGCTAATCTTTAAAATTAAAATATGGATTTGAGATTCAAATAAAATATGATCAAGCTTGATATGTCAAATATAAAAGATTATTTTCACAATAAAAACTTATTTTTCCAAACCAAATACCATCAAGAGATTTAAGAATGAAATTTTTTACATTGGTTGAAATTGATTTTTATGATGGTACATATAAAACTTAAAATATAATTTAGATGCACCAAGAACAAATTTTTTCAACATAATTTAGTGTTACTCTTTATTATGATATTTTGGGTAAAGTTGTAGTCACCTTCACCTTATTTTAATTTCAAAATTTTGGTCCGAGTTATGTGAGGTTAAGTGACTATATTTTTCGTAGTCATCCTATTACAACTTGTGTGTACCAAATAAGTAGGCTCGTTGGTAGCGAATGGCCCTGCGGCTCCAAATGCCTGTGTATCAATGTTGTTGTAATTGCATATACGAGGGGGATTTCTTCTTTTTTTTTTTTTTTTTTCAAGATATTAATCATATAATATGGGGAAATCAAGTTGGACCAAGTTAGTTTAATGTTATAATTATTAAATCAGTTTTCACAATAACTAAATTCTTATATTTATAATAATTTACCATTAAAATTGCTATATAAAATATTTGGTAGAATAAGGGACTTTTTCAGTGATCATGCATTGAGAAAATATTATGTGAGATTAATTTATCAAGATTAAAATATAATTATTACATTATTAATTTTAAATATTTATTTATATAAAATTCTGTAACCATAAAATATTAGTTTAACTAATGGGTTAATTGCTAGCAAACTCGAACAATACGACATTTATTTGATGTAATCAAACTCAAAGAGTGCGATTTTGTTCACCCCATTTAACGGAGTTGAACATTATTGCCCTTCTGTTACTTTTAATCCCAAAGTGCTGGGAGTTATGTTTATTCCCGTTAAAGGGGTGAACAAAATCGCACTCAAACTCGAGGGGCATGGGCCCCACTCTTTTCCCTTACATTAATATTGTCCGACGTAAATAACAAATCAACTCTTAATACTAATTATAACTAGGTTTTCAATTTTAGATTAAATTTTAATTTCTTTAATAGACACATTTAACTCGGGATGCTATTCCTTGTTGGGACTCCCATCGCTCGATCCAATAAACACATTTAACTTATTATTTATTTGGGATGACCATTCTTGTGTTACTCTCGTCGCTTGTGTTCTTGATTTTGATAAGGGAGATAAATTTATAGGTCAGACCTTTGGGCCTTGCATAGAATAAAAAGTCGATCTCACAATTTACTGGTGTAAATTCTAATGTATCATTTGTCTGATCACTCGACCTATGTCTTAGGACAACTTATTATTTACTTTTAATTATGAATGGTCACTTATTTCGGTCCATAAGAATGATTTGACAAAATTAAATGAATGTGCGAACAATGAGATAACAAAGTTAACATGTAACATATCATTCTTGTTTGTATATTTATATAAAACTCAACCAAAAATTAAAGGACATGAACTTGCTGCATCTTTCTTAACATAATTATGGCTTTGTTTAATGAAAATTATAAACGGGAGCAAACGTTAAGTCCATTATTAAGATAAATTAATATGTTCCTCTCGTGATGTAATTGACACTCTCGTGATGTAATTGACAATAAGAATATGGGTAAAATTAATAAATAGTTATTGAACTTTAAAGTTGTAATTATTTACTCATTGAACTTTAAATTATAATTAATTATTAACTGAACTTTACTTAACGTTAACCATCCATCACTCGTTATAAATTCGTCAATTATTACAAAAGAAAAACACTAACGAAATCTGACGTGGCTAACGAAATCCGACATAACAAAAATAAATTTAATATATACTCACTGAACTTTAAAAATATAACTACTTATTTACTGAATTTTACTCAACGTCAACCATCCATATCTCATTACATTACCGACTGATCTTGAAACACCCGTTACATTACCGTCTAATCTTGAAATATATTAAAAAAAATTTGTATGCATTTGTGATCATTTACTTCTCAAATCAAAAGTAAAAAACTAAACTAATAATTTAAATTAAAAAAACTATTTATGCAAACTAAAAAAAAAAAAAAAATCTGTTTAGATTTTTTTACCTCCATTACAAAGAACAAAATTCAACATATTTAATAATAAGATTAAGAGTCAAAAACTAAAGGTATGTTGGTCACCGAATATGACCAATTTGGTCACTCATTGAAGGCATGCTGATCACAGATATGACCAATTTAGTCTCATTATTAAATACATTTTTTATGAATTTCGTCGTTCGTAATAGAGGTAAAAAAATATTATCTAAACAAATATTTTTTATTTTTTTACTTTTGATTTGCATCAGTAGCTTTTTTAATTTGAATCATTAGTTTAGTTTTTGACTTTTGATTTGAGAAATAAGTGATCTTAAATGCATATAAATTTTTTTTAATATATTTTAAGATCAGATGATGATGTAACGGGATGATTGATAGTTGACGTTGAACAAAGTTCAGTAAATATATGTTAAAATAATTTTTATCACGTCAAATTTTATTAGCATTTTTTATTTATAATAACTCACAGAGTTAAAATAAGTGATGAATGGTTGACATGAAATAAAGTTTAGGGATTAATTGGTTATAATTTAAAATTTAAAAAATAAATAATTATAATTTTAAAATTTAGTAAGTGTTTATTAATTTTATGTTATTTTTATAAATTAGGCTGAATTAAATGACAGAAGTCTGATTAAATCTAAAAACAGCAAGTGCAAGTACAGCCTGAACAATACACAGTAACACAGGTAGGCATTCGATGGGCTCTGCAGTGAATCTAAGTCCGCAGGCTGGCGTAGATTTGCATGTCCCCTTCCCCACGCCCCCATCCGCTATCCCCTTCTATATATATCCGCTTATTTTCTCCCTTCAGTCCTCGTATATGCCATATTTAAACTAATCATATCTCTCTTTATATGTCTCTGCTTGCACCGTTAATCTGTGCTTGCACTGTTAATCAAAGGCATTTTCTGGGCCCGATCCAATGCCATTTTTGGTTTGGTCTCATGTGGAATCTTCTGCTTCCATTAGTGAAACCCTTGAATAAGAAATGCTTTTCATCTTAATTTGTTTCATGAGGCAGCAGAGTGATATCCTTGTGTTTATATAGATATATAAGATAGTAGGTTTTTCATGAAGGAGGTATATACAAGTATGTGTGCGAGTGTCTATGTATATATATATATTTGAGTTATGGAGTATATACGGAAGGAGCTCTCTTCAGTCCAGCTCGAGGCGGTGAGAGGGTTGGTAACTCAGCTGCTGAGTCGTTGAATCAACAACTCATCAAACTGTGAATGGAGAAAACTGATGAGTTTCTGATTGATCGAAGCGGGAGCTGTGTTCAACCATTGCCGTCACGCCTTGGACTGAAGGGAGCTCCCTCTATACGTCTTGCTGTGGTTTCTCAGCTTATTTCATCACGTTCCATTCCCTATTCCCTATCTATACGTCTTGCTGTGGTTTCTCAGCTTATTTCATCATCGCGTGAACATTACTGGCTTCTCAAGTTCTCTAAGTTTCTGTGTCTACTATATAATGAACACAAGCACACGTGTTTATATATATATATATATATATGCTATCTGTTGTCCTTTGCATTTAATTTTAAATATATATTGTTGTTAATTGATTATTACGTGCATCTTGCTGGTGCAGGTAGAGATGCGAGCCGATTCTTGATCTTCATGTTCGTATGGCTGCAAATCAAGACTGAAGGCTCTATTACATCCAAGTTTCCAGATACCGTGGCCGAGCTATATATGGAAGCTTTGCATGATCTGGATTCGTACATTTTCAGAACGTAAATATTGTTGTACAAGTCAAATTTAAATTCCCTCGATGTTATGTTTATGTAATGTAGATTTAATGGTCATGTGAGTGATTATAGAATATTGTTTTTTAGTTGATGGGAAGCATAAAATAGTGTTCTTATGATGTTCATTATTATATCAAGGGTTTCTTTCTATTTAACTATTTGGCTGAATACAGATCTTGCTTTCTTCACACGATACGTACAATTTTGGTGATTTGGATGATTGTATTGGAGCTGGCCCTCTAATTTGATATTAATGTATCATTTATATAAAAAAAATTATGAGAAACCAGTTGTAATCTTTGTAGTTATAACTAATTCAGTGAGATTTTTGTACTTTTTAATATGATAATATTAGTGATTTATTCTATTTTATTAGACTGCAAGATTTAACGTCTAGAGGATATATATATATTCACATTTTCTTGTTTAATTTTATATTAATGGTATGTTTTAGTTAGTCTATCTTTATCAATTGTATATCACATAAAACTATTTGTGGAAGTCTTGTTAGCAAATTTCAAAATCTTTATTATTAGAATGATTTATGTTTCAAGATGTTACGAATATGTTTTTAATTAATTTGTATCTTAACCCTATGTATTATGAAGTCTTCATTGGTCTGGGATTTTTATATTTGAAACTCTTTTATAATAAGTTATCAACTTAATATTCTAATCCAATTATTTCCTTTGTAAAACTTAAATCGAATTATTCATTCCTAAAAAGTGAGAAGAAATCATTTTAAAATAGAGGAGAAATCACTTTAATATTTTTTTATTTCTTCAATCTGCATTATCCATTTATTTTTAATTTTAAAAATCATAAACCTGAAGATTTACATATTGAATCTCTTTGCACAGAAGCAAAAAATAAAAATTGTTTTATCAATTTATTATTTTGTTTGAAAATTATAAATTGGTTTTTCACATGAATTGTATTATCTATTTATTTTTAAAAATTGTGTTGCTGATTTATTACTTGTTTTTAATAATAAAAAATTGTAACTAAAAACTGGGAAGAAAATTCATAACTATTGTTTTTCTCTTTAAAGTATAATACCGATATACAGTTTTCAAAAACAGAAACAAGAATACAGTAACATGGTTTTTGAATATTTTTCTTTCTTTATGAATGTTGTGCTATAAATAAAAGCTTATTATAGGGTCAAGTAAACCTAAAAGCTTAAAATATCTTTTTTGGGTTAAAAGGCATAAATTTTTCATATAGGGAGTCCCACACAAAATGCGCAAACACAATAAGTCCGACATTTAAATTTTTTTTTGAATATTTCAAGAAGATGATAAATAATTATTCATAGCAAATTTTAAATTCTGAAATGGTTATGAAATATTTAGATAAGTATTATTCCTAATAAATTCTATTCCTAATAAGGATAAAATAAATATCATCTATCAAGATAAGCATTATCTGTAATTCTGTTACATTTTAAATCGCTCCAATTCTGTTACATTTTAAATCCCTTCCGTATTTCTCTATAAATAGGCAGGTATGCATTCCTAAAAGGGGAAGATCTTTGATACTATTTCAATACCGTTTCTTTCATTATACTCAATATCTAACTGAAGCGTCGGAGTATTTGCCCGGGAACCTCCCCACACCCTCTGACTGTTTTCTTATTTTTGCAGGCTCAAGCGGTTTGAAGACGACGTTTTCATTCTACAAATTTATTGTTGTATCTATGTCACAACAATTGGCGCCATCTGTGGAAAACGTCCAAAAAGCCTATTAATACTACAACGGCTCACACAATCTCAAGCCGCATGAAGCCAAATCAAATCAATTGAGAAAGAAGGCATTACACGTATGTGATAATCGCATCAATGGTATGTTCTTTCAGTTAATATTTTTACATCTCCCACGATATCGTTTTTCAATTATTATTTTATTTAAAAATAAAAATAATTGAAAAACAGATAGAGAAATCTCTCTATATATATGAAGACGCTTTGCGTACAGACTTGGCAGAAAAAGAAAATTAAAAGCCCATAGGCTTTTATATTTTATTTTAATTGCGGATGTAGATATTATGTCGAACCGCAAAAACAAAATATTATATTTTTCAATTGTGGACGTAGACGTTATGTCGAACCGTGAAAATAAAATATTGTTATTCTTTAATTGCGGACGTAGGCGTCACATTGAATGCGAAAATAAAATACTCTTAGATTGCAGATGTAGACGTTATGTCGAATCGCGAAAATAAAATATTGTTATTCTTTAATTGCGGATGTAGGTGGTATGCTGAACCATGAAAACAAAATATTGATATTATTTTGAATTGCAGACATTGCCCATAATTATTTCAGCAAGCATATACATATGAAACTGGGGAGCCGCAATATTATGGCAAAAAACAAAAGACCCGTTGCCCTGCACATAGCCCGACAACGAGGGAAAAACAACAAGTCCATTATCCCTCACATAGCCCGACAATGAAAGAAAACAAGCATATTGTCTCGCTAGTAGCCTGATAATGAGGGAAAAACAAAAGGCCCATTGTCCTGTGCATAGCCCGACAATGAGGAGAAAATAAAACCGTTGTCCTGCGAGAAGCCCGGCAACGGTGAGGCATAGTAAGTGTACTGTTCCCTTTGCCTTGCAGCCAAAAACAAGAGTGGGAAGCAATTGTTGTGTCATAAATAAAAGCCCATTATAGGGTCAAGTAAGCCCAAAAGCCCAAAATATCTTTTTGGGCTAAAAGGCATAAATTTCCCATATAAGGAAGTCCCATACAAAGCGCGCAAACACGATAAGTCCGACATTTAAAAATCCTTTTAAATACTCCAAGAAGAGGATAGATAATTATCCATAGCAAATTTTAAATTCTAAAATGGTTATGAAATATTTGGATAAGTATTATCCCTAATAAATTCTATCCCTAAAAAGGATAAGATAAATATCATCTATCAAGATAAGCGTTATTTGTAATTCTGTTACATTTTAAATCGCTCCGTATTTCTCTATAACTAGGAAGGTATGCATTCCTGAAAGGGGGAGGTCTTTGATACTATTTCAATACCGTTTCTTTCATTATACTCAATATCTAACTGAAGTGTCAGAGTGTTTGCACAGGGACCTCCTCACGCCCTCTGACTGTTTTCTTATTTTTGCAGGCTCAGGCACCTTGAAAACGACGTTTCCATTATACAAATTTATTGTTGTATTCATGTCACAACAATGAAAATATGTAGTTTAATTATTTTTTATATTTTTATTTTTAAGAGAAGACAAGGAAGAGAGAAAGAGGCAACGTGCCCATTAAATCTCGATCAAATGGGGACTAGATTTTTAAGAATCTCAAACTGAAACCAGGTTGATTGGAGCTTAGAATAGATCAAATCAAACTAATTCTAATCAATTAGGGCTGCGTTCTCGTTTTTTAATTTTGAATTTTGAATTTATTTTTAATTTTTTATTTTGATAGTCTATTTTTAAAAAATTTAAAATAGATTTTTTTTGAAATTTTGAAAATAATTTGTTAATGATATTTTATTTAATAAATTTAATTATTTTATAAATTAAAAATATTTAATATTAATATATTATTAAAAAATATATAATTTTAAAGTTAATGAATTTTGTAATATTTTTTCTATTATAATAATAAAATATAAATAAATATGTTTTGAATTTAGAGTTTGTTTTGGATAAAAATATTCAAATAATTTTATTGTTTTGAGTTTTTTTTTATATTTTTTTTGTTTTTAAAAATATATTTTTAAAAATAGTAAAAAGAATGTACTTTTATTATTTAAAAAAATTAAAAATTAAAAATAAATTAAAAACAATAAAGAGAACGAAGGCTTAGATATTTGTTTCTTTTTTTTGTCTTTATTTTTAATTTTTGAATATAAAAATTAAAAAAATGCATATAAATTTATATATATGATTTAAGCAAAAATTTTTCTAAAAAGGAAAGACATCTAAACAATAATAAACAATTAAAAATTCAACATAATGCAATATTTTAAATTAAAGCAATAATATCTTACTCCCTGAAATAAATTAAATAATCACCCATCAAATTCAACATTTAATTCAATATCAAATTTCACAAATCAAAACAATAACAAAATATAGTATTCAACCGAATGTCTAGTCTTCCACAAACCAAAATCTTATAATCAAATTTAACATTTAAAAGGTAATTTTATCGAAACATAATTATAACCCAATAGTTTTAACCTATAAAATATCACATTCAAATTTATCAAATTCAAGACTTAAAAGCCATAATCAAATTATCAAGTTGAAGTTTAAGGTCAACTTTAATTCAACATTCATCCATCCATGACCCAATTCACCAACCAAAACTATCAAATCTTTATGGCTAAATTTATATATCCATCCATGACCCATTCACCAACCAAAACTATCAAATCTTTATGGCTAAATTTATATTTATATTTTTATAATTTTATAAATTTTTTATACAATTACTTAAATTTTTCATTATTTGAATTACACCTCTAAAACCATCACTTATTTCTTTCCACATATTCATCTTTTTCTTCGCCCTCGGAAAACCCTTGTGCACGAATTCCATCTTCTTTCTCGTCTTCTTCTTCATCTTCTCACCGATCTTCCCCCATTCGCTTCATCGTTGGTCTCTTTTGCCAAAATCCTTATTGCCATCGCCAATTACTGCCCACCTCCACTATCGCCCCCGCCCCCATCTCCGCTACTCTCCAATGCCACCACTTCTGATTTCCAAATTTGTTTATAATTTGATTTTCGATTTCTTCTTCTGATTTGTTCTTAAAATAGTTTTGATTTCTAATTTCCATATTAGTTCTTAATCTGATTTCTAATTTTGTCTTCTGATATGTTCTTAATCGCGGTTCTGATTTTTGATTCCAAATCTCCTCTTCCTCCTCCTATGATTTTCAGATCCTATTCTTATTTGATTCTTGATTTTCGTCAAATTTCTTCTTCGAATTTGTCCTTAATCTTCTGCCACCACCATCGGTGTTCCACATTCTTGTTCAAATTTCGAGATTGTCCACCTTCAATTGTTAACCCATTTCCCTATTGTTGTTCTTTTTGATATATTATTTATAATAATTATAATATTTTCATTGAAAATAAATGTAGATATTTGGTAATAGGAAAATTTTGATAAATTTTTTTTATTTCAGTGCTTATCATATGGATTTAACAAACATATGAAAAGAAAAAATACAATTCTCAATAGATTCCAAAAAATTTAACAAACAGTCTGATAAAAATCTTGGAATATTTTTTACTCTTATCTTGACTATTTCATATCTTGGTTTGAAAAATATTCTTGCTTTATCTTGATACTTTCTTATCTTTCTCATTTTAACAAACAATACCTTAGTGTATTGTGCAAGGGGTTAGGGCGATTTTCAAAACTTTTTAAAAACTAAACACACAATGAAAAGGATACAAAAACCCTTGCAAGACTTGGTATAGGTAGCCATATGCAAAGAAAACTTCAAACAATACATAAAAGTAATTGTTATCGCACGCACGTTAGGATGCTGCCGATTGCTTCATTGATGCATGACGACCCGAACTCTTTTGGTCTCTCGCAAGCTCCCATGAACCAGCTCTCCTCCAAACCTTGTCTGCTCTAGTACTTGCATTTTGGCCAACCACACTAACCTTCCTAGTTGTAGGGGACCAAGGCAATCTTCATATTGAGTCTGAACATTCTGAAATGACACCAAAACGTAAGGAAAACACCACCTCTTCACCTAACAAACCATCTTCATCTAAGAAACCTAGAACAAAGCAACCATCGGACCTAGAACCTAACCCTAGTTATAACACACATTATAATACTCCAAATTAAAATAAGTAAATATATCGTTAATGTGTGAAATATTTCATACTTCATGATATTAGAAAAGTCAAGTTTAAAGATCTAAAAGACAGTTTAATGATTTTTTAAACTGTCGAGTCAATGGAAGGGAGTACCCCAGAACATAAAGGTCTAAAGAGAAGGGTATGTTATTGATAAGCATTTCGAGACAAGATTTATAATGTTAAAAGGAATCAAAATAGAGACTGTTCTCGGTAAAACTATGATGTAGCTTGAAAAAATTGAATGACTGTAGGGAATTTTTGAAAAGTCAACGGAACCATGAGAGGATTTAAGTTTCACATAAGGATCAATCCTAAAGTGATTTCGGGATGAAACAGAAGGATTTGCGATAAAAAAATGTGATCTTGCATGTAATATCCCAAAAATAATAAAAGTTTAAATTAAATTTATCTAAATTAATTTAAATTAATTAAATTGAGAGGCGGTGCCCGTGTGCTAAGCATCAAAAAGAAATTGATGCTTTTGTCTCTCAAGGAAGCTTCTGGCGAGATGAAGAAACAGATGAGAGAGAGAGAGATCAGTGGGCCGAGAGATTGGGTGAGGAGATGGAGAGAAGGAGATCAGGTGAGTGAGGGATTGTGCGAGAGGGAGAGATGAAGGCTCGAGAGAGAAGAGAGAATGATCGAGGGAGACGGCCGGTTGCAGAGCAAGGAGGGCTGGTAGCGAGCTGGCGCGTTTGCGGGCGGCCATGGCCGTGATGCCGAAGCTCGAGGCGCCGGTGGAAGCTTCAATGGCCGGCCAATGGCGAGCGAGGGCGGCCGATGAGGTCGTGCAAGTAGCAGTCTAAGGCTACAGCAGCTGGAGCAGCGAGGGCCGTCCATGGCGGGCGGCTGTGCGCAGGCGGTTGTGCGAGGTGCAGGTGACCGAGGTGGAGCCGGCTGTGGTGGTGGTGGTGCGGTGATTAGCGGCGGCCGGTGGCCATGAAGCTGGCCACAGCGGCGGCCGATGGGCTGGAGCCGTGCGTAGGGGAGAGCCGCGGGGAAGAAGAAGAAAGAAGAAGAAGAAAAGGAGGAGGAGAAGAAAAAAAAAAGAAAGAAAATAAAAAAAAAAAGGAATGAAAAATTGGGAAAAAATAGGCGATTTCAGGATTGTCTTGGTATGAAAAGTGACAAGGTACGTGGGTAAAAATTAGCAGAAGCGTGATATGTTTAAATTATAAATTTTGCGTGATTAGAAATAATTAATTTAAGTCCCAGTTGTGTTATTTGTTAGGAAATGATTTAATTCGCATCGGGAGCACAAGAAAGATTGAAAGCAGCTATTTTCAGGCAAGTTCCTAACCCTCTCCTCGTGTTCTTTAATTCACGTGAAAGATCCCGTGATTTCTCGTATTTTATCCTCTCTCTTACTCTAATTTGGCATCTAGTATTGTTTATTGAGTTATTCTATTTTACAATGTGTATTAATTTGGTGATGTTCAAATGTGGAAACGCTGTAAACGACTAAATACAGGCAAGTTCTTTATACCTTCATTGTCGATTCTTTCGATGTCAATTTATTTGACCTCCCTTCGTTGGTTTCGGCTGTTAATAAATTATGGAATTTAAAACGATTTGTTTTAAAATTTAATTTATTAAACTGGTCTCGAGGGTTTTATTCGTTGGTTACCTACGGGGGTTTGTACCACCCCCAAGCCTATGGGAATGATGTCGTACTCACACGGGGCTAGGTTCTTAGCTGTTCGAGTATTATTATTGGATTTTTGGTTGTTTATCGGTTAGAGCAGTTGTGCAGTGGGGGCAAGGATCGGCTGTTCGGTGACGGTGTGACTGTCTTACGGTCTATCTTAGACCGTCAGATGGTCTCTCCTGGTCACTGACCGCTGACCGGTGCCAGAAATTGCTGACTAGCTCTGCCGTTATGTGATTATAGCATGCCTGGTTATATTTTATTCTTGTTGCATGATTTGGTATGCACATGGGTACGGGCTGCATGTTGGGATTATCATGATTTGGTTATGCTTGATCACGGACATTCTAGCTTGGTCAGGTTGCATCCAGCACGGGCATATGCATCACGTGTGACTTACTATATGGGCGGAGCATGGCCTGATGCCTGGATGTATGGGCGTCTTGTATCATGTTGATGCTCACTACGCCATTGCATTGTTATGTGCATTGCATGGTTACTAGTAGTATTTAGTTCTTGGACTAGAGTACCGTTCAGAGGGAGCCTCTGGCTCGGGTGTCGGGAGTACCGACATTGACGAGTGACGGGAGTACCGACCCGGGATAGCGCCCGCAGGTTTGTTGGAGATACATGTTGCCTTTCAGGGCAACGACAGGTTGGTATAGGACTTGGGTGCCAGGTGTCTTGTGTGGGCCCCAAGGACCGGTATATGCTTTTATTATGCTATGCTATTGTGTTGTAGCGTCTCATGGCTTGTGTGTACCTGGGAGTTTATCCTGGGGAGAGTTTTCTGGATATGTTCATCTTTCAGCCTTTCTTTCTTTATGCTTGCTGAGTCTCTCGACTCACATTGCTTTCCATTATTCCAGGTAGTGCCAGCGTGGGCCATGGCGAGGGAGTCATCTCTTAGCAGCAGAATCGGTATGGTGTACAGGCAGTCTCGTTTGTCCCGGTCAACTCTGATGTCTGAGAAGGATTTACTCCATTATTCTTACTGTGCCAGGTTTTTCCTCGAGTCTCGTGTATGTCGGCACAGGAGTCTGTATTTATTTATTTATCATGTGACCGCTGTAATAGCGGGGTACCCGTAGTGCATGCATGTGTTTAGCTTCGTTTTTGCTGTTCTTATTTTTGCGTATGCATGCCAGGGTAGTTTTTGTCTTGTGTCTCATTCTTTTTCTCCTCCTGTAGGCGCTCCCGTTCGGGTAGTCCAGGTGGTTAGGGATATCCGAGCGGGGGTGCTTACATTGCATATATTTGGGTCTAAGTGTAATTTATAAAACTTGGCCGAAAGTGGTAAAACGAAACTTGGGGGACAAAATGTGAAATAGAAAATTCAGGGGTTCGTTGTGAAATTTTCAGAAACTCAATGGGCTACATGGAAAGGCCAAAATATAAATTTGAAGTTTGAAGGGGTCAAAGTGTAATTTTTTAAAAAGCCAGCCATTGCTACCTCCAACTAGCCATAGACTCCGTCGGCCAACCACCTACCACCATCGGGAAGGGTCACCGAGGGCCCAGCATGGGCTCCAAGGAACGGGGAGTCAATTTGAATAGGTAATGGGTGTGATCAGACGTTATTTGATGGCGGTATGGCGAGGTGATGGTGAGTCACCAAAAAAATCAGAATGGGGGTGTTCGAAGAAAATCATGGCGAATCAAGGTGATCTAAGGACGTATCAGAGCATTAAAGGCTGGGATTTGATAAGGAATGACCCGTTTTGACAATAAATCGGGTATAAATAGAGGTTATGATCGAGAGTTTTTTTTTTTCCATCGATCTCAAGCTTAAAGTTAAGGCTTTTAATGGGTGATTCGAGAGAAATTGTTAGAGGGCTTTTGTTCATAAGGTTGAGAGGAGTAAATCTGGAGAGTTTGGCAAGATTTCGTGTAGATTTTAATGGGTTTTTGGAAGTTGCTGAAAAACACAGCGGTCGTCGGAGCTGAGGCTTTATCGGTTGAGGTACTTCCGGCCATTGTTTCTAGAATCCAAGGGTGCCAACAGGATCGACTTGAAGAAGGCTTCATGGTGGTGAAAAAAAATTGGTGATCGGAGCAGTCGCCGACAACAGGAAGATTGGAGAAGATGACCGGCGTGTGAACTTCACGTGCTAGCCAATTACTTTAGTCGCATGAGATAGGCATGTGGCAAGGTATTTATTTTTGAATTTTTTTTAGAAATTTTTCCAAAATTATTTTATAATTTGTTGTGGAGAAAAATTTGGGAAATACCTTGAGGAAATAATTATTGTGCCATTTTGAAGGAAATGAGGTTTATGGAAATAAGGGAAAATAGGAAAAAAATGAGAAAATTATAAAGGAATTAGGAAAGTCATAAATTTTAATTTTCTAAAATAAATTATTGGTCAGGAAAAGAATTAGTCATAGGCTTAAGGTCAACATGTATTCAAGGATAAGTCAAATCATTGTTCAAAGTAAGTGTTTCTGCCTAAAACTTGGTTTATTATAAACGGTTCTATCCAAACATTAGCCTATTTTATGCAAGGATTTAGTCTATTAATGTTTTGTGTTATGGAAATAGCCTATCCTAAAAGACGACATGCACCATATAAGCAGTATGTTCTCAACTTGTTTTTACATATTGTCATGCCTTGAAGTGAATATGTCATGTAGTATTTACATGTATGATGAAATATGCATAAGTCCACGATTATACGATTGATCATACATTGTATATGTTTGAGAGTATGGACAGGTATCGCTGCTCTACTATGGGTGCCCTTATACACCTAGTCTTGGTAAGAAGTTGTAAAAAAGGAGAGTAAAAATAAAGTGTGATTAATATCTCGTAGGCTCAAACGAAAAGAATGAGGACATTTTGCATCTTGCATACATGCACGAAATAGTAAAATTTTGTTCCCTTAGATGATTCATCATCTAACCTGGACTTTGTCTTTGAAATAATCAAACGTTCCAGATGAAGATGTAGCAGAAGTGGGCATGAGAGAAGCTTGTAATGGTACTTAGCAAGTGCACGTTGTTTTGTCGATATGTTTATGCAATTTATGCATTTAAGTTTTGTTACTTTGAATTCTAAACGTTTTGAAAGCTATTGATGTATAACTTGATTTATGGTTAATGTTAAAGTTTAGCTTCAATTCTTACTTCCGCTATTGTTGAAATACCTAGTCTAGCATATGTAATGTATGATGAATCTCATGCTAGATAGGTAGATGAAAATTTTGGGAATTCTAAAATGATTGAATTAAGCATGCGAAGATTATTTTTTTTTTTAAAAAAAAACCCTCAGAATTTCCTAAGTTATGACATTCTTGAGAAAGTAGGGTGTTACACACACACTCACTCTTATTCTCACACACAACGCTTTAGAAATGATTGTCACAATACCTTGTTATCAAAGGTACTGACTAGGAGTTTCATCCTTGGTAGGAATATAGATTGACATGAATTTGAAAAGATTAAATTTGGTGAAAGCCTAAAGAAATGGATTACCAACATGGGTTGGTTTAAATTGTCAACCCTCAATCTACCTGTCTTCCTTGAAGCTTTAACTGAATTCTACTCTAGCCTTCCTAAATCACCAATAGAAAACAAAAAGGAATATAATCTAGAAAATATCAAATTTAGATTCCATGGTTTTGAATATCTGTTGACAGATGAAAGACTAGTAAACCTCTTAGACCTAAACCAATATGACAAGGTCATAGATGACCTAGAATTTGATCATAATGAAATATGGTTGGCACTAACAAGAAAAAAGGAAACTTTTTCAACCGACTATCACCCAAGTTCCCATGATTTCTTAGATTCTAAACACAGAGTCCTTCATTACTTTATCTTTACATCTATAAATGTTAGGAGTGACTCCTTTCATTTTGTCATGTTTTTAGATCTTGATCTCATGTGGTGTACCATAAACAATATCCAATTCAACCTTCCCAAGTACATTTTCTAAAAAATGAATGAATCAATAATTGTAAAATCCTCTTGCAAGCTTCCATTTGGAATGCTTGTTACTCTCTCTTCAGACCATCCATGGTCTCTTGCATGGCAAGTCTATCCCTTACTTTCCTTTTGATACTTACTCACTCCAAACTCTAAAAGAATTAGGTTCACATGTGAAGATGGGGGTTGGAAGATACCTTCCAAGGAAGAACACCTAACACACCCTGGGGGAAATATCCCTCCAACTTTAGAAGCTGGTCTTTCACAACCTACTCCTATTCTTCTAGCTTAAGCCTCCAATTCAAATCCTCAAAATTGTCCTACTCTTGGTATGACAAGAATGTCCTTAGGGGAATTTTTAATTCAACCTATCAACACCATTCTCAACAACCACGAAGCCATGATAGAGAGGCTAGATAAGGTAGAAAATGGGCTAATTGAACTTAAATTAGCTATGTATGCCTCTGGAAGACTTGAGTCCACAGCCAAAAGATCTACGAGAACCGTTGTGGAAGAAGAGAAAGACGAAAGAATAGAAGAACAAGAAGAAGAAAAAGAACAAATAAATGAAAATCAAACCCCAGTGTAATAAGATTATTATAATCTTTTGTTGGATATTTTGTATACTATGAATTTGGTAGGATAACTATTCTTTGCTGTTGTGAATATTTTTTTGATGAATACTTCTTGATGATTTCTTTTATGAGGTATATGTTTCAAATTCTTCTTACCTAGACTTAGTCTTTAAAGGCAAATTGATCTATATGTTAGGGAGAGCATATTCCATGCAACCTCTCAATCAAATTTCTAGGGACCCTCTTTTGATTAATTAATGACAAAAAGGAAGAGGGATGAGGGAGAAAAAGGTATCAGGAGAATTTCTCAGTAGGTCAATATCTTGTGTGCTTCTCATAGCTCGTTAGAGTTAAAATGTTTTGTCATCATCAGATAGGCTCATAAATAAAAAAGGGGGAGATTGTTGAAAATCTTGTTTTTTGATTTATTGAGAAAATATTTTTTGATAAATTTAAATGAGAAAATATATTTTCAGTAAATTTGGTTCATTGATGATATCCAAAACATTTTGAAGTATTCTTAAGTTTGATCACTTTATACTCAATTATGTTTTCAAAATAGTTGAGTACATGCTCATATCAATCGAGTATTTCATAAAACTTGTGAGAGCCAATTGAGCAACCTTTTTCTATGAATTGAGTAAAGCTTTTGAAAGTGTGTTGTAAAAAATTGAATCGAGTATGTTTTGAATATAATTGAGTATTGCTCATTGTGTTTCTCAAAAACTATCGATTACATTTCAGTAATAATAGAGTGAAGAAGTTCTTTAATCGACTATATACTTTCCTACTCGAATATGTTATGTAATCTAAAAAATTAATCGAGTAAGGATCTTTCGATAATTTAGCATCTCTAAGTTAAATCTTCTAAGCATTTTTTAATCAAGTGAAGCTCTCTTTATTATTGACTAATGTGTTTTTATACTCGATTGAACATTCTGCTTAATCGAGTAAAGATAGCTTGGATGCTAGCTGAGTTTCTGGTCTTTAGTTTAATTGAGTATGAAGTGTTTGTACTCGAGTAAAGATCTATATTAGTTGAGTAATCTTAGCCTTGTAATCGAGTGGATAATGCAAGTTTATGTGGCTTCTATATTAGTCGAGTAAAGACTTTGTCATACTCGAGTAAGCCATTCATATGATTGATTATATAGTATATCCAATCGAGTAAGATTCTATATTAGTCGAATAAGCCTATAAATTAGTTGAGTATCGACTGATAAATTTTGAAAAATATAGCCGTTGGACGTATTAAATGTTGCTAGTTTTATCTTTTTAGTTCATTAAATGCATTTCAAACAATATGGGTTTACTTTTGTGAATTTATTGTTAGATATAAGCCCTTAAGACTAATTTTAGTGACATAATGAGGCTTGATCTTGTAACTCTTTAAATTTTATTTAATGGCAAGTTTATGTTTTATTTAAATTGTAATATAGTTTAAATTAAACACATATATATATATATATATCATTTAGTATAATAAGGAGTGGATACCATTCTTAAGTGTTAAGAATATGCATGATGAATAATTCACAGTTCATTATACTATGAACATGTTATTGGCCATAGAGTTTCTAACCTGGATATTAGCAACTTACAAAGGCTAGTACATTATTTTCCTCTTTATTCAGTATGAGATACTAAAAGATAAGGTTGGTGAATCTCATGTTATTTTGTATAAGATACAGAGGGAAGATGAGTTGGTGTTTGTTAAAGGAACATGTTCACTGAATGAGACTGTTAACATTGAATTACATGGATTTTATCTCACAGGTCAATAATTCAATGTTAACTATGGATTTGCAACTAATCCTTAGACCTGAGATGCTATGGATATTTGTGTGTTGGTGAATTAGGATATCAACGATATTATATGGTTGTTCTAATCTAGGATGACCATACGTATCTATGTGCCTAGTTCAGTGACACATGGGGTATGTGTGCATCAAACATGAAATCTATTATCTCGAGATAATCGATGAGTATATCCTCTGTGATCCAGTAACTTGATGATAAATCTTTGGCCAAGATAATATGACTATGGAATATGTATTCCATAGAGATTGTGTCATGTTAGTCAAGTAGGATTATTGAATTTGGTCTTATGACGAGATTAATAGATCTGACCTGCTGATCGTGATTTTATATCTTGTCGGGATATAGAATGATAGCGAGATTGTATTGCATTGCATCAGTGTAAGGTTTGCATTATTCACTTCATTTTAAATTAGGTAATCATGACCTATTATTACATGTCACTCATGATTTGTGAGAATTAATAAATTGCCAATTTAATTATAAATCCAAAAAGTTTCATCCAATAAGAAATTGTTTTAAAGAGAGAAAGAATAAATTAATAATTATAGAATTACTAATTAAAAGTGTAATTATTTTTTAGATAAATAAGGATAATTAAATAATTAATATAATTATTTATTTAATTATCAAATTAGATTAAATTTTTTGCTAGCACAACAGCACTTATGGTTTATAGGTTTTGTCTATAAATAGGGCATTAAACCCTGAATCCCATGAGATCTCTTTTTTTGGTTGAATCCAAATTAGATTGAAGAAAATTTCTGTGTTCTTTTCTTCTGAACTTTTGGCCATTTCATGTGGATCGACTCTGTATCTCACGTGTGGGACATATACGACAGGTTATTAGTAACGAAATTAGATTTCATTTCAAATGTATTTTTCGTTTATGTCTTCGATTTAAACCTTAAAATTTAAAAAATGTGATACTTATAAAATCAAAATTTTATTTTCACCATGTATGATCAGATTATAATTTTTTTAATAATGATATTAGAGTCATTGTTTTTCAAATTTATGATTTAGTTTATGTGATTGTTGGACATCGTTTGTGTGTTTTGGAATAAAAAATTGTTGATATATGTGATATATATGTATCTATGTTTTGCTGGAAAACAAAAGAAAAACAAAAGGAATTGCAGGGGAAGATGATCGAACGGCCACCGCTGCCGGAGGAAGACGCACGGCCGCTGGGCGGCTGTCCTACCGCTGCTGGGCGTCGGATTAGATCCGCCGCCGCTGGTGTGGAGGTGAATGAAGGAGGTACCGCTGGGGTGCCATCGCCGCTTGTGGAAGCGGCGAAGGGCGGCGGTTCTGCCGCCGTTGGGCGGCTCCGGCCTTTTGGGCGCCCGGCCGATGGCCGCGGCCGTCGCTGGCGACGGCGATGGAGAAGAAGGTGGCCGCCGGTCGAAGCGAAGGCCACAGCCTAGGGCGGTGGCGTGCGTGCGCGGCCGCGTCGTGCGGCGTGCGCACGCACGACGCGGGCTGGGCCCGCATCTTCCTCGGCCGCCTGCCCTTGGGTCGGCCCGCGAATTGTTCGCGGGGCACGCATAGCCATCACGGGCCATGCGCGGCCGACACGCATGGGGCCCGCGTCCCACGCTCGCGGCCTTTGGCCGCATGCTTGGGCTGTGCCGCGGCGCGCCCGCGTGCCTTGCGCACGCGGCCAGGCCTTTGCACCCCTCCATCCTTTTATTTTAATTTTATTTTTCAGCAAATTAAAAAAAATTATTTTATTTTTCAAAACATTTAAGGTATAAATGTTATATCCACATTCGACATTCATATAAATTGTTTATTATATGCATTTAATTGTTAATAGCATGTTATGAATGCTTTGTTGCATATCAATATTGATCATGAATTTAGGACATTACATAGTTGATTTATGTGTTATGTGAATGTATGGATTGTTTTATTTGATGGTCTGGGTGCTAGAGATATGTTGTCTTTGGACGACGATTGTAAAATTAATTATTTAATTTTATTTTACTTTTATTACATTATAAAAGTAGTTTATAGTAAATGTAAAAGCGATGGGTGCACATTAATCGAGGCATGACTTGGATTCAAGGCGTCGATGGTGAAACAATCAAGGAAACGAAAGCCCTATATAAAAGGTTATCTTGTAATAGTTATAGGTGTTTCCTTTTATGCACCCATGAATGCACCACACAATTTCAATGGTTAGAATTGTGCCTAAAATGCATGTTTGAGTCCATGATCATATCAATTATATTTATGTAATGTTTATTTTACATAATAGATGTATGTATGATTCAAACGTTGCATGTGGAAAGTGAGACCTAATAATTAGACTGAAAATCTCTCATATTTGTAAAAATAAAATGTAACTGGTTAAACCTTAAGAGTTAAGAGAATCTAATCGAGGCTCTCCATCATGGTAGAGATTAGGGCATTTTGATTTGTGTGTTGATCGGCTATGGATACATAAATGTTGCACATTGATTAAAATGTTTTGATTTCTATTTAATATTTGACGAGATGAGGATGCACAAATATCAAGACCTAAGAAACTATTATGTGAGGGAATCGATATTCAACTATACAGACTTGTCAGCGTGATGGTATAATTTAACCATGTTCAATTGCCAAAAAACTATTATGTGAAGTACATTAGACTGGGAGCCGAATGAATATTTGGGTCGTACATGAGATGTACTGAACAAGAGTTATTCACTTGTTGAATTTATTATTCAAAGAATCTATTATGTGAGGAGTAATAAGTTTGATAAGAATCTAAATACTCATTGGAATTCATGCCAACGTGAATTCATTTTTTCCTTCATTGGGAGTAAGGAATCTGAAAAACTTAATGGGAGGCATTGTTTATTTTAAAGATCAAAATAAAATAGTTAAGAAATACAAGATGTCTAACAATCTATTTATTCTTTGCAAATACATCAACGGCTTTAATTAACCCACTTGCAAATATACTTGACACTAATCACTTAACTAGACCAAATATAATTGATTAGCTCCGTAATTTGAAAATTGTTTTCAATTTGGAAGGATTACTTATGCATTAGATGCGCTTGTACTTGCGACTATGACTCAACAAATTACTTAAGGAGAGCAAGATACTCTTAATAAATGGCGAGATGATGATCTCATCACTAGGAGTTATATCCTTGATTCAATGAGTATGAGTTGCAACGTTAACATGGTAAGATGTTAGATGCATACTCTATGATTACTCACATGCAAGAGTTGTATGGTGAATAGAATCGTACTGCTACATATAAGTTATCTAAGGCACTCTCCAAGGTAAAAGATGTGACTGGGAGGATCTATTGGAGAATATGTTCTCTAAATGATCTCATCGATTGAAAAGCTAAAGGATTTGGAGGTTGAGCTTAATGATAACCTACAAATTGATTTATTTTCAATTTTTAGATTCATTTGGAGGTTTTATTTCAAACTCCTATATAAATAAGATAGAATGCACTCCACTTGAGCTGTTGTACATGCTTAATGTGGCACAAAGTAATTTGAAAATAGGTGTTGTGATGGCCATTGCCTCTTTTAGTAAGACGATGAAGGGAAAGGTAAGAAAAATGCCACATAAGCACTGAGTGCATCCAAAGGGATAAGTAAGAAGAAGGGCGGAGCTGTGGTTAACAAAGGAAAGTGTTTCCATTGTGGCAAAGATGGGCATTGGCCTAAATGTAACTAACAACAAGCAATTGTGTACCATTAACAATAAGAGACCAAGATATAACCTGAATCCCAAAATTCTATGGTATCATAGATTAGGTCATATAGGGGATGACAGAATCACTAAGTTGGAGAAAAATGGGCTTTTAGGCCCATTGGGTTCTGTCCCATATCCAACGTGTGAATCTTGTATCCTTGGCAAAATGACTAAGTCGCCCTTTATTTGACAAGGGATTAGGGTTATATAATTATTAGAGCTCATACATTTTGATGTATGTGGACCCATTAATGTAATGGCCCGAGGAGGTTATCAATACTTCATAACTTTTACAGATGATATGTCTAGATATGAATATATTTATCTCATGAGACATAAATTTGAATTTTTTGAAATGTTCAAAGGTTTTAAAGTTGAAGTAGAAAATCAAACTGATAAAAAAATAAAGGCCTTACGATCAGATCGTAGAGGCGAATATCTTAGTAACGAGCGTAAAAATTTTCTTAGGGTCTCAAGTATTATTTAACAACGTACCCCACCAAGAACACATCAACTGAACAGAGTTTCAGAACGAAGGAACCGAACTCTATTAGATATGGTCTAAAACATGTTTTATTCTGACTTACCAATGTTCTTGTGGGGTCACGCCTTTCTTATTGCAATATATATCCTAAATATAGTTTCTTCTAAGTCAGTTCCTACAACACCACATGAGATATGGTTTGATAGGAAGGCTGGTTTTAAACATGTTAAGATTTGGGGATGCATGACTTTTGTGAAAAAGCTTAAATCAAAAAAACTTGAGACACAATCTTTGAAGGATAGTTTCGTAGGTTATCCTAAGGTTAACTTAAGATATGAGTTCTATATTCCTGAACTGCAACAAGTAGTTAGCAAGAACGCTATTTTTCTTGAAAAATAGTTTATTCAAGAAAGTGGCAAGGAAAGGAAAATAGAACTTGGTAAAGGATTCACTGAACTTAAAGCTATGCCACGAGACATCCAAATACCTATCAAGAAGTGCAATAAGAAGTAAGGAAGGCCGTAGGCGAGTTGGTCAGGCGTGCCAAGGGGGAGGGAGAGGTCGTGGGATCAAGCCCGCAGCCAAGCAAAAATTGAAACTGGGTTTTTAAAACCTAGCTGGCGCCAAACGGTGCCGTTTTAAGGCGCCTAGCGCGCCTAGGCGTGCGCGACCGTGCACCTAGAAATTTCCAACTGCTGCTATGCGGCTGCCAGCCATGCCAATTGTCCAAACAACCATGCCACTTGTCCCACTTGTTGTTTTGCCACCATAATTGATCTCTCTTGTTGCTCCTACGATGTTCCTACCTCTTGGCCTATAAATAGGTCATGAATGGTTGAGGAAAGGGGGAATTTCAGAGAGAGATTAGGGGAAATTTTGGTGGTGTGTGCTTCGGTTGAGACATCAACGACCCTAGTACACTGCAAGAATTAAGAAAAATAATTAAGGCAAATTCCTATTCCTTAATTTCCTAAATTGTAGGTTTATGTCTATTTTAGCAAGTCATTTTGCAAGTCATTCCTCTTTTATAGTATATTGTTTTATGGTTCTCATTTATACCTCCTAAGTCTCAAATTGGGCTTTGAATCACTCTATCTTTATTTGGGAATAATGCTTTATTGAGGATATGCAAGGTTTGATGTTGTCTCGCATGGGTATTACTTTCTTGGTTATGTTGCTTCGGGTAGTCATGTGTCAGTTATGTAAGAGAAGTCATTTTAAATATGCATGTTATGATGATGCATGGGACATATGCATGAAAATGGTTTCAAAATTGTGCAAAGGCTTTATGATGCACGCGGCGAACAAGTCCGCAAGATATATCTGTAGAGAAAGCTTCAGCTTAGAGATGGACTTCGGTCCCATGGTTCTGGACTTTGGTCCCATGATTATGGTTTTAAAAGAATTGCATGTAAGCATGAATGCATGTTTCATCGTGTCCATGTGAAAGTCCCTTAAATGGCATTCATGATTATTTGCTTCTCGATATCCATGACTCTTATGCTCATGTTCTTCCAATTATACTTGCTGGGCCTTGTGACTCATATTTACTTGCATCATTCTAGATAAGGGTAAGGGTAAAGAAGTGGGCAAGTCAAGTGAAGTTGGAGCCATGGGGTAGAAGTGTGTACAGAGCCGTCTCAACCAAAAGGTCTTTGGAAAGTGTTTTGTGTTGTGTAATAGTAAGTTACGCTTGTTTATGTTCTAAGTTGTTGATGTGGGAATTTATATACACATTTATTGGTCATAATTGAGTAGTGTTTAAGTATTTTATATGTGTTTTATCTATAATTATCTAATATTTTAAGTTTCTTTTATATATATTTAATTTTTAGTATTTTTTGTTATTTTACATGAATGTTACTTTGTGTTTGGGTTGAATAAAAAATAATAAAGATATTATAAAGTTAATATTAGAAATTAATATTATAATATAAAAAAATAAATATAATTATACTTAATAGTATATTAATATTAATATTAATATTATGTTTTATATTATATCATATTATATATTACATAGCATATTATGTTATATATTATATTATATATATATATAAAGTGGCGTGAATGCGTGAGTGGTGATTTGTGTGTGTATAATAATATATTATATAATCAATGGAGTCCATGCCCTAAGTATATATATATGATAGAATTGCAGAAGCTTGGGCGGCGGAAAAACGAGAGGACTTGGCAGAGAAATTGGGAGGCGGCGGAAACAGAAGCAACAGAAGGAAGCGGCCATTGAAGGATTTGAAGATTTAGCAAGGACATTGGATGCGCAAGGACTTGGGCAGCAGAAGCTCCCGCACGCACCCAGATCTGGAATAGATCTGGACATAGGGAATTTATTTCTTTTTCTTTCATATTTAATTAATTCTCCTATGTTCCTAATGTTGCCTTGGATTTCAATTAATTATGCCATGAATTAATTAGTTAAACTAAGGCCATGTATTGACTGAAACTACGATGATGCATTTTTATAATTTTATGTGATTGAATAATTTGAGTTATGTCGAGTTGTGTGGTATTGGATTTAATGCTTGTAAATAATTAGCCACTATTTACATGATTTGATGCCTAATCTTGAGACCGAAAGGAGATAGTTTGAGGATTGCATCATAGGTACCATACACCATAAAGTAAAACCGACTAGAAATAGAATTCAGTTTCTTTGTGCGGTTTTTAGCGATAAGCTAGGAATTTTATAATTTTTAATGCGTTTTCATTTAATTAAACTTTCATAGAAATATAGGAAGTTATTAAATGAAAATAGACTCGTTATAGCCTAGAAATAGGATAACGAATGCATTAGGAGATTTCGCCGTCACATACTCAATTGACAAATTCATTCCCATAAAAATCTAATATTTGCATTGCATATCTAGATTCATACATGTGCCTTAGTTATTAAAATCTACTGATTTCTTGATTCAAGTTTCCTTCCAAATCAATTTTATTTTATTAATCTAATTAATTTTTTTTTGTTCTTTATTAAATCTGAAATTTTTATTATCTAAATAATTAAGAAAGTTTATAAATTTGGTATTTGAAATCTTTCCTCATGGGAACGATATTCTTACTTACTATTATATTACTTGTTCGACTCGTACACTTGTGGTATATTTTAGGGTGATCAAGTTTTTGGCGCCGTTGTCGGGGAAAGTATTTTTCAATATCAAATTAAAACTTTTTCTTTATTAATTTAGATTGTATACATTTTTTTTTAGTGTCTTTGCCTTTTGTGATTTTTTGATTTATTTTATTTATTTTATTTTTTGTTATTATTGTTATTTTTTATTCTTTATTTATTTATTTTTTCTCATTTTTTATCTATCTTACATTGTCTTGTTTTACATTGTAGGCTGAGTTGTGCATGCCAAGAAAGCGTGGAGAAATTCAACCATTTGATCCCGAGATAGAAAGAACCTGTCGAGCAATAAAGAAAAGGACGAGATTAGCACGACAAATAACAGTCATGGCAGAAAATCACAACCAGAACCTGAACCAGAATCAGAATTAGAGATTACTACGTGATTATGCCATGCCAGACCCAGTTGGAGCTCAAGCCAGCATACTGAGACCAGCTGTCAATGCTAATAACTTTGAGATCAAACCATGACTCATTCAGATGGTTCAACATGGGCAATTCGGTGGAAATCCAACTGAAGATCCTAATGCACATTTAGCAAACTTTTTAGAGATATGTGACACCATCAAAATGAATGGCGTCAGTGAGGATGCAATGAGACTGAGGTTGTTTCCTTTTTCGTTGAGAGATAAAGCTAAAGTGTGGTTAAATTCCAAAGCTCCAAATTCATTTACCACATGGGCAGTCGTATCACAAGCATTCTTGAGTAAGTATTTTCCACCAGGTAAAACTGCCAAACTTAGGAATGATATTACTAGTTTTGTTCAATTTGATGGTGAATCTTTGTATGAGGCATGGGAAAGGTTTAAGGAATTGCAAAGACTGTGTCCACACCATGGTCTGCCTGACTGGTTGATTGTACAGACATTCTATAATGGTCTATCTCATTCAGTTATAATCATTATAGATGCTGCCGCAGGGGGTGCGCTAATGGGTAAGTCTACAGAGGATGCATATGAGTTACTTGAAGAAATGGCTTCCAATAATTATCAATGGTCTACTGAAAGAGGTATGCCTAAGAAAGCCTCAGGTATGTATGAAGTTGATGGAATTAATATGTTAAACGCCAAGGTGGACAATCTTGTAAAAATGTTTGGTAAGTTGGGGGATGTCAATGCTGTTTATTCTAATTTCAATTCTGTCAGTAATTCTGATTGGTATGAGAATTCTCACTTGGGTTCTGATTGTATGCAGGTTGAGCAAGCACAGTATATTTCAAATTCTAACAGGCAAAATTAGCAAAATAACCCATATTCTAACAGTTATAATGCAGGTTGGAGAAATCACCCCAATTTTTCCTGGAGGGATCAGGGCGGCAGTAGCAATTCTAGGCCTAGCAATCCTCCTGGTTTTCAACCAAGACCTCAAGGAGTGATGCAACAGCAACCAGAAAACAAGCCGTCTTGGGAGTTGGCAATTGAAAAGTTAGCAAATGCCACTGTGGATAGATTTGAAAAGCTGGAGGCAAAAGTAGACCAGATGGCCAGTTTCAACAGAAATTTGGAGGTTCAATTGGGGCAGATATCAAATGCCATAAATTCGAGAGATCAAGGTAAATTACCCAGCAAAACTGAGGTGAATCCAAGAGATGAGGTCAAGGTAGTGACATTAAGAAGTGCTAAGCAACTTGGTGAGGTAAGTAGCGAACATGTTATAGGGGATGTTGGTAAAAAGAATAATGTTGAAATTAGTTATGAGAATGAGCAAAACGAGATGCCACCCTTAACACCACCTGTTAAGCCTTATGTGCCTCCTATCCCTTTTCCTCAAAGGCTTAAACAAAACAAGGTTGACAAACAATTTGAAAAATTTCTTAAAGTTTTTAAGCAATTGCGCATTAACATTCCATTTGCAGATGCTTTAGCGCAGATTCCTGCTTATGCAAAATTTCTAAAAGAAATTATGTCAAACAAGAGGAAGCTGGAGGATTATAAAACTATTGCCTTGACTGAAGAATGCAGTGCAGTGATTCAAAAGAAGCTGCCACCAAAGATGAGAGATCCAGGGAGTTTTTCTATCCCTTGTACTATTGGTGATATTGATTTTTCTAAAGCTTTGTGTGATTTAGGTGCAAGTGTTTCATTGATGCCTTTATCTATGTGCAGGAAACTTGGATTGAAGGAGATTCAGCCAACTACCATTTCTTTACAGTTAGCTGATCGGTCAGTGAAGTACCCATCAGGAATTCTAGAAAATGTGCTTGTGAAGGTAAAAAAATTTATTATTCCAGTTGATTTCATTATTCTGGATATGGATGAAGACATGGAAATCCCTATCATTCTTGGATGTCCTTTCTTAGCCACAGCAGGAGCTGTTATTGATGTGAAAAATGGTAGGTTAACATTGAAAATAGGTGAAGAAGAGGTAGAGTTTGATTTATTTAAAGCAGACAGAAATGCCTAAGGAACCTCTCGAGAATTGTTTAGTGTGTGCAAGAACAACGAGAGATGACAATGTGGAGATTGCACAAGTAGCGACTGCTTTGGAGAGTCCATGTGCCAAGTTTAAGCACAAAGGTAAATATTTTGAAGAGTTAGGAAAAGGTAAGCCACTCCCTCCCCCTTCTAATGTGCAGGCACCGGTTCTTGAGTTGAAACCATTACCATTGCATCTCAGGTATGTGTTTTTAGGAGAAAATGATACTTTACCTGTGATTGTAAATGCTTCCTTATCTGATAGTCAACTTGACAAACTGTTGCATGTCTTGAGATTGAGAAAGAATGCCATAGGATGGACAATTTCTGACCTTAGGGGGATTAGCCCTTCAGTGTGTGTACATAAAATATTGATGGAGGATAACCATAAACCTGTTATTGAAAATCAGAGACGGTTAAATCCTAACATGAAAGAAGTAGTGGGGGCTGAAATTCTGAAATGGTTAGATGCAGGAATTGTTTATCCTATCTCTGATAGTGTATGGGTTAGTCTAGTGCAGGTAGTACCTAAAAAGGGTGGGATGACTGTTGTGCATAACGAGAATAATGAATTAATTTCCACGAGGACAGTAACTGGTTGGAGAGTTTGCATAGATTATAGAAAACTAAATAGTGCAACCCGAAAAGATCATTTTCCTTTACCGTTTCTTGATCAAATGCTTGAAAGACTTGCTGGGTATGACTATTATTGTTTTCTTGATGGTTATTCAGGGTATAACCAAATTCCAGTAACTCTCGAAGACCAAGAAAAAACCACTTTTACTTGTCCATACGGCACTTTTGCATTTCGTAGGATGCCTTTTGGATTATGCAATGCACCTGCTACATTCCAACGTTGTATGATGGCCATTTTTTCTGATTTCGTTGAGCAGATTATGGAAATTTTCATGGATGATTTTTCTGTTTTTGGCTCTTCTTTTGATGATTGTTTGGCTAACTTGTCTCAAGTTTTACAGCGGTGTGAAGAAACCAATCTAGTTTTGAACTAGAAAAAGTGTCATTTCATGGTACAGGAAGGCATTGTTTTAGGTCATAAAATTTTTGCGAGGGGAATTGAGGTGGATAGGGCAAAGATTGATATTATTGAAAAACTGCCACCACCTACTAATATGAAGGGAGTTAGGAGTTTCCTTGGGCATGCAGGATTTTACCGACGTTTTATTAAAGATTTTTCTAAAATTGCTAAACCTTTGTGTAACCTGTTGAATAAGGACGTTGTCTTTGATTTTGATATTGATTGTTTAAATGCTTTTATCAGGTTGAAAAAGGAGTTAGTGTCAGCACCTATCATGGCGTCGCTAGATTGGAGCTTGTCATTCGAATTAATGTGTGATGCAAGCGATTTTGCTTTGGGAGCTGTTCTTTGTCAATGAAGAAACAGGAAGTTGCATGTTATTTATTATGCTAGTAGAGTTTTAAATGATTCTCAGTTGAATTATACAACTACTAAAAAAGAATTGCTTGCTGTTATGTTTGCTTTTGATAAATTTCGATCTTATCTTGTAGGTTCCAAGGTGATCGTGTATACAGACCATTCAGCAATCAAGTACTTGTTAACCAAGAAAGATGCCAAACCACGTCTGATCCGATGGGTTTTATTGTTGCAAGAATTTGATATTGACATCCGAGACAAGAAAGGCATGGAAAACGTGGTGGCAGATCACTTGTCTAGATTGGAGGTGCAGTCCCAAGCCAATGAGGTGCCAATCAATGATTACTTCCCCGATGAGCAGTTACTAGCACTATCAATGGTTCCATGGTATGCCGATTTAGTAAATTATCTGGTTCAAAAGAAAGGAAAATAAAGCTGATTCAATTTGGACTTGCAGGGGTATTCGTAACGCTCAATTATGTGGCCAGGGGAGTATTCATTTTTTATTTTTCATTCTAGTTCTTCTTTGTCTTTCACATTGAGGACAATGTGTTGAATAAGTTTGGGGGGAATTATTAATTGTTAATATATGCTATTTGTTTTGCTTGGGTGTTTTTGATATGAAAATTTTTTGTGAAACTTATATCAGGTGTATATGTGGCCAACCCCTAAACTAGGAAATTTTGTGAAAGATAAAATAAGCAAAACTTGTTATTTGGAATCATGATTTGCATTTGGGTTCTTTATTGTGTTTAACATTGAGTCTTTAACTTGGAATGAGCAATATCTTATAAAGCAGATTAAGTATACTTGGGTTCTAAGATCATTGAAGTACATGTTCTTTGTGAAGTTGTGTGAGTTGTGTAACTATGCATGAAAGATAAATGCAAAGTTTTTCTTGTGATTATTCCTTCTGAGCTAGGCCTAAACAGGGTTTAAGTAAATAAGGGTGAATAATGTTGAGCGAGATGGAGCATAAAATGCATTCGTTCAGTTAAAAAAAAAAAAAAAAAACGAAATGGAGCATAAAATGCACTCGTTCAATTAGAAAAAAAAAACAAAAAAAAAAAAGAAACAAAGAAAGAGAAAGAAGAAAAAAAAAAAACAAAAGAAAAAAAGGAAACCCTACTTTGCTACCTTTGTTTGTAGTAGTGAGAAGGGATGGTTGCAAGAATGGTTGTTGCATTATTCGATTGTGCGAGTTACATGACAAAGCATAATTGAGTTTAAAATTTTGTATGGATTCTTGAACTTGGGAATGTAAGTAGGCTTAGTTTTTTTTTTGTTTGCTATTGTTGCATTTTGGATTGAGGATTTAAATATGGGCATAATAAAGGATTTGAATGTGATAAATGATTCCAACTATAAGTTTTGTGTTTGAGTATAGAATTTATTTTCTTTGCTTGAGGACAAGCAATAATTCAAGTTTGGGGGTATTTGATGTGGGAATTTATATACACATTTATTGGTCATAATTGAGTAGTGTTTAAGTATTTTATATGTGTTTTATCTATAATTATCTAATATTTTAAGTTTCTTTTATATATATTTAATTTTTAGTATTTTTTGTTATTTTACATGAATGTTACTTTGTGTTTGGGTTGAATAAAAAAATAAGAAAGATATTATAAAGTTAATATTAGAAATTAATATTATAATATAAAAAAAATATAATTATACTTAATAGTATATTAATATTAATATTAATATTAATATTATGTTTTATATTATATCATATTATATATTACATAGCATATTATGTTATATATTATATTATATATATATAAAGTGGCGTGAATGCGTGAGTGGTGATCTGTGTGTGTATAATAATATATTATATAATAAATGGAGTCCATGCCCTAAGTATATATATATGATAGAATTGCAGAAGCTTGGGCGGCGGAAAAACGAGAGGACTTGGCAGAGAAATTGGGAGGCGGCGGAAACAGACGCAACAGAAGGAAGCGGCCATTGAAGGATTTGAAGATTTAGCAAGGACATTGGACGCGCAAGGACTTGGGCAGCAGAAGCTCCCGCACGCACCCAGATCTGGAATACATCTGGACATAGGGAATTTATTTCTTTTTCTTTTATATTTAATTAATTCTCCTATGTTCCTAATGTTGCCTTGGATTTCAATTAATTATGCCATGAATTAATTAGTTAAACTAAGGCCATGTATTGACTGAAACTACGATGATGTATTTTTATAATTTTATGTGATTGAATAATTTGAGTTATGTCGAGTTGTGTGGTATTGGATTTAATGCTTGTAAATAATTAGCCACTATTTACATGATTTGATGCCTAATTTTGAGACCGAAAGGAGATAGTTTGAGGATTGTATCATAGGTACCATACATCATAAAGTAAAACCGACTAGAAATATAATTCAGTTTCTTTGTGCGACTTTTAGCGATAAGCTAAGAATTTTACAATTTTTAATGCGTTTTCATTTAATTAAACTTTCATAGAAATATAGGAAGTTATTAAATGAAAATAGACTCGTTATAGCATAGAAATAGGATAACGAATGCATTAGGAGATTTCGCCGTCACATACTCAATTGACCAATTCATTCCCATAAAAATCTATTATTTGCATTGCATATCTAGGTTCATACATGTGCTTTAGTTATTAAAATCCACTGATTTCTTGATTCAAGTTTCCTTCCAAATCAATTTTATTTTATTAATCTAATTAATTTATTTTTTTTTGTTCTTTATTAAATCTAAAATTTTTATTATCTAAATAATTAAGAAAGTTTATAAATTTGGTATTTGAAATCTTTCCTCGTGGGAACGATATTCTTACTTACTATTATATTACTTGTTCGACCCGTACACTTGCGGTATATTTTAGGGTGATCAGTTGTCCCCATGAGGGGATATGGTGGGTATGTAGACCCTGATGTGATGTGTAATATTAAGTTACGTTTGTTTATGTGGGTATTTGGACCCTAATGTATATGTCTATGAGTAAGAATGTATGTGTGACTTCCGTTGTTAATAACAAGGAGCATGTGTGATGCTTCTAATTGGTTTTTAGCATATATGTCATCTTTCCGTGGGACCCTAGTTTAGAAAAGCCTACAGTAATGACATACTTTGAATGAATGAGAGGATATATGTGTTTGCCTATGGTGAGTTGCAACATAAAATTTTGAGTGAGGCACATTGTACCCCATATACGGTGCACCCTAGAACTACCAAGATGTATCGGTATCTTCGGGAAGTATATTGGTGGCGAGGAATGAAAAAAAGTGTTGTTGAGTTTGTGAGGAAATGTGATACTTGCCAACAAGTGAAAGCTGAACACCAAAAACCATCGGGGAGTTTGCAACCTTTGGAGATTCCTGAATGGAAATGGGAGAATGTGATAACGAATTTTATTGTAGGAATACCCCAGATTGTAAGGAAAGTCGATGCTATTTGGGTGATTGTGGACCGATTGACAACGTCGGCGCATTTCCTACTTGTTAAAAGTAACATAGGCGCTGAACAACTTGCCCGACTCTATGTTCAAAAGATTGTATGATTGCATGGTATTCCAATAAGTATTGTGTCTGACAGAGATAGTCAATTTGTGTCCAATTTTTGGAAAGCTATGCAGGAAGAATTAGGAACTCAATCGAATTTTAGTACAACTTATCACCCCCAAATGGATGGACAAACGAAGCGTGTTAATCAAATTTTAAAGGACATGCTTAGGGTATGTGTGCAATATTTTGGGGGCAATTGGGATGAATATTTATGTTTAGCAGAATTTACCTATAATAACAGTTATCAAGCAAACATAGGGATGGCACCCTTAAGCACTATAGGGATGACGATGCTAATCGTCGAAATATTGACTTGAAGTAGGGGAAAAGCGGCTTGCTCGAACAGATCTTATAGATAAAACAACTTAGCAGATTGAGGTGGTTCGCAAGAACATGAAAGCAACCCAAGTTCGGCAAAAGTAGTATGTAGATCGTCGAACTCGACCCTTGGAATTTACTATGGAGGATTTGGTGTACCTTCGAGCTACCCTATTACATTCGTTTTTTAAACACCAACGAAGAGGTAAGTTGGGACCTCAATATTTAGGGCCATATCGAATTAAAGAATAAGTTGGACCAGTCGCATACCATCTGGAGTTACCTGAAGCATTAGCTAGATTGCATGATGTATTTCATATTTCTTAGCTATGGAAACACATATATAATCCTAATGTTGAATTGTACGTTGAGGAAATTGACCTTCAGCCTAACCTGACGTTTGAAGTAAAATCGGTATGAGTGCTAGAGCGACAAAATCGATAATTAAGATATAGAGTTCTTCCTATGGTTCAATGGAGTCAACACTCGGAACGAGAAGCAGCTTGGGAGATGGAGGAGAAAATGCAAGAAAAATATCCTTATTTATTTGAGAATCATAGTTAATTCTGGAAGTGTTTGTGTGATATGAAGGGTTGTTTAAAAATTTCGAGGACGAAATTTATAAGGAGGGGAGACTGTAATATCCCAGTATTTTGAAAATAAAAATAATTAATTTCTGTATTTGAGATGATTTATTGAAAATTTGTGACTTTGTGAAATTTTATGGAGGACATTAAATTTATTGTTATTATTTTTTTGAATAGGGATGTGATTGGAAGATTTTAGATTTTTTTCGAGAATCTAAGTATATGTTTGAAATTTTGGGAGTTATTGTAATTTTTAATTTCTTTTTAAAGCAATCTCCCTAAAAAAGAAGTTTCATGGATTGAGAAAATGTGTTATGCCAAAAAGCTACATCAATTGTTTTTATATATTACATTCATATAAGCCTTCCAATTTTAATCTCCATTTTTGCTTTTCTTTCCAATTGCAATTGGAGGGACCTACGCATATTATGCCTCTGCCAGCAAGCCATACTTTATTTCTTTATTTCTATGTTGGTTATAGATGGGTTGAATTCCTTGAATTAAGGGAATAGGCTCAGGCTAGAATTTATGTAAATTGAGGAATAAGTTGTAGTTAGGGGTTTTAGAAATTTATCTGTATAAGTTGGAAGAAGGTAAGAAGAGATTAGAAAAAGCCGTGTGAGTTTAATAAAGAACCAGAGCTTTGAGGTAAGAGAAAAATATTTGAAGTTTGATGGATGTTGATTTTAGTAATATTTCATTTTGTTGAATTATGTTTAATTTTTGTTAGAGCAATCTTGAGGAATAATATCAGTGATTTTAACGCTGTAGATAAATCTTTCCTAAAGGGCTATCTCAATGTTAGGCAACAAAATTTGTAAGGGTTTAATATGTTTTCTGTGCTAATTGTTTTTGTTATGATTTGTATATGATAATAGGAGAGTGCCTAAGCTTGAGGCCTATGTTGCACGGAAATGGAAACGGGAATGGGAAACATTTTTGATAGGAAACGGAAACGTAGAAATGGATATTCTTCTAAAAAAATAAGCATAAATATGGTCCAAAACGGAATAGGAAACATTTCGGAAACGTTTCAAAAACGGGAAAATGGCTCCTATTAGGTGTTTCCGTGCAACATAACTTAAGGCTATGGATTTTTATTTGGAGGAGACAAAGCTCGTGTTAGGGTTCATAGAAAATCATAAGGGGCCACTAAGAGTCCGAGAGGGGTGAGATGGATGGGCCTACATTCATATTTATCTATGTTTGTTATGATTTACAATTTGCTATGTTTAAATATTTCCTTTACTGAGTCCCTGGACTCACCATTTATAAATAACTACAGATGACTCATGCCCTAGTAGAGGGAAAGCAATGGTAGTGGACAGTTCTTCAGTGGATGTGGTTGACCAGCCGTAAAAAGACTTTTGTTGTACTGCAAGTTTTACAACTATTTTATTTTCTTGGTTTGTAATATATTTGTGTGAGACGGACGATATGTTAAACTTATAGTATTTCGTTGGACAAATAATTTTATTGCAAAAAATTAAACTTCCACCCCAAAGCCTTGTAAATGTATAGCTCGGTAAAGACACAGTTTCCCTCCACTGCCTATGTTATTCATGGGACCCGATCTTTTGGATAAGCAAATGTGGTAAAACCTAGATCCTACCCAGGGCGTCCTAACTTGTAGAGCATATCCAACATTCAAATTTGTTCAATTATCGTGGTTGCAACCGTGAGTTACGGTGGCACCCCGAATGTGGGATCGGGGGCGCCACACGAGGTCTCATCAAAAGTCCAAACACATTGAGAGACGCTTCCACCTTATTCGAGAGATCGTTGATAGATGAGATGTTAGTGCACAGAGAGTAGATACATAAGAGAATGCACTAGATCCATTAACTAAGGTCATAAACCAAAAACAACTAGATTTTCATCTAGATAGGTGGGGTATGAGATATCATTCAGAATTGTTTTAGTGCTAGTGGGAGATTGTTAGATATATGCGATTACGACCAGTTCTAGTGACACAATGGGGTTTGATCTTGTAACTCTTTAAATTCTATTTAATGACAAGTTTATGTTTTATTTAAATTACAATACGGTTTAAATTAAACATATAAATATACATATATATCATTTTGTATAATAAGGAGTGGATACCATTCTTAAGTGTTAAAAATATGGATGATGGATAATCCACAGTTCGTTATATTATAAACATATTTCTGGCCATAGAGTTCCCAGTCTAGGTATTAGCAACTCGCAAAAGCCAGCACATCGTCTTCCTCCTTGTTCAGTATTAGATACTGAAAAATAAGGTTGGTGAGTCTCATGCCATTTTGTATAAGATATAAAAGGAAAATTAGTGAGTGATCGTTAAAGAAACGAGTTCACTGAATAAGACTGTTAACATTGAATCACATGGGTTTTATCTCACGGGTCAATAATTCAATGTTAACTACGAATTTGCAACTAATCCTTAGACCAAAGATGACATGGATATCTTTGTGTTGGTGAATTAAGATATCAACGATATTATATCGTTGTTCTAATCAGGGATGACCATATGTATTTATGTGTCTAGTTAAGTGACACGTGGGGTATGTTTGCATCAGACATGAAATCTATCACCTTGAGATATTCGAGGAGGATATCCTATGCAATCCAGTAATCACTTGACGATAACTCATTGGCCGAGATAATATGACGATGGAATGTGTATTCCATAGAAATTGTGTCATATTAATCAAGTAGGATTATTAGATTTGGTCATATGACGAGATTAAGAGATTTGACCTACTGATTATGATCTCATCATATCTTGTCAGGATATAGGATGATAGATGAACTGTATTGCATGGCATCATAGTATAAGGTTCGCATTATCCGCTTTACCTTAAATTGAGTAATCATGATATATTACTAGATGTTACTCATGATTTACGAGAATTAATAATTGATTAATTCTCGTTGCCAATTTAATTATGAATTCAAAAAGTCCCACCCAATAAGAAATCGTTTTAAAGAGAGAAATGACAAATTAGTAATTATAGAACTACTAATTATAAGTGTAATTATTTATTAGATAAATAAGGATAATTAATATGATTATTTATTTAATTATTAAGTTGGATTGGGCTTTTTGCTAGCACATAAAGCTCGATCAAACATCACTTAGGATTTTTAGGTTTTGCCTATAAATAGACCATTAAACCCTGAATCCCAGGAGATCTCATTTTTGGTTGAATCAAAATCGGACGAAAATTTTAGAGAAAATTTTCGTATCCTTTTCTCCTGAAGTCTCTTGGAGTCTTGGAGATTTCGGGTAAACCAACTCGGGATCTCAGGCATGGGAGATATACTGCGGGTTATCAGTAATGAAATTAGATTTCGTTTCAAAGGTATTTTTTGCTTATGTCTTCGATTTAAACTGTAAGATTTGGAAAACGTGATACCTATAAAATCAGATTTTTGTTTCTGCTGCGTATGATCAGATTATAATTTTCTAACATTTATATCGGTTGTTTAATACTCATAGAGACAAAAAGTGACAGTTGTCACTCAATTAAATAAGAGAAGAAGTTAACTGAAGAAGTAAAGAAGAACTGAACACACATTCAAGAACCGATTGCAAAAGCTTGCTCGAGCATTCAAAAAGTTTTTCGAAAGCTTTCTTCATCTCACGAGCTATATATATTATCCTTCAGTGAGATTTTTCAAAGTGAGTATTTTACATTCAAATCTTGTAACTCTCTTTCAAGGGGAAAATTTAGTGCATACTATTTTATATTATATTTTTCTTTTGAGAAGTCATTTCAAACTTGTAAAGGTTACGCCTTATCTTTTGAAAGGCAATGGTTGTGGCTAAGCATTGTTTGAAAAAGTCAACTATAAAGATTAAGTAACTGATCTTGTGAAAAGTTACAAGGTATGGTAAAATACACTTTGTGTGTTTGCCAAATCCTTGGTTGTGAACCAAGGTAGTGGACTAAGGTTTGTGGCTAAATGACTTTAAATCTAGTGTCTGTAGTATTTCTTTTCTTGCATTCTTATTTCAAATTCTTTTATTTAGATTCAAGTTTTAAAAAGGGTGAAAAAGTTTAATTCACCACCCTTTTAATCTAACAAATTTATCAATCCACAAATATCTATGTGGATTAATCCCAACAATTCACTGGCCCTCCCATTTTGTCCAACAAAGGGCAACTTGGCCATCTTCCCAAGAAGGTAGGACTTGCAAGTCGGCCTGAGTTCAGAGCACACTCGATCAATAAATCCATGTTTAGCCAACTCAGTAATCCTCCTCTCATTAATGTGGCCCAGTCTTAGGTGCCATAATTGTTTAGGATCAACACCGTCATCACGAGAATGCTTCCAACTCCCAATGGTTGTAACATTTACATTTTTTTTCTCTCATACTCTCATGCAATTCATGAATATAAAGACCATTCCCAAGAATACCCATGCTAACACATTCATTTCCAAAATGAATCTTACACATATTGTCCACAAAAGAGAATTCATAATTATCTTTCACTAATCTTGGAATGGACACTACATTTTGAATGACATTAGGTACACATAAACTGTCTTTAAGTCTTAATACATGCCTAGAAGGTAAAAGTACAAAAGAAGTTCTTATAACTAATGGATTAACTCTTACTCCATTGCCTACTCTAAGGTTGATTTCTGTAACGACCCGCTCCCACCTAAGGGCGCTACCAGTGAATAATCAACCGGATTACTCACACGTAACACCAAACCAATGAAGAGATGGACTATGTTTCATCAAAAACGTTCTAGGTGAGGCTAGGCTTCGTCATTCCCTTCGCTCTACTCGAGGAGTGGGTCCCAAAACATAAAAAAAGGAATACAGCGGATGGGACTCGAAACTCAAGTAAGCTTCACCTTTCTTCGGCTTGTCTCACCACAAGCCAAAGGTGACCCAGGCACAAAACTAGCGCACAAATATCTACTGAGTATTGGGGATTTATGGGAAGCACCGCCTTGATCCTTACCTGTTCATAAACTTGGCTCCACCCAACAAGCCACTAACATCCAGAAGTTTACACAATCGTATACTACATTATACCAATTACAACAAACTAGATATAATCCAGTGCCCAATAACATACACATTCATCTACACAGATATATATATACATAGCAGGACATGAATACATACAAAAGACAATATAATTTATAATGCGGCAACAACGCTAGTCGCCACTTCAACCTCCCGATATAATCCCTGCTTGTATCTAGACTTGCAACATTTACAACACGAGGTAAAACCTCATGAGTCATAAAGACTCAGTAAGGGTGCAAATGAATGTAAACAAGATAATATATGCAATGCAATGACAAGTAAATGTGCATGAATGACGAGGCATCACTGCTCTCCGAACCTACTTGTTCGAGGCACTTACCTCACATATTACCCCTAGCATGCATTTAGTCTCCCCCATGGCCATAGGACTCCACTAGACTACCTATAGAGCATGCACAACACACCACTGCACACAACATATATTTAACCATATTATCAAACATTCGCATGACCGCCACCATTGGGGCCGTCCCTTACCTAGCTTGAAGCCTTATCTCTTCCATGGGCGAGAACGCTAGCACGAACTTTGAACTCTTCTAGGATCATTGCCTCCTCGATCGACCCTAGATGCAATCACAAACCCAACAATAAAAATTAAACCAGGGTTTATGTTTTTGCTATACACCACAAAATCACCCATCAATAACTTCCAATAAACCCCAACCGAGAGTTTAACCAACCAATAATTATTCTACAACATTTCACATAAGGCAAATAACTAAAAAGAAATAATTAATTTACCTCATTGAATCTGGAGAAGAAAATCGGCCAAACGTTTACACCGGCGTCGCCTCATGGGACGTCACCTTACGCTCAAAACCTCTTTTTGAGCTTTCAACTAGACATGGCCAAAATTGAACCGGACCGGCGGTTCGAACCGGAACCGGACCGGCCGGAATCGGACCCGGAACCGGCCGAACCGGAACCGGAACCGGAACCGGAACCGGACCGAACCGGCGAAATTCGGTCCGGTTCCGGTTCAAGGTTCCGGAGAACCGGAACCGCCGGTTCCGCTGAACCGGAACCGCCGGTTCCGGTTCCGGTTCCGCGGAACCGGCCCCCCTCCCCCCCCCCCCGTGCGCGTGCGGCCGCGCACGGTGCACCCCCCCCTCCCCCCCCCCCCCCCCCCCCGTGCGCGTAAGGCCGCGCACGGTGCACCCCCCCTCCCCCCCCCCAACGGTCCAAATTGGACCGTTGGACCCCCCTCCCCTCCCCCCCCCCCCCAACGGTCCAATTTGGATTGGACCGTTGGACCCCCCCAACTTTTTTTTTTTTTTTTAATTTTATAATTCCTATCTATATATACCCCTCCCTCCCCCACTCATTTTTCACACTTTCTCTCTCTCTCTCTCTCTCTCTCTCAAGTCTCAAGCTATTATTCTCTCAATTTTGTCTCTCATTTAATATTTTAATTTCAATTTCTTCAATCTTCTCATTTTGTTATTTATCAATTTATTCAATTATATTGTTAATTATTTATTACTTGTTACTATAGTATTTTATCATTATTATATTTTTTTATTATCATACTTTTTTCAAAAAAATGGCAAGTGAAGGTAGAAATGTTGAAAATGTTGAGTTTGAAGCTCAAAATTTTCAAACACAAGAGAGTGAAACTCAACAAAAGGGAGGTGGAAAAATTTCTACTTCTGATATTTTTAATATTCATTTCAAGAAAACACCAAAAGGAGATGGTAAATTTGATGTATCTTGTAATTATTGTAATCAAGTATACAAATTCAAGTAAGGAGGTGGATATAGTACTTTCGCCCGACATTTGCAAACAAAGCACCCGCTCAAGGTTGGATTGAGCCGCGATCAAACACAAATATCCGGGTTTGCTACCTCTTCAAACTCTCCTCAATTATTTCATTATAATGAAGCTAATTGTAGGTCTGGTTTAGCTGAAATGGTAGCAATTGATCATTTATCTTTTAGTTTTGGTGAAAAATTAGGTTTTACTCGATTTTGTCAAAACTTTGTTAATCCTAGTTTTAAATCAATTCCTAGAAATACTTTGAAAAGGAATTTGTTAAAATTGTTTAAAAACTCAAAAATTGAATTGATAACATATTTTCAAAACAATAATATTAATGTTTCTATTTGTAGTGATATTTGGAGTGATCATTGGCAAACTCATTCATATATGGGTATTACTTGTCATTGGGTTAATGAAAATTATGTTTTACAAAAAAGAATTCTTGCGTATCGATGTTTTGATGAAAGTCATAATGCTGAAAATATTTGTAGATTAATTCAACAAATTTTACAAGAATATAGATTAGTTAATAGAATTTTTTCAATTTCTTTTGATAATGCATCGGCTAATACTGCTTCTATTAATGAATTGAAAAGAATTTGCCAACCAAATTTTGGTGGAAGATTTTTTCATGTTAGATGTGCATGTCATGTTTTAAATTTATGTGTTCAAGATGGTATTAAGTCACTTAATTCTTATTTAGATCCAATTAGAAATGTTATTTCTTATATTTGGGTACACCCTCGAACTGCAAAATCATGGGCACATTTTTGCACCTCCAATGGTCAAACCCCAAAACGTTTTTCAAAAGATGTCCCTACTCGTTGGAACTCAACTTTTAAATTACTTAATCAATCTTTTGAATATAAAGATTTATTGTGTTCTTTTGCAGCAAATTATATTCCACAATATCCTATTTTTCCAACTATGTGGAATGTTTGTAGTTCAATTTTGAATATTTTACGAATTTTTAATGATGCTACTCATACACTTAGTAGTGTTTATAAACCAACTTCACATCAATTTTTAATAGAAGCAATGAATGTGGCCGGTGTATTAATGGAAGGAATTAATGTTGAAGAAATTTGTCATGCTGTTTTAGAAATGAGAGAAAAATGGTTACGTTATTATCAATTTATTCCTGAAATTTTTCTTGTTACTATGGTATTTGATCCTAGGTGTAAATTTGATGGTTTAATTGAGTGTTTGTCTAACTATTATTCGTTGTTAGGATTAGAAAATAATGAAGAAATTGATGTGAATATTATAATTTCTAAGGTTAGAACTTTATGCAATCAATTATATGAAGCATATGTTATTGCTCCTAGTAGTGAAGAATCATTTTCATCCATGGCTCCGCATTCCTCTTCCTCCCAACCAATGAAATGGGGTCATAAATTTTTAGATCAAAGGAGGAAAAAACCTAGATCGAGCTCACATTCGGAGCTCGAAACTTATCTAACCACAGTTTTTGAGTTTGGTGATGATACAGGTTTAAATTTTGAAATTTTGGAGTGGTGGAAAAGGCACAAGGAGACATTTCCAACTCTTGCAATTATTGCAAGTCAACTTCTTGCAGTTCCAACTTCAACTGTAGCCGTTGAACAAACATTCAGTAGTGGAGGCAACATTTTGGACGAAAGAAGATCAAGATTGGCTCCAGAATCATTGGAAGCTCAAGTTTGCCTCGATGATTGGGAAAGAGCTAACATGCGACGTCAAGAAGAACTTATCCATTCATCATCATCTGACGAATGGGTTAATGATGGTTCAACAACGGCGACTTCCGACTCCAATGAAGATGCGTAGGATCCAAGTCCATATTTTATTTTTTTTCACATTTGTAAAAATTAATTACTTGTATTACATTTTTGTTGTAATTATTTTTTAATGAAATTAAGTCTAATTCTATTTTTTATTTTTTATTTTTCACATTTGTAAAAATTAATTACTTATATTACATACTTGTTTAGTTGTTTTAATTATTTTTAATGAAATTATTACTTATATTTCTTCAATTTTTAGTAGTGTTTTTTTATTAAAAATATGGTTGAGAATATTTATATTTACAATTACATTTAACAATTAAAAATCGAAACCAAACCGAACCGAACAACGGAACAAGGACCAAAATTGAATACAACAATATTTAAAAAAAATTAAAAAAATTCGGTTTGAACCGGAACCGGAACCGTTGACCGAACCGGCTCAAACCGTTGACCGAACCGGTCCAAACCGTTGACCGAACCGGCACGAACCGGAACCGGAACCGAACCGTCCCAAACCGCCCTTGGGCGGTTCGGTTCAGGTTCAAAGATTTCTTGAACCGGAACCGGCGGTTCATGAACCGTGGCCATGTCTACTTTCAACAGACTCCTCAGGTCCCAAAGTAATTTTCAGAATTTACTCCCATTTTCTGGAATTTTCTGATATTTTTTTCCTTATTTTCTCCTTTTTCCAAATTTCTTTTATTTTTATTTTCTTCTCTTTTCTTTTATTTTTTTTCTCTCTTCTCCACTGTTCATCTCCTTCTTCGCGCGTCCGCTACGTGCACCAGCGGCTGCCTACACGCCGCCGCTTGCCTCCGGCCGCCATCGTCGGTCACCTCCCTCGCAGCCAGTCGTAGCCAGCAGGTCTCGCGCACGAAGCCTACTCGTCGTTGCTCCTGCTACCCTGGCCGCCATTGTCGCTACCGAGCTCCTAGCCCTCACCGCGAGCAGCTCCGCCACCAGCCTCCATCGTGACTAATTCAAGCCGCTGTCGTTGCTTGCGCGACCACTGCAGCTGCTCCGCCACTAGCCTTCGGTCATCTCGCTGCTGCTGAAGATGGCTGCCCCCAATACCAACGTGCCTATGGCCACGGCATCGGCCTCTGCTGCTATTCAAGCCGTTGGACCCGCTGTTTCCAAACCAGCAACTCATGTTGAGAAGCCACAACAGTTCAATGGGGAGGACTTTAAGAGGTGGCAACAAAAGATGGTCTTTTATCTGACCACTCTGAACGTGGCACATATCTTGAAGGAAGCATGCCCAGTCACCCTAGAAAATGCAACTGCTGAGGAAGTAGCAGCCAAGGAAGCATGGATGCATACGGACTTCCTGTGCCGGAACTACATCCTAAGTGCTTTGGCAGACTCACTGTACAATGTATATTGTACTGCTTATCCGACAGCCAAGGATCTATGGGATGCTCTAGACAAGAAGTACAAACTGGAGGATACTGGGACCAAGAAATTCCTCGTGGGGAAATTTCTTGATTACAAGATGGTTGACTCCAAGTTGGTGGTCAACCAGTTGGAAGAACTGCAAGTGCTCTTCAGTGACTTGCTGAGTGAGGGACTGGTCATAAATGAACCTTTCTAAGTTACCGCTGTAATCGAGAAGTTACCATCCTCGTGGAAAGACTTCAAGAACTACCTCAAGCACAAGCGGAAAGAGCTGTCCATGGAGGATCTGGCTGTCAGACTCCGCATTGAAGAGGACAACCGGAAAGGAGATAAAGCTCTTCTCAGGATGGAAGCCAGAGCCAACGTGGTTGAAGCTTCAAAAACTCAGCCCAAGAAACAACAAGGCAAGAAGAAGAATGTGAACATGGGTCCCAAGAATAAGACCCCCACCAAGCACATCCAAGGGACCTACTGGGTGTGCGACAAGACAGGTCATAGGGCCATTGACTGCCGTCACAAGAAGGGACAGGGCTCTGCCAACAACCAGCGCAAGAACAATCAGGCCAACATGATGGAAAAAGATGTCGACCTAATAGCGGTTGTCACAGATGTTTGCATGGTGTTGAATGCCAAGGGCTGGTGGATAGACACGGGGGCTACTAAGCACATCTGCAGTGACAGGGCTCTGTTTGCCACATATGAAAGTGCTGACGACTTTGAGAAGCTGTACATGGGGAATGCTTCTGCATCCCCTGTGATAGGAAAAGGCAAGGTCTTGCTGAAATGGACCTCTGGGCAGATACTTACCCTCAATGACGTGTGCCACGTACTGGAAATCCGGAAGAACTTGGTGTCTGGGACTCTGCTAAACAAGAATGGTTTCAAACTTGTATTTGAGTCAGACAAGTTCACTTTAACTAAGGGGGGTATGTATGTGGGACGGGGTTATTTACTTGATGGTATGTTTAAACTTAATGTACTAGCCCAAGTTCCCAAAAATAATGAAAATAAGAACAAGGCTTCCGCTTATTCTGTTGAGTTGTGTGATGTGTGGCACTCGAGGTTAGGGCATGTCAATTATCGTTCTCTCCAAAGAATGGTAAACTTAGGACTGCTTCCGAACTTCAGTATTGACAAAGGACATAAGTGTGAAGTTTGTGTCGAGTCAAAGTTCACAAGGAAGCCATTTCCATCTGTGGAAAGAAGCAGTGAGTTACTCGATTTAATTCACAGTGATCTATGTGACATGAAAAGTACTCCTTCTAGAGGTGGGAAGAAGTACTTTGTCACATTCATAGATGATTGTAGCAAATATTGCTATGTGTATCTTTTACACAGTAAAGACGAGACCTTAGATGTCTTCAAGACATATAAGGCAGAAGTTGAAAATCAACTTGGAAAGAAGATGAAGGTGCTGAGATCAGACAGAGGTGGTGAGTATGAATCGTCGTCTCTCACTGAGTTCTGTGAGGTTAATGGAATAATCCATCAAAGTTCAAACCACAGCACCGTATACACCACAACAAAATGGTGTAGCCGAAAGGAAAAAATGAACTTTAAAGGACATCGTCAACTGCATGCTTAATAGTTTGGGTTTACCCCACAACTTATGGGGGGAGGCGTTGCTCACAGCAAATTTAGTTTTGAATCGAATTCCACATAAGAAGACTGACAAATCTCCTTATGAAGTGTGGAATGGGAAGCAAGCCTCATATAAAATCCTCAAAGTGTGGGGGTGTTTGGCTAAGGTGCAAGTTCCTTTACCGAAGAAGGTCAAACTTGGACCAAAGACGATAGATTGTGTCTTTATTGGCTATGCACTGCATAGTGCGGCTTATAGATTCCTGGTGATAAAGTCAGAAATTCCTGATATTAATAATAACACCATAATGGAATCTATAGAAGTGGAGTTCTTTGAGAACATATTCCCTTTTAAGGAAGAAAGACATAATGACGGTGGTTCCAAGAGAAAGCATGAAGCGAGCTCTTCTGAGGGACAAGTTGGTCAGGAGACCGAGGTTGAACCTAGAAGGAGCAAAAGAGCTAAGAAAGCTGCTTCCTTTGGACCATATTTTCTAACCTATATGGTAGAAGATGAGCCTCAAACATTTAATGAGGCTATGACATCGCCTGATGCTCCGTATTGGAAATAGGCCGTCAATAGTGAGATAGAGTCCATTATGCAAAACCAGACTTGGGTGTTGGTTAACTTACCTCCGGGAAGTAAGCCAATTGGATGCAAATGGATATTTAAGAAGAAACTAAAGGCTGATGGTACTATCGATAAGTACAAAGCTCGTCTAGTAGCTAAAGGCTATCACCAAAAGGATGGACAAGACTTTTTCGATACCTATTCTCCGGTGACGAGAATCACATCTATAAGGGTGTTGATCGTAATCGCAGCGTTACACAATTTGGAAATTCACCAGATGGATGTAAAGACTGCATTTTTGAATGGAGATTTAGACGAAGAAGTTTATATGGATCAACCCGAAGGGTTTGTCGTAAAGGGACATGAGAAGAAAATGTGCAAACTCATAAAGTCTCTTTATGGACTAAAACAAACACCAAAGCAATGGCATGCGAAATTTGATCACACTATGCTTGCAAATGGGTTCAAGATAAATGAGTGTGATAAGTGTGTTTATGTTAAAACCATAAACCACGAGTATGTCGTTGTGTGCTTGTATGTGGATGATATGCTCATAATGGGCACTATCAGAAGTGTCATAGAATCCACAAAAGGGATGTTGAATTCCAACTTTGATATGAAAGACCTGGGTCTTGCTGATGTCATTCTTGGTATTCGCATAACAAAGAATGCCGAAAGGTATATACTTTCTCAATCACACTATATCGAGAAAGTGTTGCGCAGGTTTTGGTTATTTCGAGAGTAAGGCTGCGGTTACTCCGTTTGATCCAAATTCTAAACTAAAGAAGAACAATGGTGAAAGTGTATCTCCATTGGAGTATGCTAGGGTCATCGGAAGTTTGATGTACATCATGAATTGTACAAGACCCGATATTACCTACTTAGTAGGTAGGTTGGCAAGATACACGAGCAATCCTGGACGTGACCATTGGGATGCTTTGGTCAGGATACTCAGGTACTTGAAATACACGTTAGAGTATGAATTGCATTACACGAGGTATCCACATGTACTGGAAGGGTTTAGTGATGCTAATTGGATCTTAGATAGCATGGAGACTAAATCTACCAGTGGGTATGTGTTTACCTTAGGTGGAGCTGCTGTAACATGGAAGTCTTCAAAGCAGACGTGCATTGCGCGGTCTACGATGGAGTCCAAGTTTATTGCTCTGGATAAAGCAGGAGAAGAAGCAGAATGGCTTCGAAATTTCCTTGAAGACGTTCCACTATGGCCTAAGCCTGAAATGCCATATGTGTCTACTGTGACAACTTAGCTGCTTCTATGCGAGCTAAAAACAGTGTCTACAATGGGAAGTCAAGACACATACGGCGCAGGCATAATTCTATAAGACAGCTCACCAATGGAATAATTTCCATTGATTATGTGAAGTCGAAGGAAAATTTGGTAGATCATTTGACAAAATGAGTGACAAGGAAACAAGTCACTTCTACATCGAAGGGAATGGGGTTAAAGCCTGTGAAATGAATTACCCGGTGGTAACCTAACCCAGTTGACTGGAGATCCCAAGATCTGGGTTAAATAGGCAAACTAGTTGGGATAATTCATAAGTTTACACACTAAGGAACTTATAATTCCTTCCCAGTTCCCAGTAGTAAGAGTGTGTATTCTGTTGATGGTACAGGTAATATTGATATCTTGACATAAGAGGAGCATTAACAGAGTGCTCTTAATCAATGATTACCTATGTGAGAGTAGAAGTGGGTCGCTTCTATGAGAACTGTTCTAAAGGCTTGGGTTCTCTAGAGCTCTCATGAATTCAGGATACTGTCCAGGACCAAAATGGACACAATCGTATAGAACTCGAAGGTGTAAGATGAGTTGTGTGTGATATCTGTTGTCTTGATTTACCACCAGGAGGGTAGTTCAAGAGCTGGGCTCACTACTTCTTCGGTAAGTTTGACAGATACTCACTAAGGGAGGTTCAAGTTCAAAAGACACCTTCTCTGATGCATAACTTGTTGTTTGCTCTCTGTGGTGTCGTGTCAGTTTTTCGGTTTATCACACTTACACTCATGTGGGGGATTGTTAGTTTTCCTAGAGTGTGAATGTAAGTGTGTGTGTGGGTGGTTGTCCCACATTGGTTGTGTAAAGAGGTGAGAGTGGGTATTTATACTCCTCCCTCACACTTGGGTTTGGGCCCTAAAGGGCACCCAGATTTTGTGAGCGGGCGAACCCCTTGGCCCACGCGCGCGCCGCCATCACCGTCCGTCCGTGCGGTCGGGTCGTATAGATATATTTTTACATAAAGAAAATCTGAAATTGAATTATTTTCTTTAATTTTATTTTTTCATCTTCTAGAAGTGGCTCTGGGTACCCGAAGTGGCGTCCTTTATTTATTTCGCTGGTCTGTTCGTCTCCTCGAACCGTCGGACATTCAAGCTAACGATCAATGCCGACTTGAATGTTGCGTCGTCTCGGTGCCCTCGTTCCAGCCTATAAAAGGATGGATGTTCCTCCAATTCAGGGAATCAGAATTGCAACATCTGCCTTCCTTCCTCTTTCGCATTCTATCCCACAGAGAGTAAAGTTTTCCTCGAGTTCTGCTAGATCTGGTCGATCATGGTCGCCGTTCGCCGGAGATAGACCGTTGTAGCCTGCGTTGACAGTGACCGGAGCAGGGCGCATCTGTCTTCAGGCCAGCGCTTCCCTGCGTGCCTCGGTCGTTCCTTCATCTTTCTGCCATTGTCAAAAGCTGGGTTTGAGTTTCTAATATCTCTTGCTTGCTGTGTTGCTATTTTGGGAGTATATTGCTGTTGAGTTGTCTGTTCACTGCAATCGAAAACTCCATTTATATATATTTCGTTGTTGTTGTTGGTACTAGTGGGGAATTTGACTTTGGGCAGCTTCAACATAATTTTGATTTCTATCGATTGTTGCTGTTGTCTCGCCAATCTGCTTTTATTTTCCTCTTCGGATCTAACAAGGATGACCCTCCTAGGCATCCGCATAAGCATCCGGTCAAGTCTCCAATGACCTATTGGGTCACTCGAAGACCCCTAAGATCTCATCCCTTGTCACCACATGGCAATAAGGCCAACCTCCTAAGACTCTCGTTCCTCCTAGGATCCTTCCTGGGGGGGGGGGGGTTGTTTCTCACCTAGAAGTAAAGATCTTGTTCCTCGTATCTCCCAAAAGCTCTTTCAAATTTTTGTGCTATATTCAACATTATATATGTGAAATTCCACTTGGTCTACTTATCAAGAGATAACAAAGTCTCACTTTGAATATTTTTTTGTTACTACACAATCCTTAAATTTTTGCAACTGTCTAGGAGATTGTCTCACATATTTCACAATTGCACGTATACAATCAATGGATTAGTGTATTTCTTTTAAATCATCCCACACAACAAGATTAATGATGTGAGTAATGCATCTCATATGAAGATATCTATTCCCAAAAATAAAACCTCCATTTGGGTAATTTTTTTCTTCAAATATGAACAAGTAATATCATTAGAACTAACATTGTCAACAAGTATGATGAAGAAGTTGATTGATAGTAGCCAATCCATTAATGTAGTCTCAACAACTTTGCCAATAGCTTCACCTTATGACTAGAAATTACACAAAAATTCTAAGTTTTCTTATGCAATTTTCAACCATTATCTATAAAACATATAATGAGATACATATAATTAATCATTTGAATTAAAGTTCAAGTCTCAGTCATTAAAGAATCATTAAACAAGCCTCTTGACATGAGGTCCTCAAAAACTCCTGCAACTTTGTCCTTTCACTAATATAGAGTTAAAAAACAATCACGTACAATGGTGATATGTGAAGACAAGAGAAATCTAAGACATGTAATTATAGACATCAAATGCTTAAAACTAGGATGTTCAACAACCTTAAAATCTAATTCATCCACAATGATCACGTGAACTATTCAAACTTGTATTGGCACATTTTAGCCTACCTCCATTAATGAAAGATAAGACTTGTGCTCTTTTCTTTTTTTTTTTTTTAAAAAAAAAATCTACTATCTAGCAAACAAAATAAATAAGTTCACTAGAAATAATTATTATTTGTATAATTTAATATTTTTAAACATAATTAGTTATATCGTTACTTGAACTAGCTTCTTCTTTTACAAAAAAACGTTAAATAAATCAATAGTTCTTTCAAAACAACGTTGGTGCAACTAGCTGTCTAATAATGATATAAAAAATTAGACAGTATTTTGAAAAATAGTTTGGCATAATTAGTACTTTGGGATTTTCTTTCAAAATAATATTAATTTTGAAAAAAAAAATCTCATTTTAATGATTTAATCTATCATTCAAAGAACCCACCCCTTCCCTTCTCTCTCTTTCTCTATAAAATTAAGTCTCTAAACAATTTTATAGATTAACAGGTACTTCGGGCTGAGATGGGTAAATCACATAAAAAATTACTAAATTTTAGTGTTTTTTATTTTGATCATTAAATTTTAATTCTTTTTAACGTGATCATAGAATTTTAAAAAATTTTGTAATATGATCACATACAAGATTTTTCAGCCACTTAGCAGCTGAAGTGGGTGATGTGACAAATAATAAAAATATTATATAATAATATTTTAATATAATATTATTATATATTGACACGTGACACGTACTGATTAGTTGTTATTGTATAATAATTTTTATTATTTGTAATCATATTAAAAAGAATTAAAAATTAATAATTAAAATAAAAAATACACTAAATTAATGATCTTTGATGTGATTTACTTGGCTGAGGCATTGTTGGTAGACATGGCCACGGTTCATGAACTGCCGGTTCCGGTTCATGAACCGCCGGTTCTGGTTCAAGAAATCTTTGAACCTGAACCGAACCGCCCAATGGCGGTTTGGGACGGTTCGGTTCCGGTTCCGGTTCGTGCCGGTTCGGTCAACGGTTTGGACCGGTTCGGTCAACGGTTTGAGCCGGTTCGGTCAACGGTTCCGGTTCCGATTCAAACCGAATTTTTTTAATTTTTTTTAAATATTGTTGTATTCAATTTTGGTCCTTGTTCCGTTGTTCGGTTCGGTTTGGTTTCGATTTTTAATTGTTAAATGTAATTGTAAATATAAATATTCTCAACCATATTTTTAATAAAAAAACACTACTAAAAATTGAAGAAATATAAGTAATAATTTCATTAAAAATAATTAAAACAACTAAACAAGTATGTAATACAAGTAATTAATTTTTACAAATGTGAAAAATAAAAAATAAAAAATAGAATTAGACTTAATTTCATTAAAAAATAATTACAACAAAAATGTAATACAAGTAATTAATTTTTACAAATGTGAAAAAAAATAAAATATGGACTTGGATCCTACGCATCTTCATTGGAGTCGGAAGTCGCCGTTGTTGAACCATCATTAACCCATTCGTCAGATGATGATGAATGGATAAGTTCTTTTTGACGTCGCATGTTAGCTCTTTCCCAATCATCGAGGCAAACTTGAGCTTCCAATGATTCTGGAGCCAATCTTGATCTTCTTTCGTCCAAAATGTTGCCTCCACTACTGAATGTTTGTTCAACGGCTACAGTTGAAGCTGAAACTGCAAGAAGTTGACTTGCAATAATTGCAAGAGTTGGAAATGTCTCCTTGTGCCTTTTCCACCACTCCAAAATTTCAAAATTTAAACCTGTATCATCACCAAACTCAAAAACTGTGGTTAGATAAGTTTCGAGCTCCGAATGTGAGCTCGATCTAGGTTTTTTCCTCCTTTGATCTAAAAATTTATGACCCCATTTCATTGGTTGGGAGGAAGAGGAATGCGGAGCCATGGATGGAAATGATTCTTCACTACTAGGAGCAATAACATATGCTTCATATAATTGATTGCATAAAGTTCTAACCTTAGAAATTATAATATTCACATCAATTTCTTCATTATTTTCTAATCCTAACAACGAATAATAGTTAGACAAACACTCAATTAAACCATCAAATTTACACCTAAGATCAAATACCATAGTAACAAGAAAAATTTCAGGAATAAATTGATAATAACGTAACCATTTTTCTCTCATTTCTAAAACAGCATGACAAATTTCTTCAACATTAATTCCTTCCATTAATACACCGGCCACATTCATTGCTTCTATTAAAAATTGATGTGAAGTTGGTTTATAAACACTACTAAGTGTATGAGTAGCATCATTAAAAATTCGTAAAATATTCAAAATTGAACTACAAACATTCCACATAGTTGGAAAAATAGGATATTGTGGAATATAATTTGCTGCAAAAGAACACAATAAATCTTTATATTCAAAAGATTGATTAAGTAATTTAAAAGTTGAGTTCCAACGAGTAAGGACATCTTTTGAAAAACGTTTTGGGGTTTGACCATTGGAGGTGCAAAAATGTGCCCATGCTTTTGCAGTTCGAGGGTGTACCCAAATATAAGAAATAACATTTCTAATTGGATCTAAATAAGAATTAAGTGACTTAATACCATCTTGAACACATAAATTTAAAACATGACATGCACATCTAACATGAAAAAATCTTCCACCAAAATTTGGTTGGCAAATTCTTTTCAATTCATTAATAGAAGCAGTATTAGCCGATGCATTATCAAAAGAAATTGAAAAAATTCTATTAACTAATCTATATTCTTGTAAAATTTGTTGAATTAATCTACAAATATTTTCAGCATTATGACTTTCATCAAAACATAGATACGCAAGAATTCTTTTTTGTAAAACATAATTTTTATCAACCCAATGACAAGTAATACCCATATATGAATGAGTTTGCCAATGATCACTCCAAATATCACTACAAATAGAAATATTAATATTATTGTTTTGAAAATATGTTATCAATTCAATTTTTGAGTTTTTAAACAATTTTAACAAATTCCTTTTCAAAGTATTTCTAGGAATTGATTTAAAACTAGGATTAACAAAGTTTTGACAAAATCGAGTAAAACCTAATTTTTCACCAAAACTAAAAGATAAATGATCAATTGCTACCATTTCAGCTAAACCAGACCTACAATTAGCTTCATTATAATGAAATAATTGAGGAGAGTTTGAAGAGGTAGCAAACCCGGATATTTGTGTTTGATCACGGCTCAATCCAACCTTGAGCGGGTGCTTTGTTTGCAAATGTCGGGCGAAAGTACCATATCCACCTCCTTGCTTGAATTTGTATACCTGATTACAATAATTACAAGATACATCAAATTTACCATCTCCTTTTGGTGTTTTCTTGAAATGAATATTAAAAATATCAGAAGTAGAAATTTTTTCACCTCCCTTTTGTTGAGTTTCACTCTCTTGTGTTTGAAAATTTTGAGCTTCAAACTCAACATTTTCAACATTTCTACCTTCACTTGCCATTTTTTTGAAAAAAGTATGATAATAAAAAAATATAATAATGATAAAATAATATAGTAACAAGTAATAAATAATTAACAATATAATTGAATAAATTGATAAATAACAAAATGAGAAGATTGAAGAAATTGAAATTAAAATATTAAATGAGAGACAAAATTGAGAGAATAATAGCTTGAGACTTGAAAGAGAGAGAGAGAGAGAGAGAAAGTGTGAAAAATGAGTGGGGGAGGGAGGGGTATATATAGATAGGAATTATAAAATTTAAAAAAAAAAAAAAATTGGCTGGGGGTGGCAGCCAACGGTCCAAGTCCAATTTTGGACCGTTGGGGGGGGGGGGGCAACGGTCCAAATTTGGACCGTTGGGGGAGGGGGGGACGGCCGCACGAGGGGGGGGCCACGGGGGAGGGGGGGGCACGGCCGCACGGGGGGGGAGGGGGGGACGGCCGCACGGGGGGGGGCCACGGGGGAGGGGGGGGCAACGGTCCGGTTCCGCGGAACCGGCGGTTCCGGTTCTCCGGAACCTTGAACCGGAACCGGACCGAATTTCGCCGGTTCGGTCCGGTTCCGGTTCGGCCGGTTCCGGCCGGTCCGGTTCTGGTTCGAATCGCCGATCCGGTTCAATTTTGGCCATGTCTAATTGTTGGCCATTGAAAATACAGAACAAAAGACTTCACTTGACCAGAAAATACAGAAAAGGACTGGGGGGGGGGGGGGGGGGGGGGGGGGGAAGTGAAGTTGTTGGGCATCTGATCTGGATTTAAAAATCAAACCACTTACTACTACCCCACCCTTTCACTCAACGAGTCAATAGGTATTTTGTGTTGCTTCAAAACGGTTAAGTAACCACAACCTTACAAATTGATTTCAACTTCATATCTCTGGAGCCAGGTGGGCACTTGGCCAAGAAGAACGCATACATCCCAAAAGTCTGCCGCCCGCCGATGAGGTCCCATCGGAGCGGCCGGGCCACCGCGGCAGCCAACAGCAGTCCTGGAAATTGCCCAAAAAAAACCCTCTTGAAGATCCCGAATGACCTACAAATATGAAAACTTCAATATTCAAAAATCTCATCGAAAATTTCATGAAAGATAGGCATAATTTATAAAAAATTTAATCTTAATTAATCTCAAAATACTAAAAATATTTATTATAAACTGATTAGTTATAAATAGATAAACCTTCGTTATAAAAAAAGATATACCATTAGTACTGATTCAAGAGTTTTGTAACTTTTTTAAAACATTTTCAAGATTCTGATTTAAGCATTTGAATATATGTATAAGGACAATTTTATGCGATTTGATTGTTCTTTTTTTTAAAAGCAATTTGATGATGGTATTTTTAGTAAATAAATTTATTATTATAATCGAAGGACAATAAATCTAAATTAGAATTTGTACACCTTAGAAATATGGTTGAGAGTACAAACAAGTGAAAAAAATGTTGATTGGTTTAAGAATAAAAGTAAATGGTAAAATAAATAATTGTGAACTATGTTTAACAATCCAAATGCAAAGAGATTTAGATTTAAACCATTTTTATTTAATCCAAACTTAATGGATTTGGGAAGATCAGGGGTGAGTAAAATTTTGGTTTAACCAAAATAACCGAATTAAATTGAACGAAATTGTCGATTCGTTTCGGTTTAAGCTAACGGTCAATTCGGTTTGATTTTCAAGTTTAACAATTTCAGTTATTTCGATTTGATTCAATTATTGAAAAAAATTGAAATAACCGAACTGACCGACTACTTTAATAGAATTTTATTACTCGATTAATGTTGCATGTTAATTGAGTATGATGTAGTAATTAATCGTGTAGTTCCCTAGATTAATCGACTAATATTACTCGTTATTTGAGTAATAATAATTTAAAAATCAGATCACTCTCTATAAGATTAATCGACTAATATTGTTCACTAATAATAATTAAATTACTTGCGTATAATTTCAAGAATAATCAAGTAATAAACAGAGAATTTTTTAATCCTTTTTTATTTTAAAAAATAATCGACTAATTCTTTTTATTAGTCAAATTCACTATTATCGTACAATTTCAAGAATAATCAAGTAATAAATAGAGAGTTTTTCAATTCTTTTCTATTTTAAAAAATAATCGACTAATTCTTTTTATTAGTCAAGTAATATTTATAATTACTTATGTAACGTAACTATTTATTCGAATGATTGGAAAATATTTTTTGAGCATGTAATTTTTTTATTTTTTTTCCTTTTTTGTTTTTTCAATTTTTTCAGTCGATTCAATTTTTTAGATAGTCAATTTGTTTGATTTTTATATTTTTTTTTGATTAATTCAGTTTGATTTTTACATAATTTTAATCTATTCAATTTCAACATTTTCATGGGTACCCTAGGCGAAACTGCATCTGCTTGTCCATTTAAGCCGCTCCTAGGATCTAATAGATGGCTTTCTTGTAATATGGCATGCAAGGGTGGCCGTACCGTACATATATATGGGTTAATTATTAAAAAATTAAACTCTTTAACTTAACTTTTAATTTAAAAAATTAAAATTTTGAATAATATACTAAACTTATTTTCTATTTATATTATTCGGTCAACTTCTTCAATTAAATGCTATCTTGACAAAGATAAAATGCTGACTTGAAGATGAGTTGGCAATTGGTACAGTGCATGCCCCAGCCCTCTCTCTCTCTCTCTCTCTCCCCCCACCAAAGAGTAAACACAGAAATTCACGATGTATGTATGTATATATATATATATACTTTCACTAATTAATTAATGGATCAAAATTCACACCAAACAGCTGAATACTACAAATTAAAGTTGTCCCTTACAACTAAATATTTACAAAATTAAAAATTTCAATCAATTTCTTCTTCTTTTTTTTCTTTCTAATATATATATATATATATCTAAGTGATGAGATGAACAGCAGCTAAAACTTCCCTGCTCATCTCCATCAAATGAAACAAAAGCAGGCCAATTGAAGCCGGCACGCTGAGACCAACGAGCGCCACCATTCCCAGGGCCAAACACGGCCTTGTGTCCATCAGCTTGGCCTGCAGAAACCCCATTGCTTCACACACAAACTCGTCGTATCCCGCATAGCAATTCTTCTCCCACTCCATCCAATCTGACGGCGGCTCGTAGTTCCTCTCCATCATCTTCATCTCGTGGAGTCTCTTCCTCAGCACGATCAGGTTCTCGTCCACCAACCCCCGCCGGCCGTTCCGGTAGAAATTCGGGTCGTGAGCTTCGTTACTGGGTGCAGACGCCATTGATATTAATGTTGGAGCTCTCTGCTTCGTACGTCTTCTCGTCGAAGAAGGCCTACTACGTGGCAGGAAAGATGAGGAAAAGGAAGGTGATGATGATGACGAGGCCATGAGTTGTACTAAATGCTTCTGGAATTCGCTGAACTGAAATTGATGGGTTTTGGGTGCGTTGGGAAATTGGTGGGTTTTGGTTCCGTTTATATAGGAGGAGGAGAAGTATGAGACGCTTAGCTAGATACCAATGGCCATTCTGATCCATAAATGCGGATCTTAATAATATTCTTATAAAGCATAATGTGGGTGCATGTGTGAGGATGACTTGGTAGCTAAGGCAAAGGAAGAGCGAAAAAGGGGCAAAGCCGTGTATTATTAACCGACAGAAGCCCCATTACGCGTTCTAATTATTTTGTAATATTATTTTGTGGGACCCACAAGTGGCTTGATTCGGTGGAACTTGGAAATATCCCGCGATGCTCTCGTGGTTGATTAGAATTCAATTTATTATAAGAACCCCCAAACTTGTACCGAAATTGGCAAATAATAGATTTACATTCGATATATGGGATTGCAGAAATTAATACAAATACATGAAATGCTGGGTTTTACGTACGTAGCTGATTAATGGATTAATTTGATACAATTATTATTAGATTAGGTATCATTATCAACCTGAGAGGACTCGCGCAATTAATCGCGGTTGTAGATCATAACGGTGTTGCCTCCTCCAGCGGAGAAATACCCAAATCGGCTATTGATAAATGATGAAAGGGAATCCCCAATGGCTTCTCGCAATTTGGCTTCGATGTGATTTTTGACTAGACTTGGAGGACGGCGCTTTTTTTAAGCCAAGTTCTTTGTATCTCAATTAGCAACTTTTCAAACTTTATCCATTTATTTATTATGGCCCGTCGGCCATTTTGCTATTTTATAAGTAAATCATATATACACGTATATTAGTTTAATCTTGTAGCTAGAAAGCTGGCAGAGGAATGCCCCCATACTGTAGCAGTTTCAAATTATTGGATCATGCTTTATGTTGGCAAATTGGGTAATTCTGTCCACTCCACCATGTGAAAGCTAGATATAAGGGTTGTTGGCTTAATGATGATGTTTTCTCCCTAACTGCCCACAACATAATCGGGACAATTCTAAACTCCAAGGGGTGGATTTGAATCATTCGCTTGCTTATTTTCAATTATTAGAAAGGCTATCTTTTTTAACGGTGAGCATGCAGCTGGACTGGACAGCTGCTTTGAACTCTCTAATATTCGTTGATTCATGTTAGCCCGAATTAATTAATTATTGATGGATTTTACGTACCATCAATATTTGGATATATAATGCCTTCCTAGTAGTTGGTTTCTTCGTATGCAATCGAGTAAGAAGAAAAACAATGGTTACACGGTAAGGGTGGTGTGTTAATAATGGTTTAGGTGGAGCCAGCAAAAGAGATGAGTAAATGTAAAGCAAATGCTAATAACATACGTTAAGGGTTGTAGTTGTTTTGTATCTCAAGTTATTAGGGGGATTGTTCACTAACATATTGATTTTTATTTATTTGGTCTGCCAGGGCTTTTTCATGTGCTTGCGTTTAATATGAGAATTGTTCATTAAAACATAAGTAAATGAAATTTAATAACATGATAACAGAAAAATTCTAAAAAATATCGTTCATATAGCACGAATTTAACTAAGACCTAAAGAATTTGGTTCCCAAGGAGGGCTTGCCATTGAACTAAAGAATTTGGGGGTGTTCTTGAGAATATTTTTAGTTTATTTATATTATTCATTTTCTCAATAAACTAACCATGATAGTTTTTTTTATATATATATATAATTTTTGTGTGTGTTTTAAATATATTTTGCAATAAAAATATATTTTTAGAAATATCTAGAAACTATATATCTATTTATATATTTTTAAAATATATAATTGATGTGTCCAAATAAGTGGGTCAATCTCTGAGGCTCAAAAAGCTTGTTGAAAGAAGAAATTTATAAAAATAAGTTATGGGTGTAAGAAATTATTGGATAACTGAGAGACTTAGTGATGTCAATTGAGTGAAAAAAATTGAATAATTAAGAGTAAGAGATAATTGAGTGACCTCACTCAAAAATCTTTTTATCAGCCTTTGAGAGACTTTCTTGAGAATTCATGTACTATTCAATCACTACTATTTAGAAGACTCTCGTGAATTTTCAATATCTTTGACTATAAATTTGAAAGAGAGCTTGAAATGCTCGTTGTTATAATTGTAACTCAAAATTTAAATTTGATTGTGATTAGGATTTCTAATTTGATCGTGATTAAAACTTTGAATTTGATTATAATTAGAATATCAAATTTGATTATGAAATGGATTTATTCCAATTAAAAATTTATCCCATCCACTTATTTTCTAATCAGAATATTTTCAGTTATATTATAGTATATTATTATCCCGACCGCCCATGTGTTAGTGATATTATATATTATACACGACATTGATTGCGCCGCGTACAGTACAGGCGCCCGGCCGTTTCTATTGATTGAGACAGTTGCTATATTTTTTATTTCTTTTTCTGTAGACAATATTTTTTATTCAATATATACTACAATAAAAAACTTTAACCAGAATAATATGAGGGTCAGCTCTTAAAATAGTAATAAGAACGAAATTTTACAAGTACTTAAATTGTAATTATTAATAAATTTGTTGCATATAAAAAATATGATTAAATTCTTAATCACGATTAAAGAAGAAGTGTGACAATCAAATTTTTTACTCGAAATATATGAAAGTGCTATTAAAAAATAGTAATATTTAGATTAAAAGATAGTCATGCTGAGATAAAAGTGTGGGTATAAATATTAATTTTTGAGATTATATAACAAATATTAATGAAAGAAGGGTCGAGGGGGATCCTCATTGAAAAAATAAAATTTAGTATTTTTCTTGCAAAAAAAGGCCTAATTGGTCTCTTAATTTTATTTTTTATTTTGGTTAGTGTACCCTCTAACATTTTTTTTGGGGTTTAAATTGTTCCTGAACTTCTTATAATTATTCATTTTACCCTTAAAATAATAGGTTTCGTTTCATTTTGTCCCTAAAATTTTATTTTATTTTTTTTGCTTAGATTCACTCTCAAATTTTAATTTTTTATAACAGTATTTTTTTGGACCAGGTAGCATAATAATATAATTAATTTTAACAAATAAGTGAATATCCCATAGAAAATATGCGTACTTTACATCTCCAACAACAGGTAGTTCTTACTTAATCCTAAGCAGCCATCATTTTGGGAAAAGATCCATCCATGCATATATAAAACTCTTCAAAGCTCTTCCCTTTTTTTATTTGCCATGCATGACCAAAGTACGTACGTACAGTAGTCCCCGCCGCCGGGCTCACAGCCCTTTCACGGTTTGAACCAAGTGAAGCACCACCACGGCCACCGTCGCTGGCACACTGAAGGCCATCAGAACCACCGTCCCCAATGCCAAGGACGGCCGAGTCTCCATCAACCACCGTTGCAGCTGCCCCGTTGCCTCACATATATCCTCCGCATATCTCCCACTCCCAGCATACTTCTTCTCCCACACCATCCAATCACGCTGCGCCGGCTGATCGCCGCCGCTTTCCGCCACCTTCATCTCATGGATCCTCATCCTCAGCACCCCCATGTTCCCGTCCACCACCCTGCCACCGCTGTAGTCTCCATCGCCATACGCATCCCTCTTTGATGCAAAAGCTACTGCACCGGAACCATCAGGCCCTTTTACTCTTTGGCCCGACCACGACCCCGCTTTCCGCCGCCAAGGGCTGCCGGAAAAGGTCCTGTGCGCTGGGAGGCCTAGGAACTGAAGGGAATAAGCTGTTTGCATCGCTTTAATTGGACTGACTGGAAATGGAATCAACCTCTATATATGATGTTGCGTACTATTGTGAAGCTTAATTTAATAAATTCTGCGAGGATAGAGAGATGGTGATCAATTGTCTATATATATGGATGATATATGCATTGACATGGAAATGCGTGGAGATACTTACAGAGATTGGAGAAGAAATTCAGATCTACGTCTGTGGAGTGGGACACGTGCAATTGGCGCGTTTTTTGAACCGGTGACGTGGCAGGAAGTTGCTGACGGAGTACGGGGAAGGTGACTTTGGAAAAGGCGGTCTCTTATCATTTCCAGGAAAAAGTAGGAAGTCTCCGTTTAGAAGGTTCCTTCCGCTGTTTCGTAATCTCATCCAGCCTTAATTTCCCATTTACGGGGTTGGCGATTCATCTTTATAAATTATATACAGAATTAGAATATTCGCAGATCTAGCAAAATATATATAAGTGTATATACATATATTGTCGGAATTCAGTATAATGTCATTTTGAACGTGAATCAAATTTAATTGTCTTTAATTAAGCTGTTATTTACTTAATTAAAATTGTTACAAAATAAATGGAAAATTATCTTGAAAAGTAAAAATTTGTTAGAACTTAGATAGGCTCACCTTCGCTCTTTAAGCTAATTAAAAGTATAAGCCACCTCTTCTTACTAAGTCAATCTTTGTGTGTTGATTTGGTTTGGGTCTTTTACTAGATGTAGCTAATGCCTTAATGATCGAATTGGACATCAAATGAGGAAAGGATCGGGGTCGACAATGGTGGAGTCGAGGTCAAATAGGTTGATGCTACATTTATTTTTCTTTTAAATAAATATATATATGATAAATAAAATTATTGTCTAAAAATAAAAAAATAAAATTCATGAGAAGTTGAGTTTTTACTTAAGAATTTGATTTTTGGGCATTGCTTTGAAGGATAAAAGGATACAAAGTAAAATATATTGTGGGTGTAACATGTACATTTTGATTGTTAATATTGTTTTAAGTATATATAATTGGGTAAATTAAATATTTGTTATAATTTTAGAAAAAAAAATAACTTTTATAATATTAGCTAACTACAATTTTAGATTTATTACAATTTTTAACAAATTTTTAATTTTTGTAATTCATTAACTCAACTTATAAGTTTATTTATTATATAATGTTGTTAGAAAAAGTTAAGGCTTGTTTTGTTTACTATTTTCAGCCTATTTTGAGTTTTTAGTTTTTCAAAAGTGTAAAAACATGTTTACTTTCATATTTTTAAAAATATATTTTCAAAAAAAAAACATTATAAAGAAAACCCTAAATAACAAGAAAATAATTTTGGCTATTTTCAGCCAAAACACTCCAAAAAACCCAAAATGTGGAAAACAACCTTCACTTGGCTATTACCTTTCGCTTGCGACCCTCGGCTTGCTAGGTTGCACAATTTCGTTGTCGTTAGTCTCCCGTGACCATGCTCGTCAGTGGCCTCTCCGCCATCGCCGTTGTTGCCCACAGTATCATCGCTTCGACGGTCTTGGTTGTCGGCAACCTTGCTTCATCTTCTACCGATGTCTTCTATGGCCGAGCATCATCGTCGATCTTGCTACTATCGTCATTGGCAATCTCTTGCAACGGTTGTCTCCTGCTTTCTCCTCCATGGCTTTCGAGCTTTCTCTCATGCAACCAAGCTTCTAGAAGCTTGTTGTATTATAATGTAATATAATATGCATATATACATGGCTTTTGACTTTACCCTTTCTATTTATTTGTCAAGTAAATTTAATCATTTATTCATATTTTATTTTTGTAAGAAGAAAAAATGTTACAAAATTCACCAATTTGAGAAAATATATATATTTTAATAATATATTAATATTAAATAGTTCTAATTTACTAAATAATCAAATTCATTGAATAAAATATCATAAAAAAATTATTCTCAAAATTTTAAACAGAATACGTTTTCTAGTTTTCTGTTTTGAGAAACAGTTTTTCGAATAACAAATCGAATTGGTTTTTAATTTTCTAAAAATAGACTACTAAAATAAAAAATTAAAAATAAATTCAAAACTCAAAACTAAAAATTAAAACGCAAAGAGAATACGCTTAGCTTTTATAATCAAATGCTGAGCTGGTGGATGACATGGATAGATACAAGCATGATATGGATTTTTCTTATTTTTATCTTTATCTAAAAATTAGAATTATATTACAGAAATAATTAAAAGCCACATTAACGTGCATGTTATATTTTTTCTTTGTACAACTCATCTTTTAAATCATCATTTAACCATAAAGAGTAACTGATGACGCTGAAAATTTGACCATTAATATATTTAATAAAGGAACATATATACTAGATGGAAAACCTCAATCAGATCATAAGGATGTTGGCGAATTGTAAAAAAAAGGACAAAGTGAGACTGCCTCGAGGCTAATATGAAAAACAATGTGGAGATAATCTAGTTCTGTAGCAATTAGGAGGATTAGGATTTGTTGGATCCCACGTGCTTATTGTTAAGTAAAAAGCCTATGTTGCGTTTTTAAGTCATTTTTAGTTTTCGATTTTTTAAAATAATGAAAATGTGTTATCTTTATTATTTTTAAAAATGTATTTTTAAAAATAAAAAAAATTGTAAAGAAAACTCTAAACACTAAAAAGTTATTTTAAGTGTTTTCATTCAAAAGAAACTCTAAACTCAAAACACATTTATTTATTTATTTATTCGTATTTTATTATTAAAATGGAAAAAAATTACAAAATTCATTAACTTTAATATATATATATTTTTAATAATATATTAACATTAAATATTTCTAATTTACTGAATAATCAAATTTATTGAATAAAATATTATTAAAAAATTATTTTCAAAATATTTCTAACTAATTAAGTTGTTGGCAAAATCGATTGTTACTTGACCCAACCCAGCCTCCACTCAACAATCCATCCCTTTTAACACTTGACCACAAGCAATTCATGCTTCTAAACCCATGACCTTTGGCTTTAATACCACTTGTAAGATCAAATGCTTAGCACCATGACCTTTGGCTTTGATACCCCTTGTAACATCAAATACTTACCACCATAACAAAAAATTAAGTTGTTGGCATAGATGCGACCTTATTTTATAGCATAGCAACCCATTACACCATGGTTTAATTGTGACACGACCCAACTTGGCCTCCACCATGGCAGGATTTGGAATTGGCCCAACCTAGCCTCAACCAAACAAGATTATCCTTGAACAATGCCTCCCTAAGATTTATGAGAGGGAGTTTATCCTAAGTTTATCGATATTTGGACTAATCATTGGATTTTAGGAATCTGATCTTGAGCACTCTTTAATAAGTCTACATGAAGATGGAACTGGGGTATTTTAACTGTTAGTGTTAGTGCTCTAATGTTATATTTAGATGACATCTAGTAGATATAATTATGGGACTAATGATGTAAATCTTACAAATGTAATAAAATATATTTTTATATTTTAATATCATATCTCTTCATTCATACCTCTCAAATCAATCTTATGAATGAGCCCTTAGATTTATTGACGATAATCTTATTCTTAAGAGTTAAAAATATATAACAAAAACTTTTGAATTAAAATTTTCTTAAAGGTTAATTCTCAGTCCTTAGATTTGGTAGAAGTGGGCTATGAGTAATTAATTACGGGCTAGCAAATGGGTTACTACCTTTGATTAGTATGAGATACTAATAATAAAGGATGGCGAGTCGCATGCCATAATCCATGAGATGGATATAGTAGACATGTGGTAGATATTAGTGGAGCATTTATTGAATGTGACGCACATGATAGATGTTAGTGTTAGTGCTATAATGCTAGATTTAGATGACATCTAGCGGTGACAGTTAGGGGCTAATGATATAAATCTTGCAAATATAAGAAAATATGTTTTCATATTTTAAGGTCATACCTTCATTCATACCTCTCCAATCATCGTATATGGATGAACCCTTAGATTTTCTATTGATGGTCTTATTTTTAAGTGTTAAGAATATATGACAAAAACTATCAAACTAAGGATTTCTTAAAGTATAAATTCCCAATCCTTAGATTTCTTAGAAGTGGGCTATGAGTAATCAATTATGGACTGGCATATGAGTTACTACCTTTGATTAGTATGAGGTACTAATGATAAAGGATGGTAAGTCACATGCCATAATCCATGAGATAGATATAGTAGACATGTGGGTAGATATTAGTGGAATATCTCCTGAAGGTGACAAACGTGACAAATCACATGGCTGAGAGGATCTTTGATCTGTCACAGGCATTCGATTGTGTAACTGGTCCTTAGACTAGAGGTAATACAGTTGTCTTGTATGTCGGTGTTTGAGATTTGCCTTTACTAAAAATCATCCGATTGTCGGATGGGGAAATGCACTATGTTGTCTCTGTGCAGTGGTGTATGGAGGCAGGTGATTGCTAATGCGATTCATCGACCTCCAACGCGAGATGAACATCCTATGCGATCAGTGGTGATTGTGGTTGTATGAACCTCTGGCCATAGTACATTTATTGGAAAGTGCTTCCAATGTCGAAAAAAGTTTCGATGTGTCATCTTAACCGCACCACACTAGATCTTGGCACCCCTATCAAGTTAGTGAGTGTGATCACTCCATGACTCTTACTTGATCGGAATGTTAATCAATGGAGGGATTATAATACATGGGAATCGAAAGCCTAAATAGGTTCTCATTGAAGTTTGATTTCATTACTGATAGGATCGCCCTAACATAATGCTAATTGTCACTTAGGGACTTTCAGGGTATTTCGAGGAGATGGAGAGATCCTCATTGTAGACCAACGTGATTGGTCGGCGTAAAAGTGTTTGACGCGTCCCAATTGCTACTTAGTAGTGAACCTAAAAAGTCACACGCATATCCAAATGTGGTTGACTAAGAAATTTTAAAACTGTGATTAAAGATAGTCATTATTGGTTAATGATGACACTGTTAAGAGTTAGCGGATTGGGTTTAGAATTAATTGGAGTAACTATCAGGATTTGACGGGTATGAAGTTAAGAGTTAACTAGGGTCTCGCTTTCATCATGAGATGGTGAAAGTGTCACTCAGAGTTAATGGCGGGGCCTAGATGCAATTTGGAGAAACTTAAGGTAGAGAGAAGAAATTATCGACAGTCCTCTATAAATTGTTGACAATTTCGATTACGAATGTCACGAACCAACACATTATCCTTTGTCATTTCTGCGCCGATTTGGATGACGCATGGCCGAGGTCTTTGACAAGAAGGACGTTCTTTGTCCTTGGAGGTCTGGGTGGTCTCCCCTTTGTCCCCTCATGCTTTCTTTTGGTCGTTTTTCCATATTAGACATTCTAGGGTTTTGGTATTGGATATAAAATGGGAAGAATGAGTAGAAACGCAAGAAGATAGAGGGCATTGGCGGCTGGGTTATTTTTTCTTAGCCATTGTGCCCATTTTCTTCCTTCTTCCAGTGCCAAAAACCCAAGCCCATTGTTTTCCACTTATTGCTCCAACTATTTCTTGTTTGCTTGAATAGAAATCTCATTCCAATAAAGAGTTTATTGGATTGGGAATCCTTTGTTTTGAACCCAATATCCAGCTTGAATCACCCATAGGAGACTTGTCTAACACACGGGTCTTCCTATGGGGTTCATCCACATGAGCGTGGACTAACTAGGTTTTCTATATTTTCGGGAGACGGACTAGTCACCTGGCTTGTTATTCGGGGCAGTAGGAGACTGCCTAGTGGACTATTCGTGGACTGTTAGAGGCAAGAGTTGTTGCCACCAGAGGTGTGTTCAACCTCTACATTAGATTTGAAATCTCCATAAGGTATATTTATAAACGCCCTATGGAATGGTTTCATTTTATGCATATGATTGATTGATACTGAGTCTTACAAGGTAGGTTTGTGCCTTATTTATGCTGGGCATTTGATTGGTTTTTTAAAAAAGTTTTGAAATCTGAAAACTCTTGCATTTGGCACACCACGAGTTGGCGTTTCTTAACAATAAATTACATGGCTGAGAGGATCTATGATGTATCATAGGGTTTGATTGTGCTACTGGTTCTTAGACTGGAGGCAACACAATTGTCATTGATATTGGTGCTTGAGATTTGCCTTTGATAAGAACTATCAAGTTATCGGGTGGGAGATGCTCTGTGTGGTCTCAGTGTAGTGGCATATGGAGACACGTGATTGTTAATGGGATCCGTCGACCTCCCGTGAGAGGTGAACATCCTTTGCGATTAGTGGAGGTTGTGGTTGTATGAACCTCTGGCCAAAGTACACTTGATTGGAAAGTGTTTTCAATGTTGGAAAGAGTTTCGATGTGTCATCTCGAGCACACTACATTAGATCTTAGCATAGTTATTGAGTTTGTGAGCTCGATTAGTTCATGACTCTTACTTGATCGGAATGTTATTTGATGGAGAGATTATAGTACACAAGAATCGAAATCCCAAATAGGTTTTCATTGAAGTTAGACTTCATTACTGGTATGATAGTCTTGATATAATGCTTGTTGTTTGTTAAGGTCTTTTAGGGTATTTCGGGGAGATAGAGAGATCCTCTTTGTAGATCAAAGTGTTTGGTTGGCGGCAAAGAGTTTGACATGTCCCTATTGTTATTTAGTGATGAACCTAGAAGGTCACATGCATATCCGAGTATGGTTGATTAAGCGATATAAAGCTGTGATTAATGATCGTCATTAAGAGTTAATGATGACACTGTTAAAAGTTAACAGATAAAGTTCAAAATTAATTAGAGCAATTGTCAAGAGTTGATAGGCATGTTGTTAAGAGTTAACAGAGGCCTCGGTTTCATCATGAGATGGTGAAAGGGTAATTAAGAGTTAATGACAGGCCTAGATGCAATTTGGAGAAACTTGGTGCAAAGAGGAAGAAACTGTTGATAGGCCTTAGAGGCTATCGACTATCCAGTGGCCAAAACTAGTCGACCGATCATTGCGAATCGGTTGATAGTTTGCATCGAATAGTCAATTGTTTCCAATAGCGAGGCTCGCAATTAGACATGATTTCTTTGTCATTTTTGCAATCGTTTGACGATGCATGGCTTGAGGATGACGACAAGAGGATGACATGTGTTCTTGATGCTCTGGGGTTGTCTCTCATTTGTCTCCCCCCTCTCTCTCTAGCCATTTGTTTGATTATTGGGCGTCTAGGGTTTCGGGTGTGTCCATATTTAAAGGAAATTAAAGAAGAACAAGAATATGGTTATGCATTTTTGGGTTATGGTAATTGTTGCTACATTTCTTTCCACCATTGCACTTTTTCTTTTCCAATTTCTAGAGACCCAAAACCTTATTCCATTACTCCCTTTGCTCATTTCTTCTTTGTTGCTATTGTAGCAACCCAATCCATATAGAGTGTCTATAATGGATTTGGGAATCTATTTTTCCTTGAACCCAAAATCTAGCTTGAACACCCACAAGAGACTTGGCTAGCACATATGTCTTGTTGGGGCTTCATCCACATTAGAAGTGTGGACTGATTAGGTCTCCCGTATTTTCGAGAGATGGATTAGTCATTCAACTTGTTATTCAGGGCAGTAGGAAACTGTCGATGGAGTCGTTTGGGAGCTATTGGTGAGCAACGGTTGTTGCCTCGAGAGGAGTTTCAACCCCTATATCGGAATCGAAATCTCCATAAGGTATATCCCTAAACGCCCTATGGAATGGTTTCAATTTTATTGCTTATGATTGATTGGAAACCTAGTCTTGCAAGATGGTCTTGAACTTATTTTTGTTGTGTTCTTGTTTTATTTTTGAAAACGTTTTGAAAATGCTAAACCCTTGCATTGATACACCAAGAATTGGAATTGGCCTTACCTAGCCTCAACCAAACAGGATTATCCTTAGACAATGTCTACCTAAGATTTATGAGAAGGAGTTTATCCTAAGTTTATTAGGATTTGGACTAATAATTGGATTTTAGGAATTTGAGCTTGAGCACTCTTTAATAAGTCTACACGATGATGGAGTTAGGATTTTAACCTTCAATGAAAATCTTATGAATGGAGCAGTGAACTAGATCTTTTACATTCAGCGTGAAAGAGATGAAGCCCAGGCCAAGGCAAAAAAAGTCATTCAAGGTTGCAATTAAACCGAGTCGAGCTTTGTTGAGCTTAAGCTTGACTATTTGAGTCAGTTTGTAGGCTTGAGTTTGAGCTCAGCTTGGGCTCAACTTATCAAAAGGTTGATGAGCCGAGCTCGCTAGAAACCTATGAGATGGCAGCAAGTAACGGTAGAGAATGAAGGGGGTGTGTGGTGGCAATAGAGATGGAAGGAGGTGTGCAGTAATGAGCAGTGCTTCAAAGAGGTGGCAATAAAAAGGGAAGAAGGTGTCTAGAGGCAAGTTGTGATAGTAGCCAACGATGACACTGGGTGGTGCTTCAGAGGGGGTTGGATGGAGATGACTAGCAGTCATAGAGAGAGAAGGGTGGGTGCGACAACAAAGGGAAAGGGGTTGTGTGGTGGCGACAAGTGATAACAATGCATTAGCTGACTTTAGAGAAGGAAGAAATATGGACGGAAGCAGTCTGCAGTGACTAATGGTGGTTCAACTTGAGATAGAGGTTGCAGCGGTGGGTGGTGAATATGGAAGTGGTGTCTTCTTCGTTTCTTTCCTCTTCAATCTTTAGTTGACATTTCTTAGCATTTTTAGGGTTTCTAATTTCTAAGTCAAACTATTTATATGGTTTGTGTGGCTAAATTTAATTTGATATTTTGCTTTATTATACAATACATATATTATATTATGGTAGATGAAGGCTATTGTAGGTGAGTGGCATTGGGTCTTGTGGTTCAGTGTTCATGAACCTCATCGTTTTTTATGGATACGAGAAATGGGAATTGGATAGAAGCTTGGGTGACTTTCAATGAAGGATTGCTTCTAGAATGTAATTTGGAGATTCTAACATTTGCTTCACTAGATCTAAGTCCTCTCAGACTTTGTAAACTAATTTGAAGACCATTTTCAATTTTGCGTGCCTCTTCACTCTTTAAGTGCCAGTCTTCCTCGATAGATGTTCCTTCAATTTAATGATAGTATTACAATAATTTAAATTTTGATAATCTTATGTTAAATAATATATTTTAAAATTATAAATAAATTTATTAATATATTTTATAAATGAGTCTGTTCTCGAGCTATTTGCGAACTTTTAATCGAGTATGTTCACAAGCCTTTAATCAAATATGTTCGTGAGCTTTAATGAGTCACGCTTTACTGAGCTCAACCTCGCTTTGTTTACAAATCGAGCTTCAAAGTTAGGTTCAACCTTGGTTTGTTTATCTTAAAGAATAAACTTGAATGAGTTTTTGTCGAGCCAAATACTGAACCGCTTACTAATGGCTCGACTCATTTGCAACACTAAAGTTGTTTCCTAAAAGGATAAGGCCTAAAAGAGCATGAAAACTTTGATTGATCGATTGAAAGATTACAAGAAGAATGTTGTTGATGTCATGCAGCTGGCTCCAAATTCTAGCAGGGGTTCGTTGAATTTCGTTGATCAGATGTTAATGTTATCGACCTAAAGTAGAATGCTACTAGTAGATTTCACTATCTTGATAACAAGATTCATGTTTGCTTCCTCTATGTAGATATAGGGTCCATTCCCTTTCATTTAGAGTTAATTTTTTTCTTTTTGTCATATCCTTTATTAGAAGATTATCTGTCTTTCTTTTTATCATTTAAAGTAATCATGAACACCTTGTTTTTGTTTCCTTCTGTTGTGTTAATCTTTGTTTTACACATTTGTTCCTATTTATGCTTCTTTGTGTTTTTCTTTAGCTATTCATTTGCTGTAGTGTAAGGTTTAAGATTGAGGTTCAATAATGTTTGAGGAATTTGTCTTTTAGGATTGAGGTTCAATAATGTTTGAGGAATTTGTCTTTTTGGATTCGATGGCAATTACTTGGTGGTCTGAAATTACGTTAATGCCTTAAGTTAATTCAGGTTTGGAACACTGGATAACCCTAAAACATATCCTAAAGTACTTGTGAAGCACTAAGGATATGATTCTGGCATATGAAAAAGGTGTACTTCGTATTGATAGGTTCATAGATTCAGACTTCCAGTCTAATATGGATGATAGAGAGTTTACATCCAGGTTTGTTTGCTATGGTGGAGTAGTTAGCTAGAAGAGTTCCAACCTGATATGAGAGCAGAATCCACCACGAAAGCCGTGTATATTGTGGTATGTGATGTTGTAGTTGGACTTGTTTGGTGAGGTTCATTCTTGAATTGAAAACGGTTCCTTCATTGAGTTGTTGATATTTCGGTATTGCGACTAATTTGGGCTATATCATAGGTCGAGGAACCTAGGTCTCATAAAAAAGTCAAACACTTCAAACGATAATTCCATATTATCTAGTGGATAATAGTACATGGAGATGTGCAAGGAGTTGCATTAGAGGAGAACTTTGCGAACCTACAGCCTAAAACTATGACATAGTGATAGTTGAATAGCCATCTTGAAAAGATGACTATGAGATACTAGGCAATAATACAATAGTGTCACTCAAGCTATGACATAATGACAATTGAATCGCTATCTTTAGAAGACACAGATTCTGACTTCTAGTTTAATATTATAACACCCAGTATAATGAGTGTTATAAGATAATAAAGAATAAAATAGGATTGGGGATTGATAGGAATCTCAAAAAATGCCCTTTAGGAAAAAGAACGAAAAAAATGGAACTAAATGTGCCTTAGGAAGGGGCGATTTAATAAATTGGATAATATTTCATTAACGGTAAATTCGTAATTTGGAAAAAAATATTCCCATTATGGATTTTTTTATGTGTGGAATTCTCTATTCTTGCTCTTGAATTTTTGGATGAATTAGAGAAATAATTGATGCCCAAAATGGAGGATTGGGAGCTAAGTAAGTGTCTACAAGTGACAGAATGGAAGAATTAAATTAATTCAAAAAGAAAAGAAAAAAATTCTCATTTTAACATTTATGAGAGTCGTAATTATGGAGATTTAAGAAATTCTAAATGAAAATTAAATAAGTCTCTCATTAATGATGAAAATGTGAGAATTATTTTAATATGCAAAAGAAAAGAAAATTTGTAACTCATGTGATAGGGTGAAATTAAATAAATATGGAAAATGTCAATTTTGAGATTAAAAGTCCAAAGTGATCCAAGGGTTGAGATATAATCTTGAAAGTAAGATGGGAGAAGATCTAATGGCTTGTATTAAAACCTCCAATTGACATGGATTATGTTTCTTTGTATAGTGGAGATTTAATCTTCATTTTTTTTATGCAAGGGTTGAGATTAAATATTTTAATGGCATGGATTGTGCTATTTTAAAAGGTTGGGATTTTCTCTCATAAAGTAAGATCAAGAGCTAGGATTTTATGTTAAGTTTGTGTGATATCAAGACAAAAGAAATTTTCTAAATAGAAAAGAGAGAAATTTGGAGACATTGGAAGAAGTCTCTCGTAGGTAAGAAAGAAATAAAGGAAAGAAAGAGAAGAAGAAGTCTTTGGAAGCCTTTGGAAAGCATGAAAGAACTCAAGGTAAGGAATGGCCCCATGAGAGGGTGGCCATGCATGCTTTGCAAGTATTTGTTATGAAATTTCATGGTGTTTGCAAGCATACATGCATATTTGTGTACTAGTGTGACCTTTGGCCATAAGGATAACTAGAACATTAGGAGGAAAAGGATAGGTTGTTGCTTAAATCGATGAAGGTTGTTAGGGTAAAGAAAACCATCCACATATGCATAATCTTGCATTTCATGAATATTTATGCTCATATTTACTTTACATTACACCTTTTTGAGCTTTGGCTCATGAGATTTTTACCTCACTTGTAGGTGTGGAAAATCAAAAGAGAAAATGAGTCTTGGAGGGTTAAAGTATGCATGATCCATAAAGAAGGCTCCTTGATATTTTTGAAAAGATAGTTTATGGTTTGTTGAAGCTTAAAATTTGGATTTGTATCTTTATTTTTTATGTATGTTGTATAAACATCATGTAGGTTATGTAATCCTTGTTGTGGACAATGGAGGAAATATTTGATGTATTTGAGTATGTTTAAACTTTGATAAAAAAAGATGGGTTAATGAGCTAAAAAAAAGGGGGAGGGGGCAAAAAGCATGGGGAAGAGGTAGTTGCTGCCACCTGGTATGCAATGCGTGTGCGCACAGCTAGCGCGCTGTGCATCATAGGTGGCCTGTGCTCGCGATTGGTGCCCCGCTGCTGCCCCTTCGTTCCTTGAATATTTTTGAAAGATTATGAAAAAAAAATGATGGTTTTGGCTCCAAAAATATTTTATAAATTAAGAAAATTTTGAAGTACTTTCAAAAAAATTCTGGAACTTGCTAAAGTAAAATTTTAGTTAATTTTTGCAAAGATGAGATTTAAATTGGATTTTTTTGTATGAATTTCTTTGGGTATAAGAAAATGGGCTTGTTAAAGAAGGCCAAGTTTTAATTTCCTCTAGGCATTAGTGTATTGGGATATTTTTATGAAGCAAAAATCGAGGCCCAATTAAAGCTTTTCTTTATGAATATACTTTCCGACTTTCTGCCAAGGGGTTGTAGGTCTTAGGAAAACAAGCGAGTGATTAGTGTTGGTGTTTGGTCGGGTCCTGGACAAGTCATCCCCAGCTCATCGATTTGAGCTAAAGAAGGGTGACGCCCACTAGGGATCTCAGGATTAGCTCCTCAAAACTTTTTGATATTCCTTTACTCGTATCCTTGAGTAGATCAAAGGGAAGGACGAAGCCTAGTTCCCACCTAAGGCATTTCGCTAAGAAACATAGTTCATCTCTTCATCAATGTCCTAGCGTGTGAGTAGTCGTCAATTATTCACTAGTGGCACCCGTGGGTGGGAGCGGAGCGTCACAAATATGGATGATAAAGAGTCTAAATCAAGGTTTGTTTGCTATGATGGAGCAGTTAGCTAGAAGAGTTCCAAGCTGATATGACTGTAGAATCCACCATGGAAGCCGTGTATATTGTGGCATGTGATGTTGCAATGGGAGTTGTTTGGTGAGGTTTATTCTTGAATTGAAAGAAATTCCTTCCATTCAGTTGTCATACTTCAGTATTGCGACTAGTTTGGGCTATTACACAGGTTGAGGAACCCAAGTCTTATAAAAAATTCAAACACTTCAAGCAGTAATTCCATATTATCTAGTAGATAATAGCATGTGGAGATGTGTAAGTGCAAGGAGTAGCATTAGAAGAGAACTTTGTAGACCTATTGCCTAAAGTTATGACATAGTGACAGCCAAATTGCCATCTTAAGAAGATGAGTATGAGATACTAGGCGACAATACAACAAAATGTCACTCAAGCTATGACACAGTGAGAGCTAAATTGCCATCTTGAGAAGACAGAGATTCAAACTTCTAGTCTAATATGGATGATAGAGAGTCGACATACGGGTTCGTTTGCTATGGTGGAGCAGTTAGCTAGAAAAGTTCCAAACTGATATGACTGTAGAATCCACCATATAAATTGTGTATATTGTGGCATGTGATGTTGTAGTAGGAGTTTCTTGGTGAGGTTCATTCTTGAACTAAAAACGGTTCCTTCCATTGAGTTATCGATAATTCAGTATTGCGACTAGTTTGGGCTGTTCACAAGCTGAGGAACCCAGGTCTCACAAAAATTCAAACACTTTAAGCAGTAATTCCATATTATCTAGTAGATAATAACATGTGGAGATATGCAAGTGCAAGGAGTTGCATTAGAGGAGAACTTTGCGAACCTACTGCCTAAAGTTATGACATAGTGACAGTTGAATTGCCATATTGAGAAGATGAGTATGAGATATTAAACGACAATACAACAGAGTGTCACTCAAGCTATGACACAGTAGCAACTGAATTGCCATCTTGAGAATATGGGTATGAAATACCAGGCGACAATATAACAAAGTGTCATGTAAATTAGTATTAGTGCAAGTGGAAGATTGTTTGTGTTAGTGCCTTGATATTAGATTTAAATGACATTTAGTATAAGTATTGGGCCTAATGATATAAATTTTTTTTGTTATTTAAATGGTCATATCTTCATTCATAGCTCTCCATTTATATATTAATGAATCCCTAAATATCTTGATGATTTTTAGTCTTAAGTTATTAAAAATATTTGACAAAGATCTATAACATAGAATTTCTTAAAGTTATTCTTAGTCCTTAGATTTTTCTAAAAGAGACTAAGATTAATTGATTATGGACTCGAAAATGGGCTACTACCTTTGATTAGTATGAGATACTAAAAATAAAGGATGGTGAGTCACATGCCATATTTTATGAGATGTAGATAACAGACATGTGGGTAGGTGTTAGTTGAACATTTACTAAATGTGATGCCTATAATAGATCATGTAGTTAAGATGATTAATGATTTGTTATTGTCTGTCGATTGTGTATCTGGTCCTTTAATTTAATGAGAAAATTAGTAAATTTGGTTAAAAGATGATGACCAAAACAATTAAGAATGATACGTAAAGTTATTGGGTTAGTAAGTTTTTAATCAAGTACATCATTTGAATCAAGTCAAGATATAGAGTTTGTAAATCAAGTAATGAGTTCATGTTAATTGAGTAAGAGTCTAATCAAATTCTCTCACTCGAATAAATCTTTATATATAATTGAGTATTTTAGTGATCAGAAAAGGCTAAGTCAAATTTCTAAGTTTAGTTGTTTGTTTAATTGATTGTAAGATTTTTGTAATTGAGTAAGCATCAATCAGACCTATAGGTAATCAATTACAAATATAGGTTTAATTGAGTAAAGATTTAGTGTACTTGACTAAATAGGAGTTTGTATTTAAATAGGTAATGTAAGTTTATATCGAGTTAAAAGTAATCAAGTAATCGATTTTTGTAATCGAGTAATGATCCATCTATACTTGAGTAAATTACTTTTGTAATTGAGTATGTTTTCTTTGAAAATCCTATTAGGATCTGGATAGAATTTGTGTTTGAGTCCAGAGTACTTATTCTTATAATCGAGTAATATATATTATATACTCATGTAAATTGTTTTTATAATCGAGTAAATAAGTGTTACAAATATGTTAAGTCTCTAGATCAAAAGTTTAATCAAGTATGAAAATATGTATTCGAATAAAGATCTCTGTGTATTCGAGTAGATAGCCTTTTGTAATTGAGTATATGTTGAATTTTTTTATGATAAAAATTTAATAAAGTAAAAGGTAGTTTGTACTTGAGTAAGTAGTAAATGTAATCGATTACAAAATCTATATAGTCGAGTAAAGATCAGTCTTAGTCGAGTAAACACAAGTTTGTACTTGAGTAACACTTGTCTGAATTTGAAAATTATAATCATTAGAGCTCATTAAATGCAATATGTTTTTATTTTTCAGAACATTAAATGATATTCAAATAACATGTGCATAAATTATGAATTTCTAATTGATTGTTTGAGGTTTGTAGAGACAAAAAATGGCAGTTGTGACTCAAATACAAAAAGAACATTCTATTTGTTTAAGGATAGCTCAGTTAGAGCATTCAATACTTGAAGACTATAAAAGAAGTTTGAAGCCTAATAAGAAGACACATACTCTGAACTCTAAAATAGTGAACTCTCGATACCTCAAAAAGCCTTTAAAGATCATCACTACTTAAGCCATTCAAAAGAGAGATATTGCTTATTTTTCAATTCTCTTATCTCTTTGAATCACCAAGAGAGGTTTTGTAAATTGTGTAATATCATCTTCTTCTCTTGATTTCTTTTCTTCACAATTCTTTTGTGAATCTGTAAAGGTTAAGCCTTACCTTAGTAAAAGGCATTGGTTGTAGCTAAACCATTTGAAAAGCCATAGTTGTAAAGGTTTATAGCTAACATGCTTTAAAAGTTATCCAAATAAGTTGGTTTGACCAAAACCTTGGTAAGGAACCAAGGTAGTGCACTAGACATAAGCTGAACTACTATACATCTTTATGTGTTGTATTTTTTCATTCTTATTTGATTTAAGTTCTTATTTTTTAAAAGGTGAAAAAGGCTTAATTCACCCCCTTCTTAAGCTAACAAACTCTACACTCAGCCTGTACCCTTTGACAGCCTTCCAGTTGAATCACTGCCCAAAAGCATTCAGGATAACCTTCTCCCACAATCATAACATTGGTTATTCTCCAATAACTTGGCAGCCCCCTTCAGGGCTTCCTTCATCTAAAGACCAATCTTTTAAAGGGTAGAGGGTTTCTTCCAGCCTTTTGATCTTAACTCAAGACACCTGAAGACCCGTGTTCTGTCACTTGGAGGGTCTTGCCACATGTCCTAGCTAGCATGCTATGTGTCCTAGTCATTCAATGAGTATAAATACCCCTTGGTCCCACACATTCAAGATCTAGATCCAAACCCTGAAGACCTAGATCAGATTTGCACACATCAGATCCACCTGAACACCTCTTTCGGAGAGCACCAACTCTTATGAAGCCTTCATCTTCATTTATCATATTGCATCCACGTAATCACTTCAGCCTCATGACTACACCTATCTTAGGCATCAGAGGGCTCACGCGAGAGAAATCCCCACGTGTCTTTTGATTGCTTTTGTCTTGCAAATTTGAAGACCAAGCCCTTTTCTAGAAACCTATCAACTCTCCCGAACAATGGAGATTCTTCTAGAAGACCCTTTGGAACACCTCTTGGAGACACTCCCAGCTCTCTCGAAGCCTTACCTCCAGAAGCCCTGCCGAGGACCCTTTAAGTCCCATCATCATTCGAAGACCTTCGGGTCCCTTTTTCCCCAAAAACCCTTGGGGTGATGACTTTCTTGGGCTTTTCTCCTGCTCTCTAAGATAGCAAATTGAGACTTGCCTCGCGTGCTCCTTTGCTTTCCTGGACAATGAATCGAGCAATCCCCCAAGCAATTCTTGGCCTCTTCCCGTGCTATTCTCTAGCACCAACTTCTTCTCCATCTTCTCACCATCCTAAATCTATCAACCTTCTGTCAAGCTTCCCCAAAACAAATAAATTTTGATTGTTGTATTCCCACAACAACAGTGCCCATGTGTGTTGGGCATAAACAAGGGTCATGACAGAGAACATAAGGAGGAAGAAAAAGTTTCACCAAAGTGAGCAAGAAGAGGTTGAAAAACAAGGTCTTCACCAAATATCCTTCAAGGTGAGGTTCTCCCACCCACAAAACTCTTATTTTATGGTTTTTTTATGTTGCATGATAAATCAATTTTCAAAAATGTTCTTTGTTTAGCTTTTCATTTGCATCCAATGGCCATGCGATCTAGCTCTACACACTTAGCCCCAAGGAAACGGGGTCAAAGACCTTCCAAGAGACCTTTAGGGTATCAGTTGGGAAAACTCTTAGAGTATGCTAACATTGTCACAAATGGCATCACAAAATAGAAACTTACATTTTCTTTTATGCACACATTTTATATAGTATTTTATTTTTGAGTGTTCCTCACTTAGAATGCTCATCTTCTAACTTGGGTTTATCTCTTTAAATATTCAAATGTTCTAAGTGAGACAAGCAATTCAAAGGAAAATAAAGTTCTTGAAGTGTAGTTTTGGAAGCTTCATTATTTTTTTGTGGCATGCCATGTTTTTTAGATGGTATGTGTGTTTTTATGTGACACATTAGAAGTATGTATAGGTTTTATTTTGGCGTTTCAAATGTATCAACTATTCCAAATTCGTTGTACAAATTAAGTTTTTATTTAAGACACATCATTTTATTTGAGTGGACATGGATGACTTTTATATTTATATCTTGAATTGTAATAATTTAACAATTTATTTTAAGGGTGTCTAAACATTTATGGTTAAGATGCCCAAAAATTCTTTTTTTTTCCTCTTTCAAATTGGATACTTTAGAATGAATTGAAAGTTTAGACTCTTTAATATGGGTTATGAATTAAATTGGATCCAATCTATGAAAATGAATGCGCACACATCTATGAAAATGAATGTGCACACAAGAACTCCATCTCGATAAACTAAACTAAATACCAGAGTTTATGTGAAAAGTTGATGCCAATAGAGGCAAGCCTCCCTAAATGTCGCTTCGAAGAATAATCACTAGTGAATTTAGGAAAATCAATAAAGAAAATGAAAGGTCAAATGAATGAAGGCTTTGAAAGAAAGATGGAATTCCTAAAGATTGGTGAAGAACCTTTATGAGAAAAGTTTTCAAAAAAAAAAAAGAAAGGGTTTAAAAAAAAAAACCCCTAAATTATGAGGTGAGAACACGCTCTAAAGAGAGCGGTATTTCATACTTTGTTCTCATTCCTATGGTGTTTGGGTCTCCATTAGCTATTTGTTATCTTTTATTAGGGGTATAGGATGATGTTCTTCGCCTTGCATATGAGTTATAAAAACTAATCATGTCTACTCTTTAACGCACATATATCTTTGTGCTCGAGTGTATAATTTAATTAGGGTCTTTGGCTCATTCTTATTTAAGGAGATAACTTCAGCTTAAAATCTAGTAATAAAAGCTCCTTAATGTCTCGTTGGGCTTAGGCTTTATGTGAAACAGGCACAAGCAATTTTTTTTCCAGGGTTCAGTTGACTAAAACCTTTTCTTGAATTGCTCTGCAAGCTATTCGAACTTGGAGGTACTAGCTTTGAAGAATGTGTTGAACGAATCCCTAACCCAACCATGTAGTGTTTGTGAAAAGTTTCAACAAAGCATTGCATCAATTGCATGCCTGGATTGCATAACATCACAATATTTGTGGATATGCTCTTCGGGATCTTCTGTTCCTTCAAAAATGCAAAAGCGAGGATAGGTGAATTTGGTCGGTCGGCATGGGTTCATTATTGACGACAGTGGTAAAAGAAGTTAATTCCAAACGAGGGGTTGGGTTAGGCGACTTCTCGCAAAGCCATTTGTTAATAGCTCAAAGAATGGTTTTCAGTTGGTTTTCTGTCAATTCATCACTGGAGTTAGGTTTTTCCATTTGTTTGCATTTCTCCTTTTTCTTTGAGCTAGAATTTGTCTTGTGATGTTTGCTTATACTGTTTGGGCTTCTAACCATCGTGTAGAGGTTGCAAATAATCTTCGATTCCCATTGATAATGTTAAAAACTGATTATCAATGTACTTAATATGAAAGGAACATACCAGATGACAAAAACCTCAATTAGATCATAAGAATGGCGACAAACTCCAAAAAAGGACACAGTGAGATCGTTTGGAGACTGATTAGTAAAGCCATTCTGATGCTTAGCTTAAAAAACGAGGAATGAGAAGAGGGGTTAGATAGCTAAAGATACAATAATATTAGGATTGAGTTGAATGCTTAACCGGGAGGGCAAATTGTCCTTTTTAATAGCTATGTAGAGATAATCTGTAGCTTAATTAGGATTAGGTCTCTTAGTTCGATGGTATCTAAGAATCTTTATCTCAAACAAATTAAGAGGATTAAGATTATTCTTGTAGAACTTCTCTCTAATATTTAGGAGAAGATGTCCATCTCGTGACATGCTTGCTAGCAAGACCATAAAAGCCTAACTTAAGACCCAATTATTAGGTATCATATATTAGTAACAGTTTTCAATGATTGTCTATAATTGTAAAAGTTAACAAGTTCCATAAATAAATAGCAAAATAAAAAAAAATTGTTCTAAATAATAATAAGTGGATCCCAATTAATCCTATTTACATTGAAACAATTTTAAAAATGAAGATATAATTTTAAGATTTTTTTAAAAAATTTTTATTAAGACAATATAATTTTTTATAGCCCAAAAGAAGTATTCAATCCTCTTGGAATTGGGATTGAACTCCCTTTTATCTATTTGATTTTTGATTATCCCTATTTAGGACTCCTTCCATTGTGCTTCCAATCTCAAATTTCCAATTATCCTATTTATTATCAGAATTTCTTCCAGATAATATATACCAGTATTTTCCTTCTAATTTATTCTCACCATTTTAATTCCAATTTGTTAATTCTTCTGTGAGCACGTAATAATTATCAGAATTTATGTAAATTTATTTTAGAAATCAAATTTATCTACGATAATTATCCCAATCTCTAAATTATCTATTATACTAATCCAACGTCTAAAACCATGAGAAACCATATTATCTCAATATCTAAATGATTTGCAGCCAGGTTAAATATGGTTATAATTTCAAATTCTTCTCCTAATTATTATTATTATTTTTTATACAACAAATGGGAACATACCATCATCATTAAATATTTGATAATGGAGGGTGGGTTATATATAGGATATCCAAATGAAGTAGAAGTAGAAGTAGAAGTAGAACTAGAAGTAGGTAGGGTGAATCCTATAATATTACTACATGTAATAGGGTATTCCTGCAGGATGGATACAATTAAGACCCTAAATGTGAATCGTACTAATAGTGTCAGTACACGACCAAATGTAACAGAGAGTAATATAACATTAATTAATGTAAATGTGATTAGTCATGCGGTCCCCTTATCATATATCTCTTTAATTTGCTATACTTCAAAGACTAATCTAATCTAGATTCTTGTTAAAATCTAAATGAGTGAAAGGACACTTCTCTCCCCCCGCGGCCGCCAAAACAGTTTATGATTTTGAAATGAAATAAAAATATTATCTTTTATTTTTTAGAGAATGAATACAATTTTTTTTATTTTTTTTTATAAAATTTCAAGATTCATCATCAACTTCAGATATTAATTGTTTAATTCATAATCATAGTATTATAAGTCACTTTATATTAATTTTATCTTTACTTTTCCAAATAAAAGAAAATTATTCCATTCAACTCTTTTATCATTTCATTTATTAATTAATAATAGGATCAGAATATAACTTTTTATTATTTTTATTCGTAACCTCCTCCAAAGAAAGCCTTTAGACAGGGCAGAGACTTTTTCTAATAATTACAGATTATATATTCAATTATCATTCAATTAATGAAGCATCAAATTATAACTCAATCACTAAACTGTAATAAATACAAATTAATTCATAAAATCAACAATAGATTGAATTTTAAAGAATCATCCAAACAGAGAACAAGTCACGCTGCGCTGCGCTGCGCAGATATTGAAGATCGAGTTAACTCACGTTGTCAGAATAATAATAAAATATATAAATAATAAAACAACAACAGCTACAAAACAACGAATCTTGGACGTCCAAAATAGTCCTGGTCGTTTCGCGGACGAAATTCTGATCGTTGGATTAGAACGTAAGATAACGCGCTGTAAAGGAGGGTGGGGAGGATTATTCGGCACGCAAGTTTAAGCTCAACAAATGCAACCAACATCCATCTACTATCTATCATCATCGGAGCAACATCGCAGATCAAAGTCTAATTTCTGAAACCGTCTCTGTTCGTAGAATCGACACCAATAACTTTTCAATCCTGCCAAACCCTAACCCTAACTCCGTCTACGTCTCCGTCTCTGTCTCTGTCTCTGTCTCTGTCTATATGTATCTATAGATATCTATCTGGTTATCAGCTGATCAGATCGCGGGTATAAGTGTACATTGATTTATATATCTATAAAGAGAGAAAATATTCTAACCGGAGGGACAAATTTTTGGTAGAATTCTAATTGTTTCTCTCTCACCCTCCCCGTGTCTCCTTCAAAACTGTCAATGCTCACCCCACTGTGTGTTCAGTACAAGGCCGAAGTCGTTGAGATCTCTAAGAATCCCTTTCCATTTTCAATTCTGACCCTGAATTTGACAAAAACTTTCTGGATTTCGTTGGTTCCATGCCCCTGAAGCTGTATGAACAACCAGTATGGGCGCTGAGAAGAAATGGCTCTTCGCTCTCTTCTCCGCTGTGTTCCTCTCCTTTATGCTCTTCCTATCCTCGATCTCTGGCTTCAGCGCCTCCTACTACGCCTCCCACGGGGCCCTTGCCGCCGCCGTCGGCCGCGGCGCTGCCTACCCTCCGACATTTGCGTACTACATCTCCGGTGGCAGGGGCCACGGGGACAGGATTTTCCGCCTGTTGCTGGCGGTGTACCATCCGCGGAACCGATACTTACTGCATATTGGGGCTGATGCCTCTGATGGTGAGAGGCGGAAATTGGCTGGTTTGGTGAAGTCAGTGCCGGCGATTCGGGCTTTCGGGAATGTGGATGTGGTGGGGAAGCCTGATCCATTGACGTACATGGGGTCTTCCAACATTGCCGCAGTGCTGCACGCGGCGGCGGTGCTGTTGAAGGTCGATAGTGGTTGGGATTGGTTTATTACCTTGAGTGCCTTGGATTATCCATTACTTACCCAAGATGGTATGCCATTTTCTCTTACATCCTGAGTTGTTGAATTTATACGATATTTGTTTTCCGCTAATTTGGTTCGCATGCTATTGCTATTGTTGAATTTATATTGTTTATACTTGTATTTTGGGAAAATAAATAGCAATTTTTTTTATAATGTCTAATGCTGTCTATTAGGTTATCGGGAATGCTTCTTTAGTTTACCCTGCTCAAATACGTTCTCTTTTTACTGACAAGAAATTATATTCTTCTGAATACTTCTAATTTAGGGATGAGTTATTTTTAAGAGGATTAGCACCAGTGTTTTGTGCAGGAGGCCATTATTGATCTCAGTAAATATGTTTTTACGCCTAACAAAACAAATATGTTTTTACTTTCTACCTGCCCTGGCAACTTTACTGGTGAGAATATAAACGTGGGACTGAACAAAATAATGGATCCTACAAGCGTTGTTCTACATGATTTGGCAAGATGTTGTGATTCTCATAATCAAGATCACTGCTATTTGTCAGGTACTTTGGCTATTAGGCCTTTATGAGTAACCAGTAGATTGCATAGCTGGAGGAATGTTCCAGCATGTCAAGTGGTACAAGCTGTATTAGATTGGTAACCATTTTAGGCGCCCAATCTGTTGCTGAGGATCAGTATAAAAAGATCTGACCCAGCCATTGCTAAGTATGAAAAAAATCAATCAAGGAATTCAAATTCCCTCAATTCTCTTGAACCTTCCCTCTCAATTCTATAATTCTAAACCCTCTTCCCCCTCATTTTTCTGCCTATTTCATTCTCAATTAACTGAGAATTTCCCTTGTCAGATTGAGGATCTGACACTATTTTTTTAATTGATTCAAGTATTCATGTATCAGACTGATACTTTTCTACTCTTTCATGTATGTGTTTATATACATCTTTTGTTTACTCGCAATCTAATGCTTTGGGAGATGGCTTCACTGAAAATAACAAATTGTGAGATTATGGTATATGACAATACTAACTTAAAGTAAAATTGAACTTATTTTTAGTTAATAATCATATTTTTTTGGGTTAACCTGTGGCATATTTCCTTCTTCCTAGAAATTGTGTGCTATACTTGACAACTAGAGGAAATGGGGAGGGCATCTCCTTCCATACCATTGATTTAAGAAAAACCTTATACGACTTTTTGATCACTCTTAATGAAGTTCTGAGGGAACAACTTACATGATTTATATAACATGCAATTTGCGACATCTCTGTGAACTATGACCAAAATGAGCATCTAAGTATATTTAACCAATGGCTACTCAAGTTGCAAAAAGGGATAGATGTGACACAGCATTGGTCCACAATGGTTTCAGTCTGCTCTTTTGGATATTTGTGATTAGACTTTTAACCATTAAAGTTAATAGGCATCTCGGTAAATCTCTGGAGTCCTAGGGAACAAGATAGATTTTTGTGTTCTTTCCTAGTTTTGATAATTAACTGGCAGGTTCTATTCATTGTGAGTCAATGCAGTACTGGAATATTAATAGATGGGTTTGGGTTGACGGCGCCGCTCTATGATTGTCAAGAAGTAGTGGGGTTCTAGAGTTCGTCTGATGATTGAGCCAATAATTAAAGAAGAACAAGCAGCTTTTGACTTTAGATTCTTTAATGGGAACACCTTTTCTGGAGGCCTCATCTGTGGTAACTATTTTAACTGATGTTAATATTGACCTATGCCATATTGGTTGTATGCTAGTTTTCAGTCTGGGTACTTATAAACATCTTTTTTGACTTGCAGCATTATGTTTTGGAGGACAATCTGACCAATAATACAGACTTAGTGCATCTTGACCTTATCTGACTTAAAATCTGCTTGAGAAATGTTTATTAGTTCTAATAATAGTTATGGTTAATATGGTTAGCTTGCCCCTTCCTTTTCCTTGGAATGGCATCCTATTTGATGGCTGTAACTAAACCAGATTGGTAAGCCATCTATGTTTCCCTTGCCATTGATATTAGCTGGACTAGTACCATGGGAGCAAACAAGAGTCAATAAGGGCCTACTTGATTTTGTTGTCAATTTTTATGTGTTTAATCATTGTTTTCAAAGGTGCAAGGAACCAAGGCATGAGGCGCAAGGCACAGGTGCACACATCATGGACGCAAGATGCACAATTATTCAAAATGTGTGTTAAATACTTATACACCATTATTTTCAATATAAATTTTAAAGTAGTAAATACAAAACTTTAATAAACAATTAGTTCTCAACGCTAGCTATTTAACTCAAAGCTAAATGTTAATAAAAATAAATAAACAAGTAGTTTATAAAGCTGTACTTAAAAGAATAACTGCACAGCAAACAGTTACCTGGAAAACAGAAATTACGGCACAAGAGATTCTGAGAAGAAAAACTAGGAAACTTAATTGCTGAAACAGAATTATAGAAAAATATAACAAGAGATTAGTAAAGGAAAGTAAAAAAATAAAAACACTCACACACAACTATAAAAAAACAAAACTTCAATCGCCTAACAACATAGAGAAGAAATAGCATGGGATTAGAAGAGAAAAGGGGGGGGGGGGGGACAAACTTGAAACAGAACAGCTGCACCATGCAAGCAAAAAATTCATTTAAAAACAAAAGTAAATTGCAAATATTAGAGAATAGGTTGTTGGAGGTTGTCATCAGCCCCTGTTGACACTTTTGGAGAAAACAAGTTGGTGTAAACACTCTGGTGCTTGAGCCCACATGACTACTTTGGTGGACCTCTGACCACCACCATCAGGATCATATCTAATCAATCTATGCAGTAAGCAAATATGGTTCAATATTGACAAGAAATAGATTCTATGATGACAAATCAAGCTTTAGGGCTTTTGGAATTTAAAAAAAAAATCCTTAGGCTGATGAAGAGTAAGAACTGAAGTAAAATATCTTTGGTTTTGTCAAGTTCTAAGTTATGTTGGATGTCAAATGGGTGTTATGCATTAAGTTATTTGTTTTATTTCTTTAGGATATGACATAAGGCCCTTGATGTGCTGAGTTTGTAAGCTACAGTTACCACAATTCAATGAACTCTGCATATACAATGCATATATATAAAAATTAACCATTAGTTACATTAACTTTTTGAGCTCCAACAATTCTAGCAATATATATATATATATTATAATTTTATTTTCAATCCTAAGTGTTGAGGGAGGGAAGATCAGGGGGACTTGGGAAGTAGGAGGTTGTGAAGAAAATGAAAACTGAATGTGGAAACACCATTTTTCTGTTCCCATGTTTTGGAAAAAAAAATGAAAATTGTGCTTTTTAAAAAACAAAATCGATACATGATACATGCAACCAAATGATTTTTTTTTTTTTTTTTTTCAAAATATCTTGAAATAAAAATAGAAAACTAAAAACAAAAGCAAAATCAAACAATCCCAAAATTTCTATCGAAAGTGATATGGGCAAAATATTTGTGTTTTACACAACAATGTTAGTGTGTGTTGCAATGATTCATTTCTATTTTCGTTTCCAACAAATGGGAAATGAATAACAAGAAATGTCATTGGCAAATTATAGAATATTTTGTAGTTGATAAAGGCACCTAAGCACCTAAAAACCTGGGGTCCAGCAAGGCAAAGTTTAAGAATTAGCAAAGTCTTAAATCAGATATATTCTCGGGCATAAGGCTTAAATAAAGCATATTTCTTTTAACATCTAATTCATCATGTACTTTTATCTGACCTTTGTGAGCCTTCTTTTCTTCATGAAGTTCTTTATTGAGCCAATGTTTGAATAATCAAGAAGGGATACTCAATAATAATTAATGTTCTTGGATCTCCCTGTTAAAGGGGGAGAAAATGCCACACTGGAGGATTATCACTGCCCAATTCTTACCTTCTATGAAACTTGTTTTTCCATATTAGGCACTCTTGTGCATGAAGAAAAGAAACAAAATACAAACCACTGCCTTGTCCTCCACCTCTAGAATGTCATTCCTATCCTTCATCCTTAGTGTTTTTCTTTTTTTTTTTAAATTTTCTCATATGACACTTTTAAGATGAGCCATGTCTAGAAGAATAGGGTGAAAACTGGAGATTGTATTCCTCCAAATTTCTTCCTTTTCCATCTACACTCTTGTTCCCCTCAAAATTTTCTTTTCAAAAGAACCAATTAATTCTCATATTTTTTGTTTAGGATTATATATTGTTGTGGTTATGGAAATATCTTTCAAATTTGATGATTGCACTTTCTTTATGAACACTTCCATATGTTTGATCTTTTTAAATGTTTTGGGAGTCTATCCAACATCTATGTAGGACATATTAAACATGAGATTAAGTTACTTAAACTAATACCTTGAATCTTGTGGCTAGGCTTTGGAGACCTAGGACACCTTATTCAGCTAGGGGAAATACTGAAAAATAATTTGCCATTTTGGATTATTTTAATTTAGTTTGACTTTTTTTATTTTAATAATCGCTATGGACGACTTAATTATTAGTAACAATTACTGTCACCTTCCTTCCAGTTAAACTCTTAAAGTATAAAGTGAAATTCCCGTTATCTGGGAGGTCACCTATTTATTTTCTGTATCATCTAATTATGATGTGGAAAATACTGAGACCTTGAAAAATTCTTTCACATCACACATAATGTTATACAAAAAAATTTATACAATTAAATATTTGACAAATCAAATTTTATACAAGAAAGTTTTATATATATATATATATATATTTTGCTGTAACTTTGTATAAAAGTTTTTATTCAGAAAATTTATAAATACTACTTTGACATAGAAAATTTTATACCGGAAAATTGTATGCTATATCTTTGTATAGAGCAAGCAAAAATTTTTGTCTAAATAAATTTATTACTACAATTTTGTATAAAATTATACCAAAAAAATTATGCAAGCACAAAGAAAGTTATACGACAAAAATTTTTATATATGAAATTTTGTACGAAGTAAATTTTTTATTATAGATTTATATAAAAATGTATTAGATCAAGTCTTGATAATTGGTAATGACAGTACGGTTGCTCCCTTGTGACTTGCAGATCATGTGTTTGAGTAATGAAAACTTCTTTTGCGAAATAAGGGTAAGGTTACATATAAAAATGTTCCTCCCCTTACCCTCGCAAGGTGGAGAACCCTTGTGCAATGAGGGCGCCCTTTAGATTTATAGAAAAACTTTTATGCAAAAAAAATATTTATACAAGAAATTTTTGAGAAAGTTGTATAAAATTCTTACTGTATTTTTCAACACAACAACATGATAGCAAGTATTAATCCCACTAGGTGGTGTTGGCTACATGAATTCTACCTCACTATCAATTTTCATATCTTCTATAAGACTCTTATAACTTGTATCATACATAAGAGTTTTTCTCCAATTTTTTCTTGGTTTTCCTCGACATTTTTTGCTAAAGACTTGTTCCATTCCATCTGCCCTCTTCACAAGATCCTTTATTAGTTTTCTTCTCATGTGAACAATCTTAGTCGTATCTCATGCATCTTAGTTTTAATAGGAGAAAAGATTTTACTATAGATTTTAAAATTTGTTTATATATAGAGCTTTGTCAAAGTAAGTTTGTATAAAAATTTCTTATAACATCTTTTGACACAATTTTGTGGAATTGCTTTTCTCTTTGGAACTTTTGTTTGTAAAAAAGATTTTGAATAGACTCATATTCAATATTATAATAATAAAAAATCTCATGTAAAATTTATTTTGTCAAATTTTTGCTTTGTATTTTTTCTTTTTTGTATAAAATTTTCTTTGTCAATGTTTCCCTCTGTGTATACATGAGATGGAAGATTTTTATTCTTAGGTTTCAGTATTTGCCACATTTTTTAACCCAACTGGATGATGTGGCAAATAAATTGATGATGTAGCAGATGATACAATTTTCATGTCATACTTTTTAACTGTTTAATCTGACAGAAAGTGACATAACAAAGCTTATTGTAGCTATTGTTTAAAATGAAAAGCATCTGTTTTAATTTGGGGAAAATGTATAAAGGTCATTTTTCTTTTTTTAACATTTGCCTTATGCAGCTAAGGTCTAGCAACATGGGGAAAGCAATTTATTTAGAAGTATGCGTGCCAGAATTTTGTAGCCTAACTCATCTTTAGGGGTTGGCATGTGCAGTGAATTGCTACTACTAATCTGTTATATACAGTCGTGTAACAAATTTATACTAGTAGACATTCCAACCTCTATTAATGTTAAGGAGAATAGTAATGCTCTTTAACTGCATCTATTGTGATTGTTTGCTCCCAACATAGACCATGCACCAGATTGATCACTGTCAGTCTTTTGATTCATCTAAATGTCTAAATTTATGGATTGATATACAATCTTTCTCATTAAAGATGATACTGCACCTTGATCTTATGAAATGCAATTCCAGTAATATCATTATACAGCCTTGCAATCTCCCTTAGTGAAGAACATTGTCATAGGCCCTGACTAAAATCCTTGGTGTTGGAGTTGAACTTTATGCTTACATCCTTTAAAGGAAAAAGAATTGTACCTTTCATTTTTTGACTCTCTCTCTCTCTCTCTCTCACACACACACACACACACAGCGCATGTTCTGAAAGTTTCTCATGTGCCTAATGAGCCTGTAAAGGCAAGGTACTTACCAAAAATAAGATATTACAAGGATGAACCCTTCCCAAAAGAACTTTTATTTTGGAGTAATACCTGTGGCATCCTGTGAATTTTACATGCCTGAGTTTCTTGCAGAATCCTACCCAAATATATGAGTGTGCTTAATTTTCTTTGATGGTTTTTATTCTTGAACCAGTTACTAGAGCAAGATTATCTGTTCTTCTCTTGCACATAATTGTTTTATGTGAGACTGGTGGCGGTTGGCCTGAGGCTTTTACCCTAGCTTTATTCTCGTATTTTCCTCTTGTTTTGTGCTATATATGTTGTATGATAGGAGATGAAAGTAATGCAGAAGTGTATGAAGTTAAACATAGCAAGTATAACTGATAGAGCAGCAATAGCTGAGATCAAGAACCAAGTTGACAAAAAAAAGATAAGCATATTGTGTGTAACTGAGATTTCTATAACTGGATGAAATGAAAAGCCAATTCTGAGGTATTTGACTTGGTGAAAAACTCAATTAATCAATCATTGTTTCTTGTTGCTGTAGTGGACATTTAAGTCGTCTCATTACTAATTTACATATGTGTATATCTTAGATTATCATGTGATCATCTTGATGGCTTTAGCACTTATGTCAAAGTTATGTACCTTGGCATTGTGACATCATGCAAAGGCTAGGGTTGGGGTTTTGTAGGCAATGCTCCAAATTTAAGCCCCCAAACTGATTTTGCATTGAGCTCAGTGTTAGCTTCTTTTTGTTTTTTATGACGACTAGGGAGCTTATGGTTTCTGTACACATATTATGATGATCCCTTCAGTATTTGTGTTGTGAGAAATTAGCAAAATCTGTATGTAATCTTGCGGCTGTTAGTGGATTTTTAATATTGTAATTTTATGAGAATTGTTTCTGCTGACTTCTATCATCTGCTTTTGTAATTATCAAGTTACAAATTCTTCATTGTTGATTTATTAAATTGAAGTGTTCTTAGTACCTGTGCTAACTGAAGTCTGGTTTACCATCCTGTGTGCTTTCAGATTTATTCCATGTCTTCTCCTCTGTCCAGAGAGACGTCAATTTCATTGATCACTCAAGCGATCTTGGATGGAAAGAGTAGGCAACCCGTATTGCTAAATTTAATTTGATTGTATGGAAGGTATTGCAAGGATTGTCTTGACTCTTCAGTAATGTAATGTTTGATATCATTGCAGAGATCAAAGAATTCGCCCAATTGTAGTTGATCCAGGGCTTTACTTGGCCAGGAGGACTCAAATCTTTTATGCCACAGAAAAGCGGCCAACACCTGATGCTTTTAGAGTTTTCACAGGCAAATCTTGACATCTCTAAATTTGCTGTGAATATCAAACTAACTTTTAAGCATTAAACCACAATCCAGAGGAAAGCTATGATTAGAAATAAGCCTGGCTGGTTTTGCAGGTTCACCGTGGGTTATCTTAAGCCGAGCTTTTCTTCAATACTGTATTCTTGGATGGGATAACCTTCCTCGCACCCTTCTAATGTATTTTAACAACGCAATTTTGCCCCAAGAAGTCTATTTCCATACCGTGATTTGCAATTCACTAGAGTTCAAGAACACGACGGTCAACAGTGATCTGAGATACATGATCTGGGACAATCCTCCCAAGATGGATCCTCTTTTTCTCAATTCTTCAGATTATAATCAGATGGTTCAGAGTGGGGCAGCCTTTGCAAGACAATTTCATAAAGATGATCCAGTGCTGGACATGGTTGATGAAAAGATCCTCAAGCGTGGGCATAACCGAGCTGCTCCAGGGGCGTGGTGCACCGGACGGAAGAGCTGGTGGGCGGATCCATGCTCGCAATGGGGTGATGTGAATGTGGTGAGGCCAGGGCCTCAAGCCAAGAAGCTTGGGGAGACTATAACCAGTCTTCTTGACGACTGGAGCACACACTCAAATCAATGCACGTGATGGTTTGCTTATGAACTGAACCGAAGAGCGATGACCCCAGAATTCGCATACTGGTAGAGACGATTCTTCTGTTCTGATGCATTGTCCGATCCGGTCATATAGGATCAGTTTACTACTGCACTAGAGTCAACACAACGCACGCGGCCTTTGCAGCCAAATTTTTTTAATGGGATTCTGGTCAGAGAGTTTGGGTGATGGATGTGTATACTTAGCCCGGAACCTTATTCATTAAGAGGATTTTGGGAGGTTTGGTGGTTGGTATTTATATATTCAGAGAAGCCGCCATCAGCTCCAAGAAGGCATCATCATCATCATCATCATCATCATCATTATGGTTCTGTATTTGTAGTAGCTTCCATTTTTATGCTGTTGTGTTGTGTTGTGTTATGATCTTGATCTGCTGTAGTTTTTCCAGTTTTTGGCACAGCTTTATATCATACCCATGGGACAGTTTTAGACCATTCTTTAGAATTTTAATCTGTTAGCCTCTCACTGTTTATTCGATAATCCTCCTGTTTGTTTTTGAACTCTGGAACCAGGGGTGTGCATTGTAACCGAGAAAACCGGACCGAATTGAGGCACTCATTCGCTTCAGTTTAGGTTCAGCATTCTGGAAAAACTGAGGACGTCAGTTTAGGTGTTGAAATGCCGACCATATATTTTTTCCTTTTTAATAGGTATTGGATATGATTCTTCATTTCTTCTCACATGTACCATAAAGTAGAAATACTGTTAAACGAAACTTAAAAAGAAACCCTCACCGTAGCACTGCCTCACTCTTTACTCTCTCGGCCCATCGTCTTCATCTCACGTTTTATCCGAGTCTTTAGTTAGTCTCTCCATCATTTCTGCTTTAGAAGTAAGAGCATTGCATTAGAATTTCCAAACTCTTTCACCCTACTTGTTTGCTTGGAGGTTTTAAAAGCTTCATGTATAGTAGGACTTTATTATTTAAAAGGGAGAAGAAAGGGGAAGATAGCCTGTCAAGACTTAGTCCTAATTCTGATCGGCATGAGACCAGTTTAGCACACCATTTTTAGCTTGGATGATCGATCGTGATTCTAGGATTTTAGCTTTATCTTTTATTCTGTTATGGCTCCCTATTATCTTTTATTCTATTATGGCTTCCTGTTGCCGTATTTATCTTCTAAAGATTGTTGAAACTCCTAGTATAAATAGGGGTGTAATATTGAATAAAGGCATCCAAGCAAAAGTTTACTTGCGATAAGAGCCATGAATCCTCGTAGTAAACTTTTGATATCAGAGCCATGAATCCTCGTAGCCCTTCCGTCCCCCAAAACTACTCCAATCCCACAACCCAACCACCCAAGGGATGTTCCACCAATTTGAAGATTGCATGCTACGACACATGCAACAGATGGTCACTACCATTACCAACTCCCTTAATCAACGACCCGTTGAAGAGTCTTCTAATCGTCCGCGACAACAACGCGAGGAGGCTCTGCAACGCTATCACTTGGAGGGCAACAACCAACCCCGAAATGTCAAACTTGAATTTCCCAGGTTTGACGGGATGGAAGACCCGATAATTTGGATCAGGCGCGCCGGGCAGTACTTCCAATACTCTATATACCAGATGCAGAACGGGTGGAGTTGACCTCGTAGTACCACCTAGACGGAGATGCATACAGATGGTTCCAGATCCATCATCATACCGATGAACCAATGTCCTGGGAAGAAATGAAAGAAAATCTGAGTGATCGTTATGGGCAAACGCAATACAAAGATTTTTTTGGCCAACTCACTAAACTCACTCAAACGGGTACTGTCAACAAGTATGTCCGCAGGTTTGAGGGTCTATTAGCGCGAGCAGGTTATCTTTCCATCAGGCAACAAGTAAGTTCCTTCGTAAGCGGAGTCAAGGAACGTAAACGGGCTGATATCCAAGCCAATAATCTGCTCACACTCTCATCCTCGATCGGTCTAGCCAGACTCTTTGAAGCCAAAAATTAGTCATAACGCAGGTTGACAGTTTCCCATTACAACGAAACTTGGAGAAACAACACTGGAGTTACCACATCCATTCCCATTACATGATCTGGGTAGTTTACTGTTGATAGAGGAGAAGGTTCGCGAGTTCCAATCAAGCGGCTTACTCCCCTGGAAATGCAGGAACGACGGAGCAAGGGTCTGTGCTTTAACTGCGACGAGCCATTCACCCCGGGTCACAAATGTAAAAGGCTGTTTTTTATCGACGGTAGCGGCATCGGTGATGAAAGTGACGAATTTGAAGGAGGGGGGTTGGAACAAGAAGTCGATAAAGAGGAAGCTCCCGAAATATCACTGCACGCGATCTGTGGTTCCACCATACCAGAAACCATGAGGGTCATTGCTCAGATTAAAGGACAACCTGTATCAACATTGATCGATTCCAGAAGTACCCATAATTTTTTAAGTGTCGCTGTGAGTAAAAATTTGGGCATACAATATAGCAAACACAATGAACTCAAGGTTGTGGCAGCAAACGGTGAGAAAATGACTAGGGAGGGAAAATGTGTGGACGTCGAAATGGTCTAGGGAGGACACTCATTTTCAATGGACTTCTATCTTCTTCTAGGCGTGAGTGAGGCGGTGTTAGGCGCTCAATGGCTCTGGACACTTGGGCCTTGTCGTCGTCAACATACAATAATGAATTTGTAATGTAGAAAGATAATTTTTATAGTCTTGTGTGATGATGATCAGGAGATTTAGGGGTCTTGTTGGAGTCTTATTGCAATGATCAAGTTGACGGAATTTATGTATGGTGGTGCGGGTAAAATATAAAAAAATTTACACATTAGAGATGCATAACAGAGTATAGATAAACACGCATCTATACAGATTGGATATTTAAGCAACACGAATATTTATCACATGAATAATAATAAATGCATACCTAAAATTGAATGTTTGGTAGGGGTACAGAAACGCTTTCTGTACAGAGACTAGATTTCACCTGATGTTGTGGTGGCCCTAGGTTGTCTACAGCTAGTATACTGTCTGACACCATTTTGGTCACCTCTTCCTTTGCTGGACCAAAGGCTACCTGTATCATTTGCACCCATGTCTCAATTTCTCATGTGACAATCACGCGGTAGTAATTTTTGACGGAAGCAGAAGAAGACGAAGGAAACAGAAATTACAGAGGAAGTTTGCAATCAAAAGCCTCTGTAATTTCTTCTTATATGCATCTGTCCAATTCATTTGATGCCTCGCCCCTTAGCCCTCTCAATTTCTTCCCATGTGTAATGCAATTGGGAAGCTGAAGTGGTGGCTAGGAGTCGATTGCCCAGCCACTAGGAGTAGACTGTTACGATAGTCGACTTCCACCAAGGAGTCGACTCTCCTGCTTTAGCAAATCAACCTTTGACCCACTGTTAGTCGAGACACATTGGAACACAATGTCGATACCAAACGCAATATTATATGGTGTGTGACTTTCTAGATTCATTACCTGCTACCAATCAGATAACACCAAAACCCATTTTGGCACCGGCTAACACCTTAATCCATTACCAGAATCTCTCCATATCCCGGTGATGATCTGAGAGTTCCTAAGAAAAGCCTAGTAGCAGCTCAAGACAATATAGGTGACAGTGAAGTCTCACTTCAAATAAACCTATTACTGACGATTATCGTATGCTATAATCCTTCTATCACCTAACGTCTTGAATGAACTAGAGCTATGAAATGATAAATTCACAAACTCAGTAACTATGTGTTTGTCCTCGTCAATGTAACTAGATTACATCTCAAGAAATACCTTTCCTGATAATCAATCCATCCTGGCCAGGGACTGTTCCGTCACACTAACAGCAGATCACATAGGACGTTCACCCTATCAATTACGACGAGGGTGATAGATCCTGTCCTTGAACACTTGCTTTCATATACCAGCAATACGGAACCACACAAATGAAGCTCTCCACCTTGTAATTAGATGGTTCAGTCTATTAGAAAATCCTACACACTAATACACAAGACAACCGTGTCAGTTTTAAGTCCAAGAATCAACTACACCATTACAACTTGATGACATGGCAATTGTCCACTATGCCATGTGATCAATCATTGGCATCACATTCAATATGTTGTTCTCCAACAACTATCCATAGGTTTACTAGAAACAACCCAATGTCATATGGCGTGTGACACACTATCCTCCCATCAGTATCTCATACTAAATGAGGAGTAACCCCTACGCTAGTCCATATTCAACAAATCGGAGTCCCCATCTGAAGATTTTAAGGACTAGGAATCATTTAAGAAGTCCTATTATCAAAAAATCCTGTCACACAATCTCAACAGCTTGAGAATAAGATTCTCAAATAGAACATCTAGGGACTCATTCATATAATAACTATAAACATTATGAATGATAAAAACATGTCTTTTATTAATATATATATATATGCACACAAAGATACAACAAATGTGATCATAACAGGCCTACTAGGCGTCATTCAAATCTAGCATTAGGGCATACACTATTAACATAGGTGTCCTGATGAATGGGTGGCTTATTGATGAACGGATGCCCTCTGATGACCAAGTGCCCTCCAATGATCGAGAGGTCTTGGATGATTGAGATGTCTTGGATGACTGAGAGCCTTGTCAAGACGAACAATCGATTAAGGGTGCGGGTGGAGGTCTCCGCGCAAACCCTCCAATGCTTAAATTAGTCTTTGAGTGCTTGAGCGCAAGAATTGAAGTCAAAGTGGTAGAGTCAGCATACTTGAGAGAGGAGGAGCTCCTCCAAAGGATGGAGAAGGGATATGTGGCAGTCATCCCACATTTTTAGGATGGAATATTCTTGATATATTCTATAGAATTTTGGAATATTCTCGTGGGTGCTCGGGAGGGTCTTGGAAAGAAGCTCCCAGGTTCGATTTGAGGAACGCCCCAAGTTTCATTAAGTATAATTTTTAATTGCATGTTCTTTCCTTGAGTTAAAATGCCTTGGGAAGTCCTTTGGCAAGTTTGTTTATACTTGAGAGGCTGCCAACTTTAATGTCCTAGATTAACGTTGCTATAATCTGAACCCAATGAGCCCTAGTACCTATCTGGGGTTTTATTTGGTCGATAACTTGGAGGATTTGGTTGGCTCATGGAAGTCATATGTTTCTGGCCCAGTAGACCTGGAGGTAATTGACGTGCTCACGAGTTTGGATGGGCATACCAGATGGGGTCTAGGAGCTGGCACCTTCTACTAATGATTCTCTTACATCTTCCTTAGAGATTATGGAGCTGCCATCTACTATTGAGGCTTGCACTACTTCCTCTTAGCTTTGATTTATTTTTCTTCTTTTGCTCTACCCCGAGTGGAGAATCCTCCTAACTTGAGAGAGTAGTATAGGTTTTTGTTCTTTTTCTTTTGATGATGTATTTCTACTTTGTATTTGTTATCTTATTTTAATAAAAGTTGTTCTTTTTTTATCTTTATCTTCTTGTCATGTACCATTTTTCCTGTATGTTAATTGAAAGGGTGAGGCCCAAAAGACCAACACTTGGTGGATTAATGCAATGGGATATGAGGTTTTAAAACTTTTTAAAGACAAATGCACAATGGAAGCAAAACAACCCTTGCATTACCTGGTATAAGCCATCTACACGCTCTAAAAACAAACCATCCATAAGTGGTTTTACAGAAATACCTCTAGGACATTTTGTTGTTTCCAGTTATGCATGATCAAAGCTGCTCCAAAGGACCTTCACGTACTTGCAAATCAGGTGACCAACCTGCCTCTGCAAACAAAGAGGACCTAGTTCGTCTACGCCCAAGCTGCCACCGAACCCCTCACTAGAGCACAACTAGCACCCTCTTGGTGAAGGTGACACAAGGCTAGTGCGGTTCTAAGGATTCCAAGAAGTTGTCCAACAATAAAAACCCAAAATAGGAGAAGCAAACAGCAAGGCTAGGAGCAAGAACTAACCCAAGAGTTTTCACTCATGAAGAATCGAGAGGGAGCAATCATAGAGCAAGAAAGAAGAAGAAGAAGTGGCTGAGAGGGAGTTGGAAATCTCTCCAAGCTTCTCAATTCTTCCAGACATCCAAGTAGAAGTTCCACCATCTCCACTCAAATATATATATATATATACGCATTTCATGGGAGGTTGTGCCTGGTAGAAACGGTCGACAGTATATTAGAAAATGTTAACAATCTCTTAACAACCAGTCGACAGTCATTCGTGCAGCCACTTAGAAATATGTATATATTACACTTTGCCCCGCTATTATCCAATAATAGCCTTTTCACTAACACTTAGTGAAACCAAGGCCTCGTTAATTCTTTAGTGGACTCCCATATAATCGGATCTCACTGGATGACACATAATCGCAACCGATATCATTAACACTTTAATGAAAAGGAACACGCTTACAGCGATGGATCATTAATTGGCACAACACTCAATATGCGTGTGACTTTCTAAGTTCATAGCCATGCAGCAGACAAGACAAGTCAACTCTTTAATGTCGATCGAATGCTTTGACTTACTAAGAAGATCTCTCCAAATCTCCATAGCATCCTAAAAGATCTTGAGTATCCCTTAGCCAGGACTCAGGACGATCTTAATGGTAATGAAGTTTTGAACTTCAGATGAACCTATTAATCTTCTTCGATTACCGTGTATTTTAATCATTCCATTGTTTAGCATCCCTACTGAGTGAGAGTCATGGACTAATTAAACTCACAAGACTCGGTAACTATGTCAAATCTAGTATGGTGTGATCGAGATAGCATCTCGGAACGACTTCCGACATCAGTAACACTTTACCGATCATGCTCACCATAGTTAAGGGTTTACCAACCTGAGGGTTAAGAGGTGGTGCTATAAGTATCAATTCTCGATCCCACATCAGGTCGCCCAAAGGGCAACCACAAAGGAGCTCGTAAGTGCGGTGGGCCTCCTGGTCGTTGAAGAGCGATAGCTGAGAGCTAACCCGCAGCTGGGGGCCCCATGATGATGACACAATGTATGTAATACCCCAAGAGCCCAGATGAGGGTAGTATATATCAAGAATAAGTAAGAAATGAAACAACACCAGCTGGATACCTTTTGGGCTAAATATAGGCAAAGAACTCCCAAGTTAAGCATGCTTGACCTGGGGTAATCCAAGGATGGGTGACCCCCCGGGAAGTTCGTGTAGGTTCATCAGGGTAAGTTATCCCAGACCTTCCTATCGCTCGATGCGGGGTGTTACAAAAATGTGTGTCAACAACAACCAACTAAGACCACATAGAATGTTCATTCCCATCTGATGGAGAATAATGGATCCCATTAGTGAACATTTTCCTCCATACACCACTACCCGAAGACCACATAGAGAGCATTCCCACCTTTTACTTTGGATGGTTCTGCTCAACGGCAAATCTCCGACACCGATGCATAAGACAACTCTGTTGTAACGACCCGATAATAGGTCTAGCTTATTTTGGTATTAATTTCTACGCATTATATTTTGAGGCATAAGTGATATACATGCTGAGAATATTTAGTATGTTGTAAAGAGTCCAAATGAATGAAATTTGTGTGTATATGAAAGTTGGAAAATGTTAACTTGTCTCGTCCAAATATATATATATATATATATAAATAATTAATTAAATTAAGTGATTTCTAAATTTTTGGGGTATAAGTGGAATAAGTGGTAGTTTTGATATGGGGCATAAGTGTTAATCTTTAGAAATTCGGGGATTTTGGTGTAATTTTGGGTAATTGATTGCGAGTCTCTTTAAATTAAAAATGGGTATATTATAATTGAGGGAGCTTATAGCATGGGCGGTCGCGTGTGGGGGTGGTTGGCCAGGTGACGTGGATTCAATCCTGCAAATGGGCATTCACTGGGAGAATTTTGCTAGAATTAATTTACAACCTTCTTAGCACCAAAACAACGTTTCACTTAGGCGGTGGTGCTGTTAGGCTGCCACACGGCCAGCCTCCAACCGTTCATTTTTTTTTTTCTTTTTTTGCCTCTTTTAAGCCTCAATTCAGACATAACTCAAGCAACAATAGAAGAGAAATTGAAGGAGAAGAAGGGGCGCGAACAACAGTTGGAGAAGAAAAGAAATTGGGGGAAAACTCAAGAAATTAGAGGAAAAATATGTGTAATTGAAGTTTAAAGTAGCCAAGTGAGTGAGAAAATACTTATTGAAAATTCCGCACAGCTATATTTAATTTTTACATTGTGATCTTACTATTTTTGGGTAAAAATATGATTTTGCAGCATGTGGCCAGAAAGTTTAAATCTTCTATAAAAGGAAAGCTCCTAACACTCTTACAAGTTCTAAGTTGTTCTACTTTTCTTTGGTTACGGTTGCAAGTCCTTCTTGCACTATTTTCATCGGTATTAAATGATTTGATCCGATTTAATTACTTGAATTGTAAGTTGTGGGTCTTGTAAATTCTAGCTGAGCCATGTTCGTAATCTTAACGAGGGTCTTGAATCGCCCTAAAGTTCCAAAGAAATGATGCATTATTGTTAGATTCAGATTATGCAAGGATTTGTATCTCCTTGCAAATGGGTGTTATATGTGTCGAAGAGTGTGGGGTACAAAGCTATTAATTATTGACCTTTGAGTCATGGCATTCGATGGTTGGATGTATGGGCACCAACTGTAATACTCGAGAAATTATTGAGGTTATAAATGGAATTTAATGAAGGGTATAAGTGGAATTTTTGAAAGAACAAGACTATAGGGTACACTATTGCAGTTTTAAGAGACCGAATTGACCAAAGGGAGTACCCCGGACCCTAGATAGCTAAGGAAAATGGAATGGTACCAATGGGTGATTCGAGGCATGATTTTAGGTGTCAAAAGAAATTGGATAGGGAACAGTTTTCGGTACAACTGTCGATCGGGCTGAGAAAATTGAATCGAAGTAGGGAATATCTGAAAAGTCAACGAAATGTCTTGAGGACTTAGATTTTATATATGAAACAACCTTCTAGCGAACTCGGGTTAAAACAAAAGGACTTAGGGTCAAAATAACCAATTAGGCCAAAGTGTAATTTTCTACTATTGCCCGAGGGAGGTCAAAATGATGGTTTTTCGGAAAGTTCGAGGATGAAATGAAGAGTACTAGACTTGTGGGCCTTAGTGGTATAGTTGGATAGATTAGGGGTTCTTTGGAAAAGGCCAAAATGGCATTGGAAGAAATAAGGGAGCAAAGTGTAATAAAATGAAATTGCAATGTGAACGCAATAGGAAGTCAGCCACCGAAATCCACCGCACGTGGCTGCTGTTTTTGGCGATGGGACGATCGAGGGAGACCTAGGGGAGAAAGTATACAGCGTGGGGTTACTTGGGGGCTAAGCCCTGGCCGGTGATTGGCCGAGAAGTGGCCAGATTTTGGCTATAAAAGGGGCCGAGGGTTTCAACATTTTTGGCATTAAATCGACCGTGTTTTGGTGTGAATCGAAGAGAGTGGATAGAGGGCTTTTGATCATTGAATTAGGAGGAAGAGATCTAGAGCATTTGGTGGCGTTTGGAGTGCGTTTAAAGGCTGTTCGAAGCTCGCCAAAAAACTCGAGACGGTCTGCCTCTGTCGACCTGCAACTAGCCATTTAGGGTCTTTTCCGATGGTCTTTTAGCCGGCAAGTGGTACCCCTAGGATCGATTAAGTGAAGGCTTCAATAGGATGGGTTTAGATCTTCCATCGAAGCATTTTCCGACGGCTGGAAATCGAGGAAGAATGTGGCGCGTGAGCTGCATACGGCACACTTCACACGCAAACACGCGCTGGGCACGTGCGACAGGGGTAAACTTGGAACTTTGCTTTAGTATTTTTCTAAATTTATTTTAGGATTTATCATGTTGAAAAGTTTAGGAAAAAGTTTGAGGAGATAATTATTTTTGAATTATCAAGGTGAAAATTGGAAGAAAATTAGAGAAAATTATGAAAAATTGAGGAAAAATAGATTTTGATGCTCTTTAATTAAATAAGGTGTTTAGGGAGTATTGTGGCTTGAGGTTGAGTATGAGTTCTGGTATTTGTGATTTGGCACGCAAACCAAGGTCATGCACGTGGATAAAGGCATTCTAAATATGTTCGAGGTGAGTGTTCTACCCAGGAATTTGGTTTTAACTCGTGAGTAGTTTACCCAAAACTTGATTTACTATGGGTGCTTCTACCCTAAAAACTTCGTGTTTATTCTATTTAAATGTGTCATGATTTCATGCAAAATGGTTTTGTTGCATGCAAACGGTAACCAATGACGGTTGGTTTAATGAGGGAGTTCGTCCCTAAATGTTTTGTACTGGTGCATTGCATTTTATAAAATGTTATTTATATGATGCATTGAATTGTGAAATGTGGTATTATCTTGCGTTTGTGTTGTTCAGATGGAATGTCAGCCTAAAATGTTGTCTAGATAGTTTAGCCATAATTCTCCAAGGGTGTGACGGAATAATAGGGGTATCTTGTGCTGGTGTGCAAGTCGAGATAGCCACCTTGGTTTCTGTGTCAGGTCGTTTGGTCAAGAAAGTTGCACTAGGATGACTAGGTGGTCCATATGAGATTTGAGTTGGGACTGGATAGTGGTTCCTGGATGCTTAGAGTGGAAATGTAATCTCTGACGTAAATGTGGTGAGCTAGGTTCAATTCTGCGTTGATGTGAACCTCCTAGGCCGGGAGTTAGTAACGATTGTTCCTGAGATGTTGGAGAGATGCATTGACCTTGCCCCTCTTAAGCTAGAACCGCGTTATGTCAATGTGTCTGTATGGTGGCATGGCCTTTAGAGAGATTGTTTTTTCCCCATGGTAGGGTTAAACATTGTGGGATTCTCTTGGGCTAGGGTTTATCAAGTTGTGTTGGTTTATTTCATGTCTTGCATTCATTAATGAAAATGTGATTTTGAACTCTCACTTAGATGATTCATCATCTAATATAGACTTTGTCCCTAGAATATTCAAACGTTCTAGGTGAAGGCAGCGGTGCGAAGGGAAAATGAATTGTCGAGAAGTGACGACGATTAGTGGATAGCTTATAATATGTCGCTTTCAATTATGTTGTTTATTTTTAGGATGTCATGTAAACGTTGGTTTAACTTTATGTTATAAATAAAGTGGGTTCAATTATGTCTATTGAGGTTTCGATCTAGCTTCCGCATTTGAGGTGATTTACCTGTCTTAGTTTATTAATGTTTCTAAGTTAATATTCTGAGAAAGTGTAACGGGATCTTTAGGGAACCGTTTTTGTGTTGAGTATCCGTTGGAAGGAAAAATATATACCCAAAATCTTACGTTACCTAACGCCCTGGGAAGGCGGGGTGTTACACCAACTATTAGCTGTTATGATAAACTGTAGACACTCTAGGGAAGCTGATACTACTAGTCACTCGTAAGGAAATATATGGGTTGTAGCATAAAATGTGTGGAAGCATGTGTTTATGTATAACGTTCTATATGATAGTATTTATCCCCTTGACTGCTGAGTAAGGGAATTCCTGTAACGGCCCGCCTCCCGGAGCCTCCCCGTGCACAAAGAGGATCCATGAGATGGTCATTACCAAAATGATACCGAACAACAACATAAACTAAACCTCTCACATAACTCTTTTAGAAACCATATTTTTTATTTTCATCTTGTAACATTGCATAACCGTCTTTACATAATCATTCACCACTTGACCCACCTGGGCCTACTTAACATACGTCAATCTCAAGAACATGAACATTAATCTTAACATAGGCACAAAGACACCCATGACCTAGTCTCGGGAGAATTCTGCACTTGCTACCATGACTCAATAGTCTGGACCCAAACCCCGCTGAACGTACCTGCTGTCACAGACGAATCCCTAACCAGGAATGATAGAAAACAAACGTGAGTCGTGAGACTTAGCAAGCTCATGAAAGGAAAGCTATAGGTTTAAGATAGGACTCTTCCCAACATCCCATACAATTCATGCCAATGCAACCACATCGTGTCATGATCCATACGTGCCTTACTTCTAAATGCATAGCATAAAATCAACTACACATAAAGGGTTCTTGGGGCCCACATAAGCCACACATTGGCACCCAAGTCTCGCATACAAACCTGTTACAGCCTAACATAGGCTACCATTTCATCATTCAATAGGACCTACCTTTTCCTGACCATGGTCGGCTTTTCCTGACATTCAACGTTTAGCTTTTCTTGATACTTGTTACATGCTCTTCCTGATACCCATCATACCCTCATGTGTTCTTCCTGTCATCCATCACATTATCATATACTTTCGCTATCTTGGTCTTCCCTCAGGCTACCCCCGAGCTAATCTCTAAGCCGAGCCGAAGCTCACCCTAGTCGGTACTCCCGACACCCGGACTGGCACGGTACTCCCGCCCAGAATAACAACAACAATAGAACCATGCAATGCAACACATAAGAAATGCAATGGCTTCTGTAGCATAAACATGATGACAAGGCCCCCATAAACCAAGCATCAGGCCCTGCTACGCTCACATGGGAATACACACATGCGACATGCTCTAAATGCACATGTTCACCTAGGGTACCCAAATTGGCTCTTAGACCAACTGGGTCGTGCAAATGCTCACACATCCCATCACACACAAAGCATGTCCCCAAGTGAATGTAACTCAGCCCCTTGTAGCACACACATCATGATATGCACAAACCAATGCGGGAATCTGACAATACCAGCTCTTCTGGCCCGTCCAACACTTATCGTAACAGTCGATGACTAGCGCTCATACATCCAGCCATCAACTGCCACGACCTACAGTCGACAGTCAGTGGCTTTATACCACATACCCTTAGACACATTTATTGACACTATTAACTTTATATCTTTTGAACTTAACATTACACAATATTTCTCCATAACTCTTCATGTACATAACCACATAACATCATGACACCATTCTCATTCCTTCTCATTCACAGAAAACCATCTTAACACACCTGATAGACTTTTAACATATTTCCATGATTCCATATCATTTTCTAAGAACCTAGCCCCAGTGGGTTCGGCATCATTCCCAAGGGAAGCGGAGCGGTATGAAGCTCCATGACGGACATAAAGAATAACACCAAATCATTATTTTCTTAACTCATTCCATTAATAATAATCTCATTTAATAAAACATAAGTCATATGGTGGTTACCACGCGGATTATTTTTATTAATGCGTGGAACTGAGTCACGGTGAGGGAGGGTTTAAAATATGAAAAAAAAAAAAACGAAGACTCTCGCAGGAAATGAAGAACATGAGGAGAGGATTAGGAGCTTGCCTGCAAATAGCCGATCCTAGCTTCTCTCGCACTCCTACTGCGAAGTAATACAGTTAAAATAAATAATGAGTTCTCGAACCCCAATTAATTAATTTCGACCGTATAAAATTAATATCTCTATGTGTATAATATTCTAATAATTTATTTAACTTACCTGACTACTTAAAATGCTAATTAACAAGATTTTCCCCCCATTTTCATTCAATTTTCTTCCCCGCGCGCTGCTGGCCGTTCCATCTTCTTTCTCCAATTTTTTTTCCTCTCCAAATGGCTCCAGAGCGCCCTCGTTTAAGGCCTTTAAAGGCCCCCATGCTTACTGCCCAAGCCTCCATCAATTTATATCACATTTGAGTGGCTTTTAAGCCATACAAAGGGAAGGCCAAGAAATGGCCACGCACACACACACAAACAAGTATATATATATATATATTAACTAATTAGTTTAATTTAATTTAATTTGATTAACTCTTTTATTATTATTATTATTATTATTATTATTATTATTATTATTATTATTATTATTATTATTATTGTTATTTTTATTATATTTTATTTTATTATCTTCATGAATACATCCAATTAATTTAATTAATCACCTTAATTTCCTATTTCTTCAAAATATCATAAATAAGTATTTTCTCAAAAATCTCCAAATATTCTAAAATATCCTCAAATACCCAAATTAATTATTTTTACTTGTCTCCAAATTTTTGGGATGTTACAATTGCTATCACTGTATCGGTGACATCCAGGCAGGATAAGCGTGTGTTGCCATGCCAAGCGGGCGACGTACGGTCGATGACGAGCCAAGCAATGCTCGAGGCGGAGGCTTAGACGTGTACAAAACGGTCCCAACTACAAAGTCCTGGTGGTGACATCCCATTGCAGATATTTTGGTAATAGGGTCAGATGTCAACTTTTGTATTTCTCAGTGTAATTGACCATGGTGTATAAGAATGGGAAAACAATTATGTATGTGACGTTAATAAAGCCCTGACATCCGAATTGTGTGCTAGCTATGGTGTTTCCCTTAAACTTCGGCATGTGCCATTCCTCCGGACGTTTCCCCTTGTATTCCTCGATCGGGGTTTCCAAGGAAGAAGCCGCCATGAGTTCTGGTAACTGGGCTGGCATTTGGTCTCTAAAAAAAAAAAAGAAAATATATTAAACTGTAATAAACAAATCAGGGACCTTACATTTGTTGCCTCCGGTTAAAAGACTAGATACACAATTGAGAACCAACAACAGATCATTAATCCTTAAAGCCATATGATCTATCGCAAACGTCACATTCTGTAGATGTTTGACTATCACCTACCCACATGTCTACTATCTACATCTCATGCATGATGATATATGAGATACTACTCATCCTCATTAGCATCTCATACTAGATAGTGGTAGTAGCACACATGCTAGTTCATAATGGATAAATCATATTCCGCTTCTGAAAAATCTTAGAACTAGAAATCTCTTAAAGTAATCCTAAACTAGAAATCTGTGTCATATCATTCTTAACACTTAAAGAATCATATCTCTACCAAAAAATTTAAGGACTCATTTATAAATGAAAATGGAGAGTATGAATGAAGATATGACGTCATATATAAAATTATATATATTACAAGATTACATCATTCGTGCCAAACACAAACATCATATGAGTGTAAATCTAGCATTTAGAGTACTAGCGCTAACATTAATGTTGCTCCCAAATTCTTTAGGATAACTATGTTTTGTTGAATAATTCTTTTTATTTGTCTGCATGTTCGGATAGTGATACATGTGTACATAAATGTTTCAAGTAATTGACTTTGATATTCAATAAGTATTGTTTAAAACCTTTTATGGTTTACCTTGCTTGCTTTGATACATACTTGTTCTTAGGAAAATGGTATCACATTTATGCCTTGGTCTTTTTGAGACAGCTTGTTTGTGCCAAGGTCTTTATGTTGCTTGCGTCACAATAGGTCTTTTTTGGCCCTTGCACATCTTAACAACGCTATATTGCATGGGTTACAATGGCTCTTTAAGCATATTGTTGTCTTAACAGCTTATAGTCTTCATATTGTGTGCATCACAATGGGTCTGTTTTAGCCATTGGATATCTTAATAGTGCTATGTTGCATATGTCACAATGGCTCTTTAAGCCCATTGATATCTTAATAGCTTATGGTCTTCATGTTATGTGCATCACAATAAGTCTTTTTTAGCCATTGCACATCTTAATAGTGTTATGTTGCATGTGTTACAATGGCTTTTTAAGCCCATTGGTGTCTTAACAGCTTATGGTCTTCATACTACATGCATCACAATGGGTCTTTTTTAGCCAATATTGCACATCTTAACAATGTTATGTTGCATGTCATAGTAGCTCTTTAAGCCCATTGATGTCTTAACAACTTATGATTTTCATGTTATGTGCATCACAATGGGTCTTTTTTGGTCATTGCACATCTTAACAGTGTTATACTGCATGTGTTGTAATGGCTCTTTAAGCCCATTGCTGTCTTAACAACTTATGGTCTTTTGTTTGAAATGACAAACCCTAGATCTTTTGCATTCTAGATGTTAGGTTTGCATATCCACCATTTTCATGATCCTTTCACGTGTATTTATTATCTTACCAAATAGAATATATGAAAAATGGGCTTTGAAAGATATAGTGTTAGTGCTTGTTTTGAAAAAGTTTTTAAGAGCAATAGAGTTGCAAAAAGATGGCACATGCTCACAAAACAAGATTTTACGTGGTTCGACAAAAGATGCCTACGTCTATGACCCCTACTTGGGGTTCTTTTTTATTATGTTGAAAAGTTTTTTACATATTCGATGAATAATAAACCTTTAAATAACTTCTATTCCAAGTCTTGCTGATGTTGTCAGTGTTTGTTGATTTCCTTAAGACAAGATCTTCGTCTTTTAGTGGCATGTTTTGTATTCTATTGTTGTAATAATTTGCTATTCTTTTTTGATAAGCTATCAATCTAATGCAAGCTTTATCTCTTTGTTTTTCTATGAGATCTAAGTTTTCTCTCAAGGCCTTAAAATTTATTTGTTCGTCAAACATTCTTACTCAAGTAGATCTGACCCATTTGTTTGTTGATATGAGATTGAATCTATTTGCAACTATATTCCCAAATTTTCATAGAAGATTCAGAAGCCTTCACAATTAAATTGTTTGTTGTGATATGTATTGATAATTCTAGGAATACTGATTTAACAAAAGATGTCTTTTCATACCATTGTCTCTACTTTTCTTTTTGTAATAGTTGCAAGTGTTTTTGCTTTCACCCATTTTGTAAAGTAGTCTATGGCTACTAATAGAAATTTGTGCTAGCTTGATACTCGGGGAAAGGAGTCTAAGACATCCATCCCCATTATGCAAAGGGGGTTGGTTGAAAAATACTTTGTATGACAAATATAGGTGCAGAGTAAATAAGCTAATGTCTTTGGCATTTGTCACACTTTTTAACCTTTCTTAAGGCATCACTTTGAAGTGTTGGCTAGAAAAATCCTGCCCAAAGTACTTTGACAACTCTTAATCCCATATGTTCTTTGCAAATTCCTTTATGCACCTTTGTAAGAGCAAACTTAGCTTCTTCAGGATCTAAGCATTTGACTAGTGGCATAGTAAAACTTTTTTTGTATAGTATCCCATCAATGAGTGTAATCATGGCTTCCCTAAGCTTCATATATCTAGCTTCTACAAGATCAGAGGGTTCTCTTGTAATAAAAAAATTTTGAACTGGGGTTTGTCAGTCATTGACTATATCAACACTTAATACCTCTTTTCCCTCGATGTTGGGTTGTTAGAGGACTAGCTGCAACATGTACTATCCTTCCCAGGGTATTCTTTGTCGAGACTAGTTTGGATAGTACATCAGTGTGACTATTCAAAGACCTATTGATTTGTATAAGCTAGAAATCTTTGAATGATTATACCTAGTATTTTGACCTTTTGTAAATATTTGGGGCATGAACGGCTCTCTCGTCTTATATTGGCCTTAGAATTGCTGACAGCTAGTTGAGAATTGCTATGAGCAATTAATTTATCAGCCTCAAGTTTTTTGGCTATTTTCGTGCTTGTAATTAAAGCTTCATATTCTGAAATATTGATTGAGCTTGGAACAAAAGGTAATGAATATTCCAAGATCTCTTCTACTGGAGATATTGACTGCACTCCCACCCTGCAATTAAAACACAAAACAAAACACAATAAAAATTTTATATTTTTTTCTTTGTTTAGGTGAGAGGTTTATACTCGTCAGTGTACGAGTGCAGTTGTAGTCCAAATTTAAATTTATATTTTCTGAATGAGTCCAGGTCGTCCACTGAGAGATTTATTTATGGCAAAATAAAAAGAATGTCACACAAGCACACACGCATTTGGATAAATTGGCAACAAGGTTTTTTATGATTTTTTAAACAACAGATACTAGGAAATAAATTAAGGCAATAATTGAAATAAATACTTTAAGTGAGAATATAAAATTGGATAGTACTTGAGTTAAGACAATTTCAGTGCCAACCCGTTGATTCCCAAATTTTAGCATAAAAGATTAGCAACATTAATTTAATTTCAGATATGAGGGTTTGTTATTAAATGCAATTAGAGATGATGATAGTTCTAGGTTAAGCAATCCCCATACATGATATGCGGGATTCTAATTTAAGCAACCACCATAAATTCAATTGCAATTAATACACAAAACAACTAAATTAATCATCCGGGTTTGGGTATGATAGCGTTTCCAGTTCTAGTAACTCTCATACATGGCATGAAAGCTCTAAGTTAGGCTTACGCTCCAATCCAAACCTAGTGATTTCTCAATAATTAAGATACACTCATACTGAAATTTAAATTAATGTTACTTATTTAAAGCGCAGCTTTCTTTGGGAATCATTGGCGTTGGACACTGTCCTTGCCTTAACCCAAGATTAGATTTAGCTACTCATTTTCATTTAAAAGTTAATTGACATGAATTTAAACGACGTAATTTAAATAACAGAATTTAAATGACAAGAAATTTTAAAGGCATAAACTAACCGGCCATTTAGGCGGTGAATAATTAAATAACAAGAATTAAAATGACAAGAAATTTAAAGGCACAAATTAACCGGCCATTTAGGCGGTGAATAATAAAGTAATAATAAATGACATAAGAATTTAAAAGAAGAAATGAAGGAAGTAAGATCACAAGAGAGAATACTAAAGAAAAGGGGAAAGAACAAGAACAATTCTCAAAGAGAGAATTATAAGGAAACAACTAAACTTTGATTCAAGAATAATAATCACACTTACAAATGCAATCAAGTGATCTATTTATAGGCCACAAGATGCAATACAAACCACACAATTTCAATTATTCAACTAGACATAATTATATCTAATGGGCACTCACACACTTAAAGTTAAATGGATTTTAGCTATAATACACACCTAATATTAAATGGATTTTAGCTAAAATACATACCTAATAAAGCATTCATAAAGTTAAATGGATTTTAGCTATAATATCCACCTAATAATTAAATGGATTTTAGCTAAAAAACACACCTAATAAAGCTCTCACATAAAAAATAAAAATAGATTTCTATAAATTGGTTTTTAATCTTCATTAGGATTAAAAATAATCCTTGGGCCTTCTCCAAATAATATCTTCCATGGGTTGCTCAAATTGGGCCTTAATTCTTCATGGGCTTGAATTCTTCATGGACTTTAATTTTTCATGTGCTTGATTTCTTCATGGACTTGAATTCTTCATGGGCTTGATTTCTCCATGGGTTTGATTTCTTCATGGACTTGAATTCTTCATGGACTTTAAGTCTTCATGGGCTTTAATTCTTCATGCCTAAAAAAAAAATAAAAATAATTTAATGTTATTAATAAATTATATATTATATATATGTATTACACATGGCACACATATATATATATTATATTATATTATATATATTTTACATGAATGTATATAATGATGTATATGTGTTATATATAATTTTATATATTATTATTATTATTATTAAATTTTACTTTAAAATTTCATTTCATTCATTTTTCAATTTAAACTTGCATATAACCATAAAATATATATTAATATCTAATTTAAACTATTTTTAAGATCAAAAGAAGGGTATAATTATAACAAAATTTTTATAAAATTAACTACTAATCATACCCCCCAACTTAAACATTGCTAGTCCCTTAGCAATCAGATTATACACCTGCCAAACTTTATTCACAATAACTGTATGAATGTAAAAATTTCAAATTCGAAACCGAAATGCATAAAATTAAATAAATAATTTAGCATTCTAAATCAGATTTTTGGTTAAAGGTCATATAATCTCAGGAATGGAAATTAGGATAACCAACACACAGACTTACTCCCTCAAAGTTTTGACTTCAAATCTTACTATGGATTTTCTCTCCAATAAAAAAGATTCCTCAGGTGTACACACAAGGGGGTGCACCGTTATAAGAGTAAATGCAGAACAAGTTCAAAACTCGGTGCCATCCCAAATACAAGGAACGTATTTTCATGAAAGAACAAGGAAATTGACATAGCTTCATGATTGGAATAATGCTTTAGATGAGTAACTTCTGAATTTAAACATGATTCCCTACTCCAAACTCGAATTCTGAGATCACATGATTTATAGCATCAAAAGGGACCAGACTGGGTTGTAATGGGGCTATAAGGTTAATACGGGTTGTCAAAGAAAAGGTAGAGTGTGCAAAGGGTGTGTTGGGATTTTTTTTTTTTTTAGCATTCATTTTGAAACAGTTATGCTGAATAACTAAGAGAATTTGCCCCCTTTTTTTCACTTTTTTTTTCTTCTTTTTTTTTTCTCTTTTTTTTTTCTTTTTCTTTTTAAATATGAAAATAGATAAACAGACTAATTCCCAAAATCACACCAGGTTGGATAAAATTCATATGGTTATGGGTTAAACGAGGGTAACGAAAGAAGTTGTACTACAAATGGCTCAAATGGGCTAACAAGAGGTTGATTTAAAGAAAAAAAAATAGGCTCAAAATGAAAGAAATTGATCCCCCTATCATGCTTCTCAGTCATCTAATTCATAGTTTGAAACCAGTCAAATTCATCCGCTATCATACTAGACATTCAAAGCGAATTGATATTTTGAAGCCATTGAAAAGATAAGATAAACAAGAGAGCATATTTAGAGTAAGTGTTATTTCACTCAGAATTAACGGTTATTAGGCTCAAACACTCACTTGGGTAATAGTCTCCACTTCTGTTGAGGGATCATACAGTGTACTAATCAGCTAATTACTGTTACCTTTGACTTTATGACCGATAACCAATTTTTAAATTTTGAATCCCTGATGAATGTAAATTACTTATTCTCATGCATAAACATTTTCAAATGAGAAATCAATGCATTCATGTTTCGTATTGCAAACTTAACTGGCTATCAGTGCATAACTTTAAAGCTTTAGGAATAGCATTATTTAAAACACATAATAATTTTTTTTTTTTTTTTATAAGAGCAGATAAAGACAATCAATTCCCACAAGACTACAAACTAGTAATTACAAACTCACAGTTAAATATAAACCAGATGATTCATGACTAGACCTTACACCCCCCAACTTGAATTGCAGTAATAAATCAGGGTTGTTAGGAATACCTGTAACTCCACAAGTCTATAGATTTGCTGTGAACTGCTAAAACTTAAACAACAAATGAGCACACCATATATATATATATATTTATATTTTCACACCAAAATAAAAATTTCATGCAAGTCATAAGATAAGCAAAATGCGTCTCAAGAGTACAAAAAGTACTCCTTACTCAGCCATCTTATCAAAGACTTTGCTAACAACATTCCACAATTTTGTTTTGTTTTTTTTTTTTTTTTTTTAAAGAACACAATCAAGAAAAATTCTGCGAGTTGTACAATAACTAGATGCGTCTCAAGAGTACAAAAAGTACTCCTTACTCAGCCATCTTATCAAAGAGCATTTCTCACAGTGATAAATCTAAATTAATCGGACCCCTTTGGCGCTTGTTACTAATTGCCTTAGACCAGTCTATCCGAGGCTCATGAGGATCGTACTGTGGAACATAAGCATGTAATTTCTCTAGCAGCTTATCAATGGTGGATGCAGAAATGAGAATCTTTCTTGCTGAACGAGAAATGAACTGTTGGTCCACAGCCTGATCAAGAAAAGAGAGTAACCCATCGAAAAAATGATTAACATTTAAAAGTTCAATAGGTTTGGTATGGAGATTACTCTTGGCCCAGGAGATTATACAAAAGATTTCTTCAAGTGTTCCAAAACCTCCTGGTAAAGCAATGAAGGCATCTGACTGATAAATCTTACAAGTCATGCGCTCAGACATAGAAGTCGTTTCTATAAGTTGACCGCGTGTAATTTCGGAAATATGTGATTCAGCTAAAGGGATTGGCATTATACCTACCACAGATGAATTTCCAAGATGTACAGCTTATGAAACATAACCATTCAATCCACGACTTCCCCCTCCATATACCAAATTAATTTTTTTCTCTCCTAATTTTTTACCAAGTTCGCTCGCTGCAAGTGCGTAACAAATATCGCTCCCAAGTTGAGAGCCACAAAGTACACATATGGTATTGATTCGACGAACTAACTGGCCTTCCATGTTTGTTCCTTTTGTATGTCCTGAAAAGAAGTTTGGCGATCAAAAGTAGCTATACAACAATTCAACAAGAAATAAATACAAACAAAAATCATGCGTATGTATAAGTAGTTGTGATTGTGGCTCACATCTTCCTCTGGTTTTACGTCCAGAAACGGCTTAAACACTTTCTATGAAGCGGGGATAAGCTTCCCATCTAATTTTCTTATAGATTGGCAAACAGGGTCTTTTTTAGTCAGATTCCCAAGACTATAGCGTTGGTGGTCACTTCTGAACTGGGTCCATAAAGCAAGAAGTTCTCTTTGCACTATTCCACATGGATGCGTCTCAAGAGTCAATCGGATATCATCCAGAGACTTCTTACTCAGTCCATCCTTTATGAAACTAATTTTATCTTCTCGATTTATGGACGTAAACCCCACAGATTTGCATCGTGTGTTACAGGTCCATCGAGCACATTTGTAACAACCATTCACTCTTTTCGCTCTTCTTTTCTTCGCAAAACTACTCTTCCCTAAGCCTGGAAAATGCTTAAAACTAGGTGAAGTTTCACCAGCTAATCGAACTTTTGCTTCGATCAGCCAACGAATATCTTCAGGGATGTTATTAAGCATCAACAACCTAAGTCTTTCACACCTAGCAACATAAATTTTTTTCAAATCATTCTGCGGGAGAGATGGATAGTACTTGTAAATTTTTGAGAGATAAAGATCCATTTTTTTTTTTTTAACTATACTAAGAAGAAAGTAAAGAACTATAAACTTTACAAAAGGGATTAGAGTACCTGATCGGAGAATAACACAAAGGAGAGAAGACTGAGCTCAAGAAGGGTGGCTTGCCTTATACAGATATGGAGTCTCTTATAGAGCAATGACCATCACTATTTTACACTCGGCTCGAGGCATGCCATGATTACAGGGTCAGGCTTGGCGTCTCTTTTTCAACGCTTGGTGCCTCATTTTTCAACATTTGGCAGTGTGCCTTATCCTTTATAGGGCAGTGTGATTGCACTGCCCAAGAAAAGATAGCTACCACCAGCGTCAATTCTGTCTCTCTCAATTCAAATTTTTTTTATATTATTATTTTATTGTTTTTTTTTTAATTTTTTTATTCTTATTCTTATTCTTATTCTTATTATTAATTATTTTATTTTTTTTTGATTTTTTTTTTAATAAATGTTTTGTTTTAGGGGCCCAATAAAATCATACATACCACACAAGACAATATTATCGAGTCTAACAAAATTATTTGCACAATGGATCAGTTTCAAACACCAATAAAATCAAGTACACCTTACATTGTCCTCAATCGACAATAAAAGGATAGAAGATAGGCATACCTGGTGGTCTTCAATGCATGAACTCGTATGCAAAAAAATTTTATTTAGACTGCACACAAAGAAATACTATTTGAATCAAAGTTAATTAAGTAATGCAGAAAATGAACAACTTACATATATAATTCTTTATTATTTTATTTTATTTTATTTTAATTTTTTCTTTTTTTTATTTAATTTTTTATTATTTTTATTATTTCTTTTCAGATCTATAAACATCCATTTAACCTAAATGGAAAGGTGGTCTTTTAACGTCAGATTCCCAGACGATAGGAAACTTTTCCTACTCATCAGATGATGATGGATCATCCAAATCCACAACTCCTTCATTCTCCTCAACACTACCCTGGTATGGTTTCAACCTATGACCATTGACTGTTAGAAGCTGTCCTGACTCCGGATTTTCTATCTCAAATGCCCCATATCCTGAGATGGACTTGATTACAAAGGGGCCGACCCATCGAGACTTCAATTTTCCTGGGAATAGGTGCAATCGAGAATCATACAAGAGTACCCGTTGCCCTACCTGAAAGCTTTTTCGAATGATGTGCCGATTATGTAACTCTTTCGTGCGAACCTTGGCCAATCGTGCATTTTCAAATGCTTCATTCCGAATTTCCTCAAGTTCATTCAATTGGAGCTTCCTGGATAAGCCTGCTTCAGTTAGACTCTTGTTGATCTTATGAATTGCCCAATATGCTTTATGCTTAATTTTCACCGGCAGATGACAAGATTTACCGTATACTAGCCTATAGGGAGACATTCCCAAAATTGTTTTGTAAGCTGTCCTGTACGCCCAAAGAGCGTCTACTAGTCTTAAGGACCAATCCTTACGATTAGCAGCAACAGTCTTTTCCAATATGCGCTTAATCTCCCTATTGGCTAGCTCGGCTTGACCATTGGTTTGGGGATGGTATGGTGTTGCAACCTTATGCAGTACACCATATTTCTTCATTAATCCTGCCACAACTTTATTACAAAAATGGGAACCCCCATCACTGATGATTGCTCGTGGCATCCCAAATCGACTGAATATGTTTTCTTTCAAAAATTTCACGACAGTCCTATGGTCATTTGTTCTGGCCGGGATTGCTTCTACCCATTTGGACACATAGTCAACAGCAAGTAAGATATATTCATGACCAAATGAATTGACAAATGGGCCCATAAAATCCATACCCCAACAGTCAAAAACTTCTAACACTTGGATCGGATGTAATGGCATCATGTTTCTCCTTGACAGACTTCCTAACCTTTGACATCGATCGCAATTTGAACAGAACTTGTACACATCCTTGAACAGTGTCGGCCAATAAAATCCACTCTGAAAAATTTTTGCAACTGTTTTCTTGACAGAAAAATGGCCTCCACATGCAAGAGTATGACTGAAATTGATGACACTTTGTTGCTCATGATCAGGTATGCATCTACGGATGATTTAGTCAGGACAATACTTGAAGAGGTAGGGCTCATCCCAAAAGAAGGTTCTGACTTTTCTGAAGAATTTATGCCTATCTTGCTTACTCCAATGGTCTGGGATCAGACCAGTTGCCAGGTAGTTCGCAATGTCGGCATACCAAGGGACAACAGATGATGCACGAATAACATTTACTTTAAACAGTTGCTCATCAGGGAAATTGTCATGAATTGGTTCATCAAATTGTGTGAGATCTTGACTTGGAATCCTTGACAAATGGTCAGCCACCACATTTTCTACTCCCTTCTTGTCTCTGATTTCAATGTTGAACTCTTGTAGGAGTAAGGTCCATCGGAGCAGACGGGGTTTTGCATCTTGCTTTGTGAACAAATACTTCAAAGCAGCGTGATCAGTAAAAATGATCACTAGTGACCCTACGAGGTAAGATCGAAACTTATCCAGGGCAAAGACAACTGCTAGTAACTCTTTCTCTGTAGTGGTGTAATTCTTTTGTGCCTCATTAAGAGTTTTGCTAGCATAATATATCACATGAGGTTTCTTATCCTTCCTCTGCCCTAACACAGCTCCTACCGCGTAATCACTAGCATCGCACATAAGTTCAAACGGGAGGGACCAATCAGGGGACTGAATGATAGGTGCTGAAATGAGTGCATCTTTCAATTTATCAAAAGCATTTTGACAGGCAGGACTCCATTCAAACGGAACATCTTGAGACAACAAATGGCACAAGGGTCTTGTTATGGTGCTAAAGGAAGCAATGAATCTCCTATAAAACCCTGCATGTCCCAAAAAACTTCTGATGTCTTTCACATTCCTAGGGATGGGGAGTTTTTGAATTGTTTCAATTTTTAACCCGTCTACCTCCATCCCCCTAGATGAAACGATGTGCCCCAAGACTATGCCCTGTTTCACCATGAAGTGACATTTTTCCCAATTGAGTATCAGATTTGTTTCCTCACATCTTGCTAAAACCTTTTTCAGATTCTCCAAACAGGCCTCAAAGTTACTTCCATAAACAGAAAAGTCATCCATAAATACTTCAACAATCTGCTCAACCATTTCACTGAAAATGCTCATCATACACCTTTGAAAGGTGGCTGGAGCATTGCATAACCCAAATGGCATGCGCCTGTATGCAAATGTCCCAAATGGACATGTGAAAGTTGTCTTCTCTTGATCTTCTAGTGCAATTTCTATCTGATTGTACCCTGAGTAGCCATCTAAGAAACAATAGTAGGCTTGGCCTGCTATTCTCTCCAGAACTTGATCCAAGAAAGGCAAAGGAAAATGATCTTTCCTTGTCACAGAATTGAGCTTTCTATAATCAATGCACATACGCCATCCTGTCTGGATGCGCGTGGGAATCAGTTCATTGTTCTCATTTTTTACAACAGTGACTCCAGACTTTTTGGGTACTACCTGTGTTGGACTTACCCACTTAGAATCAGAGATTGGGTAAATTATTTCAGCATCCAATAGCTTAAGCACTTCTTTTCTGAGAACTTCTTTCATGTTGGGATTTAATCTCCTTTGCATTTGCTTAACTGGTTTTGCTCTTTCTTCCAATAATATCTTATGAGTACAGATCAAAGGGCTAATACCTTGCAAATCTGAAATGGTCCATCCTAATGACTTCCTGTGTGCTTTTAGAACTTCTATCAGTTGTTGCTCTTGCTGAGGTGTCAAACTTGAAGAGATCACCACTGGGAATGCTTCCCCTTCTCCTAGAAAGACATACTTCAAATCACTAGGCAATGGCTTTCTCTCAGGCGTGGACTGATGGCTATCAAGAGCCATGAGCTTACTGTCCAAGTTCCTTAATGGCTCTAAACCAGGCATCCATGTAGGCTTCTCACTTTCTTTGCTTATGACTTCCACTTCTTTTATTTCTTCAAGATCTTGATTTCCTTCTTTGGGTCTTCTCATGAACTCTTCAAAACAGTCATTGGTCAGTGTTTGGATCAAGTCTACCTCCTCCACTTCACTCTCAGTGTCCTGATGTTTGGCTACCCTGAAGATATTCATTTCTACAATCATGTTCCCAAAAGATAGCTTTAACACACCATTCCTACAGTTGATGATGACATTTGATGTGGCAAGGAATGGTCAACCTAAGATGACTGGCACAGGAGGTTGAGGCCCCTGATGCGGCTGGGTGTCCAAAACGATGAAGTCCACTGGAAAGTAGAACTTATCGATTTGTACCAGAACATCCTCCACAATTCCTCATGAAACTTTGACTGATCGATCAGCCAGCTGAAGGGTCACTCTAGTGGGTTTAAGCTCACCTAATCCCAACTGTTGATACACACTGTATGGCAACAAATTGACACTAGCTCCTAAATCCAAGAGTGCCCGATCAACCTTTTGACTTCCTATGATGCATGTAATGGTTGGACAGCCTGGATCTTTGTATTTGGGAGGAGTTTTCAATTGGAGAATGGCGCTGACTTGTTCAGTCAAGAATGCCTTTTCATGCACATTTGTTTTCCTTTTGACAGTGCACAGATCTTTCAAAAATTTTGCATATGAAGGTGTTTGTTTGATTGCATCCAACAGCGGGATGTTGATTCTCACTTGCTTAAACACTTCATATATATCTGCATTTTGTTGCTCTTTTTTCAAATGATTCAACCTTTGTGGAAAAGGTGGTTTGGGCCTGTATTGAATTTCTTTCTCATCTTCTTTTTGTTTTTCATTTTTCTCATTTTTTTCATTTTTTTCCACTGTGGATTCATGATCTTTTGGTTCTTTTTCTTCATCAACATGTTGGTTTATCCTAGGATCAGTTAGTTTCTCAATTATTCTTCCACTTCTTAGGGCAGTCACTGCTTGCACTTGTTCATGAGTGTTGGTTTCACTATTTGAAGCTTCTACCTGGTTGGTTTGCCTAATTGGGTTAGGATTAGTTTGGGATGGAAACCTCCCGGGTTCTCTCACACTCAATGTTTGTGTTATCTTGGTCAACTGGCTCCTAATGTCTTCTATGGCTCTGTTTGTTTGGTCTTGATTTTTGACAAGCTGAGCAACCTGATTATTGATACCTGTTTGACTTTGGATGAACTGGTGCAAGGTATCTTCCAAAGATCTCCTATGAGGAGGTTGGTAAGTATTGGATGAAGAACCTTGATTTTGTTGAAAGTTATGTTGTTGTGTAGGGAAGGGAGGTTGAGAATGATTTCCAGAATCATTTCTCCAAGAAAAATTGGGGTGATTTCTATTATTGGGATGGTATGAATTGTAGTTCTGATTATTCCCATAATAGGCTCCACTCTGATTTTGATTTTGTCTCCCCTCAAAGTTGTGTGAATGATTGTTATTAGTCTGCCCATACAATACCTCCTTGAAAGCAGGTAGGGTAGGACATTCTTCAGTTGAATGATCTGTTGCATCACACACAGCACACTTTACTTCCACTTGATTAACAGATTGCACCTTTTTGGGTTGCATGTTTTCAACTTTCTTTGTTAAAGCAGTTAGTCTTGCATTTAAATCGTCACTCTCACTCAGTTGGTATCTCCCTCTAGGTTGTGGATTTTCTCTTGAATCAAGAGCAGATGTTGGACCAACTTCCCAGTTCCTTGTATTCTCAGCCAATGTGTCAAAGAAGTGGAAAGCTTCTTCTGGAGTCTTCTCATAGAATTCTCCATTGCACATTGTAGAAACTAGCATTTTCAATTGGGGAGTGAGTGAATCATGAAAGAAACTGACCACTCTCCATTGCTCAAAAGCATGGTGCGGACAAGTGTGAAGAAGGTCTTTAAACCTTTCCCACGCTTGCGCAAAATTCTCATTTGGTTTACAGGCAAAGTTCATGATTTGTCTTTGAAGAGTAGCAGTTCTGTTGGCAGGGAAGTATTTTTTTAAGAAAGTTGTTTGGATTTCTCTCCAAGTTCCTATAGATCTAGGTGGGAGAGTGCTTAACCATATTTTTGCCTTATCTTTCAGTGAGAATGGAAAGAGTTTTAATCTTATGACATCCTCATTTGCTGTATGGTCCATGTAAGTGCTACATACTTCCTCAAATTCTTTCATATGAGTATATGGATTTTCAGAATCCATGCCATGAAAAGTTGGCAACAATTGGATTGTGCCAGGTTTGAAGTTAAACCTATGATGATTGATGGGAAGAATAATGCATGAGGGGGTTGTCTGCCTAGGAGGATGAAGATACTCCCTAAGGGGTCTGATCATCTCCTGATCAATGGGATCAGGGTCACCGTGGTCACTACCACGTGCAGACATGTTCTGTGGAAGTGGCATGTTCTCATTGTGTTGAGACATGAGTGACTGAATTTCTACAGTTTTACCTGACCTAAGTATCATACACTATGCACAAATAAAAATAAAGTAAAAAGAAACAGAGTTACCGAATTTATCAGGAGATGCTTCTTCTTATATTTTTTTTTTCTTTTTGTTTTTGCCTCAATCTCCCCGGCAACGGCGTCAAAATTTGACTGCACTCCCACCCTGCAATTAAAACACAAAACAAAACACAATAAAAATTTTATATTTTTTTCTTTGTTTAGGTGAGAGGTTTATACTCGTCAGTGTACGAGTGCAGTTGTAGTCCAAATTTAAATTTATATTTTCTGAATGAGTCTAGGTCGTCCACTGAGAGATTTATTTATGGCAAAATAAAAAGAATATCACACAAGCACACACGCATTTGGATAAATTGGCAACAAGGTTTTTTAAACAACAGATACTAGGAAATAAATTAAGGCAGTAATTGAAATAAATACTTTAAGTGAGAATATAAAATTGGATAGTACTTGAGTTAAGACAATTTCAGTGCCAACCCGTTGATTCCCAAATTTTAGCATAAAAGATTAGCAACATTAATTTAATTTCAGATATGAGGGTTTGTTATTAAATGCAATTAGAGATGATGATAGTTCTAGGTTAAGCAATCCCCATACATGATATGCGAGATTCTAATTTAAGCAACCACCATAAATTCAATTGCAATTAATACACAAAACAACTAAATTAATCATCCGAGTTTGGGTATGATAGCGTTTCCAGTTCTAGTAACTCTCATACATGGCATGAAAGCTCTAAGTTAGGCTTACGCTCCAATCCAAACCTAGTGATTTCTCAATAATTAAGATACACTCATACTGAAATTTAAATTAATGTTACTTATTTAAAGCGCAGCTTTCTTTGGGAATCATTGGCGTTGGACACTGTCCTTACCTTAACCCAAGATTAGATTTAGCTACTCATTTCCATTTAAAAGTTAATTGACATGAATTTAAACGACGTAATTTAAATAACAGAATTTAAATGACAAGAAATTTTAAAGGCATAAACTAACCGGCCATTTAGGCGGTGAATAATTAAATAACAAGAATTAAAATGACAAGAAATTTAAAGGCACAAATTAACCGGCCATTTAGGCGGTGAATAATAAAGTAATAATAAATGACATAAGAATTTAAAAGAAGAAATGAAGGAAGTAAGATCACAAGAGAGAATACTAAAGAAAAGGGGAAAGAACAAGAACAATTCTCAAAGAGAGAATTATAAGGAAACAATTAAACTTTGATTCAAGAATAATAATCACACTTACAAATGCAATCAAGTGATCTATTTATAGGCCACAAGATGCAGTACAAACCACACAATTTCAATTATTCAACTAGACATAATTATATCTAATGGGCACTCACACACTTAAAGTTAAATGGATTTTAGCTATAATACACACCTAATATTAAATGGATTTTAGCTAAAATACATACCTAATAAAGCATTCATAAAGTTAAATGGATTTTAGCTATAATATCCACCTAATAGTTAAATGGATTTTAGCTAAAAAACACACCTAATAAAGCTCTCACATAAAAAATAAAAATAGATTTCTATAAATTGGTTTTTAATCTTCATTAGGATTAAAAATAATCCTTGGGCCTTCTCCAAATAATATCTTCCATGGGTTGCTCAAATTGGGCCTTAATTCTTCATGGGCTTGAATTCTTCATGGACTTTAATTTTTCATGTGCTTGATTTCTTCATGGACTTGAATTCTTCATGGACTTTAAGTCTTCATGGGCTTTAATTCTTCATGCCTAAAAAAAAAATAAAAATAATTTAATATTATTAATAAATTATATATTATATATATGTATTACACATGGCACATAAATATATATTATATTATATTATATATATTTTACATGAATGCATATAATGATGTATATGTATTATATATAATTTTATATATTATTATTATTATTATTATTAAATTTTACTTTAAAATTTCATTTCATTCATTTTTCAATTTAAACTTGCATATAACCATAAAATATATATTAATATATAATTTAAACTATTTTTAAGATCAAAAGAAGGGTATAATTATAACAAAATTTTTATAAAATTAACCACTAATCAGATATTAGTACTATCCGAGTTGTACTTCCTAATGAGTTTAATGCTCTATCAACAAATAATTTCCAAGTTGACTTTTGTCTTGAGATGACTCTTTTTCATGTGTACACTCTACAACAAAGTTTGTCAAAGCTTTGCCCTTTATTGTTTATCGTGGCTGAAAATAGATATCATATTCTCCTAATTTTATAGCTCATTTAGTGAGTCATCTTGAACACTCTATTCTTCGCAATATTTTCCTAAAGGGTTCATCTATTAGGATGATAATAGAGTGACCTTGAAAATACAGCCTTAGTTTTCTTAAAGCCATGATCAGTGCTAGTGCAACTTTTTTAGTACGGGAGTACTTACATTTTGCTCCATGTAACACCTTGCTAACATAATACATAGATCGGTCTACTAAATTATCTTTTTGTAGCATAACTATTGACCACTGTATTGCTTACTCTTAGATACATGAAAAGCGGCTCCCCATCTAGTTAAGAGTGAAAGTGAAACCTATTTTAAATATTTTTTAAGATACTTCAAAAGATTTTTTTACATTTTCATATCCATTTGAAGCTCTTTCTTGCTCTTGAGTTTTGGAAAAAGGAAGATTTTTTTTTTTCTGCTAATTTAGATAAGAATCTATTCAATGTAACTATTCTTCTTGTTAATCTCTGAACCTCTCTTATTAAAGTAAGGGATTTCATGTATAGGATGGCCTGAATCTTTTCTAGGTTTTCTTTAATACCTTGCTACATAATCATGTACCCCAAAAAATTTTCAAACTGTACCCTAGATGAAATCCTGGGATTAGGCCTCATGTCATACTTTCTGAGTACTTCAAACACTTGAGAGAGCTTAATAACATATGATTCAATTTTTTTTGCTCTCAACTATAATGTCATCCACGAAGCTTCCATCATGTCCCCAATAATACTTTTAATACTTTGTTGATCAATTGTTGATAGGTTGTTCTAGCAATCTTTAAGCCAGAAAACATAATATTGTAGCAATAAGTACCATTTTCAGCGATGAAAGTCGTTTTTTTCTTTATCTGGGTGATATATCATAATTTGATGGTATCTTGAAAAGGTGATTAGTGGTTAATTTTGTAAAATTTTGTTATAATTATAACCCCTATTTTGATTTTAAATTGGTTTAATTGAATAGTTATGTGTAATATATATATATAATATAATATATTATAATAAACATATAAATATAATATATATATATTATAACATAATACATATACTCAATGGAGTGCATGCATGGAGCATCTATATAATATATAAGTATATAATATACCATATAATATATCATATATATAATATATAATTTATTAATAACACTCAATTGCTTGTTTGTAGGCGTGAAGAAGTGGATTTGGCGACTCAAATTGGATTGAAGAATGAAGAATTCAAACCTAGCCCATGAAGAATTAAGGCCCAACTTGAGCAAGCCCATGGAAGACATCATTTGGAGAAGGCCCAAACATTATTTTTAATCCTAATGAAGATTAAAAACTCAATTGTAGAAATCTATTTTTATTTTTTTTAATATTAATTTTTTTGAGTGCTTTATTAGGTATGTATTTTAGCTAAAATCCATTTAACTTTATGAGTGCTTTATTAGGTGTGTATTTTAACTAAAATCCATTTAACTTTATGTGTGTATTATAACTAAAATCTATTTAACTTTAAGTGTGTGAGTGCCCATTAGATATAATTATGTCTAGTTGAATAATTGAAATTGTGTGGTTTATATTGCATCTTGTGGGCTAATAAATAGCTCACTTGATTGCATTTGTAAGGGTGATTATTATTCTTGAATCAAACCTTAGTTGTTTTCTTAGAATTCTCTCTTTGAGAATTGCTTTTGTTCTCTCTTATTTTCTCTATTGTTTTCTCTTGTGATCTTACTTTCTTTTTTTCTTCTTTTAAATTCTTACGTCATTTATTGTTACTTTATTATTCACCGCCTAAATGACCAGTTAATTTCTATTTTTAAATTTCTGCAATTTTAATTCTAGTCTTTTAATTATCCACCGCCTAAATGGCCGATTAATTTTTGCTATTTTAATTCTTGTCATTTAAATTCTGTTATTTAAATTATGCTATTTAAATTCCTGTCAATTAAACTTTTAAATGGAGATGAGTAGCTAAATCCAATTTTAGGTTAAGACAAGGACAGTGTCCAACACCAATGATTTCCAAAAAAAGCTGCGCTTTAAATGAGTGACATTAATTAAAATTTCAGTATGGGTGTGTAGTAATTATTGAGAAATCACTAGGTTTGGATTGGAGCGTAAGCCTAATTTAGAGAGTTCATGCCATGTATGGGAGTTACTAGAACTGGAAACGCTATCATACCCAAATCCGGATGATTAATTTAGTTGTTTCGTGTATTAATTGCAATCGGATTTATGGTAGTTGCTTAAACTAGAATCCCGCATATCATGTATGGGGATTACTTAAACTAGAACTATCATCATCTCTAATTGCATTTAATAACAAACCCTTAAATCTGAAATTAAATTAATGTTGCTAATCTTTTCTGCTAAAATTTGAGAATCAACGGGTTGGTGTTGAAATTGTCTTAACTCAAGTGCTATCCAATTTCATATCCTCACATTAAGCGTATATTTCAACTTCTGCCTTACTTTATTTCCTAGTATCTATTATCTAAAAAAATCATAAGAAAAAATCTTATTACCAATTCATCCAAATGCGTGTGCGTGGTTGTGACATCTTTTTCCATAAATAAATCTCTCAGTAGACGACTTGGACTCATCCAAAAAATATAAATTTAAATTTGAACTATAACTGCACTCGTATACTGACGAGTATAAACCTCTCACCAAAATAAAGAAAAAAAATATAAAAGTTTTAATGTATTTTTATTGTGTTTTAATTGCAGGGTAAGAGTGCAGCCAAAAGGCATCTAAGAAACTTAGAAGTTTATATCCTAAAGTCACGCCTACCAATTTATCAATATGTGGGAGAGGATAAGAGTCCTTTAGACAAGATTTGTTGGGATTAGTAAAGTCCACACATGCTTTCCGCTTTCCATTAACTTTCTTAACCATTACAACATTGGCCAACAATTCAGGATAATACACTTCTTATATAAAATCAATCTTCAGTAATTTGTCAATCTTTTCTTATAATGTTTATTGTCTATCTGACATAATATTTCTTTTCTTTTATTTAATTGGCCTCATTTTAGGGTTGACATTTAGTTGATGGTAAATTATTTCTAGATTAATTCCCAGTATGTTAGCTAGTGACCAAGCAAATATGTCAAGGTTGGATTTTAGGCATTCCATAATTTCTTTTTTAGTTTCCATTGGTAGCTAACTTCCTACATATACCAATTTTTTTGTCTCTCTATCCTTCAGCTATATAACCTCCAATTTCTCTATGGCTTGAGGCTTATATATGAATTGTTCTATTATGGCTTGTGTTTCTCCTTGAGTTTTTCCTTTGTTTAAGGAAATGTAGTAGTTTCTAGCCTTCTTTCGGTCTTCACTAACTTGGAGTCTTAGCCTACTCCATGTGAAGTAGCGAATTTCATAAAAAGGTATCTTAACGAAATCACGATCCTCATGCAAGGCTGACTTAGCCTATGCCTAGGGCCCCCAAAAAGTGGGGGCAAAAATTTGTAGCAGTCGGTCATCGAGTCTTGGTAGACTTGGTGAGAATTCGAGAAAGCAATTGCAACACAAATGCAATTGCACAAATCAAATTCTAAAAGCAACCATGGCTATTAGTAGCGTTGCTTTGACTGATATGGAAGTCCCGGAGGCATACTTTGAGAGCCTTCCAAAGGTACAATATATGTAAGTGCCATGAAAGCTTAAATTCTGGTTAATGGCATGGGTGTACCAGCCATCCTTGCTTAATTTATTATTTGTTTTGGTTGTGCTTGTTTACAGACCTGACAGTCCATTGTTAGCGACCTAGTCTACCAGGACATGACATCTAAACAATTGTATCTCGAGTGTCTACTTAACTGCCTCGATTTTTCCTTCAAGCATCAAGCGCTTGAGATTGTCAACCAGGTGGAGGTGTCCATCTATTTGTGGCATCGAAGAACCAATCCAAGGCCCTTGAATAGCATGAGCTGGACCACCTCCAAGTCATCATGGGAGATGGTGAAGGAGCTGATTATTGACACAGAAAAGATAGAGATGCTCGTAGAAAGAGCCGAAAGCCTCTTGCTTTCCTTGAAGCAACGATTCCCTGATCTCTCTCAAACAAGCTTAGACATGAGTAAAATCCAATACAACAAGGTTTAAATCTTTAGCCCTTGGTAATGGTGAGGCTTATCGCCTAGGGCCCCACCAACCCTTGAGTCGGCCTTGCCTTCATGTCATTAAATAGTGATCATCCAAGTATAATGTTAATGAAAAAAATTTAACCACAATAAAATTTGTCTATCGAGTAATGCTTTGAGGCTTAGTGCCTAGTGTTATTGCTAGTTGTATTGATCTGACAACTAGTATTGCTTCCTTAGTAAATATATATATGGATGAGGATACCAAATTTAGTCTATCTAAAGAAAAGTCCAACTTTTCAAAACAATTCTAATAAATCAAGTTCACTAAACTTCCATTGTCCACTAATATCCTCCCTATGGGATGTTTAGCTATGATAGCTGAGATCACCATAATGTCATCTTGTGGCATAATGATATTCCCCCTATCCTCTAAGGTAAAAGTAATGGGCTCTTCATTATCTTGTTATTTTATGACGGAGTTCACGTGATAGGCTTGTCTAGCATAAGGTTTTTGGGCGAATGATATATCTCTTACCAAAGTTTCTCCACCAAAGATGATGTGTATAACTTAGAGAGTGGGCTCATTATCAAGAAGAGTTCTCTAGTTATCTCTCTTTCTATCTTCTTATAGTCGTTATTGTCTTTCTTGTCTCTTTGGTATTTCATCTTGTCTTTGTCGTGTTGTCTTCTTGCTTTAAACACAAACATATCTTATGAGCTTTCCTTCTCTTATTAGCATCTCAATTTGGTTCATTAATTATCGACAGTTGTTAGTTAAATGGCCATAGGCTTTATGGAATCTACAGAAGGCATCCTTGTCTTTTCTCATAGGTCGATCATTTTTCTATGAAATCTCACCAATCTTACACCCTTAATGGCTACTAATATAGATGATAGTGGCTCTATAATTAGACTATAGTTATTAAATTACAATCTGGAGGGCATGAGTCTCCAACGAGTTTTCAAGGGGATTTTTCAGGTGTTTTCGAGTAGCATTGGATAATTTTGAAGTTTGGTGGAAGTAAAGCAGAAGGCATGAGATTCTAAAGAAAGGATTTATCTATCTAAGTGCCTAGTGGTTTCATTGTGTTGTTTTTACATGGCCTCATAGTCACTTAAAGATACATGGGTGAAGTTATTCCAGAGGCTCCAAGCTATCCTTCTGAGAGAGTCCCTAATTTCTTAAAAGAGTTTGGGGACTATTAACATCAAGACTCCCTTGCCTTTGGTTGTTGGCAACTTGAGATTATGTACAAACCATCGTTAATGTATTTAGGCTTTTTGAAGTGATTCTCATGGATGGAGTGTCAATTATTGTTGCTTAAATATAATAATAATATTTAAAATCTTGACAAATCCATCTTCAAGCCTGGAACTTCTTGCAAGGACATCGTCAAAGGGCACAAGGCAATCTCTACGTAGACACTTTGATGCTTAAGTCAATAGATAACATATTGTTGAAGAACTTACAAAGTGCTTGATATTTGAAAGAATGACTTACTTAGGGGATATGAGTCATTCTCTATTTATAGGAATGGTTTATTGAAAGAAACAAGACTTCTTGTTGTTGTTGGATAAGGATTATTATCATATAAGACTTATTTGTTCAGAGATTTTCAAAATGGGCATCAAAAATAAAATTGCAAGTTTCTCCTTGAGATGCCCATGATTGGTCACTCAAGATACTTTCCTAGGAAACTAGTCAAGAAAGGTTTTTTGACTCCCAAGGAGGTGATTTAGAGGGCCAACACAAGGGGACCTCTTGAAGATTCTCCCTTGCCCAAGAAGCTCTATTGAGTCCTTTGAACTAGTCTTTTACCTCATTTTCTTTGTTTATTTTCTTATTTTAGTTATGTTTTTTGATCCTTTTTTAGTTATTATGCACATCAACTTAAAATTTTTTGAAGTAAATATTTCTTTTGTATTAAAACCCAATTTGTAATGACCCGTTAAGGGGTCTAGATGTTTTCGGGTATTTTATTTTGGCTTCAAAAATTTTTGCTTTAATTAATTGAGGGTTGAAAATATTTTTCTTTGCTTATGGAATGAAGAGTAACTGAAAATGAGAATTTGGTAGCCCATCTAAATGGAATCCAAAAATGTGAGGAAAGTCCAAATAAATTGGGCCATTGTGATGTGTTTAAAATTTCTAATTATATTATGAATTGGCTTGGATTATGATAATTTATTTGGGTTAATGAGTTGGGCCATGGAATGGCCCATGGTATGGGCTGAGCCTAATTGGGAAATGAGATTTGAAATTTTTGAAAGAAAATAATAATAAATTAAATTGGCCGTCAAATGTCAATAGTACCCTTGGTCTTCCATTTGACCATTGTAAAGGTGAAGGGCAATCAGGTCATTTCAATCAAGTTGCAAGTGCAGACTGTGCATGTCACTCTTCATGCTTCAGCTGCAACGGTAACCTTTAATTGTTGTGTGCCTGCCTTTCCCTTTCTGCAACTTTCTCTTTCTTCTTCTTCTTTTTCTTCTTTCCTTTCTGCCTTCTAGTCTCATTTTCATTTTGGCTGAGAGGAGCTTCAGGAAGAAAGGATTCTTCTAAACAGCGAAGTCATCAGGCAAGTTCTTCTTGCACTTCCTCTTCATTTTCAGTGCAAGCTTGTTTATACATTCAGTATTTCACTTCCTTGATTTCCTGCCTTCTCATTTACTGTTCTGCAAGTTCTTCACACATTTCCACTTATTTTTAGTGCGAGCTCTCCTATATAGATATATCCATTTTCAGTGCAAGCTTCCTTGATTTTTACCTTCTACTTTAACTTCATGCTGCAAGTTCTTTTATACATCATCTTCTGCTAATGCGATTGAGGTGTACATGATGGTTCACTGTGTTCATTCCAATTCATTTTAGCTCGCTGTGTTATTCATTTTAGCTCACTATGTTCAACATTTTGTTTCTGTATCTCTTTGTGGGTCTCCTTGTGGTCTCGAAATGGGGCTTGTTTTCACCCCAAGCTTTCTTCGTGAATGGCATTTTATATAGCTAGGTGAGAATGAGAACCTCTACTTGTTCTGCATCCAAAGAAGCAGTGAGGCAGCAAGTTAAGCTATGGGAACCATGTCAGACCCTACCTTATGACTCAGCTGAAGGCAAGACCATTTGTGGGGACATTCCTTCAGAGGCCGTGGAATGGGGACCGATTTATCAAAGGAAGGAAATTGCTAGACCTGAATCAAGTGTAGGCATTGATGGGTATTTAGATTGCTAGGTAGATGAGGCCACATCCCGTGCTGAGGCGGAAGCAGAGAGCATTGTTTAGTAGCAGTGCTGTACCGAAAAAGTTGTAATTGTTAGCTTGAATCTATGTAGTAATGGAAATATGAATGGAATGTATTGAATAAGGAAGCGAAATATGCCCAAAACTTTGTTTTGTCGCAACTAAGACAATTTATGAATATTAGTTGTGTAGAAATTATCATACATGTATGGTAGGGTGAATGAATGGTATGTCATGATGTTGAATTGGATAGATTATATTTTGGTTAACTGGTATGTATTGGAGCATGCACAACCTAAGGGTGGCATGTTAACTCTCGAGGCCTTAAAAAGGGAAAGGATCGCCCTCATGAGAAATGGAGCTTGACGAATCGAGTGTCACCGAATTATTATCATGGGTTAATGGACGCGACATATGGACAGTATAAGTGTAATCAGTTAGAAGTGTAAATACTTGTGAAGCATGTGAGTAGGAGATATTTCGGTAATAAATAATGAAGTTGAGGGAAGTATAGTACCCAGAAGTGAATTACCAGGGCGAGTACATAGCTATATTAATGAAAAGCTAGGATTGGGACCCTAGGAGTGGCTCGTGTAATTACTTATGGAAATAACTAATTGGGATTTTGGATCGAGAGTACGTACGCATACGATTATGTATATATGTAAAATATAGGTTAGCCTATAATAAGAGGAAAAATGTAATATAAAACGGTAGGCTAGTGCGTGGCTAAGGGGAAATAAGCAATGAGGTGAGAGCCTTATTTAGCATAGCAGCTGTCAACAGATGGTAAGGAGTTGTCGACCGGTCACGAATGGTCGCCAGTGCCCTTTCGTTTGGTGACTGTGTTGATGCTGGACTTGGTTTTCTAATACCATGGGAAATAATAATTATTGTAATAAAGTTATCTATATATATATATATATACGAGTTCATGTGGTTCGCGATATTGTAATGTATCGATTTTACATGGGTCAACATATAGTAATGCATAATTAAGAAGAAAACCACCATTGTTAACTTAAGGAAAAGTAAATACAAACGTTAGGTGACAACCTATAGTGACTCTGGAAGTGAAGGATCTACGATCAAATCGGATAAGTAAACATATTAAATGAGAATTATATAGTGGGAGAAATTAAGTTGCAGGAGCTCATGGTGAAATTATTCCGAGACAAGGATAGTGCTCGCTCAAGTGTATTCATTAAGAGAGAGTCCTAATACTCTATGTTTCGAGACAAGGATAGTGCTCGCTCAAGTGTATTCATTAGGGGTGAGTCTTAATGATTCTATGAGGAGGAAACGTGGGAGATTTAGAACATGTGTAGACCGCAACACTTGAAGTAAATAGCTATAATGAGTGAGAACCCCCGCCGTAAGTGGATAATTTGTTGGATTGGGTGTTGAGGTGATGTATCCTTAAGATTGGCATGTGGTCAAGATGATAGCAATGGATGGTAAGATGGGAAAATAAGTCATTTCAAAAAGGGTATTATAGTGCTATCGACGGAATGGAAATATACTTGCCGAGTGAAGAGACTCATTGGGAGTACCTAAGGGTTACTTGTACAAATTGGGAAATTTCATAATGTATGCTATGGCTAGCAAATGCAAATTTGATTGAAGGAAATGGTTTCCTTGTGGACCCTATCTGAGGCTTGTAAGGTGCATTATATTAGTCACTTGGAACGATTTAAGGAGAGATGTGGCAAGATTTGTTTTGTAATGTCTAGTGTGTCAGCAAGTTAAGGCTGAACGTCAGAAACTCGCAGAATCATGGCAATTGTTATTAGCTCAAAGTGGAAAGTAGGATAATGCTCCCATGGACCTTACGTAGAGATTGCCTAGGATGGCAAAGGGAATGAGGTTGTTTGGGGTACTAGTAGTCGAGATGGCTACATCAGCCCCTCTTGGCTACTTAAGAAAAACGTTTTCCCTAAATCATTGGGCAGAAATGTATAATGAAGAAATAGTAAGGCTGCATGGTATTCCGTCAAGTATTTGTGAAATGTTGCATGTTGCCTCGGGGACCAGATGGAAGTTCAGCACTACATTTCGTCTGCAGGTTGGCAAATAGACAAAGAGAACTCTTTAAGCATTGGAGGAGGTGATGCTGGCACGTGTGTTGTATCCCCTTGGTAGTTAGGGCGATCATCTTCCATTAGTGAAGTTGTTACGACAACAGTTACCATACCAGTATTGGGACACCACCTTATAAGGCATTTTATAGTAGTCTACGTACGACACCAGCGTGTTAGGAGGATGATGGATATCGGACCTTGTTGGGACCCAAGTTATTGAGAAAACGTTCGAAGAATCAGAACTGCTAGGGCCTAGGTGGAGGCGACCCAAGATAGATAGGAAAGTTATGTAGACCAGAAACACTGGGATTTAGAATTTGAGATGTGAGGCCATGTATGGCCAAGGATGATGCCATGAGGTGTGTGCGATGGTTGGAGCTCAGGGAAAAGTAGCCCTTGTCCTATTGACTCTTTCAAGAATCCTAGTGTGAATTGGACCTTTGGTGTATAAATTAGCCTTGTGTGGCCGATGTGCACTCGGTGTGGCACATATCAACATTAAGAAAGTAGGTGCTAGATTCCTAGCATAAGGGTGATTTTTCTTTAGACCAAAAAGGTTATGAACAATGTGTGATAAGAGAAAATGTCATTAAACATTTCAGAACGATGGGAGAAGGAATGGGAATGTAGATCAAATCCTTTTGTAATGACCGGTGGCAATGTCATAATCAGGGCGAGGTTGCTTGCAAAAATTGAGAATGAGTAGAGGCATTTCCTTTCCAGTTGTTTGTGTGGTTAGATGCGAATTTGGGGACCAAATTCTTTGAAGGGGGGAGAAACTGTAACGATCTGTTAGGGGGTCTAGACGTTTTCAGGTATTTTATTTTGGTTCAAAAATTTTTGCTTTAATTAATTGAGGGTTGAAAATATTTTTCTTTACTTATGGAATGAAGAGTAAGTGAAAATGAGAATTTGGTAGCCCATCTAAATGGAATCCAAAAATGTGGGGAAAGTTCAAATAAATTAGGCCATTGTGATGTGTTCAAAATTTCTAATTATATTATGAATTGGCTTGGATTATGATAATTTATTTGGGTTAATGAGTTGGGCGATGGAATGGCCCATGGTATGGGCTGAGCCCAATTGGGAAATGAGATTTGAAATTTTTGAAAGAAAATAATAATAAATTAAATTAGTCGTCAAATGTCAATAGTGCCCTTGGTCTTCCATTTGATCATTGTAAAGGTGAAGGGCAATCAGGTCATTTTGATCAAATTGCAGGTGCAGACTATGCATTTCCCTCTTCATGCTTTAACTACAGCGGCGACCTTTAATTGTTGTGTGCCTGCCTTTCCCTTTCTGCAACTCTCTTTTTCTTCTTCTTCTTTCCTTTCTGCCTTTTGGTCTTATTTTCCTTTTGGCTGAGAGGAGCTTCAGGAAGAAAGGATTCTTCTACACAGCGAAGTCATTAGGCAAATTCTTCTTGCACTTCCTCTTCATTTTCAGTGCAAGCTCGTTTATACATTCAGTATTTCACTTCCTTGATTTCCTGCCTTCTCATTTACTGTTCTGCAAGTTCTTCACACATTTCCACTTATTTTTAGTGCGAGCTCTCCTATATAGATATATCCATTTTCAGTGCAAGCTTCCTTGATTTTTACCTTCTACTTTAACTTCATGCTGCAAGTTCTTTTATACATCATCTTCTGCTAATGCGATTGAGGTGTACATGATGGTTCACTGTGTTCATTCCAATTCATTTTAGCTCGTTGTGTTATTCATTTTAGCTCACTGTGTTCAACATTTTGATTCTGTATCTCTTTATGGGTTTCCTTGTGGTCTCGAAATAGGGCTTGTTTTCACCCCAAGCTTTCTTCGTGAATGGCATTTTATATAGCTAGGTGAGGATGAGAACCTCTGCTCGTTCTGCATTCAAAGAAGCAGTGTTAAATGTATGTATATATATATATATCTGTGTGTATATCACCTCTGTATGAGCTCGCTGTTCCAAATGCATCTCATAGTTGTATGTGCTATGTCGGAATGTAAAATACTAAGTTATATGCCACTCATTCGAATGATTTTATTGAGGTATTCGAAGGTCTTACATCAAACAGTAAAAGCTGAACTAAAAATATATATATATATATATATGTTGTTCACCCATATATGAGACCCACTTGTAAATGCATATATACAACATGCATAACGAGCTGATAACCCTTAGAGATTTGTAAAACTTATTAGAGTATGCCCTGCCTAGCTAATCCACCATATATTCATGCTTAAACAGTCATTCGAATACCCCTGTTTTGTTCTGTTCGGCAAACCCAGTTATATATATACACGTTCAGCTTCATTGATGTTCTAGCAAGCTAGTTCTAGTTCTTTCCGCGAGCTTGTTCCAGCTCTTTGCCGCGAGCTCACACCTATATGCTTCCTGACCATAAGCTTAATCACGAGCTTGTTCTCGCGAGCTCATTTCTCAAGCTTTTAGTCGCGAGCTCTTGCTGCGCGCCTAACCTCAAACTCGTCCAGCGAGCTCTTGCCCAACCCCTTGACCGCGAGCTCATTTCTCAAGCTCTTGGCCACGAGCTCTTGCCACGCGCCTGACCTCAAGCTCATCCAGCGAGCTCTTACCCAACCCCTTAACCGCGAGCTCGTTCAGCGAATTGATGCTCACCTCATGACCTCGAGCTCGTTCGCTTGTCCTTCTTGCGAGCCCTCCCGAGCTCTCTCTGTAAGCCGCGAGCTCATGACCACGAGCTGGTCCCGAGCTCATCCCATATGCCTTTGAATGAGAGCTATCAGCTCTCACCTTATTTATTTACCTTTCCTTAACTTAAGTAAATGTTTGCATTTTCTTTAATTTATATTTTACTTTCATTTACTTTAATACATAAATGTAAATAAGAAAGTACCCCTATTTGGATTCAATAAAAATATAAAAAAAAATCAAAATTCATAAAAATAAAAAGTTAGAATTTTGGTTTTAGTACAAATCCACGAATTTGCAATTTTACCACCATCGAAATACATAGTTTCCGTTTCTTAAAAAATTCATTAAAAATCATTTTTACAACAATGAATGCTAGTTATCAAATTACTGGAAGTTAGTTTTTTAAAATGAAGACATTTTCAAAAATGTTCTATTTGGTCCATTGCCTTAGAAAAATTTCAGATTTATGTTTGGTCAACAATTTCGCATGGTGTGGTCATTTGATCGCATGGGGACTAATCATGAATTTGAACTATGAGCACGAATGCAAGTAAATGCATACTACCACTAGTTAAATGAAATCACAACAATCATATGATGGAAAAAATAGTTATTAAATTTATAATACTCATCTGCTGGTGAATCGAGACTTGATATTGAATAGCTTGTCTCAAAAACTATTCTTGTGTTATAAATTACATCAAGCATTTCTATGTCATAAATTAAATCTTGAATATGGTAAACGTTATGAAGTAAGATATGTTGAATTTATCTGATGATGAAAAAATACCCGGTATGGGTAAGTAATGTTGAAAGTATGAATATCGCAGAAACAAGAATTTAAATACATGTGGTTGGCAAATGCATACATGATGCATACATGTACATGTTACATATATATATGTTTTGTGCACCTATTATTTTGCGCGAAGGAAGAAAGGGTACCATAGAGCACTTGGCACAGGACGAGGTGGTCATAGCCCGGCAGGTTGGCTCCATATTTATTTGTGAGATTTTATGAAACTTATGCACTTTCGCATGCATTGATTTATGGCTTGAGAGCCGGGAAAATTGATATTGGTAATGAAATGATGCACTCTTGCATGTATTGAATGATGGCTTGCGAGCCTTTGAGAATTGATAATAATATTGGAATTTTATGCATATTTGCATAGTGATACATGGTAACATGATATATTGAGTTGAATTAATAAATTCATGAATTATGAATCTTGTATATAATTGTGGAGTCTTTGATTACTTTTCTTGGGGTCATCATGTTCTTGGATTCTATATATTGTTTATTGTTTCTCGAACTTGCTGAATCTTGTGGCTCACTTGATCTTCTTTGCCATTCCAAGTAAAGGAAAGACAGTTATTGGGGGTGAGTCCAGTAAGACTGCAGCCAGGGATAGTGGTGTACGGAGACGCGTCCTAACTTTAAAGATTCTAATTAGTGATTTAGGGAGGTTTGTAACAACGAGAATTTGTTATGTTGTGGGCATTTAAGGCTCTTATTATTTTGTATGGCCATTGAGCCTAGAGTTATAAGATGTTGGGAATGTAATTAAATCTTATTTAAATTTTCACTGTTAAAAATGAAATGAGTTAAGTTTAATTTTATTTTATATCATCTATGTAAGGATCTTCTTTCGAGCATTCAGAAACGGGCCATACACAATTCACCTCTCTCCTAAAATTATCACTTGGGCCACAATTAAAAAATTAGAAAAAAACAAGGCATATGAGGCAAAATGCATACTAATGATACTCGAAGGGAATAAAAAATATTATTATTTTTGAGAAAGTTTAAATTACCTTTTCTTTTATGTTGGTGTGAAGGGAATAAAAAATATTATTATTATTAAAAAAAGTTGTAAAAATATATGAAATGAAAAATATTAACCACATTGACAATTAATACCCTTTTATACTTAATAAAAAGATAGTGTTTAGTTAAACTAGTGACAACCTTAAATATTTATAAAGTTATTAAGACTAATATTATCAATATAAAAAAATAAGATTTTTATAAATTCTTATTATATTCAATGTTCTTTATTTTGAAAAAGAAAAAAGGACAAAAATCACGTCTATTCATTTTCGTTGTAGTAACTGGCCCCTTCACCCGCAGCACACTGGAAATGAAACCCAAATTTGTCCCTCCCAACGCTTAGTCCGTGTATCAATTTTGACCCTTTCCTTCAAACCTCAGTATCAATTTGGGTCCGATTTGAGTATCTGTCACTTCCAATTTCCAAATGGTTCTTTTCCACAGTCGTCGGGTAGCAACTTCGTTTAGAAGAAACTGTCTTCTGATTCAGAAAGCTAAACTCAACAATACCGTCTTCCCCCATTCCTCTCTTCTCCGTATCACATCCAGCAGTGAAGTTTCCTCACTCAGCCCGCGTAGAAACCAAATACCGACTTCCCCTTCAAAGATTCACGTCCAAGATTCAGTTTCCTCTCACCCAAGTTCAGTTCTTCTGGTTTATAGAAATTTCAGCTTCCACAGATCAATCCTCGAACATCCGGCCAACATCCAATCTACCATTGATGCCGATGAGCAAAACCCACATGTCAAAAGCGGTCCAATTGCTGCTGAAGACGCGGAGAAACTCTGCAGAGTACTATCGAACCACCTCAGTTCTTCCGGCGTTGAATCTTCTTTGGATGGCACCGGCGTTGAGATCACGCCGGAGTTAGTTCTGCAAGTTCTGAAAAAGCTCAGCAACGCCGGCGTTCTGGCGCTAGCCTTTTTCCGATGGGCCGAGAAGCAGAGGGGTTTCAAGCATGGCACAGAGAGCTATAATGCTCTGATCGAAGCACTAGGGAAGATCAAGCAGTTCAAGATGGCTTGGGATTTGGTGCACGAGATGAAACAGAAGGGCCTGCTGACAAGGGAGACCTTTGCTTTGATTTCTCGGAGGTACGCCAGGGCGAGGAAGGTGAAAGAAGCCATTGAGGCGTTTGAGAAGATGGAGAAGTTTGGAATGAAACTAGAATTGCAAGATTTTAACAGACTGCTCGATATACTGAGCAAGTCCAGACACGTTGAGCGTGCGCACCAGGTGTTTGATAAATGGAATAACAGAAAGTTCAAGCCCGATATCAAGTCCTACACGATACTGTTGGAAGGGTGGGGGCAGAAACAGAATTTGCTGAGATTGGATGAAGTTTATCGAGAGATGAGGGATGATGGGTTTGAGCCGGACGTGGTGACTTATGGAATCCTCATCAATGCTTATTGCAAGGCTAAGAAATATGATGATGCAATTCGGGTGTTTGATGAGATGGGAAGGAAGAGGGTCGAGCCCACTCCCCATATATACTGTACTCTGATCTATGGGTTGGGTTCTGAGAAGAGGCTGAGTGAAGCTCTCAGGTATTTTGAGCTCTCCAAGTCTAGCGGTTTCACCCCAGAGGCGCCCACTTATAATGCGCTTGTGGGATCGTATTGCTGGTCAGAGCGGATGTATGATGCATATAAGGTGGTGGATGAGATGAGACAGTTTGGGGTCGGTCCAAATTCCCGAACATTCGATATAATTTTGCATCACCTTGTGAAGACTCGAAGGACAAAAGAAGCTTACTCTGTTTTCCAGAGGATGAGCACTGAGGGATGTGAGCCGACTGTGTGTACATATGAGATCATGGTTAGGATGTTCTGCAATGAGGAGCGAACTGATATGGCGGTGAGGGTTTGGGATCAGATGAAAGCCAAGGGAGTCCTTCCCGGGATGCATATGTTCTCGACACTGATAAACGCGTTGTGCCATGAGGACAAACTGGATGGAGCCTGCAAATATTTTGAGGAGATGTTGGATCTGGGCATTAGGCCTCCTGCCTATATGTTCAGTAATCTGAAAAAGTCTCTACATGATGAGGGTAGGAAGGACACCGTTCTTATGTTGGTTCAGAAGATGGACAAGCTGAGAAAAACTCCAATAACAATCGATTCTTGAGGTGATGTGATAATATTGAATTTTGGTAATTACTAGACATGTCCCCCAAGTGCGTCATCTACAAGAATTTTGGGTACTCACTACTCATTGACGCCAAAGAGCAGGTAGGAAGCACTATGTTTTAACAATCCAAAGTGGTATTAACATCTACTTTCTCCCTCCTTTCTTTCAACTGTGTTGAAGATATTTTTGATAATCCAGTTTGTTTACCATTTTATGGAGCTCACGGTTTCAGGAGCGTCAGGCACTCGGTAGCTTCTATAGGGGATAGTTTGCACTGCTTTTTAATTTTTTTATTTTTTTTGGCATAAGTAGATAGTTCGACTGTTTTTTATCTTTTATAAGCAAATTTGCACTGTTAAAATGCAAATAAAAAAGGGAAAATTAACCGTTGTGAGTTTAAGTAGTTTATAATTTGCCGGTAGAAAATAACAATAATAAAGTTTTGTTTTCTACTAGTGTTGGTGTTTTGCAGTTAGTTTGCTGAGACAACTAATATCTTAAAAATAGTGAATGTTTTTTACTGGGGAAGTCACAATCTTATTCCAATTGCGAAAAGTTTCAGAACAGCTTCTATGAAGTGATTAATGTCAAAGGCTATCCTGTAATGTTGAACAAGACTTTGGCCAAAGATTGGTGGTGTGTTGCAGAGTTACATACTAATTAAACAGTATGGCACTAGTTGACAACAGCAAAGTTTATCCACATAATGTAACTTTTTGAAAGATCTTAAACTGCAAGTGTCTTAAACAAGGAGATTTGAGAAGATACCGCTCTAAAGGAGGAAACCAACGAATATGCATACAGTTGCATGTGAAGAGCAAGTAGTATGCACCTAGAAAAACAAAAATGCGAGTAGTATGTTTATTAAGACGAACTTCTTTCATCCCCCTTTATAGGGGTAAGTGGTATTTTTGCAAGGCCATTCAGTCAAACTAATCTCTCTTTTATTCTCCAACAAGTTGCTAGCAGGAGTATGTGGCTTCACTGGTGTTAGATCATCTATTACACAGAATTGAACCTTATGAATTCAATACGACAAGGTGATGTAATAGGCTCCTGGTTATGTGGAGATAAATTGCAAGTTTAAAATGATTTTCTTGTAATAATCTGCATCGATAAAACTTCTGAATCATAATTGCAGTTTTCCTTATTTATCAGCTGAATGGTTCTTCAAACTAATAATAGGAGCAAACTTAAAGCAACACGAGTTCTTAGAAATTTGAGAAGTGGAACAGACTTCGATTTAACGATTCTTTCACTTTTCCTCCCCCATATACATCTGATATACAGCTAAAATAGGCTGCTACAAAATCACAAGCAGTTCCAAAAGAGAATACGGTCAAGTGAGACTACTGATAACATCCATGTCTCTAAAGCATGTCCAAATTTCGGTAAGGTATGATACGGTGAAACGAAGAAATAGAACTAGCTATGACGCTATTTACCAGAAAGAGGATCTCCATACACCCATTCACTCGGTGGGGCATAAAAGGAAATAATAGGTTGCAGAATTCTAATTCAGAGAACTTACAGGCAGCATCGTAGCCATTATGTGCTCAAAACTCGGTACGGTCGGGAGTGAGCTTCTCTTCCTTCTCCTCCTCCTCGAGGCCAAATTCAGATGAGGCTTGCGGTACTTGCTCTGGTGTTTCTGGTTGCTCGATGACTTCATGAACGCCGTGAACAACAAGCCAATCACTAAAATACATGTCCGGAAATGTCAGCGGAACTTCATTTAACATCAGTAGATCATTGAATTTTGAAATTCTGATGGTAAATCCGTCCAAAAACGTCCTCAATACTGTCCCGTCTTGGAAATTATTCAGATCTGTCCAGGTGAGCTTGCAAGGAACAACATGTCGAAGAAGCAGCGACGAGTATGCACTAAAATTACCGGCAAATTCAAGCATCACATCATCTATAGGGGCAAACACTGTCAGCTCCGACCGATCAAGAAAACCTAGTAACTGCATATCGAGAAACGACGCCATAACAGAGTAGCCTCTGGTTCTCATCATTCTAGACGCTTCATCAAACGAATAACCGCCAGACGAAGTAATTTCAGCAGCTTCAGAGACCACGCATCGGAGATCAGGGCTAGGGCTCTGAGCCGGCGACGAAACCTTGAAATTCGGATCGAAGAACATGTCAATCCCGAACACGACCAACGATCCATCATCGAATATTGGCGATCCATTAATTGTGACATTGTTGAGCAAAACTTGCTGGCTGTTATCGATCGTGGTGACGATCAAGGAGTTTCCGGGGGACAAGGTGGGGATCTTGGTGCCGAAGGGCAGGGAGCGGAGGCTTTCAAGGGAGAAGGCGAGCGGAGCGAAGTGGAACTGAAGGAGAGAGAGCGACGGCTGTCCAGATTGGGCGAAAGCGGCGTCGGAGGGAGAGAATATGGTGGCAGACTGCTGCTGCGGGGTCAGGATGGTCGGCGAGACGAGTTCCAGTGTTAACGCCATGGAGACGAAGCCGGAGTTAGAGAGGATCTCGGCGGCGTTGATCACGGCGTTCGAGGACAGCGCAGAGGATATAGGAAACAGAAGCAGGACGATGAGAGAGAGGAGAAGAAGAAGTTGAGTCCGTTTCGCCATTGATGGCACCAAGTCACTCTCTGTGTATGACTACTGCTCCTCAGCAGGAGAACAGAGACGGTGGTTAATTATACGTGGTGTTGGTGTTTGCGGGAAGCACAGACACGTGGATCTTCACTATTTGTTAGTTCAGGCGGGCTGTTGCATTTTCCGTTTTTGAGGCGCATTTACCAAAACAGCCCTACTTATTCAATGCAAACACCAATAAAAAATTACGGGTTGCCATTTATGTGAATTCTCAAGTCTTAACAGTTGATTGTTTCTAACAAATTTAAAGAGGTTAAAATTCATTCAACCCTTCAAAATTTATAGTTTATAATATTTAATTCTTTTATAATTTTATCTTTAATCGATAATCTCTTATGACTTTATTTTATCAAAAAATTATATTTAAAAGTTGAAAAAAATAACCATAATTATAAATAATCTTAAATAATTATACATAATTTTATTATTACAAATAATTTAAAAATAAAAATAAAAAACTTGCTTTTAAGTGAAAGAAAGTGTCGCAATTAGTGATATAAGAGGAAAAATAGAAGCATAAATATAACTAATTGAAATTAGAAGCATAAATATAATGTTTGAAAATTCAAACAAATATTGTATTTATTGAGAAAAAAATTTAAATAATTATGTATTTGAAAATTCATTTAAAAATCATATTTATTGAGAAAAAAAAGAAAATGGAATTCTTTTGAGATTGTTTTGCTTTCATAATTCAAAGATAGAAAGACTAATTTACTTTTGTAATTCAAAAATAAATTAAATTTGGCTAAAATTATATACTAATTGATTTTTGTACTTCTTTGAAGATATATTGAGAGTTTATTAGACTTTAAAGACTAATTAAAGTTAATGATTATATTTTCACACTTTCCCTTTAACTTTTATTTCTCAAATCATCAACTAACTTCACTTTTCTCCATTTAAAAGTAAGTTTGGCATTTTCTTTTAATTGGTTTATAATAATAGACTTAAGTGTAATTGTTTAAACTTAATACAGACATTTTGTTTTTTTTTTTTTTTCAGACATGTAAATTTAGTTTTTTATTAGAAAATTCTGTCAAATGTGATTATTGGTTAAAAATAAAACTATAAAGAGGTTAAATCTTCCAAATTACAAATTTTGAGAGATTTTAGTCATTTAAAGATAAAAATAAAATCTATTTATTTACTGTCATGTATTTGAAAGTAATGCAGGATTGAATTGTGGTATTACATTAATATAATAATTAGTATAACAATACAATTGCTTAAAAAATTATCTCATGTTCTCTCTCATCTTCCTATTAATGTCAAAAATTATCTCATGTTTTCTCTTATTTTCATATTAATGTCCTAGGTTGCACGAAAATAAAAATAAAAAATATTTTCAATACAAAAATTGAAATGGAGAAATAACATTTTTCCCCAAAAGTAAGAAATAAAAATGCGAGATAAAGTATAGAAAAAATATAAATATTTTTTTGTAAATATATTTTTAATATAAAAAATAGTTATTCAATCTAAAAGTAAACATAGATTATTTCCATAATGCATTCAAGTAAACATAAATATAAAATTCATAATACATTCAAACAAACATAAATATAACTTTCATAATACATTCAAACAAACATAAATTTAACTTCCATAATGCAACATCACACTAGAAATAAAAGCATGAACTTACAATTATAGATAAAAATCACGACAAGCTGAGCACTGAGTAATCAAATTGATAGCAATAAGAGGGAGCAACTGAGCACCAATTACCAAACAACCAAATCGACGGCAACACAAGCACCGAGCATGGAGCAATTGGCCATGAGAGGTGTTGAGCCAACTTGCTTATATTAATTAAGTTTTGATGATTAACAAAAATATTTTTATGATATAAATGTATTTTTTTCATATAAAAAAATAAATTTATTTTGAATTAAAGGTGGATTGTCTTTAAACATATTTCCTTTTTTTGATCATTTATGTTTCAAAAGTTTATGTTTGAATTTTCATTTATTGATAAATATTTTTATTACTTATACAAAAAGTATATTTATTTTGAATTAAAGAAGAATTACTTTTAGATATGTTTTCTTTTTCTCATACAAAAAATAAATTTATTTTGAATTAAAGATAATTGATTTTAGACATGTTTTCTCTTACTTATGCAAAAGTAAATTTATTTTGAATTAAAGGAAATTGCTTTGAGACATGTTTTCTTGTTTTAATCATTTATGTCTCAAAAACTTATATTTGAATTTTCAAATCTTGATTTCTCATGCAAAAAGTAAATTTATTTTGAATTAAATGTAAGACATGTTTTTTTTATTATTTGAGAAAGTCTAAACATTTTTTTAAATTTCAAACTTCATATTAACCATTTCTTTAGTGGCTAAAATGCTTATAAATACCCCTCAAACTCATTTTTTGAGTATCCATATCCATTGCACATATTGCACATCAAAATCTCCCCAAAACTCTCAAGCTAATTTTCAAGCATTCCAAGGCTTTCAAAGATTCATTGTTCATCTACCGAAGAGCCACAAGGTAAGAAAAGAAAAAGAGATCGCAAAACTGAATCCAATCTTCTCCATTCAAACCGAGGTCACTGTTTATTTATTTATTTAAATATTATTATCTTGTATAATTTATTCTTAATTGCTTATTTGTGTTCGAGTATGGACAAATTATTTGTAACATTTAAATTACTATTGTGGATTGTATAGGTTTTCTAAAACCGTTAAAATCTAGATGAATCTAGTTTTCAAAGTAAGCTATGGAGAAAACCTTGGTGTTGGTGGTTTTCCTAAAACCCATTGTAATCTAGGAGTATATCTAATTTTCAAGTGAGCTAGTGTGAAAACCTTGGTGAGATTAGTGGAACCCCAAGAGTGGTTGAGACCTTGGGAGAGTGGAGTAGGTATGTGTAGAGACACCGAACCACTATAAATTGTCTTATGCCTCATTTATTTATTCTTGCTATATCTTGTGGCTTGAAATTTATTAATCTCAAACTTACATATACATAGTTATAAAATCTTAATTTGTTTAAAATTAAATAACAAGAATTTAATTACAAGAAAATAATTTATATATATTCTTAGAGAAAATAATTAATCAATAATAACGTGTCTAAAAGTAATTCTCCTTTAATTCAAAATAAATATATTTTTTTTATGAATAATAAAAATATTTATCAATAAATAAAAATTCAAACATAAACTTTTGAAACATAAATGATCAAAAGAAGGAAACATATTTAAAGACAATCCACCTTTAATTCAAAATAAATTTACTCTTTGTACCAACTTTTAATTCAAAATAAATTTATTTTTTTTATATGAGAAAGAAATACATTTATATCATAAAAATATTTTTGTTAATCGTCAAAACTTAATTAATATGAGCAAGTTGGCTCAACAAGAGGGAATGACGTCGACGACAAGTAAGATTCAGATTCTTGACCTCAAAGTTGAGAGAAATTAAGGCTAAAGGCGAGGTGTGAGTTAGTGAAGAGAAGGAGAAAAGTTAAGAATATTATATATATGTATATATATATTTGCTAGTTAGAGATAGAATTGCTTTTGTCTCTAACTAGATTTGATCACCAGCATTGCTTTTCAATAGTTTTCATTAATTGCGAAACACCCCGAAATGTTTCTAAAATTATAGAAACGACCCAAAAAATATTTCTAGCCATTTTTAACATGTTCAAATCAAGAAACGTTTGGAAACTCTAAAATAAGGTCTCCGATTCGTTTTTGTGCATAGGAGTTAATGCCTTTGTTTTTTCTCCACAACAAAAATAGATAAGTTTTGTAAAGATAAAAGAATTTTAAATTGTATCATTTGAGATATTTGAAAAAAACACATGATAAATGATAATGGCAAGCCCTTCAATGTTATGTCATGAGTTTAGGGTTACAATTGAGTCGAACTTTGCTAAGCTTGGCTAGACTCAACAAATATGAGCTCAAGCTTAAGCTTAACTCATTAATTCAGTTGACGGGCCGAGTTTGGGGTCACCCTCGTGCTCGAGCTCGCTAAAGCCTAACAAGCCTGAACTCGAGCTCGGGCTCAAGTTCAAATTTGTCAAATTTTTATTTAAAACAAAAACTTAATAAACTGATGTGCAATAAGAATATCAACAAATGTCAACCTGATAATCAATAAATATAATATCAACATAATAATCAAATAATAATAATTTCACAAATTATAACAAACATAATTGGTTCACCATGCAATAACATAATCAAATTACTTGTCTAATTGTTTTCAAAATACAAACATAATCAGAATTACAAAACAACAAAGATGTTTTCAATTTAACTTCAAACTAGTTGCTCCAAATATCAACCTATAATTTGAAATTGCAAAATTAATTAGTAATCACAATTATATATCAAATCACATATATCAACCTATAATTAAAATGCCTCCAAGAATCAATATATAGTTGTATATATAATGTAGGTTTTGTTTCTTAAATTGAATATACTTGCTAAAGTTTCCCTCTATCTTGTTCTATCTTTGGCGTTGATTTAGTTCTTTCTTTCTTTCTTTCTTTTTTATTTCTTGTCGCTTCATCTATTCTGAGCATGTTGTTTCCTATTTTGCATTTTATGATGGGAACGACTGAATGGATCCTTCATTTGATTACTATTTTTTTGCTAGAGTTCCCAGATTTGTTTCATTTGTTTTTTCGTTGTTTCCTACTTTTTTCATTTCTTGTTGTCATGGGTCTACCATTCTAAGGGCATCTCCAACTAGCACCATGCTACTTGTACATTGAGGTTTTCACCTTGGGCTACACCTAGACACACAAATGACTAAAATGCCCTCACAAAAATTACAAATTTGCTTCCTCTGCCCTTAGCTGCCTTTTCTCTCATCTCTCTCCCCTTCTTCCCATAGTCGCTCGTTGCAATCGTTGATCGTCGCCTTCGCCTCGCGTTGACCACTGGGTCGCATTTCCTCAGGCCAACCATCGCCTCGCCTCTCCTTGCTCAGACCATCCGTGATGGTCTGTGCAAGGAGAGATTGATGTTTTACTCTTGTTTTTCTCTTGTATTTAGTTTTTTTGATGAAAAATATCAAATGGTTTTATACTCTAAATTAAAGTATATGACTTGGAAACAAAAATCAATTTCAAGTAATTTCAAGTACCTTTGTGAAAATGAAAACCAAATGATCTATAATTTTCTATAGATGGAGATTTGCACAAATAAATATTAAGATTTAAACAAATCTCCTAAATGATTTTTACAAATTGGTTTTAAATCATTGGATAAAAATATGTGTATTATAGTTTTTTCTTTTGTATCATATTAGCTGGAAAAACATATTTTAAGTATTATAGTATTTTGTGTATCAAAATGAACTAAGAAATGTTATTTCTCTAAGTTTAAAAGATTAACACATTATAAGGAGACATATAAGAAAATGTTTTCATTTTGAAAAGCTATCTCCCGATATTTTGACAACTAATATTCATTATTGTTAAAACGATTTTTAATGAATTTTTCAATAAATAAAAGGTATGTATCTTGAGAGTGATAAATTTGCTAAAACCTGAGTTTGTAATAAAACCAAAATTTTATTTTCTTATGGTTATGAATTTTGATTTTTTAAATATTTTTATTGAATCCAAATAAGGTGTACTTTTTTATTTACATTTATGGATTAAAGTAGATGGAAGGTAAAATATAAATTAAAGAAATGTAAATACGTTGTAATGTATTGTATCTTCAAGTCTTCATCTATCAACAAAACCTCTTCAAACTGTCGACTAAGCGCTTCATCTGTCGACTATATGCATTGCATATGTCAACTATCTCTATTGCTTCTGTCGACTAATGCTTCATTTTGTCGACTATCAGAGTATAAAAACTTAATTCTGTTAACTATCTTCATTCTTCGGTTTTCTTGGAAATCTTTCTAAGCCTTACTCTGTCAACTAACTTCTTTAATTTGTCGACTAACAGAATCAATCAATTGATTCTGTTGACAGAATGATTGAATTTATCGACTAAGTCTTGTATTAATGCTCAATCTGTCGACTAACTCGTTTCTTCTATCGACAGTTTGTTTCGCAGAAAACTTTAAACGGCTAGTTTTCTCTTAGATCTTTTGGAATGCCTATAAATACAACTCGAGGATGATCAATAAAAAGCTAATGGATGGGAATGAGTTGATCTGAAAATTACAAATCTTTTTATTCGAGCTTACAAGAGTTTGGGCTTTCATTGTTATATATTTCTCTCCAAGGCTTCGTTCTATCCTTGTAAAGTTATTCTTAAGTCTTGTTTTCATTGTGAGAGAACTTGTAACTAAGAGTGTTAACTCTTAGTTTCTCTCTTTCATTTGTATCATTCTTATTTTCTTAACTTGTTGTACTAGAGGACTTGCTCTTTAAAGTAAGGGGTTGAAATACCTAGCTAGGTGTTAGAGGGCTTGCTTGTATAAGCAAGATGTTTGGAATTTTCTAGTCTTGGACTAGAGGGCTTACTTGGTTAAGTAGGAGGTTTTAGTGGATTGTTTGCAAAATCTTTAGTGATGAGCTAAGGTAATGGACTAAGCTTGGTTAAGCCGAACCACTATAAATCCTTGTGCTCTCTTGTGCTTATATTTTTTGATCTATTTATCTTTCCAAGCATTTCATTATTCCTCACTTGATTCACATATTCATCTTTGTAAATTTACATTTATCATTTTATGTGCTTTATGTTTTAAATCACTAAAACCCTAATTTGTATCAAAAAGTTTTTCAAATTCTATTAAGTTTTTAAATTACCCAATTCACCCCTCATCTTTGGTGTGCGCCATAGGATTTCAAACCTATCAAGGCGAGGCAGTGGTCAACAGAAGGTGAGGCAACACAACGATCGACGAGAGGCGAGGTGAAGGTGGCAATCGACGACTGCAGAGGGCAACCATGGGAAGAATGGGAGAGAGAAAGTAGACAAAGGCAGCGGAAACAAATTTGCAATTTTTGTGAAGACATTTTGGTCATTCGTGCCCTTAGGTGTAGCCTAATGTGTAACCCTCAGTGTACAAGAAGCATTGTTCTTGGTGCAAAACTTGCACCACTACATCTCCAACCCAACACTATTTTCGGCACCAAATTTGGAATTGTGAATAGTGTTCTGGTCATTTGGCCCATTTTTTGTGCAAAACTTTTTTTCCCAATTTGTCCCTAAATTTCAACTACCCAAAAATTGTAATTCCTTTCATAACACATTCTATATTTTTACAAACCTTTTAATTTTATGATTAAAAATTTACTCTTTTACCTTAATGATAAAAATTTAATCTTTTAAATGTAATGATAAAAAAAAACTTAATTCTTATTTTATCCCTTTTTATATATTTACATCTCATATCGTTTAATTACCAATATTTTTAATGCTTGTAATAAATTATGAAATTACCTAACACATATAATTATCAAACAATAATTAATAACTACTCAACACACTTAAATAAAATTAGTCATTAAAAATAAAATACAATCGTCACAATCGTGATTATTAATAATTTTTCTTTTTTTAACATTTACTACTAGATATCTTTTCGTTAAAAATATGTAATTTGTACTTATTAATTTTAGTAGTCAAATAGAATAAGAAATAAATAAACTTTTAAATTAAACAATAGTTGAGATTCTTGAGAATTACAAAAATAAAAAAAGGATGAAAACAGTGTAAACAGTGTTACTTTGCACCAAATTTGATGCAGTGGATTAGCAATGATTTTTAAGATGGTGTGAAAGTAGCACCAAATTTGAGAAATGGGTTGTAGATGACAACAAGTTCATTCTTTCATGTAAATAGTAAATAAGATAGATTTGTATTTATTTACAAAGATGTGTATTTTGGCTATACTTTAGAGTAATAGAGGTGAGGGCTGTGAGAATGGCGAGAGTTGTAATATCCCCAATTAATTAAATGAAATGAAATTAATTAAATTAATTAATTTGTTTAAAATTTGAGGTAGTGCGCGTGTGCTATGCATCAAAAGAAATTGAAGCTTCTTGAAGCTTCTGGCGAGATGAAGAAACAGAGAGTGAGAGATAGAGGGAGCGAGCAAAGAGAGCTCGCGAGAGATTGCGAAGGAGAGAGCTCAGTCGAGAGGGAGAGATCGAGATTGAGAGAGTGAAAAAGAGAGATGGAACGAGGGAGAGAGGAAGGTGGCAGCCATGGAAGCTCCGAGTGAAGCTCGGCCATGGCAGCCGAGCAACCAACAGCGGTGGCAAAGGCAGTGCAGCGGGCTGCGTCCGTGGCTCGGTGGCGGTCGGGGAAGACGGCCGCGATGGCCGGCGTCGGGAAGAGCAGCCGCAGAGGCGGCTGGGCATGGCCGCGAGGTGGCTGTGCATAGGGTGCTGGTTTAGCCGCGAGAAGAAGAAGAAGAAGAAGAAGAAGAAGAAGCAAAAGAAAGAAAAAGATGAGGAAGAAGAAAAGAGAAGAAGGAGATGCAGGCGCGCAGGGAACAATGGGCGCGAGAAGGAGGAGAAGAAAGGAAGAAGAAGAAGAAGAAGAAGAAAAGGGAGGAAATAAAGAAAAGAAAAGAGAAGAAAGAAAAGAAAACAAGGAAATGATTTAATTCGCATCGGGAGCGTAAGAGAGGCTGAAAGCAGCTATTTTCAGGCAAGCTCCTAACCCTCTCTTCATGATCTTTAATTCCCGTGATAGACCTCGTGATTTCCTGTATTTTATCCTCTCTCTTACTTTAATTCGGCACCTAGTCTTATTTGTTGAGTTATTATTCATTTATTTTAATTTAAATAAATCCGAGACTTCTAGAGTTTTATTCGTTGAGTGCCTATGGGGGTTTGTATTGCCCCCACTCCTTTTGGGAATGATGCTGAACCAGCCTGGGAACTAGGTTCCTAGACGTGCGGGTTTATTTACGATTTTATCGAGTTTATTTACAGTTTTTTTCGGATTTATTTATGGTTCGATTAGAGCTATCGAGCAGTAGGGTAAGGGTCGGTTGTTGGTGACGTTGGGGTAGACTATTGTACAGCCCTGAAGTGGACCGTCGGGTGGACACTCCTAGTCACTGGCTGTTGACCGGTGCCGGACACTGCTGACTAGCTCTACCAGTATGTGATTTACTACGTGTTTAGATTTATTATATTACTGTTCATGATTTGATATGCACATGGGTGCGGGTTGCATGTTGGGGTATTCATTTATTGAGTATGCTTGGACACGGACATTCTAGTTTGGTTAGGTTGCATCTGGCACGAGCATATGTATCGCGTGTGGTTTACTATGTGGGCAGAGCATAGCCTGATGCCTGGATGTATGGGTGCCGGTGTATCATGTTGATGCTCACTACGCCATTGCATTGTTATGTGCATTGCATGGTTACTGGTAGTATTTAGTTCTCAGACGGGAGTACCGTTCCGAGGGTGCCTTTGGCTCGGATGTCAGGAGTACCGACATGGACGGGGGACGGGAGTACCGACCCGGGACAGCGCGCGCAGGTTTGTTGGAGTTACATGTTGCCTTTCAGGGCAGCGGCAGGTTGGTATGGGACTTGGGTGCCAGGTGTCTTGTGTGGGTCCCAAGGACTGGTATGTGTTTTTATTATGCTATGCTATTGTGTTGTAGCGTCTCATGGCTTGTGTGTGCCTGGGGGTTTATTCTGGGAGAAGTTTATTGGCTTTGTGTAGCCTTCAGACTTTCTTTCTTTATGCTTGCTGAGTCTCTCGACTCACCTTGCCTTCCATCATTCCAGGTAGAGGCAGCGTGGGCCATGGCAAGGGAGTTAGCTTCTAGTGGCAGAGTCGGTACGGTGTACAGACAATCTTGTCAGTCTCGGTCAACTCTGATAGTTGAGTAGGATTTACTCTATTATTTTGTACTGTGCCAGGTCTTTCCTTGAGTCTCGTGTATGTCGGCACAGGAGTCTGTTTTCATTTATTAATCTTTTGACCGCTGTGCCAGCGGTGTTCCCGTAGTGCATGCATGTGTTTAACTTTGCTTCCGTTGCTCTCATTTTTGAGTATGCATGCCAGGGTGGTTTTGACTTGTGGTTCATTTTTTCTCCTCCCGTAGGGGCTCTCGTTCGGGTGGTCCGGGTAGTTGGGGATATCCGGGCGGGGTGCTTACATTGTTGGTATCAGAGCGTAGTTTAAGTCAATTTTGTGGGACAAGTTCCTGTACACGAAGGTTGTCGGGTAGAGTTAGTGAAGACTTGGTAAATCGAATAGGGTCAGGCTGTGTCAAGTTGAGTTGCTGATTCGTGTGAGAGATTGTGTCCTAATTTATGTTCGTGCAAGGGTGATAAGTGCACGTTAGGATGGGGAGGCAGGCAAGACGAAGAGGAGTACCTAGTGAGTTATATGTATAGGCTTGACGAGTTATTTCAAGAGTCGATTCATGAGATCTTTTGGGGATTGTCGGAGAGACAAGTCCTGTTCGCTCGTGAGCACATGAATGACATGTGAAGGCAGTTGACTGAAGTAATGATGAATGATGTGAGTCTTCATTTCCATTATGATATTTTTGCCAGGGCTATGAGGTAACAAGTTGCCATTTGGGAGCCTTGCCAGGGATCGGTATAGGATGTGCTTAGGATTGGAGCACTACTTGACACTCAATCCTTCCAAGCTACTGTGAGGGTGTCGTTATAGCCACTGGAGAGACCTGTTGGACCCAGCTCTAGCGTAACTAGCTTTGAGGACTTAACTTACCTAGTAGATGAAGCTACCTCGGTTGTCAGGGGTGATGAGGTGAGTTCTAGTTAGTATGATTAGGAGGGGGTCATAATGCAAATGTGTGGTTGTAAATTATGAGTTTTGTAAGGATGAGAATTGCGTGAGAAGCATCATGTGCAATGTTGAAAGGTATTATGTAATGAGATGTATTTCGTAAACTTATGAGCTTTGGGACCTTAGGAATCAAGTAGTTGTTGCCATTAGCAAAGAGTGTCCTAGTGACCTGATGTGAAGAAGAGTATGACCTGGGAAGTCACAGGTTTGACCTGCGATGGACATTCGGTTGCGAACTGTGTTCGCTAAGGCCGAGTAGACCGAACACCTGATTTGTGATGGACTTGTTGGGTCCCTAATCATTATCTATTAGTGATGCGAATTAGAGATGACACGTACCTCGTTTGAGGAAAGTAATTAAGGGAACTTTTAAAGCTGCATTTAGGGCGTACGTTGCTCATGATAAGGGTGTGTATAGCTAGATGATTTGTCAGGCTAACTTTGGGATGTTTTTTAATTATTGCTTGTCGTACTTGTACGACCGCTATAAGTTTGTGGCCATGCCATTTGGGGCTAACCGACACCTTCGGAGTATTTATGATTTGGTCGGGACCGATGACAGAGATATAGGTTTGGAGCTTCCTTAGTCTCGCCAAGCGTTGCAGATGCCCTACAAAAAGCTTGTGTTAATTTCATAAGAGATGAGGTCGTGGTAGCATGTAAGCTGGAGGTCCATGATTGGATTTTACCAGGAGTGGTACGGAAAGGTCCCCCCATGTGGGAATGTGCTGTAGTAGTTCGATGGTTAATGGTAGATCTATAGGTATCGAGATGTGTGCCTGGTGCAAATGTATTTATGATAAGTTTGGGGTCGAGCTTACCCCAAGAGAGATCTATGATGGAAATTTATTGAGGGATTATTACGGAATTGTGGACTTGGAGTTTACAGCGGTTATGCTGTTTGGAGATTTATCATCATTACCTAGATTTGGTATAGGTGTTTAGTTCTCACAGGTGGAGTGGAGTACAGGCGGCGTCGCGGTTGGCATGACGAAGGACTAAGGTTGTGAGATGCTGTAATTAATGGGTAAGGCAAAGGTGGTAATTGATGTTTTTGGCCATCGTGGAGCATCCGTGGAGTAAAGTGAATTAGAAATAAGAAAACCCCTTTACGTTTGATGTTGTGGGAGATACCCGGGGTGTATGGTCAGGACCGGAGTTAGTTGTATACCTAAGTAGCTGTTGGGTTCTGTTGTAAGGATAGTGGTTGCTATGAGTACGCTCGGTACTGATCACGAACCACATACCCTAGGGTCGATTATTGATCGGTTGAGGGGATGAGACCTCTCTGGGTGTTGGTCAAGTGGTTTAGCGACGAAAGTATCAGATGGCATGTTATGCCAGTCAAAAAAATACTTAACCCACATCTTTAAGTTGCTCTTCGTTTTTTAGGAGGCCTATGAGATACCTTGTGGACTAGATAGCTACTGGTACGGTGAGTTGCTTTTAGTCGAGCAGACTTCAGAGCAGATAACACCGGTTCTAAAGATCGAGTCCCAGCTACCGTATAAAGCCTTGAGGAGGTCAAGATTTGTACTTAGCGATCGAGATAAGGTGTGCCCAATTAGCTATAGGGAGTTAAAATCAGTAGCAGGACAAGACTGAGGGTTGGTGATCGCCGAATAAGTTATAGTAGGAACCGACAATTGGGTATGTCGATTCCTTAGGAGGAGAGATCTGGTGACGTTTTAGATCTCGAGATGTATTGGGTGGAGAATGTTTATTCCTTGATAGTCCTGACTAGATGATTACCCCTATTTATTGACAGGACCCCGAGCATTCGCGGCAAATTGTGGGAAAAAGTACTGCCGAGAAAATGTTGTGTATCGGGTTAAGAATCAGTTGAAAAAGTCAGACTAAAGGATATTGCTGTTGAATTTTTGATTGAGTATGTCGTGTCATTTTCATGCTCTTTATGTCTCGTAGGTACGTGGCGGGTCCCAGTCACGTTACCGAGTATTAGCCTCTCGTCATGCAAGAGGGTGGCCCTACTCCTATCGTTACCGATAGCATTTGAAGTTAGTTGCAATTGAGCTTTGTGCTATGAATCGGTTTATTATTGAGACTGATACGTGGTCGAGATAGTATCAAACGGAAGTGTACTGAGAACCCGAGATAGCCTCAGGGTGACGGTGGGATTATGATATTATAATAGGCGAACCATGTTAAGTTATGATTGATGACGTTCTTTACATCGGTTGAGGTATCAGTGGCCATAACGTGATGCAATAGAGGTGATAGATTAGGGAGTTGTGGGAATACTATAAAATGATGATATGGAATGTCCTGGAAGAGATATTGGGTAATATCAAGGGAATTGTGAGCGTATCTTGAGGACATAGACTAGACGCGAATTTCGAGGATGAAATTCTAATGAGGAGGGGAGAATTGTAATACCCCCAATTAATTAAATGAAATGAAATTAATTAAATTAATTAATTTGTTTAAAATTTGAGGCGGTGCGCATGTGTTATGCATCAAAAGAAATTGAAGCTTCCTGAAGCTTATGGCGAGATGAAGAAACAGAGAGTGAGAGATAGAGGGAGCGAGCAGAGAGAGCTCGCGAGAGATTGCGAAGGAGAGAGCTCAGTCGAGAGGGAGAGATCGAGATTGAGAGAGTGAAAAAGAGAGATGGAACGAGGGAGAGAGGGAGGTGGCAGCCATGGAAGCTCCGAGTGAAGCTCGGCCATGGCAGCCGAGCAACCAACAACGGTGGCGAAGGCAGTGCAGCAGGCTGCGTCTGGTGGCGGCCGGGGAAGACTGTCGCGATGGCAGGCGTCGGGAAGAGCAGCCGCGGAGGCGGCTGGGCATGGCCACGAGGTGGCTGTGCACAGGGTGCTGGTTCGGCCGCGGGAAAAAGAAGGAGAAGAAGAAGAAGAAGAAGAAGAAGAAGAAGAAAGAAAAAGATGAGGAAGAAGAAAAGAGAAGAAGGAGATACAGGCGCGCAGGGAGCAGTGGGCGCGGGAGGGAGGAGAAGAAAGGAAGAAGAAGAAAAGGGAGGAAAGAAAGAAAAGAAAAGAAAAGAAAAGAGAAGAAAGAAAAGAAAACAAGGAAATGATTTAATTCGCATCGGGAGCGCAAGAGAGGCTGAAAGCAGCTATTTTCAGGCAAGCTCCTAACCCTCTCTTCATGATCTTTAATTCCCGTGATAGACCTCGTGATTTCCTGTATTTTATCCTCTCCCTTACTTTAATTCGGCACCTAGCCTTATTTGTTGAGTTATTATTCATTTGTTTTAATTTAAATAAATCCGAGACTTCTAGAGTTTTATTCGTTGAGTGCCTATAGGGGGTTTGTATCGCCCCCACTCCTTTTGGAAATGATGCTGAACCAGCCTGGGAACTAGGTTCCTAGACGTGCGGGTTTATTTACAATTTTATCGGGTTTATTTACAGTTTTTTTCGGATTTATTTATGATTCGGTTAGAGCTATCGAGCAGTAGGGCAGGGGTCGGTTGTTGGTGACGTTGGGGTAGACTATTGTACGGCCTTGAAGTGGACCGTCGGGTGGACACTCCTAGTCACTGGCCGTTGACCGGTGCCGGACACTGCTGACTAGCTCTACCAGTATGTGATTTACTGCGCGTTTAGATTTATTATATTACTGTTCATGATTTGATATGCACATGGGTACGGGTTGCATGTTGGGGTATTCATTTATTGAGTATGCTTGGACACGAACATTCTAGTTTGGTTAGGTTGCATCTGGCACGGGCATATGCATCGCGTGTGGTTTACTATGTGGGCAGAGCATAGCCTGATGCTTGGATGTATGGGTGCCGGTGTATCATGTTGATGCTCACTACGCCATTACATTGTTATGTGCATTGCATGGTTACTGGTAGTATTTAGTTCTCGGATGGGAGTACCGTTCCGAGGGAGCCTCTGGCTCGGATGTTGGGAATACCGACATGGACGGGTGACGGGAGTACCGACCCGGGACAGTGCGCGCAGGTTTGTTGCAGTTACATGTTGCCTTTCAGGACAGCGGCAGGTTTGTATGGGACTTGGGTGCCAGGTGTCTTGTGTGGGCCCCAAGGACTGGTATGTGTTTTTATTATGCTATGCTACTGTGTTGTAGCGTCTCATGGCTTGTGTGTGCCTGGGGGTTTATTTTGGGAGAAGTTTATTAGCTTTGTGTAGCCTTCAGCCTTTCTTTCTTTATGCTTGCTGAGTCTCTCAACTCACCTTGCTTTCCATCATTCCAGGTAGAGGCAGCGTGGGCCATGGCAAGGGAGTCAGCTTCTAGCGGCAGAGTCGGTACGGTGTACAGACAGTCCTATCAGTCTCGGTCAACTCTGATAGTTGAGTAGGATTTACTCTATTATTTTGTACTATGCCAGGTCTTTCCTTGAGTCTCGTGTATGTCGGCACAGGAGTTTGTTTTCATTTATTAATCTTTTGACTGTTGTGCCAACAGTGTTCCCGTAGTGCATGCATGTGTTTAACTTTGCTTCCATTGCTCTCATTTTTGAGTATGCATGCCAGGGTGGTTTTGACTTGTGGTTCATTTTTTCTCCTCCCGTAGGGGCTCTCGTTCGGGTGGTCTAAAGTGGTTGGGGATATCTGGGTGGGGGTGCTCATAAGAGCGGCGACAAAAGGCGACAATGAGAGTGGGGGCCAGATGTAAGCATCCCTGCTCGGATATCCCAACCATCCGGTCTATTCGAATGAAAGAGCTTACATAAGGGAAGAGAAATAAATACAAGACAAAAATACCTTGGCATGCATACATACAAAAAAATACAACAGCGGTAGCAAAACGATATACATGCACGCCCACGAGTACCCCACTGGAACAGCGGTCACGGAGTATATAAAAATATATACAGACACCTGTGCCAACAAATAAAAAATACAAGGAACAAGCCGACACAGTAAAAAATGAGAGACATAAGTCTTAACAAAATATCAGAGACAATGGGGGCAAGCCAAATGTACACTCTACCGACACGGCTGGCTGCTAGGTGGAACGATCCTCGCTCTCGGACTTCGCTTTACCCTTACCTGGAATGATGAAAAGCAAGGTGAGTCGCAAGACTCAGCAAGTTATAAGAAAATGAAGGCTATACAGTAAATAGAGGAGAAGGTCACCCCAGACACCGTCCCACACATACACACAAGCCATGAGACGCAACAATACAATAGTGTAGCATAATAAAAGCACAAACTGGTTCTTGGGGTCCACACAAGACACCCGGCACCCAAGTCCCATACCAACCTGTCGCTGCCCTGAGAGGCAACATAAGTCTTCAACAAACCTGCGCGCGCTGTCCCGGGTCGGTACTCCTATCACCCGTGTGTCCGTGTCGGTACTCCCGACACCCGAGCCATAGGCTCCCTCGGAACGATCCTCCCGTCTGAGAACTAATATCTTCCAGTAACCATGCAATGCACATAAAAATGCAATGGTGTAGTGAGCATCAATGTGATACAATGGCGCCCATACATCCAGGCATCAGGCCATGCTCCGCCCACATTGTAAACCACACGCGATACCTATGCCCATGCTGGATGCAACATAACCAAGCTAGAATGTCCGTGACCAAGCATAACCAGATCATGAAAACCCCAACATGCAGCCCGTACCCATGTGCACACCAAACCATGCAACAAGAATAAAATGTAACCAGTCAAGATATAATCACCTAACGGCAGAGCTAGTTAATAGGAGTGACCAGCCGACGGCCTAAGATAGACCGTACAATAGTCATTCCGTCACCGAACAGCCGATCCTTGCCCCCACGGCCCAACCGCTCTAGCCTATGAACAAACAAAATCCATAATAATACTCAATCAACTAAGAACCTATCCCCGGGAGAGTACGACATCATTTCCATAGGCATGGGGGGTGGCACAAACCCATGTAGGCAACCAACGAATAAAATCCACGCGACCAGTTTAATAAATCAAATTTTAAAACAAACTATTCAAAATTCCATAATTAATTGACGGCCGAAATAGACGAAGGGAGGTCAAATAAATTGACAACGAAAGGAACGTTGTAAAGGGTGTAAAGAACTTGCCTTTACGAAGATATTCTTAGGCTTGTTTCGACCCAACACAGTAAAAATTATACTAACTGCAACACCCCAATAATTCGCCAAAATTAACAAAATTGGACTCTAAACGAAATTTCGACCGTACAAAATATTTATTACTAGCTTCTCTACATACCTGGCAAATTAAATCTTCGATTAAACTTGATTTAATCCTGATTTTTCCACTAAAATCTTCAAATTTTCTCGCTCACACGCGCACTGCTTTTCTCCCAATTTATTTGCTGTTCTGATGCAATTTGAAGTGCCTGATTTGGGCTTAATTTGAAGCAAAAATGAGTAGAGGAGGAGGAGCCACATGGCAGCCGCTAGAGCAGCTGCTGGGAGGCCACCGCCTCAACCGAAACGGCATTATTTCGGACGCCAATTGGCTGATTAAAAATCAGTTAATTTTCCAACCTCGCACGTCTGCCCTCGGATTCAAACCCGCGCCTCGCCCACGGCTGCCCTCGCGCGCGACCGCTCGCGCCCGCACGCCACCTTCAACCTATACCGTGCCCCATTAAATTTAAACGGATCTTTGGTCCCTTTTCTAAAATCGCCAACCCCCTCTAAATTCCATTATTTACACACACACCCCCTTTATCAATTACACTAACGCTCAAAACTACCCAAAAATCACACAATTTAATTTATTTCAATTTTTTTCTTATTCCAGAAAATATTTTAAAATAAATAATTAATTACCCTAATTTCTTATTTCCTTAAAATCACATAATTTATTATTATTTATAACAACAAGTTATTTTAATATTCCTTTTAAATTAAATTACCTCAATAATGAATAATTAAATTAAATCGCAATTTACGGGTCGCTACACCAGAGCTGTGAACGTGGCTGCAAGAAGTGGCAACGAGAGCGATGGTGGTAGTGATGGGCCTTTAATCTCTTCGTTTCTTTCTTCCCAATCCTAACAACAAGCTACAATTGCAAATTTGCAACTCAAATGGATCAATTAGGGTTTATAACAACTATTACAATACTATGTATATCATATAAATTATAAACTAATTTGTAAAACCTCTACCCAAATACCCTAGCTAAGCTGAAGAACCGGAGTAAGAGGCCCAAAAAGGAAAATGGATCAGAAGTATCACCCTGGGCTAATATGCATGCTTAACTAGGGTCACCTGAACACATACAAGAGAAACAAGCAATGGAAGCGCAACTCACACCCTAGACTTGCATACGAAAAATATCTGGCCCACAGGATTACATGGTATATATATACACAAAGTGCCAAAAACTCAAAAGACAAGCAATCATAGCACTACACTACCAGATACATATCAAAACAGGATCCGTTAGAAATACCTTGTACTCCGTCTATCGGGATAGGTCAAACACTGCTATGCACGCCCCTCAACCTTGTCCTTGCACTTACCTGAAATGAAGATAAGCAAAAATGAGTCACAAGACTCAGCAAGCATATACGAAAAGAAAACTGACATGAGTATGGAAGCTCTGCACCCCACGTATAACATTCATACATGACATGTCCATGAATTACATAACAGATATGAAGAAACGCTGCATAATAAGATATGCACATGCTGGTCATTGGGGCCCACATATGACACAACGGTACCCAAGTCCCTGTCACAAACTTGTCGTTGCCTTGAAAACAACAAGAGCAACTCACCGAGCCAAAGCTCTTTTGGGCTGGCACTATCAAAACCCGAGCTGGCACGCTAATCGCATTCGTAAGTAGATGTACACACCCACATGGTGCCAGAAATCACACAATGCACATATATAATGCAGTGACATATGAGCATAATCGTGATACATAGCTCCCATAAGCCATGCATCAGGCTACGCTCGCCCACATAGGAAAACATATATGATGCAGTGCTCATGTCTAGCTAACCTAGGTATTAAAACAACCTAGCATGCCTATGGTCGAGCACACATGTCACATGGATTCCTCCCAAATGCATAATCCCAAGCCCCTGGATGCTCTTGAAATGATAAAGAACTGGGAGTTACATAAACCATATGAACCACCCACAATTGAAACCTACCCACATAGTAACCTATCTTCATTTCGACCACAAAACAGAAGGGTAATCAAACCCTTCAAGGCACACAAGAGAAGACCCACTTACTAGAAGTAAAACAACCACCTGCCTTTCGTTGGCAACTTAATAGTAACGATAACCCGAGTATGGCAGTGATGAAAACTCTCTCAATTGGATATAGGTGGTTATGAAGGCAAGAAGGGAAAAGAACTTGCATATGCAAAAGGAAGAGGAAAGGGAACTTACCTGAAGTCAAACCTCAGAAGCTCGGCCCAAACCCTTATTCTTTTTCCTGAATTTCTTCTTCTTCTTCTTCTTCCTGAATTTCTTCTTCTTCTTCTTCTTCTTCTTCTTCTTCTTCTCTCATCTCAACCAAACCCCCTGAAGATATCCCCTCATTCTATACTCTCTCGATATATATAGGAAATGGGAAGAGGTTAGTGGAGGAAAATACGTGACAAGATCAGAAGAAGGACTTCCACCACTGATTGGAAGCGGGTTTGGACAAGAAAGTGGCTTGGGAAGTTGATCTTAGAGAAATCCATCCGGATGCATAAGGAGATATCCGAAAATGGAAGGACCTATCCAAATGCCAAGGCTACATATCCAAATACTAGGGACAAAAGCCGAGAGGAATATCCAATTACTCAAGCTCTTATCCGAATACAAGACTCAAGGATTTCATAGGGTATCCAAATAGATACCAAAACTCCAAGCCATATCCGAATGCAAGGCGCCATATCCGAATGCAAGGCACCATATCCGGATGTTCCAAAGCCAAACAACCTCATATCCAAATACACTAGGGCATATTCAAATATGCCAAGGCCACCATGACACCATATCCGAATGCCTAGCCCCCTTATTCGAATACTACAAACAAAAATGCTTCATGGTATCCGAATACCCCCACACCATATTTAGATATCTCACCCAAAATTCCACCATATCCGAATATATCAAGCCTCCATCCAAATACCTCCACCTCCAATTTGAATATCTCACAAGGCCTATTCGAATACACCACCTCAGATTCGAATACAACAAGCCTAAACCAAACATGCATTCGGATATCATCCTCTAGCCCTTAAATCCAAAACACTAACACCCACATGCTCATGCAAATGAGAAACACAACATAGTAATTAAATCCCGACCTCAACAACGAGTCATTACATAATTTCACATACACCCTTATCTATTTCATTATAACCCTTATAGTTTTGACTATTTTTCATATACACCTTATCTATTTTACTTTTTAAGTATTTCCTATTCTATAATTTTTTTTTTTTGGAAAAGATAACAACAAGCAAAGGCAATGATTATAACATATTAAGGTACTTATCGACGTTTGGAGTTGGTCGACCGTGATTTGTAGGTCTGTAATGAGAAAATTAGCACAAATGCAAATTAAAGAGGAGAAACAAATAGAACAAATACTAAATCGCATGCAGGACAATTTTTACGTGGTTCAACCAGAATGATGTCTAGTCCACGATTGTTCTCTGGTTATTCCGGCAAAGTAACAGTATATTATATTGCTTTCCCCTCTTAAAATGGTATTCGACCCCTATTTATAGTGTGGGGTGTTTACAATTTTCATAAAATCCAAAATAAGAGGATAATATTATAGAGACAAGATATCCTTATCAACTCCATAAAATCGGGAATGGATTTCGCATTATCAGGGGTCTGGTTTGCCATAAATAAGATATGTGGACATCACCTCCAATTATTCTACGACTTTTTCGTGGTGCGAGTTGAACAGTTTGACTAGCGAGCTGAAAGCATCGCTAGGAGCTCGTTTGGTCCCACAGTTTGAACTCGGGTTTCGGCGATGTGCAACCTTACTCTGACGACTTCGGCTTTGGGCCCATTAGGCTTTGAGGGATTGGGTCTACGGACATGGCCACGGTTCATGAACCGCCGGTTCCGGTTCATGAACCGCCAATTCTGGTTCAAGAAATCTTTGAACCTGAACCGAACCGCCCAAGGGCGGTTTGGGACGGTTCGATTCCGGTTCCGATTCGTGCCAGTTCGGTCAACGGTTTGGACCGGTTCGGTCAACGATTTGAGCCGGTTCGGTCAACGGTTCCGGTTCCGATTCAAACCGAATTTTTTTAATTTTTTTTAAATATTGTTGTATTCAATTTTGGTCCTTGTTCCGTTGTTCGGTTCGGTTTGGTTTCAATTTTTAATTGTTAAATGTAATTGTAAATATAAATATTCTCAACTATATTTTTAATAAAAAAACACTACTAAAAATTGAAGAAATATAAGTAATAATTTCATTAAAAATAATTAAAACAACTAAACAAGTATGTAATACAAGTAATTAATTTTTACAAATGTGAAAAATAAAAAATAAAAAATAGAATTAGACTTAATTTCATTAAAAAATAATTACAACAAAAATGTAATACAAGTAATTAATTTTTACAAATGTGAAAAAAATTAAAATATGGACTTGGATCCTACGCATCTTCATTGGAGTCGGAAGTCGCCGTTGTTGAACCATCATTAACCCATTCGTCAGATGATGATGAATGGATAAGTTCTTCTTGACGTCGCATGTTAGCTCTTTCCCAATCATCGAGGCAAACTTGAGCTTCCAATGATTCTGGAGCCAATCTTGATCTTCTTTCGTCCAAAATATTGCCTCCACTACTGAATGTTTGTTCAACGGCTACAGTTGAAGCTGGAACTGCAAGAAGTTGACTTGCAATAATTGCAAGAGTTGGAAATGTCTCCTTGTGCCTTTTCCACCACTCCAAAATTTCAAAATTTAAACCTGTATCATCACCAAACTCAAAAACTGTGGTTAGATAAGTTTCGAGCTCCGAATGTGAGCTCGATCTAGGTTTTTTCCTCCTTTGATCTAAAAATTTATAACCCCATTTCATTGGTTGGGAGGAAGAGGAATGCGAAGCCATGGATGGAAATGATTCTTCACTACTAGGAGCAATAACATATGCTTCATATAATTGATTGCATAAAGTTCTAACCTTAGAAATTATAATATTCACATCAATTTCTTCATTATTTTCTAATCCTAACAACGAATAATAGTTAGACAAACACTCAATTAAACCATCAAATTTACACCTAGGATCAAATACCATAGTAACAAGAAAAATTTCAGGAATAAATTGATAATAACGTAACCATTTTTCTCTCATTTCTAAAACAGCATGACAAATTTCTTCAACATTAATTTCTTCCATTAATACACCAGCCACATTCATTGCTTCTATTAAAAATTGATGTGAAGTTGGTTTATAAACACTACTAAGTGTATGAGTAGCATCATTAAAAATTCGTAAAATATTCAAAATTGAACTACAAACATTCCACATAGTTGGAAAAATAGGATATTGTGGAATATAATTTGCTGCAAAAGAACACAATAAATCTTTATATTCAAAAGATTGATTAAGTAATTTAAAAGTTGAGTTCCAACGAGTAGGGACATCTTTTGAAAAACGTTTTGGGGTTTGACCATTGGAGGTGCAAAAATGTGCCCATGCTTTTGCAGTTCGAGGGTGTACCCAAATATAAGAAATAACATTTCTAATTGGATCTAAATAAGAATTAAGTAACTTAATACCATCTTGAACACATAAATTTAAAACATGGCATGCACATCTAACATGAAAAAATCTTCCACCAAAATTTGGTTGGCAAATTCTTTTCAATTCATTAATAGAAGCAGTATTAGCCGATGCATTATCAAAAGAAATTGAAAAAATTCTATTAACTAATCTATATTCTTGTAAAATTTGTTGAATTAATCTACAAATATTTTCAGCATTATGACTTTCATCAAAACATCGATACGCAAGAATTCTTTTTTGTAAAACATAATTTTCATCAACCCAATGACAAGTAATACCCATATATGAATGAGTTTGCCAATGATCACTCCAAATATCACTACAAATAGAAACATTAATATTATTGTTTTGAAAATATGTTATCAATTCAATTTTTGAGTTTTTAAACAATTTTAACAAATTCCTTTTCAAAGTATTTCTAGGAATTGATTTAAAACTAGGATTAACAAAGTTTTGACAAAATCGAGTAAAACCTAATTTTTCACCAAAACTAAAAGATAAATGATCAATTGCTACCATTTCAGCTAAACCAGACCTACAATTAGCTTCATTATAATGAAATAATTGGGGAGAGTTTGAAGAGGTAGCAAACCCGGATATTTGTGTTTGATCGCGGCTCAATCCAACCTTGAGCGGGTGCTTTGTTTGCAAATGTCGGGCGAAAGTACCATATCCACCTCCTTGCTTGAATTTGTATACCTGATTACAATAATTACAAGATACATCAAATTTACCATCTCCTTTTGGTGTTTTCTTGAAATGAATATTAAAAATATCAGAAGTAGAAATTTTTCCACCTCCCTTTTGTTGAGTTTCACTCTCTTGTGTTTGAAAATTTTGAGTTTCAAACTCAACATTTTCAACATTTTCAAAATTTCTACCTTCACTTGCCATTTTTTTGAAAAAAGTATGATAATAAAAAAATATAATAATGATAAAATAATATAGTAACAAGTAATAAATAATTAACAATATAATTGAATAAATTGATAAATAACAAAATGAGAAGATTGAAGAAATTGAAATTGAAATATTAAATGAGAGACAAAATTGAGAGAATAATAGCTTGAGACTTGAGAGAGAGAGAGAGAGAGAGAGAGAGAAAGTGTGAAAAATGAGTGGGGGAGGGAGGGGTATATATAGATAGGAATTATAAAATTTAAAAAAAAAATTAATAAAATTGGCTAGGGGTGGCAGCCAACGGTCCAAAATTGGACCGTTGGGGGGAGGGAGGGGGGCCAACGGTCCAATTTTGGACCGTTGGGGGGGGGGGCACGGGGGGGAGGAGGGGCACGGGGGGAGCACCGGGGGGGGGGAGGGGGGGGGCCAAGGCCAACAGTCCGGTTCCGCGGAACCGACGGTTCCGATTCCCCGGAACCTTGAACCGGAACCGGACCGAATTTCGCCGGTTCAGTCCGGTTCCGGTTCCGGTTTCGCCGGTTCCGGGTCCGGTTCCGGCCGGTCCGGTTCCGGGTCCGGTTCCGGCCGGTCCGGTTCCGGTTCGAACCGCCGGTCCGGTTCAATTTTGGCCATGTCTAGGTCTACCTGCTGGGTCAAGTCCAGCCCATAAGAAGTGGTTCGAAAAATACCCATAACAGTACTGGAGAGAAAATTTTAGTTGAATGAGAAACATGCATATAGATAATGGATTATAATATATAATTTTATTGACTTAATCCCTTTAGTTGATCAATTAATTTTTGTGATCCATATATATAGTTAACAAGTATTAAATATATCTTTTTCGATAATACATTTATTATAATAAAACTAATTAACAATAAATAGTTAAACTTGAAAAATAAGATATAATAAATTATGTATTGTTTGAAAATTAATATACGGTGTTGGTGTGTTTTATAACATATAATATATAAAATAAGAAGTTTTTATTTTGCATATTACTCAAAATGTGTACAAATTTTCATATCTTTTAAATAATTACTATATTTTCATGACAATATTATTTATATATATTGATGTAATATTACATAATTCATAATAGTCTTATTTAAAATTAATAATAATTCTAATCACCAATATGAATTATTATTAATTTTTGGTATAACTATTATGAACTATTATTGATGTTAAATAAAATTATTATAAATTTTATAGTGTGATGCGTAACGTCCCAAAATTTTGGAGACGATAATAATTATTAAATTTCGGTATTTGAGATTCGTATTGAATATTTGGGGATTTAAGATAACCAAATAATAGTAAAAATAATACTAATACTAATAATAATAGAAATCACAATAATGGTAAGAATAATACTAATAAAAGAGATAATGATAATAATAATAATAATAATAATAATAATAATAATTGGGATAATGCTAATAATAATAACAAATGTGTAAATTAAATTAACTTAACTTAAATTAATGAACTAATATATATATATATATATACACACGTAAGAAACTTGGTGGCCAAGTGTGTAACAGTGGCCAATTAATTTTGCAATTTGTTTCTTCAATTTGAAAGCTTGAGTAGAGCATATGAGGGAGAGGAAGAGTTGATGCGAGAGAGAGAGAGAGCTTGAAGGCCAATCGGCCATGGCAGCTGTTGCCATGGCCGACGAGGAAGAGCAGCGGCGGGATAGCGTCGATGCTGGGAGGAGCACGCGAAGACGGCCGGCAGTGAGGTCGTGCGAGTAGGCAGCAGCTGGTGGCGGGCAGCGATGGAAGCCAAGCCAGGTGATGGCATGCGACGGTGCTGGTGCGCCGAGGCGACCATGCGGGAGGAAGAAGAGAAGAGAAGGAAGAAGAAGAAAAAGAAAAAGAAAAGAGGAAGCATGGAGAGTAGGAGTAGAGGCGGGGAAGAAGGAGGAGGAGGAGGAGTGGTTGCATACTCAGCTTACAATTAAAACACAAAACAAAACACAATAAAAATTATATATATATTTTTTTGTTTATTTAGGTGAAAGGTTTATACTCGTCAGTGTACGAGTGCAGTTGTAGTCCAAATTTAAATTTATATTTTCTGGATGAGTTCAGGTCGTCCACTAAGAGATTTATTTATGGCAACAGAAAAAGAATGTCACACACATGCACACGCATTTGAATTGGCAACAAGATTTTTTTATGGTTTCTTAAACAAAAGATACTAGGAAATAAAGCAAGATAGAGGTTGAAATAAATACTGAACGTGAGAATATAAAATTGGATAGCACTTGAGTTAAGACAATTTCAGCACCAACTCGTTAATTCCCAAATTTTAGCAGATAAGGTTAGTAACATTAATTTAATTTCAGATATGAAAGTTTGTTGCTAAATGCAATTAGAGATGATGATAGTTCTAGTTTAAGCAATCCTCATACATGATATGCGGGATTCTATTTTAAGTAACTACCATAAATCCAATTACAATTAATATACAAAACAACTAAATTAATCATTTGGGTTTGGGTATAATAGCGTTTCCAGTTCTAGTAACTCTTATGCGTGACATGAAAGCTCTAAGTTAAGCTTACGCTCCAATCCGAACCTAGTGATTTTCTAATAATTAAAACACATTTATACTGAAATTTAAATTAATGTTACTCATTTAAAGCGTAGCTTTCTTTGGTAATCATTGGCGTTGGACACTGTCCTTGCCTTAACCCAAGATTAGATTTAGCTACTCATTTCCATTTAAAAGTTAATTAACAAGAATTTAAATGGCATAATTTAAATGAAAAGAATTAAAATAGCATAAACTAACCGGCCATTTAGGTGGTGGATAATTAAAAGACAAGAATTAAAATTATAAAAATTTAAAGGCAGAAATTAACCGGCCATTTAGGCGGTGGATAATAAAGTAACAATAAATGACACAAGAATTTAAAAGAAGAAAGGAAGGAAGTAAGATTACAAGAGAAAACAAGAGAGAGAATAAGAGCAATTCTCTAAGAGAAACTTTAAGAATAAAACTAAACTTTGATTCAAGTAATAACCACCTCTTCACAAATGCACCCAAGTGAGCTATTTATAACCCACAAGATGTAATACAAACCACACAATTATTCAACTAAACATAATTATATCTAATGGGCACTCACAAAACATTCATCTAACTAATGGAAGAAAATTAGGTAAAAGACAAAAAATACCAAAGACTTTAGGTGGTGGACTACTTATAAGAATAAAAAAGACTTTAGGTGGTAAATCACTTATAAAAAAAATACAAAACAAAGAAAAGTCTTCTACAAATTAGGCTTTGTTGGGCCTTTGATTGGTCTTGGGCCTTTGGTTGGTCTTGGGCCTTTGGTTGGATTTCATTTGATAGTTGGGCCAAGTGCACTTGAAACATCCTCTAGACTCCATAATTGACCTTTGAATTTGAGCAATAAAAAATGGGTAATCCAATGTCTTCGATTATGCCCCTAATTAATTGTAGAAGCCAACTTCCTTGCTTCATCCTGAAATAATATGTAATACGAATAATTATTTACTTTAAGCATAAATATAAAGCCAAAATAGGGATATAATTCATTAGGATATAGGAAATATTGACCCTTATCAAGGAGAAAGGAAAGAAAAGAAAAGAAAAAGAAAAAGAAAAGAAAGGAAAGAAAAAGAAAAAAAAGAAATGAGAAAAAATAAAAGGGTTTGGGATAATTTCAACGTGAAAAGTGATCAGGTACGTAGGTAAAAATTAGTAGAAGTATTATATGTTTAAATTAAAATTTTATGCTGTTAGATTTAATTAATTTGAGCCGTTATCTTGTTATTTCCTATAGAATGTTTTACTTTGCAACGGGAGCACAAAAGAGGCAGGAATCAGCCGGTTTCAGGCAAGCTCGTAACCCTCTCCTCATATTCTTTAATTCCTGTAAAAGTCTCCGTGGTTTCTAATATTTTATTCCATCTCTCACCGTGACTCGGTTCCACGCATTAATAACGCTAATCCGCGTGACAACCATTCCATAACTTGAATGTTAATAATGGGTCTATTAATGATTAAATAAGTTAAGTAAATGATGTTTTGGTGTCATTTATTTCGTTCGTCACGGAGCTTCGTATCACTCCATTTTCCTTGGGAATGATGCCGTACCCGTTGGGCTAGGTTCTTAGAGGAGTTGATTATGGTTTAATGAGGTTATATTAATAATTTATTATTGAATGTGGAGATGGTTTCCTATGTATGAGAAGATATGAGCATAAGAATGATATAATGGAGTTTATGTTTTCATGGAGAAAGTTTGTAGTTTGTGAAATGATAAGCTTAAAGTGACTAAGTTCAGTGTTATCTATAAGTGTGTCTAAGGGTATGAGATACAAAGCCATTGATTGTCGACTGTAAGTCGTGGTAGTTGATGGCTGGATGTATGGGCGCCAGTCATCGGCTGTTACGATAAGCATTAGACGGGCCAGAAGAGCTAGTACTGCCAGATTCTGGCCTTGGCTTGTGCATATCATAACATATGTGCTGCATAGGGCTTGGGTTGCATTCACTTGGGGACATGTTTTGTGTGTATTGGGATGTGTGAGCATCTGCATGAATCGGTTGGTCTAAGAGCTAACTTGGGTTCTTTAGGTGAGCTGGTGCATTTAGAGCATTTCGTATGTGTGTATTCCTATGTGGGTATAGCATGGCCTGATGCTTGGTTTATGGGGGCCTTGTCATCACGTTTATGCTACAAAAGCCGTTGCATTTCCTATTTGTTGCACTGCATGGTGAGAATGTGCGATTTTAAGTGATGAGTATGGGTGGCAGCATGGTTCACGGTAAGACCTTGGGAATGAGACCCACGGCGGCGTGGCCTACGGTAAGACCACAGTAAGACCTTAGAGATTAGCTCGAGAGAAGCCCGAGGCCAAAATCGCGAAAAGATATGACAATATGATGGATGACAGGAAGAACATATGAGGGTATTATGGGTATCAGGAAGAGCATGTAACGAGTATCAGGAAAAGCCAACCATGGTCAGGAAAATGCGGGTCCTAGTGAATGATGAATGGTAGCCTATGTTAGGTTACAACAGGTTTGTATGCGGGACTTGGGTGCCAATGTGTGACTTATGTGGGCCCTGAGTTCCTTTATGTGCAGTTAACTTTATGTTATGTATTTAGAAGTAAGGCACGTATGGATCATAACATGGTGTGGTTGCATTGGCATTAATTGCATGGGGTGTAATGGGGAAGAGTCCTGATTGTACCCTATAGCCTTTCTTTCATGAGCTTGCTGAATCTTGTGACTCACGTTTGCTTTCCATCATTCTAAGTAAGAGTATCTTGAAATTTCAAATGTGTACGACAGAGTTGGGTCCAGACCGTCGTGTCATGATAGCAAGTGTAGAGCTCTTTCGAAACTAGATCCTGGCTGTCATGGTGCTTGTGTTAAGAGAAATATTTTATGTTTGTAAGATAGAGGTATGTTAGGTAAGCCTAGGTGGGCTCGCGTTGTAAACAGTTATGTAAGGATGGTTATTATGAGTTATATGATGTAAAAAAAAAAGAATAGTTTCAATAAGGGTTGTAAGTGTGTTTAACTTGTGTTATTGTTCGATATCATTTAAGTAATGACCCTCTCATGGATCCTCTTTGTGCATGGGGAGGCTCCGAGAGACGGGCCGTTACATGATGACAATTTATAAATATTGTTTGTATATAAAATACTTAAAATGTGAATTTAATGATATCTGTAACAATTAATTTTTTAAAATTTAATGTAACATTAATTGAATAAACTAAATATTACTCGAGTGAGATATACAGTTATTTGAGTAAGTCTTTTTAATACTTGAGTAAAATATAATTTTACTCGATTAATATTGATTCTTAATCGATTAATGATACAAGTACAGAGACTTATCATTTTAATCCAAATTTATTACTCAATTAAGTATTATAATTACTCAACTAATGTACCACTTAGTAGATTAAACTATTTGGTTATTCAAATAATGTTATTCCATCATATATTCGAGTAAAACAAGTATATAAGCAATTAATCCTTTAAATGTTTAACTCTTACTTGATTAAAAGAAAAAATCAGTTAAGTACAATACTTGTTAGTTGTTGTTACTCAACTAAACATTTCCTTACTCTATTAAAACGATAATTACTTTATTACACTCATACATTAGTTGATTAATTTTCAAGTCACAACATATCTTATTATTGATATTATTATAATAATGTAAATTTTGATAAATTTATATTAAATAATATTTTTATAAAATTATGAATAAATTTATTAGTGTATTTATTGTTGGAATTAATGAGTCTTAAACATGTGAATTGAAAGTGTCTCTATGTTGTAAAGTGTCCTTTAATATGGAAAAAGAATCCCGCTTTAAAAATGCCTTATGATGCGCTATAGTCATTAAAATTGACTTCTAGGAAGTTGGAGTTGACTGTCATCCGAGTAGGAGTCGATTGTCCAAAAGAGGCTCTTGGTTAGATCGACTCTGTATAATATGCTCTCGGCTAGATCGACTATGGCTTTGCTATAGTCGACTCTTGAACATTGGGAGTCAATTATGGATGTAGGGAATTGAATATGGATGACTAGGAATCGACTATGGATGCAGGGAGTCAACTCTCAGTCCGATTTTGGAAGAAAATTCTTCAAAAATGCATAGTCGAGTGGCTTGATGACGTGGAAAGCATACTGATGTGGTAAAGGCATCTAGGAGGCGTGTGTTGTTAGAGAACTTAGATATGAACATACGTAGCAGAATAAATTTATTTTTTCAAGTATCACGATTTTTAGAATTTACAATTTACAAAATGAAGAATAAACAGAAAAATACATGCTAACGAAAATCACTTTTGATCCTAGAATGTCTTAAGAGAAGAAATATAATTTTTTTGAAATTTTCTGACTAAATCTGGATTCACACACACCGATTTTAGGATTTATGGTCCTATTTATAGGAAACCATATGGAAACCCTAAGCACTATTGGGTCGGGCTTAATATGCTAGCATAAAGCTCAATTCTTAAACCCTAAACCCTAAATGCGCCAAAATTTGTAATTTCTAAAATTTCTAATTTATTCTTCTTGTCTTTAAAAGTGGTGGGACTTTCTAGGTTCACGATTAAATTGACAACAAGAATAAACATTTATTAATTCTCATAAATCATGAGTGACATTTAAAAAAAATATTATGATTACCTAATTTAATGTGAAACGAGTATAGTAAACATTTTTACTACGATACCATGCAGTACGTTTCTTCTATCATCCTATATCTCGACAAGATATGAGATTATGGACAGTAAATCAAATCTCTTAATCTCGTCATATGATCAAATTTGAAATCAATTTTGACTAATATGACACAACATATGGAACACACATTCCATCGTCATATTTCCTCAACAAAGGATTTATCGTTAAGTGATTATTGAATCGCATAAGATATTTTTCTCGCAAACCCCAAGGTGATAAATTCCATATCTGATGCACACATACCTCATATGTAACATCCCACTTTCTTGGGCATGTTATAATTTAGGACAATTCTGGGATAATAATTTTTTTTTTTCTTAAAAACTATTACTAAACCATATCATTCCTCATATTCATCCCAAAATTTCCATACATCTATCTCGAAAGAGAATTATCATAAACATCAAATGCGAAATCTAGAATCAAACTTAACATCTTAACATTAATCATAAATCAATTTTTACATCCTCATTAACCATAAATAAGGTTATACATCATCATTTCCCAAAACGTTCAGAATTCAAAGTAGTAGAACTTAAAATACATGGGCTACATAACATACATTCAAATAATCATTCAATTCATCATGCATTTTGCTAAGTGTCATTTCATGCCTCATTCATCATCGTTTATGCTACAATCTCCATCTGTAATGTTTGAATATTCCAAGGGCAAAGCTCAAGTTAGATGATGAATCATCTAAGGGAACAAAACATTTAATGCACGTGTATGAATGCAATGCACATAACATCATTACTCTTATGTTTGGGTCGACGGCACCCAACTGTTGTCCACCATTTTTACAGTCTCCCTACTAGACCGAGGTGTATGGGTGCACCATTAGCAAAGCAACGGTGCCAGTCCCTAATCCCAAACCCATGCAACGTATGACCGTGAATCTCATCATACTCATATGCATATTTCATCATCAATACATGTAAACGCAATCTATATGACATGTTCACATCAAGACATGACAACATGATAAAATCATTTACATAAATCAGGTTTTTAGGCTGAACCACTTACCTTCTCAAACTGATCAGGCTACCTCAATATTTGCGCCTTGCCTCGAAATACATGCATTGTCTCAATTTGCATGCCAACCTCAAAATTCTCACAAATCACTTCAACTTAACTCTCTAAGCACCATAATCATCATATTTATTTAAATAAACATTAAAACCTATTTTTCCATAATTTCTTGTATTTTCTTTTTTTTTCTCTCCATTTCCTCCTATTTTTCCTCAATAAATACAAACTAAATATTTTAAAAATATTTTCTCAAATATTTCACTATAACAATTCATAAAATAATATTTTTGAATTTCTGAAATATTCTAAGAAAATTTACTCACCTTAATTTAGCCTCCCAGACTTCCTTGGTATGCGTGCATTAAACTTGAAACGCATGCTTGATCAATTTCCTGGCTCCGGGTATACTCCTCAAGCTCCAAATTAATTCTTAGAATTTTCAGAGATTTTTCCATAATTTTTTTTCTTCTTCTTCTTCTTTGCGCAGCTACTCCTGCGCACCAGCTCGGCCACCACCTACGGCCCCTTGCCGCCGCTGATGCCTGCCCTCAGCCGTTTGCCGGCCGCTACTGCTGCAGGCTTCGCCATTGACTACCGCAGCCCAACACCACTATGTCTCCAGCCGCCGCCCACACGCACGTACAACACCTGCCATGGCCGCTTTTTGCTGCTGAGCGACCATCACCCTTAGCCACTTCCCAAGCTGTTTCACCCAGGCTCTTCACTTGCCACTGCTACCCGCAACGCCTCCCACCTTCGCAACCAGCTTTGCCCGCTTCCATTGCAGCTAACCATGGCCGCTGGCTGCTACTTGCTGGTTGGCCATTGGCCGACCACCCATTTCTATCCCTCACTCTCGATCTATCTCTCTCGCGTGCGAACTCTCTCGGCCACTCTTTATCTCAGACTCTCTCAAGCTCATTTTCAGATCTCAGATCTATGAAGAAAATCCTAAGTGTGCATGCATATATAAATATATATGTATATATATATATACACACACAAATTACACATTTACCCCACCAATTCTCCTTAATTGCACTTTGGCATTTCATTAATTACAAATACACCCTCAACCATGGAATTAATTTGCATTGCGATACTTAAAATGCAAAATTAATAACTTCAAGTTTACTCAATAAGGATGATGTCATCCTTGCGCCCTCATAGGACCTTTGTTTCATCCTGAAACTACCACAGAATTGATCGTTATGAAAAATCGGAGCCCTATCAAGGTTCCGTTGACTTCCTGGAAGTCCCGTACGATAATTTAGTTTTTCAGCCTAAATCGAAACTGTATTTTAGTTGTACCGAAAATCGTCTCAATTCGAATTTCTTTTAATACCATAAATCCTATCTCGGGATGCTCGTCTAGACCATAACATTTTTCATAGACATTTACTCTTTGGGGCATTCCCTACAGTCGATTCGGTACTTATAACTGTAAGAAATTATACTTAAGCCCCTAATCTTTTGATAATTTCACCTATGACCCAAGTTAAAATTACTCTTGAGCCTTTTACAAAATTTTGGATATTACATCATACACCATTGAATTAGGCACATAGATACGTATAATCGTTCTTGATTAAAATAACCATATAGTATAGTTGATATCCTAATCCACCTATGCACATATATCTATTATCTCATATTTAAGGACTAGTTTCACATTCACAACTAACATTGAATAATTGACTCATGATGAAAAACCCATGTGATTCAATGGTAATAGTCATGTTCAGTGAAATCGTTTCTATAACGAGCACCCATTTATCTTCTTTCTATATCTCATATAGAATAACATAAGCCTCACTAGCCTTATCTTTTAGTGTCTCATACTGAACAAGGAAGAAGACAATGTGCTATCCTTTACGAGTTGCTACTATTCAGGTTATGAATTCTATGGTTACAAACTTGTTTATAACATAACGAATCGTGGATTAACCATTACTCATATTCTTAACATTTAAGAATAGTATCTGCTCTTTATTATACTAATAGATGTATGCCTAATTTAAATCATATTGCAATTTAAATAAAAATATAAATTTTTTATTTAAATAATATTTAAAGAATTACAAAATTGAGTCTTTTTTGTGTCATTAGAATTGGTCTTGAGGGCTTATATCCAACACGTGCATGGCATGCCTCTGTGCAGTGGGGTGTTGAGTGGACGCAATTGTTCATACGGGGTACATGTGGGTGAACACGTCTGTTCGGATGTGAAAGGTACATGGTAAAGGATGTGGACTTTTATGAGAGGGTGCAATCTAGACATCTCGGTTGTGCCCAAATCTAAAAGAATGCAATTTAAAGATCTAAATTAATCCAGATCAAACAACATGACCATTCACAATTGGACACTTGAAAACTATAAATCTGACTCCCTAATTCCATTTCAATAATCCAAAATCAATTCAAGTTTATTGACGCCATACATTCATTCTCTAATATACTTACTACATTAATCCTCTATTTCTTTCACATGCAAGAGCTTTTAATCTCTTTCTTTTGATCAAGAAGAGTACAATCAAGTTTGATTTTTTCCGACAAGATTAGTATTGTGCTATACTAATTCATGGAAGAAGTGTTGTATTGTTGGTCTCTTAGGGTATGGCCACTCAAGAGAGGGGGTGAATTGAGTGATTAAAATTTTTCTCAATTTTAATAAATATTATTGATTAAAGATTTTATTGATAAATATAATAAATTATGTTTAAAATTAATAATAAATATAAGCCACAAGATATAAAAAAAAAATAATATGAAGCACAACACAATTTATAGTGGTTCGGTGTTTCCACACACACCTAATCCACTCTCCCAAGATCTAACCACCATTGGGGTTCTACTAAATCAAAATCACCAAGGTTTCCACACTAGCTCACCTTGAAAATTAGATACACACTTAGATTACAATGGGTTCTAGGCAACCACTACACCAAGGTTTTCTCCCTAACTTACCTTGAAAACTAAATTCACATATATTTTAATAGATCTAGGAAATCTATACAATGCTCAATAATAATTTAAATGTTTACAAATAATTTGTCCACACTTACACACAAATAAGCAATTAAAAACAAATTATACAATGCAATAATATTTAAATAAATAAATAAATTTATAACCTCAAATGGAAAAATTCAGATTTGTCGTAGAAGACTTGAAAAACTTTTCTCCTCTTGTTTTGTGGCTCTTCGGTGAATGTGTAATAATGTTTTGAGAGTTTTGGATTGCTTGAATGTTTTGCTTGAGAGCGTTTGAGAGCTTTTGGGTGCTTTGGATATACAATGGAAGTACTTGGATGCTCAAAAAATGAGTTTGGGGGTATTTATAGGCATTTTAGCCACTTTTTCAATAATAAAAAATCTTACCGTTATAGTGGAAAAAGTTTAGTATAACTTAAATTTAATATGTGTACTTAAATAATAAAAAGGCTTGTAAACGCTTGTAGACTAGTTGGCAAAGGAAAGCTTTGGTTAGCTTGAGGTTGTGGAATCAAACCATGGGGGCATACCTAGTTTGTTATATTCTTTTTGTGATACATAAGGTAGAAAAATATTTTATAAATTAATTTAAAAAATAATTTTAATAAAAAATAATATTTTTAATAATGCATATGCTATAAAAATATTTAATAAATTAATAATAATAATATTTTTAATAGAAAATAATATTTTTAATAATGCGTATGTTTTGAAAATATTTTATAAATTAATCTAAAAAATATTTAAAAATATTTTTAACAAGAAATAATATTTTTGGTAATACATATGCTATGAAAAAAAATATTTTATAAATTAATAAAAAATAATTCAGTACCACAATTAATATATTTAAGAAAAATATTCTTTTTTTTTAATCATAAAAAATACTATAATTTGTATATTAAAAATTTTCTTTTTGTGAATCATCAAAACTTAATTAATATGAGCAGACGCGGATTTAAATGTGAGCTGCCCTGGGCTGAAGCCCGGGATAGCCCACAAGAAAAATTAATTTGATAGGTTTAAAATTTTAATTATTTAGTAATAGCCCACCCCAAATTCGCCCCAACCCAGCCCACTTGCCCGCTGAAACCCTTCTCTTCCCCAGTTCTTCTTCCTCTCTCGACCTCACTCTCGCTCTTTCTCACCTTCGCTGCCACTCGCTCTCTGCCGTGCTTTCTATCTCTTTCTCGTCCGACGTCCGCTCGCGCTGGCCCTCGCTCTCTACCTCTCTCTTGCTCGCTCTCGCCCTCGGCCCCTCGCTCTCTGCATCTCTCTTGCTCATGCTCGCCCCCGGCCCCTCTTGCTCTCGCTTACCCTCGCTCTCTGCCTCTCTTGCTTTCGCTCGCCCTCGCTCTTTTCTCTTGCTCTTGCTTGACCCCTCTCAGCTCTCGCTCTCGTCGGTCCTAGCTGTTGCGACACTGTTTCTCGGGTCTCGGCTCTCGCCTCTTGCCCTTTTGCTTGCCCTCTGCTTTGCCTCTTGGCCTCACCCTTACTCATTCCTCGCTGCCTCTGCTTCATTCGATTGACAGCTAGGTAATTTTTTTTATTTTTTGCCATATTTTTTTTACTTGTTTATGCTTGATTCGTTGAAGCTGCTGTCTTTTTTGAGCAAGTTATAAGTATTTTTTTGCTAATTTTGTGTCTGCTTGGAGTTGGCTATTTGATTGTTGCATTCAGTTAGGAATACAATTGTTATATTGGCCTTACATTTGCCTCAAATCTTGAGTTAAATATTTTAATTGTTCGATTATTGAATTGTGTTATTTTTTGTTTGTGTATCTTAGAATTTAGAATGGAACAACAACCTTCTGCGAAGAAAGGAAAAACATTGTTATCTTTTTTCAGAAAGAGAGATCATCATACTAGTGAAAGTACTTCAACTCATAATGTGCAAAATCAATTTAGTGAATTTACACCAATTCCTTCAAGTTTATCTCCTAAAATTGAAGCTTCTCCATCTTCAAATCCCGAATGTCAATGGTCTTCTTGTATTGAATGGAATTCGGGGAAAAGAAAACAAATTTGTGAATATCCTATTAATGCACATGATGAGATTAGACCAGGCATATCTACTAGCTGGGCCATATCAACCATCACTTTTGAATTACAAGAAGACCACTTTTGGAAATCAACGTCGGAGTTTTCAAAAAAATTGGTTCAATCAATTTAGGTGGTTAGAATATTCACCTTCAGAAGACAAGGCATATTGTTTCTACTGTTTTCTATTTCTGAATAATGGTTATTCATCAAATATTTCGACGTTGGCTATTGTGGGATTTGATAATTGGAAGAGGGTTAATTAAGGAAATAAATGTGCTTTTCTTACTCATGTTGGTTCTGCACCTTCGTGACCCCACTTGAATTGTGTGAGAATGGATGGAGATTTAATGAATCCGTCTCAACATATTGAAAGGGTAATTCATTCACAAACAAAAGAGGAATCTCAAAAAAATTGCTTGGGTCTAAGGGCTTCAGTTATAGCTGTCCGATTGCTAGCACTTCAAGGTTGTGCCTTTAGAAGTCACGATGAATCTTCATCTTCATTGAACTGTGGGAATTTTATTCAAATGCTTAAGGTTTTTGCACAATTGAGTATGGAAGTTGATAAAGTTGTATTAGATAATGCTCCGAAAAATGCTCAGTACATTGCTCCAAATATTCAGAAGGATATTTTGCATATTATGGCTAACAGAGTAAGACAGATGATTCGTGAGGATGTTGGAGATGAACGCTTTTGTATTCTTGTGAATGAAGCAAAATATGAATCTAACCGAGAGCAATTGACCATTATTTTGAGGTTTGTGAATAGTTGTGGTATTTTGACAAAACGTTTTTTTGCAATCAAAAGCATTAGTAACACTACGTCATTAAACCTAAAAAATGAGATATCTGATATTTTTGCTCAACACGACCTTCAACTTAGCAAAATGAGAGGTCAAGGATATGATGGTGCTAATAATATGCGTGGTACTTGGAATGGACTTCAAGCTTTATTTCTTAGAGATTATCCATATGCATATTATGTTCATTGCTTTGCACACAGGTTACAACTGGCATTGATTTCTGCAACTAAGGATGTCAGTGTTATTTGGGAATTCTTTTCTTATTTGGATAATGTTATCAATATTATTAATTTTTTTTCTCAACGCATTATTGAGTTGCAAAATGCTCAAAGAAAAGAAGTTGAGCATATGTTGAGTATTGGAGAGCGTGAGTCTAGAAGTAGAGCCAATTAAATAGGTAATTTGCAATGTGCTGGAGTAGCACGTTGGAGTTCTCATTATGATTCTGTAAAAAGCATGATAGGTATGTACTCTGCAACTTGTAAGGTGCTTAAATATCTTAAAGTTCATTGTTCAAAAGCAAGTTCTCGAGATGAAGTTCGTGGCGCTTATAGACACTTTGCATATTTTGAATTTGTGTTTAATTTGCTTTTAATGCACAAAATTATGAGAATAACTGATGTTCTTTGTCAAGCCCTTCAAAAAAAATCACTAGACATTTTGGTTGCTATGAGATTTGTTTCTACTGCGAAACTTATCCTTCAAGAATTGAGAGAAGAATGTTGGGAAATGTTTCTTCAAGAAGTAAAAGATTTTTGTTCAAGACACAACATTCACATACCGGATCTAGATTCTTCATATATGATTGGTCGTTGCAGTGATGTAACTACAGTTGAGTGCCATTATCATTTTGATATTTTCAATGAAGCAATATATTTTGTATTGATGGAGTTAAGTACACGATTTAATGATAAATCAGTAGAACTCCTTTATCTCAGTGTGGCTTTGGATCCCAGAAATTCATTTGAATCATTCAATAGTGATGATATTTGTACGCTTGCAAAGAAGTTCTATCCTGAAGATTTTAACAGTCAAGATATTTGTGCTTTAGAGTATGAGTTGAAGTATTATGTTCATGATGTGATTGCTGACCAAAGGTTTCAAGTATCTCACACTTGTTGAATTGTGCCAGGAGTTGACCAACAGTGGAAGGTCAGATACATATATTATGATAACTAGATTGATTCATCTTATATTGACATTACCTGTTTCTACTACAACTACTGAGCGGGCATTTTCAACAATGAAACTTTTGAAGACAACATTTCGTAACAAAATAGAAGACGACTTCCTTGCTGATTGTATGACACTCTACATTGAAAAAGAACTTGCTCTTACAATAGATATGTAGATTCTATTATAAATGAATTTTTTGTTTCAAAACCTCGTCGAGCTAAAGTTTAATGAAAATTTGTTATATTGACTTTTTGGTTATATAAGAATTTTATTACATTAACTTTTTAAAATTTCAGCCATTCCAACCGAAATTCCTGGATCCGTCCCTGAATATGAGTAAGTTTGCTCAACATGTATCTTGGGAGACAGACGTCTATTGATCCTTTAGTACCATTGAGGAAGTGAAATCTGTCTTAAAAAGATTTGTTTCGACATACCTCACTTTAATTGGTTCTATGTTCTTTTTTAAAATCTCTTTTCATCATACAATTGTGTTTTTGTTTTATTGTTAATGCGTACATTTTTCTAATCAAATTTAGATTTAAAACAACATTTACAAACAAGCTTATTCACGAGCTACTTGCAAGCCAATAATCGAGTTTCCTCGCAAGCCTCTAAATGATCCAACTCACAAATCTATAATTGAGCCTATTTGCGAACCTCTAATCAAATTTGCTCGCGAACCTATAATCGAGTTAACTCACAAGCCGAGTTTTATTGAATTCAACTCGACTCATTTACAAATTGAGTTTTAAAGTCAAGCATAATCTCGACTCGCTTACCTTAACGAACAAACCCAAACAAGTTTTGAATGAGTCAAGCACCGAGTTATTCACGAGTGGCTCGATTCATTTGCGATCCTACATGAGTTAAGAATTGAATTGAGCATAAGAGCTTAAGAATTGAATTCAAAAATTTGGGATAATTTAATATTTTAAAATTAAATAAAAAGGGAAAAATGGATAAATAAAATAAAATTTTATTATTTTTTTATGTAAATTCTGACTATGGGTATTATTTACCGGGCCGAAGATAATAAAATGAGAGACTGAAATGGATTACAAAACAGAAATAAATGAAAATGGGGATTTTTATTTTATGGAAATTTAGACATTGTTAATTGCCAAATAAACAAAAAAGAAGAAGAAAGAAATGGGTCATGGGCTGGAATTTTGGAGAAGGGCTGGCCCATTAGGGTTTTGAGAAATGCTTTAGTCTTCCACGCCAAGCCCTTGCCAGTGTTACTAACCGCCGCTATCTTCTGTCTGCCGCACTGTGTAGCTATCGTCGTCGGCCACCGTCATCGCTCCCTTTCCGTGAAACCAATCCTCCCCCCCACCTCTCTCTGCCGGCGACTGTCCCCCTCCGTTCTCACAATCGTTCTCTTGAACCCCTCGGCACTCAGATTTCGCTTACTACCTCTTTCCACGCTGCTCTATCGCCACCGCAATCGGCGCCGACCACCACCGTCATCAACAATCTTTCTTCTTCTCCCTCTACCCCCATCCATTTTGGCCAAAAACCACCGCCATAGCACCGCTCCATCTCTCTCTCTGAATCCTATCACCACCGCCTTCTACTCTCTGCCTTTCGCTCTCTCTCGGTGAGACCGGGATCTGTCACCATCCCTGACCCCGTCACTGTCACCATCACCGTCGCCGTGGCCCCGTCACAATCTCCCTCACCAGCCCACTCTCTATCTCTCTTCCCTTCACGTCTCTCACCGCCGAGTCGCCGACCACTGCCTTGCTCTGTCACAAGCCCCCCAACTTCACTCCAAAATAAAGAGATATATGTAGAGACTAAAACCAAAAATAAACAGAGGACTCAAGTCGAACATCTCATGGCCTTTCTTTTCCAGAAATTTCAAGAGGTACTCTATTCCCGAAAAGCGAAATCTTTACTAACTTCTTGTAAATTTGATGTGATTATTGCCGTCCGTGAGTCTTTCTTTACAATGGTTGCAGCTTATTGAATTTGCTTGCAATTTACTTCTCTTTCGCTTTTGACTGGAACGCCTAATTACACTCAGAAGAAGTTTGATCGGAAGACTGCGTATCACAAGCCCGAATGTTAGTTAATCTGCTTACAGGATTTTGAAATTGTAATATTCACGGGGCCTTTTCAGCTAATTTATCCGTCATTTAAACCAGAGGTGGAATCATGATTAATAGTCTGCTTGTAATGTATGGTGCTCTAATCCCAGGTGCATTCACATGAATGCAGTCCATGCTGACATATGGTTGCTTCTTTTTGTTGTCATCCCTGTTTAATTTCATCTGGAACCATGAATATCCAGCTATAATCGAGTAGGAAGGGAGACTGATGAAACAGATGTAAAGGAGATCATTGATATGTAAGGGCTCCCGCGTTGATCAACAGAACAGGTTCAAGAAAATATCCATTCTCAAATTAGGACCTTCGGCACATGGATGGATGAACATTTTCTTCTTGGTCCAAAGAGCACAAATGAAACTTCTGAATCAATTTCAGAAAATATTACTGTTATTTTCTGTTCTTGCGTGCTGAAGCTGTGATTTTGAAACTCTATGGAGAAAATGCTGATGCTTAGAAGGCTGGGTTGTCACATTACTGCAGCTTATAGTTCTCCCCAGCTTTCAATACTTGTTCGTACTAGTTCCGAATTTTCTGGGGTTTCCATTTTCCAATTTCAGAGATATCAGAGTCAGAGGTCCATCCAATACTGCTCTGTTTACTGCTCGTCGTTAAACAATCAAAACAGGGTTTTGGAATGTCCACATTGGTTCAATATACAATCCTTTTCGACTATAACCCAATCGATCCTGGTTCAGGCAAGGGATATAGGTGAACTAACCACGAAACTAGAAAATGCTATTGAAGAGCGGCGACTAAATGATGCATGGAAGTTTCATGAACAGCATATGCAAATTGAAGGGTTCCCTAGAAAATCTGTTGTGAATAGGTTACTGGCAAGTTACGCTGAAAGCCTAAATATACAGTGGCTGGAGAAAGCTTATGGACTAGTGGAACAGGCTTTTGAGGATGGAAAACAGACCTTGTTTGAGAAGGAGACTCTAATTTATCTTGCTTTTGGTCTTGCAAAATGCAGATTAGCAGTTCCTGCCTCAACTGTTCTGAGGAAGCTGGTAGAAATGGAGCATTTTCCCCCTGTAACTGCTTGGTCTGCTATCTTGGCTCACATGTCACAAACTGCTCCTGGAGCTTACCTTGCTGCTGAGTTGGTTCTTGAGATTGGTTACTTGTTTCAAGATGGTCGGGTGGATCCACGTAAAAAGAGCAATGCTCCTTTGATTGCTATGAAGCCTAACATAACAACATTCAACATCACTTTAGCTGGTTGTCTTCTGTTCAATACTAGTAGGAAAGCAGAGCAGCTTCTTGACTTGATGCCCCGTATTGGTCTCAAAGCTGATGCCACTTTGTTGATCATAATGGCCCACATTTATGAAAGAAATGGAAGAATAGAAGAGCTCAAGAAGCTTAAGAGGCACATAGATGAAGCCCACAATCTAAGTGATGTTCAGTTTCGGCAGTTCTATAATTGTTTGCTTTCTTGCCATTTGAAAATTGGGGAACTAGATTCTGCGTCAGATATGGTCGTGGAAATGCTCCAAAAGGCAAGGGAGGCACGAAATTCTCTTGCTTCTGCTACACTCATTTTTGAAGCTGGTGGAAGTGGCTGTGCATACCCTTCTGAACAGGTCTCTGGACAAGTTTTCAGCCATGAAAGACCCAGTGAAATAAAGGATGGTACATTAAGTCAATGCCATGTCATATCTTTTGAAGATTTCTCCAGAGACAAGCATTTTTTAAAGTTTGATGCCATGGCAAAAGAAATACTCGGTATTCTACTAACAAATTTGCAGAGGCAAGTGGAATTGATCACAACTGAACATGGTATCCTGCAACCAACTGAGAGGATTTTTGTGAAATTAGCCAAGGCATTATTGGAAGCTGGCAAAACAAGGGATCTGGCTGAGTTTTTAATTAAGGCTGAGAAAGAGGAGTCCCCTGTTTCTAGTGATGATACAGTTTTGGTTCATGTCATTAATTCATGCATTTCACTTGGATGGTTAGACCATGCCCATGACATTCTTGATGAAATGCGTTTTGCTGGTGTCAAAACTGGATCATCTGTGTATACCTCCCTCCTAAAAGCATATTGTAAAGCAAATCGAGCAGGTGAGGTGTCGTCACTTCTTCGAGATGCTCGTAAGGCCGGGATCCAGTTAGATTCAAGCTGTTATGAGGTACTGATTCAATCCCGGGTACTTCAGAAAGATACCCAGGGGGCCCTCAATTTGTTCAAGGAGATGAACGAAGCTAGAATACCAAGAGCTGCTCATAAAAAATATGATATCTTGGTAAAGGGTTGTGCAGAGGGGGGTGAAGCAGGCTTGATGGCAAAGCTCTTGCAGGAAATTAAGGACGGACAAAGAATTGATTATGGAGTTCATGATTGGAATAATGTCATCCATTTTTTCTGCAAGAAGAGATTGATGCAAGATGCTGAGAAGGCTCTTAAGAAAATGAGGAGCTTGGGACACGTTCCAAATGCTCAAACTTTCCATTCTATGGTCACTGGATTTGCTGCTATAGGGGGCAAATATACAGAAGTCACGGAACTCTGGGGTGAGATGAAAGTTCTTGCTTCTTCAACTTCAATGAAGTTCGATCAGGAACTGTTAGATTCTGTACTTTACACCTTTGTGAGAGGTGGATTCTTTACTAGAGCAAATGAAGTTGTGGAGATGATGGAGAGAGGGAACATGTTTATTGACAAGTATAAGTACCGGACTCTCTTCCTGAAATACCACAAGACCCTCTATAAGGGCAAGGCTCCAAAGTTCCAGACAGAAGCTCAATTGAAAAAGAGAGAAGCTGCCTTGACCTTCAAGAAATGGGTAGGCTTATGTTGAAGAAGATGATAAGCGCCAAGATAAATGTGAGACTGGGATTATTAAGTGCGTCATTCACCCTCAAAATTATTTAACTGTTGAGAGCAAAAATCTCGTGAGAAGCATTCCCTTTAGTTCTCTGTTTGTTCTAATATTGTTCAGTTTAGCATTTGATGTAGTGTTGAAAATCTTTATGAAATTGATGTGCTGTTGGTCTCAGTTGACATGCATAGAAATGTATATTTAGATGTTTTATTACATGAGTATAAAGTTATAAACATGTGTTGTGCTGTTGTCAAGCATCAAACCACCTTCGTCAAACTTTGAATCTTAATATACTGCGACATTGTATATGATGGTTAGGTAACTGTATGCAACATGCTGTGGATGTCACGTATTATGTTATTTTTATATTATAATACAAGATATCATTTAGAAGTGCACTTCAAATGTACAAAATTTAGAGGTGTTGTTGGCTCAATACAACAATTAATTTATAATGCGGGAAAAAATGACATCGAGGAATGATATTGAGAGTTTCAAGTCTGGATGCGAGTGATCTTGAGAGTCCCAAAATTGAGCACAAGTGATCCTAAGACCTGCAAGTTTGAATGTTGATGGTCAGAAGACTTGTAATGATCAGGAGATCTAGAGGTCTAGATGCAAATGATTTGGACACTTGCAGGTCTATGTGTAAGGGGTTTTGAGTGTCTTGTGGATGATTAGGTGCCTTAATGATTGGGCCTACTGATGATCAGATGCCTTTTTGAAGATCGGATGACCTGCTGAGATGAACAATTGATTAGGGGTGCGAGTAGATGTTTTCATGCAAACCATTTGATGCTTAAGTTAGTCTTTAACTGCTTGAGCGCAAAAAGTAGAGTATGAGAGTCGAAGTGAACTTGAGAGAAAATGTGGTTCTCTTATTTATAAAGAAGGGAGTGGGGGGACATGTGGTAGTCAATCGCGTTTTTAGGATGGCATATTCTTAACATAATCTATGGAATCTTGAAATATTCTTGTAGGTTAGAAAAAAGGCTTTCGTGCTTGGTTTACGAGTCGTGCCGGGAGGTTCTCTTGGTTGCAAGAGAAGCTCCTAGGAGGTGACGGATTGCATGGTCGAGTTTGAGAGATGGTATGGGCGAACCTTGATGGAGACGAATAGATTGAGTATATCCCACTTGGTCATGATTGAGTGGGGTACACCTTATTTGATCATGGCCAGGTGGAGAGACTCTAATTCAGCTTTTCCTTCCTTCTTATATTGTCTTGATGATATTCTTTCTCAAAGTTGATCTTGCTAGGAGTTGGGGTTGCTAATGTCATGGATGATCGAGTGGGGAACCCCACTTGATCATCGATCAAGTGGAGGGCTTCCGCCTTCAGGGCATAGGTCAAGTGGCAGGCAAGTGATATGCTGGGGTTAATACCAATAGGTCATGAGTTCGATACTTGACTTAGGTAAGGGCCAAATGCTCGCCTGTAATTTATCTTCTATGCCGAAATCGAGGGCACGAGTGGCGGGGGACCGCGCAAGGGCAGTAATCCCAAGTGGAGGGCTTCCCACTTGATTTTGTGTGTGTGTGTTTTTTGGTCTTTCTCTTTACCTGCTTTGCTCAATAATGCATTGTTTGGCATATTTTTCTTCAAAGATGGGTTGATTGTGCCCTTTTAGAGGCTAAAACCATTCATGATCGGGTAAGGTGCACCCCACTCGGTCATTGTTTGGTCTTTAACTCGTTTTATCTTTCCCTTAGGCTTTTAACTCCTTTTAATCTTGGATCTTCGTGGTTTAGATGGTTTTGGCTTGCAAACGACGTGATCATTTTGCCCCACATGATCATTTCACACCACCTGATCATTTGCAAGTCACTTGATCATTTTACCCAACATGATCATTTCATGCCACCTGATCATTTGTAGGTGACCTAATCATCTGTAGTTCTCTGTCACTTGGATTCTTGCTCATTTACAACTCTACCACTTGAATTTTTGTGAACCTTCCTCAATTATTGGGTATAACAATTCCTCCTTTCTCTTTCAATCGGGTATCTTGAGTGGAAGAGTATTATGCTCTCATCATTGTGTTATTTTTTAGAATTAATTTTTGGATTGTCAAGTCATCAGAGTCTTTCGTTATATGGCGTCATTTTGGGCATCACAAGTGCCCTTGGAACCATTATAAAAGGATGACTTAGTTGTGACTTTATTCATTTTGTCACATTCCTCTCAAAGTTTCACAATCTTTCTAGTTTGTATGCACTTAGTCGTTTATTGTTCGTTTTGGTGCACACATATTCCGTCGATTGGCTTATACTCACTTGAACATTGATTTATTCTCAAGGTCCATCTGAGGCTTCACTTGATTAATTTACTCCAAAACTTCACCCATGTTTTGCCAATCTTTCAGTTAAAATGTCATTCACTCAGTCATGCCTTGCTTGACAGAATTGGGTCATTATGCAGCCCTTTGGTTATCACACAGAGATTGGTTAGTTAATCATGTGGCAATCCAGCTTTGCTCTAGGCCTAATTTCTAGCATTCATACCCTTCTTTGACCGAGAGACCTCATTGAGATTGGGAGACCTCATTGAAACCGAGAAAGCTTCACTTGGGCCACTCATTCATGTCTTCTTCTCATGTTATTTCCTTCTTGGATGGTATTTTGCTCCCAACTATTTGAGATGACATTACTTTATCAAAGGATTCTTGAATTTTGTATTTTCAAGGGTCTTTGTTTTCTGTAACCCATTGGTCTTTCTTACTTCCCTTTGCCTTATTCGTGCATTCATGTGCTTTTGGAGTTGGGTTAATCTCAAATCATTCTTGCACTTTTGTATTTCAAGTTCCCATAAATGCCAACAACCCAGAGATGATGAGGCGGATGTCTCAGAGGGCGCACATGGTGCTGTAGCTTCTGCTCCTGCAACAAAGATCCTAGTGTCTGGTCCTCCATCCCCTGAGAGCGCAGACACAATCCCCCTTATGCTCCTAGCTCCTGAGGGTGGCGGTGCTCTTCTTCTCGCTTTTCTAGGGACCTCCGTTAAATTGATAAAGAGCGCTAATATCTTGTGGTCCCTCACCACAAGGACCAGAGAAGGCTAGGGGAAGAGAGGTCCCTAATCAGCCTAGTTATTGGTGATCCCTCCCTGACTCTAGTGACGCTTCCTAATGGGTCAATGTTTTGCGGGAAAGATTTTCAGATCTCGGGATGAGCATTGGCACATTGGGAATTTTTCCCAAACCATGGACGATAACCTATGCCAATTTTCCCATTGGGGGTCTTATCTTGATTTTGGGGTTTGAGTCATCGTATTGTATGGCAGACCATGGGCAATTTTGTTTCCCATGGTGGTCCTTTGATGGTTTTGCAGCCTTTTGCCATCGAGTTGGGTGAATCGACCTACTAGCGGGACAACCTTTTGGTTTAGGGTTGTCGGGCCGTGTAAAGTATGCTACTTGGCAGGGCTATGTTTAACCCATCGTCGGGCCAAGCAATGCGTGAGATGGTTAACATTTCATTTTCTTGTTGCTAGGTGTCTTGCTTACCAGACAATTGGTGGTTTATTGTCTGGCCAAACAAAATATATTGCTGGCGGCATGTTCGATGTTCCATTTCCTTGTTGTCGGGTTACTCACAGGATAAGGGGCTTACTTTCTCTTGTTGCCGGGCTATACGTGCGACATGTCTCATACTTCCTCATTGTCGGGCTACTCGTGGGATAACATTTTTATTTTTCTTTATTGTTGGGCCATTCTCAGGATAACGATTTTATTTTTCCTTGTTGTCGGGCTACTCACGGGACAACGAACTTACTTTTCCTCATTGCCGGGTTATTCACGGGACAACGGGCTTACTTTCCCTTGTTGCTAGGCTATAGAGGGGACAACGGGCTTACTTTTCCTCGTTGCTAGATTACTTGCAGGACAATGATTTTATTTTTCTTCGTTGCTGGACTATACACGGGACAACATTTTTATTTTTCTCATTGTCAGGCTATACAAGGGACAACAATTGTATTTTTCCATGTTGCCAAGCTATACGTGTGATAACAGTTTTATTTTTCATGGTTGCCGATCTACTTGCAGGATAATGGGCTTACTTTTCCTCGTTTCTAGGCTATTTGTGGGACAACGATTTTATTTTTTTTTGGTTGTCAGGCTATACATAGGACAACAATTTTATTTTTCCTCATTATCGAGCTATACGTGGGACAACAATGTTATATCTTTTATCTTCCTTTCAGGTCATTAACAACAACCCCTCTTGATATTTATCCTCAAAGTAGTTGCCACTCAGAATTTCAAACTTCCGCTGCCAGTTGCTACTAGATACTGCAGCTTGCATCATTCTCAAAATAATTTGTCTCTTGGCTTTGATGTCACAATGTCAACGTAAATCCCATGTTTTCTGCTTTCTTCCTTCAGTTTGGTTCGAAGGAAATTCTTGAGGTGCTTGTGGCATTGGAAATATACTTGATATTACTTATTTGATCGTTTTGTAGAGACTTCAATAACAGTCATTTTGATTGAAAAAAAGGGGGGGATATACAGATGTGGGGTGGCCTTCCAACTCTAGCATCCATTTATCAAGTATGTTTCCAATGCCACAAGCACCTCAAGAATTTCCTTGGAACCAAACTGAAAGAAGAAAGCAGAAAACATGGGATTTACGTTGACATTGTGACATCAAAGCCAAGAGACAAATTATTTTGAGAATGATGCAAGCTGCGGTATCTAGCTATGTTGCACAGAAACACCTCATAGGTGTCGTTTTCCCGTTTCCGAAACGTTTCGGAAACATTTCTTATTCCCTTTTCAGACCCTATTTATGCCTATTTTTTTAGAAAAATATCCGTTTTCACGTTTCCGTTTCCTATAGAAAACGTTTCCCGTTTCCGTTTCCGTGTAACATAGGTATCTAGTATATTTAGTATAAATAGATGCTAGAGTTGGAAGGCCACCCCACATCTGTATATCCCCCCCTCCCTTTTTTTCAACCAAAGTGACTGTTATTGAAGTCTCTACAAAACGATCAAATAAGTAATATCTCAGTATTAATTCGATGGATTATGACTTCGATTCTCGTTCTGTACGAGAGCTAAAGTTTTAATTTATAATTTACTTTTCTTAAAGTAAGAGTTCTTCTACAGGGTCAGATAAATTGACAAACAAACTTACAGAATAAGAATTAAAAGACTAAAATGCCCTCACTCACATTGTATTAGAAAAAATACAATGTAAAGTGGGCGAGGGTATTTTAATCTTTTAGCCCCCATTTTGTAAGTTTGTCTATTAACTTGTCTGATTCTCAAAAATTTTTTTTTAAAATAATTGATGACACGAGTATCAAAAATCACAAAAAACGATCCCAAAATAACTGTCACTGAAGAGGCTGGCTTCAGCCTTGAGAGGAAATGTTAAATTGTGCACTAACTTCTGTAAGTTCACCAAGTGGCCTTTTCTGCCATGCAAGAGAAGAGAAGGGGCACACAACATTATCATTAACAATGGTGATGGAGAGATTATTTATTTATTTATTATTTTATATCAGTAGATATACAAAATATCATGGAAACTAGAAACTACAACTTTCTTGAGGTGTTCAAAAGTCTTCGCCTTGTTTCTTTGCAATTTCAAATTTATTTTATTATATTCCCAAATTAAATACATTTTACAATAAAATTTCAATAGGAAATGACATTATGAAAGTATAGAAACTCTCACCACTATCAAGAGCATACACTAAACAAACAATTTAGCATAATGTAATATTTAAATTAACATAACCAATCAAGTAAATCAATATTTAATTGAACAATTAAATTTAACTTATGTAATACAAAATAATCTAATTAAATTACATAAAAAATTACAAACCAAACTATTGAATGAAGAGAGGTTCACTTTTCAATCCCATAAGTAACACCTGGGCTGGGTACAACCTAATGGGCGAGTGGCCCAAGCAAAACCAGGTGTGTTTGCTAATCCGGTCAAACCCGATCCAGTTTCCGGTGTCGGGCTGCCACCCGAATGCGTAGGGCTTCATTGGTCGGTGCTTCACTGCTTCCAAAACCCAGAAAAGATATATATATATATATATATATATAAAGAGAGAGAGAGAGAGGACTCAAATCGAACATCTCATGGCCTTTCTTTTCCAGAAATTTCAAGAGGTACTCTTTTCTTAAGAGCGAAATCTTTACTAGGTTCTTGAAAACTTGATGTGATTATCGTCGTCTGGGAGTCTTTCTTTACAATGGTTGTACTTGATTGAGTTTGCTTGCAATTTATTTCTCTTTCGCTTTCCGTTCGAATCCAGCTTTTACATTCTGAAGAAGTTTGATTGGAAGATTATGCATCATATGCCCGAATGTCGGTTAATCTGCTTACAGGATTTACAAATTTTATTTGCATATATAGTAATTTGGGGCATTTTCAGCTAATTTATCCGTCATTTAATCTAAGTAGAAAGACAGAGTAGCTCTATTATTAGGCCACATCCACTGATTTTTGATCTTTTCTTTTCTGGGCCGGGAGGCCTTTGTGTAGAGTCCAAAAATTTGCCTTCTGACTCAGATGTAAATGGGTTTGTTTTCAGAGTGACTAGTAGCTGCCTCGGGTTGATTGAACTGCTATCATTAAAAAACTAAACATCTTTGTTGTATGATTTTATATACATTCTTAGCAGAGGAATTCTATAGCTTGCAAATGTCAATATGTAATGACAGTTAACAACTTTATGGTTAATGATGGTAAATGCATATTCTGATAAGGAAAATCTGTTAACTATCATCAATTGCAATAATCTGCTAAACTGTAATCTCTTTCAAAAGAATTCAGAATTTTGACATGAAAAGATGTACAAATCATCGTCCAACATATATCTTTAAACTTAAGGAAAATGTTGGAAAGAGCAAGATTTTGAGTGAATGGGATCAAATCCGCAAGCTAAATTGAATCTAGGAGATAGAGTTTTGTCATGATCCATGTAGCAAGGAGAGGGAGATAGAGTAATTAAATGTAATAGGTAGGGAGAAATAGCTATTAGCAATATAGGCAGTAGTATATGCTGTAAGGGGGGTACAAGTTTGTTGCTGCTTAGGCGGGTTGTACATTCCCTAGCTGTATGCGGTTAGCCGCACATGGGCAAGGAATCCAGTTATATATTTAGCTGCTCCTTGCCACGGATGGGTATGAAATGATTCTAACATAATTCTTACATTCTCTCCCTCATTCTCTCTCTCTCTCTCTCTATCCGATCTCTCTTTCTCCCTAATTTCTCTCCCTATCTGTATTCTTTCTCCTTCGAACAATCCACTGGACAAAGGAATTCTAACCAAGGTCCCCGAGAGCTGACATTTTGGTATCAGAGCATGACTTGGGCAACGTACAGGCTATAGTTACCCTCACCATGGCGGATGGAACAAGAATGAAGCAAATGGAAAACCAACTACAGCAAGTGGCGACATCCATGGTGGACATGCAGACCAGAATGGGTACACTCGAATCCTCAGTAGGAGCGGGAGTGGATAATTGAATTACCCAAGCCATGGAGAGGTGGCGAGAAGAAAACCGGGAGCAGAGTGCTTTGTTGAGGGGACAACTGATGGAGCAGATGCAACAATTCGTGAGAATGTTCGCATCGCAACAACTAGTGAGACTTTCAACAGAGTTTCCTCCCAGGGATAGAACGGAGCCAATCCTTCCTGGGTAGGAATGGAGCCTCCGCATGTTGGGGTGTCGGAATTTGAATTAGAACCGGAGATGATGGAAGAGAGCCTGATGGGAAGAGGACCGGGAGTTCAAGCTCATCGGAATCAGCCGAACTTCCTAGTGCCGAAATTAGACATCACACTATTCGATGGGGAGAATCCGAGATGGTGGACCAGGAGGTGTGAACGAATGTTCGCACTATACCAAGTTCAGGAACAACAGAAGGTCATCCTGGCATTCGCCTACCTGAATGAAGTGGGGGACATTTGGTACCAAGGATGGCTTGCGTCCAAAGAAGGGAGTCTGTGGAATGTATTCGCAAGAGACCTCTGTACAAGGTTTGGAGACAAGAGTTTGAGAGACGTGATCGAGGAATTTAACAAGCTCAAGCAAGAAGGAACGGTGTAGGCCTATCAGCTCAAATTTGAGGAGCTGAGGTCGTTGATGGTCATGCACCAACCCCACTTGACAGAAGAATATTTTGTGTCGAGTTTTATCAGTGGGTTAGGAGATGAGGTGCGACCGATGGTTAAAATGATGCAACCGGGGACGGTGGAACAAGCTGTTGACAGTGCAAGGCTGCAAGAGACGACGATTGAAGCGCTGATGAGAAAACAAAGAAACCAAGTTAAGGGGGTCATCACCGGAGGATGGCAGGTGGGAAACAGAGCCGCTGGAAGGGATACGGGACAAGGAGGCAAAGGGATCTTGGCTTTGCCTTCAACAGTTCCAAATCTTGCTAATGGGGGACGATTGATGGAGCAAAGGCGCCAGGTGGGACTCTGTTACAAATGTGGAGATAAATATTTTTTTGGGCATAAGTGTAAAAGGCAGCTGTTAATATTAGAAGCAGAGGAAGATGAAGAAGAAGGGGTAGACGGGACTCCAGAAGCGGATGAAGAAGACAAAGGGGAGATTTCTCTACACGCCCTTAAAGGGTCAATCAACAGTAAGATAATTAAGGTGGAGGGAAGACGTGATGCTCAGGTCATGGTGCTTATAAACAGTGGGAGCACCCATAGCTTCTTGGATGAGACTATGGCCCGAAAGTTAGAATGTGAGATCTCCATCTCCCCCCCTCTTTCAGTAACAGTAGCTAATGGAAATAAAGTTGTGAGTCAGTCCTCCTGTGTGGGGTTTTGCTGGGAAATGAACGGTGAAGAATTTGTGGCAGATTTGAGGCTATTGAAGCTGGGGGGTTGTGATGTGGTGCTTGGTGTAGATTGGATGAAGGGAGTCAGCCCTATCAGTTTCGATTTCAATAAAATGGAGGTAACTTTTGAGAAGAATGGGAAGAAAAAGACCCTAACAGGCAGTCAAGAGTCAGGGGTGTGTAAGATGATTTCCGAGAAGAGGTTGTAAAGGATGTTTAAAAACAAACTTTACCAGGTGGCCCAGCTTTTCTCTATACATGCCATAGAACTCACACAAGAACAAGGAGTGCAGGAAGGGGAGTTGACAATGACTGTGAACAACAGCTCACATGAGCCCTGGAAGGTACAAGAACTCGACTCTCTTAACATGCTCTTAATTGAATTTAGGGACCTTTTCTCTGAGCCAACTGCTTTGCCACCCAAAAGATCACTTGACCACACCATTAACTTAAACCCAAATGCCGAGCCTGTTAACCTAAGGTCTTACCGCTACCCACCTAGACAGAAAATTGAAATAGAAAAACTCATCAAGGATATGTTACAAAGATCCATCATACAACCCAGCCATAGCCCATTCGCATCTCCTGTATTACTTGTCAAAAAGAAGGATGGTTCATGGCGGTTTTGTATTGATTACCGCCAACTTAACGCCATGACCATCAGGGACAAGTTTCCCATACCAATTGTTGAAGATCTGCTTGATGAGTTAAAAGATGCTTCTGTTTTCACCAAACTCGACTTAAGATTCGGCTATCATCAAATTAGGATGAGGCCGGAAGACATCCCGAAAACAGCTTTCAAAACCCACCAAGGGCATTATGAATTCATAGTAATGCCATTTGGCCTCACCAATACCCCTGCAACTTTCCAAGCCTTAATGAACCAGATTTTTGAACCACATTTACGCAAACTCATATTGGTTTTCTTTGATGACATTTTGATCTACAGCCCCACTTTTGCCCAACACTTAATCCACCTTAAAACTACCCTTGAGGTCCTTAGATTCAATAAATTGTATGTTAAAGAGTCGAAGTGCGCCTTTGCACAAAAGCAGGTGGAATACCTTGGGCATATTATATCACAAACAAGTGTGAGTACTGACCCTAGCAAGGTGGCAGCCATGGTTGCTTGGCCCAGGCCTCAGAATGTCAAGGGGCTGAGGGGATTTTTGGGTTTAACCGGCTACTATCGACGGTTTGTAAAGGACTACGGTGTGATCAGCCGGCCACTCACCAATCTGCTGAAAAAGGATGGATTTCAGTGGGATTCCAAGGCAGAAGAAGCTTTTAGAGATCTTAAACATGCTATGAGTCAAGTACCTACCTTAGGCCTGCCAGATTTTAGCAAGACATTTGTTCTAGAAACAGATGCGAGCGCTAAGGGAATCGGGGCAGTACTGGTTCAGGATGGAAGGCCGATAGCATTTTTAAGCCAAGCTCTAGCTCCTAGGCATCTCGGGTTGAGTATCTACGAGAAGGAGCTACTGGCGGTATTAAGGGCAGTGGAGAAATGGCGGCATTACCTGGAAGGCAGGAGGTTTGTGATTAAAACAGACCATGAAAGTTTGAAATTTTTGCTACAACAAAAGCTGCACACCCAGTTGCAAAGGAAGGGGATGACAAACCTAATGGGATTGGACTATGTTATCCAATATAGAAAGGGGAAGGAAAACCTAGCAGCCGATGCGCTATCTAGGTGCTTTGAGGAAGGAAGCCTAGTGGCAATCACCACCCTCGTTCCTGATTGGTGCCAAGAGGTAGCTGACAGTTACAAAAAAGCTGGAAGAACCAAGGAACTTCTTCAGCAGTTGGTAGTAAGTCCAGCCTCAAGACCAGGTTACACTTTGAGCAATGGAGTAATCAGGTGCCAAGGGAAGCTGGTGATAGGCGAGGATGAGGAGTTAAGAAAGAAAATAATAGAGGCATTACATGCCTCCCCTATAGGAGGACACTCGGGAATTGAAAACACCCATCACAAGGTCAAACAACTATTCCAGTGGGCAGGGATGAAGAGGTATGTCAAGGATTTTGTTCTAAGCTGTGATATTTGCAGGAGATGCAAATTCGAGAATGTAGCCAAACCAGGGATGCTGCAGCCTTTGAATATACCTGAAGGACCGTGGGAGAGTATCTCAATGGATTTTGTTGAAGGGCTCCCCAAATCTGATGGAAAAGACTGCATCATGGTTATAGTAGACCGGTTCACCAAATATGGCCATTTCATCGGGTTAGTTCACCCCTACACTGCTCAAGAGGTAGCAAAGGTGTTCTTGGATCAGGTAATTAAACTACACGGTGCACCAAAGGCCATAGTATCTGATCGTGACAAGATCTTCACGAGTTTGCTATGGAAGGAGCTGATGGGGCTGCTGGGGGTGAAGCTACATATGTCAACTGCTTACCACCCTGAATCCGATGGCCAAACCGAAAGGGTGAATCAGTGTCTGGAGATGTATCTAAGGTGTTCTTGCTTCCTACAGCCAAGAACTTGGCACAAGTGGCTTCCCATGGCCCAATGGTGATACAACTCTAGTCACCATAGTTCTATAAAAAGGTCACCTTTCGAAGCACTCTATGGCTATAAACCGCCTCTACTACCATCCTTGGGAGACTCTTCCACAGTGGTAGCTTTAGATGTTTATCTCCAGCAAAGGCAGCCAGCGTTACAGGTGCTAAAAAAGGAATTAGCTACTTCCCAGAACCGGATGAAGCAATTTGCAGATAGGAGGAGGAGTGAAAGAGAATTTCAAGTGGGAGAATGGGTGTATTTGAAGCTTAAACCAGGTCATTTAAGGGCATTATTGCAAAACCCCAGCTCCAAGTTGAATCCAAAATACTACGGCCCATTTCCCATCACTACAAAGGTGGGAAATGTAGCATACCGGTTGCAACTTCCCGAAGGCTCCAACATCCACCCGGTATTCCATGTGGCACTCCTTAAAGAATCGGTAGGGACTCAACCAACAAGTCCTACTCTACCCGACCTCCCCAGTGCCAATGACAGCATTAAAGAACTGGTGGCGGTGCTAGATAGGAGGGTGATCTACAAGCATGGGGCCCCTATTCCTCAAGTACTCATCAAGTGGTCTCATCTTCACTCAGATAGCAACACATGGGAATACCTACCGGGCATGCTTCGCCAATTTCCGAGAGTTGCCAGCCTCCTCCACATTTCTTGAGGACAAGAAAATTTTGAAGAGAGGGGTAATTGTCATTATCCACGTAGCAAGGAGAGGGAGATAGAGTAATTAAATGTAATAGGCAGGGAGAAATAGCTATTAGCAATATAGGCAGTAGTATATGCTGTAAGGGGGGTACAAGTTTGTTGCTGCTTAGGCGGGTTGTACATTCCCTAGCTGTATGCGGTTAGCCGCACATGGGCAAGGAATCCAGCTATATATTCAGCTGCTCCTTGCCACGGATGAGTATGAAATGATTCTAACATAATTCTGACATTCTCTCCCTCACTCTCTCTCTCTCTCTCTCTCTATTCGATCTCTCTTTCTCCCTAATTTCTCTCCCTATTTGTATTCTTTCTCCTTCGAACAGTCCACTGGACGAAGGAATTCTAACCAAGGTCCCCGAGAGCTGATAAGTTTCTAGATCCTTTGCACATTAATAGGCTTTGACTATCTTCAAGAAGCATTTATGCACTTCTTAGTTGGATGAGATTATTCTATATGTTAAAGCATTTGTTCTAGATTAGGGCTTGTAATAGTAGGGATATTTTCATGTGATGTTTTTGCTGTATTTCTAGAAGGATTTTATTATTCTAGGGCTGACCGAATTGGTTGTAACTGCCATTTTTGGGCAGTCGGTCAGGGGGCTTTTCTTCTTTTAGTTTCTTATATATAGAGGCAGAGGGGAAGGCTTTTGGGGGTGGCTTTTCTTTCTCGGATTAGTGGACTGTCTTGGGATAAGATTGAGCAGTGAGGAAGGGGGAATATCTTTCTCGTATCAACTTTATATAGCTTTCAGGTTTTTGGGCTAGGTGAGAGTTGAGTTTGAGTGCTTTGTAATCTTGTATTAACATTCAAGATAGTGGAGAAAGTAGGGGCGAAAGCCAAGCTGGATGTAGGTCTTCATTAAGACCGAACTAGGGTAAATTCTTGTGTGTTGTGTGTTCTTGATTGGTTCTTGATTTGTTTTCTGATTGCTGGTCATTTGCGAATCAAGGAGAGATTTCGTTTGAGTGTTTTGAGTGATCATATAAGGGTGAGATCAAGGTTAACAACTTGGTATCAGAGCTGGTCACCTCAGGATTGGATCATTGCCTCAAGAATCTCAAGTCGTAGAAGGCAATCTCAAGAAAATCAAGAAATGGCGCTGATTGCTTCTTGGTCAGATATCGACAAGTTTGATGGGAGCAATGATTTCAGCCTATGGAGGATCAAGATGGAAGCACTGCTCTGCAGTCTTGGACTAGAAGAGGCGCTGGAATAAGAAGAAGTAGAAAAGGGAGAATCAACCGGAAAGAACTCCAAGCCCTAACCGCAGAACAGAGTGAGGCGCGGGTGCAGATTAAGAAGAAGGCCTATAGCCTTCTTATTCTGAGACTTGGAGATAAAGTGCTCAGGGAGGTATCTAGGCTGAAGTCTGCGGCAAAAGTTTGGAAGAAGTTGGAGGATCTATACCTCAAGAAGACCCTCTCCAGCCGGTTATTTCTCAAAGCCAGGTTTTTTAATTTCAAGATGCATGAAAACCAGAAACTCCAGGATCATTTAGATGACTTTAACAAGCTATGTTTAGACCTAGAGAACATAGATGTTAAGTATGAAGAAGAAGACAAAGCCTTAGTTCTCCTATATTCTTTACCCAAGTCCTATGAGAATTTTGTAGATATCCTTCAGCATGGTAGGGATAAACTATCTTTAGAAGATGTTATAGGGGCTTTAAATTCTAAAGATTTGAGGATAAAGATGGATAGCAAATCATCTCCAGTAGATGCATTAACTGCAAGGTCTAGAAATCCTAAGAAAGACTCTAAGAACAAAGGTAAATCAAGATCTAAATCTAAGAATGGAAAAGGGCCGATTAAGTGCTATTATTGTCAACAAGAGGGTCACATTAAGAGGCATTGTCCTAAGAGGAAGAAGGACTACGCCGAAAAGGAAAAATCTGATGGTGGGGTAAATGTATGTGATACCGGTTATGATAGTGCTGATGCACTAACTGTTAGTGACAATTATGACAGCCAAGATTGGGTCTTGGACTTAGGCTGCTCTTTCCATATGACTCCTAGAAAGCAATGGATCCAAAACTTCAAGGAAATGAATGGGGGAAAGGTTTTGTTAGGGAATGATTTTGAATGTAATGTCCAAGGGGTAGGAGATGTAAAATTAAAGATGCATGATGGGACACATAGAACCCTCACTGCAGTAAGGTATGTCCCAGAACTTAAGAGAAACTTGGTTTCTCTTGGGGAATTGGATAGATGCGGATATAAGTACAAGGGTGAGGGTGGAGTAATTAAAATTCATAAAGGCTCCCTAGTATGCATGAAGGCTGCTTTAAGAAATTGAATATATTTTCTACAAGCAACCACTCTAAGTGGTGAAGCTGCCAGTGTAAGTTTTAATTCCCATGATAAGGCAAAGTTGTGGCATCTAAGGATGTCACACATTAGTGAGCAAGGACTCAAGGAACTTGCCAAACAAGGGATATTAGAGATAGGTCAGTCCTTAGACCTAGGAAAATGTGAATCATGCATTTATGGGAAGGCAGCTAAGATCAAATTTAGCAAAACAGCCATTCATTCATCAAAGGCACCCCTAGATTACATTCATTCAGACCTATGGGACCTAGCTCAAACCATGACTCATGGGGGCTCCCGATACTTCTTATCCATTATAGACGATTTCTCAAGAATGCTTTGGGTATATGTTCTAAAGTCTAAGGATAATACCTTTGAATCCTTTAAGATTTGGAGGAAAATGGTAGAAAATCAAGTTGGCAGAAAAGTAAAAGTTATTAGGATTGATAATGGGCTAGAGTTTTGCAATAGGGATTTTGATCAAATGTGCAAGGAAGGAGGCATAGTTAGACATTTAACAGCCCCCGGAAACCCTAAGCAAAACGGGTTGGCTGAGAGGATGAACCACACCTTGTTAGAGAGAGTAAGATGTATGCTCTTTCATGCAAGTTTGCCAAAAGCATTTTGGGGTGAGGCTGTGTCTACAGTAGCTCATATCATTAATAGATCACCCTCTGCATCCATTAATTTCCAAACGCCATATGAAAGGTGGACAGGTCACAAACCTAGTTTATCACACCTTAAAATCTTTGGATGTTTAGCATACGCCCATGTAAAACAAGGGAAACTAGAGCCTAGAGCCAAGAAATGCCTAGTTATAGGCTATCCCTCGGGGGTTAAGGGTTATAAGCTTTGGAATCTAGAATTAGATGGTCCTAGGACTATAATCACGAGAGATGTGACATTTGATGAGTCTTCTACCATTAAGTTTAGCAATCTTAAATCTCAGCATAGTCTAGAAAAGGATAAAGAAGCTGTCCAAGTTGAAATCCCAGGTGTTAGCCTAGAAGATATCCTAGAACCATCTGAAACTGCATATGAGTTTCAGAAAAATAACCTTGAAAATGATTAGCCTATGGATCAAGCCCTAGATCCTTCCCATCATGATGAAGTTGAGGAAGACAGTGATGCAGATTCTAGCTTAGGTGATAAACCAAATTTGGACAGATATAGTGTTGTTAGGGATAGGCAACCTAGGGTTCGAAAACCTCCCAAGAGATTCGGTTATTCTGATCTGGTAGCTTATGCTTTTACCAGTGCAACCAAAATAGGAGGGGAAGAGCCTCTCACATATGAAGAGGCAATGTCTTCTAAGGATGCTGGAAAATGGCAAGAAGCCATGAAGTCTGAAATAGATTCTTTGAATAAGAATCAGACTTGGGAATTGGTTGAAAAACCAAAGGGGCAGCGCATTGTAGGCTGCAAGTGGCTGTTTAAAATCAAGGAAGGGGTAGGAATTAACCCTAAGCCTAGGTATAAGGCTAGGCTGGTTGCTAGGGGGTTTACCCAAGTTCAAGGCATTGATTTTAATGAAGTTTTCTCTCTTGTTGTGAGGCATACATCTATAAGGGTACTTTTAGCCATAACAACCCACTTAAATCTGATTTTAGAGCAGATGGATGTTACCACTGCTTTCCTCCATGGGGACTTAGAAGAGAAGATTCTAATGGATCAACCTAAGGGTTTTGAAGCTAAATGAGAGGTGGAGAAGGTATGTTTGCTTAAGAAGTCCTTATATGGACTTAAGCAGTCCCCAAGGCAATGGTACCGTAAATTTGACACGGTTATGATTAGCCAAGGGTATTTGAGAAGTTCCTATGATTGTTGTGTGTATTATAAGCATGTTTCCCCTAACATTTCAATGTATTTACTCCTATATGTGGATGACATGCTCATTGCCGGTCAATCCCACTAAGAAATCCAGCTTCTAAAACAAAGATTAAAAGCTGAATTTGAAATGAAAGAGTTAGGTGAAGTTAGGAAAATTCTAGGAATAGAAATTTCTAGAGACACTCAACATAGGAAGATATACCTATCTCAAAAGTCCTATTTAGCCAAGGTTTTATCCAAGTTTAAAATGTCAAATGCAAAGGCAGTTGGTGTGCCTTTTGCACCTCATTTTAAATTGTCTTTAGATCAGTCCCCTAAAAGTGAGGAAGATAGGAAGGAAATGAGTCATATCCCATACTCTAGTGCGGTAGGAAGCCTAATGTATAGCATGGTATGTACTCGGCCAGATTTAGCTCATCCTATGAGTATTGTGAGCCGGTTTATGGCAAATCCAGGGAAAGTTCACTGGAATGCAGTGAAATGGATGCTTAAATATCTAGCTGGAACCCTAAATCTTGTTCTAACATATGGTGGTGCTAAGATAGGAGTTCAACCTAGTATCCTAGGTTATTCAGATGCAGATTATGCAGCTGATATAGACAAGAGGAGATCCACATCTGGTTAGATATTTAGATTATGGAACTCTACAATTAGTTGGAAATCAAGTCTCCAACATGTTGTAGCTTTGTCTACAACCGAGGCAGAATATATAGCCCTTTCGGAAGCTTTTAAAGAGGCTATATGGCTTAAGGGTTTAGTTAGTGAACTCCTAGGTTTAGATGTTAAAGCAACTTTGTTATGTTATAGTCAAAGTGCCATACATTAAAAATCAGGCTCACCATGAAAGGACAAAACACATAGATGTTAGATTTCATTTTATAAGAGAAATGATTGAAAATAAATCTGTTTTCTTATCCAAAGTGGTAGGTGAGAACAATGCAGCAGATATGTTCACAAAACCAGTTCCAGCAGCCAAGCTTCATCATTGTTTGAAGATTATTCAGCTGGGGCTAGTAGGAAACTGAAGATTGCTGGATTTGGGAGAAGCCTAATCAAGTCAAATGGGTGGAGAATTTGTTAAAGCATTTGTTCTAGATTAGGGCTTGTAATAGTAGGGATATTTTCATGTGATGTTTCTGCTGTATTTTTAGAAGGATTTTATTATTCTAGGGCTGACCGAATTGGTTGTAACTGCCATTTTTGGGCAGTCGGTCAGGGGGCTTTTCTCCTTTTAGTTTCTTATATATAGAGGCGGAGGGGAAGGCTTTTGGGTGTGGCTTTTCTTTCTCGGATTAGTGGACTGTCTTGGGATAAGATTGAGCAGTGAGGAAGAGGGAATATCTTTCTTGTATCAACTCTATATAGCTTTCAGGTTTTTGGGCTAGGTGAGAGTTGAGTTTGAGTGCTTTGTAATCTTGTATTAACATTCAAGATAGTAGAGAAAGTAGAGGCGAAAGCCAAGCTGTATGTAGGTCTTCATTAAGACCGAACTAGGGTAAGTTCTTGTGTGTTGTGTGTTCTTGATTGGTTCTTGATTTGTTTTCTGATTGCTGGTCATTTGCGAATCAAGGAGAAATTTCGTTTGAGTGATCATATAAGGGTGAGATCAAGGTTAACACTATAAGAAGCTACTATAGTTTTCTGACAGAAAATATAGGCAATCAGGGACTGCATTGAGTGATAACACTTTAATTAACAGAAGCTGAATGAGGTAATGACACTTTCCCCCCCCTTTTTGTGACATGTATGTAAGAGGTACTGATTGCCTAAACATAAATGGTACAAGAAGCAAGTTTCAATTCCATTCACGAGGAAAATATTCAGAACCTTTAAAAAAATTATCTAGCTATAACTAACTAACTGCCACCATGCAGATTTTAAAATTGGAAAATAGAAGATTGTCTTGAAGCTCCACTAATTTATGATGTATCTCCTTGAGGAATGGTCATATCAATACCCAGTACTAATGAGTGGTCTCCTTGACTGCAATGATGACAATTAGTTCAAGTCAACAAACCAAGTAGAAAACGTGGTCTGCATGCAGGAGAAAAGAAAAACTTGTTGAATATGTGCACATGTGGATCATACATACTCATTTTCTTTTAGAGTCCTGTCATGAAAAGCAGATCATGTGTCCATATTATGAGCCTACTTCAATAACACTTTTGTTTTTCCCAATTGACCAGTAACAAGCATCAACCTTATTATTCAACACAAACAAAATTTTCACATGAATTGATAACTGGGGTATTATTGTTAGGAGAATTTGGGGATCATTCATATGTTCAAGAATATCAAATCCTGTACAGGTCACAGCTCAACGCTCATCCAAAAAAATGCAATATTATTATTATTCACTATTCAGTTCCCATGTTAGATGGTTTGTCTTGTTACAGTACGGCAGATTCTTAGTGATTCGAAACTGATCCCCCTGCATAATTTTTAAAGCCTGTCCATCACATTAACCTTATTTTTATCTGTTTGTTGATTTTGCTATCAGGCTGTTAAAACTCTGGCAAAAAGTCCCACATTTGCTAGAGATCCAAGAAAGCTTCAATTTGAGGCTGATATAAATCGTCTCTTCCTGTATACGAGGTCTGCATTCTTTTGCTGATTGAGCTAACGTTACTGTTTGAAATGCCAAATTAAAATTAATGATGTTTGGCTGGGTATGAAATATTGTTTAAGTTACTCCTGTTCTGGACTTGCTTCTTCCTTTAGTGAGACCTGTGTTTTATGCTCATAGTTATCAATACACTGTTGTCATTTATGTTGTGTTGAAGAAAGTTCCTTAGTCTTGAGGAAGTAGAAATTTTAAGGATTGTTAACCAGTTGAAAAGTTGCCTTATTTTGTGTAAGTTTTACAATAAGTGAAACACTTCATGCTTAGTTTTCTTCTTTGATGAGTAAAAGCATCATGTTGACTTCTAAGGGTACATCTTATCAAGAATGTTTTCTGGTATTTGAGTGATACATAAATTTGGTTTGTTTCTAAAAGCGTAGTTTAACCAGGCTCCTTAATGTACCTATAGATTGTGCTCCCTAAACCCTAAGCCATTATGTGAATTCCTTACATAATGGCTTTCAAGATGGATTTCTACCCAGTGCAACAATATTAACATATAAGATGCTTAAAAGACACGATGGCTTATAATGGAAAAATCTTGACTGGTAGGACTGCAGGGCAAATTAAGTTATCTTGACTTATAACTCTGTTCTATGTCGTCACTAACTTTGATGTTGGGGATGATGAGCTTGGCTGACTATCAGTACTTGGCACAACTGTGTGACTGTATATGATTGAATATTGAGTTTTAACAAAGTAATTCTACTTTCTTAGTGGTAAAAAACCAGAGTGGGAATCATGATAATAGTCTTCTTGTAATGTGTGGTTCTCTAATTTACCTTCGCACATGCCTTCACATGAATGCAGTCTTTGCTCACATATAATTGCTTCATCACTGTCTTAACTTCCTCTGAAACCATGAATATCCAGCTATACTCGTTTAGGAAGGGAGGCGGATGAAACAGATGTAGAGGAGATCATCGATATGGCTAGTAAGGCCTCTATTGTTGATCAACAGAAGCAGGTCCAAGAAAATATCCATTCTCAGATTAGGACATTCTGCACATGGATGGATGAAATTCTTCTTGATTCAAAGAGCACAAATGGAACTTCTGAATCAATTTCACAAAAGAATACTGTTATAAGCCGTAGTGGCCTTAGCCTTGCTGTAGGAAGGATGAGCTCGCCAACTAAAAATCCTGGTGAGTATTTATGTGAATCTGCAATCTAATTTAGAATTCTTGTATCAGGTCTATTGCATATTAGTTTCACACTGCGAATATTTTGCTTTCTATATTTTCCTTCTATTCAGGTTGACACTGAATTTTATTAAATGTATTGACTTCTGGATGTCTGTTTCTCTCATCATCATCATCATAAATCATTATCTCACTAGGTGGGTCGGCTGCATAAGTTTGAGCTCTCCTACTTTTGTCTACAATTCATGCTAAAAGATGTGATTATTTTTATGCTGATTATTGGCTACCTAATGGAACTTTCCTTTTTTATCTGATCTTGGGACAACTGTGATTTTGAGGAATGCCTTATTAATGGAATATGGATTTCTATGTCTCTATGTTAAAATTTTCTCATTATGTTACGGAACTAGTAAATAATTTTACAGAAATCACATAAGAGTCTGGCTTAATTTTCTTTTATGTTGTGCCTTTTAACATATGAAATTAACCTCATCTGCAATCAGGGCAATGATGAGTATATTTGACTGCTCCCAGACTCAGGTAGTCTGGTGTCAGACCATGCCTACTGCTCCCAGACTTTGGGTTACATTGTTTTTGACATTTTGTTTTTGTTGGACTTTATTTTCTGACTTCCGAAGATTTGCTTCAGCACGTGGATTGTGTGGTGTTCCCTTTGTTTAGCATTCATGAGTATACTTGTAAACCTTTTAGACATCTTGAATTTGCTTCATAACTTGATTATTTCTTATTTCTTATTTAGACATCTTGAATTTGCTTCATAACTTGATGTGACCCTTGTTAGTTTCTGTGTCCGTGAGGATGTGTGTTTGTGAAATAGTTAGGATGCTGGTTGTGAAAGATCTTCTGAATTTTCTTTTAACCACCGGAATGTTGTATGCAGATTCCTTTTATTGAGGTTTTTAGACATCTTAGAATGTTTGAACTTATATCCAAGTCCAACATCTGTTGATGACTTACCCTTGATTCTGTGTATTGTTTCTCACTGGATTTAGCTCCCAAAATTTCATCTGTAATATGAACCATTCTGTTGCCGAACTAATTGTAGTATCAATCAGTTGTTGAGATAATTTTATTGCCTGAAAATGGAAGGAGTTGATTGCATATTCGTTTGTCCCTGTAAATCTTTTACCCAACGTTATCATCTGAACCATTTGTAATGTATTTATATATTTTTTTTCCTTGAAAGCCTTTGTATATTTTGGCCTTTGATTATGAGATACTTTTTAATTCTTGTGTCTGATTATTGTGAATTTTCAGCACAGCTGTACCAGATACAAGACCATTAAAATGTGCTGAGCTGTCGCAGAGGCTAAAGAATCTCATGGGCTACACCCTCGAGCTCAAATCATCTCAAATTCCACATGAAGAAGCTGGCCTGGGTCTGTTTATAGATGGTCAAGCGGATGTTGGTTCTGTAATAGCATTCTACCCCGGAATAATTTACTCTCCAGCTTACTACCGTTACATTCCTGGATACCCAAGAGTTGATTCACACAATCCTTACTTGATATCAAGGTATGATGGAACTGTGATTAATGCGCAGCCCTGGGGTGTTGGGGGTGAAACCCGTGAAGTGTGGGATATCTCGAATGTAGTAGAATCTATGCCAAACGTGCAAGATGCTGATAGAGGTACTGATCGAATCTGGACGATGCTCAGCAAACCCTTGCAAGCCACCAGAGTTGCCAGCAGCGGTGATGTGTTGGAGCGAAGAAATGCACTAGCGCTTGCTCATTTTGCCAACCACCCTGCAAAGGGTATGCTCCCTAACGTCATGGTTTGCCCATATGATTTTCCATTGACTGAAACGGATATGAGAACTTACATACCAAATATACAATTTGGAGGCAGAGAGGAAGTAAATATGAAGAAATTTGGCACTTTTTGGCTCAAATCGTGGGGATCCAGCAGCAGCAATGGATCATCATCAGATGTGCCTGTTCTAAAGACTATTGTCCTTGTGGCCACCAGGGCGCTTTCGGACGAAGAGGTGCTCTTGAATTATAGGTTAAGCAACTCAAAGCGCTGGCCATCCTGGTACTCTCCAGTAGATGAGGAAGAGGATCGGAGAAGGTGGGGCTGAATTTGCGCAGTAATGTGATTTTCCGTTTTTTCTTTGACGTCACCAAGGAGCCGCTTCCAAGCTGCAATATTTTTTTTGTCCAAGTATAAACCTAACTGGTGTGGAGTAGTAGGTGAATTGTTCTGAAATTACGTCCGACACTATTTAACTATGAAGGGATGGTGAAAGTAATATCAATCAGGGCAGGCCAAATTCTACTATTATACTGAATTATAGTGACAATAGGGTGTGGAAACATGCCATGTTATGAACTATTTCTATTAGTGGTTGTAATTCGAAGCACTCAAGGATCCTTTCGTTTTGCTAGGTCTCTAGGATCCTTTAAATTGTTGTTGGATTTGATGGTTTTGTTAGGCTATGCTATGGTTTGTGTCATCATTTTGTTTGGTTTTTGATGTTAGTATTTCCAAGTGCACAAAGTGACAGGAAGTACTAAAGTTTGAAGGGAAAAACATCGAACTTACAAGAACTAATTATATTATTGAGTATCGAAATTTATGAAGTTATTTACTATTTGAAAAATAAAAAATTGAAAAAATTCTGATCACTAATTTTAATCAAATGCACGATAAAATTAAACTAAATAAAAAGAAAGAAATTTGATATTTGGTTTTGAAAATAATAGGAAATAGATCTAGAACTTTTGATTACACCTAGCTAATGTCACACAATTTAAAATTTCAAGTCAAAAAAGTTGTTGATAAAAATCTTTTAATTATTTAAGGCTCTTTTTTAAAAAATACTAAAAATATCTTCACCTAATAATAATGTTCTAAAAGGCGCTAGGCGCTAGCCCAGGGCCTAGGCGGAGTCTAAAAAATATGCTTCGAGTAATTATAGAGAATAACTTAAAACACATAATAACATATTACTTGTAGAAATTAGCTTAGAGAAGGGTTTGTCAAAATTTTTATTTATTTTTTATTTTTTTCATTCTTTTCTAAATACCCCCCCGGGCCGTACTCGGATGCCCCCATTTTCAACCTTCTCACTATCTCTCTCTCTTTCTCTCAAACTTGCATTCGCGAACCACCGTCGCCCACCTTACCAATGTCGCTCAGACCACCGTCGCCCCCACCTAACCGGCTACAGAAACCCGTCGCCACGAGAGAGGAATCGAAGAGATGATTGACGGCGGCAGTGATAGCGATGAGAGTGAGAAATCGGGGCTAAAGAAAAATACCGAACACAAATCCAAACACACAAATCGGAGCCAAGAGAAAAATCAAGGCCAAGGTAAGTTTGTAAGTCTTCGAAAATCAGGCGACCCAGGTTGCTAAGCATCGATTGGGCCTGATTGATCGTGCTCGGTGCCTAGGGTACCGATTTGCTTGTATTCGCGGTGGCCAGGGGCCGCCTAACGCCTCAATGGCACCTAGGCGGCCGCCTTTTAGAACATTACCTAATAATCCATCATATCTCAATGTGACTTTAATTATTTAATTGAAAATGCATTAAGCTCTTTGGATTTTTATAATTAAAGTCACACTAGTCGCTATAAATAATAACTTTCGCTCAACTAATGGTGTTTAATCTCAAAACTCTAAATTATAAGTTACCTCTCAATAAAAATATAATTTAATATATCAAACAAAAATTGGCCAAATAATTACATGCATTAAGAATAAAAGAAAAAAGACCCAATCATGGAAAAACAAAATAATAAGTTCGCATGGAAATTCCAATTGTGTTCTCAAAGCTAGGCTACATCAAAGCCATAGAAAATAAAATTAGTTCATGATAATTTTGAAAATAAACTTCAACTTACTGGAAAACATGATAAGAGATCAAATAAAAGGGTAGAAGAACAAGAAGGGACTCCTGTAGAATATCCAGCAGTCTCTGCCCCGTGGTTCCTGCTCAAAATCTGCCCCTGAAAGTCGACTCTCTCGGATCACTAATTCTCCAGCAGAAGCTCTCCTTTTCCTCTCCTCTCCTTGGTTTTTTATATCAGCTGCCCCTCTTCCAGTTGAGGCTTCCCAATCATCGATTAAAAAAAATGGTGAGAGCCCAAAAAATCAGGAAAATAAGCAACTAATTTCCCTTATCTCTTCTTTCTTGAATGCCATGTGTAATCAATTTTTCTCCAAAGCTTCTCCACGTAGTTTAGGACTTAATTCAACATTGTTTTAATTAAATCTTAAACATTCTCAATTGTGCCCTTGTTTCCTTCTTGTAATGTTTTAAATTGCCCTCCTTTTGCACTAAACCATCTCATTCCTACAATCACCAATAAATATCACTAGAAATTAAAGAAAATAAAATTAAAAGAAATAAAAGAAAACTAGCAATTTTAATAATTAAAAATTTGTTAAAATTGTGTAAAAATTACACTTATCAGTTTCGCTTTTGGAATTAAAAAATATCACTACTTTGAAAACCATATTTGATTTTGATGGTAGTTTTATATGATAATGATGTTTAGATTTAGCCATCTCCACGAGCTAATTATACTTGTGAGGGATATCAAGTGCCTGGGCTCAGCCGACACCCTCTCACTAGTGTCTATTTCAAAAGCAAAGAATGAAAAGTTGTCACCTTAAAAAAATTATACCCATCTACTAGTGACCAATGAGAAGTAGTACAAACTAAAAGTCATGTCTCTTTGTTAGAGATATTTAGATCAATGTTCAGACCATGAATATAATTTCAATACATTGATTTATTTCTATATTATTGCTTCCAAATTCATATATAAGATTACATCATCTAGAATTGCATGAAAAGTTTATTCCCCACATTTTATTAACTTCGATGCTAATACCTAAAAAAGTCCTCAATTATTTCTCGCGACATATTCTCCTTCCAGTCGGGATCGCCACTGTTTGAATGCTTGCTATAGTATTCAGCCCATTCCATGCCAGGACCAGAAATTTGTTCTTCTTTTGTACGAGAAGTTCCTAAATGATCATCATCCTCTACTCTTACCCTCTCCATCTGCTTCGCTAGGTCGGGACTTGGCTCTTTCTGGCCTTTTTTGTGACCATTTTCTTCGACTGAACTTTCATGAGAATCACCATCTCCCGTCATTTGACCTTTTTCTTTATCAGGTATTGTTGGAGGCTGTTTGCTAGATTCTGCATTACTTTCTTTTTCTATTTTCTCTACTTTTTTCTTGTCTGTGGAAGAAATTGAAGTTAAAAAGGAAACAAATAGAGGTTAGGGCCAATAAAGAATTATGGGCTGTGTTTGAACTTGAAGAGAATAAAGATGATGAATCTATATACTTTCATCAAAAGAATTACTTCCACGAGAATCATTATCTCCAGAAATTTTGCCTTTCCTTGCATCAGGTTGTTTGCTATTTGATTCTTCATTACTTTCTCTTCGTATTTTCTCCACCTTTTTCTTGCCTGTCGAGTTAATTGAAGTAAAAAAGAAACAAATAAAGGTTAGAACAGATGAAGAACTATTGGTTGTGTTTGAACTTGAAGAGATCAAAGATGATGAGTTAAATATAATAAGATGATTGTCTACCAAAATGCTTCTTGACGCCTTTGAACATCTTGCTGTCGCAATGAAATGGGATTAATGATACAACCCTATTTATAGAGAAAATAAACTGTCGTGCCCGTGTGATTGAAATAGGATATTAAGATCACAGTTGAAGATATTGGCTTTTATGCATTTTTGTGTATTAATTCTCTCTTTTCCATGCCATACATTAAACTGGTATAATATATATTGATTTGATGTGATGGATTAATTTGCAAATCTATCTATTTATGAATACAACATTGCCATTTATGTATTTTTATAAATATAGAAGGAAGTGAGTGTTGTGTTATTTATTTATTTTTTATCTTTTAAATAGTTTTTTTATTTTTTTTTATTTTCGGTTCGTGTGTGTACGTGTGTCCTTAAGTAGTGTTGAATATTTCAAAACAGTGAAAAAATAAAAAAAAGAAATCACTATTATTATGCCATATTAATCGAATTTCTTGTAATATAAATTAAATAAAAAAAAACACCATAACACTTCTTCACATAGTTTCATATATGAGGTCTGTGAGAATTAAAGCATGATCGTATTAAATAAGAAGATTTTTTTTCTATAATTTATCATCATGCGTGAATCAATCTTAATTAGTGTAAACTTTCATTATAATTTATCATCATGCGTCAAGGTTAATCTTAAATCTTTTTTAATTTACAATATTAATAAAGTTTTATAATCATGCTTTCATTATGATACATCGATTCCTTATATGCCTACATACATTAGGGGCCAATTAATGGCTAAGCTATGTTTTGAGGTGATTTAATATATTAGGAAAAATCTCCATATAAGAGGTGGAGGTTGACAGGTGGTACATTGCCCACGTTTCTCGCAGGTCGGACCTTCCACGAGGCCCATGAGGTGGCTGCCTCAGGGCCTATGGAAATTTCACTACTTAGGGGCCCATAAATTGAAAACATCCCCATTTGTAAGGGCCATTGCCCAGCCCACCCAACCGCCCACCCCCTTCCTGTCTACAAAGTTCGCGACCTTTTTCCCTCATTCTCTTTCGCTCGTTGCCCTAACCCTACCTCTCTCGTTCCGTCACACCTCGCCCTTGCTCTCGCCTCTTGCTGTTGCTCCGTCGCTTATCGCTCATTGCCTCTCTCTCCTCTTGCTGATCCGTCGCCCTTAGCCCTCGATCTCGCTCTCACCCTCTCGCTTTCTCACCTTTCGCTGCTCGGTCGACGGTCGCTCGTCCTCACCGGCTCGCCTCGCCCTCGTGGCCGGTGGCTTGCTGCTTAGTCGCTCGCCCTTGTGGGTTGTGGCCGGTGGCTTGCTGCCTCTTGCTCTGCCGCTCGCTGTCGCTGGTGGCTCGCTACCTCTCGATTGTCGATTGGCTCATTAGATTCAGTATTTCAGATCTGCTTCTGTAACACCCCGTCCTATACAGGCGTGTCACTATAAGGAAATTCTCGGGGTTTCTTTTTTTTTTCTTCCTCCAAGTCCGTTTCTTGCGGCGCCGTGAGCACAATCTTCACATGCAGATGAAACATTCGTCGCAAAACTACAGTCGGCACCCGCAGTGATTCAAGAACAATCTTCACATGTAGATATAAACCCCGAGAGTCCCAGTCTTGCTCGTTTAATTAATAATAACATAATCATAACTGAACGAGACGTTATAAACACAGTGGAATACTTAATCATCAAAATGTGGTGGCCTACCACGTGTTACACACAAGATGTTCCCACACTGATATATATATACAACACCGATACTAACGATTACAACACCGTCGAGCGATCACTCATACATATAACATAGTGAATATTAGTGCTTCCAAAATAATACAACAACCATCAAATAAACACCACTGGCTCACCGGCCGTGCCCTCGACCTCGTAGTTGTCCCTGACTGGAACGTTGAATGCTCCAGGGGCATAACCCACGTTAGATGATAAACCATCTAAGTGAAGGTATGAAAACAGATATACAATGCATGTAAGACACACAAGCATGGCATACTAAATGACAACATGCAAGACATGTCTAACTCGAGATATCTCCCTGACATACTTAATCCCTCGAATGCCCCACTGTGACACACGTTCACCTGGTTTAACGTTAATCCCTCGAGTGCACCGTCGTGACACCCGTTCACCTGGTTTAACATTATTCCCTTGAGTGCCCCTGTGTGACACCTGTTCACCTGGATTAACATTGTCCCGATCTCAGGTAGACCCCATCCCGCCCCATACGGACCCAACGATGACATGAAATTCGACTCCAAGTGATATGAAAATTTACACGCCATGCACCAACATTTTAAAGTAAATCAGTTAATGCAATGTAACAAATGTTGACACGATGATCATAAGTAAAACCTTGTAAACAACCTAAGTCCAAGAGGGTATAACCGCTCACTAGAACCCACCACAAGCACTTAAAAACACTTCCAATACATGGTAAAGCTAGAATCAAACCACTCACCTCGAATCGGAAAAGTCTGAATTTTGCCTCGAAAAACGTGTCACACCTCGAAAATCGTGTAATCCTTCTTCCAACGACCCAATTGACTCCTATTTCACCATTTAAGACCTTTGGAATCAACATTTCTATTTTTCCACAATTTTCTCTATTTTTATTTATTTTTCAAACATTTCTACTTTCGGAAATTCACTAAAAATACCTAACATCAACTTTTACAAAATATTTTTTCATGATAATTCTTAAAATAATTTTACCTAAATTCTGAAATTAAAAACACATAAGAACCCTACCTCACGCGCCCTCACTCGCCACCCCGAAGCCCTGTGAGTGGGAGCCACACACCACCGCACAATCGTCTTCTCCGGCCTTCTTCTCCGGCTCCGGCGACTCCTTTGGCCAAAACAACTATGGGGCCTTGAAGATCTCGATGAGGCGACCTCAATGGTACCCTTAAATGCCCGAAACGATCACCGAAAAATGCCTTAAATGGCGGTTGCAGGTCGCGGTCCGGCGGCCCTCGCTTTTCCGGCCAAGCCACTGAAACTCCACCAAACGTACACGAAACTCCTCGAAAATTTCCAGAAATGATCCTTGCAACTTGTAGAACAAAAGCCCTCTAATCTCCTTGCTCGATTCTTGCCAAAACGGGCAGAATTTGATTGACTTGTGCGGTAACCCTCTCGGCCGAGAACTCCTTTTATACTCCACCTCGACCCAAATTTCCACCACCAATCGATTGCTCTTATCCCCTTAACCCTAGATCTAGCTTCCAAACCAATTAAACGAGCCCAAATCGCGAGCCTAAGCCTTCGAAAGATTCGGCCAAAATAGAAAAATCTTCTGCCATTAAAATCGGTCACGTCGCCGCCGTGCTCGGCCAATGGCCACCCCCTGAAGCTTCATTATCACCTGAAGATCATCCTAGCACCCTTAGGCGAGCTTCCCGACGTCCAGAGGCGGCTGGCCGACGACCCATGTGCGGCGGTCGTGTTCACACCATGGCATTTTTTGAGAATTTGCAGTTTAGACCCTAGTTAATTTTTAATTGCATTTTCTCCTAACCCTAAACACCCTTGAACTATCCAACACTTCCACAACGGCCCTCAAGTTCTATATTTTCCATTTCCCTTTGGAATTTCTAAAAAATTCGTCGATTCGACCTCCCTTTGATACTTTGCAAAATCTGTACTTTTGCCCGTACGCCCTTATTTGTGTACTTTTGATTTCAAACCTTTGAAAATCCCTTGATTGTGTCGAGTATTGCTTATTTGAACCATTTTGACATTCGTTGACCTACTTGACACAATCCCTCGCCTTCTGTTTATGTTTTGCATATTGCATTTAAGCCCGAAACTATTGTAAATTCCATTTTGATCCCATAACTTCCAAAACTTCTCTTAATATTTAATACTGGGTATTACAGCTTCAACTTTCAGTGGTTACATTTCGGGGGCCCATTTTTATATTTCGCCTTAGGGCCCCAAAAACTCAAGTACGGCACTGGTTTCTCGGCGGACATCTTGGAGGACACTTAATCGAGTTTTGCAGCCTCCAGAAAGGCCTCTCAATCATGTTGAGAGAGGCTTCTGGGGGCTCCCTCGATTATTTTCTGAGTTTCAGGGTAAGGTATGGCTTGGTGACATGGTTGCATGGCTTGATTGAGAGACATGTGAGTCTCCCAATCATCTAATCTTCAGCTTCTTTAACTATGATCGAGAGATTTGAGAGTTTTTTGGTTAATAGGGCTTGGACTTGGGCCACTCAGCTTGAGGTCATCTTTCCCCATAGTTGTTCATGCGGATGTTTAAGGAACCTAGTCATAGCCAAGGGATCCTTAGGTGATCCTCAGACCCCTGAGTAATGTCCTTATATCCTTGGGTGATCGTTAGACCCCTAAGTGACCAATAAACCTCATTTGCATTGCAAGATCCTTAATTAATTGTTCTTGGGCATATTTTTTCCCTACCCGCTTAGTCTATCTTAACTCAAATTAATTTTTTTCCCTATCTCCAATATTTTTTCCCTACCCGCTTAGTCTTTCTTAACTCAAATTAATTTTTTTGGCCTATCTCCAATTTATGGCACATCCTCATTCTGATCGATTACCGGGCATAACAGTTTCCTTCTACTCTTTCTGTCGGGTATCCTGGGCAAAAGAGTACCATGCTATTTTTGGGAATTAAGTTCTCGTATTATTTTCCTAAGTCTTTCATCATATCACATCTTTTAGTATTTCGCGCATTATGGATATTTGTGCCTTCTTGCTCTTGGGACCACTATAAAAAGAGGGTTTGGCCAAACTCTTTGGTTTACTCTTTCACAAAAGCCTTCAGTAGAGCTCTAGAGATTTTTGTAGCCTTATCGACACTCTTTCGGTTAGAAACCACTCTTTCGGTAAAAAATTGATCTCTCAGTTAAGTTGTTCTCCCTTAATCAAAGCATCTCCATCAATTAGTTTGTATTTCTTCCAACCTTACTTTTTCCCAATTGCTTCTCAACCACACTCAACACACACTAGTATGTGCGATATACACTCGTGGGTCTTTCGATCATTTTTTTATAATTTCTGTTGTTATAGGGATACAATAATTAAATTTGTTTGTCTTAGGAACACTACAAGAAAAAATGGTTTTAACGACGGGAAAATCAGTCGTTGAAAGTTGATTTCTAGTCGTTAAAAAATAATAATAGGAATGATAAACCCTTCGTTAATTATATTATTGACCGTATGATTCCCGTTGTTAAAAATAATTATTAACTACTAAATTATAAACCAATAACGACAATATTTTCCGTCGTTAATAGTCTAAACAATTAGCGACCGTATGATTCATATCGTTAAAAATAACTTTTTAGTTATCAAAACACAAACCAATAACAATAATATTTCCTCTTGTTAATAATGTGAACAATTAGCGACGGTATGATTTCTATCGTTAAAAAAATATTTTTTTATATTTTTTTAATAGTATGAAAACAATTACTAGTCATCAATGACAAAAACGTCATGTTTTGATATAAACCACCAAACCTATATATCATTATCCATATCAAATTGGAATAAAACTCATAAAATTAAACATGTCATTCAAATAACACCAAAGTAATCATTATCCATTAGCATTTACACACCAAAAGTAGTATATTTATAAGTGTTAATTGCTAACAAATTACACTAAAAAATATGTTCAACTAAAAATAACACTTTGACAATTGTATATACTATTCAAACCTAATGTACAACAAAACACTATATATAGTCATAAAACTGTTCATATACTCCAAGACACTAGTTGCTTCCTTTAGAGTCTTGTTGTTTCATTAACCTACAAAAAAGAAATAAAACATGAAATTAGAGTCAAAGAAATGTTCATGTTTTCTTTATAAAATGTTAGAAATAGAATTAATAAAGCCTAAAACGTCTCCATCACAAACTACATAACATACAATCACTAAAATGTACCAAAACATAGAAACCCTTAAATATAGAGTAGATTAACAAAAACACAAAGCCTTAGTTCTATGGAATGGGGCCACCTATATGAATTCTAATTTGTGAATTATCTTTATCCATGACCATATCTTCTGTAAGATCATTAGTCCTATGACCCAACATAAAATATTTGGAAGATGGCAAGTATATCATTTTTTGCATTCATGGCTAATCTCACAAATCAAAAAGCCACTTTCTCTTCGTCCAACAACTTTCAAACATAAAATCTCCTTCCAGTAATCCATGAATCCATATTGGAAGGATTCAAATCCTATATTTCAAAATTCTCTCTCTCTTTTTTTTTTTTTCATAGCATTAGAAATCATTAAATCATATCGTATATTAAAGTTTTAAAGGCTTTTTAGGTTTTATATAGATATATATATGTATGAATCATGATTGATACATTAATTCTATCTCTACAAAGACTCAAAATCTGCTCATATGTTAGCTTCCCTAGCATCTATATAATAGCGTTTGTAAGAAAGCAGAGGAAGCATCCAATAGCCATTAAGCATGGATATTCCAAAATAGATGTTGTAAATGTATTCAACACGTATGCCCATGTGAATGCTAAATATGCGTTCTACAAGCACAAGCTGACATTGTATATAAATATCAGATACACAGTATAGTTATTGTCTTATATAAATAAGTGTTAATGGAATTGCTTGCGGTTTCAGGAATGCACAAGTGAGGGTTGCTCTATTACATTCACAATTCTTCAAAAAACATTATTAAGATCTCCTAGCTTTGTGTTGATAGTAAAGAAAAAAACTGAACCAATTGAGTATTTGTTCTGAAAGAAGAAAATAAAATTCAAAGTTTATTCAATGGCATCGTGAACACTTAGGCAATATGAGTACAGTATTTAAATTAAAAATTACAATGATTCAGTTGTAAATCAAATAAAGAGAAATCCCATGAAATCTGGTTCTGGATTGAGTCATTTGACAACCTGTTTATTCCGAATTTGCTGAATTCCTTGCATTAACCTTCCAGATTTATCTTAATAATTTATCTTGATTGGATTGTCATCTTGGTTTGAACATGTTTCCGTTAGAGCTCCAAGATCACTCAACTTTTCTCCACTAATTAAGGCTAGATTGTGAGAGTCTTCACCATTTTTTCTGCAAGGATCTCGGTTACCCTTATTTCTCCATTGACTCTCACAATTGTTGGTTGTGTCAAGCTGTGACAGGTTGCTAATACCCTCCCGCAAACTTTGTCGGGGCTAGAGGCAAAGTTTGTCACGGAAATATTGAAGAGCTTTTTTTGACATTGGTTTGGTGAAGAGGTCGGCAACTTGATTATCAGAGGAGATATGCTGTGTGACAAGCAGTCCACGAGCAACACGTTCACGCACAAAATGATAATCCAACTCAATATGTTTGCTTCGGGCATGGAATACTGGATTTACTGTCATATGAAGAGCACTAAGGTTGTCGCAATAAAGTGTGGGAGGAGATGTCAATGGAAAGCGAAGATCTTGGAGAATGAAGGTCATCCAAGTGAGTTCAGCAGCTGTGTTAGCCATTGCGAAATATTCTGCTTCTGTGCTTGATCGGGAAATTGTATGTTGTTTCTTTGCACACCACGAGATAAGGTTTCCTCCAAGGAATGTACAATAGCCAGTAGTGGATCGTCTTGTTGTAGTGCACCCTGCCCAATCTGCATCTGAGAAAGCAATCAGATCAAGTGTAGTGTGTGAAGAAAAATTTAATCCCATTTCAATTGTTCCTTTGACATATCGTAAAATACGTCGAACCATTTGTAAATGTGTCATTGTGGGAGCATGCATGAATTGAGAGACATAATTAACACTAAATGAAAGATCAGGGCGAGTGAGTGTAAGGTACTGTAAAGCTCCAACAAGTCCTCGATAGTAACTTGGGTCTTCCATGAGAGTATCATTGGAAGATATTTTTGTTTTAGCTTCAAGAGGTGTACTCATTGGCTTACAGTCAACCATATTTGAGCGTTCAAGTATCGTTAATGCATAATGTGACTGGGATAGATGAAGGCCATTTGTTGTTGACGTAATTTCCATCCCAAGAAAGTGGTGAATAGGTCCTAAGTCTTTCATTGCGAACTCACTGCTGAGCAACGCAATAAAATTTGAAACAAGTGTTGGAGGTGATCCTGTGAGCAGCATGTCATCTACATAAAGAAGTAAAATCAATGAGCCATAGTCTGAATGCAAAACAAACAACGAAGGGTCAGCTAGACTACAAAAGAAACCATATTTAAGAAGAAATGCACTAAAACGATCAAACCAAGCGCGTGGTGCTTGTTTTAGGCCATAGAGAGCTCTTTGTAGTTTGCAAACGTGTGTTGGATGTTGAGGGTCTGCCATTCCTGGTGGTTGTTGCATGTATAGATCTTCAGAAATTAAACAATGCAAAAAGGCATTTTTTACATCCAGTTGACGAATGGACCACTTTTGAACAAGAGCTATGGTGATAATCATGCGTATTGTCCCTGGTTTGATAACTGGGGAAAAAGTTTCTGTGTAGTCTACGCCATCAATTTGATGATACCCTTTTGCAACTAAACGTGCTTTGAGTCGATCTAAAGACCGATCTGGTTTGAGTTTTGTTTTAAACACCCATTTTGAACCAATGACATGCATATTTGGTGTTCGAGGAACTAGTTTCCATGTCTTATTCTGGTGTAGTGCAGCTAGTTCCTCGTCCATGGCTGCTTTCCAACCAGGATGTGCCAATGCAATCTTAATATTGTGAGGCTCACGAGGTATATTAGCTAAGGTGATGGTGGTGAAGGCATACTTAGGATTTGGTTTTACCACACCTAGTTTAGATCGAGTGACCATGGAGTGGACCAATGGTGTTGAAGGGCCAGGACTATGATGAGGGGACTCAGGCGTTTCACTTATAATCTCTGTAGCTATTTCTTGGGCAGACTCGTGAGACTCTTGACATTCTTGAGATGGAATTGTTTCAGGTGAACTAGTGTTGTGAAGAGATTCATGAAATTCATTAATGTTTGCACTGGTCGGAGACTCAATTGAGGGGGGTTGCCATGATGACTCTCTGGGAATAGAATTTTGGGAAAAATGTAGTGGAGAACAAGTGTCAATTGGCAGCAAAGGACTTTCACATGGGGGTGAGGGAGAGTCCAAAGTTGTATCTGCAGAAGAAGAAATGTTAGTATGTGGTAACCAAGAATCAAAAATACTAATTACCTGTGGCTGATTTGCTGTCATGTAGGATTTGTTGAAAGGCTTATATGGAAAAAATAACTCATCAAAGACCACATGACGGGAGATGAAAAACTTTTTACTTGATGGATGATAACACTTATAAGCCTTATGTTTTTCACTGTAGCCTACAAAAATGCACGGAAGTGTTTTTGGATCAAATTTGTGTTTTCGTATATCCCAAGTGTAGGGAAAACACTTAGACCCAAATGTGCGGAGTGAGGAATAATCTGGATGTGTCCCATAAAGTGCAAAATACGGTGTTTCAAAGTTGAGGGCAGATGAAGGTAGGCGATTCATAAGATACACAGCTGTGGTGAACGCCTCTGTCCATAAGAATAAGGGTGCACCACAGTGAAATAACATGGTCATTCCTAATTCTCTTATAGTCCTATGGCGTCTCTCAACTGTACCAGTTTGCTCAGGGGTATACGGGGATGATACCTGATGAACAATTCCTGTAGAAAGAAAATGAGTCAATAGTTTTGAATTAATGAACTCACCACCTCCGTCTGAATGAAAAATTTTAATTTGCTTGTTAAACTGTCTTTCAACATATTTCTCAAAAGCTAAGTATGATTTAAAAAAATCAGATTTGTTGCGCAAGGGAATAATCCACGAATACTTAGAAAAATCATCAACTAAACAAGCATAATATTTAAATTTTGCAATTGATAAAATGGGTGCAGGTCCCCACAAATCACAATGAATTTTTTCAAAGACACTAGTACTTGAATGTTTTGAACAAGAAAAAGGTAAACGACTAAGTTTTCCTAGTTGGCAACTATCACAAAGACGTTGGAATTTTGTTGTCCCTACGACATTAATAAGACCTTTATTTTTTAGCATTTGTAAAGCTGAAGACTGTGGGTGGCCTAGGCGTTGATGCCAAACTTCCGCAGTGCCTGATTTGAACCGATGGGAGAAATACAACTCTGGTGAAGTGGGTAGGACATAGAGATCACCCTTGCGTTTCCCTATTATCACTGCCTGTCCTGTTTCCCGTTCCTTAACACAAAAATCAACATTAGAAAATTCACAATTAACAGGAAATTGTTTAGTTAACTGGCTTACTGACAGTAAATTTTTTGTTAAGTTAGGAACCAATAGAACATCATTGAGAGGTAAGGCAGACGCCTTTTGTTTTATACACGAATCACCAATTGCAAGAATTGGCATGGAAGACCCATCTCCAATTAACACGGAGTCAGCACCTAAGTATTTACGAAGGTTAGTTAGCATACCTGGCTTACCTGTCATATGGTTAGAAGCCCCAGTGTCTGTTGTCCATTCGGTGTCAGCAATGGTGGTGTCCAAAGTGAGTGCTGCAAGTGCTTGTGGGATCTCATTTTGTTGAGCGGGTTTCTTTGGCACCCACCAGCATATCTTAGCAACATGGCCCAATATCCCACAATATTGGCATTGTTGGTCACGGTATTTGTCCCTCTCTGCAGGTGTCATGCGACGCTCACCAGGTGGTGGAGGTCGACGTTGGGAGTTTGCTGAAGAAGAGTCCCTTTGCTGTTGAGCCTGGAATCCACGACCATTAAAGGTGAATTTTTGTGAAGGTGCGTGATAGCCTGAAGATTTTGGTTGTGGGCGTTGCTGCTGCTGTCCATAAAAAGCCATTTGATGAGTGAGGGAAGAAGCTGGGATGTCTGTGTGGTTAGAGAACCAGTTACGCCTTTGATCAAAGTTTTGGAGTTGGGAGACCAACTCAGAGTATGATGGCCTGGGGGGCTTCAACATGGTTGTTGTGAATGTTTCATAATGAGGACCAAGGCTAGTAAGAAGATAGAAGACTTTTTCTTGGTCTGGTACGGGCTTTCCAATGGCTGATAAATTATCACAGAGACCTTTGAAGGTGCGAATATGTTCTGTGATTGTTGTGTTGTCTTCCTTTCGAAGATAGGTCACTTGTTGTCGAAGTGTGAACTCACGTTCTTGTGAGTTTTGTGCATATGCATTTTTGAGAGCCTCCCAAATAGTATGAGCTGTGTCGAGACCGACAACGAGTCCGAGAGTTTCCTCAGAGAGTGTTCCAATGATCCACCCTCGAAGGAGACGATCTGACTTTCGCCATGCTATAAAAGCATCTGTTAATTGTAGTGGAGAGGTTTCTGCATTTATGTATTTGGTTGGAGCGGGATCTTCATTTGTGAGATGCCCGACCATTTCTTGACTCTCGGCAAGAGCCAATGCTTGCTCACGCCACAAGGGGTAATTGTTTGGGGTGAGTCGGAGGGTGATGAAGTTGCCAACATTGAGTGACAAGGTAGTCATGGTGAAAGAAAGAACTGAGCAGAAGATAAGATGGAAGTTGAAGAAAAACAAAAAATGCAGAAAAAAAATACAAGAGCTGTGATAGGTTGCGCCTAGTGTTCACAATGGCTCTGATACCATAAAGAAAAAAACTGAACCAATTGAGTATTTGTTCTGAAAGAAGAAAATAAAATTCAAAGTTTATTCAATGGCATCGTGAACACTTAGGCAATATGAGTACAGTATTTAAATTAAAAATTACAATGATTCAGTTGTAAATCAAATAAAGAGAAATCCCATGAAATCTGGTTCTGGATTGAGTCATTTGACAACCTGTTTATTCCGAATTTGCTGAATTCCTTGCATTAACCTTCCAGATTTATCTTAATAATTTATCTTGATTGGATTGTCATCTTGGTTTGAACATGTTTCCGTTAGAGCTCCAAGATCACTCAACTTTTCTCCACTAATTAAGGCTAGATTGTGAGAGTCTTCACCATTTTTTCTGCAAGGATCTCGGTTACCCTTATTTCTCCATTGACTCTCACAATTGTTGGTAGTGTCAAGCTGTGACAGGTTGCTAATAGATAGGTATAAGAACCTTTATTCCCATATCTTGACTTACTTAGGGAGTAAAAATTGTCTTTTGTGTCACTAGTTTTGATTAATTTGGACAGTTATTTACATATTTAGTGTTCTTGAAAATTCTTACAAATTAGGGAGATTTTGTGAAATTGGTAAAATTTTATTCTAAAAGTTTTGGTGAATTTGTTCTATTTTCCTAACAGCTGTGAATGCTATGTATCTCTATCACAAATTCAACAAAACTAACTCTATTTGGTGCTACAATTCTAAACGACCTTCCATTGTCTGCAACCACCCATTTTTTGCATTCATGGCAAATCTAAATTTCTCTTAGTTTAAAAAAGAAAATAAAGATTTCTAAAAACTAATTTAATTTCATGCCCGATAAGCCAACAACGGAAGCTATACTTGCAAAAATCTAAAAAAAGGTTAGGGGGGTAAACAGAATTATTTATCTATGATGTTTATAGGCATGGAAAAAAAACCTATAATAAAATCTTTAAAGGAATCTTATGAAAATTTTTAGAAAAGAATGGAGCATGAGTTGTTTATTAAAGACATACCCTCTTATTCACTCATAACTTACTTTTGGCATCTAACAAGCCCATATATAACACACTATATAAAAATATAATTAACATCTAAGGCTCACTAGATGAGTCGTTACATATTAAATCTTATCACTCACATAATACATATAGTATTAAGCATTCAAAAAATTTAAAAATGGGTGATCACCCACCACCCGGAGGGAGTGATTAAATCCTATCACTCACAGGATACATATAACACTAAGCATTAATAATAATAAAAATAATAGGTAATCACCCACCACCCGAAGGGAGTGATTAAATCCTATCACTCACAGGATACATACCTCGAACAATGTTGGCATCACAAATAATTATCAACTCTATTAACATTCTGGTCAGAAAGTCTATCATCTAATCGCATCCAATTCCTATCCATCATACTAGATACAACAAAAATTGATAGTATTAGAGATAGATTAAATTACAGAGCACGAGAATATGGGATAAAAGCACTACCAATATTCATGTACATATATATACATATACATATACATATATATATACCTACCAACCTAAAAGAAATAAAGCTCTTATATTAGTATTCTTTACATATATATTAATAATTCAAAAAAGTTAAAACTTTTGGCACACGCATGGCATGACTCAACTGTTATACAAACTTGGTATGATTAATACTAACTTGATTACTTAATCCATACCTAACTTGGTATGATCAATACTAAGTTGTTAACCTAAAGCCCATAAGAAATATATTTTTCAGATCATATGCTTACAATTCATGAACATACACATGCAGGCACATGATGTATGGGGATAGGTATGCAGATAGCAGTTCAAGCAAGTATACGTGTAGAATTAAACAAGCTGAGAGTAAGCAATTGTCCCTAACCTAAACAATTGAGACAGAGCACTATAAATTTAAAATTCCTTCCACAGTAACACAATCTAATAATATAAATAAAGATAAAAATAGCCAAGGAGCTTAGATTCAAACTTAAGTAAAAAAGAAACATTAATTATTACAGTACCTAAGTGTGGTCATTTGCATTTGCAGAAGCTGAGAGCATATTATCTTAATAAAAAACATACTGGGGTGTTTGATGAAAATATTAACGAAGAAAATTTAGATGAAAGCTATCTGTGACTGAGTATAACATAAATTTCCCAAAAATAGAAAATAAATAGAAAATTCTCCAACAAAACTTAATCTACAATTGAAAATCATAAAATATTTCACAGGAACTATATCCAAAGCAAATGATCCTGTAGACACCACTAGAACTTGTTTATGAGAGACAGACCGACCCAACCACATGATAGATCCCTTTCCAAATGAAGTAGTAATTTGATCCAACGCTTGTTGTAGGGTAAGATCTTTTTTGGATAGATTTTCATCGTTGGAGTCACTCCCATCTGATTTAGATTTCCTTTTATCTTCAAATAGGCATAAGACAAGACTCATAAGCTCTAGTGAATTAAACAAACAAAACAATGCAAAAAAGAAAGAAAGGAACATAAAAGAATTAAACAGAAAAAAATGAACTAATATTGAAAATACTACAAATTTACCAAATTTAACATATATGAGCAGCAAACAAATTTTAAAAATAAAAGTAAAGCAAATATCCAAAAAATAAAAAATAACCGAGAGGCGAGCGAGGGCGAGACAGCCAATGAGGGCGAGCCGTGAGCAACCGAGATGCGAGGGCTAGGGCTAGGGCGAGGCAGTAAGCGAGAGGCGAGGGCAAGCCACGAGCTCGAGCGAGAGAGCGAGGGCGAGCAACGAGCGAGAGCCAGACAGCGAGGGCGAGACAGTTAGCGGGAGTGAGGGCAAGAGAGCCAAGGCGAGCTGGGAGCCAGAGAGGGCGAGCAGCGAGCGAGGGTGAGAGGCGAGGGCGAGAGAGCCAGAGCGAGCTGAGAGTTAGAGAAGGGGACTTAGGGATTTGGGGGAGGATTGGGCACTTGGGGATTTTTGGGGGAAGGAAGGGGGGGGGGGGGGATTTTGGCCAAGAAAGAGGCGCGGGATTCCCACCTCTTCAATTTATTTGTTTTTTTTAATATTTAATAATTTAATAAAAAATAATATGTTATATGTTCTTTTTAATATGTTCATGTATTCTTTTTAATATGTTTATATTTTTTTAATATATTATATTATCAATAAATAACTAATGCTCAATTATCATAGTTTAATAATTATATTTGTGCATTTATAGAAAAATATAATTATATTAAGAATTACTTATGTAAGTGTTAGTTAAATTTTAATAAGTTTTTTAATTATTTTATGGTTCGAATTAAAAATTTTAGTCATTAATGACCGGAAAATGATATATTAACGACGACTTATTTTGCTTGTCGTTAAAAGTTATCTTATAACAACGGGATTTATATTTAGTCGTTAATAGTATTACATTAACGACCAAAACTAATGTCGTCTCTAATTTTTGGTCGTTAATGCCTATTTTAGTTGTAGTGGAAATAATCCAACAGAGGTTGGCCAAAAAACAGAAAGTAAGGTCTGTGTTAGTGGGTGGCACTAGCAAGTGTTCGACTAGAAAATGGCTCGATCTGTTATCTAGGAGAGAAGGGTTCACCGGGCCAACCGCTGTCTGGGAGAACTAGATTAATGCCTTGGAAAATTCCCCAAAGAGCTGGTCTTCGGATGGCTAGTGGCCGGAAGGGTCTTTGGGAGAGAATGACCCTGAAAAAGCTTCGAACAAGGGGTCTTTGGCCGGGTCAGCTCTTGGAGAGTTGTGGGGGTCTTTAGGAGGTGTTAATGCTTGGTTGTCTCCAAATGGGTCTCTTAGGTCTTTGGGAAGTTTGCGACACAAGAATAGTTAAAAGGCACACGGGGAACTCTCATGTGTGGGCCTTTTAATGCCAAAGTTAGATGTTGTAATGATGCAAAAGATAGTATATGGATGGGTTATGTGTGTGTCTTTGGATCTATGTCTTTTGAAGGGTTTGGATCTAAAGAGTTCGGATTGGTCTTAGGTTTGGTTCTTCGGGTGGTAGATTTGGATCTCGAGGGCACAAATCTAGGGGATATTTATAGGTGCCAGGGTTGGGCCATGTGGCAAAGTAGGACACATGGCATATGCTGGTGGCCTGAACCTTTGGGCGAGGAATTGGGTTTGTGGATGAGGTCGAAGAGCCTGAAAGTGCCTTCGGGAACCAGGTGCCTCGAAAGTATCCTTCTAAAAGGTCTTTCCCAATGACCCCAAAGACTCTTCGGGGATTCAGGGGCTCTTTACTGTGAAGACTCTTCGAGTCTCCGTGGTTCTTTACCTTGAAGACTCTTTGGTTCTTTAGGGTGATCGAATGTGGATGCATGGAAAAGCTTGCCTAGAAGACTCTTAGGGGTCTTTCGAGTCTTCGGCCTTATTTGATGACTCTTATGGTGTTTAGCTAAGGCCCGTTTGGTTATCCCACAATAATGACTCCCCACTCTTGCCTTTGGCTACAAGGCAAAGGGAAGAGTGTAATGTCTTCGGGTCCTGAATCTTCTAAAGATAGGTATGCAGATGAATTAGACTTGAAGGAGAAATTTTGAACAAGTTTGTGTCATTGGAAAACATCTCCGGATGACTAGGCTCACACGTGTTTAATGATTACATAAAGATTCTTCTTCCAAAGGGAAAGCTATAAATAGTGGTGGTCTTATGTGGGTCACACCTTCTATCTTGAGTTACCCAAAGACTTGCTTGCACCTGAAGCATTCAAAGACTCTTTCGACGCACCCGAAGACTCTCTAACACACCCAAAGACTATTTTGATCTTGAGGACTCTTTCGAAAACTATTCTTCCGAAGACTTTCTAGCATGGACGGTAACTAAGCATGGCTTATTCTAAACCCATACCCATGCCGCGAGAGGGTATGTTTGGGGTGTCTAGGATAATCATATCTCCTAGACTACAATAGTCAAGTTTGAGAAGTAGGGGCATTAAGGGTTTTGTGAGTGCATTTAGTATCCCAATTTCATGGTTGCCAAGAAAATCGAGTAAGGAGTCTATGACCACTATCAAAAGAGATGAGGTGGCGATTCACATCGATAGTCTGGAGCAGGACTCAGACTACCGTTGCACCCATTTGGGATGCAATTTTTGATGGAGAAGATATTAACACTAGCCGAGTTGCACCCAAATGGCTAGATGGTGTTAGTGAGATTTTTTTGTTTTATGCAAAGAGCGAGGGGTAAAGCCCACGATTGATCTATTCAGATGCTTTTATCACTTTTGAACTAAAAAGGGGGAGAAGGAGTTTGTGGCACTACCCAATACAACCAATAAAGTAAAACTTTTCAAAAGCGTGACTTTGAGACTAGATGGCTATAGTGGTCTAGCCATCTCTAAGTTGGAAGGCGCCACGATTCTGGCAAACTGTGACCATGAGGAAAACGTTGTGCAAATGGTTAAATGTGAAGTTAATGGTTAAGGAACATCGAGCAAACATTGAGAAATTGCCCCATGGAGGACCGGTAGTCTTAGTCGACTTACTCATTGATAAGCGCTTATTCGAGGTAGGATGGATGGCAGTCGAGAGGGAGGAGGGTGAGGGTGTTGGCCCATCAAAACCCATAGCTCAAGATGCTAGGACTTCTGAGCTAGAAAGACCCAGGAGGGTCGCTCCTCAAGGACCTCGCATAGTAGAAGAAGAGGAGGAGGAAGATGAGGGTAGGGAAGAGGAAGAGGTGAATATAATAGGAGATGAAGATAAAATGGGAGAATAAGAAGAAAAAGAAGGATGCAAGGGGGAGACGGACTCTAAGGGTGCTTACCTCATCTTACCTTTTCTTTTTATTTAACTGCTCTTACTTATTTGTTTCTAGGAAATGTACTAATGACATTTTGCTTTTACCATTTGCAGAGGTACAACAATTTCAACGGATTGTCATGGCTAAGATGGCTAGGGCAGTGAACTTGGCCTAAGAGGCCCGAAAGCAAGAGGAGAGGTAGCGATAAATGGAGCAACTTCAACAACAACTGCCATTGCAACTTACACATGCCTCTTAATTTGAGGAGATAGAAGGAGGAAATGTGCCTTTAGCTCGAAGAAGCAAAAGAGCTAGGGTAGAAGAATAAGGCATAAGTGATGTGGGGGCCTTGGTGGAACCAATAGTGTTTGACCCACTTGACCTTCCCTCAGTTATCCTTTTCCCAGTACTATTGTCACAATAGGCCTCTAGGTTAGTTTATGACCAAGGAGAATTGTTTGACTCTCATTTTCCTTTAAGTCTAGGCATGCAGGTAACTTTGGTGGTCACTAGGGCCAAGGCCATTACAGAAGTAGAAGCGGAGGAAGCAAGGGCTCGGCTCGAGTAGGCCTGGCTGGACAGATATAACAGCCAGCACTAGGCTGTTTGCCAACTTTCACTTCCTTGGTGAACAGAACACCCACCTCGAAGGGAGTTGGAGATGGAGTCTCACGTGCACTCGCCTCTACTTCCAACCATGGTCCCCATTCATGAAGGAGAGATTCCTTTCCTACACCAGTAGCTAATAGGGCACAAGATTCAAGTGATCCCTGGATTGCTTGACACTGACTCGGAGTCAGATCTTGGTGTAGGAGCGTGACTAATCTATGCCACCATACTCCCACGTGATGAATGGGAGTTTCATGAAGTGTGCATCAGAAGGCTTAGACATTATGGAGTAACATTTGGTGGAGGTACTCACTTCTTAGCTTAGTTGCTTCAGTTGGAATAATGCTCAAAGTTTATTGTGTTATTGTTGTTTGTAGAGTGTACAAAGGCAGGTCGTGGCTACTGCCAATGCATGAGCTGACCTTACTTAAGCCAAAATTGATCGATAAAAATGGATTGATAAAGGCATACATCTTTGGGTGGAATGCAGCTATCTTGAGCACAAGGTGAGGGATCTCAAGGGCTATAGGGAACAAGCTCGACACCTCGAGAAAGACAATGAAGGGCTGAGGAGGGAAAGAAATTTATTTAAGGATGAATATGATTGAATAAAGCGACACCATGACCAAATAAAGTGGGAATTGGAAGAGTAGTTGCGAATAATGGAGCCTATCCAAATTGCTAACATTACCCTCATTGAGGAGAATAAGTGCATGATGGAGGGAATAGAGCATCTGTGTGCCCACTCCAGGAGGTCGAGAGGATAGTTGAGGAGGTTGCGCTCCAGTTAGGGGAAGTGGATGTCAACACTATCTGTGTTGTGATAGTGAAGGAGTACAAGGTTTCTCAAGATTACTATGCAAGGAAAGAAGAATATGCCCTAGATTTCATGAAGTACATATTCTACTTGGCCTGAGGCTATTTGGAGAAGAAACATCTCGAGGAAACCTTTCTTGCACTGGTTTTCACATTGGAAGCAATGGATTATGGTATCCTTGACTAGTGCGAATTTGACGATCCCAACTCACTTGCACTAGAGGACTCCTAAGGGTTGGCTTGGAAGATTAACTTATCCAACCTCACGAGTTCATGTTAGTGTATTCCCTATAGCTTAAGTGTTAAGTTGTACTTGATACATTAAGATGTGATATATTTGTTGAGTAATATATCTAGTTGTTTCATGTTCATGTTATCTATTGGCAGGCTTTGTCTTTTGTATTTATTTATTCATTTAGCAATTACTTAAATACAACATACCTAAAGACAAAGTCCCTAGGTTTACTCCGTGTAGAAAGGAATTGAGGTGTGACTTTAATTGTAAGGTCCTTGATACACCTTAAAGTACAACCTTAAACCTGTCCCTAGTCAAAAGTGTTATCAAGACGCACTACAAAAAAATTGATTTTTTGCGGCGATTTTTAACATCGCCTCAAAACATGGAATTTTGCGGCGATTTGTAAACCGCCGCAAAATACACGACGGTTTTTTTAACATTAAATCCATTAAAACATTTAATTTTACGACGATTTTCAAAAAATTGCAGCTAAATTTAGAAAATAATTAAATAATTAAAAAATAAAATTGAATTTAGTTGCAGTTTTTGAGAAACTGTCGTTAAATTAAAAAATAATTAAATAATTAAAATTAAAATACATTTGGGGTGGTTTTTCAAAACCACCGCAAAATTGACTAAAAATTGAATTTAGCGGCGGTTTTTGAGAAACCACCGCTAAATTAAAAAAATAATTAAATAGTTTAAAATTAAAATTAAATTAACATTTGCGACGATTTTTGAAAACCAACGCAAAATTCATTAAAAATTTTAATTTAGTGGTAATTTTAAAAATCGCCGCTAAATTCAAAAATAATTAAATAATTTAAAATTAAAATTAAATTAATATTTGTGTATAAAATTCATTAAAAATTTGAATTTTACTTAAGAAAATAATAATAAATTAAATTAATAAAAATAAATATAAAATCTTAAAAAGAAATTTAAAATTTAATTTAAATTAATTGCAAAATTAATTAAAAATTTTAATTTAAAAAAATAAAAATAAAAATAAATTTAACAAAATTTTAATAATTTTAAAATATATATATTTATTTTTTAATCAATTAATTTATTTTTAATTTATTCCTTTACTCTTTTAAAAAATAATAAAGTAATTAATATTTTTTAATTTATATTAAAAAATATAAAATATAATTCTGAAAAATAGTTGTTGTTTTGGTATATAATTTATATATGTGGTTATATAACAATGGGGCTTGGCAGATCAGACGGTTTTGCACGCGCACGCCCATAAGGGAGGTCACTGGTTCGAAACTGGGGAAGGGGAGGCTGGAAATTTAATTTTCAGTATTGCCATGTGGTGCGCGGACATACGGCCACGTGGTTGGGTAGGCACAAGCGGGTCCAAGTGGCTAGGCACCGGCGAGCGAGCCACATGGGAGAAATTAAAATTAAAATTTTGTTTTAATTTTCTTTTAATTTTTGTGGCGGTTCTAAAAATCATTGCTAAAATTAAAAATTTTAATTTTTTTTTTAATTTTTATGGCAGTTCAAAAACCGCCGCTAAATCACTAATTTTGTGGTGGTTTAAAAATCACCGCAAAAAATATGATTTGTGGCGGTTATTCAAGTGGTTGGTCAAAATCACCGCTAAATGCTCAGCGACGACTAATTTAGCGGTGGTTTTGAAAACCGCCGCTAAATTACTTAGCGGCGGTTTCCACTAAATGCAAAAAAAATCGTCGCTAAATGCCAGTTTTTTTGTAGTGATGGGATATCAATGACACAAATAGACTAGTGTGTGCTATGTTGTTACCTTTGGGAAAGGTAGTAGTTTATCTTACAGACTATGAGTATGGGATACTGTAACACCCAGTGTTACTGGTGTTAGGAGAATGAGAAAGGAAGTGACAAACTTCCAAAAATACACTTAAGGAGGTGATGGATCTTTGAGAATAATGGTGCTCTATGAGAGGGGCATTTTGGTAAATTGGATAGTGAAGTCTAATAAAGGGTAATTTGGTAAATTAAAAATAATTCCTAGGTGGAATTAAGTATGGAAGTTAATTAATTTTCCATTTTTGTATTTATGTGGAGATAAATGAGATTAATATTTCACAAAAGGGCATTTTAGTAATTTGAGTGGAATTCCATAAATGAATTAAATTGTGAAAAATAGGGAAATAGTGAATATTCAATTATGTGAGAAATAATTGATTTTTTTCCTAAATTGGTGAATTAATGTGGTGATGCCACATGGATGGCTTAGATTAAATCTTGGAAGCCAAGTATGGTGTCTTAGAGTTACACACGGCAATGTGTGGTCCATTATAAAAGAGAATTAAATAAATATAAAAAGAAATGATAAATAGTCATTCTTGCATTTAATGAGAGGCATGATTGTGTTGGATTAAAAGAAAATCCATAAAGAAATGAAAAATGGTCAAGTATTAATGATGAAAAATGGTTCCATTAAATTAAATGAGAAAGGAAATGGATATTCAAGATGATCCAAGGGTGGAGGATTACTCTTGAAAATGGGGGGATGAGATAAAATCCTTCAAGTTGGCATGGATTGCCAAGTGGATTAAAATGGTCTAAGAGAAAAGATGAGATGGAAGGTGGAGATTAAATCTCCAAAAAAATCCAAAGGCTAGGATTAAATCCTAGCAAAGCACTTGGATTGTGCTTGTTCCAATGGTTGAGATCTTCTCTTGAAAAGTAAATGAAATCTCATGGATGAGATTAAAGAAGGCAAAAGCACATGGATTGTGCTTTCTTGTATGGTTGAGATTTTCTCTCTAAAAGTTAAGGGAAATCAAGGGCTAAGATGAAGTCTTGAAATCGAGATATCAAGACAAGAGAAGTATAAAAAGGGACAGAAAGCCTTTGTCTCAAATTTTTGCCACTTGAAAAGCCTTGAAGAAGAAAAGAAAGAGAAGAAGAAAATGAAAAAAAGAATGGTAAGATCTTTTGTGTGTTTTAGGCACATGAAGGCTAGATCTCCTCTCTCTAATTGTTCTCTAGTAATATGGATTTATTTTGTGTATAAGGATCTCTTGGGTAAAAGGGATGGAAGGAAGCTAGGAAAGGTTTAAAAGCTTCAAAGAATGCTAATGTAAGGGATAACCCCATGGGATGGTGGCTAGCAAGGTTGTAAGTATGATTCATGAATTCTTATGTGTGCATTAACATGTAGTTTGTGTTCAAGGACCTATGGTCATGAGGTTGTGTGGGGTAGGGTAGGTTAAAGCCTCAAACCAAGGTAGTTGTGAGGATGTGAAAGCCCTAACTTTGTTGCATTGCATGCATTGGCATCACATTTTATATTCATATTCATGCTTATTGTCATTGCACCCTTACTAAGCTTAATAGCTCATGAGGTTTTTATCCTCCCCTTGTAGGTTGTTCTTATGGCAAGAGGTTGGGAAAGTTGCAAGCTTGAGGTTGGAAGCTTTGTGATGTATATTTATTTTGTTGGTTCATGGCTTGTGGAAGCCTAAAGCATGTATTGTAAATTTTTATGAATGTTGTAATTATATGGTGTTGTTGCCACGTGTATTGGGTTGGACCTTCATGATTTATAATGGGGCTCAAATGAAAGATTTGTGTAAAAATTGGTTTTCAAGGCTTGAAGGCCAAAGAGTCAAAGTGGAGTGAAAATGTAGATTTTTGATGCATTTTATTAGCGTGTAATTTCTAGAAAATTTTGGGTTAGAAGGCCCAAGAAGAAAAAAAAAAAAGAAGAGGTAAAATGGTGGAAGGCTGGTGGCAACAGCTAGGGTCACCAGGTGGCCCGCAGAGGGCCTTATCGGGCAGTAGGCACACGTGCGGGTGGTAGCCAGGGCGCTTAGGAAGTAGGCTGGGTGTGCGCGGGCGCGCGCAGCATGTGCGGCCATCGCACCGCAGGGCCTCGCGCGGGCCAGCAGGCCCCGCCGGTGATTTTGTTTTTTAAAAAGGGGATTTTTGGGACATTTCTTGATTGATTTTGGGCCTTGGAGGAATTTTTAAAATAAAGGGATTTTCTGGGTATTTTTGGAGATAAATGCTGAAATTTGTAGAAAATGAAAATTATGAATTTTTCCTCGAATTTTGGGAAAATCAATGGGTTGATTGGAATTTTTAATTATATGGAGCTCGGGAAATTCTTGGAAAGAAAAAGAATTAAAAATGATGATTGAGCAAACTTAATAGAAATTAATTAGCCAAGTGTGGTATAGTTAAAGCCCAAATCTGCTAGTCGATCCTGGGATTGTGGGAAGGGAAGGACGAATCCTAGTTCCCACCTAGGGCATTTCGGGTTGAAACATAGTTCACCCTTCACAAATGGCTAGATGTGTGAGCAGTTGGGTGATTGTTCACGAGTGACACCATAAGTGGGAGCGAGGCGTCACAGATACCTAAGCTAGTACACAGGTGCTTGTTGGTGAGTATAAGTTCATTGGAGTGTGACCCGACCAAAAGGATTTCTTATGGATCTTGCAAGAGTGTCTAAGGAAACCTCTAGTGGTGGTTGTGCAAGTGATCATTCGACTTGAGGTCACTACTATGTCTTGCATGTGGATTCGTATGCATTGACATTATTAAGGAAGCATCTCAATAAGAGGTGTAAGTACTACAGTGATTGGGTATACCATGAAGCATGTGAAGGTTGTGTGTGAGTCAAGACATGATTCATTGACCCCTAATTTGGGGAGGTATGTCTTGTGGGCCCTTTGGGGAAATATAGCTTGTAAGTCTATAGGCATAGTAGGATAGTGATCCTATGGAAGCTATACTTTTCGAGAACCAAAGAAATATTATAATCAAGCATTGAATGGGGATTGACACACAATCCATGTCCCCACTTGATTGAGACACTTTAAACCGATGAAAGGAATTGAATTTCATGAGAAGATGATCATTGAAAGATAATGATCACAAATTGATCTTTCTACCAATTGGGGGCCATGATGGTTGCTAGAATCCGTTCATGGTTTATGGCTTTATTCAATAAAGTCATAGCCAACATACTCAGAAGACTAATGGGTCACATGTAATAAGGGTTTGCAAATACAAGGTAATGGCGGGCTCGATTAGGATTGGGGAATCCTAATGAGGAGCTAGAGTTCTCAAATATTAATAGTTAATATTTTAGAACTTATAATAAATTAGTTTTTTTAATTAAGCTTATCATAATTCACCTGAAACCCTAGTTAGACTAGACTACCCAAATTAAGGGCTTGAGGGTGGATTGTTGCTTAATTAAGTTAAGGGCTTATTTATGAAACTAACCTAAGGACATTGGGTGAGATAAAGAGCTTAATTGACTGTTTTAAAGTGTTTAAAACTAAGGCCCAAATGAGTTGTTTCAAAGTGTTTAAAACATAAATTCCAAAAAGGAGAATGAAAAAGAAAGACCCAATACTATGTTTTAAAGTATTTAAAACATGGGCTTAGAGTCCATGTGGCCCAAACCCTCTAATTAGGGTTTTGTGCATAAGGGTTATAAATAGCCTTTATTTGGTTCTTTTCTGTGTGCCTCATAGCCATTGATGCCATGTGACGTGCTTGTAAGAAAGCTCTCATGCCGCCCTCTTGAGCTATCACTTTTTCGTCCTTAGGGAAGTCACCCCCTTCGAAGTTCTTAGATTGCAAGCTCGAGTAGATACTATTAGAGGTCGGACACTTGAATGACTTGATGATTACTATTTTTTGGGATTGGATCTACATGTTAAGAGGTAATGCTTTGCCATTCCTTCATAATCTATTCCCTTGGAGAGTTGCTAAAGGAATTTATGGTTAATTTTTTTTATTTTTTGCTATGCTTATGATTTTAAATTCCTTCAGTGGTATTAGTGCCAACTACATAGGAAATATATGTGGCTTATATTTAGTTTATTTATTTGATTAAATTTATTATGAGTTCTAATTGGGTCTGGGAAATCCATAATTTTAATGAGATTAAAATTGGTATTTCATGTCCATGATTTTAATGAGATTAAAATTGGAATTTTATGAGGAATAATCAACCTTTGAATTTTATGGAGCTTTCTGGTTGGTAGCTCTCCAACCAAACTTGTAATACCCAATGTTTAATATTAAAAGTATTTTCAGAAATTATGGGGTCAAGATTGGTATTTACTATAGTTTTGGGCCTACGTGTAATATTCAAATCATAAACGAAAGGCGAGGGACTATGTGAAATAGTTTTGGGCTTACGTGTAATATTCAAAGCATAAACGAAAGGCGAGGGACTATGTGAAAGAAATTCAAAGAAGGTAAAATTGTCTAAATAAGCGATAATCGACAAAATCAAGAGATTTTCGAAGGTTCAAAGTCAAAAACACGCGAATAGGGGCATTCGAGCAAAAGTGCATACCCGAGGGAGGTCAAAACGACGAATTTTTTGGAAATTCTTGAGGGAAATGATTAGTTTGGAACTTGAGGGCAGTCAAGGAATTAACGAGAAGTCTAGGGGCATCAAGGGTTGGGAGAAAATGCAATTGGAAGATTTTAGGGGGTTGAAATGCAAAAAAAAAAAAAAAAATTCAAGTGGGAAACTGACCGGCCGCCTGTGGCCGCTAGTAGCAGCTTCTGAGGCATTGTGAAGGTCGCCCGAAGACTCTATGGTAGTCTCCAAGTGATGATCGAACCATGGGAGCATGCTATTGGCCAAAAAATGTAGCGAAATGACCGGTATTAAAGGCGGAGGTGACTGTCGATTCGGTCGGATTTTTTGAAGGCTATAGCTCGTGATTTGGGGTGTTTTGATTGGTTTGGAGGCAAGATTTGGGCTTAAGGGATAAGAACGAGCAAGATATGGTGGGGAATTGGGTCAAAAATGAGTATAAAAGGGGGTCATTGGCAGAGAGTTTTGAAGCAAAATCGGGTGAAATTTCTCATGTTTTAGCAAGAATCGAGCAAAGAGATTAGAGGGCTTTTGTTCTTTGAGTCATAAGGATCATTTCTGGAGAGTTTCGAAGAGTTTCATGTGCGTTTGATAGGATTTCAGGGAGTTGACCGGAAAAGCAAGGGTCGCCAGACCGCGACTTGTAATCGGGTTTTAAACCCCCTTTTGATGACTTTTTCCAACGGGTGAAGGGTCCATTGAGGTCGCCTCATCGAGATCTTCAAGGCCCCATAGTTGTTTTGGCCAAAGAAGATCGTCGGAGTCGGAGAAGAAGACCGGAAAAGACGATTGCACCGGCCGCACGTGGGCTTCAATTGCCGAGTCCCTACGTGGCACATGAGGGCGTGTGAGGTAGGCTTTTTCTCTGAAATTAATTTTGTAATTTTGTTAAAATTATTTTAGGAATTATCATGGAAAAATATTTGGTGAAACTTGATGTTAGGTATTTTTTATGAATTTTCGAAGGTAAGAAAGGTTTAAAAATGAAGAAAAATGGAGAAAATTGAGGGAAAATAGAAATATTGATTTCTAAGGTCTTAAATGGTAAATAGGAGACGAATGGGCTGTTGAAAAAAAGGATTGCGTGATTTTTGAAGTGTGACAGGTTTTTCAAGGCAAAAATTGAACTTTTCCGAATTGAGGTGAGTGGTTTGATTCTAGTCTTACCTTGTTTGAAAATATCTTGGTGTGTGTATAGTGGGTTCCGATGAGCGGTTTTACCCTCCCGAACTTAGGATATTCGTGGTTGAACCAGTTCTAGTGAGCGGTTATACCCTCCAGAGCTTGGGTTGTTTTGCTAAGTCGTTTTACTTATGTACTTATGGCATCATTTGCATATTGATCATGTAGTATATTGCATCAATTATTTTAAGCTTATAAAAGAATCGGTGCATGGCGAGTGATTTTCATATCATCGGGGTGTAGATTTTCGTGTCGTTGTTGGGTCCGTATGGGACGGGATGGGGTCTTCTTGAGAATGGGAAAAGGTTAATCTTGGTGAACGAGTGACACGATAGGGCACTCAAGGGATTAAGTATGTCGCGGAAAGGTCGACCCCAACGGTGTGTGGAATGGATTTTCCACAAGAGGTTGAGTATGTCAGAGAAATTTCTCAAGTTAGACATGTTGTCGTTTGTCTGTATATGCTATGCTTATATGTCTTACATGCATTATGTAAACTGTTTCATGCCATTAGTTAGATGTTTTATCATTTAACCTAGGTTATGACCCTGGAACATTCAACGTTCTAGCCAAGGACTACTGCGAGGTCGAGGACATGGTCGGTGGGGCCAATGGTGTTTAGTTGGATAGTTGCTGTATTATTTTGAAGGTGTTAGTAGTTATTTTGGTATGTGTATGAACGGATGTATGATACTGCAGTTATCATTTTGTAACATTGTAATACGTATTTTGGTGTGGGAACACCTTGTATGAAACTCGTGGTATGCCACGACATTTTGGTGTTAATGATTCCGCTGTATTATATTATATCTCGTTTAGTTTTAAGTCTATTAATCTTGTTAGTTAAACGAGTAAGACTGGGGTCTCGGGTTTCCCTGGATTCCTTTATAGTGACGCGCTCGTGTAAGACGCGGTGTTACAAAACTTCCCTTGTGATTGCTCTCATTTTATTTCCTTGGTAATTCTAAAGAATTGGTCATTCTTGAGGCCATCAAGGATTACTATTCCTTGGTCTCCTTCTTCAATTGGATCTTTGAAATGGAATGTGGATGGGTCTTCTATTGGAAAACTAGGTCTGTCTAGTGTTGGTAGTGCTCTCAAGGACCACAAGGGTAGATTCTTATGCCTTTTGGCTTGTCCTATCGGTGTTTTATACTCAAATAAATTTGAATTACTTATAATCTTAAAGGCTCTAGAACTTTTTCATTCAAGTATCAACTTAAAGGAGTGCACAATCATTATTGAAACGATAGTTTTGTGGCTTGTGTTGGATAAACTATTTTATGGTTGAATTTGTATGGATTGTCTTTCTTATGGTTAAAGGTATGGGGGACAGTGTCTTAGCTTGCCTTTGTGTTTGATGATATGGTTCTGGGGAATGTTTGCATCCAAGTTACTTTGTTTGGCTTCAAATGCATTGCTAGGTTGCTCAAGTTTGGCTTCAAAATGCTGAAAATTGGTTCATGATCTTGGTTTTATTCTTTTGGATTGTGGTGCTTCCTTTGCTTGGGGGAGTTTTTTGTTATATAATCACAATTTATTTCTAATTTCATTTATCTTTCAAATAAAAGTAAGGTTATTTGGAGTTGAGGTGAGAATTCGAAATTATAGAGTTAAAAATGAGGTGTAGTTAGTTTAATTATAAACATGCTTAATAAATTAGTTATGTTAAATTTTAGTTATATTGTTCCAACAAGGATTGATTTTTTGAAGCAAACTTATAAGTAACCTAAATGTTTATACGAAAATATACTGAGTATAACAAAAAATTGTAAGAATTTATGATAAAAAAACAAACCACGATCAAACCATCAAACCAAACGAATACAAAAGTTTTATGTGGAAAACCCAAATTGGGAAAAAACACAAGTAGAAAAAATAAAATATCACAATGATAATATTGCTATTATAATAATGATATTACTGCTACAATAATTCTAGTGTGTTGATTACCTATTTATAGATTTTGTTGTTGCCAAAAATACAACAGCCAAAATTTATAATGTAGGAACGCTGGAGCTACGATAGAGTGAGGTGAATAATTGACAGGTGTCTGTTTGTGGAAATGTACATCAAGTAGCTTAGATCTTTGATTATCTGGTCGGGAGTCTCGAATAAGTTCTCGAGGGTATTTTGGTAGCGGATTAATCTGTCTAGGAGTAGCCTCTTATGTGTTCGGAGCATAACTGCCCTCACAAGAACAAGTTAGAAGGCACATGGGGATTTCTCACCCTTATTTGCCCCTTGATGCTTAAGTCAGTACACGATGGAAAATAGTGCAATAAATAAAGGATGAAATTAACGGATATAAAGATGTACCTTTCCCAAACAAAGATGAGATATTCATAGTGTTTTTACCAAATGTTGGGGATAAACATGGACGCGGTGAGCATGAGGACAATGATTTTTGGTCTAACTTGAGTGGGCTTAAGAGGAATCCCCTCCTGGAGGACTAAATGGCCTAGGGAGTCCTCTAGGAGAAGGTGGGCCTTGCGGCGAGCTGCCGAAGCAGGTTCTTGGCCTCTAGGTGGCCTGCCCAAGCAAGATTCTAAGTTGTTAGGGGACACCTCCTGGTGTATTGTATTATTCTAAATTTAGCATGCCACTTCTGAGAAGGATTATCCCCCATAAAAGATTGTAATACACTACATAGTGCATGGGGTTTCCACGTGTAGCCTAATTTAAAAGAGGAGAACTTTGGGGCAAGCGCACGACTTAGCCAAGAGGGCCCATGTGGGATGGCATGCATGTGGGATGTGATATGAGAGTGAGGAGGTGATTGATAGCTTTTAGGAAGTTTCGGGGTCTAAGTGTAATTCTGAAAACTATGATTTAGTTTACTATAAAGTTAACTTATGCGCATACGTTAATGAGGAGGCTTGCAGGTAGAGCGATCGCGCATGCGCGAGGGAGCTTAGGTAGCTGAAGGGTGCAAGTTCGAGCCAGGGGGCAAGTAGCATTAGGATTAATTTTTTTGCATTGGCATGTGGTTGTTTTTTGGGGCACCACATGGCGCCCAGGGTGCAGCCATGAGGCGCGCTCATGGGCGTGCAGGTTGCACGTGAGCCATGCAAGAAAGAGTGCATGGGTGCAAAGAGAAATTATCGTGTGCCACGTGGAACACGTTGCATTGCGGAGAGGATCAAGGCGCCGAGAGATTGAGGGTGCTGAGAGGAAACTATGGCTATTGTGAGGAATACAACCTTGCCAAGAGAATCATGTGGCCAGCGATAGGTTGTGACAAGGTTGTCGAGAGAACCATGATTTGTTGATAAGTTGTGAAAAGGTTGTTGAAAGGGTGATTGACGAGAGGATCAAGGCCTTTGCCAAGAAAAACTAACGCGAGTGCCGAGAGGTCTTGAGGCTACCGCAAGTGAATTGTGTTATTACAAGGAAATGTGACTACTGCAAGAATCATTTGTTGTTGCAAGGGAATGTGACTGCCGCAAGAATCATTGTTGTCGCAAAGGAATGTGATTGCCACAAGAATCATTGTTTCCCCAAGGAATTGTCGCAAGGGAATGTGTTGCCAAGAGAAAATCTCTTTTCTTGGGAATCGTGCAAGAAAGGTCCCTTACTATTCATTTTACTGTGCTATTTATGGGGGAATGTGCCACTTTTTCCCTTGAACAATTTTACCCCCAAAACCATAATTATTTACATTATAAATATTATTAATTATTTCTTTGCTATTTATTCATGGTTTATTCTTGAAAAAAATATTCCCACTTGAATATATTTCATTAGAAATACACCCACTTATATTTATTTGTTAAAAACACCTATAGGTGGATGTTTTGAAAAATCTATGGCACAACAGATCTATCATTCATCTATAGATATATATACAAAAAAGGATTAATTTATCGATATCCTGATCAGAAAATAAGTCATGAAGAAGATAACTCTTTAATTATAGATGTGTTTCAATCATAATCAAATTTGAATTACGTGTCACAATTATCACAAACTCCACCTTAATATGAAATTCAAATATGAAATTATTCACAATTATTTCTTCTAGCAAAATCATATAGAATTAATCTCCACATAAGAGCAACTCCAAAGGGAGTTGCCATTTTAGGGTGTTAAATCACCCATTTGCAACTTTGAACAATGTTATGGTAACCTTGAATTATAAATCTACTCTAATGGAAGATGCCAAAATAGGGGTGTTCTTTTAATATTTTTTTTATTAAAAAATATAATTAAACTTAACGGTTATATTTTGACGGATATAGTTTTCATAACAGTTGTAATTTAACAAATATATTTTTACAGTTAAAATTTCAAATTTCAAATTCAATTTCAAAAGTACTTTCATAGCAATCAAACTCAATACATATTTTTTCATGAATAATAGCAACATAATAAATAATGACTAAAAAGTAAAACCCCGCTTTTTCATAATCTCTATCTTCAGGTTATTCCAATATGTTGTAGAAATTGGGTCCATGCCAATAGTGTCAGTTTCCATGATTTTCATTTCATTATGCCTTTCTTCAACTTCTACTTGCCTTTTCTGAACTTATAACTACATTTCTTCAATTTCTAACTGTCTACGATGTTGCTCCAATGCTATCTCCTGTTGAGCAAACATTTTCTCATGCCGCTCAACATTTATTCATTCCACTTCCATTCTTTGATTCCAGTGGTGATAATCTAGTATATCTTCAACCCTGGTTTGCTTCTCTTTGTTTTTAAGTTGTTTCTTCGAAGCCTTTCTGCCCAATGGCATATCGAGGTTGGGAGTGGATGAGGGTTTAGTGTCATCGCCTAAATGTGGAGTTGAATAGCAAGATTCAACATGATTTGATTCAGCAATACTGCCAATTGAATGGGTTTTTGCTCTCTTATTGCAGGTGAGATTATCAGTCCATTTCTGCTCCCTTTTCAATATATTCCAACAATGCTCGTATTGAAATGGTCTTCCAATGATCTTAGTAAGCATTTCTTTTGCTTCATCAACCTGAAAAATATATGAAATCATTTAGTCAATATTTTAAATATCAAATCATAGTAGTGTTTATCGAAGATGCTAATGGCTTGATTCAACAGCTCTTATACCAGTTTGTAAGAATTTAGAATCGAAAACAAACCACAATCAAACCATTAAGCACACAAATAAGTACAAAAGTTTTACATGAAAAACCCAAATTGGGAAAAATCATAGGCAGAAAGAACAAAATATTACTATGATGATATTGCTACTACAATAGTGATATTACACTACAATAATTTCAAAGTATTTGGTACCTATTTATAGGTCTATCACTCATCTAAAGATATATACAAAAAAGGACTAACTTGTCTATATCCTGATCAAAAGATGAACCACGAGGAAGATAAATCTTCAATTGTAGATGTGTCCCACTCACAGTCAAATTTAATTTTTGAATCACAATTATTACAAAAACTAATATGATAATTTGATTTTTTTAGTTGGTTTATTATGCTTTTATAATCATATTAACCTATTTTGTGTTCTAAAGAACATTAAATTCGATTGTTATTTTTGTTCAATTGTTTAGGTTAATATCTTCTATTACACTTGAAATGAAGTGAAACCAAATCAATCTAAATTGATTGACCTATGTGTGTTTTGGTTTATGTTGTTGTTTGGATGTAGTTAAAAGACAAAATTGAGAACAAAAATATTATTTATTTGTTTTTGATGGGATTGCTGTTAAAATCTATGATATATTTTAGACTATAAAGAAGCTATTGTAGATACTGCCCAATAATAAATAAACCAAGATTGTTAAAACAATTCTCCCTCTTTGTGTTAACTTAGTGGGAATCAATCAAATAGACAGTATCTTGCAGCAATGCAACCCAAGTACAACCAAAAATCAAGACACTAGATTTTTATGTGTAAAAGCTCTTTGAAAAAAGAGCAAAAACCACATAACCTTATCTAGTTAATCTTTCACTATATGACAATAATGTGTTATACACCAAGTGTTATCTAGATCAAACTAGAGACAAAATTAACAACAATCATCAAGAACATTAAATTCTTGACATTCAACTTGATCTTAAACAAAACAAGAAGAGAAAGTAGAAGAAATATCATCAAGAGGTTGTTGCCCAATACACAATCCATGAGTTATAGTACACCAATTCAAATCTCCATTATTTAGAATGAAGATAAATGTTTTGAGAGCTTGCTATTAAAATTGAGGTCAATCGAACCACAAAAGACTTCAAATCAACAATTTGATAAAGATTTCCCAACTATTTTACTTTTTCAATTTCTTCTTCCTTGTCGTGCGATTCTTACTTCTTATTTTCTATGCAATTTTTCCTATTAATTTAAAACCCCAGTTGCCAGCCCACTCACATATTCAATTAGCCCATTTTGGACTTTTCCTATTGGGCTCTCCAACTAGGATGAACCTAATATAACAAACTCCCCCTACTAACTTAGTTAGAAGAATTCACCATCTTGGCTATCAAGTAGCAAGTTTCAAGCTTCTTCCTTGGCAAAGTCTTTATTAACATATTAGTTCCATTATCATTAGTGTGAACTTTGTGAAGATACAACAACTTAACATTGAGAACATCTCTAGTCCAATGATATAAAAAATTAATATGTTGAGATCTTGCATGCAATGTAGAGTTCTGACCAAGATGGATTGTACTTTGACTATCACAAAGTGCACATACTGATCTTGTTTGAAACCAAGTTTCTAAACAAACTTTTTCATCCATAGTAGCTCTTTACAAGCTTTAGTGGTTACAAAAAATTCTGCCTAGGTGGTGGAAAGTGATACATACTTTTCCAATCTAATTTGTCATGTCACAACTCTCTCTGCAAAATGTAATTACCTAACCCAATGCGGATCTAGAAAAATCAATGCCTTCATCCATATTTGCATTGTGTAGTCGACTAGCATTAGTTTTTTAGTGCCTGTTGAGTTTTCCCTTAGAATGTTTTGATGATGAATGTTCAATGCCAAAACTTTAATGTCCTCATATGTTAAGCTTGTTTTGATAGGTTTGATATATGTGGAAATTATTTTATCCTTTAGGATATGTTAAAACTTTATATTTCTTAAGAGGATGTTAAGGTTGTGTCGATAACCTTATAATATTTTATTTGTGATTAAGGCATGTTCTATTCCTTATCTTCAAATATGCTTAGTATATTAACAGGTTGCTCTAGGAATCCAAGGGATATTCCAAAATTGCATTAGTGTCATGGATCAATGTCATATATCCTTAGGACACTTAGAGTAAACTTGAGGTTGAAAAATATCTCAAGTACTCTAAATATGTGGCAGTTCTTCTTTACTCTAAGATCAATTTGTTTCATATATATACTCTTGATGTATAGATGTCAGATATCTAAATTATTAAGTGAATGATCTCTTTTGCAGGTAGTAAATCTAAGTTCCAATTATTAAGTGAATGATCTCTTTTGCAGGCAATAAATCTAAGTTCTAATTCATAGAGTCTAAATTGCCTACTTTGATATTTAATTCCCAAAGTTCTCAAGTCTTGAAATTTAAGAAGGATCTCTTAAAGAACTTATTAAGTTGAATGTATGTTGCTTGATAAGAAAAATCATTCAAGTACAGGGAATCATTCAAATGTTGAATGTTTACCAAGCACTACTTCCTAGTATTACTTGTCTAGTCTCTACTCATGTTTAGGTTCAATGCATCTGAGTAATAAAATTTTGAAATTTCTATCTTTCAAGAATTACTCAAAATAGGCATTAGTAGTATTTGTGTATGATGGCTTAGGGATTATAAAATAGAAATCATATAAATATATGTGTGTGCGTGTGTGCGTGCACTCTTGTTTTGATAAATATAAATGAGATATTATGATGCTCATGGTAGAGCATCTTTGTGCTAAATGATGTGCTTTGTTGTTGAGTAACATATATTGTACTCAACATATTTTCAATGTTCTATATATTTTTCATTTTAGTCAATTAATGGTGAGTTACTTGACCTATGAATGTTTCATATGAGTATGTTTCATAACGTTATTATGAATAAGTATGCTACATCTTTATGTTGCATGCTGTAATTTGATGAGTGAATTGGTAGTATGATTTGTATTTGAATCTAGAAAAAGGAAAGTTTTTAGTTGAGTAACATGTATTGCTCTCAACTAATTATCAAAGCCATGTGCTTTAAAAATATATCTTATTTTTCTTCTAAGCCTTTCTATGTAACCAAGTGAATGTGATTGGAAAGTTAGTTTTAACCAACATTCACAAACAACACTTGTGTTTTATATTTGTGCTTAATGTTTGTGTTTCTTATTTAGATGTTGTTGTTGATAAGAAGAATTGTTTTGATGATATTCAAAACAATATATTAAAGATGATTTTTGATAGAGTTTTAATCGAGTAAGACATAGAATTAATCGAGTGTATTAAAGCCTTAATCAAGTAAGGCTTAAATCCAATCGAGTGTATCAAAGCATTAATCGAGTAAAAATTCTATGTTGCTCGAATAATCTACTGATCTAGGTATTTGAGTATAGATTTCATCTATTTAATCAAGTATAAGATTATATTGTAATCGAGTAAGCCATTTTTGTATAGCATATAATCAATTACAAGTTATAATGTATTTTATACTCGTCTAATTATTCTTTTGTAATCGAGTATTTATTGCAAGTTTTGTCTAGATCAAAAGTAATCGAGTAATCAAAATTGAGTGTAAATTGATGTATAATTGATTATATTTGAGCAGTAATTGAGTATTTAATTCATATCTCTGCAAAACAAAAAAACTCAAGTAAGGATAAAAAATAGTTGAGTAAGAATAAAAAATAATCGAGTAAGAATAAAAAATAGTTGAGTAACATTGAAAAATACTCGAGTAAGGATAAAAAAATACTCGAGTAATGTTGTGTTGAAGTTAAAAAATATAGCTATAAAACTAACTGTTGCAAGTGCATTTAATGCACAATTTTGTCCGTTAAGGCTCTAAAATGGTTCTACATTTTTCCTCATTATTTTATCTTGATTTTTGAATATTCTAATGATTATTTTATGGAACAAAAGGTTGTACTTGTATATTTCATTCTCTTGACAGCAAGTATAAAAGGAGAAGAGGATGAAGAAACTATAGTTGATCTTTGAATTCTTCCCACTCCTACCTTGAGAAAAGAGTCCTCAAAGCATATGCATCTTCTACTAGCAAAAGAGAAAGTGTTTTTTTCCTTTCATATTCTTTTCATCTCTCTCTCTCTCTCTCTTTTTGTGAAATGCTACTTTTATTATTTGAATCTGATATGTAAAACATTATCAAAGTGTTTTAAATTGTAAATTTCACTTATCTTGTTGTGGTTAGTGCTTGAGCCCATAATAAACACAATGTAAAAGGTTTCGGTTGATCCTTACAAAAGCTGTGTATTCAGTTACTGCCAAGCCATTAAAAAGTAGAGGTTTTAGTTTATCCTGTAAAAGATATAGTGGGTTGTTGAAATCCTTAGTGAAAATCCTAGAGAATGGAGTAGGTTGGTTAAACCGAACCATTGTAAAAGTTTTTGTGTGTTGCATTGTTCATTCATCCTTACATTTAAGTTAATTAAGTTTTTATTTCTAGATTATAAACATTTGCTTTAAAATTGATATTCAAAATTCCGTTTTCACTCAAATATTCTCACATAACTGTTTCCTTTATTATCTAAAGTTAAATATTTCAATAGTGACTTTCATCACTATTTTTCAAAAGGTCTAAAAAAGGGTCAAATAGTTTTCTTTGCACAAAGAGATTTTAAATCTAAAAAGGTTTTAGAAACCCAATTCACCCCCCCTCTTGGGTATCTATTCTTGGGTATCTATTATTTCTTATAGTGCCAAAGCTAAGTCATGTTTAGCCAACTTGCTCCATTTAACTTCTAATTAAGTTTTGATGATTAACAAAAATGATATTTTAAATAATATATAAATTATAGCCTCTAATTATTTCCTATCAATTTATAAAATATTTTTTCATAGTACATGTGTTATCAAAAGTTGAAATTTTCATTAAAATTATTTTTAAAGTAAATATAAAGTTCATAAAAAATAATTTTTTCAAAATTTGGACCAAAAATCGGCTCCCACTTAGAGAAGTCAACTCTTGGTATGCCAAAAGTCGACTTTGGCAAAGCTTTAGTCGACTTGATCGAGAGCATGTTACGTAGAGTCAATCTGGCTGAAAGCCAATTTTTAGACAGTTGACTCATGCTTGGAGAAGTCGACTCCTAGTTTTGGAAGTCGACTCCCATTCAAATGAAAGTTGACTCCTTCTTTAGGAAAGTCGACTTCTTTAGCCCAACGAACATTGTTTTTTACCGTTATGCAGGTCATCCATCAACACCTATATATATGTGTGGCTCGAAATGGTGAAGAAATTTTGTTATCCTGAATATCAAAAGCCTCAACAAACTCTCTAAAAGGTCTCAAGCACTCATTAAGCAATCCAAAAGGCTTTCAAGCTCCATTGCACATCCATCAAAGAGCCATAAGGCAAGTGGAGAAAAAGAGATCACAAAATTGAATCTGATCCTCTCCATTCAGCTGAGGTTTATTAATTATATTGTTTCATTACCTTGTACATTTGTTCTTATTTGTTGATTCATTTATGTCCAAATGTGGACTAGTATTTGTATTCATTTAAACTCGTGTTGTGGATTGTGTTGGTTACCTAGAGCCCTCAAAATCTAGATTTGTATCTAGTTTCAAATGTGAGTTAGTGTTGAAATCTCAGTGAGATTGGATTTAGTGGAACCCCAAGGGTGGTTAGACCTTAGGAGGGTGGACTAAGTGTGTGTGAAAATATCAAACCACTATATATCGTGTTTTCTATACTAGCTATATCTTGTGTCACTACTTCATTAACAATCTCAAACAAATTCACCTATACATTTATACAAGCATATTTTCTTTAAAATTGATAAAATTTTAATCACTCAATTCAATCAGCCCCCTTGAGTGGCCATTCCCAAAGGGACCAACAAGTCTTATTCTAGACATGCCTCAAAGATATCTCATGATCTATTTCACTGCATTCCAATGCACTTTTCTATGATTTAAAAGAAAATGACTAATAATACCAATTACATGAGGTATGTTTGGCCTTGTACACACCATAACATATATTAAACTTCCCACTCTTGAGGCATAAGGAACTCTACACATTTCCTTTTTCTCTTTATCTGTTGAGGAACTTTGCTGGATGCTCAACTTAAAATGAGTAGCAAGTAGAGAGCTAACTACTTTAGCCTTATCATATTAAATCTGTAAAACACCTTTTCAATGTATTTTTCATGTGACAAATATAACATCATAGCTTTTCTATTTCGATCAATTCTTATACCAAGGGTCTATTTTGCTAACCCTAAATCTTTCATGGCAAAAGACTTATTCAACTACTTCAATTTGTTAACTTTGGATGTATCCTTGCCAAGAATCAACATGTCATTAACATAGAGCAGAAGTATAATAAAACCATCACATAATTTTTGTACAAACACACAAGGATTAGAAGTAGTCTTCTGGTAGCCTTGCTCTCCTATAACTAACTCAAACTTCTTGTACCATTGTTTTGGTGGTTGTTTTAAGGCATAAAGACTTTTCTCCAATTTGTATACATAATCTTCTATATCTTTCACCTGAAAACACTATGGTTTCTGCATGTATATATCTTCATCAAAATCACCTTAAAGAAAAGTAGTTTTTATATCCATATACTCAATCTCTAAGTCAAGAGTAGCTATTGAACCAAGAACTACATAGATGGATGACATTTTCGCAACTAGATAGAAAATCTCTACAAAATCATTGCCCTTCATTTGACAAAATCCTTTAACAACCAATCTAGATTTGTATCATGGATTTGAGGGGTGTTCTTCATGTTTTACTCTAAACACCCACCTATTTTTCAAAGTTTTCTTGCACCTTTGGGTAATTTTACCAAATAAAATGTGTGATTCTCATGCAAGGATTTTATCTCATCTTTCATGGCTTCAATCCACTTTTCTTTATGTGCATTTTTCATAGCTTCTTTAAAACTCTCTAGTTATTCATTAGTAAATAGTATATATTCATCCATGAGTACTTGGTAGAGGATTATCTTTCTCTAGTGGATCTTCTTAATATAGTTGAAAGTGGAACATGGGTTGGAACCTCTGGTACAAGTTGATTATGACCATCATCCATTTCATTATGAATGGGAACATCTTCATCACCTACATTATGCAAGTTATCATGTAAATCATTTTATGCATCATCTTTAGCTTGTTCTAGAATTGATGTTAGGGGATTTGGATCCAAATTAATCGAGTCATCAAAATATTGAGAAACTATCTTATTTTCCTTATTAATATCTTGTATGATTTGATATTCCATAAGGATAACATCATGACTTCTAATAAGCTTCTTTTTAACAGGATCAAATAGCCTATAGTCAACCTCATCCTGTCTATAGCCTAGAAAAATATATTCTCGTGTCTTTACAAAGGATTTTGTCCTTTCTTCATGATGAATATGAACAAAAGCTTTGTATCCAAAAATACACATGTAATTATATGAAACATCCTTATCTGACCAAACTCTATTAGGCACATCAAATTATAAAGGAACAGATGGTGAAAGATTAAGTACATATACATCTGTGTTTAAAGCTTCACCCCAAAAAGACACTACCAACTTTGCTTGTAAGAGAAAATGTCTCACTCTCTCAATTAATGTTATGTTTATCCTGATCTTAGCTAATCAATTAATTGTGCTCTCTTAGGATGTGTCATTTGATGCTGAATGCCTTGTTACTTGCAAATTGCAATAATCATCAAATGACCCTATATACTCACCTCCATTATCTATGCAAATACATTTCAATTTCTTTCTAGTCTTTTTTTCAACCAAAACTTAAAACTGTTTAAATACTCCTAGTACTTGATCTTTTGTCTACGTATTGTATGCTTATATCTTCCTTGAATAATCATCAATGAATGTCATAGGACCACATAAATCAAAGTGGATTAAATTGAGTATCTCTAACTTCCTTAATGGAGAATGACTCTTAAAGAAAATTTTGTTTTGTTTCCCTACTAGACAATAAACTCACTTCTTTAGTTATAATTTTCAACTCAAACAAATGAATTTTCTTGGCTAGCGTTGTCAATCCTTTTTCACTCATATGACTAAGTCTCTTGTGATATAAATAAACTATATCTTCATTTGTCCATTGCATTAACAATACCATTGATAAGCTTTGCATGCATCAAGTACAATGTTAACTACTTCTTGCCTTTTGCCAAAACCATGTTACCCTTTGTGACCTTCCATTTATCATTATTGAAGGAATTGACAAATCTAGTATCATCAAGTCTTCCAATGGAAATCAAATTCAACCTGATAGTTGGAACATGTCTCACATCCTTGAGAACCAATCTTGTGCCATTACTAGTTTTTAGACAAACATCTCTAATACCTACAATTTCAACTTCACCATCATTACCCATTTTTGTAGTCTCAAAAACACTTGGTGTATAAGAAGTAAGTAAATCTCTATGTGATCTAGCATGAATTGATGCACCACTATCAATCCCCAAGCTAGTTTCATGACACACCAGGTTGATAATATCCTAATCAAAAGCGATGAGAAAGTCAATAATAGTGGTAGTAATTCTCTTAATATCGTTATCATTTCCATTGTCTTAATCTCTACCCTTTTTGTTTTCTTTTTTCAATTCTCTACAAAATTTCTTGATATATATGCCGCTTTTTACCACAATAATAGCATTCAACATTTTTAAATTTTCCCTTAGAGTTGATTATGTTCTTGTCTCTATTCATCAAAACTTGATTCTTACTTCTTCCTCTAGTCTCAATAAACAAAACATCTGATTATGAGGAAGTATTCTAAGACTTTCTCCTTGCTTCTTCATTCAACACATTATTTTTAGTTAAATCACTTAGTTGGAGCTGAATTAGACAAAGTCACTCAAAGTCCCATGAGTTTGACAAAGAACCAAGAAGCACTAGTCCTTGTACTTCATCATCAAATGTGATACCTATATCAACTACTTGATTAATGATTCCTTGAAATATATTTAAATGGTCTGCCATTGGAGTGTTGAAAGTCAAAAAGGTGCAAAGAAGAAAAATGAGCCAAGGAGTAGCTGGCAAAGAAAAAGAAGACAAAGGAAAAAAGCAAGGCATCCATTAAATATAATAAAAAAGAAGAATTGGAAATGATAGCCAAAGTAGAAATCAAAAGGTGCAGCCATGGAGCACTAAATTTTTTGGCAAAGAAGAAAAATTGCGATAGAATAAAGGACGCATGCAACACCCCCTTGTTGGCAACACGTTTTTTAAAGCGTAAGGGAGGCCTATAAATTGGCCTCCCCAACTCAATTGTTTTCAACCTCTATATCCCATTTGTTTGAGAGAAAAAATTTTCTAGGTGTAATTAGTTTTGGTTTTTGTGAGCAGAGAGTGTTTGTAAGAACACAATGTATATCTTTCCCATATAGGGAAAATACTACAATAGCTCCATGGACGTAGGGGAGTTTTTCGAACCACATAAACTTCTTGTGTTCATTTTTTATTATTCCATCCTTATTATTACTTGTGTATCTCATTCTTTCTCTCCTCATTCCCAATAACTAGTATTAGAGCCTAACTTGGGTGTTGACATCTACTTATTGTATGCTCTGTGGTTGCCACTATAAAAGTGGATCCTCCACATCAAAAAATAAGTTAGATTATTAATCACTCTTTGGAAGGTACTGGGTACTATTCACACATACGGTTACTATTCACATAAAATAGTGGGAGCTAATTTTGTGCTCAAAGTAGTTCGTGATTGGAGCAATGGCGTCTGAGAAGGTTTCATACAAGATTGAGAAGTTCAATGGTACGAATTTTAGATTTTGGAAGATGTAGATGGAAGATTATCTGTACCAGAAAAACTTGTACTTGCCACTAGATAAGAAGCCAGAGAACATGAAAGACAAGGAATGGAAGGTGTTAGATCACAAAGCCTTAGGGGTAGTTTGTCTCAATTTGACGAGATTTGTCACCTTCAATGTCAAAGATTAGGATACAACTACAGGACTCATAAAAGCTCTCTCCAATATGTACGAGCATCCTTCTGCAGCCCACAAGGTATTTCTGATTAAGATGTTTAATTTAGAGATGCTAGAAAATGGTAAGTTCAGAGAACATTTGAACTTCTTCAATGAAACCAAGGATCAACTAAAGTTAGCGAAAATTACTTTTATCGATGAAGTTGAAGCTGGTGCTATTCTTAGTACATTGCTAGAGAGTTGACAGTCTACCATATAGTCAATCAATGCTTCTTTTGGAAAAAATAAAATGGTATTCTTAGAGGTAGTAGACATGATCATGAAGGCGAAAATCAGAAAAAAGGAAAAAGGTCCCTCAACTTTGGCATTAACATTGAATGTGGAGAGCAGAGGCAGAAACTTATATATAGGTAATTAGAGTGGCAGATCTAATGTAATACCCTGAAATTTCATGAATAAAATAATTAATTTCCAGACCTATGGTGGGCAAATCAGTATTTTCTTAAATCTTTGGAGTTAAAATGTTATGAGACTAAGTATACCATATTATATGCATAATGTACAGTATATATATATATATATAAAGGGCAGCTGATTGCTGCAATGGCCAGCAAGGCCTGGTGGTGGGCCAGCCAAAGCTGGCCGGAGTAGGCTCAGTACTAGGCCATTAGAGGCCCTAGGCATAGGGGACACGAGGCCTGGTCAGAGATGGCTAAGAAATTGACTAAAGAAGGCGTGTCAACGAGTCAACCCATTGTCGAAAAAACTAGAGGTAATTCAGTTGGTAAGGAGCGATTTTCAGGGATTTTCAGGGCAAACTAGGGTTTCCAGTGGCCGAGGTAAGGTTTAGGGGCCAAGGATCGACCATTAATTAGCTGGAGAAGTAGTGGAACCCCCTATAAATAGGGGGTTTTCGGCCGAAGGCTGGGGGCATTTGAAAGTTGTGGTTTGAGGCATCATGGGCTTGTGAGGATAAGGGGCTTTTGTTCCCCATTGCACGAGGAGTTTTTCTGGAGAGTTTGGGAGTGTTTCGAGTCGAAACAACCAAGGATCAAGCGATTACCAGAAAAAACGCAACTCGCCGAAGCCAATAATTAATTTGGTCAAATCATGGTTAGTTCAATCATGTTTCAAGCTATGGATTGCACCATTAGATTCATAATGTCAAGATCTATAAAGTGGGAGAAGAAATCATGAGATTTGGGGTTAGAGTAGTGGCCAGCCGACGAGAATGCCATCGGGGAAGAAAAGGCGCATGTATTGCATGCACAGACGCGTGCAGCAGGCTTTAATTTTGAAATTTTTTAGAAATTTTTTAAAAATTATTTTAGGAGTTATGGTGGAGAAAAACTTAGAAAATATTTTAAGAGATATTTATTTTGGAATTATCGAGAGAAAAATAGGAAAAGGAAGAAAAAAATATATATATGTAATAAATAAATAAATAAATAAATAGAGAAAAATAATAATACCTCAATTTGTGTGCAGAGAGTCATTAGAATCCAAAAATCAAGGTCAATTCATCACCCGAGATTTAGTTAAGCCGAAATCAAGGTGAGGGTTATTTTCTAAAATAATATACAAATGTTTTGTTTAACATATTGTCATGTGATGTGATGCCTCATACATATAGAAATGTATTCATATGATGTATTGTGATGCATATGTACATTCTCAATATTCCTTGGCATGCATCGCTTGTGGAATGATGATATCGCTAATCTATCATGGATGTTTGAAGCACATCTTGCCCTTTGAAGTAGGGTTGCATAAATGATAATTAACATGTAAGGAAAATGATGTCTATTGCAATTGGCATATCAATCATGAAATTTTATAAAACCTCACTTTAGATGATTCACCATCTAATTAGATTATGTCCCTAGAATATTCTCATATTCCAGGTAATTCGAGCTAGGTAAAAAATAAGGGGACTATAGAAGAATGAGCTGGCAAATGTCGATTTTTAAGCCTTATGTAAATTGTATTGAAGTACACTTTACTCTCATGGTTTGTATGACTCTACGATTTGATGTTACTGGTGAAAATAGATGTACTGCTTGTTCTCTGTTAAATGTGTAAGATTTAGGTTTGATCTATTTCCTAGAAATATATGATTAGCTAAGTTAAATATACCAGTGAAGTCTGTATGTGCAAAAATATATATATATATATATATATACCCATTTTGGAGAAAAGAATAACACTCTGAGAAAAAGGGTGTTACATCTAAGTTAAGGAAAGAAAGATTAAAATCTAGAAGTCTCCAGTACAACAAAGGTAATAATAATGTTGAATGTTGGAATCGTGGAAAAAATGGGACACTTTAAATCTGAATGCAAAGGTTCAAAGAAAGAAAACGACGAACAGGCCAATGCAAACATCATGTCAAATGATTTAGATGATGCTCTCGTATGTTCTATGGAGAATGAGATGGAATCTTGGGTGCTAGATTCTACCTCAAACAAGGAAGTGTTTGAGAAGTATGTCTCAAGAAATCTAGGAAAGGTGTATCTTGGTGATGATCAAGCGTGTGAAGTTATTGGTCAAGGAGCAATACAAATCAAACTAAATGGATATGCTTGGAAGCTGAAGAACATGAGACATGTACCTAGTCTTAGGAAGAATCTAATTTCTATTGAATAGTTGGTAAAAGATGGTTATGTATCAACTTTTATAGGAGACACCTAAAAGATTTCAAGGGGAGCTATGACTATTGCCCAAGGTAAGAAAACTAAAAATCTTTACACAACTATGAATGGAAGTTGTTCTATTACAGTAGTAGAATGTAAAAAAGATCCAGATCTATGGCACTAAAGGCTTGGCCACATGAGTGAAAAGGGGTTGAAAGTCATGCCATTCAAAAGCGAAACTGTTGGGATTGAAATCAGTGGATATTGATTTTTGTGAGAGTTGTATTTTTGGAAAATGGAAACGGGTGAGTTTCAAGAAAATAGGCAGAACTTCGAGGGCACCAAAGCTCGAGTTAGTTTGCACAGATGTTTGGGGACCAACAATAGTTTCATCAATTAGTGGTAAGCAATATTTTGTTACTTTTTGTGAAGCTTAGGAAATAAACCTAGCTTTTAATATGTATAAAACCACTTAATTAAATCCATAGACTATACACCTATATATATATACAAATACAATGGGCCATGGTCTCTATCATAGGATTAACCCTAGACTATAACCATATAACTCAACACTCCCCCTCAAGCTGAAGCATATATATCATATGCGCCAAGCTTGCTACAAATATACTCAATTTGAGGACCCTTGAGAGACTTAGTGAAGACATCTGCTAACTGGTCATTGGAATTGAAAAAATCTGTGGTAATATAGCCAGATAAAATCTTATCTCGAATGAAGTGACAATTTATCTCGATATGTTTGGTCCTCTCATGAAAGACTGGATTGGAAGTAATATGTAATGCAGCTTGATTGTCACAAATTAATCTCATATGTGATATCTCCCCAAACTTGAGCTCCTGAAGCAATTGTTTTAACCAGATAAATTCACACGTTGCCAAGGCCATAACACAATATTCTACTTCGGCACTCGACCTAGCAACAACCTCTTGCTTCTTACTTTTCCAAGATACTAGGTTTCCTCCTACCAAAACACAATATCCTGAAGTAGATCGTCTGTCAGAAGGAGAACCTGCCCAATCAGCATCAGAATATCTGACTACTCGAGTATGACCTCTGTCCTCATACAATAGTCCTCTACCTGGAGCTCCCTTAATATACCTGAGAATCCGGACTACCGCATCCCAGTGGCTATCACAATGAGACTGTTAAAACTGACTGACAACACTGAATGAGAAAGAAATATCTGGCGAGTGATAGTGAGATAATTAAGTTTTCCAACTAGCCTGCGGTATCTTCCAGGATCAGCAAGAGGCTCCATCTATCCTGATAAGAGCTTTACATTAGGGTCCATAGGAGAATCTATAGGTTTACAATCAAGCATCCCAGTTTCTTCCAGAATGTCTAACACATACTTCCGTTGAGAGATAACAATAACAGAACTGGACTGAGCAACTTCTATGCCAAGAAAGTATTTAAGTAATCCCAAGTCCTTAGTTTGAAAATGATGGAAAAGATGTTTCTTCAACTGAATAATACTATCCTGATCATCATCGGTAATAACAATATCATCCACATAAACAACCAAATATATACACCTCCCATGTGATGTGTGTTTATAAAAAATTGAATGATCAGACTCACTACGAGTCATACCAAAGTCTTGAATGACAACACTGAAACGACCAAACCAGGCTTAAGGAGACTACTTCAACCCATATAGTGAGCAACGGAGTTTACAAACCTGCCCAGACTCCCCCTGAGCAACAAACCCAGGAGTGTAATACCCAGTATTTAATATTAAGAGCATTTTCAAAAATTACGGGGTCAAAATGGAATTTACAATAGTTTCGGGCCAAAGTGCAATACTCAAAACATAAACGAAAGGTGAGGGACTGTGTCAAGCAAGACAATAAAGGTAAAACTGTCCAAATAAGTGATATTCGACAAAATCAAGAGATTTTTGAAGGTTTGAAGTCAAAAACATGCAATTAGAGGCATTCGGGCAAAAGTGCAGATTTTGTAAATTACCCGAGGGAGGTCAAAATGGCAAGTTCTTCAGAATTTTTTGAGGAAAATGAAAAAGATGGAACTTATGGGCAGTAGTGAAAGTGTTAGATAGTCTAGGGGTATCTAGGATTGGGAGAAAATGCAATTAAAAGTTGGCTAGGGGCTAAAAGGCAAATTTTCAAAAATACCATGGTGTGAATGCGACCGCCGCACATGGCCACCGGCAGCCACCTCTGGACGTTGGGAAGCTCGCCTAGAGGTGCTAGGATAGTCTTCAACTGATGATGAAGCTTTTTGGGGTGGCCATTGGCCGAGCACGGCGGCGTCGTGACCGGTTTTAATGGCGGAAGAAATTTTTGATTTGGCCGAATCTTTCGAGGGCTTAGGCTCGTGATTTGGGGCTTTTCGATTGGTTTGGAGGATGGATTTGGGTTTAGGGGATAAGAATGAGCAAGATATGGTAGGGACTCGGGTAAAAAACGAGTAGAAAAGAGGTTCTCGGCTGAGAGGTTTGAAGCACAAATTGATCAAAATTTCTCTCATTTTAGGCTGAATCGAGCTTTTGGGATAAGGGGCTTTTGTTCCTTTGGTGTTGAGGATTGTTTTTGGAGCATTTGGGGTCGTTTGGTATAGGTTTGGAGGGATTTTGCGAAGCTCGCCGGAAAATCAGGCTCGGCCGGACCGCGACCTGCAACTGGCTTTTAAAGCCTTTTCTGGCCACTTTTTCTGATGTTTAAAGGCACCATTGAGGTTGCCTCATCAAGCTCTACAAGCCCCTATAAGAATTTGGAGCATTGGAGGTCGTCGGAGTCGGAGAAGAAAGCCGGAGAAGACGACCAGGCTGGCCGCGCGTGGGCTTCACTCGCTGAGCCTCTAGGTGGCGCGTGAGGTATGATTTTTGCTTGATTTTAATTTTAGAATTCTTGTAAAATTATTTTAGGAATTATCATAAAAAAATATTTTGTGAAACTTGATGTTAGATATTTTTTATGAATTTTTGAAGGTAGGAAAGGTTTAAAAATGAAGAAAAATAGGAAAAATTAAGGAAAAATAGAAATATTGATTTCTAAGGTCCTAATGGTGAATAGGAGATGATTGGTGTATTGAAAAGAAGGATTGCATGAATTTCGAGGTGTGGCACATTTTTTGAGGCAAAAATTAGACTTTTCCAAATTGAGGTGAGTGGTTTGATTTTAGCTTTACCTTGTCTTGAACATGTTTTGGAGTGTGTAGTGGGTTCTAGTGAGTTGTTATACCCTCCTGAACTTGGGTTGCTTACAAAGACGTTTCACTTATGTACATTGTGGCATCATTTGCATATTGAACATGTGATATACAGCATCAACTATTTTCACTTTTAAAACGAGTCGGTGCATGGCGTGTAATTTCATATCATTGGGGTGTCGATTTTTGGTGTCGTTGTTGGGTCCGTATGGTACGGGATGGGGTCTTCTTGAGAATGGGACAAGGTTAATCCTGGTGAACAAGTGACACGGTAGGGCACTCGAGGGATTAAGTATGTCGCGGTAAGGTCAACCCCAACGGTGTGTGGAATGGTTTTTCCACGGGAGGTTGAGTATGTTAGGGAGTTTTCTCAAGTTAGACACGTTGCATGTTGTCATTTGTCTGTATATGACATGTTCGTATGTTGTTCATGCATTGTGTAAACTGTTTCATGCCATCACTTAGATGTTTTATCATCTAACCTGGGCTATGCCCCTGGAACATTCAACGTTTCAGCCAATGACAGCTGCGAGATCGAGGACATGGTCGGTGGGGCCAACGGTGTTTAGTCGATAGTCATTGTACCGTTTTGGAAGTGTTAAGTATTTATTTTGGTATATGTATGAACGGTTGTATGGCAACGCTATATCATTTGATAGTTTGTAATACATATTTTGGTTTGGGAATACCTTGAATGAAACTCGTGGTAGGCCACAACATTTTGGTGTTAATTATTCCGCTGTGTGATATTATGTTTCATTTAGTCTTAAGTCTATCGATCTTGAGTAAACGAGTAAGACTGGGGTTCTCGGGATTCTTACTTGCATGTGAAGATTGCTCTTGAAACCACAACGGGCGCCAGCCATTGTATGCGATGAGTGTTTCATCTGCCTGTGAAGATTGTTCTCATGGCGCCGCGTGTGACAGGCTTGAAAAAAAAAAGATTCTCGAGGATTCCCTTATAGTGACGCGCCCATGTAAGGCGGGGTGTTACAAGGAGGTTGCTCCATATAAATCTCCTCCTGAAGCTCACCATGTAAGAAGGCATTCTTAATGTCCAATTGATACAACGGCCAGTGGCGCATAGCTGCTATAAAGAAAAACAAATGCACAAATGACATCTTAGCAATAGGGGAAAAAGTGTCACCATAGTCAAGGCCATAAACCTGAGTATACCCTTTGGCAACCAAACGAGCCTTGAGGCGAACAACCTATCCATCAGGACCCACCTTGACAGTATAGATCCACCGACAGCTAACAAGAGATTTCCCTGGGGGTAAAGGAACCAAATCCCAAGTACCATTGGAATGCAAAGCAATCATCTCATCCACCATTGCTTGTCGCCACCCCGGATCAGAAAGTCCCTCATTAACAGTCTTAGGTACTGAAACAGAGGAAAAGGAAGACACAAAAGCACAAAAAAGAGACGAGAGACGATGATAGCTAAGAAAATTATAAATGGGGTGAGGATTGCGAGAAGAACGAGTACCTTTTCGAAGGGCAATAGGAAGCAAATCCTCAGAAGGCAAGATCGCGGCAGGTGGAGAGACTGGAGCAGGATGTGAGGCAGCATGAGTCATTGAAGTAGTAGGAGATGCGGGAGAAGGCGCAGGGGCAACATCTCTACCGAGAGGAGACCGAGGCTGATGATGCTGATGATAAACCTACAATGGGGTAGAAGAAGGAATAGGGAGAATAGGAGCAAGAAGACTCGCGGGAAGAGGGATGGCCTCAAAAATGGGTTGACACTCGGAATGAGACGAAGAGTAGAAAGAAGACGACTCAAAAAAGGTAACATCCGTCGAAAGAAAATAGTGGTGAGTGTCAGGAGAATAACACCGATAACCCTTCTGAAGGAAAGAGTAACTAAGAAAAATGCACTTGATAGACCGAGCAGACAATTTATCATGACTGGGAGACAGATTATAGATAAAACAAATGCAACCAAAGACACGTGGAGGAAGAATATATAATGGTTGATCAGGAAACAAGAGAGGGTGAGGAATCTGGTGCTGAAGAACCGATGAGGGCATCATGTTAATGAGATAGCAAGCAACAAGGATAACTTTAGCCCAAAAGCTAAAGGGGACATGATGATGTAGAACAAGAGTGCGAGCAGTTTCAATCAAATGTCTGTTTTTACGCTTAGCAACTCCATTTTGCTGTGGTGGATATGCACAAGACGACTGATGCAAGATCCCCTAAGAAGACATAAAGGTAGTAAAGGGAATAGAAAAATACTCAGGGGCATTGTCACTGCGCAATACTTGGATAGAGATATGAAATTGCATTTTGATTTTAGCACAAAAGGATTCAAAAATTGAGAATAACTCAGAACGATTTTTCATGAAATATAACCATGTGCAACGAGAATAATCGTCGATAAACGTTACAAAATATTGAAAACCCAAAATAGACATGACACAATTAGGACCCCATACATCAGAATGAACTAAAGCAAATGGGGACACATCCCGATTATTGACACACTTTGGAAAAGAAGTGCGAGACTATTTTCCAAGTTGACAACACTCACAATGAAAAGACGACAAACTAGATAAACTGGGGATCATCTTCTGAAACTTAGCCAAACTAGGATATACCAAACGATTGTGGAGAAGATCAGGAGACTCAGCCACCGAGCAAGCAATAGGCGATGCAGGAAGGTTGAGATGATAGAAACCCTGCGACTCACATTCGACGCCAATCATCTATCCCGTACCGCGATCCTGGATAGTAACAGAATGATCATCAAAGATGATAGAACAATTTAAGGCACGCGTAAGTTTATTAACACAGACAAGATTAAAGGGAGAATGAGGAAGATAAAGGACATAATCTAAAGGCAGAGAAGGTAAGGGTTTGGCAGTGCCAATAGCTTTAGCAACCGCTTTGGACCCATTGGCTAATGTTACAGAAGATAAAGAAATAGAATTAGTAAAATGAGAGAACAAATGGGGATTACCAGAGATATGGTTAGAAGCACTTGAGTCCAGGACCCATGGTCCCAAAGAGAATGACTGAGCGAGACAGGCAATGGAATCACCAAAGTTGGCGATCGAAGCAATTGTGGATGAGGTTTGCTGGGATGTCTTATACTTGAGATACTCATCATAATTAGCCCCAGTAAGAAGGACAGATTACGGTGGATGACCATCAAAGGACTCAGATGGAGAACCATCAGCATGAGCAACATTAACACGATGAGGGCGGCCATGCAACTTATAACACTATTCCTTAGTATGTCCCCACTTGTGACAATAGTTACACTTGGGATGTTTACCCCGATTACCACGATCTCTGCCCTGTTCGCCACTACTTTGAACCTGAGAAGCCATGACTGAATGATCATCTGCAGAAGAAAGAGGCATCGTAGGAACAGATGAAACCCGAAGAAGACGAGAATACACTTCATCCATAGTAGGTATAGTAGGACTAGCAAGAATCTGATCACAAACAGGAGCAAGCTCAGGACCAATGGCAGCAAGAGTACACACCATGAAGAACTTATCCCGCTGAGTTAGATCCTCTGCAGCAGTCTTACCAGTAGGTAACAAGGAGTTAAATTCAGCTTTAATAGAGGTTATCCGACTAAGAAAATCAGGAAGAGTCAAACCCTGTTGTGGTAAACTAAGCAGATTAGACACCACTGAATACAGGCGTTGAATGTCATTAGTGTATAATGCCTTGGCCTAAGCCCATAATTCATAGCACGTGGTATAGTTAGTATAGATCGGATAAAGAAAGGGATCAATTGACTGCCACAGGAGATTACACAACAGAGCATCAGCTCTCTGCCACTCGGGTTTGTTTGTGGTCACATTCTCAGCCTTGGTAGTTAGATGATCCTGTAAGCCTTAACCCATACACCATAGTTCAACTGCCTTGGACCAAGAGATATAATTGGAACTACCCATCAACTTCTCAGTAGCAATAGCTGGAGAGGGAGATAAAATACCAGAAAAGGAGCCAGATTTACTAATACCAGCCATGTTGGATAAAAGGGAGCCCTACAAGATCAACAAATCTAAAACCAAAGAGTCAAATAAACCAAAAAATAAAGGCTGGATGATCCAGCATAGAGAATAAGTACTCTGGAGCGACGGCAGATGGCGGATGCCAGTGATCGACGACCGCGGATGGCAGCGGATGGCGACGAAACCACCTGGGCTGGGATGGAATGAAGGAGGCGAGTCCAATGGTGAAGACGGCGTTGCGATCGAAGCACTGGTGAGAGAGATCAGAGCAAAAATGTCTCCGTAAATAGTGCGAGAGAGGCGGCGCATGGCGGCGGTAATGGCGACGATCCTCCGGGGGGTCAACAAATCGGAGGCCGGTGAACGCAACAACAGTGGTGGTGTGCGTGATCGGTGGTTGGACGGTGAAGACCTGCAGCTGACCAGTAGCGCGCGCGGTAGAAACGCAGTGGGCGGCGACGGCGGTGGCACGACAGGCTGCGGCGGTTGGTGGCGACACAACGGACGATGTTCGTCATTGATGTGGGCGGCGGTGGCGGCGGCGGCAATTGCGGCTAGGGTTTGTATGGTGGCTGTTAGGGTTTGTGTTTTAGCTCTGATACCATGTGAAACTTAAGAAATAAACCTAGCTTTTTAATATGTATAAAACCACTTAATTAAATCCATAGACTATACACCTATATATATATATATATACAAATACAATGGGCAATGGGCCATGGGCTCTATCATAAGATTAACCCTAGACTATAACCATATAACTCAACACTTTTATTGATGATCATTCCAGGAAGGTATGGGTATACTTTATTAGATAAAAATATGAGGCATTCAAAGCATTTAAAAGATGAAAAGCAATGGTGGAGAATGAAATTGGTTCGAGGATTGAAAAATTGCATTCTGACAATGGTGGAGAATATGAAGACATCAAGCTTAAAAAGTTTCGTTATGAGAGCGAGATCAAGCTTGATAGGACTGTGTCAGGGACACCACAATAGAATGGCATAACAAAACATATGAACAGAACATTAACTGAGAGAGCCAGAAGCATGTGTCTACATGTAGGGTTGCTTAAGCAGTTTTGGGTAGAGGCAGTTAACACGACATCTTACTTACTCAACCACAGACCATTAGCAGCCTTTGATTTCAAAATACCAAAAGAGGTTTGGACTGGAAAAGAGGTTAAACTTTCACTTTTGAATGTCTTTGGTTGTGTCTCTTACGTGCATATTAGTGATAATTCAAAGAATAAATTTGATGCCAAATCACTTAAATGCACATTCATTGGTTATGGTGGTGATGAATTTAGTTATAGATGTTGGGATGACCAAAATAAGAAAATCATTAGAAGTATGGATTTAGTTTTTAATGAAAAGGTCATGTATAAAGATAGAGCCACATTATAGTCCACTAGTCCAAATGACCCAAAACATGTTTACTTTGAGCCTGATGATGTCCCAAATAGTGTCACTATTAAAACAGGTCAAAATCCTCAAGAGGAGGAAATTATAGAACAGGTTATTGAAGAGCCACAGGATCAGGTTCCTATGTTGAGGAGATCCATTTGACTACATGTACTAAATTTCTATTAATAGATGGAGGAGAGCTTGAATGCTATAATGAAGCATGTCTGGTAAAATATGCAAGCAAGTGAAAGCTTGCAATGGAAGATGAGATGAAGTCTCTTAAATCCAACCAAATTTGGGAGTTAGCAAAGCTATTAGCTGGTAAGAAAGCTTTGCAGAACAAATGGGTGTACTGAGTCAAAGATGAGCATGATGGCTCTAAGAGATACAAAACAAGATTGGTGGTTAAAGGCTTCCAGCAAAAAGAAGGTATTAACTACACATACATCTTCTCTCTGGTCATCAAACTAACTACTATTCGGTTAGTTTTGAGTATTGTAGCATCAAAGGATCTGCATCTAGAGCAATTAGATGTGAAGAGAGCTTTTCTCCATGGTGATTTGGAAGAAGAGATTACTTGCAACAACAAGAGCGATTCATAATAAAAGGCAGTGAAGGTCTGGTGTGCAGGTTGACTAAAAGCTTGTATGGTTTGAAACAAGCACCCCGATAGTGGTACAAAAAGTTTGATGACTTCATGCAAGACAATGGCTTCCTCGGATGCAATGCTAACCACTGTTGTTACTTCAAGAAGGTCAATTCTAGCTTTATTATTTTGGTACTTTATGTTGATGATATGTCAATAGTAGGAGCTGGCAAAGATGAGATCAACAAGTTGAAGAAACAACTATCTAATGAATTTGAGATAAAGGATTTGGGTCTAGCAAAACAGATACTTGAGATGAAGATTACTAGAGACAGGAAGAAGGGTACCTTACAATTATCTCAAATAGAGTATGTCCATAAGGTCTTGCATAGATTTGGCATGAGTGATGCCAAGCCAGTTAGATTGTCTCTAGCTAATTAGTTTAAGCTATCAAATGAGTAATATCAAAAAACATATGAAGAAAAGAAGCACATGGCTAAAGTTCCATATGCCTTAGCCATTGGAAGCCTGATATATGCTATGGTCTGTATGAGACCAAATATCACTCATGCAGTAGGAGCAGTGAGCAGATTCATGCCAAATCCAGGCGAGGAGCATTTGGAAGCTATAAAATGGATATTGAGATACCTAGGGAGTGCCATTGAAAGGTGTTTATGCTTCAGGAAAAGTGAGCTAAAATTGCAGGGTTATGTTGATGTTGACTCCGCTAGAGAAGTAGACCACAAAATGAGCACTACAGGGTATGAGTTCACATTGGAGACTAACAGTTAGTTGGATTCTTTGTTGCAAAGAATTATGTCTTTCTCTACAACTGAGTAGAGTATGTAGCAGTGATAAAAGCAAGCGAGGAGCTTATCTGGTTACAATGTTTGTTAGCAGAAATGAGTTTCAAACTAGAGATGAATGTGTTGCACAGTGATAGTCAAAGTGCAATACACTTGGCTAAGAATTTACATTTCATTCAAGGACCAAGTATATTGGACTCCGTTATCATTTTATTCGATCATTGTTGGAGGATAGAGTATTAATGCTTGTGAAGATATAAGGTACGTAGTAGGAACCCAGCTGATATGTTAAACAAGGCAGTCACTATTGAGAAATTAGAGCTATGTACAACTCTAATTGGTCTTCGAGAATAAAAATGATCAAAATGAGTTATTGCATTAATTGAGTGTGAAGACAAATTGAAATCAGTCTTTAAGTTGGAGATTGTTGAAAGTTAAAAAGGTGCAAAGAAGAAAAATGAGCCGAGGAGCAGTTGGCAAAGAAAAATAAGACAAAAGAAAAATCAAGGCAACCATTAAATATAATAAAAGAGAAGAATTGGAAATGACAACCAAAGTAGAAATCAAAAGGTGCAGCCATGGAGCACCAAATTTTTTATTATATCCCATTTGTCTGAGAGAAAAAATTCTCTAGGTGTAATTAGTTTGTGGTATTTGTGAGCAGAGCGTGTTTGTGAAAACAAAGTGTATATCTTTCCCAAATAGTGAAAATACTGCAATAACTCCGCGAAAGTAGGGGAGTTTCCCGAATCACATAAAATTCTTTTGTCCGTTTTTTATTATTCCATCCTTATTATTACTTATCTCTTTCTTTCTCTCCCCTTTCTCAACATGGAGTTTCATCTCGATACCTCAAATGCATTTGTTGCTTTATCAAATACATTTTGTTGTTAGTCTTTTAAGCATATCGATCTTCAAGTTTTTGCCACAATGTGTGCGCATGAGTCTCTCCTCTAATATGCTTCAACGCAATATCATTTACCCACTATTTGATATATCCACACTTATCTATGACACAATTCCACTACTCATCAGTTTTAGTTGTAGGTTTCTCAGTGACAAATACAAGTAAATGATAATCTTTAACATAAAGGAGATCTTCCATTTTTCCTACCCAATCTTGATAATTAGAACCGTTCAAGTAAATTATCCTCCCAAAGTAAATTATTCTACTTGTGTTAACATCCATTGTTTCACCACAAAATAAATCATCAACTTGGCTCTAATACCAGTTTGTTGGCAGGATACCTATAAACAAACTATTGCAAACACTGTCCAATAATAAATCAATCAAGACTCTTAAAATAATTCTCCCTCTTTATGGTAACCTAGTAGGAAGCAATCAAATAGAGAATATGTTGTAAAAATATAATCGAAGCACATCCAAAAGTCAAGACACCACATACTTACGAGGAAAACCTTTTTGAAAAAAGAGGAAAAGTCATGGGACCTTGTCTAGTTAAAATCTTTTACTATATGACAATAATGGGCAATACACAAAGTCCTGTCTAGATCAACTAGAGGCAAAACTATAACAATCATCAAGAACTTTAAATTCCTGGCATTCAACTTGATCTTGAACAAAACAAGAAGAGAAAGTAGAAGAAATATCATCAAGAGGAGGTTGTTGTCCCGTACACAATCCATACACGAACTCAAATCTCCACCATTTAGAATAAAAATAAATGTTTTTGGAGCTTGCTGTTAAAATTTGAGGTCAATTGGACCACAAACAACTTCAGATAAACAATTTGATAAAGATTGTCCAACTGCTCTTCTTCTGATCCAAATTCTTTCTCTGTACCATGTGATTCTATCTTTCCTCTTGTTTGCCGTGTAATTTTTCCTATTTATTTAAAACCCTTAACTGCCAGCCCACTCACATATTCAATTATCCTATTTTGGGCATCTCTTGTTGGGCTCTCCAACTAGGAGGGACCCAATATAACATACTTAATTAACAAAAAAAGTAGATATTATATACTATGAGCGTCAAAAGGTTTCATACGTACATTGTATCATGCAATGATAATGAGATATAGGAGACGACTCTATATGATCGGCAAATCGAGGTGAAATGTGCCATACGAACACAATTGTTGGATTTATTGTTTTCATAGAAAACTAAAAAAATTTAAGTGCGAGGGACACTAATGAATTATTGAGGAATCTGAAACACTTTTCCATTTGTTTGGATTTATCAACAAAGATCTTACCCACGGATTTCTTGTAAGGACAATCCCTGAACCATCCACTCCTCCATAAATCCTTAAATCGTGTGATTGAGACACCACAAAATCACAAAAAATAGAGCAAGATCACACCCAAAAAAAAAATGTATCACTCAACCTCAAATAATTTGTAAAATACTCCATACACTCAACCTCTACGAATCAATCTTCACCAACTGTAGTACCGCTTTCGTGGTCTGAATGTCAAATTTCAGAGCTGAGGAAAACCTTCATTACTTGTAACCTCTGGATCGATCGTCACAAGGTGACACAAGAAGTTGGGCCACGGCGGACAAGGACGTTTACCAAAACTCCAACTAATTAATTATGTATTTTGGAAGCTGGTCTACGTAAACTTCAAACTCTCTACGGCTCTCTCAATAAATATTTATGCTTCCATAATTAATTAATGAACCATTCCACAAGTTAACGATAGTCATTCAAACACTGTTACAGATAAAATTGACAGCGAAAAATTATACAAAATAATTACTGTGGTAGTTATACTTTAATTTATGATTTTTTTTAAGTAAGAACAATATTAAAAACAAAAAAATGCTGAAGCGACTACAACCAAAGCTAAGGCATATCCCGGACCACAAAAAAACAAGGGGGGAGCAAAGCAACAATCACCCACTGGACCAAACTAAAAGATAAAAGAAGAATAAAGAAAATAGATACAAAACTTAGAAGATAAGCTTGGGGAACACCCAAACATTAGAAAGCTACAACTCTGAGAACACTCGTAAAAGCATAACTGAAAAAAGCACAGACCCAGAAAAGTGAGACAACAGGGGAATAAAGCTCAAAGAGCACAGACACTAGGCATGAAAATACATGATCACACCAACCATGGTAGAATGAGCTAAACTCTCGAAAGTCTCCAGACATAACGAAGGGCATGACTTTGCAAAGACGATCTGAACCGAACAGTCGACGAATGGGTCCAAATAGCACACTAGATCTTATGCGCCAACTGAGAAACTGATTTCTCCTTATCCCGAAAGCATATGTTATTACGTTCCTTCCAAATATAAAACACCAAAGCATGAAATATCAGCCTATTAGCCACCTGCCAGGGACCCTTTCCACTCCATTTTGCATCTGCCTAGAGCACACCCATATTCCATCGTCGCCATGGCCAACTAAACTTCTTAGATCTACAAAAAAAGACGAGCACCTCTCAAGAAAATAGACATTAAGAAAAGAGATGGCAATAACTTTCTACATCAGCCTATTAGCCACCTACCAGGGACCCCTTCCACTCCATTTTGCAGCTGCCCAAAGCACAGCCGTATTCCATCGACACCATGGCCAACTAAACTTCTTAGATCTACAAAAAAAAACGAGCACCTCTATAGAAAATGGACATTAAAAAAATAGATGGCAATAACTTTTTACATTAGCCTTGCAAAGAAAACATCTATTCGGGAAAAATAAAAATAGATTAGTATGATCAAGAGTAGATAAACGCTCCCAAATTGCCAACCAGAGAATAAACTTATAGACAGGGATACCCACAGAAGACCACACTAGCCTATACCAATGACTTTAATTTATGATTAACTATTAATTAAAATGAATGGCACACATGCACAATGTGATCGATATTTTTGTGGTTTGATATTGTATATATATGAGAAGCTTTGATATTTTCTTCTCCAAATGTAATTATATTTTTGGATCCAATTATTTTATAGAAAGAAAATTATTTTAGAAAAATTATACAACAATAGAGATCTTGAATTAACATACACATAATAGCTTCTCTAAGTACACAAATTTTCAAAGTTTTCTTATAATTATTTCATTACATAATTATTCTTAATGTCAATATATTAATATTATATCATTTGAATTGACTATATTCTTTTTTATCTAAAAAATAAATAGCCAAAGTTATTTTGAATCGTACTAAATAATCTCATTGAACATTTATAATCCTCCACAAATCATAAACACGAAATTAATATACAAAAAAAATTATATTTGCGGCTGGCGTATGGCGGCCCAAGCGCTTTGATTTGAGGCAAAAAATCTTATATTGAAGTCATTTGGACTGAAATATCAGTTAAGTAATGTTTAGCACCTAAACTATACATAACCATCTCTATCTAATAATGGTTGTACCTTTTTAGTACCATCTATGACTCAACGAGTATATGTAACCCTTGAAATCGATCAATAATTAATGACTAAATTCGTTTTGCTAACTAAAAAAATAAATGTGTTACTTTTAAAAAAATAGAACTTACATTTGGTATTTATCAAACATGTTTGAAAATTCGAATACCTCATGTTAGAAAAAAAATAAAAATAAAAAATAATTTAAAATCATGGTTTAGAAAACATATGTGTTGTAGTGAAAAGGATGAAAACGCAAACGAAATTGCCCACAAATTTTAAAAAGAAATAAAGAAATGAAAATGAGCCAAGAATAGAGAATAATTTGAATTTCATCTATCTATGAGGATACATATCGGGTCACCATCACTAAATGTTAAAGGAAGAGTAGCATACAAGTAGGAGACAAACCTAGTTAGATTCAGAAACCATTTCTCCCAATAATGCAGGCGTTATAGCCTCTAAAGTCCAGATGGCTTCTTACATGGCTCCTTGAAAGATTACCACAAAAATTAGTGATTTTTTTTTTCTAGGTAAAGGCAATAAAAACAGGCAATTTCGCCGGTGGCATTACACGAAGAGATTTTTTTTGAGGGCAACAAACCAAATGATTTGGTAATGAAATAAAGAAAAAAAAAAGTATAAATAATAACATAGTCTAATACAACAGGTTATAAACATTTTATAAAGGTTAAGAACCAACAACTCTTGCCCCAATGGCACAGATTAGTTGACATTGATGAGTGCTATGTCAGTGTCAATCCGGTGGGGGTGGAAGTTTGAACATTCCTCTACACAATGAGGCAAAATCTCATGCCTATGATTTACCTCCTTTTATATAATCGAGGGCACGGGCATGGAATGCCACACAAAAAGGTCATCCCAAGAACCAACAACTCCTAATTAGTGATATTTTTTTGAGGAGTAAAATAAGTCAAATGTATAAGCATATTTATAAATATACGTTACTCTTGATTTTATGTAATTCATGAATAATACATAACTATAAGCAGTCAAGATAAGTAAAATGATGAATAAAGATCGTTTCCACAAAGATTGGTAATTAAATCTCTAAATTACTAAAATTAGTCACAACTAATTATATTTGGGCAATCGATTACTCAAAGAAATTAAACCCTAAATTGTGCAACTAGAAAGAAAAAAAAATAAACAGTTAACAATCACTTAAATTCTAAAGAATTAAAATTTAATTGATTAAAACCTAAGGTTTTCTAAATTCAACATAGCAAATCCACTTTATCGAATTACTTTAATCTTAGTTGATTAGGTTATGAACTATGTTAATCAAGTACTTTAACTTATTTATTAGCCTATGTCTAGATTTAATAAGTTTATTCAACTAATCTAACTCACTATATGTATATTCAAATTAGAATTAGATAACACATTAAACATAGATACTCATAACATGAAAATATTCATCATAAATATAATCAAAGATTAATTGGACATGTAATCAAGTGAATGTTTCTCCCCATTAACACATATTATTTTGTCCAATAGTCTATTCCTTACTTATCTATATCTAGCATCATAAGAACTCAAATCATGTAATTGGCGACCAAGTAATTATTACAAGCATTAAGTTTAGAACAAAATAAACATAGTCAAAGTATCACAACAAAAAATTGAGTAAACTAATAAAGTTTCAATGCATATATAGGATCCTTTAGAAACCCTAGACAATTAATTAATCACTCATAATAAATAATATATCCCCAAAATCATCCAAGAGTTGTTGCATAATTGAGATCTTAAATAATCAGAGAAAAACATAATTTAAAAGATAAAATCAATTTTCTTTTATGTCGTCTTGACTTCTTCTTGATAAAGTATCACTCTTTGTTGAACCTCTTACCTCCAAAACCTTACTTTTGGTCCCTCTAGCTTGCTGCAAAAGTTAGGAATGAGTGGACAAGTGACTACAACAAAAATCTCAAAAGAAAAAGGAAGGAAACAAAACGGTCTCCCTAAAAGAAAATATGTCTTCTCTCTCAAAAGCTGCATTTCATCTCTTGGTTTTTTTTTTTTTTTAGGGTTTCGTGATGTCCAATCTCTTCTTTAATGTGTTTTCCACGTCTCTAAATAAATGGCTCCTCTAAGAAGTCTTAAACCAACTTGGACATAGATTCCCAAACTAACATATAGGTCTATTTCACAGTAGAGTTGCCCACATCTAGCAATTTTGTACCCTTTTTAAACTACTTTCTTGTCAGAATTAGGCTTTCTGGGCTTCATGAAAGTTGTAGATAATTGTTTTACCTTTCCAACTCATATAAGAACACCCAAATCTGATATCAGTGGAGGATGTTATGACTCAAAAACTGATCAGATATGCAGGGTGGAATTTTAGTCCTTGTGCATGTAGGATTCTCATTCGACCCCAACTTTTTTTTTCATGTTAATTAAGAACTTTAACTTTCAATTAGTCTTTTAATTCCTCTTCCAACTATATCACATAATAAAATAAATATTAGTGCAATATTAACTCAAAAATAAATTAATTAACACACTAATTATCTAAAATTCACAAAATTAGGCATTTAATTTGTAAACAAATTTCAGCTTATCATACGCACATAAACTTAATTATTCCTTAATTTGGAATGTCAATATATATATATATATTATAATTTGGATTGACTATATATGTTATTTGTTATCGACAAAAACAAACGACCAAAGTTATTTTGAATTGTATTAAATAAACTCATTGAACATTTAATTATAATCCTTTACAAATCAAAAACACAAAATTAATACAAAAAAAATTATGTTTGTAGCTGGTTTGGGGGGAGGGGGGGGGGGGGCAAGCACTTTGTTTTGAGGCATAAAATAACATCAATTAAGTAATGTTTAGCACCTAAACTATACATAATCATCTCTATCTAATAATGGTTGTACCTTTTCAGTACCATTTATTGACTCAAGGAGTATATATAACCCTTGAAATCGATTGATAATTCATAACTAAATTTTTTTTGCTAGCAAAAAAAATAAATATTTTACTTTTAAAAGAACAGAACTTAAATTTGGTATTTATTAAACACGTTTGAAAATTCTAATACCTCATGTTAGAAAAAAATAAAAACCAAGAACAATTTAAAATCATGGTTTAGAAAACATGTGTCGTAGTAAAACGGATCGATGAAAAAGCAAACGAAATTGCCCACAAATTTCAAAAAGAAATGAAAATAAACCGAAAAGAATAGAGAAGATGAAATAATTTGAATTGCATCTATTTATGAGGATATATATGGGGTCACCATCATTAAATGTTAAAGGAAGAGTAGCATACAAGTAGGAGACAAACCTAGTTAGATTCAGAAACCATTTCTGCCAATAATGCAGGTGTTGTAGCCTCTAAAGTTCCGATGGCTTCTTACATGGCCCCTTGAAAGATTACCACAAAAATTAGTGATTTTTTTTCTTGGTAAAGATAATGAAAACAGGCAATTTCGCCAGTGGCATTACACGAAGAGATTTTTGGGGGGCAACAAACCAAATGATTTGGTAATAAAATAAAGAAAAAAGAAAGTATAAATAATAGCAAAGCCTAATACAACACGGTATAAAATTTTTATAGAGGTTAGGAACCAAGAACCCGTAGTTAGTGATATTTTTTTTTTGAGGAGTAAATAAGTCAAATGTATAGGTATATTTATAAAGATAAGCACATGACCTTAATTTAAAAATGAGATATAAGGACAAGATTCATTTAAAAAATTATCAAAATAAATATATAAATAGCTAGAATTAATTAAGACTCCATTGACTCCATTTACATGCTTATACATAAATTGTGTCTTTTAATTAAGAAATCTCAATTTGTTCCAAAGTGCCCGGCCAGGTTCAAATACTAAGAAATCTTATTGTATTTTAATATTTTTCTTCTTAGAGAATTCTATTTGAAGTTAGGTGAGAAAATAAAGTTTGACCCATTAAATTAAGAGAAGTAATGATATTGATGGGGGGGGGGGGGGCGCGGTGTTCAAAGATTCTGATTTCAATTTAATTTCTAAACGTTGTAGCTCATACATAGCATAAATTCTGGATTCCAGCTAATAAAGAATAGAAGTTTGGATTTCTGTTGCCAGATAAACTCAAAGCTGTAAACTTCAGAAAACGTGTAATGTCTGGTTGTCAGAGAAACTTAAGCTGTAAACTTCAAAAACCATGTATGGTCATTAACTGATAATTATTTTTGATGAAAAATGTCTCAAAATAATTCAAATTTATAAAAAGTAAAAAGTAATTTTTACTTCCATGTGCATGTCCAACATTTTTCAATAAAATATTTATGAAATAGTATTGTTTCGAAATTTTCATTAGTTAATTTCTTATTCTGAAAACAAAGGAAAACCAAATTAAGAAGAAAAATAAAAATGAAACAAGCTTGTCCAAGATATATATGTGTGCGCACGCCGCTGAAAATCTATAGATAGTGAGAAGCACGTCCGTACAAAATTTCAATGTAAAAACGCAGAAGAGAAGTAGATCGAGCACCTTCGGAGTGGGTTTCTCTTTCTTTGGACTGAAGAAAAACAGCAACAATTCTTTATTAGTCAACCTGCAGGATGGCGTGTGTGTGCATAGGTGTTTTGGAATTAATTATTGGTGAAAAGTGATCATACCCAGAGCCCAGTTGGAGCTTGATAGTTTTTAACATGATTGGGGGACACAAGTCATTGTCTGCCCACCCTTTAATTTCCAACGCTGCTTCCTTACAAACAAACAATTAATTCAAACTTTATTTTCTTTCCCCTCTCCTCTTCTATGTATATATATATGAACACACAATTAATCATAACCCCATATTTCCATATACTCCTCTCTCTCTTTCTCTCTCTCTCTCTCTCTCTCTCTCTCTCTCTCGGTGCAAAAATGGGTTACCTTGATCATCTTTCAGATTTGTGCGCTGATACCAGCATAAGGAAAGGAAAGCGCAAAGTAAAGCAGGTACTCTCTCTCTCTCTCTCTCTCTCTCTCTCTCTCTCTCTCTCTCTGTTCAATGCGATTATCATTTTAAAAACTCGGTTCCTTTGTATTTGCTTTTTTTAGACAGTTGATATCAAGGTGAAAATGGACTGTGATGGCTGCGAAAGGAGGATCAGAAATACTGTTTCTTCCATGAAAGGTTCTTAATTTAAACCCCCCCCCCCCCCCCCCCCCCCCCGCCCCCGCTTCTCTCTCTCTCTCTCTCTCTCTCTCTCTCTCTCTCTCTTTCATATATATATATATATATATTTCTTCTTGAAGATCATTTTTTGCATATAATAAACTCCATGACCAGAAAGGAAAACTGCATAGACACAACCGGGGAAATTAAGAAAATGATTCTTAAATTTTGTAATGAAATATGTTTCTCTGAGAGGCACACTGCTATAAATCAAGCTAAGTTTTGAAACCTGTATTGAAGTCTCCGGGCTGTCATTCACACTCATTAGGGCAACAACAGTTGTTGGTCAAAATATTTACGACATGAGACACAAAGCCAAGATTCCACAAAAGCAAGCAAAAGATTGAGTTTTTCTTGTGTTGGAACGTGTAATTGGGACAACCACCTTTGAAGTCTCATCTCATCGCACGCCCTTTTACATTGTTAGCATAATAAATGAATTACAATTTACAGATAAAACCGACATGCTCACGCGTTGTCTGAAATCCAACAACTAAATTATTAAATGACTAGTCTGATATATAGTACGTAATAAATGCAGTGTCCTTCTCGTTCTTTCTTAGACAAAATGATATAAAGAACTTCTATGAAAAAAAAAAATGGGAAATTCCATTCATAGCCATCAAAATTGCTCTCCACAGCTACTCCTACCAAAATTTATTAGCATTTTCTAAACTTCTTATTTTACTCTCAACAACCCGACAATCACACCCATCTCTCTCTCTCACTCTCTCACACCCATCTCCTTCTTTCTCCTCGAATATACACACACATGTATATATACATGCACTCACACACTCACACACACACATATATATATATATATATATACACAGAGACATGGCTGGAGCCATGGCAGTTGCCGCCTCCGAACCCTAGGGTTCAGAGGCGACCTTCATGGCCCCTGACCCCTCGAACTTGGGGGTTCCCTTGGCAACGATGGCGACATCGTAGCAGCCGTCAGTCGCAAAAGATGGCCGCGGCCATGGTGGCCGGGGGCAGCTACCATGGCCGCAAGCTCGTTTGTGTGTATATATATATATATATAGGTGTGTGAGTGTATGTATATATATATATATATAGATGTGTTTGTGATTGTATATATGTGTGTATATTCGGAGAGGGAGATGGGTGTGAGAGAGAGAGATGGGTGTGGTTGTGGGGTTGTTGAGGATAAAATAGGAAGTTTAGAAAATGTTAGTGAATTTTGGGAGGAGTGGCTGTGGAGAGCAATTTTGTTGGCTGCGAAAAGATTTTCCAAAGAAAATATTAGACAAAATTCAAAGTTATTTCCAGTTTTTTATTTATTATAATATCCATCTATTAACTATGAAGATTTTATATAAAAATTGTCAGTATAGTTTGTAATAGTTAAATGCATATAAGATTTTATTATTTTGATTACATATTCTGTATGGGGTTTTTCTTAAGGCACACGATAAAAAATATTTAATAGTAGAAAATAAATACATTGCAACCAACAATATGAGAATACACAATTAAGGTGTATCCAATAAAAGCTAATAAATACGGTTCTGGATAGATTAGTCGCAATATATGATTATTACCTCCAATTAAATGCTTTTTACCCTGTAATAACTAGTAATAATAAAAAAGAAAAACCCTTTTGTAGAAATCATCTTTTGATCTAATCACACAACATATCCACGTTTTAGCTTCACTGTATTGATGTTTGTATAACATAAATATATATGCAGGAGTGAAATCAGTGGAGGTAAGCCGGAAGCAAAGCCGAGTGAGTGTTAGCGGCTACGTGGATCCGAACAAGGTGTTGGAGAAAGTTAAGGGCACCGGCAAGAAAGCCGAGTTCTGGCCGTATGTGCCGTACAATCTGGTGTATTACCCTTACGCTCCTCAAGCTTACGACAAGAAGGCGCCGTCCGGCTACGTCAAGAACGTAGCTCAAGCCCTGCCCAGCCCCAACACTCCCACCGAGCGCCTCACCACTCTCTTCAGTGACGATAACCCAAATGCTTGTTCTGTTATGTGATGTGAAGGGCTCGCATGCAAAAAATTTCTGGAGAGGAGGTGCTAGGTGTTTTTTTTTTGTTTGTTTGTAGAAGACGCTTAAAATGTCATTTTTGGGTTTGAACTTTCGGCTGTAGAATATATCTTCTTGTTTGATGTTATATACTAGAACTCAATGATTGTGGCACAATTTTTTGTCGTCGATATATTGTAAGCAAGCATGGCATCCCAAAAGTCTTTGTGGTGAAATATGTTACCTTACCTTTGTTCTAGTCACCCATGCACTTGGACAGTTGTTTAATTATACCCATCATACATACAATTTACAGGTCTCAATGACGTTACAATGAATTACTTCTAGATGTGTTTAGAATGACTACTGTAATGAGCTTATCTAATTAATTAACAAACAAATGCTAACTCATCAAGGCATTATTGACAATCAATATATAACAGACGCAAAATTGAAATCCCAGTGACAAGCGCATAACTAGATGCTCTTTTCAATATAATTTTATTTAATAAAAAAACTGATACCTACTCTCCGTTGGTTGAATAGTGTTTTAATAAATTTCAGGCCAATTTAGGTGTCAACATTTTGTACCTCATGTAAAGTTAAACAAGCAAAGTCTTACAAAATGGTACACTTTACTTCAAAAAAAAAAAAAAAACCTCAAATTTATATAGAGTAACGATGAGAAAATTAATAATATTATTTAAATAATTTTCAACAAAAATGTTACTGAGCATCATAAATAATCAGCGTGTTAATCTCAGCAAATTAGATTGTATATAATTATGCAAACGTTTACTATTTTTTTTAAAAAAAAAAACTGACGTCCCCACACGATAAGATAGATTTTGATAGCAATTGTTGTTGGATTGCCACCAAAGCAATTGATCGAAAATGTTTAAATGAGTATTTATTTTACTTTTTATTTTTTAAAGTTATCCGGATGTTTATTTACTTAAGAAAGCTAGATTTCATATTGTTTATTAAAATAAATAATAAATGAATTCATGGCCTTTCAGATTGGTTTGGTGGGGGAAGAAATTTTCCTGATTAGTACACTTGTAATAGCTAAACAAACGTTAAATCATAGACTTGGAGTGTGCGTGATTGTAGGTCCTAAGCGTTCAAAGTCTTTGCCATGTGTAAACCTTTTTACTTGAAAGTAGGGGCTACCAGATGATAGGTATACCAAGTCTTAAAATAATATATACTAGTAGTCCAGTCAACAAAATACATGTTTAAATTGTAAATTGTTTAAAATTAATTTAGTGTAAAAAAGAATTTTATTAAACTTAAAAATGATATATTAATTTAAGAATAGAAATCGCACATTAACACTTTTATATGGTGCGCACCCATCTTCCAAGTCACAATTAATCACTTCTCAACTCAACAAGTTTAAGAATATTTGTGACCATAAATAAGAATTATTTTGGTGGTTTTTTTGATAATATAAATAAATACTAAAAATTATTTAAAATTTAATTTGCTTATTTTTTGAGATGTAAAATCACTAGTTAAATTTTTTTATTCAAATTTAAAAAATAAATACTTTTTAATTGACAATATAGACAAGAAGAAAAAAATCTAAAAATAGAATTCATAACTAACACAAAACAAATGCACACAATTGTTTTTAGCCATTTTTCTAAAAAAAAAATATTTTTAGCCACTCAAACAAACTAATTACATTCTATAGCCACTCAAATAAATTAAATTAATTACACTCTATATCCGATTCTTTTTTTCAAGAAAATATTTAAATTGGAAATGTGACAAGGTCAAAACTGATTAGGTTAAAATTTAAATAAAATGACATATTTATAAAATTAGTTAACATGGTTAAAACTGGTAAAGTGGCTATAGAGTGCAATTAATTTGTTTGAGTGGCTGAAAAAGTTTTTTATGTTTTACAAAAAAAGTGGCTAAAAATATTTTTTTTTGTTTGAGACATGGTTAGGTTTTGCAATTTCTACGAAAAATATAAGAGTTGAATAAATAAGAAATGTAGAGAATGTATACATAGCCAAATCTTGCAAATTAAAAAGTCATGATTTACTTTTTTTTTCTTTAATGCCTAGATTAATGAGGATTCTCTAGAAGAAATTTTCACCGTCCAAAAAATTATTTTATCAAATTGTCCTCCTAAAATAACGTTATTTCTTGTCTTTTTATTTTTTTTTTCTCTATTGCGTTACTGGTTTACACTTCATTATTTATTGTCTAATATTAAAAAATAATCCATGGACTTAAGAAGTTGTGGGGCCTCTTCTTCTAAATGATCTCTCACTATTTATTGCCTAACATTAAAAAATGATTTAAAAACTTAGGGAGTTGGAGAGTCTCCTTATCTAAATAACACCTTATTATTCATTTCCTAACATATTAGAAAATGATCTGTGGACTTAGAGAGTCGAAGAGCTTGCTCGTCTAAATAACACATCACTATATGTTGCCTAATATTGAAAATGATTCATGGACTTGAGGAATTGGCAGGCGTCCTTGTCCAAATGACACAATAAAATAAATAGCAAAATTCAAACAAAAACCATCATAAAATAGAATTAATAATTTTACATCTCAAAAAATAAATAATTTTTTTTAAATAATTAATAATTTTGAGGCCCTCTATTTTTTTGAGGGCTCCCGACATAGGCCACTTGCCTTGGTGGCTTATTCCTTGACTTGAGCCTCCTACTCAACAACATAGTGCACACCTACTCTCACTCATTAGGTTTTTAAATAATTTGTCTACTCAATTATAGATACAAAAATATTATTTGGATAATGAAGTTTTATATTTATAGTGACATTTTATATTGATATTTTTTATATTGTGTCATATTAATATAAATATAAAAAATATCAATATAAAATATATTACAAGTGTCAAATTTAAGCGTCCAAAAAATATCTTCCGAAGAGATAATTGCAAGTTATTAGCACTTAAAGTATAAATACCCTTAACATGGTAATTGTCATAATCACCCTGAGCATTCTAAATTCTTGAATATATGCTAGAGACACTGTTTTGATTTTGATTCAAGCATCATGAGTTTTACTTGAAAAATAACTCGAGATTACTTTCCATTCTTAGTTAAAAATGGTTCGATCGCTGCACAGTCCAAATTTTAAATACATCAATTGGCATGGTTTGTGAAAATAAAAGATCTCAATACAACAAACAAGACTTTTTGCAACAGTCCTGACCATTAAAAATGTTGCCAATAATTCTATTAGTGTGGGCGACCAAGGTTGCATTGTCACTAAAAAGCACCTAATGACTTAAAAGCCTTTAATTTTTCACTAACTCTCTTATTTAGTGAATAAAACCATCGGTTCTCACTCATTCCCTCTATGTATAGTGTTTTGTTGGTAGGTGATTGTCACTATATTAGCAACAAAATCTATTGGCCGCTACTAAAGATCTTTTAATGCACAACCAACTTTAGCCACTACTGTTATACTATTTTATGTTGCATTTGGTTGTGTTATGAAATTGGATTGAATACAAACCATAATTAAACCATCAATCACACACACGAGCACATAATTTTAAGTAAAAAACCTAAATTGGGAAAACCCACGACCAAAAAAAATAAAAGATCACTAAACAAATAATTGTTAATACAAAAGTGATATTGCCATACATTAATTTCATGTGAACACCTATTTACAAATCTAAAATCATTTATAGATGTACACATAAAATCATATTCTGATCAGAATATGATTTATGAGGCCTCCAAATGAGATAAATCCCACATATATAAAATTGAATTTGACAACATCATAATCACAATCGAATTTGAAGTCATAATCACAGTCAAATTAGGAAACCTAACTACAGATGAATTAGGATTTTAAATCATAATTATCACAAATCTTCACATTGACTCAAAACCCACAAACGAAATTATCCAAAATTCTTTCTTCTAATGAAATCATGGAGAATCAATCTCCATGATGAATACCAACCAAATCCATGCAATGCTCGAACTTTGCAATAGGTAGAAACTTGATCAACATATTTGCAGGATTATCATGAGTATTGATTTTTCTCACAATTACTTCACCATGAGCAATAATATCTCGAATAAAATGATATCGCACATTAATGTGCTTCGTTCTCTTGTGAAACATTTGACCTTTAGTGAGGAGAATAGCACTTTGATTGTCATAATAGACCATACTATCTTAAAGATTCTCACTAATTTCACCAATCAATCCTTTCAGTCAAATAACTTCTTTAACAGCCTCAATAATATTGATATATTATGCTTTTGTAGTAGATAGAGCAACGGTAGAGTCTAAGGTAGCCTTCCAACTGATAGCACTACCACCAATGGTGAAAACATACCCAGTAAACGATCTTCTCATGTCAAGATCACCTACAAATTCAGAATCAACAAAATCAATAACTCTATCTCTAGAGTTTTTGAACTGTAAATAGGCATTAATGGTACCATGCAAATATTAGAGAATCCATTAAACTGTCTTCAAATGTTCTTTACTAGGGTTAGCCATGTATCTACTAACCACACTCACTGCATGAGCTAAATTAGGGCATGTACAAACCATAGCATACACAAGACAACCTACTGCACTTGAGTATAGCATTTTCAACATCTTGTCAATTTTAGCATCTGACTAATGAGATAAGCTCTATGAAAGCTTAAAATGTGCAGTCAACGGAATATTTACACGTTTAGCCTTCAGCATATTGAATTTAGTCAAGACTTTCTCAATGTATCATTTTTTACTTAGATACAATTTACTTGCTTCCCTATCTCTTGAAATTTGTATTCCAAGAATCTTCTTTGTTGCTCCCAAATCTTTCAACTCGAATTCTTTGTTGAGTTGAGCTTTCAATCTCTTTATCCCGTCATTATCTTTCGATGGTACTTAACATATCATCAACATATAGAATCAGATATATAAAGGACCCCATTCTTGTTCCTTTTAAAATAGACACAATCACCATAACTGCATCTATTAAAATTGTGCTTAATCATAAAGGAATCAAATCTTTTATACCACTGTAAGACTATTTCAGGCCATATAAAGACTTCTTCAACAAGCACACATAGTCTTCTTTGCTTGGAACTTCAAAACCCTTTGGTTGTTGCATATAGATATCCTCATCAAATTCCCCATGTAAGAACGTTGTTTTAACATCAAACTATTCCAATTCAAGATCTTGAATGGCCACAATACCAAGTAGTGCTCTAATGGAACTTGTGTTTTACAAGTAGGGAAAATACACCTGTGAAGTCCACACTTGGAACCTAATTGTATCCATTTACTACGAGTTTGGATTTATATCTCTCTTTTTCAACTCTTGGTGTACCTTTTTTTTTCTTGAATATCCATTTGCACTTAACTGTTTTCTTATCGAGTAGTTTCATCAATTTTCAAGTATCATTTTTATGTAAGGATTCCATCTCTTCATGTATTACAATAATCCATCTCACAGATTCAGCACAATAAACTGCTTCAAAATAAGTGGAAGAATCTTCACTACAGTCAATAATATTTTCAGCCACATTCAAAGCATATGCAATGAGATTAGTTTCAGCATATCATTGAGAAGGTCTGATATTTCTTTTGGATCTATCCTTAGCAATACAATAATCTAATAAACCAACACTTTATTTCAAGCTTAACTTGGGGCTTGACTTAATCTGAGATGACGACAACTCTGATTTTTAACTCTTGTCGATTTTAAGCTCCACTTGAATATCAGAACTCTGGTGACCTGTAGGGTTAGATACTTTTGCAGACAAACCATGAAGCATAGCAATTTCATCAAAGATAACATTTCTGTTAATCACAACTTTAGATATTTATGGATCCCATAACTTATAACCCTTAACACCAGATTTATAACAAAGGAAGAGACATTGTTTATATCTTAGTTCTAATTTTCCATTATCAACATGAACAAATGCAAGATATCCAAAAAAAAATTTAAATCAGAATAATTTGCAAGAGTACTTAACCATAACTTTTCTGGAGTTTTCTTGTCAATAACAAATGAATGAGACCAATTACCTAGAAAACATTCGGCCTAAAAAGACTTAGATAAACTGGAATTAGACAGCATACATTGTACATTTTTCATCAAGGTTCTATTCATATGCTCGACTACACTATTTTTCTATGGCATACCTGGAACTATTAAATGCCTTAGAATTCCTTCTTTCTTGCAGAAAACATTAAATTTATTTGAACAAAATTCTAAATCATTATTAGTGCGAAGACTCTTAATCTGTCTTTTGATTTGTTTCTCAATCATGGTCTTCTATTGCTTGAAAGTAGCAAAAACACCAGTCTTCTGTTTCAAGAAGAATACCCAAACTTTCCTAGAAAAATATGGACATAATCTAGTATACTTTCGTATTATGAATGCCTTTATTAAACCTAACCCATTTTTGTTTACTGAAGACGTAGTTCTCACAAAACTCCAATTTTTCAGTACTCTACCCTTCAAAAAGTCCTCATTTTCTCAATTTAGCCATACCTATTTTAGTCATATGTCCAAGACACATAAGCCATAACCAAGTGATATTGGTATTAGATAAAGAAGAAGTAGAAACAAAAGCATCTTTTGTAACAATAGAACCCTGTAAAACATATAATCGACCATATTGTTTTGTACCTTTCATCACAATAAGAGCACCTTTACTGATCTTGTTGAGTTTTATGTTTTGATGATGATTATCTTATGCAAAACTTTAATGTAAGGATTGTTCTATGTTAAAGATGCTTTGCGAATTATCTCAAGGAATCTTGTTATTTATGTCATATGCTCATAGACATTTTAATATATTTTGTACATGTGAAATATTGCTTAATGATATGTTAAGCCTATCTTGATAGGTTATATATGTTGAGGTTGCCTTGAGAATATTTAAGGTCAAGGAATCTTGATAGGATTTTTTTTAGTATGATTTATCTATCAATGTCGCGTATGTGTTAAAATGGTTTTAGCCATATGCTTTATTGATGTATCTTCTAATAGGCCTCTGCTTGGGGTTATCCTAAGGATAATGCATGAGCAGTTTGTAAGCTCATGACTATAAGTGGCAACATTACTCAAAGTTTAAGACTGATGTGTTCTATGTTTTATATCTAATGTTTAAGTAAGTAATCATGCACTCAAGTGATGGTACTTGAGTTTTGATTTGTAAAATTTAAATTATCCTTAATGTTAAGGTTGTGCTAATAACCTTAATATGTTTTTGTTGTGATTATTCTTGCTTTTGTTTCTTATTTGTAAATATGCTTGATATGTCAATAGGTTGCTCTAGGATTTCAAGGGATATCCTAAATATCCTAATGGATTAGTGTCATGGATAAATGTCATATATCCTCATGACACTTACAATAAGTTTAAGGTTGAAAAATATCTTAAGTGCTTAAGATATGTGGAAGCATTTCTTAAATCTAGGAGCAATGTGTTTTATTTGATTTCTTTCATCTTTGCTCTTGAGTAAATGTATATATGCATGCTTGGGCAAGTGATTCTAAATTCTATTTGATGTTTAATATAAAATTCTTAAAGCTCTCATTTTTTGAAAGTTAATGGAAGAACATATTTCAAGCAATATTTGGTTAAGTTGTTGAAAATCCATCTTCTCAGGCTTGTAGTCAAGTAATGGTTAATTACTTGAATAAGAATGAATATGCAATTAAGTGGTATTATTTTTTAAGGTTCTAGATATAGTCAGTTTAGTTCTTGAGATAATTTAAATACTATATGTTTTCCAAACAATACTTCATAGTGTTACTCATGTTTAGGTTTAATGCATTTGAGTAATAAAATTCTGAAGGTTCTATCTTTCAAGAATTATTCAAAGTATACATTAGTAGCATTTGTATATAATGTCTTAGAGCTTACAGTATGGAAATCATATATACTTTGTTTAGCTTATATGTGTTCTTGCTTGGTAAGTATGATGCTTAAGCTAGTGCATTTTGGTGATTATATGATGAGCATTGTTGATTGAGTAATATATTTTGCACTCAACATATTTGCAATGTTCTATGTGTTTTATTTCAATCAAGTAAATGTAAATTACTTAACTTATGAATGGTTCATATGAGCATGCTTCATAAAGTTATTATGAATATGTATGGTGCATCTTTGTGATTGAAAGTTGTGTTTTGTTATTGAGTAACACATAGTGTGCTCAATATATTATATGTTTTGTCTCAATTAAGTAGCAAGTAAGCTATTTAACTTATATGTGTTTCATATGTGTGGATTTATTAATGTATCTATGAGTGAAAAATTATTTGTGTAATGGTATTTCTTTGGAATATATCATATTGTGTGCTAAGTAGAATAGTCTTTCTTTAAAAAAGAAATATTTTTAGTTGAGTAACATATATTGTTCTCAACTTGTTTTCAAAACCATGTACCTTAAGAATATTTTCCTTCGGCTTTTATGTAACTAAGTGAATGTGATTGGAAAGTTAATCTTATCCAACTTTCACAAACATCACTTGTGGTTATTTGAGCTTAAGGTTTATATTATTTAGATGTTAGTGAGAAAATTGAGTGTTATATTTAAACTCAATGTTTAGATGTTTATGTTGTTGAGAAAAGTGTTTTGATGATATTCAAAACAATATATATTGATTAAATGATAATCGCGTAAGACATTGGATAAATCGAGTATAATTAAATATCACTCGAGTAAATGTTCTAAGTAATTGAGTATGTATTGCAAGTCTCAACTATATCAAAAGCAATCGAGTGATCAATGTTATAGTAAGTGTTATATCTTGTTAATCAACTAGGAGATAAGCATAATTGAGTATAATCTTGTATTAATCAAGTATCTCTCTTCCTTAGTTGAGTATGATTGTTTGATTAGATATTATAAGGTTTTATTCATTTTTAATCGAGTATTTTTGGTGAACAGTCGACTATAAATTGATGTATAATCGACTATTAGTGAGTGATAGTCGAGTAACTTATGCAACTCTTTGTTCAATCGAGTAGCTGAAGAGTATAATAGAGAGCAAACAAAAGTTACTCAATTATTGAAATCTGTTAGTCAACTAATAGAAAAATTACTCGAGTAAGGGTCAAAATTAAATTGATTAATTTTGTGCTGAAACTTAAAAATAGAGCCATTAAATTAACCATTGAGCATTAGGGGGGAAATGTGGGTTCCTTGTTTAAGTCTATTTAAACTCTAATTTGATTTTTTATTTCTTGGATAATTTATTCAATTCATAGGAATCAATTAGATGAACCAAATGCAGGTTGTGAAAATCAAATTGTTGGGTTGGCAAAAAGTATGGCACTACATGTAACACCCCACTTTCTCAGGACGTCTTATAATTTGGGACAATTATAGGATAATAATTTTTTTTTCTATTTAAAGCTACAACTAAACCATATAATTGTCCATAACCATCCCAAAATTTCCATACATCTATCTTGAAAGAGAATCATCATAAATATCAAATGCGGAAGCTAGAATCGAACTTTAACTTTAACATTAACCATAAATAAGGTTATACATCATCATTTCTCAAAACGTTCAGAATTCAAAATAGTAGAACTTAAATACATAGGCTACATAATGTCAGGGCCCGCTCCCGGATTACCTGCTAGCATAGGAAGTCCGAGAGAAGATCCGTTCAAAATGGATACAAATACACATACCACTCAAAATTCACAAAGAATTTTCTTTTCATTTCCATATTTGCTCACTAACAATATGAGCCATAAAGAAAAATACTACACATCATCCTTTACATAATAAGTTCGAGTTTACAACCCATACATTTTAAAATATTCAAAGACACTAACTTTAGATACATCATGAGGCCCTTTACTCATACCCTCAATACTACACCATGGATATTTGAGGCCGGGACATCTCTGTACACATCTATCCATAACTTGCCCCAAATAATAATATTTTTCCTCTTTCCCTGGAATGACAAAAAAACAAGCGTGAGCCACAAGGCTCAGCAAGCATATAGCAAAAGAGAGGTATCAATAGGTCCATATATGAAGGCATGAATAACTCAGAGGCAAAGAAAAATCACTACCCAACATCTAGACAACCATTGGGTTTATGCCTTCTACACTTAACAACAACCTCCTCAGAGATAACCATTTCTTTATATTTTAACAAAAAATTTTAATGTTCATAAGGTATACATACCCATGCACAACAATTGGCATACAAGGTTCCTCTAACCATATGCATCAAAACATGCATTTCACATGAGTACCAGACTTCTTTTTCCCATGCCATGGACATCATACATGCCATGCATTATTCCCATCATCATTTACATGAAACCACAACAGAGAAACCCACGTGGTCCCCAAGATTGTCACTATTATGCATGCATGCATATATTATGAAGGATACTTATTGTTCAACTGAATGCCATGCTTTTAAAGAATCATTGCATAGCTCATGCCTCAATTTACAAAGGGATGACTTTCCCATGCATCACAATAGCTCAAATAGCTAGTCATCCATGCAGATGTAGATATATATATACACACACAAATACCAAGATTCTAATAGCCACTCCTGTCTCGAGAAATGCCTACCGGGTTTATGGCCACCTCACCCGCATTAGGCTCTCATAAAGTACCCTCTTCCACACACTCAGACTTAGCTGCATAATCAAAATAATAATAGTGGTGCAAATTATAACATCAAGCATGCATATGCAAAATCAAATACATGCCACATCATGAGTGACCACCATAGTATATGCAAGCCCTTTACACATAATGTATACCCATGGCTATATGCATAATACATGCATGCCCTTCTTTAAACTATGAGTGCCCAATGATCAATACCATGCCATGCTTAACGCACCCATCACATACAAAGCCCCCAATGGATGCAACCCATGACCCATCACCATAATGCAAGATAAAATAGCACACAATGCCATGCAACACACATGAGTTACCATGGACATGCAAACCAAGAACATTTCTTATTAACTTCCCAAATGATTATCAAGCTTCCTAATGCAACTCATTTTCACTATTATCAGATGAATCCCATGTATATACGTATAGATTACTTCAACCATGTCTTATCATTTTAGAGGATTGAGGGATATCAAAGGAAGCATTTAAAAATAATTTACTTTAATAATCTTACTTAATTTGGATTAAGAAAAGCCTTACCCAATGAAAATCATAACCAAAATATATGATATTATATATCAAATCGAATCCTTCAAATTCTAGTTTATGACACTTCAAACCGATTGCAATTTTGAGTTCTACATCAAAAGTTATGGCCAAAATAGCAAAACACACGTAGTGTAGTCAAGTCGCGACCGAGTCGACTTAAGGAAAATCCGAGTCAACTTGGCCCGAGTCGACTCACCCAAAACCAAGTCAACTCGGTCCAAGTCCACTTGACCTCCCAGACGAGTCGACTTGGTTGAGAATGAAGAAAACTCGCCAGAAACCCACCGAAAACACACAAAATGGACACCAATCACCCAAAAACTCTCATTCTAGCTTCCTAACCCACAATGTCATTCCATGAAAGAAAAATATGGGCTAATCAAGCCCTAACGAAACTATCAACGGGACACCACAATGACTCAAGAAGAGACCCACAACTTGAGAAAAATATGAAAGACTTAACAACCATTGGCAAAGGAAATGAAGCTTGCACAATATATAAATAAAAGTGCAAGAAGAACTTGCCTTAGAGATTATTGCACCCAAGGAAGAAAACATTTGGTTGCTATCTTTCCACTTGACGCTCCAATTCCACCAAGCATAATGGAAGAAGAAGAAGAAAAATGAAGAAAAGAGGAAGAAGAAGAAGCTGATTGGGAAGCAAGAAGAGAGAACAAGAAGAAGAATCAAGGGGACAAGGAAAAGCAAAGGGATGGCTTTGCCATCCACCCCCACCTACCCCCAACAACCCATCTCTCTTTCTCCCTCTCTTTCCCTTTTTACCCTCACTTACAACACACACAACTCACAAATATCTAAACCCATTTTTGTCTTTTTCCATTTTTCTTATTTCCTTCTTCTTTTATTTATATCATCATTTATGAATTTCCACCATTACCCTTAGCTTTTTCTCTCCTTCAATATATTTATGAAACCCAAAATGGTCATTTTCCTTCTTTTTCATTTATTTCACATTTTCTTTATCCCATTCATTTGTGAAATCCCCACATTATCCTTACCTCTTTTTCACACACAACACAAACATAAACCCACTTTAGACTTTTCATAAATCATTTCAACTTTTATTAAATAAATACACAACTTTATGTACATAGGCCCAAGGCCCATTTCATTAGCCCAACTCAAAGGGCCTCAACATGTCCTTAAGCCTAATGGGCTTCACAACATTACAACAATTAAAATATACAAAATCTCCTCTTGGACTCAACCCAAGTTTCCAAAGCCCAGTCCATTAATCTAAGCACATCACATATGAGCAAAGCCCATTAATTTAACACATAATTTATTTACATTCATTTACCACATAAAATATTTCTCACATTTAATTTAATAGGGGCATAATTCCCAATGCTCATAAATAAAATATTAATAACTCGTAGACCCACCAATAGGTCGTTACACATAACATACATTCAATTCATCATGCACTTTGCTAAGTGCCATTTCATGCCACATTCATCCTTGTTTCTGCTACAATTTCCATCTGGAACGTTGGAATATTCTAGGGACAAAGTCTAAGTTAAATGATAAATCATCTAAGTAAGGGAACAATAAACATATTTCATGCATGGATGCAAAATGTGTTTTTCCATTTCATTTCGGTTTGAGCCGATCGTACCTTAATACTACTCCTCATTTTTACAACCTCCTTTCAATGCTGAGGTGTATGGGTGCACCCTTAGAAAAGCAGCGATCTCGCCCCGTACTCTCAAACCCTTATGTAAATGCATGATCAATAATATCATCGTATACATATACATATTTCATCATCAATACATGTAAATGCAATTTATATGACCTACTCACATCAAGGCATGACAACATGATAAACCATATACTTAAAATTGGGTTTTTGGGGTCGAACAACTTACCTCAATCGTATCTCATAACATCTAGATTCTCGTGCTAGGCTTCTAATGTACTCAATTAGGATTCTCAACGTACCATGGCCATCATATTTATTCAAGGATATTAATATTCTATTTTTTCCTAATTTCTTCATAATTTTCCTTTATTTCTTCCTATTTTCCCCTCAATAAACCAAACTTAATATTCTTCAAATACTTCCTCAAATATCTCTCTATAACAATTCATAAAATAACTTTCCTGATTTTCTAGAATTTTCTAGAAAATTTTACTCACCTTAACTTAGCTTATCAGGCTTCTCAATATGCATGCCTTGACCTCAAAACGCGTGCCCGATCAATTTTCTAACTCCGAAATACTTCTTTAGCCCCAAATTAATTCCTAGAATTATTTTGGCATTTTTCATAATTTTTTTCCATTTCTCCTATTTTTTCTTCCATTTTCTTTCTCTTTTTCCTTTTTTTCTATTCTTTTTTTCTTTCTTCTTTCTTCTTCTTCTTTTCTCCTTCTTCTCCCCTGCTTCTTCTTCCTTCCTCTCTAAAATGCACTAGCTCCGTCGCCACCCGACCTAGCCTCTACCTACCGACCACTGCCTCTGCTCGCCAGCAGCCCGTCTCCGTCAGCTGCCCCCACTGTCAGTTTCGCCATCACTAACCGCCACACCGTAGTTAATCATCAACACACAGCCATGGTCACCCCTGCTCACGCCTCCAACACCTCCATCCAGTCTTTGGCCGTCGCTTCAGGCCGTTGCGCGCAGTTGCTACCAGTTGCCAATAATATATATATATATATGATCTCATCATTAGGTTGATTTGTTGAAGAACAAGTTTGGATTTGATGAGGCATTCAACTACAAGGAAGAGCATGACTTGGCTACAACTTTGAGAAGGTGAGTTCCCTTCTATAAATAAATATTAAATATATTTACTGGTACTTGGTACCGTGTATAACATCATATATCACTAATTAGATTAATTAGATATATGTTAATAATGCATAGATATATGGTGGTGGGGTTGTTGGGTCGAACATCCCTCCTAGTTGGAGGACAACCCAGTAATGGTTGGGTATTCTTAAAAGAATGTCCTAGTAATGGTTGAGTATTTCTATAAATATGGTCTGATAATGGTTGGGTATTCCCAAAATGATGGCTCGGTTTCTTTCACTAATATTTTTATCTTATGGGCTTAAAATAACCTTAATGAGATTAGGGTTTTTGTGCCTCTTAGGCTATTAAAGTTGTGCATAATAGGTGAGAAAAATAAAAGGAAAAAGGGAAAAGTTTTGGGAGAAATTCGAATTTCCGCTTCTGCATGTGCAACTGTGATTGAACAATTGATTAGATGGTGTTTTATGCTCCAATTGATCTAAACTTTTGAGATTACGTTCATCACTTTGTGGTTCAGCTTGAATTTCTATTTATGTCTGCGCAGTGGTGATCGAGCAGACGATCAGACGATGTTTTGTGGTTTGATTGAGCTAAAATTTGGAGGGTATGTTCTAGACTCGTGATTGTAGGATCTGGATAGTGAAGATCTGATTTGGAGTCCTTGGGAATTAAGCCATCTTCATACTACCTTCTGGTTCAGTTTGTTCTTCCGTAACTTATTTGTTATTTCACTAATTTGTGATAAGTTTGATTCTTTGTTTTATCTCTTGCCTCTTGTGATTATTGAGAGGATTTTGTAATCTAGATTTGGTGATATTATTTGAAGTTTTTGGTGGATCTCGGTCCTGTGGTTTTTTACTCCACACATTGAGGGAGTTTTCCACGTAAATTGGTTGTCTCCTTTATTATTGTGGTTGCACTTGGTACTTTGATGGTTGCTTTATTTCCTCACAGGTTTTCACAAGTTAGGGATTGGGTATATTGATCCCAACAAAGTGGTATCAGAGCTTTGGATCAAGTTTTTTTGGTTGCTTGTGTTAAAATATGGAAACAAATACTAATTGAATGATTAGTTTGAATGGTACAAATTATCATCTATGGAAAGGTAAGATGTAGGATCTTTTCCATGTGAAAGATTATTATTTACCTATGTTCACCAAAGAGAAACCCCTTGATAAATCTGAGGATGAATGGGCTTTGCTACATCGCCAAGTGTGTGGATTGATTAGGCGATGGGTGGATGATAATGTATTAAACCATGTTAGCAGTGAGACTTATGCTCTTTCTATGGGGTTAAAGCTAGAGAAATTATATGCTCGGAAGACCGAAAATCATAAGTTGTTCTTGATCAAGAAGATGGTTGATTTGAAATACGTAGAAGGGACTCTGATGTCAGATCACTTGAATGTGTTTCAGGGATTGTTTAATCAGTTGTCTTGTAACACCCCACTTTTTGAATATATAATGAAGCTAAATACAAGCTAATCAGGCTATTTACAACACACGTGCGTTATTGGAAATCCTTTATCAACGAAAGTAAGGATCGAACCTGAGTATGCTAAATAGCTAGGATTTCCACAAGTTTAAATAAAAGTCCGTCACGCACCCACATACCAAAAAATTATAGCAGCTTCATGAATACATAAATTTTGCAGTACAGCCGCAGAACCGCACACGAACACCATACACCCTTAAGGTGAGTGTCAGGGTCTATGGCTTCTTAGTACACTATCGGATTCTTGGGAGACATTTAGAATGTCATTTTCTAACTCCACTCCAAATGGTGTTATCTCCATAGACTTAGCAAAGAGTAGTGTTCTGAATAAGGAAATGAGAAAAAAAGTCACAAGCTAGTTCCTCACAATCTGATGTTCTTGTTACTGAGTCAAGGGGAAGGAGTTTGAATCGAGATTCTAAAAGGAGTAAAAGTAAAAGTGGAGGCAAGTCAAACAAGTTTGTAAATGTAAAATGCTACTACTACCATAAAAAGGGGCACATTAAGAAGAACTGTTGGAAGCTGAAGAGTGACAACAAAAATGGAAAATGAAAGAATCAGAGAGATAATGAGGAACGAGTTGCAGTCGCTACCAAAGAGTTTCTCATTGTTCTTGATGAAAATGTTGTGAATCTTATATGTCAAGAGAGTAGTTCAGTCATTGATAGTGGAGCCTCTATTCATGTTACATCGAGGTAGAAATTCTTTGCTACATATACCTTAAGTAATTTTGGTTTGGACAAGATGGGTAACAATAGTATGACTAGTATTGTTAGCATGGGAGATGCTTTCTTAGAAACTAGTAATGGTACTAAACTTGTGCTTAAGTGTGTTAAGCATGTTCTGGATATTCATTTGAACTTGATTTTAGCCAGGAAACTTGATGATAAGGGTTTCTGTAGCATCCCGGTAATTTGGGGAAAATAATATCACGTAATGTCGAGTATCAAAAATAAATTGTTGGTGATTTATTATCTTAAGGAGTTCGATTGAGGGACTCTCGGTAGCCCGCTGAAATGATTAAGGCCAATGGAGATGTATTGGAAAATGACAACATGGTATGTCAATATGTAATTTTGTGAAAATTGAATGCCGGGTGGTGAATTGGACTATTAAGATAATTAAATATTTGGTTAGGGGGTGTTTTTGGAATTACCAATATGAGGTCCCAAAGCCCCAACCACCAAACCCTAAACGCTAATTTCAAAATTATAAACAAGATCATCACTCAATTCAGTGGATAAAAAGTTTGAACCAACTCGAACTCAAATAATCTACATATATTTTAGAGATGAACTAGGCATTTTGCAGAATATTGTTTAACAAACTCGAATAAATCTCACTTCAAAATAGTGAGCTTCTTAGGATTTTGGTAAATAGTTAAAAAAAATTATGTTTTTCAATTCATATTATGAAATCATACAATTAAAAATTCAAAGGAAACATTCATTCCCAATAACAGAAAAGCCCCTAAGAAGCTCACCATTCCTAGCAAATCCAAACAGACCATAAAATCCTATGCTCTCTCACAAAAATTCTCCTAAACTGATAAATCTTCTTGTATTTTTATCCCATCGCTTTATCACATGTGCATGCAGAATAAGACAATAGTTCTATAGACTTCCCATATTTGTGATAAAATAAGAATCGACTCTTATTTGGCCATGCTAAAGGAGTTAACTCTAGAGCAACTCCCATTTTTGTCTAAAGGGGGATGATAACTCTACCCTTTGATTAAGTGAGGTTAGGCCTTTCTATGTGTATTTAGTAGTACAATTTATTTCTACTCCCTTTTTCTGTCTACAGGAACCTCCGGTTTCTTGCCTTTTCTTTTATGCACAGTTTGACTGATAATGAGGTCTTTCTATATACTTGAAAAAATAAGAGTTGATTACTAAACGAAGCATGATTATAAGAAAGCTTACCTGATACGACCCCTGCTACTACCTCCCCAATCACAATAGCTAACAATTAGCTTCTGAAGTTGCCAAACACCTCTTAATGCCATCTACATACCAAATTATGAGTAAACTAGGTGTTGTTGCCAACTTACAATAATTACATTTATTTGTTTTGGGAACAATCGAAATAGAGCCCCTCGATAAAATAGTGAGGTTCGTGGTGTCGCTTAGGGAGTCAACAAAATTCAAGCCCAATCTATTGTCTTGGAGCTTCTGTGACCCAAAGGGGTCTTCGTGGTCGTCAGCCCTGGGAGAGTTTTGGGGGGACCGAGGATATACAAGTTCTAGAGAGTCTCTAGTGGGAACTTTTGGATGGCCTTCGAGGATCACTTTCTTGGCTAAGTCTATAATCATAGAGACAGTCAAAAGGCACACAGGGATCTTCCCCACGTGGGCCTTGTGATGCCTAAGTCATACATAGATGTCTTGAGGCAGGATGTGGATATATGTAGAGTGTGGATGTATGCAATATAGGTCTTTAGGAAGTAAGCTCTCGATGAGTTATTTGTGAGTTAAAGGGTTTTAAGTCTTCAGGTCTGAGGTCTTACAGAGAGGTTGTGGATTGAGTGAGGTTTTGAAAAGATCCATTTGCCTAAGAGTAGGCAGGTATTTATAGGCATTTGGTGGGGGTCCACAAATGAGAGTCTTTAGACTCTTCGAGATGATGCATCGAGTAAGGCCGGAGGGCTTGAAGATATCTTTGAGGTGAAAGTGCCCCAATGAGTGTCTCTGGGTGGATCCGAAGTGTCTTCAAGGCCATTGGGTAACTTAGGCTCGAATGACTCTGAGGAAGTCTTCGGCTATGCAGGGCATGGGTTTGACCATCCGAGGACTCTCCGAGGTCCCCCTGACTTAGCGGCATACTTCTTAGGATTTTAGGATTTTTTTGGAATTTTCTACAGCACCACACAACACCAGGGGTCTGGAAAAGCTAACAAAATACTAGTTACTGTTAACAAGTTTCAAGAAATGATATCTTTATATAGATCACAAATCATTTGTAAAGGAAAAAAAAATAATCTGGCATCAACAAATTATTCTTGGACTTTTCCTTTTTACTTAATTTGAAATTGAGATTATTACATGATCATATATGATTTAGTGCTTTGGAGGGTCCTATTATTAGAAATTCAAGAGAAGGCATGAAACTTAGTGTCACGACCCCAAGAATTAGGAAGAAATTTTTTTATTTTATTTTCAATTGTTATATATTTAATTAGTGGTCATGTTCTAGGAATTATAGTTATAGAGAAGTGGGGAGGTAGTGGAATGATTTAAGAGTAGTTATTGGTAGTGGTGCCACAAATAACTATTGGTTAGCTTTCTATATAATCCCCATAATGCCAAGATCATGTATGAATTATCAAGATGATTATTGAAGTCTCTTTGTTCTCCCTCAATTTTGTCTATCTTCCCCCTCCCCCCCCCCCCCCCAATTTCTCCCTACTTTCTATCAGATTCCTCCCTCATTTCAGTTTGTTATCCCTAATATTTTTTTTGTTTCACCCTTAATTCTTGCCATTTCTCCCTCAATTTTTAGTTCTATCTTCTAAGGAAGCTATTAGAAAATAAGAAGCGTATTTTCTTAGTTTTATCAGGTTTACCCGATGGGTTTGTGTCCCATTGTTTTCATTCTTCATTTATTGGTTATTCCTTGATTATGCTTATCTGGTTGTTATGGTAAAAAATGGGCTAAGTCTTAACCTTATCTTGTTCTTCAGTTTCAAATTAAGTGGTTAGATAGTGTATCCTATTTTTGAGGAAGTGGGTTGTTAACCCTTAGAACTGTATATATTGAGTACTATTTTATTGGAAATTACACATAATTTTTCTTGCTTAAGTTTTATCATGGTATCAAAGTTGTAGGCAGTTTTTTTCTTTTCCTAGAAATCAATACTACCATCCTTCATGTCCTTAAGCCCTACAAACATGTACTATTGCAAGATCAAATTCAACCCCAATTTTTGACCCAAGAGATCAAGTGAGATCCATCTAGAGACCATGTATACCACAATAGAATCTAGTGGTGCATCTAAGACACCTGATATAGCAACTGTTAGCAGAGAGAACAAAGGTACAACTCCAACAACCAAAGAATTACAAAATTCCAGGCAGCCTATAGGCTGAATGGTAATAACTATCTAAAATAGTCCCAGTTGGTTCACACATTCTTGAAAGGAAGAGGCAAACTAAGTCATTTGCTCAACACTAAACCTAAACAAGGAGATCCTACATTTGAGAATTGGGATGAAAAGACTCTATAGTAATGTCTTGGCTATGGAATTCAATGCTTCCAAATATAAGTGATATTGTCATGTTTTTAAGTACAACTCAAAAAATTTGGAATGCTGTTAATAAGACTTATTCTATAATTCAAGATGCAGCCTAGATTTATGAGATTAAAACAAAAATCTCATATACAAAACAAGGAAATCAGTCAATCACTGAATACTCTAATCTCCTGCAAACTTTATGGCAAGAGATGGATCGTTATCAGTGTATCAAGATGACTTGTTGTGAAGATGCAGCCATTCTAAAAAGGTTTGTTGAAAAGGACATGATTTATGAATTTCTTGTTGGTTTAAATATTGAGTTTGATGCAATAAGGGTACAAATACATGGGAAAGAAAACTTATCGTCTCTAAATGAGACTCTATCCATTTTTCGTGTTGAGGAAGGAAGGGTACATGAGTCATGCTTGAGACTCCTAAGGTAGATAATTTAGCTCTAATGACAAGAAAAATAACCTTACAACATTCTAGTTTTAAACAACAAAGACGTGAGGCTAAAAGAACACTAGATGGGTCTCGATGAAACAAGGATCTATTGTGGCATACTTATTGTAAGAAGCCTTAACATACCATAGACAAATGTTGGAAGCTACATGGAAAACCTCAATCTGAGAAGAAAGGGACATCGAGCAAGCAAAAAAGATAGGAGCAGGCATATGTGGCAAGCACTCAACAATTTGGGGAAAGGGATTGTCCAGAATCACTGACTGAATTTAATAAGAAATTACAAAATTGAAATAGTTACTTGGGTTCCTTGAGAAACCAATTAGATTAGGTACCTGTATCTAACTTTTTTAGGTATTTCTTCCTTCTTTCATGCTTTAAATGCCTCAAATACTACTCTATCAAGGGCCTAGATCATTGATTCAAGGCCACAAATCACATAACATGTTTCTCCCAAAAGTTTATTTTATATACCCCATGTCCTAGCAATAGAAAGATAATTATAGCTGATGGTACAACTGTTAGATATGAGCTCTAAAGACCGATTCTAGTGGCACAAAAGGACTCGATCTTATAATTCTTTAAATATTATTTAAATGACAAGTTTATGTTTTTATTTAAATTGAAAAACATATATCCTTAGTATAATAAAAAGTGGATACCATTCTTAAGAGTTAAGAATATGAGTTATAGATAATCCACAATTCGTTATACTATAAACAAGTTCCTAGTCGTAGAGTTCCTAATCTGGATAATAGCAATTCGTAAAGGCCAGCACATCGTCTTCCTCCTTCTTCAATATGAGATACTGAAAAGATAAGATTAGTAAGTCTCATGCCATTCTGTATGAGATATAGAAGGAAAATGAGTGGGTGCTCATTGTAGGAACGAGTTCACTAAACAGGACTATTAACATTGAATCACATGGGTTATATCTCACGGGTCAATAATTCAATATTAGCTATGGATGTGCAACTAGTCCTTAGACCTGAGATGACATGGATATCTATGTATTGGTGGATTAGGATATCAACGATACTATATGGTTATTCTAATCAAGAATAATTATACGTATCTATGCGTCTAATTCAGTGATACATGAGCTATGTGTGCATCAGAGATGGAATCTATCACCTCGAGATTTATGAGGAGGATATCCTATGCCATCCAATAATCACTTGACGATAAATCCTTAACCGAGGTAATATGACGATGGAATTTGTTCCATAAGGGTTGTGTCATAATTAGTCAAGATTGATTTTGGATTTGATCATATGACGAGATTAAGAGATTCGACCTGCTGATCATAATCTCATATCTTGTCGGGATATAGAATGATAGAATGACCGTATTGCATGGTAACGTAGTAAAAAGGTTCACAATACCCGCTTCACAATAAATTGGGTAATCATGACATATTACTAGATGTCACTCGTGATTTATGAGAATTAATCATTAATTATTCTCGTTGTCAATTTATTTGTGAATCTAGAAAGTCCCATCCAAAAGAAATCACTTTCAAAGAGAAGATGGATAAATTAGTAATTTTATAATTACTAATAATAGTGTATTTATATATTAGATAAATAAGAATAATTAAATGATTATATTGTGAATATAATTATTTAATCGTGCCTTTTGCTAGCACATTAGGCTTGACCCAATGGCACTATTGGATTAGATTCAAATAAATACCATTGGATTGGGCTTATCACAATTGTATTAATGGAATGGGCTTGGGAAGCCCAACCCATTAAAGCAGTAGGGTTAATGGAACTCAATAAATAGCTCCATTAATCCTTCATTTCTTTCTCTTGAAACATTTAAGTGTTGAGAAAGTTTTGAAGAATTGTGTGTGAATCCAAAAAGTAAGTTAGAAATTTTCGTGAAACATTTCTTCTACTTATCTTTCTCTTTATATTCTTGGATAAAAGTGGTTTCGGGTGGACCAACTCGGCATCCTACACTTGGAGGATTATGCAGTGGGAAACGTAATGATGAAATAGGATTTCATCTAAAAGGTAATTTTTCGTTTATGCCTTCAATTTCTTAAACCACATTTTCTAAAAAACGGGATGCTTGCAAACTAAATTTTTATTCCTCTATGTATATGATAAGATTTATGTAATACCAACAGTGGTATCAGAGCTATTATTTTTCAAATTTAGGGTTTTGTTCATGTGATTATTGGACACTAAAATTACTGTTTCTAAAAAAGTAAAAGAATTACCGGATGAGATCCGAGCATGAGCTACGTGCCGGCAGCGCCATAGAACTGATTTAGCACCGATGGGCAACGCTGGAATTAGATCTGGCACGGCTAACAGCGTCGAAATTTGTTCCGGGGCGGTTGAGCAACACCGGGGGTGCCCAAGGGGCTGCCAGTGCACACAAGACGTGCATGGCGCGCGCACAAGGCGCAGGCTAGGCCTGCATTTGCTACCCACGAGTGAAATGCACTGGCTGGGCCCGTGCCCCAGCACCGCACGGCATGGGCAGGGCTCACGCACCAGCTCCGTGCGACGCAAGCTGCGCTCGCCCCTATCTACCACGGTAAACCAAAAAAAAGGTAAATAAATAAAATATATATATAAATAATTTTTTATTATTATTTTATGTTTATTTACTTGTTTATTTGATTTCATTTTAAAACGCCAATGTATAATTGGTTATACCCATGTCCAATAATCATATGATTGTTTATAATATGCTTTTAATTGTTAATAGTATGTTGTGGATGCCTTGCTACATATCGGTATTGGTCATGGACTTAGGACACTACATAAATGATGTATATGTGATGTGGATATATGGATTATTTTGTTTGATGGCTTGCGTGCCAGAGGTAGTTGTCTTTTTTATGACGGTTGTAATATAATTATTTATTACTTTTAATTTCATTATAAAAGTAAAGGATTCACACCAATCGAGGCATGGCTTGGAGAAAAGTCGTCGATGGCAAAATAATCAAGGAAACAAAGCACTACAAGAAAAATAAGTTTTAGTGACGAAATTTAGTGATAGAATTATTCCGTCGCTAATCATGACGGAATTAGCAACGGGTTAACCAGTCGCTAAAAAAGAAAAAATAAATAAATTTTCAAATTTAAATTTTAGCGATAGGTAGAAAAAAAATAAATTTTAAATTTTAGCGAGAGGACGAACCCGTCGCTAAAAAGAAAAAAATAAAATATAAACTTTAAATTTTAGCGATGGGCTAACTCGTCCCTAAAAGAAATAAATTTTAATTTTAATTTTTAGCTAAGGGACGAACCCGTCGCTAAAAAGAAAAAAAATTAAATTTAAATTTTGGCGACGGGAAGATCCCATCACAAAAAAGAAAAAAAAATTAATTTTAATTTTAATTTTAAATTTTAGCGATGGGATAACCCGTAGCTAAAAAGAAAAAAAGTAAATTTTAAATTTTAGTGATGGGTAAACTTGTTGTTAAAAAGGAAAAAAATGAAATATAAATTTTAAATTTTACCCAGCGCTAGAAAGAAAAAAAAATTAAAATTAAAATTTTAGCATAGTTTATATTTAAATTAAAAAAATCCATAATTTATATTTAATGTGAAATTCATACTTTAATTTCACATTTTAGCAACTAAATTTATATTTTTGACTCAATTTAATCAAATACACTTTATTTTTTTTATGATAACTCAATTTTTTTTATTATTTTAATTACATCTATAAACTTATATTTATCTTTAATTTTAAATTTTTTTATTAAATTTATCTTTGATTACGTCAAAGTAAATGGGTTAAATTGATTAAAAAATAAAGATATAAAAATTAAATTAACTTAAAAATACAAATAAAGAAGTGTAATTAAATAACAAAAAATGTAAGTGACTTTACAAAAAAAAAGCGTAAAAGTACATAATTGAATAATATGTTGTCCTTTAGTGGATACCCATCTTTTTAATTTATCTCTTCTTTTTATTTTAAATTTATCAATTAACTCATTTAATTTAATTTAATTAATTAGTTTAAAAAAATTTAAACTGTAAGCTTCCCCACATAGTTTTCATAGTTAAATGTAAAATTTATAAAAATTCCAATTAACTTCAAAATAAGAACAAAATTTTTCATTGCTAATATAATAATTTATAAATTTTTATTTGAATTAGTAATGAAATAAAATTAATAAATATTAAAATTAATATTCATTAAATAAGTTTAGAAAATCTTGGAGTATAAATGTAATATTGAAAAGTTTGGAAGAAATACTATAAATATATTTTTTGCAAATTCATAATCAAGTAGTCTTCCAGATCGGTTGGTTCACGCGTGTGACTTCCTTCCAGGTGGTTGGGGTTTCGATTCAAGGGGCAGGTAGCTGAAGGATTATTATTGAGAAATAATACCAGCGTGACCACATGGTGAGCAAAAAGAGGGCTGGCCATTTGCAGCCAGGGCTAAATTTAGCGACAAGATTCCCCTGTCGCTGATTCTGTCACAAAAAATTGTCCGTCGCTAAATCCGTCACTAAACTATTTAGCGACGAATTTTTAAGGTTTAGTGATGGAATTTTCTGTCACTAAACACATAATTTTTTGTAGTGAATGCCCTATGTTAAGGGGTTATGTTTGTAATAGTTATAGACGTTTCATTTTTAATGCACCCATAAATGCACTGCATAATTTCAATGGCTGGAATTGTGCCTAGAATGCATGTTTGATTCCATGAACATATCAACTACTTTTTATGCAATATTTATTTACATAGTTGATGTATGTTAAAACGTTACGTGTGAAAAGTGAGACATAATAATTAAAAATCAAAAATCTCTCATATTTGTAAAATTAAATTGTAACTGGTTAAACTTTAAGAGTTAAGACAATCTAATCAAGGCTCTCCATCATGGTAGAAATTGGGGTATTTTAATTCGTGTGTTGATCGGCTATAGACACATAGGAGTTGCACATTGGTTAAAATGTTTTAATTTCTATTTAACATTTGATGAGATGGGGATGCACAAATATTGAGAGTCAAGAAACTATTATGTGAGGGAATCAATATTCAACTGTGCAGACTTGTTAGCATAATGGTATGATTTAATTATGTTCAATTTTCAAGAAACTATTATATGAGGTATATTGGACTAGGAGCCGAAATAAAATATTTGAATCGTACATAAGATGTATTGGACAAAAATTATCTACTTATTGAATTTATTATTCCAATAATCTATTATGTGAGAAGTAATAAATTTAATAAGAATTCAAATACCCATGCATTAGAATTCATAGGAACGTGAATTCTAACACAATCTGCCTAAGGTATTTAATGTTCTGCTCATTATTCTTTGACAGTTTGGTAATGAGTGCTCAGCTGCCTATGGTATTTAATGTTGTGTGCTCTTCTCCTTTAGGTTTAAGAGTTAGACCATATGCTAAATTCCAAAAATTGATTTAGATGGTGATTGCACACAATAAATTTCTAAGAGGATCAGGACTTGCACAGGCTTGACACATTGCCATCTGCACCCCAGTGGTGAGACACGGGCACTTTGATCGCCTGATGTTTAAATTGATTCTTGAACACCCTAAGCAAACCTAGTACCTACTATTACTTTTGTTTGGCCTTGTTTCTATACAACCTGTTTGTTGTCTCTGGTCAGGTGGCAAATGTTGTTCTTGCTCTTTGTTTTCTTATTTTCTATCTTGTAGATTTAATATAATTGATGCTAGAGTATCAGGCAGTTGATGGATTTCGGCTCAAAATCTTACATTTATGAACCTCTGTGACAGGTCTTTTCTGGCGACTATATGATGCACCTAAGCGGGATGATATTGGAGAAAGGCGAAGGAAGCATGAGCTCCGGGTTCTTGCAAGAGTTGGAATCAAGCCCACTGACGATGATGAAGATGAGCCTAGCAATATGCAGATGGGCAATGCTGAGGAACCATCGTCTGAAGATGAGTTTTACCAAGAAGTGAAACAACAGCGGGCTGAAAGACTTGCTGCAAAAAGCGAGACGTATTCAAGGTTTTTTGCTTTGGTGGTTTTAAAAATTCATGAGAATTATTCTAACACAAGAACTCTAAGCATGTTTGCGGGCATGCAGTTGTATGAGCTTTCTTTATTCTGCTCGGTTTCAGAACACGTTGGTATTCTCCTAGTTCCTTCTGATCATTTTTTTCACCCCAAAATTTCTTTGCTTTTCAGACCCGTGGCACTCCCATCTGCCCCCGAAGAAATCCCAGCAAATGGGAAGCGGCCAATTACTTATTAGGTAAGAAGCCCCGGGACCGGCAGTAAGCTTGCTTTGGTATATAATTTTCCAGCATTGGTATTAATACCGGAAGCCATATATTTTGGTGTTTACCACACTACTAGATGGAGAAGAATAGAGAATAGAGGACTGACTCGTTATTGCAAGAAGCTGACGAAGAATCACAGGAAGAAATACAAGGTATTTAGTACGAATAGACAATAACTTTGTCTTTGTGATCGCATTTTCGCATTATCGTGTTACTACCTCGATGATATTTGTTTTGCTGGCTCACTTCCAATTCTTTCGGTGCCTGCTGCATGCAGTTGAAGCACCAGAAAGCAGTGGTGCGACGAAAAGGGCAGGTGTGGGACATCAGGTTCGTATGGTGGGGAAGCCTCTGGCATTAATGCTGGAATCAGTAGAAGCATCAGATTCAAGTATTAACTTAAAACCCATTTGTTCCATATCCATTACATTCAACTTTTCCCGGATTACCCAGATGGGATATCTGTTCCAAATTTTGCTCCCCCCCACCCCTCCCCTTTTCCCCTTCCCTTAAAAGAAAGGAAAAACCAGGGTTTTAGGTGAGCCATTGCTTTCGGTATTCCAAAATATTTTCTTCTCAGAGATGTTGAAAGTTACAGATTTTCCAGTGTTTCGAGAACCAGAAGACTATACCAGAAAAACCAAGAACTAGTCATCGAACTGATCTAGTTTGCAACAAAAAGCCGAATCGTTGAACTAGCCCGGTTTGATGTCTTGTACAATACTAGGGTTGTAAATAAGTGATTACTGGGAATGTCCAAAAACAAATGAAAACATAATAACTATTGTTGGACAAGAACAAACCGATCCAGTGGCGATCGGTCATGGGTTTGGGTGGATTCGAAAACTGGCAAACCAAGATGATAGGGTTGGGTCTTTTTTCTTCTTTCTAATTTAATTCAAGTTGGGTCTAAACTTTCGGGCCATAGGCCTAACGAAAGTGATTAGGTTTGCAAACAACCCAAGTAATTTGGTTGTATAAGATTATTTAGACGACAAATTTTTTTATTTTATGACTGCAAATCTTGAAATCGAAACCCAACCTGATAGTTTCCATTAAGTTAGATTGGTTCAATTCTAAATTCAAAATTATACACAAGATGATCACTCAGTTGGGTGCATACAGAGTTTGAACCAACTCGAATTCAAATAATCAACATATGTTTTAGAGATGAACCAGGCAATTTGCAGAATATTTTTTAACAAACTCAAATAAATCTCACTTCAGAATAGTGATCTTCTTAGGGATTCTTTTGGTAAATAGTTAAAAAAAAAATTATGTTTTTCAATTCATATTATAAAATTAGAAAATTAAAAATACAAAGGAAACATTCATTCCCAGAAGAGCCCCTAAGAAGCTCACCATTCCTTCCTAGCAAATCCAAACAGACCGCAAAATCCTATGCGCTCTCACAAAAATTCTCCTAAACCGACAATAATACCAACCCAATAAGCTTCTCTATCCAAGGGGCAGCATTAGTTAGAATTTAGAAACACTTGAATGGGACACAGTTTGGTTCTCCATTTTCAGCAGAGCCATAAGCAGCACAGGTTTTGCCAAAACCAAGAAAAATGGGTTTTGAGCCTCAAAATTTCAAGTCAGTCGTCCACGTGCCCTGCACGCTGGGGTGCTTGGTGACGTGTCTCGTTTTCAGCTTCACAACTTTCCTTCCCAATGCATTTCTCAGTCTGGTTGCATGCAGGAGTATATCTTCTGGTGGCAAATTTTTCACACAGACCACTCTCTGGTTCTTGTTTTCTGCCATATTAAATGAAAGAAATAAGGAAAGGTTGAGGCATCAGAAAATACTCTGTTTGAGAGGCAGAGGGCCGGCGGTTTCTTACTGTAAAAGCCCTTCAAATGTGAGTGCTGGCCGCGAATGAGCTCAGTCACAACTTCAAGTTGAGGATTGTTCTCTTTAAATGCTGGCAAATGAGATTCCATAAATGCCCTACAGCATGAATACAACATTGTTGTTTCTCATTTCCATTTTTGATTTTCAGTACGAGATAAATGATGGACCGCATGCACAGATCAGTCGTGACCATACAAACTAAACACGATACCCATGAACAAGGCACTCAATTTGTGACACACTCGTACATTGCATTGATGTGCATAAAGTACAACACATCAATATACTAGTGCCGCCAAAAGTACATAAATTAGAGAAAAGGGTAGTACAACACCACAAATCTGCTTGTATTTTATCCCATCGCTTTATCACATGTGCATGCAGAATAAGACAATAGTTCTGTACACTTCCCATATTTGTGATAAAATAGGTAATCGGCCTTTATTGGGGCATGCTAATGGAGTTAACTCTAGAGCAACTCCTATTTTTGTCTAAAGGGGGATGATAACTCTATCTACCCTTTTGATTGAGGAAGGTTAGGCCTTTCCATGTGTATTCAGTAGTACAGTTTATTTCTGCTCCATTTATCTATCTACGAGAACCTCTAGTTTCCTACTTTTTCTTTTATGTAGAGTTTGACTGATAATGAGGTTCTTTTTATACACTTGAAAAAATAAGAGCTGATTGCTAAACGAAGCATGATTATAAGAAAGCTTACCTGATACCCTTGCTACTGCCTCCCCAATCACAATAGCTAACGATTAGCTTCTGAAGTTGCCAAACACCTCTTAATGCCATCTACATAACAAAATTATGAGTAAACCAGGGGTCTGGAAAAGCCAACAAAATACTAGTTACTGTCAACAAATTTCAAGAAATGAAATCTTTATATAGATCACAAATCATTTGTAAAGGGAAAGGAAATAATCTGGCATCAACAAATTATTCTTGGACTTGGCGGATTTACTTAATTTGAAATTGAGATTATGGGATGATCATATATGATTTAGTGCTTCAGAGGGTCCTATTATTAGAAATTCAAGAGAAGGCACAAAACTTAGTGTCACGGCCCCAAGAATTAGGAAGATATTTTTTTATTTTATTTTCAGTTGTTATATATTTAATTAGTGATTATGTTCTAGGAATTACAGTTATGAAAAAATAGGGAGGTAGTGGAATGATTTAGGAGCAGTTATTGGCAGTGGTGCCACAAATAACTGTTGGTTAGCTTTCTATATAAAATTGTAACCCCCACAGTACCAAAATCATGTATGAATAATCAAGATGATTATCGAAATCTCTTTGTTCACCCTCAATTCTGTCTATTTTCTCCCCCCATTTCTCCCTACTTTCTGTCAGATTCCTCCCTCATTGATCTGATGAGTTTTATAAATTGATATGTTTTTGAGAAGGTTGATATCCCTAGTCTTGACAAGATATGCAAAAGTGAAAAGAATGGGTTTATTGAGGAATGTAGTTTCTACACCTGATTTGGTAACTCTCATAGGGTACAAGAGTTGGAGGAAAGGGTTCTTAATATGATAGGAGTGGTTAGGTTTTTGACTAAGGAGGAGGAGGTGGAGAAACACACTCCTTTGTTGCAGATATGTGCAACTGGGATCTTATATCTGATATTGAGCTGATGATTATTTGCTGCTGTTAAAGTTTCTTTGGTTTTTTCAAAATATTTTGTGGGTACTAATCCTTCCTGAATACAGTTCATGTCTGCTCTGAAATCTAATAGGGCTATGCTTTCTAATTTGTAGGATTGTATTCAGATAGTGATATTGATATACCGCCTCTGATATGAGATTCTGTTGATAACATTTAAGAACAAGGAATGATCCTGTTCCTGGTTATCATCTGATGGTTCTAATGTACTGATTTGGGGATTTGGTTTTGGAATGAAGTTTTCTAATTTTTCTTTTAGATTTGTTACTAGTACCTGTTGGTCTAAATGGTGTAGATGTGTCCTGATATCCTGGTTTTCTCTATCAACCTGTTGTTTAAGATCTGCTATTTCTTTTTTGAGAGTATTAATCTCATACCTGATTTCTTGATGACTGATTGTTTGTGGACTTCGTGATTTTTGAACTGATTCTAATATTTCTTTATACCTAAACTTTAAAGATGAACGCATTGTCAAGTATTAAAAAACAATATTTTTATTAATCAAAATATGTCCGAGATTTATAAGAGATGCAGCCAATTCACAACTCTTATGATTGGCTCTCAAGTTACAATTCTATCAAGGTATGTTCTACTCTCTTTCCCTTTCCCCTTCCCCCTCCCCCTTCTTTGCCCTGCTTCTCTCTCCCCTCGATGCCATGTTTTGCAGCTTTCTGCCGGCTCCGTCCGACCAGTTATCCTTCCTCCACTGGAGCAACTAACCTAGTATCATGGAATTTAACAGTTTGCTCCTGTTTCAAATTTCATCTCGGAATGGGGTTGTCTTCAATGGTGGAAGTCCTTGGAATTGACGGTTTCCCTCCCCTAGGGCAGTTTTGCAGTTCTTTGGTGGTTTCTGGCTAGCCAGTTTCATTCTTCCGTCGAGGCGGAGCCTAATACTGTGGAATTTGACAGTTTGCTCCTACTTCAAATTTCATCGCGAAATGGGGGTTGTTTTGGTGACGGGTGGTTGCTGGCTTCGCTTGCTCCCCATTGGACTTCTCTACTGTTATCTCTGGCCTTCCCACTATGGGTCAGTTGTTACTATATTCCATTGTACATTATTTTCAGTCTCATGCATGTTTTTCAGCCTCGCCTGTTTGAAGCTTACTTAGATGTAGTTTGTTGCTCCTTGTTCTTATGTAGCTTGTAGTTGTTTGTTGTTTTGTTCTGAGCAGGATATGCCCCAGCTTTTGCTGTTGATGCTTTGGCGCTTATTCTTTATTCAATGAATTTCTTATTTACTAAAAAAACCCTAAACTCAGCCTGGAGCCATAAGCCCTAAGCCCTAAAAAAACCCTAAACCCTAAAAAAATCCCCAAACCCCTTAAGCGTAAACCCTAAACCCTAAAAAAATCCCCAAACCCCTTAAGCGTAAACACTAAACCCTAAACCCTAACCTCAAACCCAACCCCAAACCCCAACCCCCTTAACCCTCAACCCCCCAAACCCCCTAAAAACCCCAAACCCTCAACCCCTATAACCCTCAAACCCGAAACCCTATATACACACAATACATAATATAATACTCATGCCGCATCGTAATACCTCACCCAATAGCAGTGCTGAAACATACTATTGATGCTCCATGGCAAAGACATGTCAAGGTTCACATTACCATGATCTTCTTTTGCCGTGAACACCAGAGAATCTACTAGTCTGTCCCTCTAAGATGCAAGTGATAGCCTATTTATGCATATCACAAAAATGTATCTGTCATCATACCTGGTGCCTAAAATGCACCATTTTTCAACAATTTGAATAATCCAAGAATACGAAACATTTAGGGTATCATATCATAATCCCCATGCGTATGTCTCTCCCAGTAGAATGAAAATGTTTCATGCATTTAGAATAATTTGCATATTATTCAAGAAATCACATGTAAAGATCATGTATAAGTTATGCATGAAGCAGTATATACATGAAAGAACATAAGTTAAACATAACATAGCATTTCTACTCGCCTGGAAAAGAGTAACTCAACTCTGAGCCTGGGAGGAGGTTGAGTATAATCCTGGAAATCTGGCCCTACAACAAACAGAATAAGGGGTCAAAATCAATGGTCAAGATTAAACGGGTTAATATACTTGGGTTCTGGGCCGACCCAAGGGCTACCACAACTGGGCCAGACCCAGCCCAACATGTTGGGCTGGCCCATAAACCAGCTGGGCCCCGCCAACTTGGGCCGAACCCCCAAAAAATAGCTTAAACCAGACATAACCGCCGGCGCCAGCAGCCGCCGGCTCGCGATTTCCACGATCAAAGCCTGCCGTTTGAAACACAACCCAAGGGGGTTAATATATCCAAAAATGGGGCAGATCTAACTGCTAGATTTTCGTAGATCTAATTTTTAATTTTTGGCCACAATTGAAAACGCCCTGCCAGTCGCCGCCAGCTCCCTCGCCGGCGTTTTGCGGCGATCCGAGGCAAGCAATCGACACCCTTACCCCCATCGACCAACATACCCAAAAATCAGCAAGATCCAACGGCCGGATCTTCGTAGATCTAAGTTTTAATTTCTGGCCAAACACCCAAATCGCGCGCATCAATGTATATCATCGATCCATAATGAAAAAATTCGCCAATGAAACTAAGAGACTTACCTACTTCTAGATTGGGGCCACTTTCACGGTGAAAATACGATCGGATCGAAGATCGGACGGTTGGATTTTGCAAACTTGGTGATTTACAGTGGGTGTATTTGAGAGAAACTTGAAGAGAGAAAATGGAAGAAAGAGAGAGAGCAGAAGTGGTGAGGGAGCTTATGGCCGACCCGTTTCCAAACGGGTCGGCCCTCCTTTCTTGGTGGGCGGATCCGATCAGATCCACCTGCCTTTTTGTTTCTCTTTTATTATATATATATACATATATATATCATTTTATATATTTCATATTTATTATTATTATTATTATTATTATTTGGGTTTTTACAATATAAGTACACATATATGTATATGTGTACATATATACATGTAAATACATAGGTATATAAAAATATATACATGTAAATACATAGGTATATAAAAATTTATATATACATATATAAGTGTATACTTTTATATAAATATTTGCTTATATATATAACTGTATATTTATAAATATATATATATATGTATATCAGTGTCCACTTAAGGCATAAGTCGTTTAGGGCCACCAAAAAAATAGGGAACCAAAATCATTAATTTTGATACTTAATTATTTAAAATTTATTTTTTTAAAATTTTGAAATATAAAATTACTAATTTTATTTCAAGATAATTTTTTATTTAAATTTATATTATATTTATTTTATTATTCCATTTGAATGAAAAAGGTTCCAAACTCTCTAAATTTACATATTATTTTCTAATGTTAGTTAATGAATAATAAGAAGTCATTAGGACAAAAAAGTTCCACAACTCCTCAAATTTATAAATTATTTTTTAATGTTAAACAATAAATATTAAAGTATCGTTTAGATGAGGAGATCTCCCCAACTCTCCAAATTCATGATTTATTTTTTAATGTTAAATAATAAATAATAAGATGTGAACCAATAATTAACACACATACAAAAAAAAAAAGACTTCATTATTGCTTTTCATCCGTTTGTCGTGTCTTGCAATCTTCGAATTTTTGCATCACTCCCATTTCTCTTTATAGGCTTGATTATTGCTTGTCATGCTAATCTTTTCATTTTCTTTTGTGGGTTTTTGTGGGAATTTTCAAGTGTACCTTTTCTGTTGCTTTCATTGCTTCTTGCTCACCTTAGTTACTTGAAGGTAATTTCTACGTAGTCTTATACTATTGCAAAGAGAGAATGCCGAACCTCCAACACTATAAAAAAATTAGTAATTTTGTAACGGATTTAACGACAAATACCTTTTTCGTCGCTAAATAGAAACATCTTAATGATGAATATTTCGTCACTAAATTTTAGCGATGAATTTGAAATAGAAAATTCCGTCGTCAAATTTTTTAATTTTTTTATTATTTAGCGACAGAATTAGTGAGGAAAAATTCGATCACTAAATAATTTTTAATATTTTTTATTAAATTTTTAAATTTAGTGACGGAATATTCTGTCACTAAATAATTAAAAAATTAAATTAAAATTATTTAGTGAGAATATTCTGTCGCTAAATGATTTAAAAATTTAAATTAAATTAAATTATTTAGCGACAAAATATTTCATAGCTAAATAATCTTAAATTAATTTTTTATTTATTCTTATTTTTTAGCGACGGAGTTATCCAGTCGCTAAATTTAGCTTTTTTATTTATTTTTTTTATTTTCTAGCGACAGGCATGGGTGTGATCCCGTCGCTAAATTTTAATTTCTTATTTTATTTTTCAACAAGGAGGGCTATCCAGTCGCTAAATTTTTTATTTTTTATTTAATTTATTTTTTATTTTTTAACTACAAGAGCTATCCCGTCGCTAAATTTGGTATTTTTTATTTAATTTATTTTTATTTTTCAGGGACGAGTGTGACCCGTCGCTAAATTTTGGATTTTTTATTTAATTTATTTTTATTTTTTAGCAACAGGGGCTATCCCGTAGCTAAATTTTGTATTTTTTATTTAATTTATTTTTATTTTTTAGGGATGGGATTATCCCGTCGCTAAATTATATATTTTTTATTTAATTAATTTTATTTCTTAGCCACGAGTGTGATCTCGTTGCTAAATTTTAATTTTTAATTTATTTTATTTTTATTTTTTAGCGACAGAGTTATCCCATCTCTAAATTTTATATTTTTTATTTTTTATTTAATTAAATTAAATATATTTAGCGATAGAATATTTTGTCGCTAATTAATTTAAAAAAATAAATTTAAATTAAATATATTTAGCGACGGAATGTTTCGTCGCTAAATAATTAAAAAAATTAAATTAATAATTAAAAATTTTAGCTACGGTAGTAATCCGTCGCTAAAAAAGAAAAAAATAAATTAAAAAATAAAATTTATTAATTATGTGTTAAACAAAGATTAAATAAATATTAAAATGTATTAAATGCATATTTTATGTATTTTATTTACAAACCAAAAATATGTAAATTCATATGATATTGTAAAATTTATAATAACCAATATGTATTAAACTAATTTTTAATCAAACAAAACTTAAATATTTAAGAGATTAATTAATTACAACATTTAAGTGGTACATTTGTTGAGTTAATATTTACAACATTTATTTTTTTAAGTATTAATTTATGAATTTAAAAGATTTAAAATTTAAAATTTTAATTAAAAATAAAATTAAAATAGCTGGCAGCTAAGTATAGTATATAATTAATATGTGCAGTGTATATATTATGGAGGCTTGCAACTCGAACGGTTGCCCGCGCGCGTGCATGCATAGGGGACTAAGGATCGAAATTGAGGAAGGGAAGAAAGGAGTGTAATCCCAGCGCTACACGTGGTGACTTAAGGCGGCTCCACCTGCTGCCCGCAAGGCAAGGCGCACGTGCGCGTTCGTCCTGCGTGGGCTATTATTATTTTATTTTTTTTTAAATTAAAGTAATGACGAAATTGTTTTTGTCGCTAATTCTAATTTATTTTAATTTTTTTAATATTATAATTTTTATTGTGTATTAGCAACGAAAAACTTTTTGTCGCTGAATAGCAACAGAATGTTTTTCGTCGCTAAAATAATATTTAATTTTTTAAATAAATTTTATTTTTTAATCAGCGACGAAAACAAAATGTTTCGTCGCTATTCAGCGACGAAAAATTTTTCATCGCTAAAATAATATTTAATTTCTTAAATAAATTTTGTTTTTATTTTTTAATCAGTGACGAAAATTAGTGACGAAAAACTTTTCGTCAATGAATAGCGAAGGAATGTTTTTCGTTGCTAAAATAATATTTAATTTTTTAAATAAATTTTGTTTTTTATTTTTTAATCAACGACGAAAATTACTGATGAAAAACTTTTCGTCGTTGAATAGCGATAGAATGTTTTCTGTCGCTAAAATAATATTTAATTTTTTAAATAAATTTTGTTTTTATTTTTTAATCAGCAACAGAAATTAGCGACGAAAAACTTTTCGTCCCTAAAATAATATTTTTTATTTTTAATTTTTCATGGCTGATTTGTGTCGTCACTAAATCCCGTCACTAAAATTTAGTGAAGTCATTTTTAACAACGAAAAACTGTCCGTCGCTAAATTTTTTAGCAATAAATTTTTCTGTCGCTAAATGTCGTTTTTCTTATAGTGCAACCCTACTCAAATTCCTGACAATACTGGCTCCAGGCATCATGTGAGGGACTATACTAAGGCCTGGACAGCGATTACTTTCACGTTAGATTTCATTGTCAAATATCCCAAGATGGATGAACCAGATCCCTCATAGGTGGATGAAGGATGTCTGGGAAGTCATTACACCTCTTTCAAGGTAGGGCTTCAATTTCCAATGCCAAACTTCATCGTGAAGTAGCTTCGCCATTACTAGATCGTGCTTGCTCAACTTCACCCTAATGAATTGGCCTAGCTAATGGGTTTTTCATTTCTCTTTCACAAAAGAGGAATGGCTCCCTCGCTTCGTCTTCTAAGCTGTTTTTTCTCGGCTTAGAAAGGCCAGCAAACAGAAGCGGTTATATACACTTCAGAGAGTGTTTGGGCCGGAACTACTCATAGACCTTCCCAATAAAGTGAACAAATTCGAGTCCCGATAATTTGTGGTAGATCTGCCACCTCGCTAGGATGCCCATGGACCTAAAATTGTGACAATGCTTGCGAAAAGGCACTGCCCCTGCTAAGGATATTCGGAGGGTCTTTAAAAGAATTGTTAATAACCTAATGGTTGGTGGACCTGTGGTGTTGGTGAGTCTACTCTTTATAGAGAATGTCAACAATACAGGTTGGGGGATTTTTGTGCCCGACGATCATCCCTCTCCCTTTGTGTTCCCAGCTAAAGAAAATGTCATGGAAGCAAAGGGGGAGGATGAGGAGGATTTCTCCGAGCATTCGCTACAAACTCTTGTTATTCCCCAGGAGAAATCCTCTATTGAGAGTAGATTCTTCGTATTACTTATATTGCTTTTTTATTCATCATGTTTATCTCGCTAATTTGCTTGCTAATTATCTACTCCTCCTCAAACCATGCATTAATCTAATGAAGTACTTAATTTGCTTTAAGTCCATGCCCATGTATTAATCTAAGTAATTTTTTTTTTTTTTTGCTGAGACTGATGTTTCTTCTGTCTTTTATATAACTTGAACCGTCTTGTGCGTTTAGGATTGGTACTCTTTGTTTCAGTTTTTGTTATTTGATAATGAATTTGCCCAGGAAAAAAAACAGTGGGAAGAGTTGACTCAGCCAATACATAATTTTTCCAGGTTCTAAACTAAATAAAACAGAAATGTTATTTGATCAATCACTTATGACACTCATATTTTGTGTTATTTCATATCTCATTAATAAAAATGTATAAAACATTAATGAACAAATCATTTAAAATATTACAAATGAATGTTTAAGTAGCATTTTAAGAAAAAGAAAACACACACACAAAAAAAAAAAAAACCCTTTTAAAGACAGATTTTTTTTTTTGTTTCTAATAAAAATGAATTTGAAAAAATGATTTTAGAGACGAATTTATAGACAAAAATTAGTCGTCTCTGTTTTAGAGACAGAATTAGAGATAAATTTTTGTAATCTTTAATTTATTTTTTTTTTACTTAGAAACGGAAAACTTCCATCTCTGCCCGTAGCTTAGAGACGAAACTAATTTCGTTTTTACCCTCAGCTTAAAGACAGAATTAATTATGTCCCTGCCCTCAATTTAGAGACAGAATTAATTATGTCTCTATTTGTACAAAACTAAATGACATAAAATCAAAATAATCAAAAGTGAAAGCATGCATGCAATAATAAATAATTGATATTTAAGAATATAAAGTATGAGCGCAATAATAATTAGTATTTTAGAATATAAAATAATTAACCTTTATTTTTTAGAATATAAATACCAATATTTATATTTTAGTATATGTGGAAGCATCTAAGTTCATATGAAAAAAATTCCGTCTCTAAACTCTATGTTAAGATTTTTTTATTTTATAATACAATAATTAAATTTTTTTATATATGATAATTTAATAATAATGTGATTGGTTGCTAATAAGATCAAGAGTCAGATAACAAGTTGGGATTTTATTATAGATAGTAGAAAAAAAATAGTTTAAATATAATTTGGATTGAATAAACAAGATGTTGTTCTCTTTGTATTTCAGTTTTGAGTTTTGAGTTTTGAGTTTAAATTCATTTTCAATTTTGACTTTTGAGTGTGTGTTTTGAGATTTTTGAAAATATATTTTTTTTATTATTCTAAAAAATTATTTCTCAAAATAGAAAACTAGAAAATGCGTTTACTTTGAAATTTTGAAAAATTATTTTTTATTATGATATTTTGTTTAATAAAATTAATTATTAAATAAAAAATTAACTCTTTTAATAAAATTTTACTATTAAAATAAAATAATAAATTTAATTAATAAATTACTAACATACATCCTTATTAATAAATTACTAACATACACTTAATAATATAACATATAACATATGTTATCTTATATTTTTAATTATAATATAAATATATTTTATTTTTAAAATTTTAAATAAATATATAATTTTATTTTCAAAATTTAATAATAAATTTTTAAAATTTTGTTTTCTCTTCTTTTATTTTTTTCCTTCTTTTTCTTTTCTTTTCTTCATTTTCTTTTTTTTTTCTTTTCTTCTTCTCTGGCGCCCTATATCTTCTCCGGTACTGGCTCTGTCGCCAGCGACCACCGCCGATCAGAGGCAACCACCTGACTCCCAATGACCCATCGACCAATATACCAAAAAATCAACAAAATTCAACGGCCAAATCTCATTAGATCTAGCAACATAAGAGAGAAGAGAGGAGAGAATAGACAAAATCAAAAACCAGCAACCAGCCGGGTGGTGGTAACGGTGGCGATAGGGGGTGCGATCGACAATGATGGCTGTAAGAGGCGTGGTAGATGATGGTGGTCGCCGCTGTGGTGGTGGGGGCGGGTCAACGGCACTGGTGCGGTGGCAGTGGGGGGCTCGATCGATGGCGCTAGTCGAGTTGTAATGGAGGGCGCGATCAACGGCGCTAGCAGTGGCGGTGATGGTGGTTGTCGATGGCTAGAAGAGGATAACAGAATTGAGAGAAGATAAGAGAAAGATGAGGGATGAGGATCTCTACGTGTGCGGTTGGGGTTTGGGGGGTGGGTTGCCGATGTTTTACGCGTTTTCAATATTTTGGTTATTTTCAGTTAGTTTTGACTAAAAACACTTAAAATAACAAAATGTTATTTGAGTATTCTTTATAAATTTTTTTTCTTATTTTCAAAAATACGTTTTTAAAAATAAAAAAATATATTTTTAATATTTTAAAAAATTAAAAACTCAAAACAAATTAAAAATAACAAAGAAAACATGAACTAAGTAACTGAATTCATAGTTCAATGGCTAAGTGAGCCATGTTAAGACGTTCGGTCTACCTTGATTTCAAGTTCAAGTCATAGGAGAAGCAGCATTCCTCGAAAAAAGGGGAAAGCCATGCACATAGGCATGAGCCTCACTTCCTGTTGCGTCTGGGCTTCATGGCCAGGCAACGTGTTGCGCTCGCTTGCGCTACACGTGGAAGTCATGGCTTAGGCTAAGTGGAAGCCATGCGCCTAGGCTTCGTTTCTATTAGCGATAGACTTTTAAATTTGTCACTCAACGTATTTATTTTTTGTCTTTAAAAGTCAAATTTTTTTAGTGGAAGTTTCTTGTTTGTTAGAATTAATTAATCTTGTTGCATTGAGTTCCCCATTTCGATTCATTGGATGGGCAAGATTTAATGAACTAATTAAAAATAAAAAATAAATAAAAAGATCAGCGACGAATACAAATTCTCAGTTCTTTTTATACGAGACATTAACAATATAAATTTTCAAGAGGAGATTTTGACTATCAAATTAAAAAGTAAATAAAAAGATTAGCAATGCGGTAGCCAGCAGTCATATATACGTAGCAATATTATTATAAGTAGTTTCTTCCGAAATTGATACAGTTTCCAAAAAGATAATGTACTTCTATCATATAGAAAGAATTGCTAAATCTGGATTATTTAAACACCTTATTTTTTTTTTTTTTTTTGGTATTTGTCTAATGTATGCGAACTTTTCTCAACTAATCTCTAGAAACAGGTGACATTTTTCCTGATGCATCCCAAATAAATTTGGATTTAACCATAATCTATACACACTCAAAATTAAACATTCAATATAATTCATGCAGAACTTAAACATTTTAACAAATCTCTCTAATGATTCAAATCTTGATATTTTATTTAAAACTTCGTATACTTTACCATTACACCATACTCGTGGAGGCATTAGACACCTTATTTTGCACAAGCCACATGGCTCCATATCCGGTTGATCTACGCCCTTGCAATAATGGGAACCATCACACCAAGAATGACATGTCTTTGTATCAAGCGCCCATTCACAGTCTAGATTACTGGCCATAACTAGCACCACCAAGATCGGCAATTTGTTGGTCGATACCATTGTTGGTGCAAAACAATTAAGTGCCCTTCTCGATCTCTCTCACTGTTCTTTTGTTTAATTTGGTTCTACCACTTCAATTGTGTGAGATATATATAGGAATTTTGAGTTAAACTTAAAATTAAATGTAGTATTCCATCTCATTTAACCCTAACAGTAAAAAAACTAATGGTCATAAAAAACCCAACTAAATAAAAAAGGAAAAAAAAAAGTGGGAAAGGAATAGTCTAACCATCTCATTTTGCTAATGTGTTTTCAGTAATAGTCTCTTGTATTTATAATCCAAGATTTATTATACTAATGGTCATAAAAATTAATGAAAAAAGATGACCTGCCATTTGGGATGAACAGAAAAAAAGGAATTTATTTATTTAAAAAAATTTCGAAGTAGATGGTGAGAAAGGAAAAGCCAACCAACTAAATAATAAATAATATGAGTGTAGTAGCCACAAATGTTTGATGATAGAAGATGGTGGGAAGGTTTTTATGTGACATTACCAGTGACATTCTCTTAGGGTGCTTGTGGATAGATTCTTTCGCCAATTACTCTACTTGTTGGGAGTATCTATCACTGCTCATATCTTTGAAATTATTGTTTACGGTTCTTGGGCATGGCCAGAGATGGCGCCATCGCTATATTTGAATATTATTCATGACCAAATGCTTGCCCTTTCTAGGGTTGAGTATTATTACCATTACAGAGAGATCTCCCATATCCTCTCAAGATCAAGCTGGACAGATTCATTCCAAAGATCAAATCTCTCAATTATAGGCAACAGATGTAAGTAGAATATTTGATTTTGAATTATATAGTTAATCGGCAACCTATATGTAAAATCTCTATTATAAATACAAGGCATCTCCATCCATATCAAAATGGTGGGTTTTACAAAACCATTTACATGGTATCAGAGCTCTTTTTTTTTCAGATTAACATCCTCGATCCCATGGCCTTTGTGAACCCCACCACCACCTTGCCCTTCAACACCATGGTCCACCTTCTCACCATCAAATTATCTTCTTTGGCGTAACCAAGTCTTGTCGTTTCTGTAATGTCAGCATCTCCTCGACTATGTTAACGGTTCCCTTGCAAAGCTCCCTGCCACCATCAGCTTTGGTCCCTACATCTTTGCAAATCCCAAGTTGGACAAGTGGAAACAAACTGATATGCTCGTGCTCAATCTGCTGCTCTCCACCTTAACACAGAGGAAGCCAGGTCTGTTGTGGTTGAATTAACCACGTCTCGGGCTGTTTGGTCTAGACTGGAAAATACTTTCAGCCATTGATCCAAATCTTGAGAACTTTGCCTCAAAGATGATCTTCAGACCATGAAGAAGAGTGACAAGAGTGTTCCTGAATTCTCTCGTGATTTCAAGGCGATCTGTGATCAACTCGCTACAATGGGACGTCCTGTTGATGATTTCGACAAACTCCACTGGTATTTATGTGGTCTCGGTTCTTCCTTCTCTCATTTTTCTACTACTCAATTATCTTTATCACCCCTCCCCATCTTTGATGAGGTTGTGCCCAAAGCTGAAAGCTACGAAATATTTGTTCTTTCATTGGAGTCGACTCCTTCTTCCGACTCTACTGTTGCTGCCTTCACTGCTTCCCGCTTCAAATCTAGTTCAAATTCAGGTGGTCGTGGAGAGGGTCACTTCTCCCGTGGAGGACGTGGTCGTGGTGGCTGCAATAATAGAGACTTTTATCGCCCCATCTGTTGCCAGATTTGTCGTGGTGAAGGTCAGTACGCCTCCTCCTGCCGCAAGCGTTATACTCGGCCCCCTACTGTTGCTAACTTGGTCGAGGCTTTCACCTCCAGCTCTCTTAATGATGGCCAAGACTCTGATTGGTATACGGGCAGTGGCGCTACCGCTCATATGACTCATGATCCTGCTCAGTTGGACAAGGCTGACTCGTATTCTGGTAAGGATTGTGTTGTAGTTGGTAATGGTGCCTCTCTTCCCATTTCTCACACCGGTCACTTCTCTCCGAATTCCTCTCTTCATTTACAATATGTTTTAGTTGTGCCTGGCCTCACTAAAAATCTTATATCCATTAGTAAACTCACCTCTGATTTTCCCTTCTCTGTTATCTTTACTAATGATCGCTTCACTGTACAGACTCGCGACACAAAAAGGGTGGTGACAACCAATCGACGTGAAAATGGCCTCTATGTGCTTGAGCGTGGTCATAAATCTTTACTTTCCGTTTTTCCTAATAATTGCCCGCGGGCATCCTTTGATGTATGGCATGCTCGTTTGGGTCATGTTTCTCATAACATTATTTCTCTTTTGAATAAAAATCATCAATTATGTGTTAATTCTTTGCTTCCTAATCCTATTGTTTGTTCCAGTTGCCAACTTGCTAAAAGTAAGACTTCTCTTTTCTCTAAATGCCAACTGTGAGTCTCATGTCTTGGATCTTGTTCATTGTGATTTGAGGGACCGTCACCTATCCCTTCCAACCTTGGGTTTCAATATTATGTTATATTTATTGACAATTATTCTTGGTTTAATTACTTGGCTCCATCCTCTCAAACATAAATCTGATTTCTTTAACATTTTTTTACAATTTCACAAATTTGTTGAAAATCAATTTTCCACTAAACTCAAGATTTTCCAAAGTGATAGAGGCTCTGAATTCACTAATCATCACTTACAAAATCATTTAATTTCCTTAGGAATTCGTCATCAAATGTCATGTCCATACACTCTATCTCAAAATGGACATCCTAAGCGTAAACACAAACACATAATTGAAATAGGTCTTGCTATGCTTTTTCACTCTCATGTCCCTCTTAAATTCTGGGTTGACGCATTTAGCACTTCCACTTTCATTATTAACCTCTTGCCAATGCCTCTTCTTAAAGGTCGCTCTCCTTTTGAGGTTTTGTTCGGTAAGCCTCCTTCCTACTCTAATTTTCATCCCTTCGGTTGTCTTGTTTTTCCCTACTTACTTGATTATGCTCCTCACAAATTAGCTCCTTGAAGTCGTTCTTGTGTTTTTCTTGAGTATAGTATGTCTCATAATGGTTTTCGGTGTCTTGATCATCTCACTAATCAAGTGTTTATTTCCCAACATGCTGTCTTTGATGACCTTGGCTACCTGTACAAACATACCACTTGCTCTGGGCCTTTACCTACTATCTCAATTTCTACTTTTTTAGACGCAAACCCCTCCCACAACACAGTCACCTCAGGGTCCTCTTTACCTTCTTAGCCCAATCTTCTCTCGAATTTGTGTGGCCTATGTTTAACTGATCCATCTTGTAGTTTTGTGCCCGTTTCAGTTTTGCAAGTACCTGCTATCAATGAGCCGGGATCCCATTTGGCACCCATTTTGTCCGCAGATCTAGCTCTAGGTATCTCTTTGGCCCCATTTTCCTTTAATACTAGTCTCCTTGGATCTCACCCGATGCAAACACGGGCCAAATTGGGGATTTCCAAGCCTTCTACTTGGGCCCTTCATACATGCACTGCTCCAAATTCTAATCTTATTCAATCCTTACTCACCATGCGTGAGCCAAAGGGGTTCAAAACTGTTGCCAAGCACCCCGGATGGATTGCTACCATGGATGAGGAGCTTCAAGCCTTGCATCACAATCACACATGGGATTTAGTACCCCGACTGCCAAATAAAAATATTGTGGGCTCCAAATGGGTATTTCGCATCAAGTATCTCGCAAATGGTTCAGTTGATCATCTCAAGGCTTGTCTTGTTGCTAAAGGCTACACTCAGCAACTAGGCCTTGATTTTAATGATACTTTTAGCCCAGTTGTCAAAGTCTCCATTGTTCAAGTTGTTATTTCCTTGGCAATTTCTAATAATTAGCCATTTCGCCAACTTGATGTGAAAAATGCATTTCTGAATGGAATTCTTCAAGAGGAAGTTTATATAGAGCAGCCTCCAAGCTATGTTGATTCAAGATATCCTTCCCATGTCTGCAGGCTCCATCGAGCTTTATTTGGTCTTAAATAAGCTCCATGGGCCTAGTTTCATCGGTTCAGTGACTTCCTTCTTGCTGTTGGGTTTTCTTATAGTCGAGCCAACTCGTCGTTGTTTGTTTTTTTCCAAGAGTACCGATTTAATCTATCTACTATTATACATTGATGATATTTTAGTGACCAAGAACAATCCAGTTCTCCTTGATGCTTTTATTGGAAAATTAACCAAGGAGTTTGCCACCAAGGATATAGGTTCCTTAAGCTATTTTTTTGAGCCTCGAAGCACATCAAACTTCCTCTGGTCTCTTTCTCAGTCAGGCTAAGTATGCTCATGAAATTTTGTAGCGTGCCAAACTGGTTGACAGTAAGCCCGTGAGCACTCCTATGGTCGTTGCACATCATATGTCCCCTACTAGTTTGGATTTTGATGATCCCTCACTCTATTGGTCCCTCATTAGTGCTCTTCAATATCTCACTATCACTCATCCAAACCTTTCTCATGTTGTCTTTGTCATGAGTCAGTACATGCACAAGCCTTCTCTTTAATTATGATCACTTCCAGACTGTCAAATAGATCCTACGCTACGTCAAGGGAACCTTGCGGTATGGCCTCTCCTTCACTCCATCTTTTTCTGGCGACATTCGTGCTTACTCGGTTGTTGATTGGGTTGGTTGTCTTGATACACGTCGGTCAATCTCTGGCTATGCTATTTATCTTGGTGATAACCTTGTCTCTTGGTATTCCAAGAAACAACCGACGGTGTCTCATTCAAGCTGTGAATCAAAATATCGGGAGCTAGCCAGCACTGCTGCCAAAGTCAAGTGGCTTGGTCATCTTCTTCGTGATCTCCAGGTGCCCTCTTCATCTTCTCCGATTCTACTTTGTGATCATCAAAGCTCCATCTTTCTTGCTGCAAATCCAATCTCTCACAGCTGCTCGAAGCATATTAAGCTCGATTATCATTTTGTGCTCGAATTCGTGGCCTCCGAAGAGCTTCGACTTCAATACGTTCCTACCAATCTCCATCTTGGTGACATATTTACCAAGAGCCTTAGTCGTCCTGCATTCATGTTTTTTCGTTACAAGCTTTGCGTTTGGGATTCTCAAACACTAAGCTTACCGAGGGGTATTACCTTTACAGAGAGATCTCCCATATCCTCTCAAGATCAAGTTGGACAGATTCATTCCAAAGATCAAATCCCTTAATTATAGGCAACAGATGTAAATAAAATATTTGAATAATTTGTATTTGATTTTGAATTATATAGCTAATCAACAACCTATATGTAAAATCTCTATTATAAATACAAGGCATCTCTACCCATATCAAAATGGTGGGTTTTACAAAACCATTTACAAGTACCGAGATGAGTTGAGATGGCTCCCAACCTCTAATGGGGTGTTTTCTATACGTTTTGCTTTGCAGGGTCTTCTGGTGTAACACCCTCATCTCTTCTAGCATCGTTTGGTACGGCATGTCAATGGTATTCTATATCATATGTTTATTTTGTGGTTAGCGATTAGGGAGCGGTTATATACTCTTGATCATATTAACCTATTTTTGTGGTTTCCGAATAGATGCTTTCTTTGTAGAAAGGTAGTGGAGTTTCATATTTTTCTTTTCTTCGACTGCTCTTATTCTCATTAGGTGGTGTATTTTTTTCATTGTTCGAGGAAATTTGGATGGTCTTGGTGGCTATGGGAAACAAAAATCTTATGGGCGGCAGCAAGGTGATATTTTATATTCTTGTGATTAATTTTGATGATTAAAAACAACATTTGGTTTTGTTGATTTTAATTCCCAAGTTATGAGTCAAGTTTATGGTTTTCAACAAAAATCAATTTCAAGTACCTATGTGAAAATGAAAACCGAATGATCTATAATTTTTTCTAAGTCTGGAAGATTAGTACATTGTAAGGAGACATATATGAAAATATTTTCATTTTGAAAAACTATTTCCCGGTATTTTTATATCAAATATTCATTGTTGTTAAAATAATTTTTAATGAATTTTTCAAGAAATAGAAGGTATATATCTTGGAGGTGGTAAAATCGCAAAATCCTAAGTTTGTACTAAAACCCAAATTCTACTTTTTTATTGTTATGGATTTTAATTTTTTAGATATTTTTATTGAATCCAAATGGGGGGTACTTTCTTATTTACATTTATGTATTAAAGTAAATTGAAGGTAAAATATAAATAAAATAAAATGAGAACATTTACTTAAACTAAAGAAATGTAAATATAAATGTAAATATGTTATGGATTGTATCATTAAAGCAGTGAATTTTTATCTTGGCAAACTGTTAACAATTTGTTTCAAGATGTCGACAGTTTTTATAAAAATGCCGACAGTTTAATAGAAACTGTCGACAGTTTCAAACATTGCTCTCTGTATCTAAATGTCGACAGTTCCTGCATAAAAAATGTCAACAGGTCTTCAATACTGTCGACAATTCTTCATCAAATGTCGACAGTTTATGTCCCAGACAGCTTCCAACTTCTAGATTCTCCACTGTTTAAGTCTCCAACGACTATATTTTTGAATGGGCTCAAGATGCTCTATAAATAGAGATCAAATAAGTGATTCAAAGCAACCAAGAGATTACATTTCAACTTTACAAGTGCTTACTCTATTGTGTGCTTCATTGGTGATTTTATTTCTCTCCAAAAAGGCTTTGTGCTTATCTTTGTAAATTTATCTTCAAGCCTTGTTGTATTATTGAGAGAATTTGTAACTAAGAGTGATAACTCTTAGATCCTCTCTTATCTTGTACTACTTTGTAAAATTTCTAGCTTGTTATGCTAGAGGACTTGCTAATTGAAGCAAGGGGTTGAAATACCTAGCTTAGTGCTAGAGGGCTTGCTTGGTTAAGCAAGATGTTATATCTTCCTAGCTTGCTGCTAGAGGGCCTATCCAGAGAGACATGAGGTTTTTAGTGGATCGATTGAAAAATCCTTAGTGAGGAGCTAAAGTAATAGATTAGGCTTGGTTTAAGCCGAACCACTATATATCGTTGTGTTCTTATTTGCTTGTGCTTTTTATTTCATTTATTGTTCCAAACATTTTATTAATCCTCACTTACACTAAAATCTCATTTTTCATCAAAAGAATTTTCAAATTTCAATCAAATTTTTAAAACAACCCAATTCACCCCTCCTCTTGGTGTTGGTGTCATTACTATTCAAACCTAACACAAGGTAGACTGGTAAGAATCCCTGGTGGGTTGCTAATCATTTGGTTTTGCAGGCTATGGCTTATTTTTTATGGTGAGAGCGTAATAGCAGATGCTTTAGGGAGCAAGAGTGATTAGCGTCCCAATTGGTACATCAGATCCAGTGTGTTATATCTGGACGAGGTGAGCTACTATTTCTTTCCCTCATACTTTATAGAGTTGATGCTTTTGACGCCTCCCCAATGACAAGCCTTCTTTACTTCATTGATTTCATGTTGTCTACTTCGCTACTTCAGGCTACTTAGTAACTAGAGGCAGACATCACCAATGCTAACACTCAAGTCAACGGTGGCTTGAGCTATAAGTATGCATGTGCAACTTAAGTAATTATTTTGTTGAGTATCTTGGGGTTGGTAGTACAATTGTTAATCTTGGATAACCAAATCCAACATGATCTTTAGAGAAGTTGTTTTATTTGATAGTTTTTCAAAAGGCAAGCTGATGAAAATCTCCCATGACAATTGTACATTTCTTCTTATATCAGGAGAATTGTGCTTTTTGTATTTGTATATTTTTATTAGTTGTTTAAATCTTCTAGTGTGATATTTGGTTATTCAGGGAATGTCTTAGTTTAAAGCTGTAGATGCTTTTTAGTTGTGTTTAATGAAATTTTCACTTACAGAAAAAGTTTTATATTTATAGTGACATTTTATATTGATGTTTTTTATATTGAGTCATATTAATATAAATATACAAAATATCAATATAAAAAATAGGTAAAATACATATTTTAGTCCCTTGTACTTACATGTATTTTTTATTTAAGCACTTAAACTTTTTGTTTTTTTAATTGTACCCCTGAACTTTTTGTTGTTCTAATTACACTCATAAACTATACAACACCTCGACAAATTTGTTAAGGACAATGAATTAAGTATAATTTAGCGGTGTAATTGAAACAAAAAAAAGTTTGATTGTCTAAATTAAAAAAAAAAAAGTGCAAGTATAGAGGCTAAAATATGTATTTGGCCATAAGTATATCACAAGTGTCAAATTTAAGTGTTCAAAAATTATTTTTCCCATAGATAATTATAGAGTATGTTAGTTTAAGATGAGAGTGAATTAAGCTTTTTCACTCTTAAAAAAATAGGAACTTAAATCAAAAGAAATTGAGAAATGCAACACATAGTATGTATAATGGTTCAAGTTAATGCCCGGTCCACTACTTTGTCTCCTTATTAAGGATTTAGTCAAACCAATCTTATTTGGGTAGCTTTTGAGTAGACTTAACTACTAATCTTTACACAATGGCTTTTAACTTTGACTCAGGCACAACCAATGTCTTTATAGGGTAAGACTTAACCTTTATAGATTTTACAAAGAAATGTGAAAAAGATATTTCAAGAGAAGAGGAAGATATTACTGATAACAAATACTTCTCTTGACAATACAAAGAGATAAAATGAATGAATTTAGGTACAATCTCTTTGAATGACTCAAGTAAATGGATGTGTAAGCTTGAGAGTGGGAAGTTTGGAGCTTAGTTAGCTATGTATATTTTTCATCAGGCCTTATCTCTCTTTTATACTCTTCTAGTATTGAATGCAACTGCTAACCTATCCTTAAACAAATGGAATGTTTATTTTGTGTCACAACTACCACTTTTTATCTCTACAAACCTCAAACAATCAGGTAGAAATTCACAAAATATTCTCGTATTGTCTAAAGAACATTTAATGTACTGAAAAGTAAAAACAGATTGTATTTAATGTGATGTAACAATTATATTTTTCAAAATTTGTTAAGTGTTACTTGAGTCTAAACTAGTGTTTATTCGACTAAGTTTGATGTTTACTCAATTATGTAAGTTTTGTAACCGATTACTTTTGCTACCTACTTGAGTACAAAAATACTTTTACTCGATTAAATTTGAGTCAAAGAAAAAAAAATTATATACTCAATTACAAAGTACTATTTACTCAATTACAAAAAGATCTTTATTCGAATACAAAGCTTTATACTTGATTAATCTTAAGGTCAAAAGACTTGGCTTGTTTTTGACGTATGTTTACTCAATTACAAATAAATTGCTCAAGTGCAAAGTGATCTTCACTCGATTACAAAATCAAGTACTCAATTATAGAAACATTCCAGAACACAATAGAATTTTCAAGAAAATATACTTGATTACAAACATGATTTACTTGAGTATAAATTAAACATTACTCGATTACAAATTCTATTACTCGATTATTTTTAACTCAACAGAGAGTTGCATTATATACTCGAATACAAAGACTTACTTAGTCGAGTTACTTCATCTTTATTTGATTAAACCTACATTTGTAATTGATTACTTTTAGAATTAATAGAGCATTACTCGATTACACAATCATTTCACTCAATTAACAAAAGCTTGGAAAATCTACTTAAGCCTTTTTTTATTATTGAAATACTCGATTAACACGAATCATACCTTGACTTGATTTGCATGATTTACTCGATTAAAAAACTTGACTTTCTCAAATATTTTTCATATCATTGTTAATTGTTTTAGTCATTATTCTTTAACCAATTTTTTAGCAGTCCTGACTACTAAAAATGTGGCCAATAATTCTATTAGTGTGGGCAACCAAGGTTGCATTGTCACTAAAAAACATCTAGTGACTTAAAAAGCCTTTAATTTGTAATTAACTCTCTCATTTAGTGACTAAGACCATTGGTTGTCACGTACTCCCTCTATGTATAGTGTTTAGTTGGTGATCTTAGGTGATTATCACTATATTAGCAACAAAATCTATTGGTCGCCACTAAAGATCTTTTAATACAAAACAAACTTTAGTCATTACTTACGCAGTATTTTATGCTATATTTGGTTAGATGAAATAAGGCATGAAGGAATATTGAGGATGTAAAAGAGAATTGAAAAACAAAATATGTTTGGTCGCAAAGAAGGAATATAATGGACCATTACATCAAAAATTGGATGGAATGGGAAGCATTCTATGGTATTAATTGACTTTTTATAAATTTACCCTTATTTTGTTAATAAAATTATAATAAGCCCAATATAAATAGTTGACAAATGAAATAAATTTATCATTTTTGTGACCAACTCCTCCATCTCACAATCATCGTTTGGCATTGTCTACTGTCATTCGATAAGTTGTCGTCTCCCTTCATCTTCGTCTTTTTCGCCTTTCAACACCACTCTCCACCACTACTCTCCACTCCTACTTCTGCCACTAAACCATCACTTTGTTGTTTTGTTTTTGATGATGAAAAACTTTGTGCCTTTGGAATTTAAAAATGATATATATTATCTTTGAAAATTGAAAATGAAAAATCCAAGTAATGCCAAAGGATATATATATGATTTCAATGTATGCAAAATATTTTATATTTATTTTGAAATCAATATTATTGTATTTATTTTGAAATCAAATATATTAGAGTGTCAAAATATTTTTCAAATCATAAACACTCTTTTTAAAGGCAAAACTATCGACCATGTTAGTGAAAGTTTTGACTGTTTTGTGTCTTTATTATGGGTTGATGAAATCAAGTCTAAAACTATTGATCGTTTCTACAAAAGAGTTGATCATTTTTAGCTTTAGAGCAAAAATAGTTGACCATTTTTTAGAACTGTTGACAGAGAATTTTCACACTTTCTATTGTTTCTGCATGAATTCAAAATGAGTCATTCATTCTTGTATAATGTCGACTTGTTATCAAAATAGTCAATAGTTTTTCTAAAGAGAAGTTGACTGTTTAACCAAACCTGTAACGACCCAGATTTTCACCTCAATTTTTATTTACATCAACGGAAGCAAATTGATCAAAATTACACATCTCATGGGCTCTTACATACATACCATAGCATTAGTTAAACAAATTTAACGAAACACCCCCATCTGAGAGCCCCGTACACATGGCTATCAGCAAGGATTCGACACCACCGAACTTGACCTCGAACTTTCTTCCCTTAACCTGGAATGATGGAAAACAAGGTGAGCTACAAGGCTCAGTAAGCATAATTAAAACAAGGGGAATCAATTATCACAACTAGCATTAACAAGGCTTCCCACATTTGTTCCCTACGTCATGTCATAAGTTATTGCATATATTCGGTATACCCACATCAGGTTCCACAAGTTTGTGTGGCACGTATTCATAATTTTGCAAACGGTCATTCGGGCCGAGTTCATATTGTATATCGTGCACCGTCATGCACGTTCACATTCACATTCACATTACTTTTCTTTACAACATGTATTCTTATGGAAGGTTCCATATCATAATGCAACACATGCACATGCTCAACAAAATACAAATAGCCCTTAGGCTCACACATGTCAATATGCTCAACAATACCATATGCAATATCACAATCCATAATACTCATCAACCATGCGTCACCCTCTTTGGTATTGTAACACCCAAAATTTTTTGGGCATATTATAATTTAGGATTTCGAGAATATAAAATTTTTTCATACCACAATCGCTGCCATACATCACACAAATTCTCAAAAACCCTAATTTTCACTTTCTCAGCTTAACAAACCCAATATTAAATAGCTAAGACAGGTGTTAAAATTTCAAATGTGGAAGCTAGATCGAACCTGATATGGTTCACAACCATAATACTTTATTTATCATAAAATTGTTCAAGACGTCTACAAAATATATTACATGGACATCATCAAGTGATAAATGAACATCTTAAACATATCCAAAATTACATAGGCTCGCACATAAACAAAAATATGCTAATCATGCTACAGACAGAAATTTAAGCTAATTCTTCAGCTACCTTCTTTCCCTTAGAGCCGCTCGTCGAACTTGGAATGTTTGGATATTCCAGGGACATAGTCCAATTAGAAGATAAATCTTCTAGTGAGAAACTTTAAAAACAGTTTATATTGATGCATGATCAGGTATAAAATGTATGAAAAGACAACAAGAACTATTTCGAAATGCCTCGTGAACATGTCAGCCTCCTCCAACGAGAGTTTTCTCAATGGCGCACACATAGCGCCTCTCGGGAGGTCCCTAACCATGTCACTTTAGCTCGACTTCATAGCACTCATGCAAGCACCACATCCGTTGTTCCTTAGGCTCACGGTTTTCCCCACGAGAGCTTTCTCGATGGCGCATGCATAGCGCCTCTCGGGGGATATCCGACTTTTGCCATTGGCCAACAGCAAATAGGTACAACAGTATGGCCACACGAATTTTATAAATGCAACAGTTAAAAAGCCAATAGCATATAATTTTCAAAAAAGTACATTTCATATTTGCAACATGATTTCACGTAAGATAATAATAAGAGTTTACGTATAGGAACTTCACAAAACACGTCTCATGCAATATAAATCTCTTAGAAGAGAATAAAAAATAGGATTTGGAGTATAGGAGTCTCACCTTGTTGGTTTATCTTTTCGACGGTATAATTTCACAGCAAACGGCCTAGGTTTCTGCAGAAAACACATGTTTTGGTAAATCTAACCTCAAATATTTTTACATAGAGTTGTGGGGTATTAAATTAGGGGCATAACTGGAAAATTTGAAGGAAAATGGGCCTCTCACGCGCCCTCGAAAGGTGGCTCACGCGCAGCCATTTCTGGCGGGTGTAACTCACGCGCTGCCCAACAGTTTCGGACAACTTCGCCTCTCTTTCGTATTTCGGCCATAACTTCTTCATTTTAACTCCGATTAGACCCCCGTTTGAACCTACGCGACCCTCTCTTCCTCCTCTACAAGATTATCAAAAAAAAGGACTTATCCTCCCTTTTTTTGACTGATTTCGGCAAATTCCAGAGAAGACCCGCAACTCCGATGAGGCTCGTTCTCCGCCGCTTTTTCGCCGCTTTCTTCCCGCCTTCTTGTCGAACTTCCTTCTCTCTCTCTAGAGCAACCTTCTCCACTTAGAGTGATTCACTCCTCAAAGCTCTCTTGAATGGTTTGAGAACAAATCATGGTGCCTATTTATAGATTACTTGAACCAATCATATTATGCCACTTGTCACAATCTTAGCCATGGACTCCAAAGACTCAAAGATATATTTGAATGGCTTTTTAAATCAAAAACTATAATGGATTGAACTTTTGAGATCCAAGCTAATTCCCCAACTTCTTCCAAATGACATTTTGATCCTTATTTCAAGTTCTCAAACTTTAATATTTTACCACATAAGCTCCAAATTCCATCCTTATTTTATTTGGATAATTCTCTAATTACCATTACATCCTAAAATATAAAATTTATAGAGATACTTACAATCTCAAAATTAATAATTCAAAATTACTCGATATGTATGATTTCGAGAAACCCTTACCATTATTCGATCTTTTTAGGCTACAACTTAGCTTAACCGAAATTTGTCTCTTATTTTATTTCTTTCAGTGCCATAAGTCTCACCTCGAGACGCTCGCCAAAAATATACCTTTGTCCTTAGGTATCTAAGCTCTAGGGCACTCTCTGCAGTCGATTATGCGACTTACTACCCTTTCAAACCCATTTTTTTGGTATTTTAAACTCACTTAAAATACATGGCAACCTTACGAAAATATGGTGTATTACAAGCATGGCAGCACACGCCTAACCTGCCCGGACGTCACCTACACAGCGATAACAGTGCCCTTGCTTAGAGGCTGAGGGGACAAACACCTATCATTATACTCACTGAACAATCACATATATACAATGTTATGCATAATCATATGCAACTCACACCACCATGTATATGTAAGGGTCTTTACATAGTTGTTATGGGAATACTTATTGTAGTGGCCCACTACCAGATAGTCCTGCTAGTATAGAATATCCGAAAGGAGGTCATCACAAGTGTGATATAGAACAATAACATACAACACCATAATACTATCCTTAGATAAACTCAGCGGAAGCTAACATAAAGGTTTACAACATCTTAGACCATAGTCTAAACAAAATGAAATACAAGGGCACTAACAAATTTTACAACATAAAATTTCCTCACACTTGCCCTCATCACAAATGCTAACATAGACCATCTAATTTGGAAGGTCTCTGTACACTTCTAACCCTGGGCTTTAGCCCCACTGGGCTCGCCCTCAACCACTGCTCTACTTGTACCTGGAATGACATGAGAGTAAACAAGGTGAGCCACAAGGCTCAGCAAGTGTATTTATAAAGCATGGAGATATAGAATCAAAGGCAGGGATAATCAAGATAGAATAAACAACTCTATGAGAAGATATTAGTATAACGCGACTCATAAGTTCTCCGTTTACATTAATTTCCCATGCCGTGATTATTACATATATTATGCACTCGTTCCCATGCTCATGCATATGCACCAATAGTAGGGAATTTTTTCGCATAATTCTCAAGGCTCTCATGGCCTATATATATCCATTCATGAATATATATGCATCATGAAAATACATCAACAAATGATAACAATTTGAGCCACGCCTTCTGGGTTGATGGCCACCTCACCCGCGTCAAGCGCTCATAGGATATCCTTTCTCATCCACGGACTTAGCCGTCGCGCAAAATAATAGGTGCGCAAATCAGTATAATCATGCATCACATATGCATATCCCCATTTCATGTCAATCCTCAATGATTAAGAAAAATCTCAAATCATGCTTAACATGCACAATTATATAAATTAAAGTGTGCACTATCTTATGATCACAGGGTAAATTTTAATACATTTATTTACTCATACTTATAGAAATGCCCAAACCAATATTTACGGTATATTTTTACCCCAATAATAATCGCAAGGAATCAAAATTTATACATGCAAAAAACACTAAATCTTGCATGACACTAGACCCTAATGAATAAATGTCATTCCTTAAGAAATGTAGGGTGACACAAAACCCTATTTAGATTTTTGCAATGTTCAACAAGAAAACGAATTAATATTGCAAGATTTATCGAAATAAGGAAAATAAAACCCTTTTATCCAACAATGAGGGTTATCAAGAATAATTCAAAAAACAATGGAAGAACTATACAAAAATCATAATTTTAAACGTAGGAAAGATAGACTACATAGGAAGAGTTGAATAACAACATATTTCAGAAATTTCTAGATTTCAAGCATATTTTTAAAAATCCAATCTGGGCTCAATATTTGGTCAAATACCACAAACGATATACCAAATCAAAGCCTAATGAGTTTAGTTTTTGGAACATCAACTGGATTTGAAATCGGAAATAACCACAAGGAGATATTCCACAAAAACCGAAACAAGGTAGAATTTGTAACAGTAATTTACAGAATTCTACATAGAATTCAACAAGGTTGTTATGGGTACAAATCATAACCAAAAATTTCAAATCTTATACCGAATCGAAGCCCATGAAGTCTATTTTATAGAAAAAATAAATGGATCACAATTTGGATATAACCACAGAGCATTATACCCCAAAAACCGAAGCAAGAACATATTATTCAAAAACAGAGCAGAAAATTTCCAGATTCTGGGCAAGAATTTACAAGGATACTGTAGGCTCAAAACAAAGCCAAAAATTCTAAAAAATTTACCAAATGAATATTATCAAGTCTAGTTTATACAAAAAAAAACAGATCTTGAATCAGATATAACCACAGAGAGTTATACCCTAAAGAGTACAACAAGGTCAGTTTACTCGAAAGCAGTAAAATTTCCAGATCTTAGCAGGGATTTACAAGGCTATAACATGATCAAATCTTAGTCAAAAAATTCAATTCTTGTGTCTAAAATGAAGCTTAAGATGTCTAGTTTACAACCCAACAAACGGATCTCAATTTGGATATAAACACAAGGATTTATAGACCAAAGAACATAACATGGTCAGTGAATCCGAGAATAAGAATTTAAGAGCAACAACTTAAAAATGAAGGAAACAAGCCTTCTAAGATGGAAACAAGGTTGAAGAACTTGCATTAAAAGATAAACAAGAGAAGAAAAACTTACACAATCATAAGGAGAAGAAGAAGAAGAAGATCTTGCGTATAAAACAAGAAGGAAGGGAACTTGCCTTAGATGGTTGCAAAATCCAAAGAGATGAAGACACCTTTCAAATTGGAAATTCTCCACTTGAAGCTCTAATGAAGAAGAACAATGGAGGAAGAAGAGACAATCGGGAGAGGGAGAAGAAGAAGGGAACAAGAAAGTAAGAAGAAAGAAAATGAGGGAAAAATGTGGGAAACTTGTCTCCCAACTCCTTCCAATCCATCCCCCTTTTCATTTTTTCCTAATTTACCCCTCGTACTAATACACACAATTCACATATCTCTTACCCATTTTGGTCATTTTACCATTCTCTTAATCTTTTTTTCTTTTTAATTAAGATACCATTCTCTATGCCCGTGGCCCAAGCCCAAGTCAAAATATATAGCCCAAGCCCAAGTCAAAATATATGGCCTAATCCAATTAAGGCCTAATGGACTTTTCTTGAGATTTGGGTTCAACCCAATTCATTTACACTTAAGATTTAATTATTTATCAATGGTCTAATTCAAATAAGGCCCAAACCCATTTAGCCCACAACTTTGAGACTTTTTCACACCAAATATTATTTTCATTAATTTACCCCCATTACCAACTCATATAATATTCTTAACAATTAATTAATAAAGGCAACAACTCTAATGTGCAAACTAAAATACCCATAACACCTAGACCCACTAACGGGTCGTTACACTTATTCTGTTTGTTCTAGGCAAAAGCCCATATCTTTCACATTATGCAATCCACGTCATTAAACCCATATTTGCACATTTCTCACACATTTATGGCATAAGATATTAACCCAATATTCACAAATCAACAGGTTGGTGCTTCATATGATTTCGGGGTTAGGATATGAACCCTTATACGGCACAAGTATTTGTACCACTTTACTTTAAAGATTAAGGACACTGCCCATTGTTACTCACATAGTTGGCGGGTCTAGCATATTTGACATTATTGAAGATTAGACGGAGGCTAGTTAGTTAATCGCCACAATCACACTGAGTCACCCCAACTCTTTAATAACCTAACCCACATTGGTTCAGCATCATTCCCAAAGGAATATGGTGATACAAGGCCCCGTGGCAGTTAGAAATAAATATCTCTGGAAGTCACATATTTAGTTGTGACCTACCGTCCACAGATTCAATAATGACTCACATATTATAAAATGGTTACCACACGTATTTGCATTATTAATGCGTAGTATCGAATCATGGTAAGGGAGAGATTAAAATACGAGAAACCATGGAAACTCTCATGGGAATTAAAGAACATGAGGAGAGGGTTAATTAGGAGCTTGCCTGCAAATAGCCAATCCTAGCTTTTCTCGCACTCTCGTCGCGAAGTAAAATGTTTTACTATGATTAATCCAACCATGACTTAAATTAATTAAATATAACAGCGTAATCTGCATAATCTAACCATACAAAATCTATAATTTAAATGTATGATATTTCTAGTAGTTTTACCTACTTACCTGAATATTTTGAACATTAAATAATGCCAAGTGTTAGAATGGGTAGGTGCTATGGCACACACCAAGAGGGGGGGTGAATTGGTTATTTTAATAACTTAATTGATATAACTTAAAAAGGAAAATTTTTTGATACAAATTGAGGTTTTAGAGTTTTAAAGCGTAAACCATAAAAATGACAAATGAACAAAGATAAATATGAGAACCGAGTGAGGAATAATGAAATGCTTGGAAAGATAAATGTATCAAAGAACATAAGCATAAGAAAACACAAGGATTTATAGTGGTTCGGCTTAACCAAGCCTAATCCACTACCTTAGCTCATCACTAAGGATTTTTCAAACCATCCACTAAAACTCCCTACTTAAACCAAGTAGGTCCTCTAGTCCAAGACTAGGAATTACAACCTCTTGCTTATACAAGCAAGCCCTCTAGCACCTAGCTAGGAATTACAGCCACTTGCTTTAATGAGCAAGTCTTCTAGCACAAAGCTAGGAAAATAAGAGTGATACAAATGTAAACAAGATGCTAAGAGTTGGCACTCTTAGTTACAAGTTCTCTCACAATAAAAACAAGGCTTGAATGAATTAATACAAGTTAAAATCAAAGCCTTGAAGAGAGAAAAAATTGAAGCACAATCACTGTAAATACAAACGAGAGTAACAGTAAGCTCAAATTAATTCATTCCCGTCCATTAGCCTTCTCTTGATCATCCATGACATGTATATATAAGTGTCCCACAAAGTTGAAGAGAAATATAGCCGTTTGGAGCCGTTGGGATTTGAAAAAATAGCCGTTGGAAGCTTTCTGCGAAACACAAAGTCGATAGAGAAAATAGGTTAGTCGACTATTTTATCAAATAAAACTAGCCATAGTCGACAGACATAAAAGCATAGTCGACTATCTTATAACACAAAAATCCCATAGTCGACAGATACAAATGTATAGTCGACAGATGTGAAAATATGAAGCAAATTTTAAATTTACAGAACAAAAATAGTCGACAGATGAAATAGCATAGTCGATTATCCTTACACAGTAGTCGACATATGCAAAAATAGTCGACATATGCAAGATATAGTCGACAGACTGAATAAGCATAGTCGACCGATTGAAGCACACAGTCGACAAATGAGGAAGATTTTCAACAGAATGAATTTTGAAAACATTACAACATATTTACATTTTGTTTAATTTATATTTTACCTTCCATTTACTTTAATACATAAATGTAAATAAGAAAGTACCCCCCATTTGGATTCAATAAAAATATCTAAAAAATCAAAATCCATAAGAATAAAAAAGTAGAATTTGGATTTTAGTAGGAACTTAGGATTTTGCGATTTTACCACCTCCAAGATATACACTTTCTATTTCTTGAAAAATTCGTTAAAAATCATTTTATCACTAATGAATGTTAGCTATTGAATTATCGGGAGTTAGGTTTCTAAAAGGAAACATTTTCATATATGTCTCCTTATAAGGTGCTAGTCTTCCAGACTTAGAAAAAATATTGAAACATTATCAAAATGAGTTTCAAGATATGATGCATGAACTAAAGGATTTTTCATACGATTAAGTTTCAAGCCAAAACCTTTTATGCACATTTCAAAATATGAAAGCTTATTTTGAAGTATGAGATTAACATAAATGATTTTTCATACTTAAGATTGGATTTTCATCAAACACATTTATATTTAAGTTGGTCTTTTGCCTTAGAACAATTTTAGCTCTATGTTGACCAATGACTTCAAAGCTAATTTGAAAATCATTTTAAGAGATTCTTTTAAGACTAAATACTTGACTTTGCAAATCGCCAACTAATATAGAAAATCATAAATCTTTTTGGTTTTCATTTTAACAAAGCACTTGAAATTGATTTTTGTTGAAAACCATAGACTTGACTCATGACTTAGGGATAAAACAAGGTATTGTTTTTCATCATCAAAACTAAATACAAGGGTAGAACATCAATCGATCCCTAATTTCTCTCATAATTTCTCCATTTTCTTCCTCTGTGCGCGTTCTCATTCTCTCACTCGCTTTTACTGCTTGGAATGGCCTTAAAATGGCCAAAATTGGCCTTTTAAAAGACCAGTCACGTGAAGCTTGGCGGCCAAGGCGAATGGGCGGCCCAGGGTGCTCTACATGGCACGTTCCGCGGCTGCCGCGCGACCGCCCCCTTTCATCCCAAAACGATGTCATTTAGGCGCCTGGAGGCTGATTAAAATCAACCAATTTCCTTGTGCACACACGCCTACTTCCGCCCCAACCTAGAACCCACGATTGCCCGTATGCCCCCTCTCACGCGGTTCGATTATCCTTACACAGTAGTCGACAGATGCAAAAATAGTCGACATATGCAAGATATAGTCGACAGACTGAATAAGCATAGTCGACCGATTGAAGCACACAGTCGACAAATGAGGAAGATTTTCAACAGAATGAATTTTGAAAACATTACAACATATTTACATTTTGTTTAATTTATATTTTACCTTCCATTTACTTTAATACATAAATGTAAATAAGAAAGTACCCCCCATTTGGATTCAATAAAAATATCTAAAAAATCAAAATCCATAAGAATAAAAAAGTAGAATTTGGATTTTAGTAGGAACTTAGGATTTTGCGATTTTACCACCTCCAAGATATACACTTTCTATTTCTTGAAAAATTCGTTAAAAATCATTTTATCACTAATGAATGTTAGCTATTGAATTATCGGGAGTTAGGTTTCTAAAAGGAAACATTTTCATATATGTCTCCTTATAAGGTGCTAGTCTTCCAGACTTATAAAAAATATTGAAACGTTATCAAAATGAGTTTCAAGATATGATGCATGAACTAAAGGATTTTTCATACGATTAAGTTTCAAGCCAAAACCTTTTATGCACATTTCAAAATATGAAAGCTTATTTTGAAGTATGAGATTAACATAAATGATTTTTCATACTTAAGATTGGATTTTCATCAAACACATTTATATTTAAGTTGGTCTTTTGCCTTAGAACAATTTTAGCTCTATGTTGACCAATGACTTCAAAGCTAATTTGAAAATCATTTTAAGAGATTCTTTTAAGACTAAATACTTGACTTTGCAAATCGCCAACTAATATAGAAAATCATAAATCTTTTTGGTTTTCATTTTAACAAAGCACTTGAAATTGATTTTTGTTGAAAACCATAGACTTGACTCATGACTTAGGGATAAAACAAGGTATTGTTTTTCATCATCAAAACTAAACACAAGGGTAGAACATCAATCGATCCCTAATTTCTCTCATAATTTCTCCATTTTCTTCCTCTGTGCGCGTTCTCATTCTCTCACTCGCTTTTACTGCTTGGAATGGCCTTAAAATGGCCAAAATTGGCCTTTTAAAAGACCAGTCACGTGAAGCTTGGCGGCCAAGGCGAATGGGCGGCCCAGGGTGCTCTACATGGCACGTTCCGCGGCTGCCGCGCGACCGCCCCCTTTCATCCCAAAACGATGTCATTTAGGCGCCTGGAGGCTGATTAAAATCAACCAATTTCCTTGTGCACACACGCCTACTTCCGCCCCAACCTAGAACCCACGATTGCCCGTATGCCCCCTCTCACGCGCGAACCGCCCACGCCAGCTGCTCCCTCAATACATATACTCTCCCAATTAATTTTAAATGCATCCTCGGCCCATTTTCCAAAATTGTGCTAACACCCCCAGAATTTCCGAAAATCTCACATACACCTCGAACTTCAATTTCCACTTATTACACTTATACCCCGAACATTCTAAAAAATTCACCAATTTAATTCCATCATTATTTTCATAAATATTCTCAAATAATTTAATTAATTATCTTAATTTCTCTTTTTCTCAAAATAACATAAATAAACATCTTCTCTTAATTCCTCAAATATTCCATAATGACTTCAAATACCAAAATTAATAATCATTATTAATCTCCCAAATTTTGGGATGTTACAAAACCTGTGAGCGTGTTTTAAGTTTCTCAAAGAAAACTATCGATCGATTTGGTAAATTGTCAACCGTTTATTCACTGACATGTTTAAATAGCTAATTTTTATAGGCACTAAAAACTCCCAATGGCTTTTCCAACGGCTAGTTATTTCAATGCAAGGGAGAAACCTATAAATACCAGCCTAAGGATGCACTAGAGAAGTTAATCAAGTGATAGAAGCTTACAAGTGATATTATTCTTCTCACTAGTGCTTGTACTTTCAATATTTTTCTCAACCAAGGTTGTTTATTTTATGTAATATCTTGTTAAAGGCTTGTTACATATTTTAGAAAGATCTTTGTAGCTGAGAGTGTCAACTCTCAGATTATTCTTTTTGTAAATTGTCTTATATTTTCTGACAATTATGTTAGAGGGCTTACTTAAGTATAAGTAGGAGGTTGTAAATTTCTAACAATTTTGCTAAAGGGTCAATTTGTTAAGTAGGAGATTATAATGGATTTTGAAATCTCTAGTAGGGAGCTAAAGTAGTGGAGTAGGTTAGGTTGAGTTGAACCACTCTAAATCTTTTGTGTCTTTTGTTTACCTTGATTTATATTCTCTTACTCCTAATTCACTATTTTGATATTTCCATTTAAAATCTCCACAAATTTTTAAAATTTATAAACACACAATTCACCCCTTTCTTGGGTCTTTTGGGTGTGAGATGCCATTAGATTACATAAATCTAACAATTGGTATCAGAGCTTGGTCCTTTGGTTTTTTTTTTTTTTTTTCATAGGTTAATCACCTAAGAAAGATCTTATGATGGCACAAATCATTGGAAGTCAAAGCATCTCAAGGCCACCTTACTTTGATGGATCAAATTATGCATATTGGTTGAAGAGGATCTCTTGCCATTTAATATAAGATCTCAACGTTTATGATACCATCACAAACGAAGTTACATTACCCTCAATGGAGAAGATTAGGGAATGGACTAGAGAAGAAAAAGCATTATGGAGATAAATGCCAAAACCATGAATATCATTTTTTGTACACTTGGATAGGAGGAATTCAATAGAATATCCGCATGCTAAACAACCAAGGATCACTACAGAAAAATCAGCATTTAGCGACGTTTTTTTTTTGCATTTAGCGACGGTTGCAGTTTTTAACCGCCGCTAAGTCAGCCGTCGCGGAGCGTTTAGCAGCGATTTTTTGCAACCGCTAGAATAACTGCCGCTAATTTTAAATTTTGCAGTGGTTTTAAAAATCGCTGCTAAATAAGTGATTTAACGGCGGTTTCTATAATGTTTAGCGGCGATTTTGAAACCGCCGCTAAAATTAAAATTTTATTTTTTTAATTTTTTTTAAAATATTATTTTTAAAAATTAAAAAAATATATTTAATTTTAGTGGCGGTATCAAAACCGCCGCGAAAATTAATAAAAAAAATTAATTTTTTAATTTTAGCGGCGGTTTCTAAACCGCCGTGAAAATTAATAAAAAAAATTAATTTTTTTAATTTTAGCGGCGGTTTTGAAACCGCCGCTAAAATTAATAATCGCTGCTAAAATAAAAAATTTAATTTTTTATAAACCTGCGCGGGCCAGACCAGCCCACGCCCGACCGCTCGACCCGCGCCCGCTAACCTCGCCCAACCCTTGCACGCCACGTGGCGATGCTGGAAATTAAATCCAGCACCTTCCCCCCTCCCAAATTTCGAACCCAGAACCTTTATTGTGCACGTGCGGGCGCGAACCACTTGATCTGCGAAACACCCCTTGTTATATGTGGACATATATATATTATATACATTAGCAAAATTATATATTATATATTTTAAAAACAAATATATAAAAGAATAATAGAATAAATTAAAAATAGATTTTTAATTTATTAAAAATCTATATTAAAATTTCATAATTCTGAAATAAGTTTCTAACAACTAATTTTATATTTATTAAAATAAGTTTATTTAAATTTCAAAATTATATTTATAAATAGATTTTTAACATTTAATAAGTTTATTTATAAATAAATTTCAGAATTATATTTATTAAAATTTCAGAATTATATTTTATATTTTTTAATATATATTAAAAACATTTATTAATTGATTATTTTTTAAAAGAATAATAGAATAAATTAAAAATAAATTAATTGAGTTAAATTAAATAAATTATCAAAAAAATATTAAATTAGATTTTTTTAAATTAGATTTTTAATGAATTTTGCTATTAATTTAAATGCAATTTTAAATTTATTTTTAAGATTTTATATTTAATTTTATTAATTTAATTTTTAATTATTTTCTTAAGCTAAATTTAATTTTTTAATGAAAATAATGAATTTTAATATTTAAGATTTTTATTAAATTTTAATTGTATGATAATTATAAATATAAATTAAAACTCTCAAATATGAGTAAGAATAAGTTTTTTCAATAATAACAAAATTTTAAAAAAATTAATTTTGATTTCTTCTATAGTCTTAAAAATGTGATACCTTAAATATTAATTAGCATTGAAAAACCGTAGCATTTGACAATCTTAAATAATTTTTTATGAATTTGTTAAGACATTACATTTTCAAAACTATGATATAATTATTAAAGTAATTAATAATTAATTAATCACTATCTTTGATTTAATGCAAGGTTTTTAGGGAAAAAATTCACCATTGATTGACACTTGGCAAAATACTTTATTTGACTATCATATTTTAATATTATATAAATATACATAGAATAAAGATATAAAAATAATATTTTAAATAAATGAATAATTTTCTATGACTTAATTAATAGTTTAAATTGTCTATTAATATTTCTCATAAAACTCATGCAAATTTAATACAAAACAATTAGCATTGAAAAACTCGTATATTTAAAATTTATTATTAATTTTACAATAATTAGTACATATTATTTCAAAATAATTGAAAGATTTAAATTATTAATGCAAATTACAAAATGTAAATTATTAATGCAATAAGTAGTAAACGCAAATCATTAATGCAAGTTTTGGGAGAAAATTTTATTACTACTTATTATTTCAAAGCAATTAAAAATTTTAAATTATTAATGTAAATTACAAAATATAAATTATTAATACAATAAGTATTAATTGCAAATCATTGATTAATGCAAGTTTTGGGAGGAAATTTCTTTTTTTTTAAGACTATCCTACTTTTATATATATAAAGATGCAAATTACAACGGCAGTGTGAGAGCAATCTCTCAAATGAGGGGGGCTCCTTGTGCGCAGTGTGCACTGGTCTAGCTGCTGTTGTGTAAGCACCCCCGCCCGGATATTCCCAACCACCCGATCTATCCGAACGGGAGCGCCTACGAGAGGAGAAAAGTAATAAACACAGAGACAAAGACCACCCCGGCATGCATACACGAAAATAAGAACAGCGGAAGCAAAGCTCAAGACATGCATGCACTATGGGTACCCCGCTAACACAGCGGTCACAAGACAAATAAACAAACACAAACTCCTGTGCCGACATACACAAGATTCGAGAAAACACCTGGCACAGTACGAAATAATAGAGTAAATTCTACTTAGACATCAGAGTGGATAGGGATTGACGAGACTGCCTGTACACCACACCGACTCTACCGTTAAAGCTGACTCTCTTGTCATGGCCCACGTCGCCACTACCTAGATGATGGAAAGCAAGGTGAGTCGAGAGACTCAACAAGCATAAGAAAGAAAAGGCTGAAGGCTACACAAAACCAGAAATCTCACCCCAGAATAAACCCCCAGGTACACACAAGCCATGAGACGCAACAACACAAAAGCTCAATAGCATAACAAAATAAAAGCACATACCGGTCCTTGGGGCCCACATAAGACACTTGGCACCCAAGTCCCATACCAACCTGCCGCTGCCCTGAAAGGCAACAAATATCTGCAACAAACCTGCGCGCGCTGTCCCAGGCCGGTACTCCCGTCACCTGTATCCGTCGGTACTCCCGACAACCGAGCCATAGGCTCCCTCGGAACGGTACTCCCGTCCGAGAACTAAATACTACCAGTATCCATGCAATGCACATAGAAATGCAATGGCGTAGTGAGCATCAACGTGATACAAGGCGCCCATACATCCAGGCATCAGGCCATGCTCCGCCCACATAGTAAACCACACGCCATGCATATGCCGCGCTGGATGCAACCTAACCAAACTAGAATGTCCGTGTCCAAGCATACTCAATAAATGAATATCCCAACATGCATCCCATACCCATGTGCATACCAAATCATGAACAGTAATACAATGCATCTACTCATACAATAAATCACATACCGGCAGAGTTACTCAGCAATGCTCGGCACCGGTCAACGGCCAGTGACTAGGGGTGTCCACCCGACGGTCCACTTCAGGGCCGTACCATAGTCTACCCCAACGTCACCAACAACCGACCCCTGCCCCACTGCTCGATAGCTCTAACCAAACCATAAATAAATCTGAGAAAAACTGTAAGAAAACCCAATAAAATCGTAAATAAACCCTCACGTCTAGGAACCTAGTCCCCAAACTGGTTCAGCATCATTCCTGAAAGGTGTGGGGGCGGTACAAACCCCCGTAGGCACACAACAAATAAAACTCTAGATGTCTCGGATTTAATTTAACTTAAAACACTGAATAATAACTCAACAAATAAGGCGAGGTGCCGAATTAGAGTAAGGGAGAAGATAAAATACAGGAAATCAAGGGGTCTTTCACGGGTATTGAAGAACACGATGAGAAGGTAGGAGCTTGCCTGAAACCAGCTGATTCTGACCTCACTCGAGCTCCCGATGCAAATTAAATCATTTCCTAACAAATAACACAACCGGGACCCAAATTAATTAATTTTAATCGCGAAAAATTTATAATTTAAACATAACATGCTTCTATTAATTTTTTACCCATGTACCTGATCACTTCTCACGCCGAAATAATCCCAAAATCCCTTTATTTCACTTATTTTCTTTTCTTCCCTTTTCTTTTCTTATTTTCTTCTCCTCTTCTTCTTCTTCTTCTTCCTGCGGCCGAACCATCACCGCCACAGCCTCATTCCTCCAGCTGCCGCCGCCTCTGGCCAGCGGCACCACCGGCCAGCCCCGCCTTCCACGACCACACGCTCCACCGCTGCTCCGTGTCGCCGCCGCTGCCGTGTGCTGCTAGTGTTGGCCTTGCTGCCACCTTTATATGCACCTACATACACACTGATATATATATCAAGCTGCAACTGTAAACCTACTTAGACGATCATACATACATGGATATATATATATACACACTTACAGTTACTCACTTACACAGACACCGAGCTCACGCTCCAGCTCGCTACACCCTATGTAAATAGATGGGTTTACACCAAACGGCCATGGCAGCTTCCTAACCCATCAAGCTCACTGTTAGTTATATATATATATATCATAGCTTTGCAAAACTAGCATATATATATATATGCTCTTAAGTTTCTGCCGACTCCACTGCCTCAATCTCAATCCTCTTTAATAATATATTATGCTAACAATTAAATATTGATTCATATACTCATGTATATAGCATGCAATTGAAACCTTGGAGACTAAGTCTCTATCCCATTTCACTCTCCCCAGACGTAATCATGGCCTCCTGCCAATTTTCCCTTTCAATTGTCTTTTCTCCCTCATCTCTTCCCAGCCGTTTGATTTTCACCTACTAGGGACACGCACACACATGCATTAATTGAGGTGGCAGCTCATGGAAATATCCTCATTTCCATTTCCCTTGATTTTTTTCCACACACATAATATGTTTACTAAATTAATATAATAAGATATTAGCATAATAGGTATAAACTTAAATTAATATTTGCTATTAACACAGTATATCATCACATATACGCACATTAGCCACCTCACTTCAAGATTCCTTCACTTGCCTTATTTTATTATTATTATTTAAATTTATCCCATACAATATATTAATTATTATATTAATATCTTTCTTTATTAACTAGTTCTAATAATTTAATTAAGTATCTTTAATCCCTTATTTTCCTCAAAACTACCTAAATAAATATTTCCTCTTAAATTTTTGAATATTCATTAATGTCCTTAAACACTGATTTGAATAATTATTATTTATTTTCAAATTTGGGATATTACATGTTGGTTGACTGAGTCACCATGATTAACCTCCCCTCACATTCCTGTCGGGTTGGGGATGAGGGGCGCCCGGGGTGAGCGATTTCACCTTTTTGAACAAAAGATACAAATTACAAAATGTAAATTATTAATGCAACAAGCTAGTACTAAATGTAAATCATTAATGCAAGTTTTGAGAGAAAATTTTATTACTACTTATTACTTCAAAGCAATTGAAAATTTTAAATTATTAATGCAAATTATAAAATGTAAATTATTAATACAATAAGTATTAATTGCAAATCAATAATTAATGAAAGTTTTAGGAGGAAATTTCTTTTTTCAAAACTATCATATTTTTATATATATAAAGATGCAAATTATAAAATATAAATTATTAATGCAATAAGTACTAAATGCAAATCATTAATGCAAGTTTTGGGAGAAAATTTTATTACTACTTATTACTTCAAAGCAATTGAAAATTTTAAATTATTAATACAAATTAAAAAATGTAAATTATTAATATAATAAGTATTAATTGCAAATCAATAATTAATGTAAGTTTTAGGAGGAAATTTCTTTTTTTAAGACTATCATACTTTTATATATATAAATTAAGATGCAAATTACAAAATATAAATTATTAATGCAATAAGTACTAAATGCAAATCATTAATGCAAGTTTTGGGAGAAAATTTTATTACTACTTATTACTTCAAAGCAATTGAAAATTTTAAATTATTAATGCAAATTACAAAATGTAAATTATTAATACAATAAGTATTAATTGCAAATCATTAATTAATACAAGTTTTAGGAGGAAATTTCTTTTTCAAGACTATTCTACTTTTATATATATAAAGATTTTGTAATTAATTTAAATTAAAATTTTAATTTTTTTAAGATTTTTAATTTTTTTTATTAATTTAATTCAATTTAATTTTAATTTTGAATTATTTAATTATTTTTAAATTTAGCGGCGATTAAAAACCGTCGCTAAATTAAAATTTTTAATGAATTTTACGGCGGTTTTTAAAAACCGCCGTTAAATTAAATTATTTAATGAATTTATAATTTAATTTTAATTATAAATTATTTAATTATTTTTAATTTAGCGGTGATTTTTGAAAAACTGCCGCTAAATTAAATTTTTTAATGAATTTTGTGGCGGTTTCGAAAACCGTCGCAAATATTAATTTAATTTTAAATTTTAAATTTTAAATTATTTAATTATTTTTAATTTAGTGGCGATTTTTGAAAAACCGCCGCTAAATTAAATTTTTTAATGAATTTTGCGGCAGTTTCGAAAATCGCTGCAAATATTAATTTAATTTTAATTATAAATTATTTAATTATTTTTGAATTTAACGGTGGTTTTTCAGAAACCACGGCTAAAATAAATTTTTTAATGAATTTTGCGGCGGTTTCGAAAACCGCCCCAAATATTAATTTAATTTTAAATTTTAAATTATTTAATTATTTTTAATTTAGCGGCGATTTCTCAAATATCGCTGCTAAATTTAATTTAATTTTTTAATTATTTAATTATTTTCTAAATTTAGCGACTGTTTCTTAAAAATTGCCGCAAAATTAAATGTTTTAATGAATTTTGGAACAGTTTTTCAAAATCGCCGCAAAATGTTAAAAAAACCGCCGCAAAAAAACCGCTGCTAAAAATCAAGTTTTTTGTAGTGGATATTTGGGACAAATTGAAAGCTACTCATGAAGGCACAAATTAAGTCAAGGAAACAAAAGTAAATTTACTAATTCATGAGTATGAACTTTTTTTAATGAAATCTTGGGAGTCTATTAACTATATATTTATTAGATTTAATGATATTGTCACAAGTTTGGAAGCCCTAGGAAAAACTTACTCAAATGGGAAGAAGATTAGAAAATTTCTTAAGATTCTACCCAAAGAATAGGATCCCAAGGTAACAACCATTCAAGAGGCTAAGGATTTATATGTTTTATCTTTTGATCATTTGATTTGATCTCTTATGACTCATGAGATTATGATGAAGAGTGATGAAAATGAGGAGAAAAGAGATAAGTATCTTGTTTTCAAGGTTTCACAATCTTCAAGTGAGGAAGAAGGAAATGAGTAGGATGATGATATGGTAATATTCACTAGGAAGTTCAAGAGATTTATTAGAGGGAAGAAGTTGATGGAAAGAAGAAACCCAAGGGAGAAGATGGGTAAGTTTGAGGGGGAGAAATATAAAAGAGAAGTAAAATATTTTAGATGCAAAAAGTTATGACATATCAAAACCAAATGTCCAATGTTTAAGAAGAGTGAGAAGAAATCCAAGAAGAAAGCCCTTGCAATGGAGATCAATCCACATCAAACAATGAATCAAGTGATGACAATATCTGCTTGATGGCTCAACATGAAGATCATGAGGTAACATCTCAAATTTTTAATAGTTTAGATAATAATTTCTCTTTTGAAGAATTACTAGATGTTTTTGATTAATTAGCACATGATTTTTAGAAATTGAGTTTGAAAAATAATATGTTGAAAACGAAAATTTTATCTCCAGAAAATAAAGCAAATTCTTTGAAAAATGATAAGGAAATTTTGAATGCTAAAAATGATGATTTTCAAGAGAAAAACCAATGTTCAAAAGAAACTCTTGAAAAACTTAACAAAGAAATGGAAGAATTGAAAAATGCCCTTGAAAGTAAAAAAAAAAAAAATCATAAAAGAAAAAAATGGAAAAATAGTTTTGTGATAAGAAGAAAACAAATTTTTGCATCACATTCTAATATTATTTGTCATTATTGTGAAAAATGTGGGCATTCAATAAATAAATGCTTTATAGGAAATCATCTCACAAGATTTAAACAAATATGGATTTTAAAGGGAACTCTCAATGTTAACAATGGTGGACCTAAAATGGTTTGGGTCACAAAAGCTTATGAGAGTTATTTTTGTAGGTATGTTTGACATTTAAATGGGGTTGCAAAGTCAAAACATTTATGGATGAATTAAAAAGCTTATGAGAGTTATTTTTGTAGGTATGTTTGACATTTAAATGGGGTTGCAAAGTCAAAACATTTATGGATGAATTAAACATGAAGGTAAAGAGGGAAGTGAAAGAAAATCACCCCTCAAATGAAGTATCATTGATTGCCAACCAAGAATAAGAAGCTTTTAAAATTCAATTTTGGTGATACATCTATATCCCTCGACTCTCCATGATTGTGACAATTTTGATGATCTTTTTTGATTTTGAATTATGTGCTTACCTCTATGATTTTGCTTGTAAATCTCTTTATAAAAGTTTCAATCATATTGGTTTCTCAAATTAAGGGGGAGTAATATTATCAAAATTATTTTCAAATCTTTAATATATGTATTGATTAAGGGAAAGTATTCAATTTTTTATGTCATTAAGAGGAAGTATTAAATTTTTATCTTACCCAATTATTCTCAATTTGTTGTTTTTCCCCAATTCCCTCCTTTAAAAATGGCAAATTATTTTTAATTTTTTGCAACAATGTCCTTTTTGGGTTATGAGAAAAAGGGGGAGAATTTTGGGTTCTACATAATAGTTGTCATCCTTAGAAAGGGGAGACATTGTTGTTTTGGTTTTGATGATCTTTTGATGATAAACAACATTATGCCTTTGGAAATTAAAAATGATATATATTATTTTTGGAATTGAAAATGAAAAATCCAAACAATGTCAAAGGATAAATATACTTTTAATGTATGCAAAATCTTTTGTATTTATTTTAAAATTATTTTTTTGATATTTATTTTGAAATCAAATATATTAAGAGTGTCAAAATATTTTCTAAATCATGAACACTCTCTTTAAAGGCAGAATTGTTAACCATGCTAGCAAAATTGTCAACTATTTTATACTTTTGTTATGTGCTAATAAAATCAAACCTAAAACTATTGACTAATTCTCCAAAAGAGTCGATCATTTTAACTTTAGAGTAAAAATAGTTGAACATTCCTGTAAACTCAAACAACAGACCGTTTTGTGCCTTTGTTATGATCGTTTTTAGCTTTTTGCCATCACCACCACAACCACCACTGCCTCTGTGACCAAATTTGTTACCAAGGACCACCTTTACCTTCACCATCACCCTTTTATCTCCCTTTCTAGCTAGGTCTAGCACCAAACAACATCCCCCATACTAAATAACATTAATTTACCGTTTAATGTATGCTTTTTCAATCATTGTGTGAATTTTTTGAGTTAAAAACATCAATCATAATTCAAATGACATTTTCATCACTTGCTCTCTGTTATTCCATTGAATTCCTGCATACAAACATAAACTTGGAATGAAATGATCATTCTATTATTGTATGCACCAAACATGGCAATGGATTGTAATGGCAATTCCTCTTCTATAAAAAATTATTCCACCCAACCAATTGCAGCATTAGGTCCAAAACTTGGCCCAAAAGGATGGAATTGGGTCAAAAGGAATGAATCCAAATCAAATCCATGTGTCCTGATAGATTAAACCAACAATTTAAATAATTAAGATATCACAGCCAAAGGAAATTCTAATTTATAATTGGAAATACTTCAAGTGAAAAAAGAATGCTTGATTATTGAAAATACTTCAAGAGAAAATAAATAAATATAAGTCTAGCAAAGTAAAGATACCCTACCACTTAGTTGGAAAAAAAAAAGGGATTTAATTGAGTTGGGTCAGTATTAGCCCAACTTCATCTTTGTATATATCCCTTATCCCTTATATGGCTGGCCCATTCAAGCTTTTCTTTATAGAAGAAATGAAAAAGGGTTACACCAACCTGCAAATGAAAATTTTCAATGGTTAATTGTTAGGGGAAAATGCGGTACTATTAAGGTTTAAGTTAATTGTGAGCAGTATTTTTAACGTTTGAGAAAATATAATGATTATTCTTGATTTTAATACTATGACATGATTTTTTTATTGTTAATTAATTTTAGTTAAATATTATTATTTATTTATTTATTTTTGTAACATCACGCATGATTCCTTTGTTTTTTTTTTTTTTATCCTAACATTTTAAGCGATGGTCTAGTAGGAACTTGTCACCCAAAATTCAGCTAATAAACCCAAAAGTTATAATCCTCAATTAATCTATTTTGGATTTTGTAACTCATTTTCAGTTTTAGTAATTTGGCGCTATTTCAAATTCCAAAAACTTTAATGGGCCTTAAAAAGGGTATACTATCAGAAAAAGAATACAATTATAGACTACCATATCATTTTGTTTTATTGTAGCTGCATCGTTTGGAAGAAGTCTAAGATACCAAGAAGGGAAGGGGCAGCTGACAGACGCAACAATGTCACACAAAAGCAGCAAAGCCTGAGCTGGTGGGCATTATTCTATACATAGATGCATGGGTCAGTCAAAGGATTAGTTAGAAAGGGATCGGAGCTAGCCAGGTTTGATATAGGATTGCTATGTATTTAATTACCTCTTCACTTTCCCGTCATCATAGACAACCAAACAAACACTGCAACTGCAACTGCAACTGCAACCTGCATGCATGGTTTTCAGCTAAAATGGCCCCTCTCCAATTGGCTATTCTCACAATTTTTGATTCCTCTCTTAGCAGCTTCGGCCACATGCAAAAAAACAAAAAAACAAAAAATGCAGGCCAGAGAAGAGAACATGTGAAAGAACACTTACCCATAAGACCATGTGAATGAGCAGTGCTCTGTGTATGTATGCTTGTAAGAGAGTTGGCAATAATTCCTCTCAATTATATGTATCTGCATATATATGAATATATACATACATGGGGAATTGGCAATAATTGAATTATGTTTGAATTTGATTGTTGTCGACACTGATATTGAACTCTTCTTGTTGGCGTATGGTTGGGCCCTACTTTCTTCAATCAGAGTCAGATGCCCCTTCCCGCTGAAGGGTCTTTTCTAATCATAACCTCATCATATATAGTAATATTAATACCTTGAAGAGTCTGGTATTTGCCAGTTTGAGGCTTGCATTTTGGTGCGTGTCTCTATATATGTGTGTGGATATAAATCATCTTATAGGTACGAACCATCAACCCCAAGTACATAAGCAATCCGCGCATGCAAAATTAGATTTATATAATTGTTTATATTTTCATTAAGAATCCTAATTCCAATATATACCATATATTAAGTAAAAAAAGAGACGATTTTTAGGATCCAAGCGCAGTGTAGACTGTGTAGTGGGGTACGTACGTAGCTTGATGGGATTGAGGAAAGCAGAAAGAAAGAAAGAAAGAAAGAAAAGGACAAGGGGTGAAGGTGTACTGTTGTTAGCCTACCCGGCCCACTATCTCCCCCAGCCCACAGACAACAAACAACCCAATCCTGGACAAATTATCGTCCATGTCATCACTTCACAACAACCCAAGATTAGACCCTTCATGCATACCAAAAGTAAAAATAAACTAATGGGATGACTTATCTGAAAAAACACTAAATTTTTTAATTTTATAATTGCAGCACCCACTTTTTATTTAGCTTTAGTCTTGGACTATTGCTTGTTATTGTTAAATTTTATCTTCAATTACTAATATGATAAAAGCTACGTTAGATGTTTTAATTAATGAAATAGTAACAAACACACGACCAACTGCTAAAACACATACTGATGGTGTTTTGGTTGATAAGTAGAGTTTTTGTCACCGATTCAATATTTGTGTATACTTTTTATTAGTCTTCATATCACTTTATTAACCAAGTCAACTAATTAAAATAGCTTTTTAGGTTAAAAATTATTATCTTAAATTAAAATTAAAATTAAATATCACAACTAATAAAATTTATAAGTTAAGCATTTTAACTCTTGAACATTCTTAAAGATAATTTAAATTAAATAATAAATAAGAAAAAAATCCACCAAGGAAGAGCAATGGAATATGTGAAGAGGCCAATGCAGTCCGGGTTTCGATGATCTTGGACTTGGAAACTGTGGAGGAGGGCTGCAGGGTTGGTTGAAATTGAAAGACTCTTGAAGTGGAAGCAGTATATATACACATATATATATATACATATACATATACATATGTATATCTGGATACTTACAAGTATTTAATATATTTTTTAAATAGTTCTATTAATTAATAAAAATATTTAAACATTAAAAACGAAATATATTAAATAAACCTTAACAAAACTATATATATATATATATATGTAGAAAGAGAAAAAGAGAGGTAGAGGAGTAATGATGAGGAGGAGGCAACACTTTTTGACTCTTTGCTGTTGCTTGGAGGTGCAGACTTGCAGTTGCTTGCTTGCTACTCCATTTTTGTTTTTGTTGCAGCTTTTGAATGCTACCCTCAGGCTCAGGCTCAGGCTCAGGCTCAGGCTCAAGGCTGGGAGAGACGAGGGCGCAACTTAAAGGTCAAAACTATACTGACCCATCAATGAATGGCCACCCTTGTCTTCTTCTTTTTTTTTTTCCCCTAGAAAAAAGAAAAGTTACAAAAAAATAAGAAAGCAATGCGTGAAAGGTTACATGAAGAAGATGATCACAAGATGAAGAAGATTCATGAATAACATACATAATTATAAGATTTTTCATGAAAGTTGAGTTGTGTGTAGAATAAAATATGAAGGGATCTATTATGTTGCTTGTGTCGCAAATTAATGGGGGTGAGTGTGTCAATTTCATCTTCCATAGAAGTCATGCTTCTCTCTCAATTTTTTTGCGTCAAACAAAGAGTATCTAGTTTCTTGAGGATAAGCCCCTCAAAAGTGTTTGAAAAGGCCTCATATTTACCAGCCCCAAATGCAGTATATTTTGAGCTATTTATGTCAAAGTCTCTTATAATTTAAAAATATCTTTAAAGTTCCTATTATTTTTTTCACAGGTATCTCTACCATTACTAACAACAATAATTCAACTTTAATTAAATTAATCAATTAATATATTAATTATATAAATTTATTTTTAGTTATAAAAATTGCATTTCAATTAAATATAATACAAACTGAAAAATATATTTATGCAAGCAAGCAAAAATATGTTTCAATATACATAAAACATATTTTTATCAACATATATTTAAAAATTAAAAAAGAAAGCCTAGACTTGCAAATGTTGCTAGCCATAGCCATGGGGAACAGTTGGCCGCCGCCTTTTTTTATTTTATTTTTAAATATATATTATATATATAAATAAAAAATGTGTTATGTATATAGATATGCCAAATATATAATTTAACTTAAATATATTTTATGGTATATGTATACATAAATATATTTATTAATTTATAGTTATATTTTTAATTAAAATATTGACTAATCAACTTATTTGAAATTTAATTAACATTATTAGTGTCTGAAAAAAATAAATCACTATATACTTTTAAATTAGAAAGGGTATTCCTATAAATACTACTTTCTACGTATTTTGGATTACAATGATCTCTGCCACATAAAAGATATAAATAATAAGAAACCATTTGAAAGAAATAGTCTTTTTTTTTTATTTTATTTTGTCAAAAGGGGGCAGTGATGAGTTGATATATTGAGATAATTTAATAAAATTATATTTATTTTATTTTTCTTTGTAAGGATAATGTTTTAGCCTTCACGGACGGACAAGCAAAAGAAGGAAGCCGAAGCGTGTACGGTGCGGTGATCCAAACGTGCGGTACCAACCAAAACTAATACTAATAAGATAATAATAATAATTATTAAAATGAATACAAAATATAAATTAGAAATTTGATGTTGTAAAGGTTAAAGCATCAAATAAAACTATTGGTTCGGATTAATATTATTATTATTATTTAAAAAAGAAAAAGAAAAGAAAAGAAAAGAAAAAGTGAGACAACAGAATCAAAGGAATATCACATGGGCTGGAACTGGAAGCAGGAAGCAGGAAGCAGTCACAGCAGCGGCGACAGTAGTAGTAGTAATGTAAGCAGCTCCTGCCTTGGGCTTACCGAACCTCTCTTCGCTTCTAGTCGTCTTATTTACCCCCAACAAATAAATGCTGCCCAATCTCAGTGGCCGTTTCCAACTTTACAAGCCCAACAACTTATATACCAAGACCACCCCTACCACCTACGCCGCATATACCCACAAGTCCAGGGCTAAAACCGTCATTTCATTCCGGAGAATGCATATAGAAACAAATTAGTTTGAAATTTGAAAGTTCTAACATCAAGACGATACACAGGTAGTAAGGCGAGTGGAACTGTTTGTTTTGTTCGAATTTCAAGAGTAACGGACGACGGCAAGAGAGAGAGAGAGAGAGAGAGAGAGAGACGTCAAGTCGCTGTTCATCGTTTATTGTTTTCCCCTCTTCCCAGTATTTAACGTTAAATCACATCATTTCATTTCAGAATTCAGAGGAAGCTAAAGCTACCCCCCTCGCCTCCCTATACTGTTAAGACTGTACTCTCTCTCTCTCTCTCTTCTCTTCTCCCACCTTTAGCGCTCTCTCTTTTATCTTCACCTTTTCTGTGTGTGTGTGTGGTTAGGGGTAGGGCTACCGGGGGGGGGGGGGGTGATATTCCCCAATTCCCAGCATTCTTTGCTTTCTGGTGTTTCTTTCTTTAAAAGCTTGGAAACCGATCCGTTGTGGGTTTGTTTGTTTCTGAGCAAGGCCTGAAAGAAAAGAGGGGCGGGGAGAAAAAGGAACCTGTATTGTTGTGGAAACTCACATCCCACTTAATCAGCTGTTTCGTTCCATTCACTGTTTTTCATTTTTATTCCCGCCTCCCATCCCATTGGAGAGAGAGAGTGGGGAGAGAGAGAGAGAAAGGGATCTTTCATTCCCGAACAACAACACTGAAGAAATGACTAAAGAAGAAGACGTTAAGTTCCTTAAGATCCAGGTATCTCTCTCTATCTCTCTCCCTCTCTGCAGTAGTAACACATCTTTGTCTTTTTGAACTCTAGGAAAGTTGGGGGTTGATCTTTTCCTTAAAAAGATTTGTGTTCTCTTGTTGTTTTCTTTCGTTTTCTTCTGCTCTCACAGACTTGGGTGCTCAAAGTGAACATACATTGCGATGGGTGCAAGCAGAAAGTGAAGAAACTGCTCCAGAGGATTGATGGTGCCTTACTTTCTCCTTGTCTTTCCTATTGTTCCTTGAACTACTTTATTCTTGCCCTTGACATAGCTCTGCATTGTTTTCCCACTCTTCTCTCTCTGTTTTTTACTCTCCTTCTACCCATTTCTGGTTGCTCTGTTTTTCACCAGAGTATATATCATTCCTCATAATTTTTTTTTTGATGTACCAACAAATAATGTCTATAGCCAAACCTTAAAATTCAAACCCATGTCAGCTTCGGCCATGATTTTTTAAAGTAGGGTTTTTCTAACAATTATTGAGTAAATCATTGATGGTATTATGTTGCCAAATGAGGGTAAGATACTTTACTGTTCCTGAATTAAAGACACTGATGGCAACAATTTTACTCACCTTTTGAGGTTTTGTTCTCTCTTTTTCTAACCCTATCTATGGACGAATCTTTTGTGCTTTTTCTACTTTTATGTTCATTACTCTGTTTTCTACCCATTGTTGTGATGATAGGCGTTTACCAAGTAAACCTGGATGCAGAGCAGCAAAAAGTGACAGTTTCAGGTAGTGTTGACTCTGCAACTTTGATCAAGAAGCTGGGCAAGGCTGGAAAGCATGCGGAGCTTTGGTCACAGAAAGGCAACGCCCAAAATCAGAAACAGAAGCCCAACAACTGCATCAAAGATGACAAAAACAACAAAGGCCCAAAGCAGAGGTTCCCTCCTGCATTCATCTCTGAGGAAGATGGTGATGACTACTTTGACGAGGACGAAGAAGAATATGAAGAGGATGAGCTGAGGTTTCTCAGGATGGAAGCAAACAATGCAAAGAAAAACGTTGGAGCTGCAATGGCTGCTGCAGCAGCTGCTTCCAACAATGGTAAGATGAACAACAACAACAACATTGGAAATGGGAATTCTGCCGTGAAGAAAGGGAACCCAAATCATCCTAACATTGGAATGATGATACCTAACGCAAACCCATCTGGGATCGTTGATCAGAAAACCCTGGAAGCATTGAAAATGAACAATCTTGGCGGGCTTGGGGAGGCCAAAAGGGCTAGTGACATCAATGCTATGATGAATCTCGCTGGATTTCATGGAAATGGAGCTCCTAAAAATGTTGCTACTGTTCTGGGACCCAATCCCAGTGGAATTGGAATGGGAATGGGAGGAGGATTCCCAAATGGTGGTTTAGCCACTGTTTACCAACCCTCCATCCCATCATCATCATCATCCATGCTGATGAACATGAACATGAATAACCTGCAGCAGCCTCCATCAATGATGATGAACCTGCAGCAGCAGGACAGACAGCCCATCCAACAACCCCAGATGATGTACCAAAGGGCCCCTTATATTCCGCCAAATACTGGGTATTACCACAACTACAACTATAATCCTCACAGTTACAATAACTATAGCCAAGTTCCAGCCCCGTACCCCTACGGATCTGCTCACTCTGCAACCCATATGTTCAGCGACGAGAACACAAGCAGCTGTTCGATAATGTGACATTAATTAATGTTGTCTATCTACTCTTGTTGTGAAGTTTTTAAGCTTTTTTTTTTCTTCATCACTCAGTTGTCATTTTGTTCCCTTCTTCAGAACTGAGTTGATATCAAGCTAGTGAATTGTGGGTTGGCTTTAATGTAATTCTGTATTCTTGTTGCTATATATGTATAATATATATGCCGGTTTTTTTTATGGTTTGAGGTCTATAGGGTCGGGTTGACATAAAATTTATTAAGGATCATGCTAGATATATAATCTTTTTGTATATCTTGAATTACATAAGGAGATATTATGATCATAATATTTTTTTGATCTCACATGTTTAGGATTTTATTTTATTATTAGTATATTTTTATATAGTTTAAGGTGTATTAATAATATTTTTTATTTATCAATTTCTTCATTTATTTATTTCTGGGCACGACAAGGTGTGGCATTGGTTTCTGCGTAGAAAGACATGATAACATTGTGCAGAGGGGGGCGGGAACTGTTGGGTTGACACCTATATCTATCTATCTTCTAAATGTGGGACAAGAATGTTAGGTCGAAGAGCACGCTTGTGTCACGTGCACACCTTGTGCGGCATCGACAGCGTCAGGTCAGTGAAATGAATGGTCAACTGAGTAAATTAGATTAGATTTTGAATAAAGTTACATATACTGACTGCTTTAGCCAATGACGAACTAATTAAGGTTGCTAGGACTGATTTATTTTAGGATTGTTCTGAACTATAGAGTGGCTGACAACCCACTAACTATAGTTTGTCGTCTATATACTCCAATGCTTGAAGACCTACCTGTGCTTGCAAGATTGGAATCTGCCGGGCAGGTCCGGATTTAAATTCTATCATTCGAATTAGTCGATACCGCTTGAGGAGTTAATTAAAGAATAGATTAGGAAAGGAATATAAAGAAAGCATTTGATGATGCTGCATTTTATCCACCTATAAACTACTGCCACGAGACCCGCTTTCAAGGCCCCAAGCAGTGGGGGAGACTAAAAAAAAAATCAGGTTAATGGGGGCTGAAAATATACTGATAATAGTGCATGGATTCATAGTCGATCTAAGGTGCGGTATGTTGCGGTTTGGTCGGCTAGGATCAAACCCTTAATTGACTAAAGACAATCTGGTATGCTCTTTTATTCCAATTTTTGCTTCTTCAATCGACTATTACTCACACTTTGGCTGCCCAGAGTGTTGTCTAAATGCAGTTTTAGCTTACCAACCACCTCATTTCAATTGATATTCATCACAATAAGTTCATTCATTCCCACCCACTAATTTACTCATCGAACACATATATTACACCAAAGGAAAAATGAGGTCAGTGTCCATCAACCATTGAGCTTGGATCAGATCCGTTTGACCTGACTTGGATCTTGTCCAAATCTACAACTCGGTCATTTCGGACTCCACCCATTCAACCCACTAAGTTAACCCACTGACCCTGCGAGTTAACCCAAACTCTTCACCCACTTAGAATTTACTAAATTGTAAAAACTGCCCTTGAATTTTCAAATTTTCCAGATTTAAGCTGAAAATTTTAAATAGCTATTACTCCCTTGTTTTCACAATCGAAAAATGCCCATATTTTATCAAAACAATGTGCTCAAACCCTATAAATACAGGTTCATTTGAAGAGAAATGTGGTGTTTTTTTTTTTTTTTTTCATTTTTGTTAGGTAAAAACTATGTTGCACAGAAACAAAAATAGAAATGGAAAACGTTTTCAATACGAAATAAAAACAGGGAAACGACATTTTTCAAAAAGTAGGAAACATAAACACAGGATAAAAACATAAATTAAAAAATATAGAGATTTTTTTTTGTAAATATATTTTTAATGTAAAAAATTATAAAAAATAGTTATTCAATCAAAAAATAAACATAAATTACTTCCATAATATATTTAAATAAACATAAACATAAAGTCTGATGTTCTACCCTTGTGTTTAGTTTTGATGATGAAAAACAATATCGTGTTTTATCCCCAAGTCATGAGTCAAGTTTATGGTTTTCAACAAAAATCAATTTCAAATAGTTTGTTAAAATGAAAACCAAATGATTTATATTCTTATACATGAGATGTGAACAAACATGTATTATGATAAAATCTCCTAAAATGTTTTTCGAATTAGCTTTGAAGTCATTGGTCAACATAGAGCTAAAATTGTTCTAAGGCAAAAGACCAACTAGAAATTCAAATGAAAGGTTTTCAATATAAGTTTTTCATATTTTGAAACATGCATGAAAGGTTTTGGCTTAAAACTTAATCGTATGAAAAATCCTTTAGTTCATACATCATGTCTTAAAACTCATTTTGATATCGTTTCAATATTTTTCTAAGTCTGGAAAACTAGCACCTTATAAGGAGACATATATGAAAATGTTTTCTTTTTAAAAAACTAACTCCCGGTAATTCAATAACTAACATTCATTAGTGATAAAATGATTTTTAACGAATTTTTCAAGAAATGAAAAGTGTATATCTTGGAGGTGGTAAAATCGCAAAATCCTAAGTTCCTACTAAAATCCAAATTCTACTTTTTTATTCTTATGGATTTTGATTTTTTTGATATTTTTATTGAATCCAAATGGGGGGTACTTTTTTATTTACATTTATGTATTAAAGTAAATAGAAGGTAAAATATAAATTAAACAAAATGAGGACATATAAATGTAAATATGTGGTGATGTTTTGTATTAATCAAGTGTGCTTCTCATGTTATCTGTTAAGTTTTCAGATTTTCCAAGAAGATAGTCGTCTATGTTGTTTAGTGCTGTCGACTATGCATAAGGATAGTCGACTATACTTGTTCAGTCTGTCGACTATATCTTGCATCTGTCGACTATTTTTGCGTCTGTCGACTATTGTGAAAGGATAGTCGACTATGTTTGTTCATGAATTTCAAAATTCTCTTTGTAATTTTTGATCTGTCGACTATGTAAAAGGATCTATCGACTATGAGAAGTTTTGGTTGAAAAATAGTCGACTATGCTTTCTCATCTGTCGACTATGCTTAGTTTTATTTGTAGAAATAGTCGACTAACCCATTTGATCTGTCGACTATGTGTTTCACAGAAACTTACAACGGCTAGTTTTTTAATCTCCAACGGCTAGTTTCTCATTCTCCAACGGTCACAAACGGCTTCATTTCTCCTCAATCTTGTGGGAAGCTTATATATACATATCAAGGAGATCAAGAGAAGGCCAATGGATGGGAATGAATTAATTTGAGCTTACTGTTACTCGTTTGTATTTACAGTGATTGTGCTTCAATTTTTTCTCTCTTCAAGGCTTTGATTTTAACTTGTATTAATTCATTCAAGCCTTGTTTTTATTGTGAGAGAACTTGTAACTAAGAGTGCCCACTCTTAGCATCTCGTTTACATTTGTATCACTCTTACTTTCCTAGCTTTGTGCTAGAAGACTTGCTCGTTAAAGCAAGTGGCTGTAATTCCTAGCTAGGTGCTAGAGGGCTTGCTTATATAAGCAAGAGGTTGTAATTCCTAGTCTTGGACTAGAGGACCTACTTGGTTTAAGTAGGGGGTTTTAGTGGATGGTTTGAAAAATCCTTAGTGAGGAGCTAAGGTAGTGGATTAGGCTTGGTTAAGCCGAACCACTATAAATCCTTGTGTTTTCTTATGCTTGTGTTTTTTGATATATTTATCTTTCCAAGCATTTCATTATTCCTCCTCGGTTCTCATATTTATCTTTGTTCATTTGTCATTTTTATTGTTTACGCTTTAAAACTCTAAAATCTCAATCTGTATCAAAAAGTTTTTATTTTAAGTTCTATCATTTAAGTTTTTAAAATAACCAATTCACCCCCCTCTTGGTGTGTGCCATAGAACCTACATGTTCTAACAAAGTCCATAATACATTCAAACAAACACAAATATAAACATAAAGTCCACAATGTATTCAAACAAATATAAACATAAGTTCTATCATCATTAATCATAACTTAGTAACTAAAAACAAACAATAAATTATTTAGCTCGATTTGTATCATTGATAGTCTTACAGAACAATTGACAGCAAAACAGAGCAATCGATTGTGGGATAGAACAATTGACAACGGCACCGAGCACGGAGATGTGAATCGATTCATGTAGGATAGAAACAACGACACTAAGCACGAAAACCTTGATTTGTAGCACTGATAGTTTGATATGACACTGTGCAATCAAGCAATCGATACTGGGAGAGAACCTAGCAATCAGAGTCAAAAACATGACCCAGCAAAGCTCGACCAGTTGAACACTGAGTAATCGGAGTTGTGAATAAACGACTGCACAAAGCATCGAGCATCGAGTAACTGGCCGACAGGGGAAAAGACGATAAATAGACAATCGGTCAGAGAGTCGAGAGTTGAGAGGATTCAAAATTTCAAATGAATTAAAGCTAGGCTAAGGCATGAGACAAGAAGAAATGATAATATATTATATATATGCTGGTTAGGGATAGAAGAAATTCGGTCACTAACCGGTGTTCGTTGCCAAAAATGTGTTTCCAATATTTTAAACTTATTACGAAACAGGCCTTGAAATGTTTATGAAATTACATAAACACCCTGAAAATGTTTTTGGACATTTTTGAAGTTTTCGAAACAAAAAACATCCCAAAAATGCTGAAACAAAATTTTTGAACTATTTTCGTGCATCAGAGGGTAAAAATGTAACCTTAAGGGTGATAATTTACTCATGTGTATTATGGTTTTGATGATAACAAAACAAAAGAAAGTTATATCTTAAGTTCAAACTTGAATTGTCAAAATCAATTTAATATAGGTTTTCAAATATTTCAATATCATATGAAAAAAGTAAACTGACTTCATTATAAAATGAAGTTTAGAAAAACATATTCTTTTGAAATTTGGTTATTATATAAATAAAATGAAGGCAAATTTTTCAAAGAAAATTTAAGTCACTTGTCGACCATTGTGGTCTCAAGCTTCTACTAGTCGACTGATCGCCTTGGATATGTTGACCAACAGAAAGCCTAAGACCAAGTCAAGTTCGCATTTATCGATCATTCAAGCATATTTTGCTTATGTCTGTCGTTCGATGCTTCTTAATCTGTTGATCGAAAGAAAGCATAGAACCAAGTCAAGCTTGGATCTATCAACCATTCAAGCATATTTTGCTGATGTCTGTCGATCAATGTTTTTTGACCAGTTGTCGATCGATAGAATGCATTTTGCCTTGCATCTGTTGACTTCTTAAAACATTGAGCTTTCATTTTGCCTTGATCTATTGATCGATCCCATTGGATTTGTTGACCGACATTACGCTTGTCTTCTCATTTTTGCACTTCTAAGTCTCTGTCTGTCAACCAACATAAAGCAAGCATGTGAACTCTTTGCATTCCAAGTTTCTAATTATCAATTGATGCTTTGCATCTACTGATCAAATTTTGAATTTCTTAACTAATTTGTCAACTGATGCCTTGCATTTATAGACTGTTTGTGTGTCAGAATTCGCCAACGGCTAGTTTGTCCACTAATCTAAAATGCTCCATCCACTTCCAACGACAAGATTCTTGAATGGGCTCTCAAGGCACTATAACGAGAAGTCAAATGAAGGATTCAAACTACTCAAGTGATCATACTACAAGCTCCCAAGTGCTCACCCATTTTTGTGCTCCATTAGTGTATTCAATCTCTTTATTTCAAGGCTTTGTATTTGCTTTGTAAAATTAGATTTCAAGCCTTGCATCTATTTTTGGTTACATTGTAACTAAGAGTGCATACTCTTAGATATCTCATTCTTATATCACTCTTTGTGTTCCTAGCTCATATAGTTAGATAGAGGACCTATTTGTATTAAAGTAGAAGGTTGTATATTTTTATCTAGTTTTGCTAGAGGGCTTGCTTGTTTAAGTAAGAAGATTGTATTTTCCTAGTTTGGTACTAGAGGGCTCATCCAATATGATAGGAGAATTATAGTGATTTGCTTGAAAATTCTTAGCGAGAAGTTAAAATAGTGGATTAGACTTGGTTTAAGTCGAATCACTATACATCGCTTGTGTCACTCTATTGCTTTTACTTTTTATGTCATAAATTGTGATTTGCAATTTTCTAATCATTTTTATCTTGTATCAAAATTCCATTATTAATCATAAAGGAAATTTCAAGTTTTAAATAAAAAATTTAAGTATCCCAATTTACCCCCCCCCCCCCCTCTTGGGCATTGGTGCCATTACTATACGATTATATGAAAGGGTATAATTAAATAGTTTTGATTATAACAACCATCTTTTAAGGAAAAAAATAATTTTGGTTGTTTTTACAAATCAAGACGATGAAATGAACCATCATTCATTTAAAATAAAATTCTCTCAAAAGTATTAAAATTTATCAAAAACAAGTGTTGTTTAAAGTCCATAATCTAGTAGACCAAAACCAATAGTAAGTGTTATAATTGTGCAAAAAAATCATGTATGGTTGACCAAAGTTAATTGTGTAGTCAATCAAATTTAGATAATAAATTTTTAGTTCTTACCCTTTTTAGTTTAATAAACCAAATTTACATATATAATTTAATGTTTTGCCTTTGATGTGGTTTTGATGATGAAAAATAATTATATTTTGATCATGAAATTATTTTGTTAATGATTATTAACTTGGTGCTTCAAATTACTTTTATATGTTTTATTAAGCACCAAAATGAAAATCAATTTCATCATGCAATCTAATGCCAAAATCTTGTAATAATTTTTTTATGGCATTTGAAATATTATGTTTTATTTGGTTAAAATGTACAAAAATTTATGTAAACCATTTATTACTATTTGCTACAGTGAATAGTGAACAGTAATCCGACCGTTGTGAATAGTAATCCGACTGTTGTGAACAGTATCTGACCGTTGTGAGCAATACGACTATAAAAATGGTTAGTTTCTTTTGAATCTCTTGGGATGCCTATAAATATCATTCAAGAATGCTCTTAAGACCACGAAAAAATAAGAATAAATTCATTTGAGTTAACATTTGTATTTTTACTTCTCCATTATACTTATGCTTTCATTTTTCTTTCAAAAGGCTTTGATTATCATTTGTATCATTTTGTTCAAGTCTTGTGTTTATTATTAAGAGATTTTGTAACTAAGATATTCATCTCTTAGACTCTATTTTCTATACATTTCTTGTATTTCCTAACTTGTGAGCTAGATGGCCTATCGGGTGTTGGTAGGAGATTGTAATTCTTAGCGGTTTAAGCTAGAGGGTCTACCTGTATATAAGTAGAAGGTTTGTATTTCTTAGCAGTTTATGCTAGATGGCCTATCAGGTTTGGTATGAGGTTTAGTAGATTGATTTGAAAATCCTTAGTAAAGAGCTAAGGTAATGGATTAGGCTTGGTTTAGCTGAACTACTATATATCGTTGTGTCCCACTTGTATTTTATTTTGGTCGTGCTTCATTGTTTTCTTATTTAGTTTTTAAAACTTTTTCAAAAGTTTTAAATTTGTCAATCAACCAATTCATCCCCCTCTTAATGTGTGGTGTCATTGCTATACTATTATAACAATTGATATCAGAGCCTAACTCCTCATTTTAAGGTCTAACAACCTAAGGAGAGATCCATGGCATTTATGAGGGTTTCCATGTATAAGGAAGGTTATCCTATTGATATGGCACCTTATTTTGATGGCTCATGTTATGATTTTGATGGCACCTTAATATTCTTCTGCCATAGAAATTATACGTGTGAAGGTCACCCGTATAATTTTGAAACGCAAGCACTGGTGATACACAAAACCTCTATATCTAGCACAAGAAGAGGTGATCGGAATGATACCATTCGGCATTCTAGGTGTGGACCGACTAAGATTAGCACATCTTGAGGTGAATTCAGTCTTAGTACAAAAACTATTTTTGTACTCCATCCTTACATCGAACAGTAGATATACATTTATTTATATTCAATTGATGAATATGTGTGTTACTTAAATACCCAAACTAGTGTATGGCGTGTATGTTATATTCTACTGCGTATATCTGATACATAGTAAAAATTTTATTTTTGCCTGTTTTGTTGTACACATGATTCCATTCACTAAGAAACCGATCAACCTAGGCATCCCTGAGGAATGAGCCACTCCACTTTTGAATTATTAGTGTTATGTCCCACAAGCCAATTATATTTTATGTAAAGGATCGTACTTTTCATTCTGATTCTTTTTATTCAATCAATTGTTATTACAAAGACATTATGTTTTATTTTTCATTAATGATTGTTGTCACTATTTATTGCAATCTATACTTGACAAAGTCCATAGATTAAATAGGCTCATAAGATATGGTTGTGCATAAAGATGACACTAATAATTTGAATAGACTAGCACATATGATGCATGCTCAATCGGGAGAATGTCTTGTTTCATAAACATTAGTGTGAGGACACTAGTGCATATGTGTGGGTACGTGTTTATTAGAACAATAAGTACACTAAACTGACCCGCTACAAAATTCCTAATGGTTATTGTTCAATGTCAAATTGGAATTCTTATGTTGCAATTGTGCAGATTGGTCCTTAGACTTGAGACATCATGGTAATTTTATATTTGGCTGGTTACGCCTTAGTGCTATTTGGATTCTAAAGGAATCGTTAACAAACTACCACTGGGCATAGCCTTGTCACACACTACAAGAAAAATGACATTTAGCGATGGAAAAATTCGTCGCTAAAACATCAAATTCCGTCGCTAAAAAATTTAACGATAGATTTAGCGACGGGCATCTTCTTCTCGCTAAATTTTAGCGACGGACTTTGTGACGAGTCAAATTAGCGACGGAATCAATAACGAAAATTTATGTCGTTGATTAAAAAAATAAAAAAATAAAAAATTATCTTAACGACGAAAAATTTCGTCGCTATTCAATAGTGGAACTTTCCGTCGCTAATACATAATAAAAAATTAAATATTAAAATAAATTAAAATAAATTTGAATTAGTGACTAAAAAATTTTCGTCACTAACCTTTATTTAAAAAATAATAATTAATCCATGGACGAACACGTGTGCATGCCTCTACACGCCAAGTGACGCTCCCTTAAGCTGCCACGTATACGCTAGAATTAATCCCCCCCAACGCAACCTCATTTTCCTCCCTCCTTGGTTTCAATCCTAGGTCCCTCGCGTGGGCATACGTGCGCGCGACCGTCCAAGCTGTAAGCCATCTCATTGTATAAACTGTACATATTAATTATATACTAAATTTAGCTGCAGCCATTTTAATTTTATTTTAAATCTTTTAAATTCATAAATTAATACTTAAAAAAATAAATACTATAAATTTTTAAGTCAACTAATGTACCACTTAAATGTTTTAATTAATTAATCTCTTAAAAATTTAAATTTTATTTAATTAAAAATTAGTTTAATACATTTTTGTTCTTATAAATTTTACAATATCATATCAATTTATATATTTTGGTTTGTAAATAAAATACATAAAATATGCATTTAATACTAAAAAATTTTAATTTTTATTTAAATTTTATAATTATTTAGCAACGAGGTACTCCCGTTGCGAATAAAATTTAATTTTTAATTATTAATTTAATTATTAATTATATATTTAATTTTTTATTATTTATTTAATTTTTTATTATTTATTTAATTTTTTATTATTTAGCGACGGAATATAAATAATATTAATTTAATTAAATAATAAATTAAAATTTAGCGACGAGACAATCCTCGTTGCTAAGAAATTACAAATAAATTAAATAAAAATGAAAAATTTAGCGACGGGGCAACGCTTCTCGCTAAAAATAAAAATAAAATAAATAAAAAATATAAAATTTAGCGACTGGGTCACACTCATTGCTAAAAAAAAAAAAAAAAATTTAGCGACGGAGCAACACCTATTGCTAAAAACTAATAATAAATAAATAAAAAATACAAAATTTAGCGACGGGGTCACACCCGTCGCAAAAAAATCAAAAATCTAAAATTTCGCGACGGAAAACTCCCGTTGCAAAAAAATAAAAAATAAATTAAATAAAAATTCAAAATTTAGCGACGGGTCACCCCGTAACTAAAAAATAAAAAATAAATTAAATTTTTTTAATTATTTAGCGACAGAATATTCCTTCGCTAAATTTAAAAAAAAATCAAAAATTTGGCAACAGAATTTTTCCATCGCTAAATCCGTCACTAAATTACGAATTTTGTGTAGTGACATATGAAAGCTTATGAATGTCAATAAATGATTCATCACTTATCGTACAAATAAGATTATGTTCTATGTATTCTAATAATTTCATGACTGTGGAAATCCTTAACCAAAGTGAGGTAGAAATCAAAAGGTGTTTTAATTTCACCTATCAAGTCATAAATTTGGAATGGATACATAGTTATTGAATAGTTAGGGTTCAACATAAAACCATACCCTAAATTCAATCGGGACATTGATTAATGAAAAGATTTTACTGCACGGTAATTGCAATTAACAAGGTCCATGTTTATTTCATCATTCGCTAGGTATTCATGACATGTTGCTAGACGTTAACCATGATATGTAGGTATTTTATAATTTATTTAATTAATTCAAAAATTATTAATTAAAGAGTTTAATTAAAAAGCTCATGAGATGTGTTTAAATTAAACCAATAAGTTGGGCCCTAAAGTAGCCCAATAGAGTTGGGTCCTACATCTAGTATAATGGTGGATCTAAGGGGTCACACACTTAGATCAAGCCTAATTCACAATTTAAAGAGAGAATCAACTCAATATGATTAGGGTTTGACCCTAAAACATTTAGGGTTTTGCTATGGCATGATTAGGGTTTTGTACTCTATAAATATGCCACTTCTAAACACGAAGAAAAAGAAGGAAATTTTTGTTCTCTCAAAATGTCCAAGATTGCTAGCACAACTTGGGACATCATGGAAAAAGTCGATCGTGTGGGCTAACTTAGAAGAGTTCGCGCTTGCGACTTTGTAGATTGAAATCAGTCGAGATCAAAGGCTGCACGATAAAAAAATTATTTTTACCCGTGTTGCCGTACATGTGATTCGCTTTACTAAGAAACCGATTGACCCAGGCATCCCTGAGAAAGGAGCCACTCCACCTTTGAATGACTTCAAGGCTTGTTCTCCCTTGGGGGTCGGCATATTTAAGGAGTTATTAACCTCACCATCACACCCCTGCTTAGTAAGGGCATGAGAGGCACATCTCCTGACCTTCCCACTTTCCTAGATTAGTTTCTTGCTTTGAAGAACACACCAGATACAGGAGGGGGAGGTACGCTTTTACCCTGACGGCTAGTGTAATAGTAAGGGAAAAACCTTGAAAACTTCATAATAGTAGAAGAAAAATCTTGTGAAATCTCCCCGGTGCCTCCCTAAAGGACTTGAACCATGATTCATTGAGAGGCACTGTAAGCTGGGGTGGGAGCATTAAGGCGACATCTTTACATGAAAGAACCTCTTGGCTTTTGCGAATGGGTGTGAATTTTGGCTTGATTCCAATAGACGGCGCCAAATTGTTATTACTAGACTATAATAATTAAATTTATTTATTTTGAAAATAACTAGAGAAAAACTCCTCAATAAAACATTGAGGTCTGAGATCCCACTTAGGGAGTCAATTGGGTCTAAGCTTGATCTGCTACTCAGGGGGAGGCTAAAGCTTCAGAGACCCAAATGGGTCTCTGGGTTTGTCAGCCTCAAGGGGCCAAGGACAGGAGGGTCCCGAAAAGTCTCTGAGGGAAACCTTCAACTAGTCTTTGGGATTGTTTTCTTGGCTAAGTATGCGATCATAAAGGCGATCAAAAGGCACACGAGGATCTTCCCCACACGAGCTCTCCAATGCCTAAGTCAAATATAGACGCCTTGAAGCAAAATGGGAATGTATGCAGAATATAGAATATACATGTATGCGATATGTGTCTTTGGGGGAGTAAGTTGTTGACGAGTTATCTGTAGGTTAGAGTTTTAAAGTCCTAAGTCTTCTATGAGGTTATAGAGAGAGAGACTTTAGGTTGAGTGTGGTCCCAAAAAGATCCATTTACCTAGGAGTAGGCAAGTATTTATAGACAATTGGTGGGCTCCATGGATAAGAGTCCTCAAACTTTTCGGGACGATGTATCAGGTGAGGCTGGAGGGTTTGGAGATATCTTCGGGGTGAAAGTCTCTCAATGAGTGTCTTCAAGTGGATCCAAAGGGTTTTCGAAGCCACTGGGTAACTTTGGCTTGGAAAACTCTGAGAGGGTCTTTGGGTTATGCAGAGTATGCTCTTGCTTTCGGAGACTCTTCGAGGTTCCCAGACCTAGAGAGGCATTTCTTGAAACTTAGGATTTTTTGAATTTTTATAGGGCACCCCACAACACTTCAATTTGGGAAGCTTGTCACCTTTATTCTAAATAAAACCCATGGTCCTATTTCTCAAAGATCCATTCTTCACTCATCCTTTTATACTGACTCTAGCCAAACTCTCAAAAAAATGAGAACAAAATATTGATATGGGGTTTGGAAAATGCCTCCTAAGGAAGAGCAACCAGAACACCCAGAAAAGGGCAATCCTCCATTTAACCCTCCTACTCAAGGTGCTGGGACTTCTCAGTCCTTTCAACCTTCGGCACCCTCATCATCCAACACTCCTCTTCAACCATCTCCATCCACTCAAGTTCCTGCATCATCCTCTCAATAGCCTACCCAACCTGTGAGGATTCACATCAATAACTGACTCACAAGATCCATGACTAGGCTTCTAGACAAGCATGAAGCTCTAATTGCAAGGATAAATAGACTTGAGGAAAGGCAGAAGACTATGGAAGAAAGTCTAGCTGAAATAAAGACAACAATAAAGACTTCTGGAAGAATGAAATCTACTGCCCCAAAATCCCTCCAAATAACATCAATAGAAGAAGGAAGTAAAATGATCCTACTATAGAATAAGGATGCTATTTATTTTTGTTTTTAGTCACTGTAATCCAACATGTTTAGTGTACATGTTTAGCATTCAATACAAATTCCAGATTAATGAAATTGTTTTTATTTCAAATCTATCCTATGTTAATACTTATCTTTCAATGTTAAGTAAATTCAAGCATATAAGATAGGGGGAGCATCCAAACACAAAATCCATTCAAGTCAAGGGGAGCATCTGTGTTCAACCTCTCTTTTTGTTAGGGGGATCCCTTTTGTTAATGACAAAAAAGGGGAGAAAAGAACAATGATAAAATTCTCTAAGTCCCTTCGAAAAAGAAAATCTCAAAATAAAAGTCAATCGAATAAGGCCTGTGAATGATATCATAAGCCTATGTATGTATTCAGTGTGTTTGGTGTGTTTGTGTTTTGTTTCATCAATCAAAAAGGAGGAGATTTTTAAGTAATTTATTGAGTTGCTAAAGTTTTGATTTGATGAGGAAATAAGAATTTTCTATTAAGTGATGATGATCAAAAGAGTGTATTAGACTTAATGAATGATTATAAAAATAATTGAGTAATATCTAAAAATCAATTGAGTAAGTCAAGGTTCTTAATTGAATAGAAATATGTGTCATTCGAGTAATAAAATAATATCTCATAATAGGTCAAAATATTGGTTCTCTTAATCGTGTAAAAGACCTCATGTAATCAAATAACTCTATGATCTAATTCTTATATTGGAGTAAAATCATTTTATACTCGAGTAATTATTTTGAAAAGTCTTAAATCAAACTCAAAGTAGGCATGATATATTAATGAGTATATCCTATTTGTAATCGAGTAGACATCAGCTATATAATAGATAATCAATTATAAATCTTAGTATATTCGAGTAAAGATCAAATATACTCAACTAAATAAACTTTTGTATTCGAGTAGATATTTCAAGTTTCTGATGATACAAAATTAATTGAGTATTTAATTCTTGTAATTGAGTAATGATTTTTTTATACTCGAGTAAATACTTTTTGTAATCAAGTACATATCCTCCAAAATTTTGTCAAGTCTTTGGATCATTTTTGTAATCGAGTACTTGACATGTTAATTGAGTAATGATTCATGTATACTCTAGTGATTTTTCTTTTTAATCGAGTAGACTTCTATTAGAATTATGCCAAGTCTCTGGACCTTTAACTCAATCGAGTACTAAAAATGTTAATCAAGTAAAGATCTTAATAAAATCGAGTAAATATAGTTTTCTAAACAAGTATCTATTGAAATTTTTTGTATCAAAAATTTAATCGAGTGAAAAGCAATTTATAATTAAGTTATAAAAATAGTCGATTATTAAATATCTATACCTGAGTAAAGATTAAATTAATTGATTAAACCCCACTTTGCACTCAAGTAATACTTAGCAGAATTTAAAAAATATAGTCGTTATAGAGCATTAAATGTGATGTCTTCGATTTTCAAAACATTAAATGCTTCTCGGACAAATTGTCCATGAATTTTGATATTTCTAACTAAATTTTGAGATGTTATAAAGATAAAAAGTAACAATTAAGATACAAAAAAAAAAAATTTTCACCTTGATAGATAGCTCAGTAGAAGCATTAAGTGTCGAACATATATAAAGGTGTTGAACCCTAAAGAATAAGAGAATGATGTGAACTTAAAAAAGTCATGTCCTCTTGAGATTTTAGAGTTTCAAAGAAGTATCTTACTGCTTACATCCTTCAAAAGGAATAGAGATTAAGTTTAAATCTTTCAATCCTTTTTATCCCTATATTTTGGAGCTCATCTTCTACTTAGATTGGGTTGTTTGTAATTACGCATCTTCAAGTGTTTTGGAGAGTATTATAACACAAAATCTAGATTTCTCATTGTAGCAGGTCATTTAAGATCATCTTATGCATTAATTGATGCTTTGACCTTTACCGTGGTTTTAGTAATGTGACACTTGGTCTATGTGAATTTTTTTATTTTCTTAAACATCATATATATATATATATTTATTTATTTATTTATTTATTTATATATAAAAAAGTGAAGTTGAAATTTAAAGGCCTAGACCCAAAGTGTGTAACAAGCATAGCTAGAACTTTATGACTTCATCATAAAGCAATAATATAATAGTCTGAAATTGAAAAAAAAAAAAAAGAAAGAAAAGAAGCTAAAAGGAAACTACAACGATTTAGTATTCTCATGCTCGTTTGGCTTAGTGCTTTAGCTGTTTTTAAGCTCTGGTTAGCTTTTTGAATTTATACGTTTGGTTATGTCTAGCTTAAACGCTCTTTTATAGCATTTTCAAAAAGTTATAATGGACTAACATTTTCTTTTGGGTAACATTTAAACTACTAGAAGATCTAGGAAATTCTATCAGCAGCCCGTGAAATTGCTCTTCATAGCTCACACCATGTAAAATGCTTCACTAATTTTAAAATTTCCATTTTAGCCCCAGTACCAAAGAGAAGAGAGAGAGGGTCGGCTGCCATGGCCGACCCCCCTCCCCCTTCCCCTCCCCACATACACACATGTATATATATATATACACACTCACACACATATATATATACACACACACGATTTCATGGCCGCGACCATGGAAGCCGACCCATCTGGCAGCCTTCGCAGAGAGAAAGAGAAGGGGTCGGGTCGGCCATGGCTAACCCACACACACACACATATATATACATATACATACAAACACACCTATATACACACACACACACATATATATACACACACATGCATGGCCACAGCCATGGCAGTTGCGGCCATGGAACCTAGCCATGGTAACAGTCGGGGAACCCAGCATTCCCCAACTCAAGGTGATGGTGGCGGCATCGTGGCAACCACCATCGCGGCTGACGAAGGCAGCGATGATGGTGGCAGCATCGTGGCAACCACCATCACGACTGACGAAGGCAATGATGTTGCCATCGTCGCCAGGGTGGGGGTAGAGGTTTCTGAAACCTCCCTGCCCATGGCCGCGACCATGCTTTCGTGTGTGTGAGTGTGTATATATATATAGGTGTGTGTGTTGGGCTGGGTTCCATGGTCGCGGCTGCCATGGCCGCGGCCATGTTGTGTTTGTATATGTATATATATAAGTGTGTGTGAGTGTGTATATATATGTGGGGGGGGTCATGGCAGCTGACCCACTCTCTCTTTGCTACGGCTTGCAGTCATTGTACAGAAAATGAGAGCGAGAGTGTGGGGAGGAGGGGCTAATGGCGGTGGCTCGGCAGCCATGGCTGCCACCCGTGTGTATATATATATACATGTATGTGTTTGTGTGTGTATGGTGTGAGAGAGAAAGAGAGGGCTAAAAGGCTAAATTAGAAATTTTAAAATTAGTGGAGAATTTTTCATGGTATGGGCTCTGAAGAGCAATTTGACGGGCGGATAAAATTTCCCTTAAGAGTTAATCAAGACAAAGACTATTTTACCCGTACAAATCAAAAATTCCCATCTCAGTCCCTAAACCCTTCTTCCCCAAATTCCTTGTGTTCTTCATTTTTTTTTTTCAATTTTTTATTTATAGCTATATATATCTTTGAATATGTATAACAACTAACTGGACATATATTTAACAATTTTTGTTACCAAGTTTACTATACAATTGGTTAATATATGCCATAATTTGTTGCAAAATACAATTAGTTCAAATTTTTTTATCTAAATATTGCATTTAAATAATTGCATTTATTATAATCAATAATACGTCATTTTTGGTTATTTTCACAACCTCGATAGCTAATAAATTTTATTTCACCAAATACATAACTACATAACCAATCGATTTAAGTATATTTTATCAAAATACTATATTAACTTAAAAGCCTTGTAACTTCAAGTTTTTAAGCAGAACAGCGTTGAAGCTCTCTTAAAAAATGATAACCCAAACAGTCCCTCAGTCTTGGGTAATAGCTTCCAGAACGAGATATTGAAGAGCTATGGAGTACTTTGCAGTTGTCCTCCGCGGCAAGGCAGTTCTAGAGTAGCTGTTCTTCTTTAGAAGAAATGAGCTTGAGCCATCATCACCTTCCACACAAAAAACTCCATAATGAAGTTCTAGTTCTAGAATTCAAATTAAATTGCAATATACAAAGAGTAATCCGTGCAAGAGGAGAGGAGCAGGGCAAATAAAGTTTTGGATTGGATGAGCAACGCCAACCTTTGATGATTGTATAAAACGAAGAGATCCATCTTCTGTAAATGAAGAGCAGCCTTGGAGAGTCCCCATCGCCATGGTGTGTATCACCCAGCACAAGCTGGCATGGCATCGTCTTACTAAAGACACACAAACGAAGTAATTTAGTTTACCGTTATATTAAACTATTTGAAAAGTTCATCAATGGAGTTGACCAAAACCGAAAAATTCAGGAGTTAAATTGGCATCTTTTTCCCCTTAAAAAGTAATATTGGAGAAGTGAGTGAGACTGACTTGGCATGGAGTATGGCATTGTGGCAGAGAGCGAGAGTTCGGACCATTGCCATGTCCCTTCCGCGGGGATTATTTTTGTATCTCTCCACGCAGCTTCTTCATGAGATTGAACAAACAGATCGAATGAGAAAAACAAGTAACTAACTAGCTCAGCAGCTCAAGCATTTGCAATGAATTCTAGGGGAAACAGGCAAGCAGAATTGATGTACCGGTCATCAAACAGGTCTCCAAAATCATCCACGATTACTGTGTGGGGAATTTTATCGTGCAGGTGGAATGCAGAAAAATACTTCTTGATCGCTTCGTCATCCTCAACGTATCTTTAATTTGACATGATCATGGTTGTTAATGCAACAAATTAATCATCACAAATTAAGGAACTAGCTTAGCTAGTCGTAATGTGGAGACAATCAATGAATGGGATGATGAAATGGATGCATGTTTTGCTGCAATATCTTCTTACTTGATGTGTATCCGGTGAAACGTATCGGAAGAAGGGTCGATGCCTTGAGAAAGAAATGGTGGGTTGGCTTCTAACCGGCGGCGGTTGCAAATGAAGACAACCTCACCCTCCCCACTCATTGATGCGGCGTTGAAAGCCAACTGGAATAGCAGACTCGTCTTCCCACTGCCGCCATTTGATTAAAGACTTCAAGTAATTAATTACCTGAAGAAGAAGTAGAAGAAGAAGAAGAAGAAGAAAAAGGAGGAGGAGAAATACGTACGAGGAAGGAGGACCAGAGAGAAGCAACATCGTATCATCATCAAGAGAGTAGTGGTGGGTGGTGAACTGAGGGGTTTGGCGGAGGAAGAAGAATCTCTCAACCATCCACGCGATTTTTTTTGCTCCTCAGTAGCAACTTATCTCAGCTGCCTTTATTTCGAAAAAGGCTATTTTATACATGATGAAATAGAGCTGATATACATATAAAACAGGATATATATATATATATAATAAAACATGATGGTGTTTAAAAATGTTTCAAAAGTGACACATTTCAATGGTTGAGATCAAATTGTTAATATTATATGTTACAAATAAATAGAGATAGCAAATCTCCACACACACAGTCAAAATCAAGCACTGATGATATCAACAAATCTAACCGAGAGTATAAAAAAATACAAAGCAGATTTAAAGCATAAACGAAACAAGAGGCACGCGATTTATAGTGGTTCACCCCAAATAAGGGCTACGTCCACTTGAGCTCCAATGAGAAGAGCTCACTCCACTATATATACTCAATCTGATTACAACGAAATCGAAACCAAAAACAAACCCTGGTTCTCTATACAAAATGCTCAGAATCACTAACAAATTAAGAGCTTACCTTAGATTAAAAATAGAGAACACATATGGACAAGAGAAAGACGAACTGTATAGAAATTTACGGAGAGAGAGAAAGAAAAAACCCTAAATGACAATTCTCTCGGCCAACCCCTCTATTCTTTCGTCTTCCACCGATCCAAATCATCAATCTCGAGGCGACAGATAAATAATGCAACTGGATGGTTGAGATTGCACAAGATAAAGGAAGTTACAACGACTTGGATGATTTCGTGCAAAGGAACTAGCTACAGGCTACATGACAAAAGCCAAAAGCCAAAGGGCTTGGGCTGGCCAAAGGTGGCTACCAAATGGCTCTCAAATGGGCGCCCAAATGTGTAGCCCACGATTGCCAAAATGCCCCCCCAACCTTTGGGCCCTTTTGATGTTTCACAAAAATATAACAAACTCCACCTTAAAGCATCAAAAAGACTAAGTAATCAGATATGACATATAAGTTTAGCATGCTACAATTCTCACATTCACTGCTCTAGATGATTAAAGTAATTAGCCATCATCGATATGCAAAAAATTCAAGTAATGCTTGAATTTAGTTGCAATCAATACCTTGGTGCCCATGTCAGTAGGATTGTTGGCTGTAGAAACTTTCTGGATGCCCACAGTTCTATTGGCTATCATTTCCTTTGCATAATGATACTTCACATCCACATGTTTGGTTCGATCATGATACACATGATTTTTGGACAGGTGGATGGCACTTTGGCTATCTGAGAAAACCACTACTTTGCTTTAAAGCAAATGGATTTCCTTGAGAATACCTTAAAGCCATATGGCTTTCTTGAAGGCATCAGTTACAGCCACGTACTCTGCCTCAATAGAGGACAGAGTTACAAGTGGCTGCAGCTGAGACTTTCAGCTGATGCAGTTTCCACCCAAGGTGAAATAGAAGGTAGTGGTGGATTTTCTAGAATCTCTATCCCCTGCAAAATCAGAGTCAACATACCCAACAAGATCAAGTGTATCAAATCTTTTCTTAAAATTTAAACCAATACATATAGAACCATTTATGTACCTAAGCAAATGTTTTAAGGCATCCCAATGAATTTTCCCAGGGTTTGACATATATCGACTAAGTAATGAAATTGAATATGCAAGGTCTGGCCTGGTACTTATCATTGAATACATAATTATTCCAATTATATTTGCATAAAGGACATTTTCCATTTCTACAATTTCAAAATTGGATGTGGGACACTGTAATTTAGATAAAATAAAGTGTCCAACCAAGGGAACTATAACAGTTTTACAATTTTGCATTCCAAATTTATGAACAGCTTTTACCAAATAATCATGCTGATGTATTTTAAGGCTGTTGTTGATTCCATTTCTCTCAATTTTCATTCCTAATATTTTCTTAGCTGGGCCTAAGTCTTTCATATCAAAGGTTGCATTTAGAATTGATTTTAACTCCTTAATCTTTGACTTAGATTTGCTAATAAGTAGGATATCATCTACATACAACAGTAGATAAACAGGAATATCGATGAGCATAAAATAGAAGCAATTGTCATATTGACTTCTAACAAAACCAGCCCTTAGAACAAAATTATCAAATTTTTTGTACCATTGTCTTGGGTCTGTTTTAAGCCATATAAGGATTTTTTCAATAAACAGACATGATCAGATTTTTCAGAAACGACATAACCAGTGGGCTGAACCATGTAAATGTGTTCATCAAGGTCTCCATGCAGAAATGCAGTTTTAACATCTAACTGTTCAAGTTCTAAATCAAATTGAACTACAACTGCAAGCATCATGCGGATTGTTTTAAATTTAACCATAGGAGAGAAAATTTCAATATAATATATCCCTTCCCTTTGTGTGAACCCCTTAGCTACTAGTCTTGCTTTATATCTAATGGGGTCATTAGAAGACATACCTTCTTTTAATTTGAACAGCCACTTACATTGGATCAGCTTTTGATTTTCTAGACGAGGGACAAGAACCCAAGTTCTGTTGGCCATCAGAGAGGCCATTTCTTCGTCCATGGCCTTGCTGCCATTTTTGAATTTCCTTTGAGCTGACAGCCTCCTCATAAGAGGAAGGCTCACTGCTCCTTATTTCAGCACCTGCCACTAGGGCACAAAATACTAAATTTGAGAAAGCATACCTAGCAGGTGGTCTTATAGACCTCCTGCATCTATCTCGGGCAAGTTGGTAGTCACCAAGATCATGTTGAGAGGAGTCATGATGCTCCACCTCAATCTCAATTTCACTATTTTGTTCCTCATGATCAGATTCATGATCAAAGGTCTGGTCTAAGTTTGATATGGGTGAGGGATCACCTTCTGGTTGAGGTTCTAGTATAACTGGAGCATCAGGAGGGTTATCATCTATAACTCGATGCTCCACCTCTATTTGGGTTCCTCCTAAACTGATAAAATTATTTGTGTTACTATGTTGGTTTGATTCTTCAGTGTTAGATAATTTGCAAGGGAAGACAACTTCATTAAATATAACATCACGGCTAATGATAATTTTTACACCCTTAGACTGTCTTTCCCATAGCCTATATCCCTTAGTTCCTTCCTGATACCCAACAAAAACACACTTCGTGGATCTAGGTTCCAGTTTACCTTCTGACTAGTGAGCATAGGCTTCACAGCCAAAGGTTCTTAAATAATTTAAGTTTAGTTTCCTTCCAGTCCACTTTTCTTCAGGGCAGTTGAAGGACTTCTATTTACTAGGTGTGAGGCTGTTGCTAAGGCCTCTCCCCAAAAGGATTTAGGCAAATCAGATGTGAACAAAAGGCACCTCACTTTTTCAAGGAGGGTTCGGTTCATTCTTTCAGCCCCCTCCCCCTCATTTTGTTGGGGTGTGTTCCTAACAGTCTTATGCCTAATTATACCTTGGGAGTTGCAATATTCATCAAACTCTTTATTACAGAACTCTAATCCATTATATGTTCTAAGAGTTTTGACTTTCCTGTCAGCTTGGTTTTCTATTAAGATCTTCCATGTTTTGAACTTTTCTAATGTTTGATCTTTAGTTTTTAACAGAAAAACCCATACCTTCCTAGTAAAATCACCTATGATAGAGAGAAAATACCTATTGTTGCCAAGGGTGGGGGCCTGGGAAGGTCCCCAGAGATTTGCATGTAAGTACTTAAGGCATGCCTTCACCAAGTGAGTTCCCTTATGGAAACTCATCCTGTGTTGCTTGCCTAGCACACATGGTTCACAAAAATCAAGGGTCTCAGCAGACACTGAACCAAGGTATCCTTGGTTTGACAGTGCCTACAAACCTTTCAGGCTCATGTGACCAAGTCTCAAGTGCCATAGTTCTATCTTATCAATGTTAACATAACATGCAGAGTTTGAAATAACAGAGGAGTGAAAACAACCATTTAAAACATATAAGCCATTTTTCTTTGAACCAGTTAGGATTAACTCTTCTCCTTTAAAAACATTCACAGAACCAGTTTCAGCTTTGTAAGAAAATCCTAACTCATCAAGAGTACCGAGAGAAATTAGATTTTCTTTTAAGACCAGGTACATATATATCTTACATCAGTGAGTGTTCTTACTTTGTTGTCATGCAACTTAAGAGTTATGTCACCTTTACCCTGAACACTACATGAATGGTTGTTTCCCATATACACTATTCCACTTTCTCTGTTATTAAAGTTATGAAACCAATCAATATTAGGGCACATATGAAAAGAATAGCCAAAGTCCATAATCCATTCATTTTTAATAGAATTAATAGATACATTAAGCACCTCAGCTAAACAGTTAGAACTACTAGCTGCTATTGTTACATTACCCCATTTCTTTAGCTTTTTCAAATAATCATAACAGTATTTCTTTATATATCCCTCTTTCCCACAATGATAACACTTCCATTTTTATTTTTGTTTTCCCTTCTTATCTTTCTTTTTTCCTTTCTGCCCTGACCCATTAAGTTGTTCAGTATTCACAGTATAATTTCTTTTATCAGCATTCCCTTTTACAAACAAATTATTGCTCATTTTCTTAGATGTACTAAGTTCTAGTTCTCTAGTCTTAATACCAGAAATAACAAGTTCCATACTAGGGACTATACCAGTATAATGTAAAGCATGCTTCACTACATCATAATCATCAGGTAGAGAGTTAAACAAAATCATGGCTTCACTAGTATCACCTAAAGCCTTATCAGTACCTCTTAATAACAAGGTAAGTCTAGTAAATTCATCTATGTTTTCATCCATAGACTTAGAGGTATTCATCTTAAAGTTAAACAACATGCCTTTTAAATAAACCAAATTTGGAGCAGACATTACAGAATATAAAGATTCTAATCTATTCCAAAGATCAAGAGGTAGAGATATACCGTCAACCTTACAGATTACAGAATCACCAAGATAGAGGAATATCAGATTAAAAGCCTCTTCTCTGATTTCATCAATTCGAGCTAACAGCTCACGTGACCATTTGCGGTCATCTGGCTCAAGTGCTATAAGCACTTTGTGATGAGAGAGAAAAACCATCATCTTCTTTTTCCAACTTCCAAAATCCTTCTTCCATCGAATGTACCGATTTCAAATCGGGATGTTGTTATTTTCGTGTTGCACAAAAAATGCCCAAAAAATAAACCCTAGATTACTGATTGAGACCAGTACAACAAACTACCGCTGACAAAGTCTCTTCAAAAAACCCTAGGATTTTTAAAAAACAACACCGACACAAAAGAAAAGGAAACCCTAGATTTCGAGGAAAAAGAATCGAACACGATTTTAACCTAAAAACTATGGATACGTAGACCAGAGGCTCTGATACCACTGTTACAAATAAACAGAGATAGAAAATCTCCACACACACAGTCAAAATCAAGCACTGATGATATCAACAAATCTAACCGAGAGTATAAAAAACTACACAGCAGATTTAAAGTATAAACGAAACAAGAGGCACACGATTTATAGTGGTTCACCCCAAATAGGGGCTACGTCCACTTGAGCTCCAGTGAAAAGAGCTCACTCCACTATATATATTCAATTTGATTATAACAAAATTGAAACCAAAAACAAACCCTGTTTCTCTATACAAAATGCTCAGAATCATTAACAAATTAATAGCTTACCTTAGATAAAAAACAGAGAACACATATGGACAAGAGGAAGACGAACTGTATAGAAATTTACAGAGAGAGAGAGAAAGAAAAAACCCTAAATGACAACTCTCTCGGCCAACCCCTCTATTCTTTCGTCTTCCACCGATCCAAATCATCAATCTCGAGGCGACAGATAAATAATGCAACTGGATGGATGAGATTGCACAAGATAAAGGAAGCTGCAACGACTTGGATGATTTCGTGCAAAGGAACTGGCTGTAGGTTACACGACAAAAGCCAAAAGCCAAAGGGCTTGTGTAATACCCCATGTTCGTATAAGGATGCCACGTAATTTCGATGAGTTTAGAATACCAAAAAATTGGCTTGATAGCAGTTATAAGTACTGAATCGGCTATAGGGAGTGCCTCGAGGTGAAATTGTCTAAGGAAAATGATATGGTTTCGATGAGCATTTCGAGATAGGATTTATGGTATCAAAAGAAATCAGATTGGGAACGATTTTTGGTACAACTAAAATACAACTGTTATTTAGGCTGCAAAATTGAATCGTTATAGGAGACTCTTGAAAAATCAACGGAACCCTAGGAGGGCTCCGATTTTGCGTAATGAGCAACCCTTTAGTGGTTTCGAGATGAAACAAAGGTCCCAAGATGACGCAAAGGCAAAATTGTCTATTTAGAGTAAAATTTAAGTTATTAATTATGGATTTTCGGTTTTATAATGCAAATTAATTTGAGGTTTAGGATCGTAGTTGCAATTAGGGAATTGCACAAGTGTAATAGGGATGGAATTTGGGATTTAATGTGTAATTTTCTTAAATTAAAGTGTAATATATAATTTATATATACATATATGCGTGTGTGCGTGCGTGCAAGGCCAGCTTCTGTGACCGAGATTTTGGCTGCAATTGGAGAGATTTGGCAGCCATCCTCTGCAAAATTTTCATGGCTGAGCGAGATTCACGCAATTTGAAAGAGAATGGCAGCGGGATTTAAGGGGATATGGTAGCTGAATTTGAGATATTGTGTGATTAATGTAATGTATAATATATATATATATGCACGTTGGAGAAATAATAATGGCTGCATATAAATAGGCAGGGGGTTTGGCCGAAAGAAGCAGAGCTCCAAGAGATCAAGAGGAGAGCCGAGAGAGAGAGTTGTGCGAGAGAGAGAGGCCAGTCGGTGGCTGCCCAAAGCAGCAACCTGCCATAGTTGCAAGCTGCGACGGTGTGCGGGCGACGGATGCAGGGCCCAGGCAGCATCACCGGTGGCTCGTGGTGGTGCTTGGAGGTGGCGTGGTTGGCTGAAGCCCTCGGCAATGGCTGGTTAGCAACCATGGCTGTCTCGCGAGCTCGCAGCTACGTGCAGGCTGCGTAAAAGAGGCCGGTTGTGGAGGTGACGCGAGCAGCAGGTAGTGGTGGCCAATGCAGCGACTGGTGGAGGCGCCAGCAGCCGGTGTTGGGGAGGCTGCGATGGCCGGCGAAGCTGGCCGAGGCAGTGGAAGAGGTTGTGCGCATGGCAAGGGCTGTTCGCACAAGAAGAAAGAGGAAGAAGAAGAAGAAGAAGAAGAAGAAGAAGAAGAAGAAGAAGAAAGAAAAAAATAAAAGAAAGAAGAAGAAAGAAAAAAAAAAAAAGGAAGGAGTAGAGGAGTTGTAGGAGGCGGGAGGAAGAAGAAGAAAGGAATGAGAATGAGGGGAAAAAAAAGGAAAAGAAAAAAAAAAGAAAAGAAATGGAGAAAAATAAAAAAAAATTAGAGAGAATTTTTGGAAAAATTTCAGGAAATAGGAAATTATATTTCGGAAATATCCTGGGTACGCGTTTCGGGAATATGGCACGCATATTGAGGAAACCGAAGATCCTAAGTTAAGGTGAGTAAAATTTCTTAGAAAATTTTAAAAATTCAAAAATATTATTTTATGAATTTTCGTAGAGAAATATTTGAGAAAATATTTTAGAAATATTTAGTTTGGATTTATTGAGGAAAAATAAGAATAAATAGAGAGAAAATTAAAGAAAATGCAAGAAATTATGAAAAAATAGGTTTTAATGTTTATTTAAATAATTATGGTGATTAGGTGCTTTGAGGCTTAAGTTGAAGTGACTGTTGCAAATTTTGAGGTTGGCACGAAAATCGAGGTGATGCACGCACTTCGAGATAGACACAAATATTGAGATAACTTGATAAGCTTGAGAAGGTAAGTGGTACTTCCCAATTAAAGTTAATTTTACGAAAAATATTTGGTTGTAAGTGATTTATGTTTAAGAAACCCGATCCTCGGGAATGTTTTCATCATATTGACATACCTTAATATGTATCTATCACGTAGACTGCATACATGATATAACTATGAAATGTATAAATACAAGTTGATATCATTGATCACGCGCATTTGTGGCCGTAAGGAGTATGAACTGGCACCGCTACTTTACCAAGGGTGCACCCATACACCCCGGCTTCGAAAGAGGTGGCCGCAAAAATTGTAGGTAGCATGAGGGGTGCAGTTGACACCTACGAGGAAAGACATTGCATACACACATGACATAGCATTATGTACCCTTACTTAGATGATTCATCATCTAACTTGGGTTTTACCCCTGGAATATTCAAACATTCGAGATGGAAATTGTAGCAGATACGCGGTAAATGAGGCATGAAATGACACTTATCAGAGTGCATGATAAATGAAATGTATGTAACGTAGCCCCTATATTTAAGTTCTGCTACTTTAGATTCTGAACATTTTGAGGAATGTTGAAGATGTAAGAATTTTTTATGATTAATGTTAAGATATCAGGTTTCGATCTTTGCTTCCGCATTTGATGTGTATAATGATTCTCTTTTGAGATTAATGTATGAGAATTCTGGGACGAATTCGAGGAATGATGTGGTTTAGCTTTAGTGTTTGAAAGAAAAATTTTATTGTCCCGGAATTATCCCAAGTTATAACGCGCACGGGAAACCGGGGCATTACAACTTGGGCTGGCCAAAGGTGGCTGCCAAATGGCCCTCCAGTGGGCGCCCAAATGTGCAGCCCACGATTTCCAAAATGGCCCCCCCAACCTTTGGGCCCTTTTGATGTTTCACAAAAATATAACATTATATATATAATTCAGAATGGAAGCTGAGTGGGGAGGGGGAGAACTGTTTTTGAAAATGTCTCAAAATATCTTTTGATCCTATGGTTGAGATGAATTTCAGTATAAATGAATGGTTGAGATCAATTTTCACATTTTAATTTCCCGCTCTATCTACCCTCTACCTATGCTTTTTCTCTCTCTCTCCCCCATAGCTCACCGACCACAGACCACACGGTTGCCCCCTCACCCCCGTCGTCGCCCCGATCCGCCAGCATCCCCGACTCGCAAGGTTCAACCATGGCCGCCCTCTTCCTCTATTTTTCTGTATAAAATATATATGTGTTTGTGCATATATATAGATATATATATATGTGTGTGTTTTTGTGTATATATGTATGTGTTTTTATTCACCCATTTTCTCTCTCTCTCCCCCCATAGCCACCCAAACTTCACCCGTTCTCTCTCTCTCTCTCTCTCTCTCTCTCTCTCTCTCTCTCTCTCTCTCTCACCCCCCATTTTCGAGCAGAGCCAGATTCAGCTACCAGCAGCGACAGCAGCAGCTCTAGCGACGGCAATGGTGACTGTGGCTCCCTCCTCCAGCATCCAACGACCGGCTGCTATTGAGAGCTCGCGCTTCGTCATGCTTCCCTCTCTAGGTTTCCATCTCTACCTTTATCCAATTTTTGTATATATATTCTATTTTTGGCTCTGTTTTTGATCTCTGCCAGTGGCTTTGTTTTGCTGCAGCATTTCAAGTCAGCTATTGGGGCAACTAGAAGCTTTTCATGCCTTCTGGACCACTGGCACAACCACGACGAAGAATGGGTTTGTGCCACAACTTAGCTAAAGGCTCCTATTTGCTCTAGATTGGCCATAAGCTTTATATTAAACACTTACATATTATAGTTTGTGCATAATTTTTGGCTCTTGGAATGTTGGTATTTTATTAAACATATGCTTATCAGTGCATCTTATGGCTGCTCTTTGTGCTTCTATTTCATTTTACTGCCTATTTTTCTACTTTAATTTTTCTTTTTTGTTTTGTGAGCAGCATAACCCTGAACCTGGCATTTAAACTATTGTAAGAAATAGACACTATAACCTTGGTCCATACTTCACATATATTTGGTATGAAATAGTTACTGTTTCAAATACTCGAGGAGCTTGATAAGCATGTATTTGTTGGTATCTTTTTTTCCCTCCCTGCTTTGCTTTTTCCTTTTTATTTTGCTTTTATTCAAAGATATTGAAAGTGAATATCATGGAATGTGGATGAATTTGGTGCCTGATCAGCCATCATTAATTTACGCTATGTGTTTGAGGTCAGTTATTTTCTTTTTAAAAGCATAATTGGATTGACCATGTTATGCTTTGCATGATACTAGGAAACGGGAAGGCCTGTTGCACCACTGCCCCATCTCACTCCCTCACTCACTGCCCCATCTCTCTCTGTTGCACCATCTCTCCCATTCTCTCACTCCCTTCATCTCTCACGACGATGGGTAGAGGAGGGCCTGCAGGTGCGACGGCAGTGAGGGAGGGTAGGAGGGACAACGGTGAGTGGGGGGCCGGCGATGAGAGATGGCATGAGGGACGACGGCAGATGGGGGGGCCAGCGGGTGTGACGACAGTGTGGGGTGGGAGGGACGACGGTGGGTGGGGGTGAGGCGTTACGAGCAGTTGGCAGGGGGCGATGTGGTCCGAGAAGTGGTGGGGGCGACGACCGTTTGTGGCCGGTGGAGGAGGTGATTGAGCGAGGCAATGTGAGAGGTAAAGGGAGGGGCAGGACGAATGGTGCTCGCGACAAGGGACGACGAACGATGGAGGGGACTGAGCAAGGCAGTGCGAGTGGTAGAGGGAGGGGCACGACTGATGGTGTTGGCAATAGGGGGTTACGGACAACAAACGCTACTTGCAGCGGTAGGGGATGGCTGCTGTCAGGGGCTCTTGAAGCCCCCGACCAGCAACGGTTAGGGACTTCAATTTTTTTTCAAGGTCGGGGACTCTTTTTCAATTTTTTAAATTTTAATTTTATTAAAATTTAATTTTTAAAACATTTAATACTTAATTTTTAAGTATTCTAAATATCAACAGTGTAAGTTTTTAAAAATTTTTAAATAAAAAAAACACCAACAGTGTAAGTTTTAATGTATAAGAATTTGACATTTAGAATTTGAATGATTTAATTCCAAAAGAAATAAAAACGTCTTTTAATCATTGATGATCAAATATTATTTTTAATGTAAAACTTTATTCAAATAATAATACTAAAGTAGAAAACTTAATTCGAAATTTAATATTTTTATCCTTAGGCGTTGAATCTTTAATATTTAAATAAATATAAAATTGATTAATCTATCCTATTGAGTTACTTAAAGATACAAATATTCAAAAAGAATTCATTTATTTTTTTAATTCTATTTTTATTTTATTAAGTCTATTTTTTTATTTTAGGCACAATAAAATATTTTTTAAATTCAAAAAAAATGAAAATCAAAGAGTTCTCGACCATGCATGGTCAAGACCCAAGATTCGAAAACACAAGGGTTCCCAACCACTTACGATTGGGAACCCAAGGTTCTCCGACCTCGAACCAGGGTTCCCCCCCCCCCAATTGATGGCCACGACTAATACGTATTGTTTGATATTTAATTTTCAATTTAATTTTTTCAGATTGTAGAGCATTTACTCTTGTGGTTTATTATATAGTTTTAGTAATTTTTTTTTATTATAAAACATTAACAAGTATACAATAACTTTAATTTCTATTTTTTGTTCAGTGTTTATAATTTTTTTTTACTTGCTCTTATGTTTTGATTTGCAATATTAGTGAAAATATTACAAAATCTTATATGTTTGTTTCTTATTTGAGTTTTGTAGAGTGTTTAATACAAATAAAATTATTATAATATAATATGTATAAATTATAAATATATTTAATGTTAATATCATTTACACCGTGCCTTTAGGCATGGGTATACGCTAGTATATATATATATATATAATAACTTTATTATTCAAGTAGAGCTAGCATGCTATACTTCAGATCTATTAAGTCACATTTAAACATATTTAAATCTCTATTTATTTATTATTTATTTAATATATTTTTATTCAAAATTATAATCCAACAAATAATTATAATTAGTTAACATGTGAATACAACCAAATGTGACATTCAAATGGTGTTTCCATGGCTTTTCTAGATATGCCCCGTTTAGCCGAATCATCCATGATCTAAGGTAGTACTCTAAAATAACAACATTAAATCATAATATTAAGAAATAGTTAAAGGTCAAAAGGTATTATTACAAGATTCTTGTGATCACAAGTCTTACACAACTAAAAAAAGAGATTAATATTTTTTGTTACCTTATCTTGGTTAGGGGTGTTTGTGGTTCGGTCTGGCCAGCTTTGAGCCAATTTAATGCGCCAAACCGCAAGCTTGGTTTTCTTCATAATCAAACCGAGTGGTTTGATTTGGCGCAGAAAAACCTCACCGAATCGCACTGCATTTTGCAGTTCGATGCGGTTTCCTGCAACACAACTCACTACAAGAAAACAGTCAATTTGAGACGGATTTAGGATTTGAGATGGATTTTGGGCCGTCGCTAAAATCTCCGTCGGTAAATTTGAGACGGATTTTGAGACCGATTAGAGACGGATTTAGAGACGGATTATTTCCGTCTCTGTTTGAGACGGATTTAGAGACGGTTTTTTTCCGTCTCTATTTGAGACGGATTTAGAGACGGATTATTTCCGTCTCTGTTTGAGACGGATTTAGAGACTGTTTTTTTCCGTCTCTGTTTGAGACAGATTTAGAGACGATTTTTTCCGTCTCTGTTTGAGACGGATTTAGAGATGGATTTTTTCGTCTCTATTTGAGACTGATTTAGAGACGGATTTTAGAGACGAATTTTTCCGTCTCAAATTGAGACGGATTTATAGACGAAGTTTGAAAAGAATTTGAGACGGATTTTTGCCGTCTCTAAATCCGTCTCTATTTTAAATTTAATTAAAAAATAATTTTCTTACAAAATTTTATATATAAACCTGTTATGCACAATATAAATAATGTATAAATATATAAACCTGATATACACAATATTAATTCCATATAATATTAAATTTATACAAGAAATCCATACAATATTAATAAAATACATCGTCCATGAATAATAAAAATAATACAATGTAATATCTATCCATGGCAATGACGAATCCTCTTAATGATCCGATCCCATATACACGACCCTTCTTTTTCTTGCCCGCAACCTCCAACCATAATGATGTCACATCAAAAGCTGGTTGTGAAGGTTGTGCAGCAGCGTCACTATCTTCTGTCGAGCCAACTGCTGATGATTGTGATGATGCATCGTGTTAGCGCATCTGGAAGTCAGCCTGCAAGTATATACATGGAATAAGTTGTATTATCAAAAATGTCAGTTAAGCATAATAGAATATAAGACACAAGTATTGTTGTATACTTACATAAGTTTCCTCAAACCTATTGTCAACGAATCCTGATTTATCTTTTTTTTGGTGCGTCGCAATAAATAACTCAACCTGTGTAGGTGGGCGACCAAGTAGCTTAGACTGCAAGGGAAAAAATAAAGTGTTCATGCAACCATACTTAAGTAATTAAGTATAATGAAAATAACAAAAAATATCAAAATATTACCAGTCTCTTCTTATGCTCTGATATAGGGATGGAACCACAAGTATGCTTGCTACCTCCGACATCTTAAGACCGATTTTTCTTAGCCTTTTCTGATTTGTTTTTAAATTCTGGAGTATTCCAATACTCCTTGAGTGCTTCAAATACAACTTCACACATCCAAGATGGTTTTTTTGACAAGTCCCTCCTCACACGGAACAAAAGGTCAGTCAAACAATCAGAGGCTGTCTTTTCCTCCCTCACATTCTAAGTAAGCCAACACTGACAAAATAGGTATATAAACTACCCTAAGCCCAGTGCATATATATTTAGTCACTAATATCCAATGTTATTTTTAAAACTATTGTTTTTCACAAGACACTCAAAAATATAAATGATAAAATAATGAATCTCAAGTGAGAAAAAACAAATCTAAATAGTAACACCACAAAGAACATCAATCATATTCGGATTCCTTCAGATCCCAAACATCTTTGATCAATTCATCAATGATTTATCTCCATAAGTCATCAAATACCTCTACCAATAATCATCTCTAAGGGATATATGCATGAAAATGCTATTTGCTTGTATACTACAATAAACACATCCAAGGAACTATTAGTGTGTGTGTGTGTGAGAGTGTGTTTAAAAGAAAGAGAGAAAGTAGAAAGAGAAGGTAGCCATAGCAGTAGAGGCAACTGTTCACGACTAAGGCATCGTTTGGCTTGGCAGTGTTGTGTTGTCCATAAGACCGCAAAATAAATAAAGATTTCCGTCATTGGGCAAATGTATCGAGATATATACCACATTCAACCTTAACTTGTATATGAACATAACTTCAAAGGAGTGCAATATAGATCATACAGAGCAACTGCTTGCTAGTGATCAGACCAAAAAATCAGCAATTTAATGGCGGAAGAGGCAAGGAAAATCTGGGGCTAGAGAAGGCAGTGATTTTAAATAGTCATTCCATGCTTTGATAAAAATAGTGTTGGTAACGATTAAGCGCCTGCTTGGTATAACAATATTAAACTAAACAATAATTGATAGGTAGTACACAAAAGCTTAAGCAAGGAAAACACTATTCTAATCCTCAAACAAACTAGCAATACAACAACATAGTATAGCTATACAAAATAATTGCAATAAGAAAACCACTATAACTTCTAAAGCTTCATACTTGAAACACCTACAAGTAAAAATAACATTTAAGTAATCATGAATTAAAGAATCAAGACATAATCAACAAATTAAAATCAATTGACTAGAGCGAGCATATCAAAGTTTCATGGAAGTGCTGGAAAGCAAAAGGAATAATGACTGATTTTTCACAAAAAGAATAAAAATGTCAAGCAATACAACAAATTGGTACAAACTTTAATGATATTGAATTATAGATAAGGCCACAAATCCTAGTGAATCTATTTCCTATCTTTCAAAACTGCTTGTTCTTTTGTGTTGTTAAGGAGTTGGATGAAAACTATGGCAATTTTCAGCACTTTGAGAAAAAGAAAAAGGACATAAAGCGCATTTATTCACATTTACAAAGACCAAAGTCTCTATATATACATTTTGAAGTTAATTTATTCTTTCTAAATGAATGAACAAGTGAATAAGTACTCCAATTTCTTTCACAACAAGAAGAGGAAGTATAGATTGTCCAAACATCTTAAAAGCTAACATTTGAAGCAAAGGTACACTTGAACCATAGCATGTTCAACACTTCCTAAGTTCCATGTCATACCTCTCATAATAGAATCTGAATTTCCAAATAGCCCACTTTTGAGAAAAAAAAATTTATGTATTGCCCCACCCCCACTCACTTCATATATTTATATATATTTTATTTATATTGCCCCTCTAGCCTACAATACCTTCATATATCTTGTTGTTTGGTTAATTGGCTTAGATTGGTAGACATTTTTTTGCTTGAAAAAACTGCAGGCTAGTAAAGCAAGTAATATGATCATTATCTCATAAATCATGCTACTTTACCAGAACATCAAATTAGAGTTTGGGAGTGTATTTTAATTAGTGATAATGATAACAATAAGGGAAGGTTATCATTGATCCCACCCACTTCAGTTGCAAGCATGTAATCCCTTGGCATCACTATGCTCCCAAATTACTGGATTTTCAATGCATATATATATATATAATATGCATACGTAGAGGAAATGGGCACTTCAATTATTCATTCATTTCATATCTTCCAAATCACATGATTTTCACGAGTATAATAGAGATTAATATGTGTTCAAGTTACCTATGGTTTTGTTACAAAAAAAAGTCACCTCAAATAATATATATTTAGAAAATAAATAAAAACAGAATTTGAGAGTTTAAAAGTTCATGTCTCTCTGAAAACTATATCTATCTATATACATTTTAAAAGATTATGTGGTATTCCAATTTCCACATAATCTATGGAAAATAGGAGTATACAGTTTGTTGTGTGAATCAAAGATACGTGTACAGTAATTTTCTTTTAACAGTTAGACATAGTAATTCATAATTCAATGGGATACTCATAGGTATAACACATTCAAGTAAATGTCTAAAACTAGACATCGAAAACACTCTGGCTGCAGCAATTTCACCTGTCTGATGAACATTGCCTTTTAGTCACTTAACGAACAGTCTTATTTGCTATTCAGTTGAATCAAACGAGAAAATATCTTATATTAAATTATCATCAACGACTTATTTCCTTTCTTGCTCTCTATGTTTTATTCTATTTTGTTATTATCATTTTTGCTTTTCGATTGTTCCTTTAGAACCTGCAAGCACCTATATGGCACAGCCAAGCATGCACCGATCCATCCTCAAGAAGGTTGAGATTTCTAATTGAACTGACACAAACACAATTCTTATCCTAGAGCTGAGCTCTGTATGAAACGATTAAAATCAAACAGCATATAATTAACTACCAAACTGACTAGAACAAATGGAATCATCAAACTCTTAACCAACCTAGTCGAGGAGGACTTGGAGAAGAGCTGGTTGAAGAGTGAGAGAGAAAGGGGGGAGTTTAGCCTTACGGTTTCTTTTCGCAAAGAGGGAAATCGAAATGGGCGGTGGAAGAATCAGACCTTGAGGCAGCTGCGATGATGACTGGAGGCGGATCAGGAGGCGGTGACGGCGACCGAAGGCGGGAGACGAAGTGGCAGCGACGACCCGAGGCGGGAGACGAAGGCGGCGGCGACAACCGGAGGCGGGAGACGAAGGCGGATGCGGAGGCGGAGGCGGAGGCGGAGGCGGAGGGCGTGAGTTCAAAGAGAGAGAGGGGGGAGCTAGGGATTTGAGGGAAAGAGGGAATGAGAGAGGGAAAGAAGGATTTAGGAATTTGGGGATCGTGAGTTAGGGAGTTGAGGGAAAGAGGGAATGAGTGGAGGAAAGAAGGATTTGGGGATTTGAATTTTTTTTAAAAAATAATTAATTATTAATTAAATCTTAATAATTTTTTTAAGTACTGTGTCACACAACTTGGTTTATAAAATATTAAAAAAATTATAATTTTTATAAAAAACAACAAAATTTATTATTAGATATACTTTTTAATAATAAATGATACAAAAGTGGTTTTTTACTTTCTCATTTGTATATGTACTTTTCTATTATTAGATATATTTTTTCAATGATAATCTTTATTATCCTTTCTTGAATATCAAATATTACTTTAATATTTTCACATTTATGTATATATTTACCATTTATATTTTTTAGCTGAAAAAATCTCAATGATCTAAATATAAAGGATAATGATAACATCAAAATTAGTTGTCCAAATTGATTGTCGAGTTAATAAAAAAATAAAAAATAAAATGTCAAATAAATTATTATGTAAATAAATAAAAAATAAACTATCAAATATTTTATTATATTTTAAGTTTGGGGGTGTCATAATACTTGAAAAGTAATCAAATAAATATTTAATTTTGAATCAAATTAGTCAATAAACTTTATAATAGTAAAATAATAAATTATTTTACTTTTAGAATTAGGAATCTAATTTTGAGTTAGTATCTAAATTACGACTTAAATTTGATAATGTGTTGCAAGTGCCATTATTTTTATGAAACGCTCGTGTTTTTGAGTTTCAATATCATTCATTCTCCTACCAACATACTCAATTAATCAAAAAAAAAATAATTAAATAAATCATACATAAGCCCTCAAACTTCTAAAGAAAGGGCTGCACGATTAATGAAGATTCATAAAACAAAGTGAAACACTGTCAATTGTCGCCGGCTATTACCGACGATCAGAGACAAGCACCCAATACCCTTACCCATATTGACCAACATACCCAAAAATCAACAAAATCCAACGGTTGGATCTCTATAAATCTATGTTTAAACTTCTGGCCAAATACCCAATTTCCACATATAAGTATATATATCATGGATATATACTAAAAAAATTGTATTGATGAAACTAAAAGACTTACCTACTTGTACATCGAGTTCACTTTCATAATTAAAACGTGTCGAATCGACGATCGAACGGCTAGATACATGACATAAAGCGATGATTTAGAAAAGTGTTATTAAGATAAAATTGAGAGAAAAAATAGAGCAAAATTGGAAGGGAAACTTTCGCCTCCCACTATCGACCCCATCCTATTTATCTTTGGGCTGATCGGCAAGAGACCTTCCCTTTCAGTAGGCGGATCTGACCCGGTTCGCTTGACTTCTTTTTTTTTTTTTTAATATAGATATATGTGTATATATATATCTATTTTTTTAATATAGATATTATTATTATTATTATTATTATTATTATTATTATTATTATTTAGAGATCGATTTTCTCCCATATCTTCCGTCTCTAAATTTGTCTCAAAAAATTTCGTCTCAAAAATCCGTCTCTAAACTGTTGCTTTATTATAGTGTCATTTCGTTACAATAAGTACGTTGTCAGAATTTTCATACCTATTGTGACAAATTAGTTTGTCAGAATAAGTCTAAATTCTTGTAGTAAATGTATTCACTATCTTAATGTGACTGGCATTGTTGAAATCTATAGGGTCCAATTGAACATGTCTTTAATCTATCATCCTTAAATAAATAGACAGTTCTTAGATTTCTCAGAAGAAAAATATCATAAATTAATTATAAACTGACACATGGACTACTACTTTTAATTAGTATGAAATATTTATATTAAAGAATAATAAGTCACATGTCAATATTCATGAGATGAATATAATAGATATATGGATAAATGTTAGTTGAACATCTACTGAATGTGACACGAGTCACATAGGTAGTACCATTTTTTTTGTTGATTCATATTAGAAAATTATTTATATATTTATTATTGAATGTCTATAATTTTTTTTATTATATATTTTTTTAATTGATTTAAAGGTGTTTTTAATTAATTAATCATCTTAAATTTTAGATTAATTAAATTTTAATTTAATTATTTTTTAATATTTGATTCTCCCATTTTACGTCCTCAAAATTTAAAATGTAATGTATGTTTAGTATATATTTTATTTATAGTTTTATAATATTAAAATGTAGTGTATTACTAATTAAAATGTAATGTATATATTATTAATATTAATTACTAATTAAAATGGGGTGTGTGTTTTATAAAATTTTATATTTAGTTTACATTTTTTAATATATTTTTTTATTATTTATATATTTAAATAAACTTTCAATAGATTTTAAATTAAATAATTATATTTAATTGCTAATTAGAGACGGATTTAGAGATAGAAAAATATCCGTCTCTGAAGTTTGAGACGGATTTTCAGACGGATTTTTTTCCGTCTCAAATTAAAGACGAATTTAGAGATGCAAAAAAATTCATCTCTAATTAGAGACGGAAAAAAATCCGTCTCAAAATCTGTCTCACATTTCAAAGACGGATTTTTTCCGTCTCTAAATCCGTCTTTAATTTGAGACTGATTTATTTTTGTCTCTAAATCCGTCTCAAAATAGAGATAGAATTTTTTCCGTCTCTAAATCCGTCTCAAAAATTTTCCGTCTCAAAATCCGTCTCTAATTTACTGTTTTCTTGTAGTGACTTACTAAACTTAGCAGCTTCGTGATGTTGAAGACCCGGACTACAACTCACCCAAAGGCTAGAGCACGCGTTGTGTTCCAAACATGGCATAATCAATAGAAAGTGAGAGAGAGAGAGAGAGAAAGAGAGAGCATACCTATTGCGATTATGTCAAGATTCAAACAGCGACAAGACTTGCGACCGGCAATGGGAATGGGAGGAGGAAGAAAATGGGGCGACTAACGATCGGAATAGGAGAGCCAAGAGGGCGCTCAAGCCTGTGATGGCGGGGGACTAGGGTGGGACTGGGGCCGATCGACGTTAGAGTGGGGGATCAGAAAGGGTGTTGCCGACTGCGACAGCGTGAGGCCGTCGGTGGGTTGGGGCTGATCGGCGATGATCTGATGGAAATGGCAAAGAGGAGAGCAAGAGGGTGCAGCGAAGGGCTCTAGGTGTAAAATGGAAAATTTTAGGGTTTCTAGGGGCGTTCGCCTTTTATACTTTATATTATTTTTTTATTTTTTTATTTTTATATAATATATGCAGACAGTTCGGTTTTGAATCGAACCTCTGGTCTTCTAAACCACGAACCGTGTGGTTTGGAAGTTCTCCAAACCAAACTTAATCAGTCCGGTGCGAATTGGCCGAAAATCGCGGTCCAACAATTTTTTTTAACACTCTTAATCTTGGTCGAATTTTATGCACATGGTATGAAATATGTGCTAATGCTATAGTAATTTTTTCTTTTTCTTGTGGAGCATATGTCTACTATTAAATAAATATCATAAATGTGATAGTTTAGATGCATATTTAATATCTAATTTGAGTCCATAACTCTACTTTTTCACAAAAAATCATAAATAAGACTTTCATCTACAGGGTCAAAATTGAGATTATGGGCCCTAAGTCGAAATGTAAAAATAGGCTCCTGAATCGTAAAGTATGTTCAATTTTTTTTTTATAATAAAGTATTAAAAAATAAATAAATATTTATACTATATCAAAGAATAAAATTAAAAATTTTCTAAATTATCAATTAAAAACTAATCTCCTTGTAGTTTTACAGGCAAAAATATCAATTAAGTTTGCAAATCAAGTTGTTTGAACATTTTTTTCTTAATAGACAACATAGCAAATGTGAAGATGTACTCAAGTCCATAAATAAAATAAAGTGTCATAATTGTGACAAGCTTGGTCCATTTGGGAAAAAAAGTTGCGGGATCTTGAACGTGTAGAATATAAATAAATATCATACTTAAAAAGACATATTAATTGTTTAAATCAAATATGTAGGTGGTTTTGTTTCCTTTTAACAAAATTCATGAATATAAGGTTGGACCTCAGAGTTTAGAACTTCATTACTTTTATGGGCTTATTATATCTCCTGTGTTAGATCAAGTTTGGGCAGTTGTGGCCGCAAGGTTTTGCTGTGGTGGCTCCGTGTTGAAGCTCGTGCAGATAGCAAATTCCCTGCCCGGTTAGTCATTTTCTACAGTTCTGATTAATGGTATTGCTTCCATAGTTATGCTAGTCATACCAATATAGCTGGTTCTGACATATAGAATGGTCATAATGATGATAATTTTGTTCATGATGGAACTCATGTGGAGTGTCCATTGGTTTAACAATGTTCATTTCATCTAGAAAGAACCATTGGGGCTAGTTATTGTATGGACAAGGTTTAAATTATTTAGTTAAGATCATCACAAGGTAGTGCTTGAATATTTGCAGTACAATTTTGATGTAATAGCCCTTAGATAGTCCATTGTACACAGTGCTAGCTAGTCTTTATACTATCCCCTGATCATTTGAATTTTTTAGCTAGTTCTGGTATAAAAAAAAAAAAAGAAAAAGTCATGGAGACCTAAAATTGTACTTTTAATAAAAAAAAAAGTGTAAATAAAAAATTAGTAAGGAAACATATGGCAGAGTTAAGATAACTAAAAGGAAAGGAAAAGAAAAGAAAACGAAACTAAACGTGACACAATATAGTAATTTAATGGTACGAGAGCTTAAAATTATTGATTTGCTAGGGTCTAAAATTTTGAGTTAGTTAAATATTTAGTTCAACTAAGGTTTGAATAGTCTCAAATTATGTAGGAAATTCATAAATTTGAGTAACAATAACATTATAACATGGAGTAAAGTACAGCATGCAATTATGGAGTAAATTTTTTTTACAAATTTTATTTATCAAAATTTAATTATCAATTTTTATATGTAATTAAAACTAAATAAAATTTAAAAATTCCATCTAAAATTGAAAACAAGATTAAAGTTGGATATTTTTTATCCATATATATATATATATATACATATACATGGATTGCAAGTACTCCCATCCACTCCTTTAACAATTAAAGATACAATTCTTGCAACCTTTGCTTTGCAGTTAGCAATGTTGGCAGCATTGTACATGTTGGTGTATATTATAATTATCAATTTTTTAGCCGTTATTAATCAAATTATTGACTGCTAATAAACAAGTCCCTTCATTCTGACCAAATTAAGAAAGGGGGGGGAGGGGGGGATGGATAGATTTGGCCACACAGGACCACTGCACCTGGCATTAACTTTTTCTTTTTTACACTTTTATCCGCCGCCCCCCCCCCCCCCCCCCCCCAATGGCTTTGCCATTTGTCCTTGAATTTTTAAATTTCTTGGATCTTCTGGCATGGTCAGGCACAGTGCTGAGATACAGTCTTTTTCTGCACAGTACTCTTCTTTTTTGCCTTTTTTTTTTAATCTTCTTCTGCTTTTACTTTCCAACCCTAACCTTTTTCCCTCTGCTCCTTCCAGGCTTAAATATTTTATTATTTTAAAATATTTATAACTCGTATCATACTTAAATATTTCAACTAAATTTTTTATTTTTCTTTATCCCTTTTGCATTAGGTATATTTGTTTCATTTCATTTGATTTTTTTATAGGACCAAATTATTCAATTAATTATATTTCTAATATCTTATCTTTCAATATAGTGATTCTAACTTTATTTTGAATAGTCTTATATTTAATTTTATTTTTTTCTTCATTATTGCTTCCATGTACTAGGTTCATGGAAGCAATATAGGTTTAACTAACATTCCTTAGTGTTAATGGTCGTATATTTATTTACTTAATATGTTTCAATGTGTTACTTTTGTGTAGAGCGTGAAAAGATATAGAGTATGGATCGTGAATGGGTAAAGAACTTGAATAGGGTATCTCCTCAGTATGTGGCAGGGGTAGAAGAATTTATAACTGTCGCAAAACAGAGTTTGAATTCTGCGGGGTTAACTCTATGCCCATGCTTTAACTGTGCTAATAGGAGGTTACAAAGCATAGATGTCATTAGAGCTCATTTGATTAAAAAGGGAATTGATGACTCATACACACGATGGGTGTACCATGGTGAGAAAGAACCTGAGGAGGAAGAAGGTGTGGGTAACGAGGAACTTGAGGAGGAAGAAGGTGTGGGTAACGAGGAATTCTTTAATGAGCAATTTGATGAATTGGAAGAAGGATTGCATGATGCGGTTGGTGTTGACCTTTTTAACATTGGGCCTACGAGTGACTTTGTTGGAAATGTACGACCAGCTGTTGAAGAGGCCCGTTATGAGAAGCTTTATGAAGCTTTAAATAATCCGGTATATAATGGATGTGAAAACTTTTCTACTTTAACATTTGTTGTGAAGTTGATGAACATAAAAGTGATGAACAAGTGGAGTGATAATTCATTTGAAATGTTGTTAAAGCTAATCCATGAGGTGCTCCCAAAGGGTAATAATTGTCCAGATAACTATTATGACACTAGAAGATTGCTTTGTGATGTCGGTTTGGGTTATGAGCATATTGATGTTTGTCTATATGATTGTGCTCTCTTCTATGGTGAACACAGTAATGCTACAATGTGTCCTGTTTGTAAATATAGTCGCTATGTTCGTAACAAGATTCCGCATAAGAGGCTGCGATACTTTCCTATCACGCCTCGTTTGAAGCGGTTATATAGCTCACGACATACAGCTAGAGACATGCGTTGGCATAAAGAAGTTCGTGCGGAAGAGCCTGGAGTGTTGCGTCATCCTGCTGATGGGAAGGCTTGGAAGCACTTTGATGAGTTATACCTTGACTTTGCTGCCGATTCAAGGAATGTACGATTGGGGTTAGCTTCAGATGGGTTCAATCCATTTAGCAATATGTCAACAACACACAGTATATGGCCAGTCATTTTGATGCCTTATAACATGCCGCCTTGGCGTTCAATGCATAAGAGCAACTACCTCTTAACGTTGTTGATTCCAGGACCAAAGTCACCTGGAAAGGACTTTGATGTGTTTTTAAGGCCGCTTGTGGATGAGCTTAAAGTTTTATGGTGTAACGGGGTTCAAGCATGAATAGTCCAGATCAAGTTTCACTCTTCGTGCAGTAGTTATGTGGACAATTAGCGACTTTCCTGCTTATGCTTACTTGTCTGGGTGGAGCACTATGGGTAAATTGGCATGTCCAATATGCCTCGAGGATACTCGTTCCAGACGAATTCGGGGTAAACAATGTTATACAGGGCATAGATGCTTCTTAAGTAAAACACACCCGTGGCGAAGGAGTATGGAGTATGACGGAAAACCAGAAAAAAGGGGACCACCTCGTCAATTTACCGGTGATGATATTTTGTTGCAATTAGAGGAGGTACCTATATGCACCCCAGGTAAAGCACCTAATAATGATGATAGAAAACGTAAACGTGGTGTTGATGAGTTGAATTGGTCAAAAAAGAGTATACTGTTTGAACTACCATATTGGTCAAAGCTATTGATGCGCCATAATCTTGATGTCATGCATATTGAAAAAAATGTTTGTGATAATATTGTTGGAACCTTGTTGAATGATCCCATGAAGTCGAAGGATACTGTGAAGGCACGCTTAGACTTGGAAGATCTTAACATTCGTAAAGAATTATGGTTGAATGAGCAGAATGGAAAATTTGAGAAACCTCATGCAAATTACATGTTGAGTAAATCAGATTGTGAGGGGTTTTGTGACTTTATCAAGTCAGTTCGCTTACCGGATGGGTATGCTTCAAACATCAGTCGATGTGTGACAGACTCTCATACGCTTGGAGGGATGAAAACACATGATTATCATGTATTGCTTCAAAAAATACTACCAGTGGCCATTCTCCCATACTTAGACAAGAAAATACGTGCTGCGTTGATTGAGTTTTGTCAATTCTTTCAAAAATTAAGTGCGAAGACTCTATATGTTAACGAACTTGAAAATATGAAGACAGGGATTGTTATCATACTGTGCAAACTTGAAAAGATATTTCCTTTGGCATTTTTTACAATCATGGTTCACTTATGTGTGCATTTACCTGAACAAGCATTGTGGGGTGGACCAGTCAGTCCAAGATGGATGTTTGGCATTGAACGTCGCATGGGTACATACAAGGGATACGTTCGTAACTTTGCATGTCCTGATGGTTCCATTACAGAAGCATATGTTGTTGATGAGGCTGTGACATTTCTATCTCGATACTTGCATAATATTGAGACGAGATTTACACGTCTAGAACGTAATTGGGATGTACCTATTACACAACATAAGATGGAGTTATTCAACAATAATGTTCGTACAATGGGGGCCTCTAAATTTGGTGAACTAGGCGTTTATGGCCATGTGTTGCAATGGTACCTTTTGAATAACTGTGGAGATGAACTTAACGGTTACATAAAGTGAGTTAGGCACATATAAAATATTTTTAAATTATTACAAATGGTTTATTTTAAAATAAGTACTGACATGTTGTTTCATTGTAGTGAGCATAAAGAAGTATTGTGTTTGAGAAATGTGCGGGAAGAAGATCTCGAAGCCGTACAAAAACAAGAATTTCCTTCTTGGTTCAAGAACAAGGTTAAAATCTTCTGTATATATATATTTATTTTTTCTAATTCATCTTAAACTAATATTAGTTGTCTACAGATGGCTAATTTTAGAGTCAATGGCGATCCTAAAGCAACTGATGATTTGTACTCATTGTCACAATATGCGGATGATCGTTACACAATTTGGCATAGTTGCATTGTCAATGGCGTTAGATTTCGTTGCAAAGAACGTGACGACAAGTTCAAAACACAATGTAGTGGAGTTTGTACAGAGGGTGATTATGAGAGTAGCGATATCACATATTATGGTGTTCTACTTGAAATTTTAGAATTGGATTTCATCTATCAATGTACGGTATTCATGTTTCGTTGCAAGTGGTACAATACTGATCCGAAAGGAAAAAGAATAGTGGTTAATAATAATTTGACATCACTTGACATTACATCTAATTGGTATGCTGAAGATCCATTTATTTTGGCCACACAAGCTCAACAAGTTTTTTATCTAAATGATCGGAGTCGGGGAAAGAATTGGATGGTTGTACAAAAGGTAAATCATCGGAACATATATGATATAATTGAGCATGACGATGATGAAGAGAGGGTGAATGATGATATCTTTCAAGAGGAATAATCTAGTGAGTTGCCGCCTTTTCAGCCAACGGAAGAAATAGTCGATACGTCTTTATTGGTTCGACAAAATGAAGAACCAATAACTCTGCCTCATGAGTTGGTGGTTAAACTACGTAGGGAACAAGCATTTATTAATGATCGAGAACATAGCTTGGAAGATATTGAGGACAATGATGACAACGGTAGATTTTTTATAACCGATGAAGTAACTTTAGAATCTGAGACTGATGACGACTCTGATGACCCAGATCTTGATGACGATGACGATGATAATGCATGATGCATGATTTTTTATTACAGTTCTTACATGGCTACTAGTGGGCGAAGAGGTAGGGCTGCACGAAGAGGAGGACGAGTTGGCGGACAAACAAAGCCTATTGTTGCCCCCATTACATCAGATTTTGGTTTGTTGCATTTAGATTTATAATTGATTTCATTATTTTCCAACAATTGTCTTTAGTACTTACATGCATATTCATTTTTATATAGGAGGACATGTTGGAGGACAGACAGAACCTATTGTTGCCCCCACTACATCACATTCTGGTTTGCTGCATTTAGATTTATAGCTAATTTGATTATTTTTTCAACATTTATCTTTGGTGCTTACATACATATTCATTTTTATACAGGAGGACAGGTTGGAGGACAAACAGAGCCTATTGTTGCCCCCACTACATTTTCGTTAGTGGAGCCTATTTTAATCCCATCTCCACCAGTTGTCACACATTCTGGTTTGCTGACTATCACAATCTAATTTGCTGCATTTAGATGTATTGTTGATACTATTATGAGTTTATTTTCTTATAATGTTAGGTTTCATATAACAAAGTTAGAATTCAATCAGTTTTTGTGTCTAACATCTTTGGCTGCAGATGTGGATGTGCACACCTCATCTCGATCAACAGCTGCAAATGTGGATGTGCACATCTCATCTCGATCAACAGCTGCAAATGTGGATGTGGATGCACCTGAAGGTTCAATTGTACGCAGGAGTACTTATGGACAACGTGCTCGGAAGGTGAAGAAACATGCTAAGGAAAGATTGACTGTGGAGTTCAATTTTACTCTTATGCAAGCTATTTGTGACAACGCAGAGATGTTTAATAATGAAATTGGATACATTGTACGTAAGAATTGTAGTTTTCAATATAAGGAGTGGAGATGTGTACCTTCGATAGTTAGAGCACCGCTTCGTCACAAACTTCTTGTAAGTAAATCATCATTTAATTATTTTTACTTTGTATATTTATGTGTTTTCTTATTGCTAACATTATATGATTTCTTTTCTTTTTTAGACTGTTTTTGATATCAACATTGAGGATAAAAATATCCAAAAGGTTATCGATAAACAAATGCAACGAGCTTGGAGAGGCCACAAATATAAGCTACATGCTTACTTCAAAGAAATTGGAGGAGAGAAAGATCCAATTAAGGCCAAAAGTAAGCGCCATGAGGAAGTGAGCCAAGATGATTGGGATTACCTTTGTGATCTTTGGACAAATCCTGTTTTTATGGTAATGCTTATAACTGTTTTTTAGGATTCTTTTTTTTTATTAATGAAAATATATATTTATTAGTGAATTGTTAATTTTTAAAGGAACGAGCACAGAAGAATGCCAACTCTCGTGCAAAACGAAAGTGGGAATCTAGAAATGGTTCGAGGAGTACAGCGCGTCATCACGTTGTTCGTGGAGCTAACTTGGATGGCCCGACAGGACATATTGAGACTTGGCATCTTCGACATCGGCATTCCGAACACGGTTGGTCGTCTTCAGAGTTAGAGGCTAAATATGTAAGTATATTATTTTTACTCTAGATTAGGGGAGGAAAAAGCTGAAATCAGGGAAGATTGGTTTACATAATTTTATTTTTATTAATTAAAGAGCTTATGTTGGGTATCTTGTGAAGAGTATTGAGTTCAATCAAGGATAAGTGTTTTGTAGGAGTAAAGAAAGTTATCAAAAAGAAAAAGGAATGGAGAAATGCATTGGGAATTCTTTTTTTGGAATCAGATTGATCTTAAAACTTGCATTTTCGTTTCTTTTCTAGTTTTTCTTTGTACTTTTGCCATGCTTTTTGAAAGGTGGGGGGAGTTGATGTGTGAAGAGATTGATTAATTTTTCTTTGCAACTCTTAATGAATTTGAACAATATAGAATTTTATCATATTGTGGAGATCTAGTTGTTGCTAGTTGTTACTTAAGTAGAAAGTATTTGTTAGATTTTCCATCATATTTCTTTGTCAGTGGCATGAATAGCATTGAGTGGGTATGCTTGTGAAAAATCATGATCGATTTTGATGATTCAATTGCTTTATATTGGCATAATTGAGACTATTTTTAATTTAAAAATAATTGATTAAGAATATGTTATATTTTTTTACAGGAACAAATGATGCAATTGAGGCGAGATAATTCTCCAGATAAAATGACTGATAAGGATATCTTAGAAAAGGTTCTTGGACGACAATCTGTTCGCTTGTTTGGTTGGGGGCGATCTCCTAGTACTTCCGGGACAACATGCACTAGTGAGGAGTCTAGTCGTCCAACTTACAAACAATTAGTTGATGATTTGAACAGGTACAAATCTCTTTTTCAAGAGCTCCAGGGAGACGTGAACATGTTGCGTCAAGTATTGATTGAAAAAAATATTATGCCTCCTCCGTCTACTGCGCATGTACCATCGGATCATAGTTCAGGACGATCTCGCCTCAATCCATCCCGTCTCGACCCATCCAGTTCTAGCCCTTCCCTCTATTCTACTGAAGACGAGTTTAGAGACGAGATTTAATAATTTGTTTTGTGCTTTTTTTTCAAGAATGTTTGAACTTTTTAGGTGACTTTATGCTTATTTTGTGACTTTATGACTTTTTATGTGCGTATATGTTTGAACTAAATCGTAATAGATGATTTTTTATTTTGTGACTCTTTATGTGCAACAATTGAAATTTTAAATATAATATTTTAGTTTTGTCCACACATAATATGGTTTTTAGCCACATGAAAATTATCCTTTCATACAGAAATTATTTTTTATATTATTGCCCACACATAATATGTTTGTTACCCACATTATATTTTTTTTAGCCACACATTTAATTTTTTTTTAAATTATTACCCGCACATAATATTTTTTTTACCTACACATAAAGTTTTTACCCACACATAAAAAAATTATTTTTAATATTATTACCCACATATAATCTTAACTTTACTTACACATAAACAAATACACGTGTCACGCCACATCATCATCCAATTAAAGCCACATCATTAGCCACGTCATCAGCCACATCAGCAGCCACGTCATCAGCCACGTCACAATTATAACTTCCGGATATAAAAATACCTACACATACAAAAATATTTACCTACACATATATGTGTGGGTAATATATTAAGATTTACCCACACATGAATATATGTGTGGGTAAAAGTTATTTTCTAACCCCCCTTTACCCACACATCTTGACATTTGCATTATGTGTGAAGAAAAATTATAATTGACACATAAGGTGATTTTTACCCACATTTACGTGTGTGGGTAAATCCCTCAATTTTTTGTAGTGATAGTTTTCGCATATTGGTTAATGGGTATATGGCGATTTGTGGATTTTAGCTTCTCCGTATGTTGCTCGCATGTAATTTTGTGATCGATTTGTGTCCTGTGGGTAAAATGACAAAGTTCGCAGAATAGGTTACACGGAAAATATTTCTTTTTTTTGACGTGATAATCTGAGTTGTTAATCTAAACAGTGCATGTCCTGGAAAAATAGATGGAGTATTCTTAAGGATACAAATTTTGAACAATTTGTAGGAACAAGTAAAAGATCTTATGAAATTAACACCAATCTTCGTAAGCACTCTCACATGAATTTGTTGCTATCCAGATTACAAGTAGGCATTGTTGGACCAAATCACTAAAACTTTGAAGTTCATAATATTAGACCAACTTATATTTTGGACTCTGTGATAATGCGGCAACGTAGTGGAGGATAATTGTCAGTATGAGTATTTTATATCCATTTGTAATAATCTGTTGGGTTATTAAGGATAATTGTCACACTGCCGGAGGCATTTCATAATTGCCAATTTTTTCCCATTTTGTTTTTCAATTCTGATTTGTGTTATTTGATTCTGGTTGAATTCAGTTCATTCACCAACTTCATCTGATTGTTATTTCATGTGTAAAATCTAGATTTTTGAAGAAAGCTAATTTTTTAATTACATGTAAAAATGGGACTAGAAGTTTAGCTTATGGTATCTATCTGTTGCTAGGGTATGGAATTATATGAGGAATACATATTTGTCCGCTTAATAGATTTTTGTAAATGTCCAAGTTGCTTCCACAACCATCGATTTCTTTTTATGATACAGACCACCTGTTTTTTGTTTTTGTTTTCGGTCAATGAGAAGAAGATCTGCTTTTTTTTTAAATTTCTTTTCCATCTGAGAGTTAAAGTTTCCAGGAAAATAAAAATAATAACACCATAATCAATCATAATGGTGCTCTATATATGTAGTTTGTATTTTCCATATAAACTCTTTTTTTTTGTTAATTAATTATTGGACTAAGTCTCCGTACCGTACCATACTATACATGGTTCTTTTTCTTTCTTTTGTGGTTGTCTTTTTGAATTTTCTCCCTCTCAGATTTGGTTGCTTATACTGTTTGCTTAGTTGTAATTAAATGTATTATTATATCTCCAAAAAGGAAACTTCCTGAAACTTTTCAAATTATTTATTTATTTATTTTTAAATTTGATTATGCGAGTTCTAATTTCTGAGTAAATAAACTTAATTACTCAAAAAGAGGGTCCCAAACATCCTAATCAAATTGGCATGCATGCTCATGTGGGTTGAGAATAGACTTTAATTATTTTCATGCCCGGAGGATGACAATTAACATTCAAGTGGTTAATTATATATATAGTAATTACATTACATGTTGTGTGGGTACAGCTGCCTTAATTTGTTTCTATTCTTCCATTCAAATTAATTGCTTCTCCTTGATAAGGAATATGCCCTGAAAGCTAACCTACTTCCATTCATTAACGTGGTTGCAACTTTAAGTTAACTCACTTGGGTTTGGGTTAAATGATGATGATGATGTGTAGCTTTCAGGTGTTGGTAAGGAAGAAGATCTATTATTCACTCCAAACCTTCAAGACTCAGTGCCCCTTCTAATTAATAAATAAATATGCTCTTTATCTGATGCATAGAATATGTGGTGTTAAAAAGGAGCGCAATTTAACTTATAGATTGTTTCAGGAGTTCAGAGGAATTCGATGTTTACATGGCTTGAATTTTGTATGGATGAACACAGATCTAACTCTCCGTTGATTGGATTTGAATTTTTGATACGTGAAATTCTCATTAATGCATATATTTTATCTTTTAGATTTGTAGTTTGTTTTAGGAGTTCAGAAGAATCTAACATTTACGGTCTTGAATTTTGTGTCATTGTATGGATGGGTGTAGATTTCGTTTTGATGATTTAGTGTCTTCTTCTTGTGCCTCCCAACTCAAGCTGTTGATTAAGAATTTTAATAAGTCAGAGTCCGCTCCTAATTATTCTCAAGGTTACTTACCCCTCTTTTCTAGGGTTTCTTTTTCTTCGTTTTTGATTGATCGTCATTTACTCTATTTTCAATCATATTCGTTTTATTTTCTTATTCAAGCTTATTATTGGGTCATGTCAATTGTTTGATCAAATTATTCTCTTTTTTTTGTTGCCGACTAGAGGAGGTTTAGTATTTGAATTAAAAAAAAATGAAATAATACCCAATGACCGATTGTTTCCTTATGAATGGGATTGCAATTTTTGTGGGCATTGTATAATTTTCTTCTTTTTGTTTTTGTAGTTTTTATCAATTTTGGTTTTTGTATGTGATGTGTCGTACGCTGATGAGATGAGATTATGTTGTTGATGATGTAGAAGAAGATGTGCATTTGGGGGTTGCACATCACATGTACCAGGATGGAAATTATAAGCAAGCTTTGGAGCACTGCAATGCTATTTATGAGAGCGACCCACTGCATTTATATTATCAGGTCTCTTAACCTTTTGCATTTTTTAATTAGTTTCAAAAACCCAATTTCCTCTTTCATGGTGTTGCCGAAGTTCCAGAAAGTGATCAGCTTCTTTTCTTCAATTTCTTTTCTATCTTTCTACGCAATGCTCTTTCTTAATATTCCATTTAGTTTGCTCGGACAGTAGTTTCTAATGTAATTTATTGTTCATTCAATAATGAAGAATGACAAATGAAAACCTTATATGTGCAAGCCACTATGTGGACAGATGTCTATGTATGGAGAGAGGGAGAGGGAAATGGAGGGTTCAGTAGCGAACTAACTAACAAAAACAACAAACTATTAAGTACCAGTTAGCCTCAATTAAGAGAACTATAACTAATGTTGTTGTCAATCTTCAATTTTAACACACAACTACTTAGAATTGATCCACACTTTGAAGAGTGCTATGGAAACATGGCAAATGCTTGGAAGGTAGTGTTATACCTGATATAAGTGTTATTATGCTATGAAAGCAACAGGCTGAGTTTTTTTATTCTCACTTTTGAGACATCACTGCCTCTCTCTTTCTCTCTATTACACCTTTTCTCCCGCTCCCTCACTCACTGTCTCTCTCTCTTTTTCTCTTTCTTTCTCTCACAGACCCACCCACCCACCTACACTATCAACGGGTGCGATAGTGTGAGGGGGAAGGGAGGGTCAACGGCTGGTAGGGGGCCGACGAGTGAGACGACGATGAGGGGGGCGGGAGGGACGACAACGAATGGGGGCGATGGCAGTCCGAGATGACCCACGGCCCTCGATCGGCAGCTGTCGGGGGCTTTAAGGGTTCCGGTAGTGACTTATATGTATTGTTTGATATTTAATTTTTAATTTAATTTGTTCAAATTATAGAGCACTTACTGATGTGGTTTATTATATAGATTTAATATTTTTTATTATTATTATAAAATGTTAACAAGTATAAAATAATTTTAATTTCTATTTTTTGTTTAGTGTTTACAATTTTTTTTTGCAAAATTAGTGAACATTATTACATTTTAATGTTAATATTATTTATACCATGCCTTTAGGCATGGGTATACGCTAGAAATTTGAAGTTTATGCACAATTTATACAGAATAGTGTGACAATAGCATTTGTTAATTAATGGCAAGGATATTTTGAGATAATTAATAACTTTGTCATCATGGTGTTATATATAAATACTAGCATATACTCGTGCCTAAAAACACGGTGTAAATAATATTAACGGTGAGGGGGAGGTGGGCGAGGGGGCATTGGCAGCTGCCCATGATGGTCGCTGGGTTCGGGGAACATTGATGGCCGATGGGGGGTTGGTGGCAGCCAACAGGCGGCGTGGGGGGGGGGGGGGGGCGTTGGCGACCGCCCATGGCGGACGCTAGGTTTGGGGAAGAGAGGTTACCCAAATCCCATGTTCCTCGAACCTTGTGAGTCGGGGAACTCAAGTTCCTTGATTTTCAGGGTTCGAGGAACCTCAATTCCCTGAACCCATAGGCCGTCAACCCCTTCTCCTCCCTCCCCAACAACCATGGCAACCGCCAACCCCCCTACAGCCATGGCGCCCGCCACCCTCTCCTACCAGCTGCCGTTGATACCCCATCCCCCCAAGCATCGTTGATGGCTGCTTTCCCCTTCATGGTCGCAAACACACACATACGCACCCAGGCATATACATATTCTCACACACATTGTTAATATTATTTACACCGTGCCTCTAACGCATAGCCATCTCACTGTCTCTCTCCTTGTCTTTCTCTCTCTCTCCTTCCCACCCACCCACCCCGTCTCCAACCCCCCTCTTTCTTTCTCTCTCTCTCCCTCCCACCCACCCACCCATCCCCATCTCCGATCTGCATTCTTCTGAATAATTTCTAACGGCGAGAAGCTTGCTGTCTGTAACCTTCCATTAAAGCTTCTCCAAGAAGCTTATGCTGACAGCACTCCAACCCCACCAGCTCTCATGCTTTGAAATATATATATCACATATATATATATATACATGTAAAAGGAGAATGGAGGCTGAGAGAAGAAGACCGCAGGAATACTGTTCGACGCACCTGGAAGAACGGAAGAAGAGGAGAAAAAGAAGAAGATGCACAAGAGCAAGGGTTGAATCGGAGAAGAAATGCCCAGCGCACGCACCAGAGAAGAAATCGGAAGGAACCCATTAGCATTCAAAATTGAAACGAATAAAACGGCTGAAGTCCGCACTGTCCTTTCTCTTTTATTTCATTCATTAATTTATATCTATACATATTGCACGGCAGGCATGGACGTGGCCCTCCAGGCACGTCTCCTCATTTGCAATCTGTCTCCAATTTCTTTTACAATAATATATAATATCATATCATATTATATATATAGAAAATTTTGATAGTGCGCAACACCCACTGTCAATTAATTAATTATTATCTAGATAATAAGATAGAAAAATTTTAAAAAATATGTAAAATGTATGAGAGATATTTTAATGGGTAAGATAAATTTTAAATGTATATTGATGGTTGAGATTGATGGAGATAAATGAAGTTCCTACCCACTCACTCCCTCACTCACTGCCCCATCTCTCTCTGTTGCACCATCTCTCCCACTCTCTCACTCCCTTCATCTCTCACGACGATGGGTGGAGGAGGGCCTGCAGGTGCGACGGCAGTGAGGGAGGGTAGGAGGGACAACGGTGGGTGGGGGCCGGCGGTGAGAGATGGCATGAGGGACGACGGCAGATGGGGGGGCCAACGGGTGTGACGATAGTGTGGGGTGGGAGGGACGACGGTGGGTGGGGACGAGGCGTTGCGAGCAGCTGGCAGGGGGCGATGTGGTCCGAGAAGTGGTGGGGGCGACGACCGTTTGTGGCCGGTGGAGGAGGTGATTGAGCGAGGCAATGTGAGAGGTAAAGGGAGGGGCAGGACGAATGGTGCTCGCGGCAAGGGACGACGAACGATGGAGGGGACTGAGCAAGGCAGTGCGAGTGGTAGAGGGAGGGGCACGACTGATGGTGTTGGCAATAGGGGGTTACGGACAGCAAACGCTACTTGCAGCGGTAGGGGATGGCTGCTGTCAGGGGCCCTTGAAGCCCCCGACCAGCAACGGTTAGGGACTCCAATTTTTTTTCAAGGTCGGGGACTCTTTTTCAATTTTTTAAATTTTAATTTTATTAAAATTTAATTTTAAAACATTTAATACTTAATTTTTAAGTATTCTAAATATCAACAGTGTAAGTTTTTAAAAATTTTTAAATAAAAAAAACACCAACAGTGTAAGTTTTAATGTATAAGAATTTGACATTTAGAATTTGAATGATTTAATTCCAAAAGAAATAAAAACCTCTTTTAATCATTGATGATCAAATATTATTTTTAATGTAAAACTTTATTCAAATAATGATACTAAAGTAGAAAACTTAATTCGAAATTTAATATTTTTATCTTTAGGCGTTGAATCTTTAATATTTAAATAAATATAAAATTGATTAATCTATCCTATTGAGTTACTTAAAGATACAAATATTCAAAAAGAATTCATTTATTTTTTTAATTCTATTTTTATTTTATTAAGTCTATTTTTTTATTTTAGGCACAATAAAATATTTTTTAAATTCAAATAAAATGAAAATCAAAGAGTTCTCGACCATGCATGGTCAAGACCCAAGATTCGAAAACACAAGGGTTCCCAACCACTTACGATTGGGAACCCAAGGTTCTCCGACCTCGAACCAGGGTTCCCCCCCCCCCAATTGATGGCCACGATTAATACGTATTGTTTGATATTTAATTTTCAATTTAATTTTTTCAGATTGTAGAGCATTTACTCTTGTGGTTTATTATATAGTTTTAGTAATTTTTTTTTATTATAAAACATTAACAAGTATACAATAACTTTAATTTCTATTTTTTGTTCAGTGTTTATAATTTTTTTTTACTTGCTCTTATGTTTTGATTTGCAATATTAGTGAAAATATTACAAAATCTTATATGTTTGTTTCTTATTTGAGTTTTGTAGAGTGTTTAATACAAATAAAATTATTATAATATAATATGTATAAATTATAAATATATTTAATGTTAATATCATTTACACCGTGCCTTTAGGCATGGGTATACGCTAGTATATATATATATATACTATACTTCAGATCTATTAAGTCACACTTAAACATATTTAAATCTCTATTTATTTATTATTTATTTAATATATTTTTATTCAAAATTATAATCCAACAAATAATTATAATTAGTTAACATGTGAATACAACCAAATGTGACATTCAAATGGTGTTTCCATGGCTTTTCTAGATATGCCCCGTTTAGCCGAATCATCCATGATCTAAGGTAGTACTCTAAAATAACAACATTAAATCATAATATTAAGAAATAGTTAAAGGTCAAAAGGTATTATTACAAGATTCTTGTGATCACAAGTCTTACACAACTAAAAAAAGAGATTAATATTTTTTGTTACCTTATCTTGGTTAGGGGTGTTTGTGGTTCGGTCTGGCCAGCTTTGAGCCAATTTAATGCGCCAAACCGCAAGCTTGGTTTTCTTCATAATCAAACCGAGTGGTTTGATTTGGCGCAGAAAAACCTCACCGAATCGCACTGCATTTTGCAGTTCGATGCGGTTTCCTGCAACACAACTTACTAAACTTAGCAGCTTCGTGATGTTGAAGACCCGGACTACAACTCACCCAAAGGCTAGAGCACGCATTGTGTTCCAAACATGGCATAATCAATAGAAAGTGAGAGAGAGAGAGAGAGAGAGCATACGTATTGCGATTATGTCAAGATTCAAACAGCGACACGACTTGCGACCGGCAATGGGAATGGGAGGAGGAAGAAAATGGGGCGACTAACGATCGGAATAGGAGAGCCAAGAGGGCGCTCAAGCCTGTGATGGCGGGGGACTAGGGTGGGACTGGGGCCGATCGACGTTAGAGTGGGGGATCAGAAAGGGTGTTGCGGGCTGCGACAGCGTGGGGCCGTCGGTGGGTTGGGGCTGATCGGCGATGATCTGATGGAAATGGCAAAGAGGAGAGCAAGAGGGTGCAGCGAAGGGCTCTAGGTGCAAAATGGAAAATTTTAGGGTTTCTACGGGCGTTCGCCTTTTATACTTTATATTATTTTTTATTTTTTTATTTTTATATAATATATGCAGACAGTTCGGTTTTGAATCGAACCTCTGGTCTTCTAAACCACGAACCGTGTGGTTTGGAAGTTCTCCAAACCAAACTTAATCAGTCCGCCGGTGCGAATTTGCCGAAAATCGCGGTCCAACGATTTTTTTTAACACTCTTAATCTTGGTTGAATTTTATGCACATGGTATGAAATATGTGCTAATGCTATAGTAATTTTTTCTTTTTCTTGTGGAGCATATGTCTACCATTAAATAAATATCATAAATGTGATAGTTTAGATGCATATTTAATATCTAACTTGAGTCCATAACTCTACTTTTTCACAAAAAATCATAAATAAGACTTTCATCTACAGGGTCAAAATTGAGATTCTGGGGCCCTAAGTCGAAATGTAAAAATGGGCCCCTGAATCGTAAAGTATGTTCAAATTTTATTTTTTTTCATAATAAAGTATTAAAAAATAAATAAATATTTATACTATATCAAAGAATAAAATTGAAAATTTTCTAAATTATCAATTAAAAACTAATCTCCTTGTAGTTTTACAGGCAAAAATATCAATTAAGTTTGCAAATCAAGTTGTTTGAACATTTTTTTCTTAATAGACAACATAGCCAATGTGAAGATGTACTCAAGTCCATAAATAAAATAAAGTGTCATAATTGTGACAAGCTTGGTCCATTTGGGAAAAAAAGTTGCGGGATCTTGAAGGTGCAGAATATAAATAAATATCATACTTAAAAAGACATATTAATTGTTTAAATCAATAATACCTCTAGGCTAAAATCCTATCACAAAAGCTATAAAATTTAAACAAAACATTACGTTCTAATATCAAAAATCAAAATTAACTAACTACTGATCACTTGAAACAAGAACAAAAGATGAGAAAAACCAGGAATAACAAGTGAGTATGGTAGTGTAACTGTGTAAATACAGAAAATAATTGTGTTATAAAGATCAAATTTGTCGCTACCATTTCTGTTCTTATTTGATTTTTTTGGAAATTAAATTTGCTTTTATCAAATTTAACCAACATCAGTACAATAGACATAGGCAAGAGGGCCAAATCTCTGAATGAATCATAAATGAAACAAAAATGAAAGAATGAACAGTTGACCGCTAATTAAGTTGGATAGAAAGAAAGTTGAAGCAGATCTGGAAGTTTTGGCTTAGAGGCTCTGAGAATCAAACTTGATGAGTGATGAGCGGCAATTGAGAGGCAAGGAACCACTAGTGAGCGAGGGAGCAAAAGGTGAGAGAGAGAGAGAGAGAGAGAGAGAGAGAAAGCAAGAGCCAAGGCGAGCCGCGAGCGATCGAGGGGCGAGCCAACGAGGGCGAGCAATGGAGCGAGAGAAAGGCAGTGAGCAAGAGCGAGAGATAGACAACTGGCAACGAGTGAGAGCCAGGGAGCAAGAACGAGAGAAGGAAAAGGGCAGGGGTAGAGCATTGGAGCAAAGTTTTTGGGTTTGCTGCATTTCAGCATTTACAGAAGGAGTGGGCGACTGGGTGCTTGAAAGGGAGGGGTTTCCAAATTTATGGGCTCTGAGGCAACCGACTCATGGGCTTTATTATAGGTCCGACTCTATTTGCCTAGCACTTTGAGACATAAGGTGAGAAGTGGAATCTTCAATTTTTGGCCACTTATATATTATTATAGGCTTATTTTGATAACTTGTCAACGCAATTGTATTTTAAGCTTAAGCTATCATTAGTTTTCTTTCGTAATATGCTTAAAATAATCTTTCATCCATCACTACAAAAAAGTTGATCTTTTTTTACGGTTTTAAAAGCTACCGCAAAACATGGTATTTTGTGACGATTTTAAAAAATCGCCTCAAACTTTTTTAAATTTTAAAATAAAAATTTGCTACAGTTTTCGAAAAATTGCCTTTTAAATTTAAAAAAGATTAATAATTAAAAAATTAAATTAAATTAACATTTGCGGCGATTTTGAAGAAACGCCACAAAATTTATCAAAAATTTAAATTTTGCGATGAAATTTTAAAACTAATTTAAGAATTGAAAAATAAAAATAAATTTTGTGATAGTTTTTGAAAATCGCCTCTAAATTCATTTAAAAATTAAATTTTGTGGCGATTTTGTAAAATTGCCACAAAATTTAGAAAATAATTTAATAATTAAAAAATATAAAATTTTAATAATTTATAAAAAATTAAAAAAATATGTTAACTCTTCTTTTTTTATTTTTAATCAGTTAATTTATTTAATTTAATTAAATTAATTTATTCCATTATTTTTTTAAAATATATATTTTTAATTTAATCAATTAATTTATTTTTAATTTATATTAAAAAATATAAAATGTAATTTTGTAAAATAGTAGTTAAATTAGTATATAATTAATATGTGTGGATATATAACAAGGAGGCTTCGCAGATCAAATGGCTTCACGCACGCTCGCGAGTACAGGAGGTCCCGGGTTCGAAATCGAGGAAGAGAAAGGCTGCTGGAATTAAATTTCCAACATTGCCACGTGGCACAAGCGGTCAGGCCCGCTCGCGTGCGCACAGGAAAGCAATGTGTGTTAGTGTTGGGGCTCTAATACTAGATTTACATGACATTTGGCATTTATATTTATGGGACTAATGATGTAATTCTTACAATATGAAATAAAATATATTTTCATATTTAAGGTCATATCTTCATTCATAACTCTCCAATCATTAATATGAATGAGTCCTTAGATTTTTTGCTAAAGGTCTTATTCTTAAGTGTTAAGAATATGTAATAATTGACCTTTATAATAAGGATGTCTTAATGGTTATTTTCAATCCTTAGACTTCTCAGATGAGGACTATGATTAGTTAAGTACGGACTGGCACATGGGATATTACATTCGATTAGTATGAGATGCTAATGATAAATGATGGTGAGTTGCATGCCATAATCCATGAGATGGATATAGTATCATGTTGGTAAGTGTTAGTGGAACATTTAATGAATGTGACGCACGTGATAGATTACATGGCTAAGATGATCTATGGTTTATCACAGGCTTCGATTGTATTACTAGTCCTTCGATCGGAGGCAACACAGTTGTTTTGTGTGTCAATGCCAGGGATTTGTCATTGCTAAAAACCATCCAATTATTGGGTGGGAGATACACTGTATGGTCCATGTGTAATGGCACATGAAGGTAGGTGATTGCTATTCGGATCCATCGACCTCTGGTGTGAGATGAACATCCTATGCGATCAGTAGTGGCCTTGATTGTAGAAACCCCTGGCCAGGGTACAATTGATTGAAAAGTTTCCAATGTCGGAAAGAGTTTCGATGTGTCGTCTGAATCTCACCACAATGAGTTTGGCATAGTCATCGAGTTAGTGAGTTTGATCAGTCAATGACTCTCACTCGATCGGAGTGATAAAGGATGGAGGGATTATAGTACACAGGAATCGAAAGCCCAAATAGGTTATATTCTAAAGTAAGACTTTATTACTAGTAGGTGTAATATCCAAGTATTTTGAGAATAATAATAATTAATATTTTTGTATTTAAAATATTTTTTGATATCCATTAGAGATTATAAATGAAAAAACTAATGGACTTAGAGTTAGTGAGCTAAGTTGAAAAAGGAAAGGCTATGTAAATGGGCTTAGAGTTAGTGGGCTAAGTTGAAAAGGGAAAGGCTAAGTAAATGGGCTTAGAGCTAGTGGGCTAAGTTGGAAAAAATGAAAGGCTAAGTAAATGGGTTTAGAGTTAGTAGGCTAAGAAAATGGGCTTAAAATTAATGGACTAAATAAAAGAATAATCTATTCAAAAGAAGATTTAGTGAAAAATAATTAAGGTAACAAAATAATTAAAGATAGTGGGTGAAATAATTGAGAATTATGGGAGACAAAGTAGGGTGTGGATAAATAATTAAAGATTATGGGTGAGATTTAGTGAAAAATAATTAAGAAATATGACAAAATAATTAAAGATAATGGGTAAAATAATTGAGAAATGTGGGAGACAAATTAGGGTATGGACAAATAATCAAAGATAATGGATGAAATAATTGAGAAATGTGGGAGACAAAGTAGGGTGTGGACAAATAATTAAAGATTATGAGTGAGATTTAGTGCAAAAAAATTAAGAAATGTGACAAAATAATTAAAGATAATGGGACACAACAATTATGCTAAGCTTAATTTAACTTTCTATAAATAGAGAAAACTTGAAAGATTGGAGGACTTAAATTAGAAAGAGAAAGCTTGTAAGAAAGAAAGATCTGAGAATGAGAAAGAGATTTGAAAAAAAGAAAGAAAGAAATAGGGAAAAAAAAATATAGAGAAAAATACAAAAAATTCCTAGAAAAATCTTATAGGCTGGGTTTAGTAGTTCGTGTAAAAATTTGTGACAGAAGGCATTGTTGGATACGCAAACTAAGACTTAATTGCAATATAGAAGAATACCGAATTGCTCTGCAAAAATGTGAGTTATCTTCGAAAAAATTTCAAAAATTTCAGAAATATGAGAATAATATTTTAGAATTTTTTATGACAAAATTGGAAGAGAAGTGCATGATTGGTATTTATTATGGATTTTTGAGGCAATATGTAATACCCGAGAAATTCTAAAGGACTCAAGGGTAAATTATCATGGGGGGCAAAAATGAAATTTAAGAATAAATGAAAGGTATAACGGTAATTTATTACCGTATAAATGACCGAATTAACTGTCGGGAGTGTCCTGGAGCCAAGATACCAAAGAAAAATGATGTGGCATTAACAAGCACCCTGAAATAAGATTTATGGCATTGAAAGAAATCGGATCGGGAACGGTTTTCAGTACAGCTAAAATGCAGCTGCCAATTAGACTACAATACCGAATTATTATAGATAATTTTTGGGAAGTCAACGGAAGCTTGAAGGGGCTTCGATTTTTCATTAGGAACAACCCTTCAGTGGTTTCAGGAAGAAACAAAGAGGTTTAAGGCCAAAACGAAGATTCGGACCTAAGTGGAGTTTTCTGAAATTACCAGAGGGAGGTTAAAACGATGACTTCTTGGAATCCTCAGGAGTCAAATTGATGTTTTAGGACTTGAGGGTCTTGAAACCAAATTTGAAAAGTTCAGGGGCTAAGTAAAAAGGGGCAAAAAGGTAAAAGCCAAAAGTTAAGGGGCCAAATTGCAAAAAGCCAAAAGTTGGCCAATGACCAACACATGGACGGTCGGACATGGCTAATTTTGGCCACAGGGATGGCACGAGGGATGGTCAGGGAGCATCTTTTGTAAAAGGTTGGGTCGACAACGGCCCATGGGTTGCCAGAAAAAGCAAGAAAATTGATCAAAAATTCAGTCAGATTATCGCAAGCCTGCAACTCGCTTTTATGGACAGGAAAGGTCGGTTTGAGGTTAATCTAAGGTAGGTTTTAACTCCTAAGGCAATGGATTAGCCGAGCAAGGGCTTTTGGAAGCTCAAAAATGCCTATAAATAGGAATTCATAGATGGCCGAAAAATGGGGAAGAAGAAGCTTCAAATCAGCCATGTTATCGAACAAATTGGGGCTCCAAATTAAGGGGCTTTTGTTTTCCATGACGAGGGGAAGCTTTCTGGAGAAAATGGGCCATTTTGGTCAAGGTTTGATGGTCGTTCGAGGCCTCGCCGAAAAATGAGGCGGATGGCCAAACCGAAGCTTTGGTCGTCCGGTTGAGGGTCTTTGGGTTGTCCTTTCAGGCCAAGGATGGTGCCATGGTGATCGAATGAAGGAGGGCTTTCGAGGAGCGAAGTCGTCTCGAATCGCCAGCACGGCCATCGCCGGAGAAGACAACCGGCGCATGCCGGTCACGCGCTAGTCTCCACGTGCGCCCACTCGCCCTAGGCGCGTGTAGGTGCATGGCTAGGCCGAAAATTGGTAGAAAATCGAGAAAAATATTTTATGGAGATCCGTGTGAAAATATTTGGGTTTGGGATTCTCGATGTCTCGATTTTAGCATCAAATAGCCTCGTTTTACGTAAAAATGCAACATTCAGGTAAGTTCATTATTTTTTCTTTGAAGTTCATAGCCTATGATGAATTGTTGTGGAATTAGATTTGAGAAAAAAATCTCGATGGTATTTATTGGGATTTTTAGAAGGAAAAATGAGAAAAAAATGAAGAAAAAATTAAATAAATGGAATATTGAGGATATTTAGTGATTAAATATTATTTTATGATTGAGGTGATCGAGATAATGTGATTGGTGTAACTTTTGAGAGTTGACACGAGAATCGAGGTCTGGCACGTATATCGAGGCGATGTGCGCTTTTCGAGGTGTCCTGATCTTTGGGCAAAGGTGAGTTTTCTTATCATAACTATGGTTTTGTGAGTGATTTTCTCACAAAAACTTATGTTCATGATACGGTTGTTATATATGCATGTTGTTATGAATGCAATATTCATTTTGTCATATTGCATGGAAAGTCGTGATAATTGCATGACATAATATTATTGTCATATTAATATTTGTGCATGGGAATAGGATGTCGCCCCTAGAGTGTAGCCGTAATTCCCCTAGGGCAATGATGGAATAACGTTAGGCTTATCCTGCAAAGGTTCGGGATTTGCCTAGGATTTCGTGCTGAGCTGGTGGGCTTGGAAAGTTACATTAGGGGCAAATGTTGTTCATGTTATCGCATCATGTATTCATATATATGTTTTTGGACCCTCACTAGAAGTTTCATCTTCTAATGGGTTATGCTCCTAAAACATTCAACGTTTCAGTTTAGACTTACAGCTTAAGCAAGGAGCAGGTTTAGATATGACGGCATGTGATGACAAGGACGATGGATTCAGCGAGCTAACTCGGATATGTTTTAGCTGATACTTTATTGATGATTAATCTTATTAGAATATTATGGAATCTCCATGTATTTATGTATTTCATTATTGAGGATATGATGTTAACTATGGTATGGATTCTTATAAATAAAGTGAATTGATTATGTACCGTATCAGGTTTCGATTATTGCTTCTGCATTTTTAATGATTTGCTGAGGGTTTTGTTTGGAATTTGGTACTTAAAGTTAAGTTATGTACCGAGAAAGAAAGAAAATAATAATTTATGTATATTTTGAGCCCCAACATAGTGACACGCTCTGTAAGAGAAAAGTGGGATGTTACACAATAAAGGCTTGAAAATCAAAGAGAAAATAAGAAATAAATAGAACATAGATTTTGAAAATTATGAGAAAATTTTTTAGGCTTAGGAATATTGTTTTAGGAATTATTGTGAAGAGAAATAGAGAAAATTTTATGAGGAAGTATTTATTTCATAATCTTGATGAAATAATAAGAGGAAATGGGAGAAATTAGAAAAATTAGAGAAAATTAGAAATATGATTTTCTTAAGTAATTATGATGCCCAGGATACGTCAAGATTCATAATTGAGTACGATTGGAAGTCTGACAAGAATTTTGAGGCAAAATTACGCTAGAGGCAAAATTATCTTTTTTGCAAGGTAAGTGTTACGTTTCACTTGGATTTAGTTTTATGAAAATGCTTGGTTTGTATGTGGTTCGACCCAAAATCCGATTTTATGTAAATAATTTTGTCATGTTGTCATGCATTGATGTGAGTATGTCATGTAGATTGCATTTACATGTCTTAATGATGAAATATGCATATAAGCATGATAAGATTCACGGTCATACGTTGCACGGGTTTGGGATTAGGTACTAGCGCCGTTACTTTGTCAAGGGTGCACCTATACACCTCGGTCTGGTAGGGAGACTGTAAAAATGACAGGTAATCTTAAGGTGCGGTCGACCCAAACAGAGAGTTACGATGTCATGTGCATTGTATAAATACATGAGCATTAAATGTTTTATTCCCTTACTTAGATGATTCATTATCTAACTTGGGCTTTACCCCTAGAATATTCAAACGTTCCAGATGGAGATTGTAGCAGAAACGAGGATGAATGAGGTATGAAATGGCACTTAGCAAAGTATATGATAAGTTGAATGTATGTTATGTAGTCCATATATTTAAGTTCTGCTACTTTGAATTCGGAACGTTTTGAGAAATTATGATGTATAACCTTAATTATGGTTAATAAGAATGTAAGAATTGATTTATGATTAATGTTAAGATGTTAGGTTCGATTCTAGCTTCAGTATTTGATGTTTATGATAATTCTCTTTTGAGATAGATGTATGGAAATTTTGTGATGGATATAAGAAATGATATGGTTTAACAATAGTTTTTAAGAAAAAAATTTATTATCCCATAATTGTCCTAAGTTATATAGCACGCTCAAAAAATGGGGTGTTACAGTAGGATTGTCCTGACATAATACTAGTTGTCACTCAAGGTCTTTCAGGGTACTTTGAAGAGATTGAGAGATCTTCGTTGTAGATCAAAAGTGTTTAGTCAACGTCAAGGTGGTTGACGTGTCCTGATTGCTACTTAGTAGTAAACCTAGAGGGTCTTGAAGTAGATTTGGAAGTTTTGGCTTAGAGCTCTGAGAAGCAGATTTGATGAGTAATGAGTGGCAATTGAGAAGTAGGGAGCGGCTGAGTGAGAGACGAGAACAAGTGTGAGTTGCGAGCAATCGAGGGGCGAGCCAAAGTGGGCGAGTGACGAAACGAGAGAAAGGCAATGAGCGAGAGCAAGGCGAGTGACCTCAGCGACAATCCGACAGAGGCAGAGCAAGTAAGAGTGAGTGAGAGCTAGGGCGAGCGAGCAACAGTTGACAGAACAAGTAAGAGCGGAAAAAGGAAAAGGGCAGGGGCGGAGCACTGGAGCAAGGTTTCTGGGTTTGCTGCATTTCAGCATTTGGGCGCATAAGAGAGAAGGGTTTCCAAATTTATGGGCCCCAAAAAAATCACAGATTTATGGGCCCTGAGACAACTGCCTCATGGGCCTCCTTATAGGTCCAGCTCTGTTCACTTAACACTATAGGACAGATAAGGTGAGAAGTGAAATCTTCAACTTTTGGCTACTTATATAATATTATTGGCTCTTTTTGATAACTTATCAACGCAATTGTATTTTAAGCTCCAGCTATCATTAGCTTTATTTTGTAATATGCTTAAAATTATCTTTCATCCATGCACCACTCAGTCAAAGATGTGATTGCCTATGTGAGAAGTCCAATCAATTGTCCGACATACCTTTAATTCTAGCACTTAGCATTATGCACAAATCATTTTATATTGCACTTAACATTTATGCAATTAGAATCATGCACTAAGCATTATGTATGTGTGTTGGCTTAAACAAATTCAATACTAAATACAATAGGCATTAATCAATAATGAAACATAATTCAGTTCTAAACATAAAATGGGAAAATAATATTTACATGTTATTGTTCACAAAATACCATAACTCATTTAATATTTACACATTCCTAGGGATTTAACATGGCCTTAGAATAAATCCCTTAGAATGGGTTTTATAAACGAATGTGCTCATCACTTTTGTATAAATATATTGTAAGTGCACTTCCTTTTGTGCAACTATATCTCTAACTAAGTTATATCTCTAACTAAGTTATATCTCGTACCAATATGTTTGGTCTTTGAATGATACACGGGATCTCTTTTGAATGTGATTGCAGCTTCACTATCACAATTCACTATGACAAAATTTGATGTGTCATTTCTAACTCCCAAGTGATTCAAAAATCGCTTCAGCTAAATATTTTCTTGTATTACTACTGTTAATGCTACAAACTCGTCTTCCATTGTAGACAATGCTACATAAGTTTATTTCTTGCTAATTTAGGAGATAACTCCATTGCCAAGTAGGAAAGCATATCTAGATGTAGATTTTTTTCTTATCTAGATCTCCTCCCCAATCAACATCAATATATCCCTCAAGATACAAATATTTTCCTTGATAACAGAGGGACTAGTCTATTGCACCCTTCAAGTACCTCGGTATCCATTTTATAGGTATCCAATGAGACTAGTCTAGGTTGGATTGATATTTAGTACACCATGTCAACTACATAGCAAATATCTAGTCTTGTGTACATCATCGCATACAACTACCCATGATATTAGAATAAGGAACTATTGCCATTTGTTCCTTATATTATGGAGTTTTAGTGCACATTTTTCTATTCAAGCCTTCACCTTTCGCAATTGGAGTATCTATAGGCTTATAGTCTTGCATATAAAATCATTCATGTATCTTTCTAATGCATGACTCTTGGGAAAGAGCTAACAACATCTTTGAACAATCTCTCTTCATTTTAACACCAAATATATATGTTGTTTCGCCTATGCCCATCTCAACCAAGTGTATGCCATCTACATAAAGTGATAAGATCACAAACTTATCATCTAATCATTTAGCATACACACAGTAGTCTTCATCAATCATATTAAAGTCACATGAGATAATCACTTGATGAAATCTTAAGTACTGTTGAGTTAATATTTTGATGATGATGTTGATGATAAAATATTAAAGCAAAACTTTAATTAATATTAAATCAAAATTCAAGTAAAGTCCCCATGTTAAATCGAGTATCTATTTACCCTACTCGAATAAAGCTTTCTAGTAATCAAGTGATTGTAATGCAAAAGTTTTAACAAACTTTAAACCATTATTCATATGCTAGTAATCAAGTAGATAAGTGTTTGGGTTTACAGTAATCACGTATCTCAATAGATATTTCAAGGCTCAATCTAGTATATGCATATTGCACTCGGATATTGTTGGTGTTAGTATCCTAATACTAGATTTAAATGACATCTAGTATGAGTGTTGAGCCTAATGATATAATCATGCTTGTTATTTAGATGGTTATATCTTCATTCATAGCTCTCCATTTATATATAAATGAGTCCGTAGATATTCTGATAATCTTTATTCTTAAGTTGTTAAGAATATATGACAAAAATCTATAACACGTGATTTTTTAAAAGTATTCCTAATCCTAAAATTTCTCTAAAGGAGACTAAAATTAATCGATTATAGACTAGCACATGGGCTACTACATTTAATTAGTATGAGATACTAATGATAAAGGATGGTGAGTCACATGTCATATTACATGAGATGCAAATAGTAGACATGTGGGTCAATGTTAATTGAACATCTATTGAATGTGACACTTATAACAGATCACATGATTGAGAGGATTAATGATCTATTATTGACTTTAAATTGTGCATCTGGTCATTTAATCAAAAGTAACAGAGTTTTCTAGTACATTGGTGCCTAGAGTTTACCATTGAGCGGAACCATCAAGATGTTTGTCCCTTTACACACAATCGCCACTCAAGAGGATGGAGAATTGAGGATTAAAAACTTATTCAACCGAATTCTTCCCTTTTAAAAACTCTTGAGTTTTTCTTATACAAAGAAAACACTTGTTATAAATATATATGTTGTTTGGGAGTGATAGTAATATAAATACACAAACAAGCACAATATTAACACAAGATATATAGTAGCTCGGTGTCTCCAACACCTACGTCTATTCTCTCAAAGTCAACTCGACACTTGAGGTTCCACTATAACCATACTTAGCTTTTCCAACAAGTTCACCCAAGAAACTTTTACACAACACCGAGATTTTCCCCTTAGCTCACCTCAAAAACTAATACAACCCACCTAGATTTCAACGGGCTCTAGGATGCCACTCACAATCCACAATTTATACAAATAAACAATCTTATGTCCAAGAAACTTGGACTAATATGGATATGAATACAAGAAAAAATATTTCAAGGAAAATATACAAATAATACAAGAATTACCAACAAAAAGAAAACTTCTTCTTTACCTTGGGCTCTAAATTGATTGATCTTTGTAGCTTGAGCCTTGGATTGCTTTGAATGAGATCTTGAGAGCTTGGGTGTGCTTTAGAATGATAGATCTTGATAGTGCATTAGTCTTCTCTAAAAAACTCTTCTTGATATATATACTTGAGCTTCCAACGAATTTGTAACGGCTAGAAAAATCCGATTGTTAGAGTCTAGATTATTCTAAAACAAGAGTCAACTTCCATTTTAAGTGGGAGTCGACTCTAGTTATATAAGAGTCGACTTCTCCACTGCTAGAGTCGACTCTTCGAAATACACCAATGTTGTCGAGTCGACTCTGCATAACTTGCTCTCAGCTGAATTAACTCTGCATAACCCAAAGTCAACTGTCCCTCACCAGGAGTCGACTCTCAGTCCAGATTTTTAGAAAAATTAGGTTTGTTTGAAGATACAATCCATAGCATGTATACATTACATTATATTTACATTTCTTTAGTTTAAGTAAAATGTAAATAAGAAAATACCATCCATTTGAATTTAATAAAAATATCTAAAAAATTAAAATTCATAACAATAAGAAAATAGAATTTTAGTTTTAGTACAAATTCGGGATTTAGCGATTTTACCACCCCAAAATACATACCCTATTATTTCTTGAAAAATTCATTAAAATTTATTTTAATAACAATGAATATTAGCTATCAAAATACCGGGAGATAGTTTTTCAAAATGAAAATATTTTCTTTTATGTCTCCTTATAATATGTTAATCTTCCAGACTTAGAAAAATAACATTTCTTGGTTTATTTTGATACACAAAATACTATAATTATTAAAATATATTCTCCACCATAAGACATATTAAAAATCCATTAGGGGATTTAAATATATCAAAAATAATTTTACTAAAATTATATTTTGTTAAACATCAAAATACACAATAGATCGATTGGAGCAAATTGGCTCAACACGAGAGTGAGAGGTTGGGATGGTCTCTTTGTAATCTCTATGAAGTGGTGTATGGAGGCAGATGCTCGTTGATGGAATCTATTGTCCTCCATCAGATGGGGTGAACATACTATGTAATCTCGGTCAGTCGATGATTGTAGGAGTCATTGGCCAAGGCATGTATAATCGAAAAGAGGTTTTAATATTAGAAGGAGTTTTAATGTGTCATCTCAATCACCCCAGACTAGATCTTGCATAGTTACTAAGTTCTGTGAGTTTAGTCAATTCATGGCTCTTAATTGATCGGGATGTTACTCAATGAAAAGACTATCATGCACAATAATCAAGAGCCCTAAACAGGTTTATAAGAAATTCTGAATTCATTACCATTATGATCGTCCTAAGTCCTGTCTAGAAGATATTCAGAATCTTTCAAAATGCTTCAGGGAGATGGATAGATCCTATTAGTAGATTAAAGTGTTTAATCGATAATAAAGAGTTAACGTGTATTGATTGTTATATGACTGTGAATCTAAAAAATCACACCCTAAGTAGGTATAGCACTAGATTAGTTAATCTAACGTGATAGACTGTTATTCCATAATTAAGAGTTAACGGAAATTTAATTACTATTAAGAGTTAATGATTGATAAAAATATCATTAAAACTTAATGAGGTTTTCAGTGATTTAATAAATATGAGAAAAGTGTAATTAATTATTATATAATATTAGTGTGTATAATTGTTATATATAATATATATTATAAAAATTAATTTAATTAAGAGGAGATTTGAAAAGTTAAAATTAGCTTTTCAGCCAATTTCGTTGAAGGGACAATTGAACAGCTGGGGCACTGGGATACTGCAGGCGCATTATTGCTCCGGGGGGAGTTCTCGCCCATGGCTCCGATATACATACATATATATATATATTATATGATAAATAATTATATTGTTATTATTATTATGATTAAGAATCCTAGGCAGCAGCCCCTTTTCGTCGAATGCTTCTCTCTCTTCTTCTACCGTCCGTCCGTTCTGCTGCCCTGTTCTCCATCTCTCGGCTGATTGCAATATAATATATATATGATATATATATATATTTTTTTTTATTTATAAAGGGGAGAAGCAGTGCGACGTCGGGCAACAAGGAGCGGCTTTTGGTTTTCCTCTTCGTTCATTCGATTTTCCGTTCATGGGGAAAATATACATATGATATATATATATATATATTAGTAACGGACACAGAGCAGATTGGAAAAGAAGATAGATATTTGTAATGAGTTGCAGTATTAATGATGTTTTGATGGTAAAAAATTTTATATATTTAATATTTAAAAATAAATTATATTTTATTTTTAAAAATAAAAAAATCTATGTGCTTACGATGCTCATAAAATCTTATATATTTATTTTAAAATAAATTTTTAGTATTTGTTTTGAAATTAAATGTGTTAAAAGAATGTCAAAATATTTTTCATATCAAAAATACTGTTTTTGAAATCAGAACTATCGACTATGTTAGTAAAACTATCAAAAGTTTTGTACCTTTATTTTTTGGCTCTTAAAGACAAGTAAACTATTAACAGTCTTTAATATCAGTCAACTGTTTCCTTGAAAATTGTTGACCAGTCTGATATGCCTGTTGACCAGCTATTTGCATGCTCTCAGCCACCATCAATTGTCAACCTCTGCATCAGATTCGGTTACTCATTTTTGTAGCAAGTCAACCGATTTCTTCTACTTGTCGACGAGTCTATGTGCATTCTTGAAAAGTAGTTGATCGATCTTCTGAGTCGACTGTTTTATTCACAAATTTCTTTAACGGCTAGTTTTTGTAGGGTACAATGGCTAATGATAGTTAGTTTTTCTTCAAACTTTGAAAAAGTCCATAAATACAACCCAATGAAGCGTTGATTCAATTTGCTCATATTAATTAATTTTTGATAATTAATAAAAAGAAAATTTTTAATATATAAACTATAGTATTTTTGGTGATTAACAAAAAGAGTATTTTTTTAAAATATATTAATTGTAGTACCAAATTATTTTTGATTAATTTATAAAATATTTTTTTCATAGTATATGTAGTAGTACCAAAATTATTATTTTACATTAAAATTATTTTTAAAATAATTTTAAAATGCATAAAAAATTTCTATAAAAATATATTTTCAAAATGTTACAGTAAACAGTGATGCTACAATAAATTCGACCGTTATAGTGAATAGTGACGCTATAATGAATACGACCGTTATAGTGAATAGTGATGCTACAGTTCCGCCATCGCTACAGTATCCAACCATTGCTATAGTATTTTTTATACCATTGTGAACAGTGCCCAGAAACACCTATAAATACCTCAGGCTTGTTTTGAAGATAATTTATTGCACATATTGCATATCCAAAGCATTCCAAAACTCTCTAACGCTCTTAAGCAAAAATCCAAGCAATCCAAAGCTCTTAAAGTATAATTACACATCCACCAGAAAGTCACAAAGCAAGAAGAGAAAAGTCTTTCGAGTCTTTTACGACAAATCTGAACTTCTCCATTTGATAATACAAATTTATTTACTTTATTTATATTTCATTTTTCTTGTATAATTTGTTCTTAATTGCTTATTTATTTATGTCCAAGTGTGGACAATTACTTGTAATCGTTTAAATTATTGTTGTGGATTGTATAGGTTTCCTAAAACCATTAAAATCTAGATGAATCTAGTTTTCAAAGTAAACTAGAGAGAAAACCTTAGTATTAATAGTTTCTTATAACTCATTGTAATCTAAGAATGTATCTAGTTTTCAGGGTGAGTTAGAGAGAAAACTTTAGTAAGATTGATTTAGTGGAACTTCAAGGGTGGTTAGATCTTGGGAGAGTGAATTAGGTGTGTGTAAAGACATTGAACCATTGTAAATTACGCATTGTCTCATTTTATTTATTGTTGATATATCTTGTGGCTTACATAATCTATCAATCTCAAATACTACTCATACATATTTGTTAAATATATTATCTAATAAAATCATTAATTAATAATTCTCTTTAAAATTGTTAAAAATTTTAATCACTCAATTCACTTCCCCTCTTGAATGGCCATACCTCAAGGGACTAACAATTGGTATGAGAATAAACTTCTAAAATAGTTGAACCCTTAGTCAATACTTCAACTTAGAAGAGATCTAGATGACCTCATTCACCAACTAAACTATAGCGGAAGGACCATCACCCTATAGGCCACCATTCTTTGATGGCACAAATTTTACCTATTGAAAAATGAGAATGAAGTCTTATTTGATTTCAATAGATTTTTACTTATGAAAAATTGTTAAAAATGGTTTTGAAATGTCTAAACCAAAAGAGAAAGAACTAAAAATGAAAGAATTAATAGGAACACTTTTAACTCATGAATTAATATTAAATAAGATTAATGAAAATATTAAAGGTAAGAAAACCCTAGTCTTAAAAGCAAATGAGGAATTCAAGTCTACTGAAGAGAAAGAAGAGGAAGAAATAGCCCTTCTAGCAAAAGCATTTGCTAGAATAATGAGAAAAAAAAGAAAATGAGCGTAGGAGAATGTCTCCTAGTTGCTTTAAATGTAAGAAAAGTGTGCACATGCAATTTGATTATTTGGAGAATAAGAAAGAGAAGAAAGTAGAAAATAAGAGATTTAAAAAATCAAAGAAACATGTCTTCTTGGCATGGGATACGGATGCTTCATCCCAATCCGAAGATGAACAAGCACATATGTGCCTCATGGCTATAGAAAAAGACAAAGAAGATATGAAGTTAAAAGAATTACAAAAAGCATACAAAGAACTATATATAAAATATCAATCTATTAAGAAAAAAAGTAAAAACCATCAAGAAAAATCACAAAGAAAATGAAAAATTAAAGAGTGAAATAAAGAACTTAGAAGAAAAACCTCAAGAGCTTAAGAAAAAGAATGAAAATAAATTAAAAGATCAATTAATTAAACTTCAAGAAGAAAATAAAATATTAAAAACTCAAAATGACAAACTATTAGTATAAAAGAATGCCATAGAGAAAAGTTTAGCCACATTGATTTTAAAGAAAATTTCAAAACTCAAACCAATGTACAAAACACCTAAAAAAGAATGGAAATAATCTAGATGGAGACCCCAATCTAAGAGAAGTAATATAGTGCAAATGTGGATACCCAAAGGGGTAGTGCAAACAATGAACGATTTAGGTCACAAAATTTTAAATATTGTTCTTTATCCACATACATCAAGAATATTTAAATCATTTGATCCTAATGAAGAAAGATTCAAGGCACTCGTCTATAGATGGGTACCCGAACCTAAAACATGATATTTTAAATGTGCAGATGTACATGAGGACCACAATGGGCAACAAGTGATATATGGATAATGACTGCTCACGACTCATAGCCGATGAGAGAGATCTATTCTTAGATCTCACTCCCAAAGATGGAGGATCTGTCACATTTAGGGACAATGGGATTGAGTACATGTACACAGCTTAAAGACTAGTAGAACATCCTGAACTCTCCCTATGTGAAAAAGACATAGATGACTTTGACATGAACTATGATAAAATTCGGACTACTCTCACTAGAAAAAATGAGACCTTCGTAGCCGCCAATCATCTAGGGTCCCATGAGTTTTTAATTAGACCCAAAATATAGAGTTTTACACCACTTCATAGTCACTTCAATAAACATCCATGGAGGATCTTTTCACTTTGTCACCTACACTGATCTCCTCATCATGTGGTGTGCCATCCATAACATCCATTTTAGCCTTCCTTGTTTTTTGTTTACTAGAATGTATGAATCAGACATCTGAAAATCATCTAGCAAACTTCCATTTGGGATGGTTATCACCTTTATTCTAAATAAAACCCCTGGTCCTATTTCTCAAAGATCCATTCTGTTGAGAAATTTGTGGTTTTGATTTAATAAAAAAATTAGTAAATTTAGTTAAAAGATGATGACTAAAACAATTAAGAATGAGATATAAAGTAATCGAGTTAGAAAAGCTTTTAATCGAGTAAATCAAGTGAAAATATGACCTTTGTTAATCAAGTAATAAATTCTACTTGAGCCATTCAAAGAGATAGTTCCCAATTCATATTTTCTTTTATCCCTTTGTATTATCAAGAGAAGTCTCTATTGTCTATAATATCATTCTCTTCTCTTGAAATATTTTTCTTCAGATTTCTTTGTAAAATCTGTAAAGGTTAAGCCTTACCATGTAAAAGGCATTAGTTGTGACTAAACTAAATGAAAAGTCATAGTGTAAAGGTTTGTCACTACGCCTGCTCAAAAGTTACCCAATTAAAATTGATTTGCCTAAATCTTTAGTGAGGAGCCAAGGTAATGGACTAGACATAAGTTGAACTACTATATATCTTGTGTGCTGCAATTTTTATTTCCTTTTGATTTATGTTCTTAATTTTGTAAAGGTGAAAAATGCTTAATTCACCCCCATCTTAAGTTAACATACTCTACACATTCCTCACTCATCCTTTGATACTTACTCTAGCCAAACCCTCAAAAGAATGAGGATAAAATATGAGAATGGGGTTTGGAAAATACCTTTTAAGGAAGAGCAACCAAAACACCCAAAAGAGGGTAATCCTCCATCTGACCTTCCTACTCAAGGTGTTGGGACTTCTCAATCCTCCCAACCTTTAGCACCCTCATCATCCAACCCTCATCCTTAACCCACTCCAACCTTTCAAGCACCTACCTCATCATCGTAACAGCCTACACAACTTGCAAGGATTCACATAAATGACTTCCTCACAAGATCCATTACAAGGCTCTTAGATAAGCAAGAAAAGCTAATTGCAAGAATGGACAAGCTGGAGCAAAGACAAAAAGTATGGAAGAAATCCCAGCTGAAATCAAGACAACTATGAAGACATCTAGAAAAATCAAGACTACTATCCAAAAATCCTCCAAAACTACATTGGAAGAAGAATGAGGCAACGAGGATCCTCCTTCAACTGTAGACTAGGATTTCTATGTATTGTTTTTAATTTTAGATAATGTAATCGAACATTTTCAATGTACTTGTTTTGTATGAAATTTCAAGTTTAATGAAGTTGTCTTCTCTTGAAATTGTCTTATGTTCATTCCATACATAAGTACATTCAAATCTATAAGATAAGGGGAGCGAATCAACTAGAAAATTCATTAAGTCATTGGGAGCATCTGTGTCACCTCTCTTTTTTATTAGGGGGAGACCCTTTTGTTAATGACAAAAAGGAAGAGAAAAGAACAATGATAAAATTCTCTAAGAAAATGAGAGATTGACATTATTCATCAAAAAGAAAAAGAGTTTGCAGATCAAGAAGAAAAAAAGAGATTGAGATTATTCTTTCACATTCTTTCATCTCTTTGTAGACATAAGAGAAGAGTTTGAAGATCCTGGTCATTCTATACCTTCTCTTGTATCTTTTATTGACAATTTTTGTTGTAATCTTGTAAAGGTTAAGGATGATCTTATAAAAGACAATGGTTGTGGCTGGTCCTATTTAAAAGGGCATTGGTTGTAAAGGTTTGTAGCTAAATCTATTTTAAAATCTACTCAAGTAAGTTGGTTGGACAAAATCTTTACTAAGGAGCCAAGGTAGTGGAGTAAGCATAGCTAAACCTTTATATATCATGTGTGCTACATTATTTCGGTTTGTTTTTACTTTAAACATTCAAGTTATTTTTTTTTAAATGTGAAAAATCTTAATTAACCTCCTTCTTAAGCTAACAAAGTTTTACAAAAAATATCCCATTTCTAACAGAGAGAATTTGACAAGAAAAAATTAAGTCTTTAATAGAGATGGAAAATATGTTGTCCCTATCATAAACAAAAATAAATACTCATAAGTTTCATCTCTAATAGAGACCAAACTAGATTTCGTCTCTAACAGAGACTAAACTCAAGACAAAAAAAATTTGTCTCTCGCAAAGATGAAACTCGAGGTAGAAAATATCTGCCTCAAACAAAGATGGAATCCAAGGTAGAAAAATTCATAGAGACAAAATTAGCAACTAAAAAATTTCACTTCTAACAGAGGCAGTTTTGTCTGTTTATAAGTGTGCTTAAACGCTTACATGGTATGAAATCCAATCCAATAATGAAACACTTTCCTGATTCTGAATTCTTCTTTTGTAATGAAAATGGTCCAACATTAAAAGGTGAACTTTACTTAATTTAAAAGGTCTTGGGGGTCTTACAAGGGTAGGTGATAGATATTTTTGTAAACTGGTAATATATATAGTGTTATTAGTTTGTAAGATTAAATTTTGAATTTTCTAATTAAAAGTTTTATTACCTCCTCCTTTTTTTCTATTAATAAAAAAGCAATAGACAGCACTGCTTTATGCGAAATGATCGATTTTGTATTATTTTTGTTTTCTTTTTTTTTATTTCAATTCAATTAGAAACAAAAAATTTTCGTCTCTGTAACATTCCTCCAACAGAGACGAAATCCAAGACTAAAAAATTCAATTAGAGACAAAAAAAATTATAAAAATAGAAGCAAAAAGGTGTTAGAGATAGAATCCAAAATTGAAAATTTTCGTCTCTTATAATAAAGACAGAATTAAAGATAGAACAATTCCATCTCTAACAAAGACAAAATTAGGGTTGCAATCGAGCTGAGCCAAGCTTCGCTGAGGTCAGGCTTAGCTCAGTGAGTAAGTGTATGGCCTCGAGATCGACTCGAGCCTTAAGCCCGGCTCAAGCTCGGCAAGGCTCGAAGTGATGCGAATTAGATTGCTAAAGCCTCACAAGATCCGTTAAGCATCTATGGAGGTCCAATGACAAGATCAAGAACCAAGAAATTGAAGGAAGCATTAAATGAGCTAATTGAACACACCTCAAATTCAAACTTTGTTCAAGACTATAATTTGCCCGAATTGAGTATTCAAGGGGGTCCATGCTTTGTCAATGTTATCCAAGCTTCTTAATGCAATTTGGAAAGATCTTGTGAAGAAAAAAACAAGGCATTATCAAATTTGCCACAATTGTGGGTTGATTGATTGATTACCACAATTGATGGCTAATTAATTGATTGCCTAAATTGGTGGCTAATTGATTGATTGCCCAAAATAGTGGCTTTTGATTGATTGACAAAATTGGTGGTTGATTGATTGATTGCCTAAATTGGTGGATGATTGATTAATTGCCACAATTGGTGGTTAATTGATTAATTGCCCAAATTGGTGGATGATTGATTGATTGAGAGAATGTTTGACCACTTCATTTATCTTGTGTTTTTTTTTTTTTTTTACTTTGTTTGTGGCTATATAAGCCAATGTAACCCTATAGGGAAGGCACTTTTGATCAATACTAATAGTGAGAATTTTTTCTTTGGTTCTCCAACGAACTATTTCTAACTTATCAAGATTTCATCTTGTGGCATTCATTCTTGACTTATCACTCACAATCCTTCTCTTCTATCTTGAGTATGGCATCTATCCAACCTTCTTATACATTTGGTTCTTATCTCTTTATAGATAACGAGTCAAGGTCCTTTTGTTTTGCTTATTACAATCTATTTTAGAATGATCCTTGGCAAAGGAACCATTTTTAGAGTCAGGTCTCACCTTCCTTTGTGGGGTTTGCATTATTTGGCATCAGAGCTTTGGCTCTAAACCAGGTTTGATATATCCTTATTTGCTTTCATTGTCTATTATTTCTCTTTATTTTAGGACCTTTGTTTATTTTATTTTATTTTTTTCCTTTCATCTCTTCAACTTTGCCTATTTCTTCAGCTTGATCTATTCAAATTCTGTTATTTGTCATTATACACAAAAAAAAAAAAAGAACAGATAGTTAGAAATTCAAAAAAAAAAGAGGTATAAAAAATTCAAAAATCAACTAAATCTAAACTAATTGAAGTGTTGCTTGCTATCCATGTTTTGATTGTATAAAGTATGTATTATGCCTATTTTGCACAATTCAACCAAAAAAAAAAAAAGAAAACACCAATCCTATTATTTCCTATTCCTTGTTCATGCTGCTTCATAAATACTTCGTACTCTCTATCCTTTGCAAATTGACTCATTCTCATTCTTGGTAATCTAATTGGTTGAGTTTGGATTGTTGCAAGGAAAATTTTGATTGAGTTCGTTTAAGTTCAATAAAGAACTAAAATAGGAGACTAAAAAGTGGAAAAAGGCAAGAGAGTGTGAGTTCATAAGAGGGTAAAAGCCTGTGAGAATAAACGAGTGCAAATGCTGTCAATCTTAAGGGGAAACACGTGAGGGAGTGTTTAGGAGGTTTCCTAACTTTGTTTTTTGCAAGGTATTAAACATGTCTCGAGAAAACGAAGCTCAAGAAAAGATAGATTTCAAACTCTTTTTCAATCCTTGGAGCAAAAATTTGCACAAATGGAGATAAGGTTTGATGAGATAAATGAAAGAATAGATATAGTTGAATCTAGTTCACAAATGGGGCAGCCACATAGAGCTCCTACTATGTAACGAAGAGAGAGGCATCCACCTAGGTATGATTATGAATATGACTATAGGGATGACCTAGATAATGATGATCGTGCTTCTAATGTCAGTATAGGCTGATTTAGGCATGGAAATAGAGATAGAGGAGTTAGACATGAAGATAGGATTGATAACAACTTGGACAACATTAAGATGCAAATTCCATCTTTCTAAGAAAAAAACGATCCTGAAGCTTATTTGGAGTGGGAGACAAAAGTGGAAATGGTGTTTGATTGCCACAACTACTCCGAATTGAAAAAGGTAAAATTGGCGGCTGTAGAATTTACTGATTATGCTATTGTTTGGTGGGATCAACTTATTTTGAACAGGAGACAGAATCGTGAAAGGCCCATTGAGACATGGGAAGAGATGAAGGCTATTATGAGGAAGCGATTCATTCCAAGTCACTACTATAGGGACTTGTTTCAGAAGTTGCAACGCCTTGCTCAAGCTTCCAAAAGTGTTGAGGAATACTACAAAGAGATGGAAATAGCCATGATTAGAGCCAATGTGGAGGAGGATCAAGAAACTACCATGGCTAGGTTCCTAGTTGGACTGAATCATGATATTACAGATGTGGCAGAGTTACAACATTATGTTGAGTTGGATGACATGGTCCACATGGCCATTAAAGTGGAGCAAAAATTGAAGAGAAAGGGATCCATACGAATTGGGCAGAATTCAGGCTCTTCTTCAACATGGAAATCAAATTGGAGCAAAAAGGATGATAAGCCTAATTTCAAGCCTAAAGTCAAAACCTCCAAAAATAACAAAAATGGAGAAGCACCAAACAAGGTAAAATCTGAAACTCCACCTCCTAAAAATAAAGATATCATATGCTTTAAGTGTTTGCAGATAGGCCATACTGCATCTCAATGCCCAAACAAAAGATTGATGATATTGAAAGATGATGATGATAGTGAGACCGAAGATGAATCTGATAATGAATCCATGCCACCTTTGGAGGATGAGAGTGGCGTTGAGTAATAGTTGATGGGAAGCTCTTGGTGGCAAGAAGAGCTCTTAGTGTGTAAGTCAAAGTGGATGAGAAGGTACAACGTGAGAATATTTTTCATACTAGATGACATGTCAATGATAAGGTATGTAGCATGATTATTGATGGGGGGAGTTATACTAATGTGGCTAGTACTAGCTTATTTGAAAAACTGAATTTAACAACTTCGAAGCATCCTAGACCATACAAGCTGTAATGGTTGAATGATTGTTGAGAAGTTAAAGTAAATAAGCAAGTGCTTGTTTCATTCTCAATTGGGAAGTATACGGATGAGGTTTTGTGTGATGTGGTGCTAATGCATGCGGGCCATATTCTTTTGGGGCGACCATGGCAATTTGATAGGCGTGCAATTCATAATGGTTATACCAATAGATTCTCCTTTGTACTTAATGAAAAACTAATTACTCTTGTTCCCATATCCCTAAGACAAGTGTATGAAGACCAAGTGTGGTTAAAAAAAAAAATGAGTGATATGAAAAAGGAGAGTGAGAGTTCAAAAGCAAGAGAAATTGACAAAAAAAATAGAAAAAGAAAGTGAAAAGGGAAAAAGAGTTTCCAATAGTGAGGGAAAAAAAAAAGAGAAAACAAGTGAACTTCTATGTAGGAGAAAGTGGGATCAAAAAAGCTTTGTTTCTAAGTCAGTCTATAATTGTACTTTTGTACAAAGAGGCGTGTTTTAGTGCCGATGAACTTAGGAATTTGATGATGTATTCACTGAAGAGATACCTAATGATTTACCACCAATAAGGGGAATCAAGCATCAAATTGATTTTATACCCGAAGCATCAATTTCAAATAAGCCAGCCTACAGAAGCAATCCCGAGGAAACCAAGGAACTTCAAAGGCAAGTTAGTGAGCTCATGGAGAAGGTGTATGTGCGTGAAAGCATGAGTCCTTGTGCAGTCCCAGTATTTGCTTGTGCCTAAGAAGGATGGGTCATGGAGGATATGTGTTGATTGTCGAGCCATTAACAATATCACTGTAAAGTATCGACATCCCATTCCTAAATTAGATGATATGCTTGATGAATTGCATGGTTCTTGTGTTTTTACCAAAATTGATCTTAAGAGTGGATATCATCAAATTAAGATGAAAGAAAGTGATGAATGGAAAACCGCATTTAAAACAAAATATGGTTTATATGAGTGGTTAGTTATTCCGTTTGGATTAACTAATGCACCTAATACTTTCATGAGATTAATGAATCATGTTTTGCATGCTTTTATTGGCAAATGTGTGGTTGTCTACTTTTATGATATTCTAATCTATAGCAAAAACTTAGATGGGCATGTTAAACATTTAAAACTTGTTTTAGATGTTTTAAGGAAAGAAAAGTTGTTTACTAACCTCAAAAAGTGCACATTTTACACAGATAAACTTGTATTCCTTGGCTTTGTTGTTAGTGCTAGAGGAATTGAGGTTGATAAAGAAAAGGTTAAGGCAATCCAAGATTGGTTGAAACCTACAAGTGTAGGAAATGTTAGAAGTTTCCATGGTTTGGCTAGTTGTTATAGGAGATTTGTGAAAGATTTCAGTAGCCAAGCTACACCTTTGATTGAAGTTATTAAAAAAAATGTAGGCCTTAAGTGGGGAGATGAACAAGAAAAGGTATTTAGTTTGCTTAAGGAAAACTAACTATTGCTCATTTTCTCACTTTACCTAACTTTACTAAAACCTTTAAAATTGAGTATGATGCTTCAGGAATAGGTATTGGAGCTGTTCTAATGCAAGAAGGGTGTCCCATTGCATATTTTGGTGAGAAGCTAAGTGGGGTAGCCTTAAATTATCCTACATATGATAAAGAGATGTATGCATTAATTAAGGCATTGGAAACTTGGCAACACTACCTTTGGCCAAAGGAGTTTATGATTCATACGGATCATGAATCCCTAAAGCATTTAAAGGGACAACACAAGCTAAAAAAATGACATGCTAAGTGGATGGAGTTCATTGAAACCTTTACTCATGTGATCAAATACAAGCAAGGTAAGGAAAATATTGTAGCTGATACATTATCTCGAAGGTATGCCTTACTTTCTACCTAAGATGCAAAAATATTAGATTTTGAGTACATTAAAGACTTATATGTTGATGACTCTGATTTTTGTAATGTATTTAATGCATGTGAGAGAGTGGCATTTGGAAAGTTCTTTAGGCATAATGGGTTTTTGTTTAGAGAGAATAAGTGATGTGTGCCTAAATGTTCTTTGCATGACTTGCTTGTTAGAGAAGCTCATGGTGGTGGTTTGATAGGGCATTTTGGTATATCTAAGACTTTAGATGTTTTGCACAAACACTTCTTTTGGTCTCATATGAAACGTGATGTAGAAAAAATTTGTGAAAGGTGTGTCACGTGTAAACAAGCTAAGTCTAAGGTTAAACCTCACGGTATGTGTTCCTTTGCCTATCCCTAGTGAACCTTGGATTGATATTTCTATGGATTTTGTGTTGGGTTTACCTAGGTCAAAAAGAGGTAAGGATTCCATATATGTGATCATTGATAGATTTTCTAAAATGGCGCATTTTATTCCATGTCACAAAATCGATGATGCCTCACACATTGCTGATTTGTTTTTCAGAGAGATTGTAAGATTGCATGGCATGCCTAAGACTATTATCTCGGACAGGGATCCAAAATTTTTAAGCTATTTTGGAAAGACTTTATGGGGTAAGTTAGGAACTAAACTTTTATTTTCTACTACCTGTCATCCATAAACTGATGGTTAAACCGAAGTAGTTAATAGAACTTTATCTACCTTATTGCATGCTATAATACAAAAGAACTTGAAAACATGGGAAGAATGTTTATCGCATGTAGAGTTTGCATATAATAGGAGTGTGCATTCAGCAACTAAGTTTTCACCTTTTGAAGTAGTGTATGGTTTTAATCCATTAACTCCTTTTGATTTAACTCATCTACCTATGGATGAGCGTGTTAATTTAGATGGAAAGAAGAAAGTTAACTTCGTTAGGCACGGCAAAACATTGAAAACAGAACTAAACAATATGCTAATAAAGGGCGCAAGAAAGTTGTATTTGAGCCTGGTGATTGAGTGGTTTCCGATTCAAAGGCGTTCAAAACTACTTTTGATGGGAGATGGATCATTTCAAGTGCTTGAAAAGATCAATGATAACGCCTACAAGTTAGACCTTCCAAGAGAGTATAACGTAAGTGCAAGCTTTAATGTTGTTGATTTGTCTCCATTTGATGTAGGTGACAATTTGAGGACAAATCCTTTTCAAGAGACGGGGAATAATACGAATCAGGTTGCTAAAGCTTCACAAGATTCGTTAAGCATCCATGGAGGTCCAATAACAAGGTCAAGAACCAAGAAATTGAAGGAATCATTAAATGGGCTAATTGAACACACCTAAAATTCAGACTTTGTTCAAGACTATAATTTACCCCAATTAAGTATTCAAGAAGGTCCATGCTTTGTCAATGTTATCCAAGCTTCTTAATGTAATTTGGAGAGATCTTACGAAGAAACAAACAAGGCATTATCAAATTTGTCACAATTTGTGGTTGATTAATTGATTGCCACAATTGGTGGCTAATTGATTGATTGCCTAAATTGGTGGTTTATTGATTGATTGTCCAAAATTGTGGCTTTTGATTGATTGTCACAATTGGTGGCTAATTCATTGATTGTTAAAATTGGTAGTTGATTGATTGATTATCTAAATTGGTAGATGATTGATTGATTGCCACAATTGGTGGTTAATTGATTAATTGTCCAAATTGGTGGATGATTGATTGATTTGGATAATGTTTTACCACTTCCTTTATCTTGTGTTTTTTTTTTCTACTTTATTTGTGGCTATATAACCCAATGTAACCCTATGGGAAAGGCACTTTTGATCAAAACTAATAGTGAGAGTTTTTTCTTTGGTTTTTCAATGAACTATTATGAACTTATCAAGATTTCATCTTGTGGCATTCATTCTTAATTTATCACTCACAATCATTCTCTTCTATCTTGAGTGTGGCGTCTATCCAACCTTCTTTATACCTTCGGTTCTTATCTCTTTATAGATAATGTGTAACAACCCATTAGTGGGTCTAGGAGTTATTGGTATTTTATTTTGGGCATTAGAAATTTTTGCCTTTATTAATTATTTGTTGGAAATAATTTATGTGTTGATAAAGAATGGCGAATTAAGGGAAAATATTTTTATGAGAAATAAATGTAAGGAAAATTAAATTTGATGAACCCACATAAATGAGAATATAATATATATGCATATATGGGTGCATAATGCTTGATTAATTAAATGGTTAATTGGATTATATATATATATATATATGTATCATGGGGGTTGATTAAGGTAAAGGAGAAAGAAAAGGTAATAGGAAAAGTCCAAAAAAGGCTTACCTTGTATATAGGGTGTAGGAAAAAGCTAAGGATAAAAATAAGAATTCCCTAAATGGGGAGAATAAAGAAAATGAGAAAGACTAAGAGAAATAGAAAATGACCATAAGGGGCTTGGATATTTGTGTGATGTGTGTGCAATTGAAAGGCAAATGTGGAAATGAGGGAAAAAATTGATGGAAGCAGGTAGGGGAGACGTGCATGATATGCTCTTCTTCCTCTTTCCTTCCTTACTTGCATCTTCTTCTTCTCTTTTCATTTTAGCTCCTGATTCTTTTTCTTCTCCATCTTCTTTCTCTTTTTTCTTCTCTTCTTAGTGATCTAGAAGCTCAAAGAAGTGGGGCTTTTGTAGTTGGTTTCTTCTTCTCCTCTTTCTTCTCATTGGCAAGCAACTCCAAGGCAAGTTCTTTCTTGCACTTTTATTTGGATTGTGCAAGTTTTTTCTATTCTTCTTCTTTTAAGCAAGTCTAAATTATCTATCTATCCTCAAATGTGGTTTGAAGCCTCTTTTGTTGCATCAATGATCATAGATTGTTTCTTTGTGTTCTTGAAAAGCATTTTTGTAGTTAATGGGGTTCTTCTTCCATTTTCTTTCAAATGTTCTTGGATTTTTTCCTAAGATGTTATTGAGTCCCAATAAAAGTCTACATGGGGTTTATTTCACCATATTTTCTCAAAGGAATGGCAAAAGGGGGGGTTAAGAAACCAGACTTGGGAGTTTTGGTATGTTTATTATTTTTCAGCTCCGTTGTAATTTTGGTCAACTGAAGTTGCCACTTCAGTCGACCTAAGTCATCTAATAGCTTGTTTGTGGCTTCGGTTGATGTCTCGGTCGACTTAAGGTCATGGGTTAGCAATCTGCCCATATTCGATCGACCAAAGTTGAACTTCGGTTGACTAAAGTTCATAAGTCATCATTCTGGCAAACTTTAGTCAACCTAAGTTAGATTTTGGTTGACTGAAGCTTAAAATCCAGCATTCTGCCCAACTTCGGTCGATCTAAATTGAACTTCAGTCGACCTAAGATATTTAACCATTTTAGCACCCACATTTTTGGGACGAATTCATAATTAACCTAAATGAATATAACATATTTGTTTTTAGCCACTTCATTGAAAAAAAATGCTTCTGTACAATCAAACAAACTAATTGCATTCTATAGCCATTTTTATGTAAGATACCTAAAATACCCTTAATGATATTTTAAAATAGAAAGCCCACATTGCCATTAGCCTCATTTACTAAAATACCCTTGTCTCTTTCACTGACATTTCCCCTATCTCTTCTTTTCCAATATTCACACTCTTACTTTCTTCTCTCCATTGCTGAAACCATCAAATTTAAACATTCTTCATACATTCAATATTTTGCTTGTTGGGTCATTTAACTTCTACATCAATCATCACAGCGACCTCATAGAAGCCACATTCACAAGAAGTTTCCCTTTCCAACAAGCATTCAATGTATTGATTTTGATTTATATTTATCTTGTTTTTCAAAAGTATTTTTGTGTTGACATTGCTTATTAAAATTGTGTAGAATGGTTGTGGTTGTGAAGAAAACATTTTTGGTAGATATTCATTTCAGATCTATGTGAAAAAAAAAAATTCAGAAAAGACACACCGTCATTGGAATTTTTGAAAGTGGCACACCGTTATCAGGCTTTGTTGGGAAGCTTATCAAGTTTTGTTGCAAAGCCTATTGGGCTTTGTTGCAAAGCCCAATAAGCTTTGTTGGCTTTGTTGCAAAGCCTATCAAGCTTTGTTTCCCACCAAAGCCCGATAGGCAATTTCTTGCAAATTTTTCAATTTTACATTTTTTTTTCTAATGCGGTTATTCAATTTGAAAAAATTAAATCAGTGATTTGGAATTACATTTTCAAATTTAATTTTATAAAATATACTAACATCTACTTAATTCCAATGTGATGTATATAGTTGTTTGAGATGCATTTTCTATTTAATTAACCCAAAAGAACGTAAAAGATATCAAATTAATGGTAATTGAACTCCAAAAAAAATTAAAAAAATTAAAAAAAATTAAAAAATTGGCAAGAAATATCCTAAAGCCTACCGGGCCATGGAGATAGCCTATCGGGCTTTGTTGCATAGCCTATTGGGCCATGGAGATAGCATATCAAGCTTTGTTTCACAACAAAGCCTATCGGGCCATGGAGAAAGCCTATCGGGCTTCGTTGCAAAGCCTATCGGGTTTTGTTTCACAACAAAGCCCGATAGGTAATTCTTGCCAATTTTTAATTTTTTTTTTTTTATAATGGGTTTTTTTTTCTACTTTCCCAATAGTTTGAAAAAATTAAATTACTGATTTAGAATTACACTTCCAAATTTTATTTTATAAAATATGCTAACATCTATTTGGTTCAATTGTAAACACTTGATAGATAGAAAAAACACTTCATCATCCATCCATTCCACTTAATTTTAATGTGATGTATAGAGTTGTTTGAGATGCATTTTCTGTTTAATTAACCCAAAAGAATGTAAAAAAGATCAAATTAGTGGTAATTGAACCCAAAAAAAATTAACAAAATTAAAAAATTTACAAGAAATATCCTAAAGCCTATCGGGTCATGGAGATAGCCTATCGGGCTTTGTTTAATAGCCTATCGGGCCATGGAGATAGCATATCCGGCTTTGTTTCACTACAAAGTCTATCGGGCCGTGGAGAAAGCGGGCTTCGTTGCAAAGCCTATCAGGCTTTGTTTCACAACAAAGTTCAATAGGCAGTCTTGCTAATTTTTTAAAATTTTTTATAATGGATTTTTTTCCCTAGTTTCTCAATAGTTTGAAAGAATTAAATCACTGATTTGGAATTATACTTCCAAATTTTATTTTATAAAATATGCTAACATCTACTTGGTTCAATTGTAAACACTTGATAGATAGAAAGAACACTTAATCATCCATCAATTCCACTTAATTCCAATGTGATGTATAGAGTTGTTTGAGATGCATTCTATTTAATTAGCTCAAAAGAACGTAAAAGAGATCAAATTAGTGGTAATTGAACCAAAAAAAAAATCAAAAAATAAATAAATAATTGGTAAGAAATATCCTAAAGCCTATCGGGCCATGGAGATAGCATACCGGGCTTTGTTTCACAACAAAGCCTATCAAGCCATGGAGAAAGCCTATCGGGCTTCGTTGCAAAGCCTATCGGGCGTTGTTTCACAACAAAGCCCGATAGGCAATTTCTTGCTAATTTTTTAATTTTTCAATTTTTAATTTTTTTTTTATAATGGGATTTTTTTCCTAGTTTCCCAATAGTTTGAAAAAATTAAATCACTTATTTGGAATTACACATCCAAATTTTACTTTATAAAATATGCTAACATTTATTTGGTTCAATTGTAAACACTTGATAGATAAAAAGAACACTTAATCATCCATCAATTCCACTTAATTCCAATGTAATGTATAGAGTTGTTTGAGATGTATTTTCTGTTTAATTAATCCAAAAGAATGTAAAAGAGATCAAATTAGTAGTAATTGAACCCAAAAAAATTAAAAAATTAAAAAATTAAAAAATTGGCAAGAAATATCCTAAAGCCTATCGGGTCATAGAGATAGCCTATCGGGCTTTGTTATATAGCCTATCGGGCCATGGAGATAGCATATCGGGCTTTATTTCACAACAAAGCCTATCGGGCCATGGAGAAAGCCTATCGGGCTTCGTTCAATTTCTTCCCAATTTTTCAATTTTTCAATTTTTTTTTATAATGAGGTTTTTTTTCCTAGTTTCCCAATAATTTGAAAAAAATAAATCACTGATTTGGAATTACACTTCTAAATTTTATTTTATAAAATATGCTAAAAAATGAAGATAACACATCTCCTGAAAATACTTCTAATGAGACACCAGATAGTGATTTGAATTGACCAATTACCCTAAACAATGGAATTTGACTATATTGTAATTATTTTAGAAATCTCTGAAATTATTATTATTATTATTATTATTATTATTATTATTATTATTATTATTATTCTTATTATTATTATTATTATCTCTGAAATTAAAAATTAAAAGAAAAAAACTAATAATTTCAAAACATATACATGTCCCTTAAAAGCTTTGCAATAAAGCCTGATAGGCTTTTCAAATTTATAAAATTAAAATTTAAAATGTAATTCCAAATCACTAATTTAATTTTTTTAAACTATTGAAAAATTAGAAAAAAAAAACCCCATTACAAAAAAAAATTAAAAAATTAACAAGAAATTGCATATCGGGCTTTGGTGGGAAACAAAGCCTAATAAGCTTTGCAACAAAGCCTGATAGGCTTCCCAACAAATCCTGATAGGTTTCCCAAAAAAGCACGATAGGCTTCCCAAAAAAGCTTGATAGTCTTTGCAACAAAGCCGGATAGGCTTCCTAGGAAAACCCAATAGGCTTTCCAAAAAAGGCCCGATAGGCTTCCCAACAAAGCCCGATGATGGTGTGCCACTTTCGAAAATTCCAATGACGGTGTGTCTTTTCTAAAAAAAAAAAAAATTCCACACAAATCTGGAATGAATATCTATCAAAAATGTTTTCTTCATAACCACAACCATTTTACACAACTTTAATAAGTAATGCCAACACAAAAATACTTTTGAAAAATAAAATAAATATAAATCAAAATCAATACATTGAATGCTTGTTGGAAATGGAAACTTCTCGTGAATACGGCTTCAATAAGGTCGTTGCGATGATTGATGAAGAAGTTAAATGACCTAACAAGCAAAAGATTGAATGTATGAAGAATGTTTAAGTTTGATGGTTTTAGTAATTGAGAGAAGAAAGTAAGAGCATGAATATTGGAAGAGAAGAGAGAGGGGAAATGTCAATGAAAGAGACAAAAGTATTTTAATAAATGAGGCTAATGGCAATGTGGGCTTTCTATTTTAGAATTTCATTAAGGATATTTTAGATATCTTACATAAAAGTGACTATAGAGTGCAATTAATTTGTTTAAGTGGCTAAAAACGATTTTTTTTCAGAAAAGTGGATAAAAACGATTTTTTTTGTTTGAGACATGGTTAGTTTTTGCAATTTCCACCACATTTTTCAACACGAGGAGTTATGCACACCTTGCACTATTTTGACTATAACTTTTTGTAGAAATATCATAATTGAGATCCACTTTTTGCGTTGTAATCTAGACTCGATAACATTCGATTTGGTATAGGATTTGAACCATTTGGACAACTATTGATCGTGTAGGCTTCCTTGGAAATGTATGCTTGATTCAAAACTTTTCGTTTCACTAAATTTCGTTCATGCTTAAATTCTAAAAACGAATACTTCTATCATAATCCAGTTACCAATATTATCATATAGTTGCACTTAATTGATGTAGTAAAACCTATTTAAATGTTGAATTATGTGAAATAGCCAAGAATCTTAGTGGGGCACTGACCTGGTAGGTTAGCCGGTGAGTGCAAGGTAATGATATGAGCGGGTTGCGAGGCACGGACCCGATAGCTTAGCCGGTGAGTGTTAATCCTGAACCCAAGGTTGAAAGGTCTCATATTATATACATTGTTATGTGCTATGTGTAGTGTGATACAAACTATGTATGGTGAAGGCCTTGTGTGCCATTATATTAAGTATGTGAATATTATCTTATGGAGTTGAAACTGTGTTTTGATGTTATGAAAAGAAATCATAATCCAAGGAAGTGTTGTTAATAAGAAAGACATGATCTCATCTATGTTTATATGTTGGATAGCAATTTTCCTTAGCTCTACGTTATGCATGCCTTCATATATCGATTTCATTATGCTTCCATTTGCTATACATATACTTGTTGAGTCTTGTGGCTCACCTTGCTTCTTTTTTGTCATTCCAAGTAAAGGAAATGCATTAGTAGAGGGCGAATCCAGTAGGGTTGGAGCCCAAGGGTAGTCATGTACAAAGATGTCATATCCAAGAGGTTCTTGGGAGTATTTTGTATAGGGTATGTAGATTAAGAAATTATTTTTTAATTTACATTGATTACCCTTTTTTTTTTTTTTTTATAGAATGGCCATTACACCCAACTGGATATGTAAATCCAATTATGGTTGAACTGTTTTATTTTGGCTCTTGATATTCAATGAACAAGGAAAAAGAAATGTGTGAATCTATGTTTCATTTGAGTTATTGTTTATGTATTCATTTTGAATGGATTTTCTCTCAGACTTCCTATGCTAACGGGTAAATCCGGGAGCGGAACCTGACATAACAGATCAAGGTCCTTTTGTTTTGCTTATTACAATCTGTTTTAGAACGATCCTTGGCAAATGAACCATTTTGAGCGTCAGGTCTCACCTTCCTTCGTGGGGTTCGCATCACGGAGAATGGTTGCAAATGGTGAAGGCAGCGAATGGTTGGTTGTTGTAGGTGTCATTTCAATCGAAGAAGCAAATTGGTTGGAGAAGGTGAATAGTCATAGCCTCAGGCGATCGCCATCATCGGAGAAGGCGAACAATTAGCAAGCACAAAGTCGCATGTCGTCATCGGAGAAGATGGAGTCACAACACATCGTCCCCTACTAAATCTAACTCCTCATGTCGTCATCCTAACACATCGTCCCCTACTAAATCTAACTCCTCATGTCGTCATCCTTACTAATGCCAAAAGGAGAAAAAGAGAAAAAACAAGGAGGAATAGGCAAAGGCAAAGGCCACCAATGAGTGACGACTTTGCTGGAGAATAATGGAAACAGGCAGCGAGAAAGGGCAAGATGCAAGAGGGGTAGAGGAGAGAGAGGAAAACAAAGGCAAACTAACTAGGGTTTATTTCTTGGGTGTCTCCCCCACCCTGCTAAATCGTAATAAATACCTTGATATGATATATATAATGGCATGTGTGTAAGCGTACTTATGTTAAATAATATATTTATATAATTATGAATAAATTTATTAATGTATTTACAAATGAGCATGTTCACGAATTAATCATGAGCTTCTAATCAGGCCTGCTCGCAAGCCTCTAATTGAGCCAACTCTCGAACTAACAAATTGTTCTTTATAAAGCTCAAGCTTGACTCGTTTATAAATCGAGGTTCAAAGTAGCCTCAACCTCAATTCGTTTACCTTAATGAACGAATTTGAACAAACTTTTATTGAGTTGAACACCAAGTCACGCATGAACGACTCAGCTCATTTGCGATCTTAGACAAAATTAGTGATTGAAAAATTCGATCTCTAATAGAGACAGACTTCGAGGCAAAAAATTCTGTGTAGCAACAAAAAACATTCATCTCTAACAAAGACAGAATTCTTTTGTTTTCGTCTCTAACAAAGACAAAAATAAACACAGAATGGTTCCATCTCTAACAGAGACGAAACTCAAGGCAACAAATATTTGCCTCTAATAAAGACAGAATTAGAGACGAAAAAAGTCAGACTCCAACAAAGACGAAATTAGCAATTGAAAAATTCTATCTCTAATAAAGACAAACATATAGTGATGAAACAATTCCATCTCTAACAGAGACGGATATAGCGACAGAATATCTGTGTCTCCAATAGAGACGGGATTCCACAGACAAAAATAGACATGGAACGGTAAACAGAATTAGAGACAGTAAAATTTCATTTCTATGAATGCAATATGAGGTCAAAGATGTTGACACGGTGGTAGGATTAACTGATTGCATTTGCACAAGTAGCAATCAACAAAAGCAGTTTCTTTATATAGTAGCCCCAAAGCCTGTTTCCTTTCCTGAATTTCGTATCACAACACTAGACTACAATTTGCTGATAACGTAATGGACTAAGTCATCCCTTTTCAAGGGCACGGTTCATTATGTCACCAAAGATTCCTAATGACTTTTTCAAAAAGGGAATTAAAGGTATAATCTACAACTCTGGAATTTGCTACAAAAATTAAACTAAAAAATCCCAAGGACAACATAATTCCACCTACCATAAAGTAAGTAATTGCACGGCGTCAAGAACCTTGGGACGCATTGTTGGGGTTGGGGGGCGGAGAAACTACTTTGGGAGCCTCCACCTGCATTTTGAGACAATTGAACTGGAGTGCTAAAATTGGCTTTGATAGCATCACAGCGATGCTGAGGCTTCTTTCATCTTCTCCAACGTCTCTGGTTATGACATCTACAAGTCTTGAACTTTTGCATTTAGAAGAGTGGTCTTTCTCAGATGGGCCCCATACCTTTGCCGGTCTCACTGCTCTTATCCTGCAGGAGATATTGGCTATATGTTCAGACAGTATAATAATCATAGATAATACAGTGGCTACATGTTAAGGAGTAAAATCATTAACTTCTATTGAGCCAAGAACCAGGTTCAACTTTGACTTGGTTCACAAAAAGCCCATGTGAGATGAAGATAACATCCAAGTCTATTCGGAATCAAATTCAACTCAGCTTCTTTTACTGCACCTCCAGGATAATTGGACAGACAAAAAGAAACCATTCCGATTAGTTACTCGAAGAACTTTTCCATTTCGTTTGAAATCTATCCACTCGTGTCTTCAAAAAATGTAAAAAAGAAGAAAAACTGTGATTGGATACATCAAAAAAGGTTTATATGCAATGCAACAATGTCACAGAATTGATGGAGCTGGGAGCAAGTGCAAGCAATTCTGAAATTTTCACTGAATTCGCACCATAGGACAATCAGCCTGGTTTCGCATTAAGTCCAACTTCAACTTGTCTTTTCTTTTCATTTTTTCCTTTTCTTTTATGTGTGTGTGTGTGTGTGTGGGGGGGGGGGGGGGGGGGGGGGGGGTTGGTTCAATGGAAGACAACATCTAGGCCTAGGAATGGCATTGCCATTTAATTCAATTTTAAATCAGAACTAACCTGCATTCTATTTTGCAAGAGTACTTGAGAAGATGTGGATTATACTCGGTACGGCCGCTGCAATTTTTTTTGGGGGGGGGGAAAGAAAGATAGGAATCAGTTTTTGAGGCAGGCATTAGTAAAGCAACAAATTGCAGAAATTACCTAAAGCTTGGAAGCGACATCTTGACAACCGGCCCCATCAACCTGTCGGAATTTATCCCTGGCATTGCCTTTGCCAAGGCTGATATATTTGACAAAAAGGAAAATCAATGGACACAGAGAGAGAGAGAGTAATAATTGATAACTTCCGAAATTATGCTAGCTAAAGTTAACATTTGGATTCCTAAAACTAAGTAACATATCTTAGACCTTAAGAGTAGACTATTGATGTCAGATTTAATCGTGACACCAATGACAAAAAAACAATGAACAGGGGCAGAGTAATGTTACTCTGACTCCAGAACTCCCATATATATCATCAACTAATCAGAAGTCACTTTCTAGGGATAATAATTATCTAGATGAACACAATTTCGTAGCATAATTCCATTTACTGTCAAGTGACAAAAAAAAAAATCTCTATTTTGGTTATATGATCTACATTAACAATCCTACTTTCAACATGAAAGATATATAAACTGTGCGACCTAGAGAATATCTGCTAATATTAACTTGTAATTATAGCTTCCCAATTGCAGAACTGACAAAGGTAGCACTATTAAAAAATCCCACCATGCAAGTAAGCTTTAAAAATTGAAAATAAGTGACGTGATATCCAACTTTTAATTAGAAAACATGATCCTTCAGCCAATTCACACGAGAGAATAGTTGGGTTGCTTTCCCACTTCATTAGGAAACAGAACAAATGGTCTAAACAACTCACCAAAAGTACCAAGGTTGATGGTACAGATATCTGCTACAGCAGGGCCCTTGATTTCAGTCACTTGAATATCCAAGTAATTTTGTGGTTTATTGGGAGCAGTACCCACACCAACCATACTCAATAGCCGATTGCTTTTAACTTTTGATGGCCTTGGTATTGGTATAATTCTCTGCTGCATAGATATCACATTAACCAAAAATTAGGTCTATAGCTCAGGTATCGATGATGCAGGGAAGATAATTTCAATTCCATACTTTTTGTAAATAGAGTATATGCTTCAAGATGGCTTGCTCATAATTCTTTTCGAGTAAAATAAATATCTCTTAACCCTTCTTAGGTTTTCCTAATTAAGTTGCATCCAGATCCATGTGCTTATCTTGTAGAAATAGAATGGAAAAGAAACAAATCATTGTTTTAGAAAATTTTGACAATTTGAGGGAATCAGATTCATCATAGTTGACAATTTTGCCAACTATGTTCAAAATTTTGTACAACAGTCATGAAGTGCTTAGCTCAAGGCCAACCTTGGAAAACCTGGCAACTTGGCTTGGAAGTCCCACATGCTACAAGAATGAACGAATGCATGCAAGATAAGACGAAACATCAGAATCGGGAGAAATCTAATAATCATGAGAGCATTTAAAACCAGAATATTCCCCGTTGATGGGAAAAGGGGGGGGGGGGGGGGGGGGGAGGGGGGCACTCTCTAGCTTCCCACCTTTCGTCCATGAATGCATGCCTCATCACTGTTTACAAGCACTCGGGCAGCCCACCTGTTTAGTGAAAGAATTACTAGGCTTATTTCTTCCAAGGACAATACTATTGCTTTATAGTTTCATGGTCTAATTAATGTTCTCTGTATCTCAAAAAATTTACTCAAATTCTGTATATATGGATGGCCAAGTGCACATTCGACTTGGAGGCCATGTTTGGTTTTCTTTACAATACATGTTTACGGTGGTTTGAGACATACAAAGTAAGCTTTCATATCAATCCCTAAGAGTTCGAATGCTGGTATCCACTTTTAAGTAAGTCAGTGCAGCAGTGTAGTTTGGCACCATCACCAAACCATCCAGCAATGACCCTGAGCCAGTCCCATATTTAGGACTTTGCAAAATTTGTAAGTGGGTATTTTGTGAACAAAACTATTTACTATTGCAAAACGACATTACTATATTTAAGAGCTAGGTGAAGAACTTACGCACAAGATGTAGGTGGATTCCATACTGTTCCTGCAATCACCACAAGCTGAAGAAGCCACAATAAAAGAAGCAAGTTGTTATCCCAGTTAGTGATTATATATTAAACCTTGTCCTTTCTTGTAAATTGCTACAAACTTAATTTGTTTCTACCAACATTAGTACTGCTTATCTTGTGTTTTCCTCAACTTAAAAATATAGAATCAGAAGCAATTGAAAGATTTTTTTTGATATACGACCTCATCGAACATTCCTGCTGGGCTGTCATCATAATTGGCAAGAAAGAAGCCACCAAGAGTATACCTGTAAAATGTAAACTACAGTCGATTAATGAGCAATCAAAGTCTGTCATTTAATTAAAACCTTATTACAATAGAGCAAGAATATACCCGAAAGCTTCAACTAATTTGAACTCTTTCGGGATGAAAGCTCGAGCAGTTTCTGCTTTCACAAGATGAAGCTGATACAAGGCACTGACAAGACGAACAAAATCACTTTTACGAAGGGAAAGCGACAAAGCCAAGCAAAGAATTGAAAATGTATCTCAGTAAATTAATCGAGAAATGGGAAGAAATCTTGCCTTCCTCTGAAAACCCAGGGAGGTTTGCCATACCCTGAAGGAGGTTTTACTTCTTTAACATCCATGAATCTAAAGACGAGAAGTTTCGTTTGAAGGAGAGTCCAAATTCAAATAGCTTGATCTGTTTCGAGAGAACGCCTGCGGGGGGAAAAAGGAAAGAGTAATTTCATTATTATTTCTCAGTAAGAGGGAATAATGTAGGCACTAGGCAAAGCTGCTTCATTAATCATGGTGTCACTGATTATCCCGCAATAACTTTGAAAGTTCAAAACAAAAGTGAAACTATACTAGTAGCCTGATATAAGTTATGGATTAAGTGGTAAAAAAGGACTAATTTCGGGGCCTGGAAACAAACAAATAGCTAAAACAGAAAGAGCAAACAAAGCCAACGGAATAGGGCAGTGAAGTATAGACAGAGAAAGGTAAGAAGGGGGAAAAACACTACTCGTAATGAGATCTCAGCAAGTGGTTAAGCTTACAGAAAGGATATAGGAGCCACAAACCGACGAGTTCTGTAGATGGAACTGCAGAAATAAAAATCCATCCTTTGTTGGTCTGTAATTTCTCGTCTTGTGAGGGTACAAATGCAATGCCTGGAGAGAGACCAGCAAACTATCCCATTCAGAGTCTGGCTTGAATTTTGCCTCAGCTGGAGAAGAAGAGAGTGGGGGGAGAGGGAGAGAGAGAGAGGAGAAGGGGGGGAGGGGGTGGTGTGGTGGTGGAGGAGAGGCGTGACATCAGCAGGAAGTGGATAAAGTTGTTGAAATCCGCAACTTCCAATTTCCCATGTACTTCGTTAATGGTTTAGATTTACCATCTTCTATGATTCGGCGCCAACTGAATGGCAATCCCACCACACCAAACCAGGCAGCAGCTTCCTATCTTTGTCGGAAAATATTTAGGTATTATCTTCCTGTAAAAGTGGCTCATGCATATCATACACTTGAAAATTAAAACTTTTTTTAATTGTGTGATTCAACACTTTTAAGGTTAAGTAAAGTCAAATTTTAAAAATATCAGGTGCTTCTTACTTTTTTAATCGTCGTGCCATTGCTTGCCATGCCTCGCCTCGCCTCCCTTCCCCCCTAATCTATGTGTTAAATGCAGTTCTACCCTTCTATTTAAATCTAATGCTCAAACAAAAATTTCACTAAATTTTTTGTACTTTAATCAGTTTCAGCCTGTCCTGTCCTGTCCTGTCCTCTCTGCCTACGCTATTTTATTTTTTCTAGATACTAGATAGATATAATATCATAGTCTCCAGCGATTATGATTAATCTAAATGTGAATTTGATTGAATCTATAAAAACACCAAACAAAAGAAAGAAGGGTAAAAGAAAAGCAACAAAGTACGACAGTACAGTACAACATCTCTTCCTTCCGATCTCAATCATCACAAAAAAAATTAAATTAATATGCGAAGGGAATGGCCTGGATTTTAGTGTAATAAAAATTACTTTGTAATGGCTAATGGGGCTTTTGAAGCTTCGTGGTATCCCGACAGAGACCAAGCCCAAGCCCATGTCCATATCCATGTCCATATCCATATCCATATCCATTGTCTGTCTAATTAATGAACCATCTTATAAAAAGTGGTGGGCCCATTAAAGCTATAATAATAATCATTAATCAGCGCAGCAACAGCCAACCGCAAAAGCATAAGTTTTTTTTGAGGTACGAGTTCGTTCACTTTTAATTAATTTATTTAAAATTTATGTTTCAAAAGGTAAGGATTAAATGTTTTATTTAAAACCAAAAAGAAAAAAAGAAAGAAAGAACAAGAGCAAAAGGCTAGACTGGGGATTGGGCCAAGGGGAAGAAGAATGGTTCTTCTAAACTTCAAATAATCCTTCACATTAATTTAATATTTATGCGTGTTTTGTGCGTTAATTAATTGGGGGCTACAGTATTATTTCATTAGTAATTAATTAATTAATTAATGGATGATGAAACTGATGAGTCACATCACATGACTGACTAAGGGAAGCATGAAGCATGAGATGAGGGAAGTTGTCGACACGCTACGGTGGCTGGAATCTGGATCCACCAATCATATGGGATACCCACTTCCTCTCACACGTCCGTCCACCCGTCCATCTGTCCATCTCATAGTCTCAATCAATTTAGGGTTATTAACTTTAGTTGATCAGTTAGTAAAAAATAATATATTATTGAACTAGTTTCAGAAATTGTTACCAAAACATTTGGTTTGGCGTGTGTTTGGCGAAGAGGGTGTTTGTTTGTTGTAGTATATAACCAAGCAGATAGAAGATAGAAAAGGAAGATAAGAGGCCATTAGCGAACAAACTCAGCATCCACTACTAGCCAAAAGGTTGCGCGTGGCGTGGGTGGGTGGGGGCATCTCTCTGTCTCTATTGCCCTTTCAAGTTTCAATGACAATGAAACAATGCTGATCTGATTGAATGCATATCAGCTCTTATCTCCTTCCTCTTCCCCCTCTACACTTTTCTTCTCTTAATTTTCTTTTATTTGTTAACACATAAACATACTATTATTATTATTATTATTATTATTATTATTATTATTATTATTATTATTATTATTATATTTACTCAGATTAATGATATCGTACTATAGGTTATTGCAGTAAAAGCTTTCTTAAAATATATGTAAAAAAAAATGTTAATTATTGATTCAAAGAGGCCTTGTTGCTTGCTTTGCTTTTAACTCGCTTGCTTGTGCCATTTAAGGATGTTTCAGTTGGGATTATTAATGGTTGGTACTTATTTTTTAACTAAATTATGGCTCTTTATAATTGAGATTATTTGTACTTTTTTTCTTCCTTTGCTTTGAAATTTACTCAATTATAGAAAATTATATGTATTGTTTTAGACCCATAATGTTGTTGGGGCCGTGTAAGTGAGTGTAAGTGCATTTGTTGGATTTATTATTTATTGTTTATAGAAATTTGAACAATCACACTAAATTTCTTAAATTAAATTTGAGGCTTTTCATTTGTTCCAAGAATCACAACTTTTAATGAGTTTTATGATTTTAATTAATTATTGTATTGATTTTGTGGCTCTTGTGAGCCCTTGGTGCAACTATAAAAGGCTACCCAAGTTTCATTTTTCATCATCCAAGCATTCCAACATTCTCTAGTTCCATCTTGTATTTGCATTCACCTCAGAGAGCAAGTTCCTTTATTGAGTTCTGTCAGCTCCAACTGTTCGAGGCCGCCGTTCTGTTGGAGAGACCGTTTTATCCTACTGAAGTTTTCGCCATAGCCTGCCGGCTGCAAGTTGCAGGGCGATCTTGCTTTTAGGACAGTGCTAAGACGTGACTCGATCTATTGTGTCCCTTCGATTCGGCTGTTTCAGTTGCCATCAACCTCGTCTTGTCATCGGTTTGCAGTCCCTTGATCTTAAAGTTGTTGCTAATATTTGTTTTATAATATTGAGGGAGTGCTTATGCAGTTTTCAATAATTGCATTAAATATTATTGCAATTTAGGGGTTGGTGAGTTATTGCTTTATTTGCAATAAATATATTCTATAATTGTGACATACCTAGTCATAAATTCAACATTCTGAAAGCAAGATAGTATGGCTACCCCCACCCCCCATGCCACTATGACTAACACCACTACTGTCATGGGAACAATGGTGGCTAAGACAACTCCCCATGTGGAAAAGCCCCACCAGTTTAACGATGAGGACTTTAAGAGATGGCAACAAAAGATGGTCTTTTATCTGACCACTCTGAACCTAGCGCATATCCTGAAGGAAGCATGCCCAGTTACCCCGGAGAATGCAACTGCGGAGGAGGTCGCTGCCAAGGAAGCGTGGATGCATACGGACTTCCTGTGCCAGAACTACATCCTAAGTGCCTTGGCGGACTCACTGTACAACGTATATTGTACTGCCTACCCAACAGCTAAGGAACTGAGGGATGCTCTAGATAAGAAGTACAAATTGGAAGATGCTGGAACAAAGAAATTTCTCGTAGGGAGATTTCTTGACTATAAGATGGTTGACTCCAAGTTGGTGGTCAACCAGTTGGAAGAACTGGAAGTGCTCTTCAGTGACTTGCTGAGTGAGGGATTGGTTATAAATGAACCATTCCAAGTTGCCGCTGTGATCGAGAAGTTACCACCCTCGTGGAAAGACTTCAAGAACTACCTCAAGCACAAGCGAAAAGAGCTGTCCATGAAGGATCTGGCTGTCAGACTCCACATTGAAGAGGACAACCGGAAGGGAGATAAAGCTCCTCTCAGGCTGGAAGCAAGAGCCAACGTGGTTGAAGCTTCAAAACCTCAGCCCAAGAAACAACAAGGCAAGAAGAAGAAGGTGAACATGGGTCCCAAGAATAAGACCCTCACTAAGCGCATCCAAGGGAGCTGCTGGGTGTGTGGCAAGACAGGTCATAGGGCCATTGACTACCGTCACAAGAAGGGATAGAGCTCTGGCAACAACCAACGCAAGAACAATCAGACCAACATGATGGAAGAAGATGTTGATCTGATTACGGTTGTCACAAATGTCTGCATGGTGTCGAATTTCAAGGGCTGGTGGATAGACACTGGGGCTACTAAGCACATCTGCAGTGATAGGGCTATGTTCGCCACATATGAAAGTGCTAATGGCTCTGAGAAGCTGTACATGGGGAATGCTTCTGCATCTCCTATGATCGGAAAAGGCAAGGTCCTGCTGAAGTTGACCTCTGGGAAGATATTTACCCTCAATGACGTGTGCCACGTGCCGAAAATCCAGAAGAACTTGGTGTCTGGAACTCTGTTGAATAAGAATGGGTTCAAACTAGTGTTTGAGTCAGACAAGTTCACTCTTACTAAGGGGGGTATGTATGTGGGACGGGGTTATTTACTTGATGGTATGTTCAAACTTAATGTACTAGCCCAGGTTCCCAAGAATAATGAGAATAATAACAAGGCTTCCGCTTATTCTATTGAGTTGTGTGATGTGTGGCACTCGAGGTTAGGGCATGTCAATTATCGCTCTCTCCAAAGAATGGTAAATTTAGGATTGTTGCCTAACTTCAGTATTGACAAAAGACATAAATGTGAAGTTTGTGTCGAGTCAAAGTTCACGAGAATCCGTTTCCGTCTGTGGAAAGAAACAGTGAGTTACTCGATTTAATTCACAGTAATCTATGTGACATGAAAAGTACTCCTACTAGAGGTGGGAAGAAGTACTTTGTCACATTCATAGATGATTGTAGCAAATACTGCTATGTGTATCTATTACACAATAAAGATAAGACCTTAGATGTCTTCAAAACATATAAGGCAGAAGTTGAAAATCAACTTGGGAAGAAAGTAAAGGTGCTGAGATCAGACAAAGGTGGTGAATATGAATCATCGTCACTCTCTGAGTTTTGTGAGGTTAATGGAATAATCCATCAAACCACAGCACCTTATACACCACAACAAAACGGTGTAGCTGAAAGGAAAAATTGAACGTTGAAGGACATGGTTAATTGCATGCTTAACAGTTCAGGTTTACCCCACAACTTGTGGGGGAGGCTTTGCTTACAGCAAACTTAGTTTTGAATCGAATTCCACATAAGAAAACTGACAAATCTCCTTATGAAGTGTGGAATGGGAAGCAACCCTCGTATAAAATCCTCAAAGTATGGGGGTGTTTGGCTAAGGTTCAAGTTCATTTACCGAAGAGGATTAAACTTGGACCAAAGACGATAAATTGTGTCTTTATTGGCTATGCATTGAACAATGCTGCCTATAGATTCTTGGTGATAAAATCAGAAATTCCTGATATTAATAATAACACCATAATGGAATCTATAAAAGTGGAGTTCTTTGAGAACATATTCCCTTTTAAGGAAGAAAGACACAATGATGGTGGTTCCAAGAGGAAGTATGAGGCGAGCTTTTCTGAGGGTCAAGTTGGTCAGGAGATCGAGGTTGAACCTAGAAGGAGTAAAAGAGCTAAGAAAGCTACTTCTTTTGGACCAGATTTTCTAACCTATATGGTAGAAGATGAGCCTCAAACTTTTAATGAGGCTATGACATCGTCTGATGCTCCGTATTGGAAAGAGGCCATCAATAGTGAGATGGATTCCATTATGCAAAACCAGACATGGGTGTTGGTTAACTTACCTCCAAGAAATAAGTCAATTGGGTGCAAATGGATATTTAAGAAGAAACTAAAGGCTGACGGTACTATTGATAAGTACAAGGCCCGTCTAGTAGCTAAAGGCTATCACCAAAAAGAAGGGCAAGACTTCTTTGATACCTATTCTCTAGTGACGAGAATCACATCTATAAGGATGTTGATCGCAATTGCAGTGTTACATAATTTGGAAATTCACTAGATGGATGTAAAGACTTCATTTTTAAATGGAGATTTAGAGGAAGAAGTGTATATGGAACAACCCGAATGGTTTGTCGTAAAGGGACATGAAAAGAAAGTTTGTAAACTCATAAAGTCTCTTTATGGACTGAAACAAGCGCCAAAGCAATGGCATGAAAAATTTGATCACACTATGCTTGCAAATGGGTTCAAAATAAATGAGTGTAATAAATATGCTTATGTTAAAACCATAAATCACGAGTGTGTCGTTGTGTGCTTGTATGTGGATGATATGCTAATAATGGGCACTAATAGAAGTGTCATAGAATCCACAAAAGGAATGTTGAATTCCAACTTTGATATAAAAGACCTGGGTCTTGCTGATGTCATTCTTAGAATTCGAATAACAAAGAATGCCAAAGGGTATATAATTTCTCAATCACACTATATCGAGAAAGTGTTGCGTAAATTTGGTCATTTCGAGAGTAAGCCCGCGGTTACTCCGTTTGATCCAAATTCTAAACTAAAAAAGAACAACGGTGAAGGTGTATCTCCTTTGGAGTATGCTCGGGTCATCAGAAGTTTGATGTACATCATGAATTGTACAAAACCTGATATTGCCTACTCGGTAGGTAGGTTGGCAAGATACACGAGCAATCCTGGTCGTGACCATTGGGATGCTCTAGTCAAGATACTCAGGTACTTAAAGTACACGTTAGAGTATGGGTTACATTACACGAGGTATCCACCTGTACTGGAAGGGTTTAGTTATGCTAATTGGATCTCAGATAGCATGGAGACTAAATCAACCAGTAGGTATGTGTTTACCTTAGGTGGAGCCGTTGTATCATGAAGTCTTCGAAACAGACGTGCATTACACGGTCTACTATGGAGTCAAAGTTTATCGCTCTGGATAAAGAAGGAGAAGAAGAAGAGTGGCTTCGAAATTTCCTTGAAGACATTCCACTATGGCCTAAGTCTGTAAATGACATATGTGTCTACTGTGACAACTTAGCTGCTTCTATGAGAGCTAAAAACAGTGTCTACAATGGGAAGTCAAGACACATAAGGCGTAGGCACAATTCTATAAGGCAGCTGCTCACCAATAGAATAATTTCTATTGATTATGTGAAGTCGAAAGAAATTTTGGCAGATCCTTTGACAAAAGGAGTGACGAGGAACCAAGTCACTTCTACATCGAATGAATGGGGTTAACGCCTGTGAAATGAGTTTTCTGATGGTAACCTAACCCAGTTGACTAGAGATCCCAAGATCTGGGTTAAATAAGCAAACTGGCTGGAATAATTCATAGTCTACACACTAAGGAACTTATAGTTCTTCCCAGTTCCCAGCAGCAAGAGTGTGTATTCTGTCGATGGTACAGGTAATATTGGTATCTTGTTCTAAGAGAAGTAGTGATAGAGTGCTCTTAATTAATGATTACCTATGTGAGAGTAGAAGTGGGTCGCTTCTATGAGAACTGTTCTAAAGGCTTGGGTTCTCTAGAGCGCTCATGAACTCAAGATGTTGTCCAGGACCAAAATGGACACAATCGTATAGAACTCAAAGGTGTAAGATGAGTTGTGTTTGATATCTGTTGTCTTGATTTACCACTAGAAGGGTAGTTCAAGAGCTAGGCTCATTACTTCTTCGGTAAGTTCGACAGATACTCACTAAGCGAGGTTCAAGTCCAAAAGACACCTTGCCTGATGCATAACTTATTGTTTGCTCTCTGTGGTGTCGTGTCGGTTTATTTGGTTTGGAACACTTACACTTATGTAGGGGATTATTGGGCCCATGTAAGTGAGTGTAAGTGCATTTGTTGGATTTATTATTTGTTGTTTATAGAAATTTGAAGAGCCACACTTAATTTCTTGAATTAAATTTGAGGCTTTTCATTTGCTCCAAGAGTCACAACTTTTAATGAGTTTTATGATTTTAATTAATTGTTGTTTTGATTTTGTGGCTCTTGGGAGCCCTTGGTGCAACTATAAAAGGCTGCCCAAGTTTCATTCTTCATCATCCAAGCATTCCAACATTCTCTAGTTCCATCTTGTATTTGCATTCACCTCAGAGAGCAAGTTCCTTTATTGAGTTCTGTCAGCTCCAACCGTTCGAGGCCGCCGTTCTGTTGGAGAGATTGTTTTATCCTATTGAAGCTTTCGCCATAGCCTACCGGCTACCAGTTGCAGGGCAATCTTGCTTTCAGGACAGTGCTAAGACGCGACTCAATCTATTGTGTCCTTCCAATTCGGCTGTTTCAGTTGCCATCAACCTCGTCTTGTCACTAGTTTACAGTCCCTTAATCTTAAAGTTGTTGCTAATATTTGTTTATAATATTGAGAGAGTGCTTGTGCAGTTTTCAATAATTGCATTAAATATTATTGCAATTTAGGGGTTGGTGAGTTATTGCTTTATTTGCAATAAATATATTCTATAATTGTGACGTACCTAAGTCATAAATTCAACAAATGTAACCGGAATTTTTTTATAAAGTCATACGGAATAATTAATTAGTGGGTTCTTTTAATTTGATAACAACAATAAAAGATATTATTTAATTAACACCCAATAAAATAATTATAAGATTTTATTATTATTATCTAAGAGAATTTTCTTGGTAGAGTTATCATTTTCTTTCTATTCTATTAAGTGTTTGTGTACCAAAAATAAAAATAGAATCAAGTGGTTATTCCATTGCATTATTATTTGTTGTTACCAAGATACACCAATGAATTTATTTCATTAGAAACGTCGTCTTCAACTCATATGAATTTGCAAGGAAGAAAATAGTTAAATGACTCTTATACTTAAGTCAGATGCTGAGAATGTTGAAAACTTCATAATTCATTTCAGTATAGAGACGTACTCTTTTTAAAATGAATATCTACATATTTATAGAAATGTATAAAATAATTTTAAATAATTCAAAATTAAAATTTTTATATTTGACGTTCATCTCTTACAAATAGCGTTCAACCTCTCCAAAAAAAAATTTAGATATCAGAATTGTCCTGATTTTCGCATTACATGTACCCCCTCTCCCGATACCGAAGGAAATGTTCCCCGTGAGATTGCCCCTCCCCCAGACTAGCTCTTGGGCTGCAGCCAGTCCACGGCGACCCTGGGCCGTGGTCTGGCTTGCAGCGGCCTTAGCGGGGCAGGGGACTACCCCAACTCGGCAGACTCAGGGCCGCCTTCCACAGGGGCCCCTAGCAACCGCCATGGCTGGCCCGCGGGTGACCACCTGCCTCGGGAAACATGATCTCTCGCAGCCCTCTATCACTGAGTCAACCCTGTTAATCTGAGTTGACATGTTTATTATTATTTATTTAGTTAATTTTTGTCAGTGTGTACTTTTTCTATGATATATCATTTTTCTTATTCTCTCTGCCGAATTCCATCTAGCCAAATATCACTTAGGTTGTGTTTGATTACATTACCTAGAATTTAATTCTAGGTAATATTAGTTAGAAAACAAAAACCATCTCATCCCTTTAGAAAATGAATTCCATGGAAAAAAGCTTTAAATGCTTGTACCTTATATTTTTGAAAAATTAGAAGTGTTTGATTGTTTTCTATAGAAAATGTGTAATGATTACATATTTTCCATGGAAAATATATGCAATCAAACACACTCTTAGGGTGTGTTTGATTGTATTATTTAAAATTTAATTCTAGGTGATGATTACTTAGAGTGTGTTTAATTATATATATTTATCATAAAAAATATATAATTATTACACATTTTTTATAAAAAACAATCAAACACTCTTAATTTTTCTATGAGAAAATATATATGATACAAGTATTTAAAGGTTATTTTTATAGAATTCATTTTCAATGGGGTGGGGTGATTTTTGTTTTCTAGACAATATTATCTAGAATTAAATTCTAGGTAATGCAATCAAACACACCTTTAGAAAACAAAAAGCACTCCACCTCCATGGAAAATGAATTCCATGAAAAAAAATCTTTAAATACTTGTACCATGCATATATTTTTCATAAAAAAGTTAAAGGAGTGTTTAATAACATTTAGTTGGAAAGAAAAGTATTTTCCAACTTGTATAGAAAACAAAAACTATCTCCCCCTAGGTGAAATTTTCCATTAGACAAAAATATGCTTTAATGGTTGTACCATGAAATTCAATTATATGAAAAATATAGTGTTCAAACACCAAAAATAAAATTCAATTTCTTGAATGTGACATTTTTTATATATTTTTCATGCTATCAAACATACCCTAAGGGTGTTTAATTATTTTCATATAAAATATGTGTAATAATTATACATGATTAGACATTTTCTATGACAAATGTGTGCTATCAAACACACCCTTAGTTTTAAATAGAACCTGACAGTGAGTGTTGATATAGTAAAAGTTTAGTTGTGTCTATGTATTATTTATTTTGGCTTTAAAGAATATGACTGCGATTACATAATTTGATTCTTGAATAAATTCTTATGAAAAATGAGAGGGATTCTTTTCTTATAAAACACAACTTATTTTTAACTCACAATAACGAGTAATTGTCTCTACCCAATGTAAACATTAGCTGAGAGTGAACTGTGTGTGTAAGGGATCTGGAATGTATGTGAATGTGATTGTCTTCCCCTTCTTCTTTCTCTGATCTTTCCTTGTCACGCTAATGGGGTTGTTGTCGGATGGGTTCCAATCACAAATAAGTACCCAAATGCGGAACCAGCGATGCTGAGGTTAGATTCAAAGGGGACAGAAGCAGCCTGAGATCCAGAAACAAAAAGGGGGGGGGGGGGGGGGGGGGGGGGAACCTTAATCGTCTTCAGTCAATTGTCTTCTACAATAGTTCTCACTGGAATCCGCCTCTCATTCTCTCTTTCTAGTGATGGGTTTTTATCAAAAACCCTATCAGGGTCACAATTGGATTTAGCTAGGGAGTGGGAGCTATATTTTGAAATTTAAAAATTCAGGAGTGATGATGCCTTGTCAATTTACCTTGAAAGTGACACATGCAATTTACAACTTCAAATATGTTATAGGTTAGTTTTGTAATATATTATTTGACAAGGCTAAATAATTATTATTACAAAAGTCCGCTCATAAATAGCAACCTCTTCAGTGCTGTTTGTTAAAGCCTATGATGAACCTTGTCAAATTACTAATTGCGTCATACAAACCTCATGAATAGAGCAACGACTTTGAGCAGAGCAGGTTAAACAACCATGACATAATAGCGAAAAAACCCAAGCACATACAGGCACGTGGTAGTTCAACAATAAACTGCATTTTGTCCTTGTAATCTTTTGCAAGCCTGACCGACCGGCCGACGAAAACATTTGTAAATTACAAGAAGAAACCCCACAACGTATGAAGTATGACGCGCGGCGGGGCGGTTGAGCTAGCAGTTGGCGGTTATGAAGCAGGAACTTTCAATTGCACAGCAGATATTGGTTGAGCTTGAGCAGCAGCAGCAGCAGCAGCAGCAGAAGAATAAATGGAGTCGTCGTGGTCGATTTCTTTGCGGGATGCTTCCCAGAGTCGTTGCTCGATGCCCAATTTCCTCAGCTCCATCAACCCTTGCTCAACTATATATAATAAAGCACCCAATTCAGTCACCAACCATAAAAGCCCATTAATTACTAGTGCCTTATCGATTAATTAATCACTTGTTGCGAGTTAAGAATCACTAAACTGGATGATCATCGTATAGAGATTCTTAAGAACATTTTATGTTTCTGAGATACCATGCAGTCTTGTTTGTAATTTTTGGAACTTAAACATAGAACAATCAACAGTGCCTGGACTTTAGGGTCGCAATTCTTGTTAGCAGGTCGTGTTCAGATCATATACCAACAATGAATATAACAGAATGCAGGTTAACCCGAACAAGACATGATTAATTGGTCATGTCAAATACTTGAACCCGAATGCTGACAAATCACGTTAAATACCTGAACTAGAATCCTATTCGTTTACAATACATTAACATTTAACATTACATGACATGTATGACTGTTTATCTAACAGATCAGGTCAACATAAATTGATGCATCCTAACTCGTTAAAATTAATAAATAAATCACAAATAATTCATTTACAAATTTTAAAATGGCAACCCGTTTACATCTTATATAACCTAAAGAAACCTGCCTAATTTAAGAATATAACATTAAATATAAAAATTGCATACAAATAAGTAAACTATAAATCTACAGCTATTACAAATTTCAACTGCAAACATTAAATAAACATTACTTAAACCATACTTAAATAGTCAAGATTAAAGGGTTAAAATATATAATTTAATTTTAAAAATTAAAAAAAATATTTATATAAGGTTTGACACCATTAACTCGTTTAATTCAGCATGTTTTATTTCCAAGTAAATAAGGTCAATTGAAACTTTTTTTTTTGTCTCCAATGGAAGGCCAACCTAAACTTGAAAATTTAATTCAGTGTCAATTTTGGGTTGACCTGATCTTGACATGAACTCATTTAAACCTAATTCAAACTTGCTAAATCTGTGTCATGTTCGTCTTGTGTACCTATTCACCACCCCTACCTAACTGGAGGCTATACATGAGACTAGTCAGGTTCCAACATGGGATCAAACACTCCTATGTTAAGAGTATATTAAACAGATTTGCACCACTGTGGTAGTAGCCTAGTGTTTTGAGAGTTCTCATATCCCTTGGGTCTAGGATTTGAACCTTAAATCGGGCATTCCCTAATGAGGATCTGACCCTGTGCACTACAGTGAGGCCAGAGTGGCAGGCTCGCCTTCCGAACAGCAGCTATGACTCAAACCAGACATTTCCTAGAGAATAAGGGCCGTTATGGTCAACGCCAAAGGGTGTTGTTACACCAGTCACCCACCTTCCTCTTTTACTTAACAAAAAAAGAAAAAAAAAATTTGCTAGAGAAGTCTTATGGAAGGGTGTTGAAGAAAAAAGAGTTTGAATTGTTGATATACAAGTTATCAAGGACGTGTATCATCAAGAAATAATGTATGTTAAGATTTGCGGAGGAGATATTCAAGCCCGTTCTAATTACAATTGGATTACATCAAGGATCTAGATTTAGCCCTTAACTCCTTTTTGTGATGGACAAACTCTCAGAGCACATCCAAGAAGAAGTGCCTTGATGAATGTTATTTCCAAAAGATAGTCCGACAAAACAGGGCATGAATAATAAACATGAACAATGCAAAAATCAAACATGAACAATGCAAAAATCACCTTAGAATAAAAAAGTTTTAAATTAAGTAGGTTAAAAACTAAGTATGTGGAATGCAAGTTCATTAAAAATAGAAGTATAGATGATGTTATTGTGCAAAGCAAAGACCAATATGATGTTTGGATTAATTTTTCAAAGGAAAAAAATAAGAATATGGAGAATGTTACTCATAGAATCAAGACAAGATGAATAAACTGAAAGTACATCCAATATCTTAGAAATTTTTTAGGAATACAAATTTGAAGTTTTTTTTTCCTAATTTAATTTAACTTTCAAGTTAAGTTAGGATTAGAATGTCCTATTTTTGTTCCCAACTTTAACTTGAATTCCCACTTTGGTAGGTGAGCGTATAAATATCTCACAGGAACAGATTTGTTTAGATTTCAGTTTATTGATTATTCAATATAGATTATTGGATAACAGCTCCTGATTTTTCTATCTCCCTAGTCCTCTCTCTTCTCTAATTCTTCTTTACTCTTCTATCATTTCTTTTCTGTTTTTTTTTTTTTTTATTGCTGGGTATTTCTTTTCTGTTCCAGCATATCCTTTCTAATGCACTGTTGCTGCTATTCTTCTTCTATCAGATTGTCTTCTCTTCACTTGTTCTTCTTCATCTTCTTTGGTTCTATGACACTTATGATGAGTAATTTCTGAAGTTTTTGAAACATTTCCCAACATTTGTCCAATGGAATTCCTGAAGCTAAGACATAAAAGATGGGTTTTCTCATAAAGTAATAGTTACCATCAATGGCATCATGTGAGGAGGGTGAGTGCCCGCTGCGGCTAATCCAGAATTTAAGTCTTCTTTCAGCAATCTCCTCCTCTATACCATGGACTTTGGCTCGTCTCCAAAAATATGTCAGCCATGCCTGTGCAAGTTAAAAGTGACATAAAAATGAAAAATGTCACCAAGGTTAGCCCAAAATAGTTTAACCCAAGAAAAAAGTTGACAGGAATAATATTAATAAAATAAAGACGTGCACAGGACTCAATTGAGGGCAATGTTTGACCAATAATCAAACCAAGAGACTATGACTCTTCTTTGAATTTATATGGAGCCAAGGATGAATATAGAGATCTCCATAATCAGGCCATTTCTCCTTGACAAGGCATGCATGCAGAATATCCAAATACTTGAAAAGAACAGAGTTGGATAGATTTCTGTTAGTAGAAATGTTAGATACCTTGGGATATTGCTAGAATATTTTATATATTCTTTGTAATCTTTCCAAAGTTTTTTTATTACCTTTTAATATTAGTCAAAGGACCTTATATACCCGTTGTATACCTTCACAGTGTAATAGAAGAATACAATATTCCGTTACTTTAACAGTAACATTTCAGAATTATTTACTGGGTCAGATTCTCAGTTCAGATTCAAATTCTGCCATTCATACTTGGAAAACTAAAGTAAGTTGATAGTATAACTAGTAGGAAAACCAAATTTAAACAGAATCAAAATACAAATCATCAAATGAATTGCCATAGTTAGATCTGTTAACACAATAAAACATGTTAACTTTTAGTAGCAACTGCAAAAGTTAACATGTAAGTGAGGGTGCTTCAGGTGGAGCAAATGCCAAAATAGATAGAAACCACTGACCTCCTTGAAAAGAACATCTTCAGACTCTTCTGGAGACAGTTCTGCAAAGGAAAAAAAGGCCTCAAAAAATTTTACTCAAGTTCACCTGGGATGATAAGTAATGGTAACGACAGAAAAAGTTCAATAAATTTTGTTGATATTTGAGCCTGCAAAATAAAAATAAAAAATGGGACCTATGTTAAACATCCATGTTGGACAAGAAATATAGCATAGGACATGGATATGTGTCTGCTTAGAAATATCATGAAGAAATGGGATATGGAAACAAACACACATATGAACACAAAAGAAGTCAATGTGAAAAAAAACAAATGAATGAATAAGAATAGAATAAAGCGGAAAGCATTATGTTTTATGTTTTTTATTAGTAATGTTTACAAAAGCTGTATGTCTTCTCCTTGCTCACCATGTGGTAACAACTTACTAAAGAAGTTGAATGAGCATCATCCAAATGTCAACCTTGTTAGACGGGATATGTGAAGGACTGACCACCTGGCATGACAGGACTCACCTGAACTAGCTCAAGCTGCCCAACATAGCTCTAGCTTGAGCAAGCAGGATGATAATCATGCCAGGTCTCCTAACTCCAACTTACCTGATCTCCCTTAAAGGATTACCTATCTGTTGGCACATTGTGATTAACAGCCACAATTTGGGGATTACCAACCTCAAGTTATGAGATTGTCAACATTAAATTAGGAATTGTAATTGATTGGAATGATTTGTGCTGCTTTTTCTTTCAGTCTTGATTTCATCTGTTTTTGTATAAAAGGGGCATTCAATCAATGAATTAAAATATAAGGTTGTATCTTCTTGTTGCAAAGCTTTTTGACAATAAAACCGCTTAGTTGAGTGTTATGCCTCATAATTGCTATCTACTTAATGGTAGCAGTACTTTTCTGCATTAACTCTACATAGATTAAGAGAAATCCAGTACTGAAGTAAAGACTAAGAAAACCCAATGCATACAAAATGAACTACATACCAAATGGATCTGTAAACTTCGGATCACCAGGGGACTTGATATCTGCATATGAGAAAAACAAAGGATTAAGTAAAAGGGGGCAAGGGAAAAAAAGGAAAAATGGAATTAAAAAAGATTAAACCCCTAAACTTCTTCAACAAAATTAACTGTGGAAAAAATAATCTCTGATAATAAACATTATAAACCCTAAAACATAATCTAGAAGACAGCTGCATCTGGAAAAGCAAAAGGCTTCAGAAGCCTACAAGGGGTTGAAATTACAACTGTTCCTACGAGAAATTGAAAATACATTTGTTATCTGAAGAACAGAAAGCCTTAAACTTCCAAAAACTAAAAGAAAGAAACCAGAAACAAATTCCAGAACATAAGGTATATCAATGACCTTACTTTTCACACCAGTACAATACTTTTTGGCCTAAAATGCTCAGTTGACAATTATAGAACAATGGAATGTGCAACATGAAGATGAGATGGGAAAAGTAAAAGCTTATGCAAATATGACAAGGCCAAAGCACCCAAAAGAAAACAGATTCTGACTTAAATTTCAATGCACAAGACATCTAACACTTAGTAATATGGAGATAATAATGAAGTTTATAATGATATGGTGTACCATGTATAAAACTGCAAGGAAAGTGGCAATTAACTTTTACCACATTGCCACCCAGTAGCTAGAGTGAGATAGCCCAGGTTATGCCCAAAGAAGTCAGGGGGGTTTTGTTGCATGGAGTAGATATGCCTATGGGGATTTGACAATAAGGCATGAACAACTGCACCCTTATAAAATGTTCATTGCAGAGTAGGGCTAAGAGATCTGTTAAAGGTGTGAACAAACGATCTTTTGTTGAGTAGTTCGCAGATTTTGATATCCCTACGATATATAGGATACTGCTGGGTGTTAGTTTCTTTACTACAATGTGTGCATAATGTTTTACCCCCTTCAGGCGCCTTTTAGGCCATCCATACATATTGTTTTGTATGCAAATTAGTGCAATTTCCCATTCCAAACTATAAAATTCAGTACGTTACTAATGAAGGAAGACATGCTGAACAAGTACACAGGAAATGACACAGACAAACCTGAAAAAGATAGTCGAAGTGCATTTGCACGCCGTTGTTGTGCCAGTGCGAGAACAATACCATCCTCAACCTAGGAAAGAGCAATCATAGAAAAAGGAAAGTTGATACAGCAAGACTTGTGAAACAGGAAGGCTACACTACCATAAACAGAATTGCAATAAAGAAGAAACCTTGCAGCAAGTGATCTAGTCTGAATATTCAAATCATGAAAAACATTATTTGAAGATGAGAGATAAAAAAAGAAACAAGGTAAGTTCAGATGCCTCAGAAGGAAACCTTCAGAGATGCAAGCTCCTGCAAGCCCATTTCAACTGAAAGCATGCTCTCAATATTTCCTTCCCCAGTTAGATCATTCAAGTCCTGAACAAGTTTGATCCTCTCAGGATTCTCATTGCCTACAAAGGATTCAAAAGTGATTAAGTGTGACGATATAATAATGCAGAAGTACTTTCTCATTAGAGGAATAACAAGAATCAAAATACTTGCTACGATTAAAGCAAAAAATGATATTTAATATTTGATTCAGTGAGACATTGCTGCTAACCTTTCTCCCAGAATTCCTCTTTAGCCTTTTGCCCAGCAGAAAGGACGACTTCAAAAGGAAGAGGTGCTAAAGATGACCAGTACTCATGCTTTGACACAGCAATGTCTGCACAGATACCTATGGAGAAAGGACGAATATAATAAAACAAATTTGATCCAAGAGGAGAAATTAGGAACACCACTCACTTAATCAAGCTAAACTTAATCAAGAGCAAGCAGGCATCAACTTGATCTTTTTAATAGACATAACTTGAGAAATGCCAAACACCCAACTGCAGACAGTTTGAAACCCCTGAAAATCATAATATTTCCCATAGGCAAAAATTATTCTCTTGTTTTTGTAGGAAATCGGAATAAAACTCTTTTGTATTAAGAATGCACACATGTACATCATCTTATAGAGGAAAAGAAACACAACATAAGGAAACTAATCTAATTACAAGAAAGGAAGGAAAACAGAAAGGAAAGATACATATGAAGAAAGGAAATATACATATGAACATTCTTAGGAAAGTTTCCTAAGTCTGAAATATCCTATTTCAGATTTGGAAACTTCTAAAGATCTTTTCCTTCGACATATTTTCCTGAACCAACACTCCCCCTCAAGCTGATAAATGAATGTTTATCATTTCCAGCTTACTTATTAGAACTTCAAATCTTTTTGCAGTCAGCCCTTTAGTTAATACATCAGCCACTTGATTTTCAGATGACACATAGGGAATCTGAATTAGACCAGCATCCAACTTCTCATTTATAAAGTGCCGGTCTATTTTTATATGTTTTGTCATGTCATGTTGAACAGGATTGTGAGTAATATTAATAGCTAATTGATTATCACAAAATAGTTCAATAGTACCTTGAATCTTGATCTTCAAATCTTTCAAAATAATCCGTACCCACATCAATTCACATAAACCCAAGGCCATAGCCCTAAATTCTGCCTCTGCAGTAGACCTTACCACAATGCTTTGCTTTTTACTCCTACAATACACAAGATTCCTCCCCCCCCCCCCCAAAAAAAAAAAAAAAACACACACAATATCCAGTTGTGGATCTCCTATCAATTAGAGAACCACCATAATCTGCATCTGTAAATCCTTATACATTTAATTCAGCCCCAGTTTTATACAAGATGCCCTTACCCAGTGTGGCCTTTAGGTAGCTCAAGATCCTCCTCACTGCCTGCATATACTCCTCGGTTGGGTTGTGCATGAATTGACTTACTAGGCTGACAGCAAAAGCTATGCCAGGCCTAGTATGAGAGAGGTAAATCAACCTGCCAGTAAGCCTTTGGAACCCTCCTTTATCCACTGCTTTCTCTTCTGGGTTTTCCTACAATCTAATGTTAGGATCCACAGGTATGTTGACTCCTTTGCCCCCTATCATCCCTGTTTTAGTCAACAAATCTAACACATACTGATGTTGGGATAGGAAAATTCCAGCCTTAAGAGTAAGCAACTTCTATTCCCAAAAAATATTTGAGAACCCCAAGGTCTTTAATCCCAAATTCCTTAGCCAATTCCCTTTGAGGATCTGATGTTCTTCATCATCATTTCCTGTGACCACTATATCATTATCTCAAATGATGATGTTCTTCATCATCATTTCCTCCCGAATGTTTGAAGAAGAGGGTGTGATCCCCTCTACTTTGGTAGTATCCCATAGACTTCATGGCCTTAGAAAACTTGCCAAACCATACCCATGGGGACTACTTGAGCCCATACAAAGCCTTTTTAAGCTTGCACACTGTACTTGCCTCTCCTTCCTGAAATCCAATAAGTAACTCCATGAACACTTCCTCCTCCAAGTCCCCATGTAAGAAGGCATTCCTCACATCTAGTTGTTGCATCTTCCACCCAAAATGAGCTGCTAGAGATATAAGAATCCTCACAGTGGTAATTTTTTCCACGGGGGCAAAAGTCTCAAGATAATCTATGCCATAGGACTAAGTGTAGCCCTTGGCCACTAGCCTAGCTTTATACCTCTCCAAAGTTCCATCAGCCTTGTACTTTAAATTAAATATCCACCTGTAGCCAACTAGGGTGACTCCCTGAAATTCTAGACACCAATTCCCATGTCTGATTTTTATTTAGAGCATTCATCTTCCCTAGCATAGCTTGCTTCCAATTCTGATCTTTTAGAGCCTCATCTACTGACTTAGGAATAACAATGGTATCCAATGAGGTTAGGAAGCTTTTGTGGTTTTGGGAGAGACGACGGTAGGACAGGTAATTAGACAAAGGGTGTAAGGTACAACTTCTGACCCATTTTTCTTATAGCAATTGGCAGGTCCAAGTCATTAGAAACAGGGTTAGGAAGGGTTGAATCCAATGGTTGTGTAGATTCCATACCTGGGTTGAGGCCTGATATTGATGCAAGCTGAGAATCCACAATGGGCTACCTCCTTTTGAACACATAAAAAGAGCCCTTAAACCTAATTGGGGATGGTAATCGTGGGACTGCTTGCTCATTGCATGTTGCAGGTTGAGGAGAGATAGCAAAGGAAGTAGGTGGAATAGGAGTAGAGTTAGGATGCAGAGACTGGTTAGTGTGAACTAGAGAGTCGGCTAGATCACTTGGGCTAGTTGGTGTTGGTGCTAGTGCTAGGTTATGAAAGTCTTACCTAATGCTTTGGTCCCCATATTCTCCAATCTCCCCCTGGGGACCAATCTGAGGAGGGCTAAAAAATGGTTGAGATTTAACAAAGGTGACGTCTTTGGAGACATAGAATTTCCTAGAGGTAGAACTGTAACACTTGTAGCCCTTTTGAGTTGGAGAGTAACCAAGGAAGACACACCTAAGGGCTCTAAGATCAAGTTTGTCTTGGTGGATTTTAGGGATGTGAACAAAGCGCACACAACCAAACACTCGAAGTGGAAGAGGGGTATGCAAACTTAAGTCTGGGAAGAATGAGGACAGGTAGCAGAAAGGACTTTTATTATTTAAAACCTTAGATGGAACACTATTAATCACATAAGCCGCAGTTAGAACAGCCTCTCCCTAGTAATTTTTAGAGACATGGTGGTGATGGAGAAGAGCTGGCAACATTAAGAATATGTCTCGTCTTCCTTTCAGCTACTCCATTTTGCTATGGAGTATCTATACAGGAAGATTCGTGAACAATTCCTTACTAAGAAAACTTATGCAAGTGATTATTGAAATAATCCCTTGCATTATCAATTCAGAACTTCTGTATAGGAGTGACAAATTGAGTAGAAATAATTTTGCAAAAATAGGGCAAGACAGTTCCAATGGCAACTTTATCTTTTAATAGAAAGATCCAACACATTCAAGTACAATCATCTATAAAGGAGATGAACCACCTAGCCCCAAAACAATTGGGGATCTTGGATGGTCCCCAAACATTCGAATGGACTAAGGAAAAAAGTTTAGATGACATTTTATTGCTGACTGGATAGGACACACGGTGGTGTTTTGAAATTACACACACATCACATTAAAACATACTAGGATCTAGGGTTTTAAACAAAGCAGGAAACATACTCTCTAACAAAGCAAAATGAGGGTGACGTAGCCTATAATGATGGAGCCAAATGGTGCAGGGCCAGAATTTGACTGGGATGAGCAAGCAACCGTGTGCTACCCCCCCTTAGGATCAGTCTCCTTGTGTAAGAAGTACAGACCATTATGCTCCTCAACCACACTAATCATCTTCCCCATGCTCATGTCCTGAAATCCACACATAGAGGATAAAAAATAGCACGACAATTTAATTCCTTGGTAAATTGATGAATAGAGATAAGGTTGATAGCCAAGTTAGGTACATGAAGTACCTGCTTGGCAGATAAGATAGGGCTAAGTTTAACCTTGCCCTGGCCAGTGATGGGAACTGAGGTTCCATTAGCAATGGTTATATGTTTAGGGGTTTCAAGGGGCTTATTTGTCTCAAAAATATTCAAGTTAGGGGTCATATGATCAATGGCTCTTGAATCCAAGATTCACATGTTACTCTTATCAGTTTTAGTGGCAGAAAAAGACTTAGAATGTAGGAATTTACCTTGCTGAGCAAGTGAGCAAGCCTCGTCCCGGATTGTCCTTAGGAAATTCTAGAGTTTATTAATCTCCTCTACATTCAATTGAGGAAGGTCAAATCCAATAGGATCTGTCTTTTCTACAGATCCAGCTTCCTCTTGCTCCTTGTTGGAGATATAGACCTGGTTCTTGGGAGTTAGGTTCTTAAAACCTCTCATTCTGCTCAAGACAGCTTCTTTCCCATGGAGTTTGAAGCATGTATCCCCAGTGTGCCTTGGCTTCCTGCAATAGGTACACCACAGGCATTCACAGCCTGAATTTTTCATTGACACCTCTGATTTTCCTGCTCTAAATCGTGCTCCTTCTCTATTACTTGACACCATAGCTGAACTTTCGGCACCATGTTCATTGAGCATAGCTACCCTTCTATCTTCTTCCCTTCTAATAATGGCAAATACTTCATTAAGAGCAGGCAGTTTCTCCCTAGCAAGCACCTAAATTCTTACTTGATCATACTGTTGATTTAGGCATGCTAGGAATTCTACAATCTTATCCCGTTCAAAAATCCAATTGAGGGTGGTAGCATCAGCAATGCACACCATTTTGATGTCTTGATAGTGGTCTAGTTCTAGCCATAATCCTTTCATCTTATTGTAGTACTCTGTGATAGTCAAGGTTTCGTGTCTAGTGCTACTAATCTTAGTTTTAATCTCAAAAATTATCGAGGCATCTTGAACCTTAGAATAGGTTTGCCTCACAGTCTCCCAAATATCTCTCGCTGAAGTTAAAAACATGAAATTCTTACTAGCCTCTAGTTGCATGGCACTCTATAGCCAAGACATGATCAAAGAGTCTTCAATATCCCATGCTGTGAATATGGGATATGAGAACTTTGGAGGGGGTCCAATCAAGTGGCCAGTTGGCCAATCTTCCCTCGACCTTTGAGGAACATCCTCACAAGTTGAGCCCACTGCAAGTAATTTCTATCGTATAACGAATAGGAATGGTGCATCCCAGGCAACTCTCCTGCTCCAGTTGGCTAATCGATTGGGGTTGACTCTGCCATGGTCATGGAAGGATATTGTTTCGGATATTTCAAACATGGTTATCGAGAAAAAAAATGGTTGGACAAAGAGGAGGCACCAAAGGCTTGGATAGAGTGGAAAAAGAATGTGCAATGAAGGCACACTAGGGTTTTAGGATGGACAAGAGGATATTGAAGGCTCTAATACCATGTAGGAAATCAAAATAAAACTCTCTTGTATTAACAATGTATACGAGTACATCCTCTTATAGAGGAAAAGAGATACAACATAAGGAAACTAATCTAATTACAAGAAATGAAGGAAAACAGAAAGGAAAGATACATATCAACATTTTTAGGAAAGTTTCCTAAGTCTAAATTAGGAAATATCCTATTTCAGATTTGGAAACTTCTAAAGATCTTTTCCTTGACATATTTTCGTGAACCAACAATTTTGAAACTAGATAAGCTCAAGAGGAGGAGGACACAGTGCCAATAACTACTTTTAGGAAATTTATCACAAAATACCCTAGTTTTTGGGAATAAAAAGTATTTTTGCTAGTTTCAAAAAAAAAATGTTACAAAAATGAAAAATATACAAAAACAAATTTTTTATCAAAGTTTTCAGAGTATCCTAGCATGGTTGTTGAGGTGCTTGTACCTGGCATAAAATTCCCAACTTTGAGCATCTAAATAGGGAAAATGTGGAAAAGAAAGATATTTCACATCAAACAAACATTTGACGTGGAAGATAGAGGAAGAGGGTTCTTTGCAGAGGTGGAAAGGGGTAAGGTTTTTGGCTCGTTGCACAATAACTGTTGTATCTATTCCTCCCTAAGGAGTGTAGGGGTGAGGAATACTTCTCCATAAAGGAAAAGGGTGATTCTTTAGAGCTTAGCTAACAGGAGGTGATATCTGGTCACAGCATATGATTGATGCATACCAAATTCTTGGGTGGGTTTGTTACATTTTGTCAAGAAAAGGGCAAATAAGTGAAAGGAAAGTAGATGCTGTGACCAGATAAAAATTCACATGCTGGCATGCAGAAAAGAATATAAAAATTCACATGACACCTTAACATGCTGGCATTTTGAGATGTATTTGGAGACTAAATCCCTAGAGGGAAAGATTATGCAGATCTAATATTTGAAGATTGCCAAAGAGATTGATCCCCAGGAGAGATTGTGGAGATCTACACAACATGAACTTTTAAGTCTAAATATTGAAAAAAAAATAATCACAACATGCAGATTACCATATCGTGCAGCTAATCCCCAATAACGTGCAAGCCAACACCGCTTAAGGACAACTTCCTCCTGCAAGATGGCATGCAAGTGAATAAATCTTTAAGAAACGTAGTATGAAGTTCCAAACAACTATGGATGTGCATACCATTTCACTCTGGGTTAATACCATCCTTTGAGTCATAGAATGCAGAGCTCTAACTTCAGATTCAGTTCCCTGAAGCTGGTCTACAGCAGCTGTGGCCTCACTTTTGACTTTCTGGTCAAGCAAAAGTTCAAAAGCATGCAGTTACATTATGCAGTAGTAGTAGAAGAACCTAGAAAAAAAGTACAGAAAATAAACAACACAGAAGTAAACTTGCATGGGGTGGAATACCCTACCTTAAGTTCTGAGCGGAGGGAGGAAATCTCCTCATCTACTCCATCTTTTGTTTGTTTTGCATCTCTAAGTGCAGCCTGTGATAATAAATCATTTCTCCATTATGCTTAAATTTCAGAAGACAGGAAAATTAGAATCCATGCCATATACAATATGGAAGACATCAATCTGATTTTATAGTCAAGCAGATGGCTTTTGTATAAAGCTTAGTTGATCCAGTTCAAAATTAGGGACAAATGAAATAAATGGAAAGTTTGAGTACCAAATATTAAAGTTAAAAAGAAAGAAAGGCAGAAACAATTCAAATGTGCCACATACCTCTCTTTGACGCAATGCAGCTTCCTTTCTACAAATGATTAACACAAGATGTCATAATCAATTCAAAAGGCTTTCAAGGAAATATTTGATAAAAAAATAAAAAAAGGCAGAAATGAGATGGATTAATAACTCTAGAATACCTGCTCAACAGTTTTGCTTCTAAAGATACCCCTTCACCAAGAGCAGCTACCTGATAATCACAGATAAGCAGCAAAGTCCCATGTTACATTCAGAAGGAGCTAGTTATTCACGGGATACCACGTATGTAAATTTGAAAGGAAGAAAGAAATAAAGATAGCATTTTCAAAATGTAATCTCTCTAGTCCACAAAAAAGTATTTGATCACAATAGAATATAGCCAGAATATAATATTGAAATGATTTTGCAATACAAACTCACATGATAACCTCAAGCAAATATTTCCTCTGCGTTGCGAAAAAGCGTCAGCAGCAGCGAACTCAAAATTTTCAAAAGAATATGGATAACCATAAAAATCAAGACAAGAAAAACATAAAAACCATTATAGATAGTAAAATCAAAAATATATACATATAAAACAAGTCCAAAATTGCACTTGATGATCTTTATACTGCAATATCAGGAAAATCAATCACTTGCATAATCATAGACAACAAATAAGTCTGTCAAAATTTTGAAGCTACCATACTAACTTATGGAACCAAAATATCTAGCTGAAATCACTAATGTAAAACAATCCACCGATAAATTTCTTGTTGGAGTCTTGGCCACATTCTTACATTCCATTGTACTGAACAATTATTTAAATACATCACCTGTTTCTCAAGCTCCCTAACTCTAGCCTCTGCTTCCTCACAACCCTCTTCTGCAACCCTTAGCTGTACAACAAATCCCAACTAAATGTTAGTTCTTAATAGCATGTTTAGACAAGATACATGATTAAAAAAAAAAAAAAATTGGTGGGGATGCAGGAGAAAAGAAAAGGTCTGCACCTTTTCAAGAAGATTCTCATTTTCTTCTTGTAGCATATCAAGCTGCAAAAATAAGCCAAGATTAGCTTAATGAGAGAATCAACAACCAGAGCAAAGCATAAATCCTCTTCATGCATCTATAAAGAACAAAATCAAGGCACATATTCAGATGAAACAAGTAGCACACTGAAATAAAAAAATGTAAAAAATGATCCATGTTATAACATACTTCATCACAAAGGGCAGAAGCTTCCCGTTGATCTCCTGTGTCCTTCAAGTTCATTTGCCCCAAGTTTGATGAAAATCTGCAATTTGTACATATCAGGGGTTATATTCAGTTGATCAAACAAACAGCTATACCAAATATTTGATGCTGTGTAAACACCAGCATGTCTCTATATAGCCATCCTATACAGCTCACAAAATGAACATGAGAATATACAAGTGCATGCACGCATCTATATATTTCTTATGGTGATAAATAAAGTTAAGTCTATTCAAACACTTCACAAAGCTCAAATTTCATTTTCTTTTTTTCTTTTTGGCTTAGGCAAAGCTCTAATTTCGTTGCCCAATAGTACCTAAAAATACAGTGGAATTGGGGTTTGTTTTTACTTTTTTTTTACCTTTTCTCTTTTTGCCTATTAGTTGGAGGATCAATTGGTGGTATGGGAATTGGAGTCTTCAATGATGTTCTACTAGATGGTACTGATGGAGTTGTACGAATCGCCGCCGATGGTCTTCCAGCTGATGTTGAGCGAACTGATTGCGTTTCCTCTACAAATTTTCTGGCTGCCTAATTAAAGTAGAAGAAAACCCAGTTAGACTCATTGAGATTGCTCCATGAACTCAAACTTGTTTTCCATAAACAATTTATAATTAAATGTAAGAACAAAGACAATATAATCATGCTCATAAATATGAAATTATGAGTTTATAGCAGAGCAGTTCCAATTCCCTTTGTTATTTAATGTGGATTTCAGAACCATGATGAATCAAATTACACAATGTGATTGAGCTCCCAAAATTGCTCCAGAAGAAGAAGGGCCAAAAAAGGAAAATTCATCATTTATAAACACCAACCTCAAAGAAAGGCAATGGAAACACAAACTCCTTACCCCAGGAGAAGCGGATCTAGTGGTCTTAGTAGACGGAATCGAAGGCATAATGTTACTGCTGAGGTTGACTTTATTAGTGTTACTGAGAGGCCTGGTAAAGGACGGAAGCGGAGGAGCACCGAGAGGGAAGCCGAGGTCATCGTTATCGTCGTCATCGTCGTCGGCATTGTCGGTGGCCTGAGAAGCCATGACCTGAGCTAGGCGTTGGGCGGCAGCTTTGGCGGCGAAGTTCTGAGTGCGCTTGATGTTGGAAATGCCGGTGGCAGAAGAGGAGCGGGCGTGGTGGGGGTGATAGGACGAGGGCGACATTGCCGGAGAGGAGGAGCCGCCGGTGGCGCTGGATTCGCTGCTCCACTGCCGGCCGTACACCGGACTGTCGGTTCGTCTCCTATCCATCTATGATGTGTCGCCTAGATCACCGCAAACGCAGTTAAAGCACAATTTCTGGGCATACTTTCGCTGCCCGCTGCGGTGCGGGTAATCAATCTATCTAGTATTGTCCGGAAGAAGCCGTCAAAAGCCGTCGGTGATTGGTAATTACACTATGTTCCAAGTTGACCCAAATGTGCCGACTATCCATTATATATATATATATATATATATTTAGGAATAAATCCTCTTTTATGGTTAAGTAATTGTTACTTTTTTTTGTGTGTGTGAATTATTAAATAAATTATTATATTTTAGTCTGTTAAATTGATCATTATATTTTTAAAAAGTCAAATAATTTATTATATTTTAAATTGATGCCAACTTAATCATTATTATACTTTAAAAACAACCAAATAAATATTTTACTTTTTAGACCTAATGTTGTATTAGTTATTATAATAAATGTTTCCATTGCACATGTTAAAGTCAAAACTCAAAAATTTAAATTCAAAGAACCGCACACCGCAAGTGTAACTCGGTCATTCTTAAAATATAATAATCATTTTCTAGCCAAGTCTGAAAATACAATGGCTAATTTGACTATTTTTAAAGTATCCCTATTTTTTTTTCTAAATTTTTCAAAATCTCTCTCTCTCTCTCCCCGTATTGTAATTACACTAATTATTGCATCCTCTCTCTCCCCCAGCATTGTAATTACACTAATTATTGCATCCACTTATGCTAACTATCTTAATGTTTTTTTCTTTTATTACGTCTCATTATTAGCATCATAGTCACCCCACTTTTAAAACTACACTGAAGAGGTGAATTACAAAATGTGTCCAAGTGACCAGAGTAATAGGTCTTGACACCACTGATATTACTCTCAAAGTTCTCCCCAAAAAGAAACATTTTGTTTCTCCCAAAAATCAAACCTACACTGAGAGCCCCCAGACAAACTTTCAGCCTGCCCCTTTGCCACTCAACTATGTCTCGAGGGACATCTTTGTGTTTTTTTAAATATATTAAGATAGGTTATATAAAGTTAGAATAGTTCAATTTTATTTTGATCTTCAAAATTCTAGACCTAATCATAATTGTTCAAATCTAAGTTTATATAAAATTTAAACCAACCATACTTTATTCACGAGAAGCTTACTTCGAAGGTAAGGCATTAAATCTCCTAGATCAATTTTATTCTTAAAATTTTCTGAGGCACCACAAGAATCCTCAAGGTCATCATTTACATCAAGACTTCAAACATATGAGATTAATACTTATTTTTCATGTCCCCCTCATGCTTCCAAGTCACCTCATTTTATCTTCTTCTAGTTTCTTTATTAATGGCATGACTTTGTTACTCAAATTTTGCTCTACCATGTCTAAATGGACCAACATCTCTATTATTCTTCTTTTGAGGGTAGATCAAATCATCTAGGACTTTTGTGTCATCCTTCCAAACTATTTGGGATAGGTTTAGTGTTTCCTAAGTTGTGATACATGAAATATATTATGATGTTGGTCACTATTAGCTTTCTTTCTCTTATTCCAATTTAGCATATTAGGATGGTACACCTTTGTTCATAATATGCTTTGTAGACAAATTACTTTGATAAATGTAATAAATAAGTGCTCTTCTCAGCTATCTTTAAAATTCATAACACATGTTCATCAATGTCAGCTCAAGGCTTATGCCTAAGACCCACGAGAAAAGAGTAGGGCCCTAAAAAAATGAGAAGAGCAGGCAAGCAAGAAAAAATTGATTTAATTTGGTGTAACCTGTATCAAATAGTGTATTTTTCATATCAGTAAAAATTGTATCAAATAGTGTATTTGTTATATTAATTTGGTTTAATGCAAAAGACACCCTACCTAATCTAGAACAATATAAAAATAAAAAATGAGAGTGGATAGCCATGATCATTGGTGGTGTAAACAACCTAAATTAATAAACAAATCTGGAGTTATAATTAAACAAACTACTATTATGTTACATTTATAAGTTAAATTTATTATAATATATTTTCTCCCTCTAAATATTAGATAAGATAAGATATTCAGTTTTTAACAAATTTCAATTTATATGCTCCATTTGTCAGATAATAGGTCTAATTTGACTTTCGGTGCAAATTAATATAATCTATCCATAAATCTGAACCAATTGTTCATGTAACACTTAGTTTAGTTAAAATATCTCCTTAATTTGAAGAAAAATTATTTAAATCTTAAAATTTTTCTAAAATATGACATGCTCTATGATATTAATGGTTTAGATTTATTTTCATAATTAAAAGTTTTAAAAAAAATTATAACCATAGAAATAGCAACACCACTTGTCAAACTAAATTTTATAAAAACAGTAATTTTTTTCCAAATGCATTGACAGCTTATAGAATACTACTAATCTTTCTTGTTATTGTAGATTCAGGAGAAAAAAGTTTTTCAAAATTAAAATTCATAAAATTTTATTTACATTCAATTACGTTATAAAAAATATTAAGTAATTTGGAAATATTGTTAATTGAAAAACATTTGCTTTATAAACTTGAATACAAAAAATTAATTAATAGTTTTCATCTCAAAAAACAAAAAAAATAAATTTTTAATAACTTTTTATTATTTATTTATATTAGTAAAGATCCGCTAAAATAATTGTAATATCTCAAAAGTCCAAAGAATGGTAATATATATCGAGAATAAATAAGAAATGAAACAACACTAGCTAAATACTTTTTTGGCTGAATGTAAGTAAAAAAACTCCTGAGTTAAACGTGTTTTAAGCTAGGAAAGCTCAAAGATGAGTGACCCCCTAAGAAGTTTGCATAGGCCTATCAGGATAAGTTGTTTCAATCCTTCCTATTATTCGATACGGGATGTTACAAGTGGTATCAAAGCTAACCTAGACCGTGTGTTGGGACTGTGTACTAACCAAAGGCTAGGTACTAGACCGGAGACACTAGACGAGAAAGAGCTGAGACCAGTTATAAAGTCGCATAACGATGATGTCATATGATTAAGGGGGAGAGAATGTAATACCCCAAGAACCTAAAGAAGAGTAGTATATATCGAGGATAAATAATGAGGGAAACAACACTAGCTGGATATCTTTTGGATTTAATGTAGACAAAAAACTCCAGAGTTAAGCGTGTTTGAGGTGGGGAGCTCAAAGATGGGTGACCCCCTAGAAAGTTCGTATAAGCCCATCAAGGTAAGTTGTTCCGATTCTTCCTATAACTCGACGTGAGATGTTAGAATAATTGTCGCCTAATGCCTCACCTAATCTTGAACTGGCCATTATGCAAAGAACATATTCCCAAATTTTTTTGATGGTTCTCTTTACACAATCTCATGATAAATCTTTAGTCTTTACCCTAACCAATACTAACAAAAATGATAAGAAAATTTCATGATCTATCTCATGTGTAAATTGTGATTGAGCTAACTTGTTTGCTAAGATGTGTTTGGATTTTGTCAAATGATCCATGATGTCATATTGCAACACAACTACTTGCTGTCCTCTAACAATCTCATAATGAAATCTATTGTCATATATCGTTATTTTCCACTTGAGAATGTGTGAAAGTTGGAGCATTGATACTTTAATTTATAAGGATGCCATATATTGTGACACATTTGGTCATGTCTAATATAATTTTAATTATTATATTATTAAGCCACCGTTATTAGTCCATTTATTTATTCCACCAGTTTGATAATCCATTGTGTTCCATGACACTTGATTCTAACATTTTTTTAAGGTAAATTTCATCCGTCACCCTTAAGATCTATCTAAACTATACCATCCATCACTATATTTTTTAAAATGACACCGACCTCCCTTGGCTATAACAAACTCTTAAAATTGACCATTTTGCCCTTAAATATAAAATAATATTTTTCTACTCTTTATCTATCATCTCCCTTTCCATTACTCTTCTTTAACTCATCTGTTACATAAAAAATGCATATGATTCAACGATAATTGCCAACCAACCATCCTAGATCGTTTTTTCTATTATTTGTTTTTCTCTCATCCTCTCTTGGGGATATAAACAAACTAATACATTTAGGGAACGTTTGTTAAAATGAGCAAGATAAAGTGATATCAATATAAGATTAAGATACTTTCTGGACCAAAATATAGAATGGTCAAGATAAAGTCGGGAAACATTCCAAGATTTCTATCAGACTGTTTGTTAAATTTTTTAGAATCTACTGGTAACTATACTTTTTCTTGATGTGTTTGTTAATACATATGATAAGTACCAAGATAAGGGTTTTTCTTACTAAAATATCCCTATTACCAAATTTATGATTAAAATAGTATTTTATGATTAATATGAATTGTCAAAAAAATTAAGATTAAAATTAAAAATAATATTTTATTTTTTAAATTCATGTTCAAAAATAAATTAAAAAAGAGTTGAAAAGTATAAATAATAATTGTTAGAATTATAATAATTCCACCTACATAATTAAAAATAACCAAAACATATTTTCATAATAGATAATAAAATATAAAATTAAATAAAATAATTTAAAAATTGATGAAAGGAATTATATTAGTTAATAAAATATATATAGAGAGAGAAATTTAAATTTTAAAAATCAATGAAATGAATAATGTCATTTAAATTTTAAAAATTGTCAAAACATATAATAATTTTAAAATATATTAAATAATATTAATTATAAGAGTTAAATAAATAATTTTTTTTAATAAATTTAAATATTTAAAATGCATTAACTATCTTACAAGGGGTAGATAAATAATTGAGGCTTATCTTGAAAGAGCCAGATTAATTTATCCGATAAGAAGATCGGATAAATTTATCTTGAAACGGGGAGATAAGAGGTCATGTGAGACCTTTTCTGAAAATGGTCAGATAAGCTTAACAAACACGTTTGAAAAGACATTAAATGATAAGAGGGAGAGAATGTCAGATATGGGAAGCATCCCGGATGTTTGGTCTTTCCAACGTGTTTGTTAAATTTATCTGACAATTTTCGAAAAATCTCACGTGACCTCTTATCTCCCATTTTCAAGATAAACTTATCCAAACTCCCCCATCAGATAAATTTATCTGGCTCTTTTAAGATAAAACTCAATTACTTATATGCACCTTTTAGGATAGTTAATGTCATTTAATGTATTTTAAAGATTTAAATTTATTAAAAAAATTATTTATTTAAGTCTTATAATTTATATTATTTAATATATTTTTAAATTGTTATATGTTTTGACAATTTTTAAAATTTAAATGACATTATTCATTTCATTGATTTTTAAAATTTAAATTTCTTTCTCTCTCTCTATATATATATTATTAACTAATATAATTCATTTCACCAATTTTTAAATTATTTTATTTAATTTTATATTTTATTATTTATTATGAAAATATGTTTTGGCCATTTTTAATTATCTAGGTGAAATTATTGTAATTCTAATAATAATTATTTATACTTTTCAACTCCTTTTAAATTTATTTTTGAACATGAATTTAGAAAATAAAATATTATTTTTAATTATTTTTATTTTTTTGACAATTCATATTAATCATAAAATAGTATTTTAATCATAAATTTAATAATATTGATATTTTGCTAAAAAAAACTCTTATCTTAATATTTATCATATATATTAACAAACATATAAAAAGAAAAAATACAATTATCAATAGATTCCAAAAAATTTAACAAACACTAATAGAAATCTTGGAATATTTTCAAACCTTATTTTTTTCATTCCATATCTTGATTGGGAATGCATTCCAAACTTATCTTGATATCTCTTATCTTACTCATTTTAACAAACGCTCCCTTAATGAATAGCTTATTCATAAGTTCGATTTGAGTTCATTTATGTTCACTTATTAAATTAATAAACAAATTCAAGCAAAAATTCAGTGTCAGTTTAATAAAAAGTCATGCTCGAAAAAAAGAAAACTATTTAGCTCATTTATGTTCATAAACAAGCTAGTTTATAATTTTTTTAAAGTTCATCAAAAATTCATTTGTTTGTTTATTTAATAAGAGTATATAAATATCTCTAAGATGTGTTTATGGTTTATCTTGATTTTTTCTTGCTTCTAAATCTATGATTTTGGTGACAATATAATTATACAAACTATCATTAAAAAAAAATAGTTCATCTATAAATGCTTGTTCATAAACAAATTCTATAACTTTTTGTTCAAGAATAAACTTGATAACAAAGTCAAATCAATTCACTTATGTTATTCAAACGTAGCTCAAACATGAAAAATAGTCTAAGAACAAGTTCAATACTTTTTTATAAATCTTGACTCATAAGCAAGACGAGTTAAATATCTTTAAAAATAAACAAGTCAAACCTAAATAGAGCTAAACTAAACATGACTCAACTTGTTTACATCTTCATCTTCTCTTCTAATCTTTGTATCATTTGTGGAGTCAAACCTATCTAAATTTCGATCAAAACCCTCATAGTTTGAACAATTGATCGGTTTGCTAGAAATGGTAAAAGTGTCGCATTAGATTTGTGATGTTGGGAAGGATGACAATACGATGGTAACTTTCTCTCTTTTTCTCAAAAATATTTTAAGTTTTAATCGAAACTCAAATGCTGCTTAAGAGGGTTTCAATCAAAGCCATTGTATCTAGGTTTTGATTCAAACCTAGATGCAACATTGAACCCAATTGCAATTGCAATTTTTTTTTTGGCAATTTTCCAACTTCATCCATGGCCAACCTCTAGAATGATGGTTTTTGTGGCCACCGACAGCCACCAATATTTTTAGTTTTTTTTTCTTTTCAATTTTAGGAATATTATGGGCTTTTTAATAAAATTAACTGAGGATTATATTATACACAGTAGCTAACTTCAAAGGGAGGTTGGTGCTATTTTTAAAATTATAAAGGTGATTAGTGCAATTTAAAATAATATGTTAATTTATTTATTTATTTTTAATATGTACTACCTCTGATTTTAAGGTTCAACCAAAGTTAAAACGTTGGGAATTGGTTAAAGTGAAACTTGAGAGCACTTGATTTGAAAACAGAATTGTAAAACTTAAATCTGTGTTCTCCGTTTTTAGGTCGTTTTTAATTTTTAATTTTTTAAAATAATAAAAACATATTTAATTTCACATTTTTAAATACATATCTTCCAAAACAAAACAAAAAAAAAATCATAAAAAACTTAAAATAACAAAAACTCACTTTAATTATTATCACACTCAAAATTTTTAAAATACAAAAAACATTACAGACAAAAAAAAAATACATTTTCAACAATTTTAAAATAAACAGTTAAAACATAAAATTATAAATAAATTCAAAAACTAAAAAAAAAAAAAATCTCCTAAATATTTGTATATATACAGATATCTCTCCCTCTCTCATCAAGCTTATGGGCTATTTTTGCCCGAAATTAAATTGACCCAGTGGAGAGGAGTGGCTGTTCCGTCATCATACATTTGATGCAGTTAGGTGGCTTTTAATTAAAGAACCATTAATTAAAATAAAAACATCGCACTAACAAAACAATATTTGTGTGTATGTGTCAATGAAATTTTAGTTAAAGTAATAAAGCTAATAATAATAATAAGCTGCTGAAAGTGAAACCCACAGATTTTAACTCACATCAATCAATGACAGGGTAGGTGGGAGGGGGTTTAAATTTCAAAGAGGTAACAACTAACACGGTTTCTGAGGCTTTGCAAAGGCATTTACCAAAATGCCAACACCCTTCCCCTTCGTTTTCTCTTCGTTTCTCTGGTTGCTGCCTGCCTGCCTGCCTGCCTGCCAACTTCTCTACCATAGTCATCGTCATCATCATTATTATTATTATTATTTTTATTATTATTATTATTCAGTTAAGAAAATAATAAAAATATGATTAACTAGATAAACCTCTTCAATTAATATATTTATAGGACGATAAATAACCATTTGCCTTCAAATACCATAAAAATTCAATTCATCCATCCATCCATCCATTCCTTACACTTAACTATAAAAAAAAAAAAAAAAACTTTTTGTTTCAATATTCTTAAAAACATTATAAATCCCACCCAGTTAAATCCAAAAATTGTATTGACTTTACCACCACATTTGAAAATTTTATCATTCACTATTAACCACTCACTCTCACTCGAGCTGAACACCCAACAGAGAGCCCAGTTGAGCCCCACTCCGCTCATGGGTCGTTCTCTACCCTATCTAATGCCCACGAACTCTCAACATTTTGCAATGCTCCCTCCGTCTTCAGTTCCTTCCAACTCCAGCATTTTTACTTGGGATTTTGAGTATCTTCTCAAATTTGCATTTTAGATTTGGCCACACACATAAAAATAAAATATAAAAAAAAAAATTAGCCAAATCCAAAATTATTTGAGTGACGTGATGTGACGCAGTCCGAACCATCCATCCATCCAGTGTATTGGGTGTTACCTTCAGCAGCCTAATTCCTATCCGCTCTGACGGTGAAAGATGTTTCGGTTGTCCACATAATTTGAATGCCTCAAAACCGGTCATAAGTTTATCCATTCCTCGGCGGAATGCAACGACGGCACAGCGGCAGCACTTTTAAGTTAATTTCAAAGAAAAATCAAAACCAAACCCAAACCCAAAACTTAGGGCATCATTCCCATGTATGTATGTATGTATGTCCCATGATGCCTAGGCATCAACTTCTTCTTGTGCCTTCCCCCCTCCGACTCAACTTCAAAAACGATGGCTTTGATTTTTGTTTTCTTTTTCTCTTTTGTTTATCCCCTTTATCCGGTCAAATATTTATCAGGGTGGTGGGATTCAATGGTGGTTGTTTATAGTTATAGCAAAATCTTGTTCGTTTGCTCTCCGGTAAAGCAAAGCAGAAGCTTCCACCCTGTAATTGTTTTAGCCGTAAAAATGACAAAAACACCACACAAAAAAAAAAGAAATTAAATTCAAATATGTAAAAAAAGAAAAAAAAAAGTAATAAAAGACGACACCACTGCCGTCACATTTTCAAAACTATAGGCAATAATTCAATTCTTACCAGCCAGGATGGACAACATATCTTCCAGTTGAGAGAGCCCAATTCACCTGTTTGGAAGAATTTTTTAGGTTAGCCCTCGCGATGATCATAATACGTATGTTATAGGAAATCAACTCTCTTCATTTCACCCCCCACTTATCACATTTGTGCAGGGCAGTGTCATATCAAACTGCATCACGTCCACAATTATGTTAATATAGAGGGTTAGGATGATATGAATTGGAGGCACCTCCCCCCACACAACCTGTACCAGCACAGGTTCTTTTATTTCCCAGTCCACATCCACCCCCCCCATCAAAGAAAATTTCAAGTCCATACCATCCCCAAATGGACCGAATTTGTAAGATACCGGTCAAATTGGGCTGTAATTGCCATCCCTATCCAACAATGTCTATCCTCCATTCCTCCTCCGCTTTCAACATATGACAATTGGATGCTTAACCTTCTATATCCTAAATAAATTCTATACCTACCCTTATAAATGCCAATAAACTTCTCCGAACCAGGCTAGTAGATGAAAAAAATAAACAAATACCAGATGAATAGTCATAAAAAATGCAGGGAAAGAGTAAGCAGCAAATACCTTGTCGGTCCCAAGTGAATTGGCAACCACATGAGTGACCTGTTCATCTATCTGGTTGGTACAAACAGCACCAAACTGCTCAGCTGTCTGCCATAATGGATGTAAGTGAGGATTGGCTTCACCAATTGGGAACACCCTACTGAAGACAATGCGGCAACCAGCAAGAATCTTCCGCTGCTCTAAGGCTAGGATGTTTCGGACATCAGCTTCATCCAATTCTGGATGCGAAAAGAAGTTCTGATGTATTTTCTCAATGACCTATTGTTCAAGGCAACAAACACATAAACAGGGAGGAGAAAAACAATCATGTTGACAATTCTCATGGCTATATGATCTCACCGCCAAAGAGGATGCTAAAGTCCCATCTTCTGGCCTCTCGTCATGATCAATCTCAAGGAGAGAAGGACCTAAAAGCCCAAATTGTCGCCTACTGCAAGGAAAATAAATATACCTGCAAAACAAGTAGTTCATGAAAAAGAGCATTGGTAAAACAAGCAGATTGAAACTGGACTTCTAGTTTTTCCCTAAAATATGTCCATTTCTTTACCTTTCTACAACAATCATGTTTAGTTTGTTATGTGGCCAGACTTTAACAGAATCATCTATAATTACCACAGCAGATTCCATACCCAAAACCCCGTCCAAATCCTTGCTCTTAGGAACCCTCTCCTCACCATCTAGAACATCATTATCATCACCCCTAGAGATAACTCGCCCAGCAAACAAGGATCCTTTTGGATCAAGCAATTTTGCCATCTCTGTAGCATACAGTTTGTTCCCCATGGTGTAAAGATGCAATTCAAAAAGCTTACTAGCCTGAAATGCCAACACACATTTGTATCAGGATTTTCACAACAAACGCAAAAGGCAATTGTGGAAATTTGAAAAAAAAAAAAAAAAGCATAAACGGTACCTTCTCCAAAAAATTCCAAATCCCAGGCCGCAACTTAGTCCACATTCCCATATGAGGAAACCGAAAGAGATGCCTCTGTGGCTTTTCACGATCTTGTTCCTCTTTCTTCCTCAATATATCATCATGCACCGGGTCCACTTCAGTAAACTGAAAGAGCAGATAGAAGAATAAGCTTATCATGTTTCTAATCTTAAAAGGCTTCAATAGTAAGAACAATTGTATCCACTTGATGAAATTATTATACCTTTGCCGAATTAAGAAGTGTGTGATCCAGATCCAACACAAGACACAGCTTCCGTGCAGCAAACATCTTCTTCTGTTCTTCAATTCTCCTAGCCCTCTCTCTGTGGATTGCAGCTTTCTGCTGGTCATCAAATCCATCAAAAAGATGCTCAACATCAACCCAGGTGTTCTGTGATCGAGAGGGGCCAGCAGCCACTTCAGATGACGAGAGAGACCCATTTTGCAGGTGGCCTGACTCTGTTACTAAGCCTTTATAGTCCACTCTACTTGAGTGAACCTGTACCAGTGGTGAAGCAGAAATCTGAGAAACTGGAGTAATAGATGCTTGAGAAACAGACACAATGTCAGCAATATTTTTCAGATTTTTGGTGAGTTGCTGGGTAATATCTGGTCCCATGAACAACTGAGAAGATGTCGACTTTTTATCTGACTGGTCTTCTTGCTTTTGAGAATTCCAATTGCCCGTTATTTCCTGTGGACTAGAAGCTGCATATGTGTTGGATTGATCAAGTCCCAAGCTCCCATTCTTTTCAAATGATTTGCAATGTAGAGCTCTTCGAGGATCACGTGGCTTCATGCGGATTTTTCCAGAGACATCCTGCGAGTTTGGTAAATGATTGGACGTTGTAAAAACTTTAATGATAAAAGACAACCATTGACCCAGAAAAAGTTGCAAGCTGGAGGGAAAAGCAAGGTAGTCAGAGGTAAGGCACTATATGACATTACGTTGACTGAGGTGCTGGTGCCGGGGCGGGGGGGGATGCACTGGCCTAAGTAAGACACTAAATTGACAAAAAAAAATTAGTAACATATCTAACATGAACAGATAATCAGATAATGGATCTAAGACTTCTAAAATACTCTACAAATTCTTTTAATAATGTTCAAACAAATAACATTAGGATCTTGCAATAAATGGATAATGTTCAAGTGAACATCTTTGAGATCTCACAAAAATTTAAATTTTGAAGCTAGATCATATTTTCCTGCCTCCACTTAATGAAATAGATCTGTAAGCCACTTGTGGTGGCAGTAATAATACTGAAAAACAAAAAGAAATTTGATATATTATAAAGAAATAGAGAACGAACAAAAAATTAGTATAACTGTCGAAAGCCAAACTATAAGCCCAAATAAAGCAGCACACTAGAATTCCAAAGAAAAAATTAGAGATGGGGTGTCTGCCACATCACTAGGCCCACCATATCATATTAAAGGGAGAAAAATAGATGGATGTGCCTATCAGAGGGATCGCCCATCAACAGCCAACCTCCGGTGAGACTTCTCTAACTCACCTTCCTGGTATCAATTTCTTGGTGATATTTCTAGCTACAAAAGAAGAAAGAAGAGACAAGAATGAAAAGGCAACTACAATCTCTTTACTTTCCAATTTCCTTCTACTTTCCTCTTTCATTTTCAGTTTGTAAATGCCTCCTTGCATGCCATTTTTTATTTTTGGGGCAATTTTTCTTTAACCTTTCTTTACGCCTAGGTCAGCACCTTTGACACCTATTGCCCAGGTGTTGCCTAATTGAAGCCACCTTGCCTAGAGATAGATGAGGCTCATCCATGAGCCTTGATGAGCTCGAGTGCCTAGGTAAGTGAGCCACTCACCTTTGACTGCATTGAGGAATTGATGGTTTCATGGTAATATTAAATGCTTATAACTTTAAATTAGCCAATAAGGTAATAACCTGTCTTGTTAAACAATTTCAGAGAGGATGTAACCACACTCAGGCCATGAAGCACGATCACCAAGCCTTAATCCCATTTGGTCAGCTACATTAGTTCTACCTCACCAATCATCCCTCTATGCTTACAATCTATGACAAAAGATTAAGGGTTTTTCCACTAGTCGTTAACTACCTAATGCAACCATCTTTCTTCATCTGGGATTGGGATCAGCTATGATGAGGAATAACACTTTAATGATAAGAGTTATAGGGACTATTGATGCAGCACAGCAAAGAAACCCAGAGAAGATTGAAGAGGAAATTTGGGGAAGAAGGAGAAGAAGAATAGAGGGAGAAGCTAGCCAAGAGAAAGAGAGAGAAAGGAGAGGGATTCCAACAAGGAAGAATTAACAATTTCTTATTCAATCAATCAATTAAAAAACACTAATGATCCAGCCCATGCGATGCACAAAATTGTTAATTGATTTATGCATAATACATTTATTATTTAATTTTATAAAATTATATAAATATAGACTAACATATTTTGTAAAATTAATTAATTATCTATACATTAAATTAATGAGAAGTTTCAAAGTCTTTACTTATTTAGATACATGATCTATTAAATAGTCACAGAGACAAGGAAGGTGATATATATATGTGTGTGTGTGTGTATTAAAAAATTTGTGAATCTTTACACGAAGAAATAAAGGTTAGGAAGCAGAGATTAAAAGGTAAAATAGATAACTATAGATCTATTCAAATAAAAAACATATTCAAAGTTTAAGAATCTTTACAGGATAAAAACAAGCAGATAAGAGAGTTTTGGATGATTTTACTTTATTGACCCCAACTTGAGGGGAAAAAAGGGTGTTGAGATAATAGAATTTCATGCAGTTAGGATGAAGACCTTTCCAGGAATTCAAAATTATGACAGTTTCATTAAGATGTAATACCAAAAACTGGGTTTGTTTTTATATATTAGAAAAGATATTTGTGGAGATAAATTTTGGTGGTTGCATATTGTTGTTAGTGTTTATTTTTTTAACCAGGATGCATGGACAGCATTTTGGGAAATCAAATTATTGACAATTCTTCAGAACACCATTCTGGTGTTTGCTTATATATAAATAGGGGTTTGAAAAAAACTCTTAAAACAACTAAAACTCTTTTAGAACTACTCTTGCTTACTCAGTCTCAAGTTTTTGTCAATTTTCTATATTGAGAAGACTCGACATATTGTCTTCCGCTGTCTTGTTGTCGTAATTACTTTGAAGCAACAGCAATTGTAGAAGTGTAAAAAACTAATAACAGGCAGCAGTCCTGGCAACCAGTAACAGTGTATATGAACAGCAAGAGCGAACAGCGCATGCAATTAGCAACAGAAACAGTGACTACAATAGCTTGATGACAGTGAACTGGAGTTGTTCTGATACCAAATCTGATGCCGGACAACAAAGACACTTAGAGAAGATTGAAGAGAAGAAATCAGGGGAGGAAGGATAAGAAGAGGTATAGCGGGAGAAGGAAGCCAGATAGAAAGAGAAAGAAACGAGAGGGATTTCAGCAAAGAAGAATCAATAATTTTTTATCCAATCAATAAATCAAAAAAAAAAAAAAAAAAACATATCTTCATATTGCATTAATGAGCCCTATATATTGATAAAACTCCTTAAACACAAACAACTAAAATTCTTCAGAAGTACTCTTACCTAATACGGTAACATAGAACCACCAAGATTCCATCAAACAATCCACTAAAAGTCCTAACGAAACTAAAATATGTTTGGATAAAATTTGAAACTCCTAATGACAATAACTATTTTCTCTATTTGTTTTGATTCCTATCAACTACTCAATACACTCAAGCCAAGGAGGTAAAAATATTTAGTTGTACTTGCCCCAAAAAAAGTAGTTAGATGCACCAAAAGTAAAGTAAAACATATTACCATCCAGCTATCAAGGATACGTATTAAAATGATTTACGTGCATGATTACAGAAATATAGTTTGCTCTGTAGAATGGCCTAAGATTAGATCCTCACCACTGAAGCTGATTGAGGAGGAGCCTGAAGTATTCCTGACACTCTCTGCCCAGTCGCTACCGGTTTTGGAGTAATATTCATTGATGGAACTGCTCCCAGTATAGAGTTTGAGCTAGGAGTAAGGGTAGGTCTTTTTGTAGGGTCAATGGACTTCTGTTGTTCCATCTTAATTATATTCATCCACATGGACGGATTCATTGCAATATCTTTCAACAAAGATTGCAGGGAAGCTGTGGTGTTGGCACCTGCCCCTGACAAGTGCTTATTTATGGTAAACATTACATCAGGCGTACTGATGTCAGTACCAGTGGAAGTTATGGAAGTTCCAAATTTTGAGGGATCACCTCCTGTGTTTTCCACAATCTGGCTTACATTGCTAGAGAGCAGAGGTCCAGCAGTTCCTCTATCCTCTAACCACGCCCCAGATCCCGAGACAGTCTGCATGTCACCAGTGACATAATCTGTCAACCCTTTCCTTTGTCTTTTCATTGCAGGGCCATCCAAATTAAGCTCCTCAACCGTCTTCTGCTTCCTCAAGCCTGACACTTCCCCAATGGGGTCCAAGGTAGGCCCATTCTTAATAATAGGAAATGACTGCTGATTAATATCCATAGCACTTCCTTCAAAATTGGCATAACGAAGTCTAGGATCTCTGCTCTTTGCTGTAGATTTTAATGTAGGATTAGGCCCTGAACTCATCGGCCCAGTATTCCTAACATTTATCAGCCCTTGCCCACTGGAAATGCCAACCTGTGGCCCAAAAGAAAAAACTCGTTCTGGTACAATTGAAGCATTTACAGTTTTGAAATTGCCAACAATGGAAGAACTAGAAACCTCCCCTGCAACATCGCCACCTCCATCATCACATTCCTCTGAAGGGGTTGGACTTGGAAGTCTGTCACTCTTGAGGAAAGAACTATGGCCAAATTTTTGCTGATAAGAAGAAACAGCTTTTAGGGCATCAGGTTCATAAGGAGGCATTACAACATCTTCTTTCTCATGAATTACCTGAGGTACCAGTTCTGCATTAACAGCAACACTCCTAACAGCAAGCGCATTGTTCGCAGGGAAGAGCAGTGGGGCTGCCCGTGTTGGGGATGGAAGGCTGTCTTCATCATGATCTTTGTGAAGATCTAGAAGGGGAAGTAAGATCCCCCTACCCCAAGTACTTGGTCCTAATTTTAATGGTTCTGTATTCACATCGGTGTCATTGTGATGCAAAGATACAACAGAAGTTGATACTGGTTCTCTTCTCATTGAATCAACTAAATTGTGAGAAATAGTTTCAGATGAAGCATCAGAGTGTTTCTGATTCACCCTCTCAGTGATCTGTGCATTATTTTCCTCATTGTTGCATTTCAAAGTCCCAAAAGTGGTAGAAGAGTCCAAGGACAAATGGATAAACTCGATCTGTGACAACATAAATCATGTTAAATTTTGCCTGGTAAAGTTCCAGCATGCTGATATATGGTGCTAAAAAACAGACCTTTTCCATCTGCTCAGGAGAAAAAAGTGGAGCTTTTTGGCTTTTCGCGTGAGACAATAACCTGAAAACAAATCGAGAATAAAAAGTGGATATGTGACCTTATCATTGTGTGCTTAGGGAAGTGAAGATTCATAAACAATATGGCAAGTAATAGAAACCTATTTAAAAAAAAGTAATAGAAACCTTAAAAAAGTGCCCTTGTTTCGTTCTCTTTGATCTTGGTTCATGGAGCAAAATACCTGCAAGACATTAAATTTAGGCTCCAAAGTATTACAGTGCCTTCAGCACTACGATCCTATTACAATGCAAAGAAGAATTATGTGATATCTTACAGAATTCATGGCCTTTATTGCAGTAACGGAAAGCAGAACAAGAGAATCAGTGGTAGAATCTGAGTTTTCCAAAACCAGCTCATGCAAGCTGTCTAACGATTTCTGTATACGGGAACAAGCCGGATCAAATGATCTACAATAAACAACCAAAACAACGTAAACCCAAATTACCCATTTCACAACAAATTGTCAAAAACAATCAAATTGAATTGTTCTCATCAAACACTGCTCACAATTTTCAACCCAGAAAGCAATCAACTTACCCATCAACATAGTCTTTCTTGGTTACAATAGATTCAAGTGTTTCACGAATTGAGTTAACCCGAGCCGCCAACGCAATCTCTTTCTCTTCAGTGTCCATTTCATCTACACCCTCATCACTCATCTTCAATCCGCCACCTTCACTCAGAACCTCAGCGTCCATATCAATCTCTCCTTCCTCCAATTCTCCTTCCTCCTTCTCAATGTTTGGAACAATCTCATCCTCATCAGCACACAAATCAATTACATCTTTATCCATCACTTCCTTGTTACCCTGACTGGCCTTATTGTCCTCTTTGCCAGTCATCGACGGCGACGAAGACGATCGCTTCAACTTAAAGCTGGAGTCGTGATCACTGGATTTGCGGTCCCTAACCAAAACCTCATCGAGAGGTTTGTTCTGTACGGCCTGCGCCCAGGCAAGGTTATACAGACCAGAGGCGTAATTACGGGACATCGGATACTTGTACAGATCCTGGATCCAAACCCTAGGAGACTGCTTCTTCTGGTGGCTGTTAAAATTCTGCGAAGCCCTAACAGTATCCTCCTGCTTAATAAAGCCCCCTTCACGAACCCCTTGGGCCGGAACCGAATCAGAGATTTCACCTTCCTCTATATCCTCCGCCGACTGACATTCCTCCCTGCCCATTAGGGTTCGTTCTCGATCCTTATTAAACACTACAAATCGCTCCAAACCGGCTTCGACGAGCATATGTGACACAAAATCCCTAATCTATATCTGTCTATAAGAGCAGAAGATTTAAATACAAAGGCGATCTTAAATTTAGGGTTTTGTATAAATTTTTGCCCTAGATCTAAACGAGCTTATACGGTAAGATATTCAATGTTGTTATACAACCAGATCGTTGATCCCGGATCTATCAATTTGACGGTCGGAGATGATTTTTTATATTCCAACTGCACCGACGGCGCAGCGTAAGAACCAGCAACCCTTTGACAGCGTGAGCGAGCGAGAGAGAGAGGGAGACGCCAATTGAAGCCTGAGAATAATGAGAACAATAGAAGAGAAAATAGGGGTATGTGTGTGTATATATATATATATATAGAGAGAGAGAGAGAGAGAGAGAGAGAGAGACTTGGACTCAAACGTTGAACGCGGGATGAGGATGAATCTGGGCCGTACACGTGAGCAATCCGGAAAGGATTAGGATTCCGTACGCCTGCGGAGCGGTGAACTAAGATGCGCTGGCTTTTCAACCTCTTGTGTATCTTTGTTTTCTTCCATTCCATAAATTGTTGAATTGGGACTGTTTCAAATTTAAATTCCTTTAACCTCTTAAAGGAATGGTGATAAGATTAGATTCTTGTATTTTTAATCCAAATCCTAGATTTTTTGGATTCATGATTACTCCTTTATCATCTTATCAAATATTTCAAAACTAATTGAGTTGTTATAAAAATATAATAATAAATTTATTTAATTGAGAACATAATCGTCTACTTACTTAAGTTTGTAAGAAAGAAAATAGTCAGAGGACACAGAAAGGTCCTTACACAAATACTCTGATACTTAAATTAGACATTAAAAATTATAAGAACTGTAAAACATAATTCACACCAATATAAAAAACATATACTTTTTGGAATAAACATTTACTTATTTATAGAGAAAAATAGGACAATTCTAAATCTCATCGATTTGAGATTTTTTTTATAAATAATATTTATCTTAATATTTAATATTTATTAGAATTAAATTTTTTAATAAATAATATTTATTCATTTTGTACTAAGATTTTATTAAAATTTTTAAATAATAATGTTTATCCTTTTTATAAGACTCTCGAGAAAATTTACAAATATTAGAATTATTCAATTTGCGTGTAACGTGAGACCCCAATCAAATTAAAAATTTACACATTTTTAGCTCAAAATAATATTTTGGGCTTTTAAGTTTTTTTGAAACTTTTAATGAACTTTTGAGGATGACATAATAAATTTTTAATTTGGATGTGATTTGAATTAGTGTAATGCATCTTTTAGAGTCTGTTTGGCTTATCGATTTTTTTCACAGCTTTTAAGTTATTTAACTTTCAAGTTAAAAGTTAGATAGGGTTTAAGTTGATAATGTGTTTGGATAAACGTGCTTTTAAGCTATCAATTAATATTTATGTATTTGATTTGAAATAACTGATAAGTTATTAAAACTTGACAAAAAGACTAAAATAGACATGATATAAATTTTTATTATTAAAAGTTAATAAATTATACAAAATTATTAAAAATATATTAATACAATATTACTATATATTATATATGTTGTATATAATAATAATATATATTATTTTGTGTTATATATATACATATAACATATAATATATATATGTATATATATACACGTTGCACAAAGAACAACAAGAAGAACAGCGTTGCATAGCGAAAAGGAGAAGAACAGCGGCCAATGGCGGATCTGGAAGAGAGGGCGATGGCAGCAGCCCAGCTGGAGAAGGGGCGACAACGGTGGCAACAGCGGTAGCAATCGCCAAAAGTAAAGGGAAGATGGAGAAAAGAGCAAAAAGGAAAGATGATGGGAAAAGATGAGGGCAGAATAGTATTTTCGTTGGTCAACAGTGCAGCATTTTTTGTCGAAGTTGGAGGCACCAACTTTTGTAAAACGCTATTACAATAACTTTTAAACTACATAGCTTTTCAGCTGATTGTTATTGTCAAACACTTCGCACTAAAACACCACATAGCTTATACGCTGCATAAACAGCTTAAAAGTGGTCAAATTACTAAGCCAAACAGCCTCTTAATGGGTTAAAAGAAAGAAAAGTGCTTTTAAGATGTGTTAAATAGAAGAGAAACGATTGTGTTCAACTTATTTTGTCATAGTCTATGCAAATGCTGTTGGTCCCTTACGCCATGTTTGGGAATGGAGATTATTTCCGTGTTGTTTTGGGGGAGAGTTCTAAATAGAAAGGGAAGAGAAGGGATCATTTATATGTCATGTGTCCAAATAACTGGAAAGAAATAAACTCTTATGTTATTTTTCTTAACCTTTCTGTCACGTTTCATTAATAAAATTAACATCCTCACTATCCCAAAAAACTCATCAAATAAGAGTAAATCAATCCAGATTTGTCCTCTGTGACGTCAGTTGACGAACCTCCTTGACACAACCCTAGTTTGGAGATTGGCTTTTATTACTTACGTAGGATTGCATTATTTGGCATCATTCGGATGGAAGGACAATTACTTCCCTGGGATCCCAAATAGCTGCTTCCATATTTTTGGGTTTATCTTTTTGGAATTAACGTAATTGTGTGATTTTTCATCACTCGTATATTTGATTTTGACAAAAAAATTAAATCGCAAGTAGAGACTTTATCTCACTGCTCAAGACAATGAATCAAACCTATGATTTATTAGTGTGGATCTCAATTTATCATGATTCAACTACTCAACTTATATTTTAAACAATGTTTTAAAAACTAGACTGGAGAGCGAACCGGCCTATTAATTGGGTCATAGGTCAGTTGGTCCGACCGATTAGACTGGAGTGGTCCGACTGGATGATGTCATATATATATTTTATAATTAAATAATATATATATTAAATATATATTTAAGATACTAATATTCTATATATTATCATTATGAGAAATGCTATTGTTAACTAATATATAATTAATATTTTATATATAATTATTATATATGCTATTAAAGAATTAATTAATAATTAAAAATTTAAAAATAAGTGAGAAAGTGAAAAAAATCGGGGTCAACTCGGTTCCCGATTTACCGGTCCGATCGAATTTTGACTGGGTTGAAGGAGATTTGATATTTTATGTCAAATAGGACCGAATAAGCCACCGATGCCCGATTAAATCGGTTCGATCCGTCGATCTGATCTAATTTTTAAAACAATAATTTTAAATGCTCCGTTTATCTTTTTAATCTTTCACTAGTACCAAGACAGTCCTCAATCGTACGTCCAAAAACACCAGACCTAGTACAAGCCTATGCTCCTCAGTGCTATTCAACCTCATTTTCAACATGATTATCTAAGCCAGTTATGGGATTTACTCATCACAATAAAATTGTCCTTATTTGATAATTCTTACCCCTACTGGCCCCTCAATATACAGGCGAGCTTAACCAATCTGGAATAATTGCTCCATTCATTTACCAGCATGTAACGACTTGCCCATCGCACTTGCAATGTGGCTTAAACCTATGTCAGTCCAAAACTCTTGAGAAACATTATAAAACTTGACCAATATTGAAATTAAACAATGGTGCTCCTTAGCTAATGTGATACCAAGGACCCATTGTTTAAAGAGTAGTCCTCCTGTTGAAATCAAAGGGAAGACTCCTCATTTGTAGCTTGTTGGGCAATCTTAAAAAGTAAAAACCATTGGCTTTGACTAAGACCTCCTCTCACTGAAAACAAGCACATACCTTATTAGCAATATATTAAGGCACAAGGCATACATATGCCTTCTAACTCTTCTCTTATAGCCATTTGACCCTTCCAACTTAAGAGTGAATCTATCATGTCTCTAAATTTTTAATTTTACTACAATTACACACCTCATCTCCCAAATAAGTACACGTGAGATACACATACCTTTGTCAGCAAGTCATTGACGAACTAAAAAGGAGGAAATAAAAGTTGTCGGTGAAGGATGGTGGAAGAAACAACGACCTTGAAAGTTGGGCACAGTTGTGGCGAAGATCGGCCAGAGCTTAGCATTTTTCTTTCCAGATTTGGTGTTGGAGGAGGATCGTACTCCGATAGTATTGACAAGATCAACACAAGCATTTTAGAGGTGGTAGCTAAGTTTCTAGATCTGGAGCTTCATGGAATTGGAGAATGAAGCGAGGAAGCTCATATTAACTTTTTTGTTTTCTCCCCCCTCCCTCACTGACGGTCCATTGACAATGCATGTGTATCTCATGCGTATTTATTTAAGAGATGAGGTGTAATTGTAGTAAAATTAAAAACTCAGAGATATGATAAGTTTATTTTCAAGGTAGGGGGGTCAAATGACTATAAAGGAATAATTTGAATGCATATTTATGCCTTATGCCCATAGTCAAACCACAGGAAATGGTATCTTTTTGTCTACAAAACAGCCCACAAGAGTTGTTTGCTTCCAAGAGATACCAAGATGAGGCATATGGTTGAGTGGCTTAATGACTAGATCACTCTCATGAATATTGGTTAGTATTTTCCATATACTTGAGAGAAATTCCAAGGATTGTCTCCTTCCTAACATAACCAAAATATTGGATAGTAATTTCAGCTGATTTGAATGAAGATTATTATAGCCATGGACGGAAGTTTCAAAAATATTCATCAATCTTGTTAAATCCTTTACATTATAGTCTTAATCATTTTGATACTTAATAAAACAAATCATGGAAATATAGATGATAATCTCTTATAAAATTGAATTTATGAAGTGTCTTTAGGCTTAGAAGAAAGATAATCAAGCATGAGATGAAGAAAACAAAATTTGAGAGTATTTTTATGTAACCTAAAAATAATTGAGTATAAAAAAGTAATACTCAAATATTGTATTGGAACACCGAGAGAGTTTTAAGCAATAACAAAAAATACTCTAGTATTGGTAAAAAAATTACTTTGAGTATATGAAATTTACACTTAAAAATATGAAATAATGTTCTCTCTGCACGATTCTTAATTACACTATTTACAATACTCGAGTATTTAGTATCTCGCATTTGAAAATTTAAATTTCGGGCCCGTTGGAATGCAATTGATTCATTCTAATACATTTCTTAATGTGTATCTAACTTTTCTTTGATTATTGCAGACTTCAACTTGCTTATTTCAACTCAAAGAATAAGTTGAGATTATTAGTAGCTAATATGAGCATGACAACTATTACTCTTTATAACAAGTGTAGTTGTTCTGCTGATTATTTGGTTTATACAAGGACATGAAAAAAAAAAATGCTACTTGTACATTCTTATTGACACTTATATTGATATCTTATTAATCAATTACTAATATATCCCTAAGTTAAACTCTAATTTACAATTATCAATATACCCCTCATTATTAAAGTATCATAGATTGTAAATTAGAGTTTAAGGAAGGGGTATATTAGTAATTGATTAATGAATGTCAATAAAGATGTGCAAGTAAAATTTTTTCAAAAAAAAAAAGAAGAAGAAGAAAGAGAGCTTAAGCCAAAACAATATGAAAGAACAAGAAAGTTTCGCCTTCATTTTTCTTCTACAATTTTTTTTTTTTGCAACCTTCACTATCCAAAATCTAGTCTTGTTACAAATTTGAAAACTCTTACAGTGCGTATTGTAAAACACTTTAAGTGTTATTTTTTATGAAGGTTTCTTAATTATAATATGAATATATCTCATAAATCATTTTTCTTAAATCGTAATACTGAGTGTGTAAGGTTATTGGTTCGGAAAAATATTTATAAGATTTGTACTTAATTTGTGAAAAAAAGCACAAGATTTAGAGAATAGTGCTTGGCTATTCCAAAAAACACATTTGTAAGATTTGTACTTAACTTGTGAAAAAAGCACAAGATTTAGAGAATAGTGTTTATCTATTTCAAAAACACTCTTAGATAAATTGTTGAACTACTATAAATGTCGATGTCATCTCTATTTTATTCTCTTTATTCTTATTCATTTACAAATAAAAATTAATAGCTCATGGCTCTTTTTAGTTTTAAAATAAAAATTAATTTTAATATATTGTACTTATGGATATGTTTAATTATGAATAATAAATTTAAAAACTATTTTGAATAATAATGGGAGAAACCCATAATAAAGGGTGTGTAGAGGCTATCACTATTTCTCAAGTTTGAGTTGATTTGATTGAAATTTTCATATAAAAAAATAATATATATATTTCTTAAGTCTCGTTTACTAAAAAATTAGAGAGGTGATGTGTCTTACACACGTACGTGAAAAGAAACATTTAAATAAAAATTAGTTATAGTTTATTTGTTAATTTTTTTTTAGATAAAAATTTAAATAAAATAAACTCTGACGTAGTAGTAAATTATTTGTTTGAAAAATTATTTATTATTCAAAAGCATGAGTTTAAGTGTTATTAGTGCAATTAATTTTTATTTTTTAAGCAATATACGTAAAATGTATTTGGAATAATAATATTATAATATATATATATATAAATGACTCAATTCACTCTATATATCAAACGCTCATTTTAATTAAAGGGAATTGTTGGTTGACAAATCCTAATCATCCCCAAGCCCTTGTTGTTAATAGTGTGATGAGGCCCTACTCCTATTGAATCATAATACAGGCATAAGCATAGGCATAGTGTACGATAGATACTATATATCAACAAGTAAACAACAAGTGGAAACGTATAGTAATTAAAGTTGCATTATTGTAAGTGCATCCATCTTCTTTAACATATTGTAAGGGGTGGGGGTCCGGTTGTGTATGTGGCATGGAGTGAGGGCCCTTTGTGTATCACAGGCTGAATGTGACTGTGACACCCTACTAACCTTTACCCCCTACCCCAATTGACAAACCCTCTCTCAAGTCTCAACCCACCCCATGTCCATGCCCATGGGACATCATGTGCTTCCAAACCCATCTTTCCAAGCTTTCTTCCGTGATTTGTTTTCACTGCCTCGTTCGTTTCATCCTTTGATTTCATATGATTTAAGGAGTGTTGTTGTTGCTATTGTTGTTGTTCTCACAACAAATAAGTTAGGTTTAGGCATAATGTGGTGGTGGAGGACGACCATATATATATATATATATATATATTACATAATTCATTCATAGGATATATAGGACTTAATAATATATATTATTTTATTAACCCTTCTTAATATCTATTAGTTAATTCATTTACTCACTCTTTAAAAGTAGCAATATATTATTAAAAAAAAAAAAAAAACGACACTTAAGCCAAACAGCCAACCCCATTAATTAGATGCACGGTGAGGATTTCACTTGGTCAGTGTTCACAAAGCAAGCAACCAAAGGGAGGGAGGGAGGTGGGCGGTGGCCCCCTTTGGTAAGGTAAGGGACCATTTCCTAAGCATTGCATTATTATGTGTAAGATCATTAGGCTTAATGATTCCAGTCACATTTGAATACATGGTGGAGAAGGTTTCTTTTTACTTCTTGGTGGGGGTAGCAACCCTTATCATCAACTGAACTAAATCTCTTTGAGTAATACTTGATAATTTTTTTTTAGATATTTTATTAATATATGCGATCTTTTGAGAGAGATATTAATTAAAATTAAATAAGATGAGATATTTTCATGACTATGACTGATATACCTTTTCAATTCTCAATAGTATTTGTAATAAGAAGAATAAGTATGGGATTAGTTTAAAAATTGTTTTGAATAGTAAATGATACAATTGCTAGGGTAGTCCTTAAATTCATAAATATTTATATTAAGGGTTATTTTTAATATTGACTTAGACTGATATCGAATTATATAAAAGTAAGTATTTATCTTTCCGTAATCTTATTTTTTGGTATTTTTACAATCCAATAAAAGTAATTTTATGAAAAATTAAAGCAAACAGAGGTTAGGCGATTTTGATGAAAAGAAAAGTTGGAAAGGTTAATGAAGGGAGGAGTTGGGAATGGCAGCTGAAGGAAAGTGACAGAGATGGCGTACGAGAAGTGGTAAGCAAAATGAAATGAGCCACCCTTAAAAGTATTTTAATTAATTTAATGTTGAAAAATGGAAGCAAGCAAATCATATTGGCAAACAATAAAAAGAAAAATAAATATGTTAATGATGCGATAATCCTTTAGTTGGTGGAAGGAAATCTCCCAAAATAAATAAAGAAGATTTGGGGAAAGTCACATTAAAGACCCACAAAGCCAAGGGGAAGGGGCCTATAGCCTACTATATAGCAGCAACAAACACAAAACAAAGGGCAGCCAGCGCCCAGTCCCAAGGCAAGGCCAAATCAGAAAGCCAAACAGACCCTTACTAGCCCTCCTCTGCCCTTTCTTTACATTCAATCGCTCTTAATCAGTAGTAATCAGTAATCCCCTCTTCTTCTTGTAAACGGGCCTCCGTTCCTGAAAACGCCGTTAAGTCACGTGCCTTGGCGCTGGTCTAGTCCTGTCCTGTGTATGGCGCTGGAGGAGCGATTGACTCTCGACCCCTCGCCGGTCGACGCCGACCCAGACGCCGCTGCTAACGGCGGCGGAGACGACGGAAGCAGGACGCTGAGGCTGCCGCGTTGGACGAGGCAGGAGATTCTGGTGCTAATACAGGGCAAGAGGGCGGCGGAGAGCCGGGTTCGTAGGGGCCGGACCGGCGGGCTGGCTCTGGGGACCGGCATGGTGGAGCCGAAGTGGGCTTCGGTGTCGTCGTACTGCAGGCGGAACGGGGTCAACCGGGGGCCGGTTCAGTGCCGGAAGAGGTGGAGCAATTTGGCGGGAGACTATAAGAAGATCAAAGAGTGGGAATCGCAGGCGAGGGACGAGGGGGAGTCGTTTTGGGTGATGAGGAGCGATTTGAGGAGGGAGAAGAAGTTGCCGGGATTCTTTGACAGAGAGGTGTACAATATACTGGACGGTGGGTCCACGGTGGCTCCGCCGCCGTCGACGGCGGAGGAGGTTGAGGCCGAGGCGGTGTTTGACAGTGGGCGGAGTGCGGCCGTGGAGGATGGGTTGTTTTCGGATTTTGAGCAGTCGGCGCAGGAGGAGGCTGGTGGTGGCAGAACCCCTCCGGAGAAGGAGTCTCCGGCGGCTCAGGAGGTTTCGGCGATGACCGTATCTACGCATGCTCCAAGTTCAGGTAATTTGGATTAACAAATTCGTATATTGCTGTATATGGTTGCATGCTTATATGGCTTATAATCCGATTATCAAATTGGGCCGATCTCATTCTGATTCCCAATTGGATGTTTGGTTTACAGGAAAACAATCTCAACCTTTTGCTCAAGGCTCTCCGTCTCAAGGTAACATTATTCTGGCCGAATTGTAGGAACTTTACATGCAAATCTCTATACCTTTATGTTGGCGTTTGGATGGAAGGACTCCAAACCTATGTTATAAGTGTCATTTCAAAGGATTTGGACCCAAATCTAAATGTTTCCTGCCTAATAATATATACAAACAAGTCATTGGAGTTTGGCAAAATATAGGGTCAAATGACTTTATCCAAATCCAACGATATATTTATTTGCCGATTCTTTGGTGATCTTGATGATGCCAATTCTACCTGTTACAGCTTAAAATCCGTAGCTGATTTGTTTAAGGATCATTTTCCTGAACATAAACATAAAATTCAGTAGTTTGATGGTTCAGGCCTTACTTATTCTTTCTCGAGACTGCAAAATACTCCCTGCATTAGTCATTTATAGTTGAGAAAGATAGGGACATCGACTTCCTGTGCTGTGCTTTCAAACTACCTTCTTAGACGAATGGGTGATTGGCTCAGTTTTTCCTAAACCAAGTAGTTTAATTTTCCTACGCACTACATCCCCTGCCTTAAAAAATATATTGTTTTATATAGAATGAAGCTTGGGTTTTAAATTGTGTCCAACAATGGATCATAGATATTGTGTGCGATTCCTCGTGTGAGTGAACTCAGCTAGGTGTCCACTCCCTTTGCTTGCATTTGGGTAGCGGTCTTGAACACTATATGTACAAATTGATAACTCAAGCCTGTTTGATTTAGTTGTTTTCAAAGTTTTATTTTTGTTTTAAAAATTTTGGAAACGAACACATGAAACATTATTTATATTTGTGTCTGTTAAAAATCAGTACATGCAAAATTTTGAAAATTTCTGAAAACTTCGAAAATGACGTTTCTTTGTTGGGTTCATTTTAACCCAAGACATTTTCTTCACACAACAGTGAGAAGCCACCCATCCAAGCTTTCCAAACGAATGACTGCCAGCGCGACTGCCATCATTGTTTGTTGACGTGAGTGGGCATTTTGGGATTGGAAATTCTTGAGTTTTTTTTTTTTTTTTTTCTTTTGGGGGGTAATTGGATCTCTTTAGTCATTAGAACATATAACAGTGTGCATAATGGTTTGCAAATGATTTCATGGGACCAGGTCATTTCAGGTTTCTAGCCTGTCGCAGGACCAGATTGACCTCCTCATCTTCATAAGTTATCTGCAAATCATTATGACACCCGAGCCACAGGCTTCCTTTATCTCCCATTGTTATGCCATGCTTTTAGTCTAGTTTACACATCAATCTTGTGGTTGTGTTGAAACTGGCGAAATGCTCTTGAATATACCTCTTTTCTTTGTGTTCCACAAAGATGTACTTCAATAATCTGGAGTTGGCTTGTTTTTCCAACACACATCCATCCTGTCCTAAGTTGCCAATGTTTTACCTGAATACAAGCGCTCATAAATTTTCGGCAGTTGGTATATGGGTTCCTAGATGTTGTCTTAATTATCACCTCGCCCGTTCAAGTTTTCGATGTTGTTTATAGGTGCAACACATGGGAAACAAAAAAACAGCTACCCTGAGACGGGGGCGACTTCTCAGGAAGGACGTAAGAAGAAACGGTTTGCTGCAGATGGAGACGATGAAACGAACACCCTGCAAAGCCAGTTGATAGACGTCTTAGAAAGGAATGGCAGAATGCTGAGCGCCCAACTTGAATCGCATAACACCAACTTTCAACTAGATAGGGCTCAGCGCAAAGACCATCAGGATAGCTTAGTTTCAGTTCTAAATAAACTGGCGGATGCGTTGGGCAGAATTGCTGATAAGTTATAGTAAATTGGCATCAGAGCAGAGTGTATATAGCAACAAAAATTACATCAGAGTTGGATGGGTTTTCACATGATTCTTCTTCTTCTTCTTCTTCTTTGCCTTGGTAGGGCTTCTTTGGCATTAGAGATACAGTAGAATAATGGGGAATTAGAGAGTTCCTGGTATAATTTCATGTAATTCTTGTGTAAATATTATCAGTAGTATCATTGTCGTGCAGATTTGAACTATGAAGTTGAGCCATTACTTGGTCACTCCCCAGTGTTGAAAGGGTTCGAGGATGTGTTGTTGAGATGAAAGATAGCGATGCAACTGCAAGTGTCAGTGGGTCGGTTGCATGTTTACCTCCGTCGTTGAATGGAGGTTCGTATTCAACACTCTTAACGTCTAGACAACAGCAGGGGTAAACGTGTAATTTTACTGAGCCAGCTCATAAATTCGGTCGACGCTTTAACCAAAATCAATCGATGATGATGATGATGATATTAATATCATCAGTTGGGCTTGGAGACTTGCAAGGCGGCTACATGGCCAACCTTCACCCAGTAGGCTAGTGAGCAGTTACCACACCGATTGACTTCTTGGGAAAATTACGGCTCTCACGCATTTATATCAGAGAATAATATTAGAAATTATGATTAATAATTATATTATTAATAATATCATTAATTATGTTGTATCTTTTTATTAAAAATAAATTAAATAAATTATGTATTATTGTCTCCTCTATCTAATATTTTTTTAATAAAAATGCGACATAAATCATAACTCTTTATATTATTTTATATCGAAACTACACCCAATAGTTTAGAAAAAAAAATTTATGTTGTCTTGTAACACAGAAAAATATAGGTACATATATTCGTGGATGGAGTCTCAAATAAGGCATCATTATATTTTAGTTTAAAGATCAAATTAGTTTTAATCTCTAATTTAAAAATATAATTACTTATTTAACTTTTCTTAAAGTACAACTTCAATAACTAACGAAGGACAGTATGAAATACTGTTCTCTTTTATTCCTAGTTCGGTGTATGAGGTATGGTCACAGAAGGATCAAATGGTTGTGTTGTGCCTACGTGCACTCTTTTTAATGAGATGGCCAAATTGCCCCTAAGTGGTCAACTTCTTAAATTTTTTTGAGAGGTGTGAAAAATCAATTTTTGACGAATCTATAAATGTCTGTTTAGTAAGAATTAACCGTGTATCCGTTTAAAATTATATAAACTTGCAATCACATCCGATTTATCCTGAAATTAAATTAGACGAGAAGGCTGATCTCCTTTAAGATTAGACGGGTGAAGTCCGGATACCTAAACCATACAAAAAAGAGCCAAATTACAATAGTTTATTTGGTACTTCATTTATATATTTATCAAAAGTAATACTATTTAGGTTAAAAGATTAATTTGTTCTTATGTTAATATCTAATTTAATGTATTTTTTTTTTTTGTCAATGGAGTATTTAAAATTTTATGATTGTAACAATTTAGTCCCTATTGTTAATTAATCGTTGGTTTTTTTTTTTTTATCAATTAAGTAATTAAACTTTCACAAGTGTTCCAATTTAGTGTTTATAGTCAATTAATCGTTAGTATTTTCTTTTGTCAATTGAGTATTTGAACTTTCACTAATTTAGTATCTATTGTTAATTAATTGTTAGTTGGAGTGAGTAAAAGTTCAATTAAATTGAACTAACTAAATTAAACCAATGGAAATGTCGATTTGGTTCAGTTCAGTTAGTTTGTAGGATGATCTAGTTTAATTATATATTTCGATTATTTTAGTTAGTTTGACAAACAAACCCATTTAATCAAAATTGTCTAAATGTGAACAAAATGTTATGATATAATTTGTTTGATTTTTTTTTCTAGAATTGTTAATATTTTGAATTATTATTGACCAAATAAGTTTCATTTAATTTGATCAAGTCAAAATATAAAAATATGCATATTTTAAAAGTTTAATCTCTTTAATAAGTAAGAAACTTTAATTGATTGATTAAGTTATTAAGTCCAAATCGATCGAATGTTCGCCCTAATTATTGACTCACAATAGGTATAAAATTAGTCCATTTTAAAAAGTTCAAAATTAAATCATTTAATGCTAAAACTTTTATCAAATTATTTTATTTTATTTACTTGACTAAATAATGAAAACACGTTAAAATCAAGCCTAAATCTAGGTGTATATAATTCTAGAGGTGATTTTGACCAACTTATATCCATCAATTGATCAAGATTGATTTGTTCAATTGGGTTTGGTACTAACTATAGGGTTTGTTTGGTGTTAGTCTTGTGCTATGGTTGTTATATCATTATGTCATGAAAGTAGTGTTAATAAAAATAACGTTTTATAACTAAGTTAGTAATGTGCTTATTAATATTAAAAATACGTAATAAATATTTGGTTAATATTTTTTTTTATCATCCCTGCAAACATACAAAAATGACAACAAAAATGAAAATTACTATTCATTAAGCGTTTAAATAATTATCTTAAACTAAAGTTCTATTTGTTACGATATAAAATATTTTTAAGTTAAGTATCTTTAAGGGAAAGATATTGTACCAAATATAAAAAATTATATGCCATATGTATAGAAGAGAAATAATAAATATATATTAAAATAATTTCAAAAGTTTATGGGCCAATTTAACCCTCCCTCCGAAGTGAGTGACCAAAATATAAGGGGGAATCTCTAATAAGACATTTCATCGTATTATTAGGTGATTATAATAATAATTAAGAAATATGATTAAACTAAATTGGGGGGCTAATAATCAAAACAGCAAGGAACCTTCCGGATTTCGTCCTCTTGCGGGCATAGCTAGCTAAGCTAAGGTGGGACATCCACCAGTCTAGTCAAGACACGTAGCATCGCGAAGCGAGCCCGCAGCAGCATCACCAGATCATATATATATATATATATCCTCATACATACATAAACCACAATTTTCATTCAATTTGGCGAACAAATCGTACACGCAGCAGCAGCAGCAGCAGCAGCGCAACCTAATTTTGTTAGAGAGAGAGAGAGAGAGAGAGAGAGAGTGTGTGTGTTTGAGATGATACCAACAACTGCCCACCTGTACTTGTTGCTGTGGTTTTTGAGTAAATTAAATTGAAAATCATTTTATAGCACAAAAATGTTATTTTGAACAAAGAAAGAAACCACTTTAATTAATTAATGTATTAAAGAATAAATAAAGTATTCCTGATCATTATTATTATTGTAATGTATATAATTATAATTATTATTATTATTATTATTATTATTATTATAGTCTTAAAGCAACAATATATATAAAATTATAAAAAGTAAGTAAAGTGTTAATGTAAGACCCAAAATTATTATTGTTGTTTTTGGAATGAAATGAAATGAACATTAAAGAAGCGATGATAGATAATAAAGGAAAAAGAATTTTAAAGTATATTCAATTCAATGATGACATTTACGATCTCGAGGTCATGAACAAAATTAAATTAGCGCCTATGATTATTATTTATTTATTTATAATTATTACTGTAAATAAATAAATAAACAAATAAACAAACAAGAGGAAATGCGTTAACTAACCGGCTGTGGAGTGCCAGGGTGTCCTCGGCAATGGCGAAGAAGAAATATCAATCGGGACTTGCTTGTTTTTACTGGCGACACCCCAACAAAGCAACGGATTAGGGCGGATCCCCACCCCCTCTCTCTCTCTCTCTCCTCATCTGTGGCCTCGTCTTTCTCTCATCATTTCTGCGCTTTTCTCTCTCTCTCTCTCTCTCTCTCTCTAATACTCGTCGGTGGCCGCGTAATTTTAGAATCGGGTCTGGTTTTCTGGTCCCTATATTTGCTCCTCCTCCTCCGTTTTTCTTTTTTTTTTCTTTTAATTTTCCCTTTTGGTGGTTTGCGTTCTGCAAAGGCAGGGGCTGGGCGATCTGTTTCTCTCTCTAGCATTTCGGAGGCTCGCCGGAGAGCGGCGTCGCTCGCCGGAGGCTCCATGAATTCTGCCTGGACCGTCTGAATCGTCCGGCGAGGGGAGGGAGGGAGGCCGAGACGCTCAGATACATGCAGGGAAATTATGATGAATTAAAAAAATGGGGGAACACATGTGGTTAACGTGCAATGTGGGAAAAAATTACAGGAGAGACAAGGCATCGTCGTTTTGGAGGTTCTTGCACGCCACAGATGCCTAGATCTCTTCTTTTTCAATTCCAATTTCCTGCTTTACTTGCCTTTTCCTCTATAATCCATTCTGATTTCTCTCTCTCTCTCTCTCGCCCTTTGCCCTCCTTGCCTTTTCCTTGTATAAATTCTTCTCCATGTCTTTTTGTCTTTAAGTTCTGAGTCTACCAGAGATGGCGTTCGTGATCGTAATTTGAATCCAAAGGTGCGTGCTTTTTTTCTGCTTGAATTCTCTTTGCTTTTGATCCTACAGGTATTTTACGAGTCGATGATCCTTTGAATGGTTGAGATTGGTGTCGGTAGCTTTACTTTATCTAGCAATGGATTCTGTGGCCATTGCCTATTGAATTGGGGTCTCTTCCTTGTCTCATCGATTTAAGGCTGAATTTTCCTTCTTGGACGCTTTGATTCTAATTTTTCTCGCAAGAAAAATTAATAAACAAAAATGTAAGATTAGGACAGCACCTGCATTCGCATTTCTCAGAAACGAAAAATTAGTTTGGCAGCTTTCAGAAATATTTATTCCACTCTATGTTAACTACTTGAAATCCTTAGCTCAATTCTCTTAGGATGCTTATATTTCAGCAAACAATTTTCTGGGGCTCAAGCTGCCTTCTTATTGGAATTTAGGCTTCTTTTTTTACTATGA